>NC_136862.1:11030744-12310744 GCF_951799975.1 Gobius niger
GAACAGTAGCTCTTTGTGCAAACATGGGTATGGTCATCTGCTGTTATGAGCACAATATAAGCATACCACAGTTGGGCATGCCAATCGCACAGCCGTTCATGCAGTCAGTAAGAGCGCCACAAATTGAGGGGCAAGCCTACATAACGTGTTAGAACAGTATGAAGGACCAACACCAGAGCTGGTTGTAACAGACAGCCAGAAAAAATGACCATCCAACCCGAAAATGAAACCATAATATGCCAACCCATACCATAAGCCAATAATAATTTATGGGCTCGGCTTTTGTTAATTAAAAACCGCACAGACCAAAGCGCCCTTCTAAATGTCAACTGCTTTAATGCCAAGATGCAGTCTGGCTCAAGGACAGACTTTCCACACAAGAACCATGCATGAAGGCCAAACTAGAGGTCAATCCATTGTTTGGCATTTCAGACCTCAAACAAAGCCTGGGTTCAGTTGGCATGAGGTGTCAGATTTTTGAAGTGTGAAAGATCTTGTAAGAGCCAGGTGAATGAGGCAACAGTGCTCTCGTTCAATATGTCAGACAGGCACAGAGGCTGAGCACAGAGTTCAGCTTAGATAAAGCTACCTCGTCATCATATCCCCCTTCCTCTGCCTCTATGACAAAGGTCCCAACATGAGGAATGGCCACCTCGACTGTGCGCTGGCCAGGGCACTGATCCTCTTTGACCAGGTCAGGGGAGGGGGCCGAGGGAGGGTTGGCCTCAGGCTGAAGGGAGGAGGGAGGGTGAGGAGACTGTAGAGAGAATGGGAAACATTAAAAGAATGGATGACTGATGGAAAGGGACAGCAGTATTTGTATTTACCTCCTACTATCACCTACATTCTAGCCTTAATGAATTGGTAATACATTTTAGTTTTTAAGAATAGGCTTGAATGGCAGGTTGTACATACAGCATTTAGCAGGCCTTCGGGACTTCTTTCTTCCTGCTCAGCCACGGCTTTGGAAATGGCCCTTTCTGTATCTTCCTGCATGTGCTTGGAGTCATTGGTTGGCGACGGCTGCTCCATATACTCAGGGTCATGTTGAAGAACTTTAAAACATAGAAAGCATAATGCACAATGATGAGAATGATGCTATAAATTCACTAACATTAATATTAATAAGTGGATTAAGAGTTGACTGATCCAGTCATGTTACACACCTGCATTGTCAGGAGGGCTGGACTCGATGCTCATAGGTTGAGGGGAGGAAGAAGATGTGGAGGTGCTGGATGCTGCAGCTGCAGCAGCGGCAGCAGCGGCTGCTGCAGCCGCCAGAGCCAGTTTCTCCTGTTGGGCCTTACGGGCCTGCAGAGCATCCCACTCTTGCATCTCTTTGTCAAACAACTCATTGTCCTCCTTCACATACTGCTTCAGGTCTGGAGGAAGTTTATCCAAACCACTCAGTATCTGACCCGTTTCTTTGTCAAACTCCTCTGAAGCAACACAAACATGAAGTGGATTAGATTAGGTAAATAGCATCATGTAAGAATAATAAAACAAAAGAGCGATCAGCTAAAGAAATGAGACCAGATGACAAATTACCTTCTATTAGGAAGGGCTTCTTGTCATTGATGTACATGAGACAGTAGGCACTAGCATTGCGGTAGCCTCCAAAGGAGTCCCTCACCAGCTCCTCCCAGGATGATTTAGTGACAGAAATGTCATTATACTTCATCCAGCAACGCTGATGTGGGTCATAGATGTAGGCCCAGTAGTGGCCTGCATTGGCTTGGCCTTCATGGACAAGAACTGCATGAAGCCGGTATGGGACCTGGCACAAAATGATAACAGTAATATTAATTAACAAAATTTATTCTTCAAAGATTTTCCAATGTAGCATCAAACAGCTGTACCTGCATCATAGATTTGTCAGAGTACATTAACTCAATGGTTCTGTGAATTCTGCTTATACTGCCCTGAAGATCTGAAGAGAAGGAAACATAAACACAGTTCAGATGTGTGATTGTGCGTATTTGGTTATGAACCATGAAGGTCATAGTCAGCAAAAAATACCACGTGTGTCATTCTCCACTTCACTTCTCCAACGATGCAAACAGCCTTCCAGCACCCGCAGCTCCTCTTCTGTGATATGGCGGGGAGCAGGGTGCATAGGGAGATCAGGAGGTAACCGGGACTGAGTAAAGGGTTTATGGATGGCCAGTCTTTGCTGCTGCGCTCCTGTGGCAGCCGTTGTGGCAGCCGATGCAGCAGCCGTTGCTGCAGCCGTTGTGGCAGCCGCAGTGGCAGCTGGACACATGCTTTCAAGTGGAGCCACAGAGTCCTGCTCCATTGTGCTGTACATACAGTCGATGGTTAGACTGTTATACAGTATTATCAAACATTTCTCTAGTTCTCGGCAAGAATGTAACTTGCCTTGGTGGGGGCAACTGTTGACCAGTTGCACCACCTGGAGGTGCTGAGGAGTCAATGTCCTCCACTGGGGAGGTGCAAACTGGCTTACTGGAAGCAAACTCCATGGCGTATTGGAGAACATCTGCCAGAGGAAACCTCTTGGGGCCGGAGCCATAACTCAGATACCTTTGAAAGATAAATTAAAGAAATGTTGTTCACAACATGATGAGTAGTGAAGCATTGTCCTCTGTGTTGTTTGTAAGAAGTACCTCTCCAATCGTTGTTGGAGTACTGTCAGGTGCTCCTTCAGCCTTCTGATCTCCTCCCTCTTGATCCTAGTTACTTCCCTGTTCCTGTCCATATACCTGAAGAGGCCAACCAAAACTGCTGTTGAGCACTTTTTGAGCAGTTAACAAACCTGGACCCTGCTCCCACATATAGCTTTCTACACACCTGTCCATGTACAGCATGTAGGGAAACTCAAGCTTGTTATGAATCTTCTCAGGCCGTCCAAGAGCTTGGTTGAACTCAAATCTTGACAGTTCAAATGTCAACACTGGAGGGAGCTCTGTGAACCAGTGCTGGAAGACAAATCCGATTAAGCCTTATCAGTTTATTAAAGTTACTAGATGCAAGTTGGTCATTTTCATACTCACTACTGCCACCTCAGGTCTAACACGTAACTGCAGGTTCTATATTAAGCTCGTGCATGACGGCACTTCGGACCGAATTGACACCTTTTTGAGTGACGGTGCAGGATTTTAGAGGCAGTTGTGGTGAATAGGTCTGGGCTCATTCTACACATTAGGACATGGCTGGAACATGTGGAGGAAAATACTTATTAACATTTTTAAACTCCGTATAGTCCCTTTAAGTAAAAGAATTGTATGTAGAATAATACAGCTAACCCGTAAGTTGAGTAGAACTGAATTACTCAATTTAACTGAATTATCTTTAGATCTTTATTTATATAGCGCCTTTCCAAGACATAGTCACAAAGCGCTTTATGTCTTCTTTTCAAATTTAGCAAACTGTCCAATTAACTATCAGCCACTGAAAGATATAGAGACTATAAAGCAGCTCCACACTTTTGCACTGACCTCTTGTCCAGACCTGGCAGAATTCTCTGCTGAGTGGAGTGACTCAATCTCTCCTTCAACCATGGCTGCCTCAAGACACTCATGAAGGTCCTTGAAACCATTCACCTGTAGAGGGTACTGCCCAAACATCTCAGTGTTCTCAAACTTTTTACCTGAAAAATCAATGCACACGTGTGAGGTGAACCATTTGAAAAATGACGACTCGTGTGTTAAAACATTATGCGTTTGAATGCGTCAGAAGAGCAGAAGAACAGCACTCATTGGAAAATCTATTCCCTGCTTGTTTATTTCTGTGCTAGATTTGACTTGTTCAGCTGTCTCTCATTATGACTCTTCTTTAGGCTTAACAGGGCTTTCTACACAAAGTACGGATGAGGATCTCCCCATAGTGAAAAGAGGGAGCTGCTGGCGGACATGCAGATGAGGCATTAAGGTCATTTTATGAGTAGAAGCGTCCACTGGCCCAGCTTTGCGTGGCTCTGGGCCAGCATTGTCATGCATAATAAGCACAATGTCAATCAGCCGTCAAGGTCTTCCACAATCAATGCAACCACCCTGCTCGTTTACATGGACCACATCTCATTAAGGCAAGGTCACCTTTCATTACTAGGGGCAAAAACTGGCTTGCATTCATGGACTGCAATCAGAGCCAGCCAAGCCTTCTCCACTTTGTCAATTTCTTCTTACTCTTTAGGGGTTGTCATTAAACGTATCATCTCACCTTCTAGGACCCCCACAGCGAGGAAGCGTCCATAAAACAGCTCCACCATCGGGTTCTTCGGCTTCTCCCCCTCCCTGGCAAAGTTATGAGAACACATCGGTAATGCAAACAAAAAAACAACAAACAATGTGTCCTTTTAGGCAGTGTTTACCGGTCTTCTTCAGCTTTCATCTGAAAGGCATCTTCAAGCCAATCGAGCAGCTTGTGCGTGAACTCGCTCACATCCTGCTGGTAATCAACATCAAGATCATTTCAAATATGAGTCATTGCAAGATTTCTCCTGACCTGACAGGAGAGTGTAGAAAAATACAAAAAACAGCAAACGAGGAAGCTCAGACCAACATAAAATCATGGCTGGAGCCGTCATCTAGAAGGAAAGCTGATCTTTGGGTCTTAGGTAGATGATGTTAACAAAGGGAACGGCTGAGGTCCTGAGGTAAATCTCAAGACGACATTAGTGGGGCCATGTAATTCAGGTCAATGTGTATCTGACCTGCCTAATACACAGAGGAATGACATGACTGATGAGCACAGAGGCCAGAAGTGGTGACACAAGTTCACCTCAGCACAGACAGGCTCAGGGCTTTTGCTTATGTAAGGAGAAGATCTGCAACTGCTCTGTACCGTGAACAGATGGATGTTACATTATACATGTGCAGCACCGCTCATTCCTGGTCGTAGAGCCACTAGATTACATGAAAAATATTTATCACGTCTATTTTAGTCAAAAATAAATAAATAAATCTTAATTATTTAAACAATTATTAGTATTATTATTTTTTAAGTGCAAATAATTTAAGAAAAGTTTATTTTTGTAAACAACTCTGTGTCCTGAACTGACGTTTATATGAGGCGCCATAGAATCTGAGTGCACACATTGAGAGGAGCACGCTTTAAACACATTGCAAAGTTAGTGTTATTAATAGTTTGCTTCTAGATTGGGCCATTTTTGTAATCGAGTACTGTGATAATCATAATAACATTCTTTTTTTCATTGGTCTGTGTTATAATACAAAGTAGAACACAGGCAATTAAGGAAATTAGTACATCAGAAAGGTTAAACTTTCTTCCAAGGCAACACAGTAAAGGCGTTGGAGCAGACAAATCCTTGGCCCGGAAAAACAAAAGGCAACAACTAAAATCCCGGGGAAAGTGGTTTTCTGCCGAGCCGGAGCCGTTATACATGGAATTTAAACAGTAAATTGCCTTACCTGCTGTGACTCACTGGACTTAAACGCATCCTTCAGGATTTCCACAGCCCGTGAAGGATCCACATATTTTCTCTTCGAGCCGACCATCAGAGAAAAAAGGTTCCTCAACTCTTGCATGAAAGGCAGATTTCTGTGTTCCTGAACACAAAAAAATACAGCAGCTTTAACATGGGATATGGTTCTCAAATGAAAAAAGTATATATTTATTAACATGACATTTGGTAACATGTATAGGGGCGATTCATTTTATCATTCCACGTGTACATTATGTGCATGAAGGACATAAGGGACATGCCAGGAGCTCATGGAGACGGGTAAAAGCCTCACCTTCTGGTTGCGAGGAAGCTCTTGAACTCTGGCAGGAGGGGAGTAGTGGAGTACAAGTCTTTGGAACTCCAATAAGTTGAACAAAGACTTTGGGAAAACACAAAAATAGAAATTGGTATTTTGCTGTTGTTATGACAACTACAATTACAAGAGAAATATTAAGTTCAGGCTCTTAAGTAGCATGTTTTCAAGCAGATATGGCATTTTGTTAGAACAGGTGTTGTTGTTAATGTTGTTTACTTCAGTTCTTGATCAAGCGTTTTGAGTTTGAACCCATGCCTACTTCTCTATGTGTGGAGTTATATTACAAACAGAGGCCATGCACCATGTGATGCTGTATCCAGTGTTCATCTGGCATATTTACACAGCTGTCAGTTTAAAGCTATCTAAATAGCAGGAAACACAAGACACAGAATATCTCACCTGTATAACAGCACTGAACCAGCATGTATTGCCAACATTTTTCAGGCCCACAGGGCAGTTGTCAATCCTTTTCCTGTCATGCGGATTGGGTGAATCGCTCCATACTTCTGTGTGGGTGCGCTTCAGACTTGCCTTGTTTTCTGCAATGCTAGCTTCTAAAACTCTGAAGACAGACAAACCATCCACATTATTTACCTCATCTCAAATGCACAAAGCAAGCAGTGCTGATTTGACCAATAAAAGGGCACCTGCTGATTGCCTGCTCCTCGTCTGTGATGCCAGTCTCCCTAAATGCTCGGCTGGACTCCTCCAGGCTGAGCGCAATGGCTCTCTGGAGGTCATCTTTATCATCTCCAGTGAGATCTATCACATCTGCACAAACATTCAAAACACATGTGACACTTAAGCTTTATCATCATCTTTATAGATGTGTTTGTGAAAGGTATTATTTACCACTGTGCTGTTTGTGGACAAATTAATGTCAAATCAAAATGTATTTTCACTGCTTACTTGTGTCTGCCTGACTTCCCACGCTGATGTATCTGTCACTGGCCACTTGAGATGTCTGGTAGTAGGTGGTCTCATCTTGTTGGGGAACTTTAGCGTTCTTCTCCGTTAGATAAGCAACCGCCTCTGCAAGGTCTCCATTGCTCACCTGCAACACGGTTACAGTTGTTACCTTTACACTAACTTTTTTTCAAATTTATTTAAGAATTTACTTAATAACATTATTTCAATCATGACATTTATGATTATCATTATTATCATTATTATTATTACACACCTGCAGAGCTTGTTGAAGCAACTGAACATCTGTAGTGCCTGTAACTTCTCTCAACTGGTTTAGTAGCGTTTGCTGGTGCTGTTGAAAAAGAAAAAAGATTTCAGTTTACTTTTTACCACATAACCTAGTGAACGTGTTAGTTTAGACTCCCAGTCATCCAGACATTTACTGGTTTATAATGACTAGCTTGATTATTTTACTTTCATAGTTGGCTATTAGATAGTATAGAGCTGACAAATTCTGCAGTTGACCATGACCATGGCTCATCGTGAAGAATTATTTCAAAATATTACTTAAATTTCAAATGCAAATACAAGGGAAGAGAATCTTATTCTAAGTGTTTTTCACATGACACCAATCACACAAACTGGGGCTTGGTACCGTTAATTTTCTTTCCATAGCAGTACTTTAACAATACTATGGTTATGATATTGGTACCATAACTGTACTTTTTGCAATACAAAAATACCTACTAAATAATTTATCATCTTGAAGCATAGAACATACTAGCATCCTTTAACAGTACCTTCTCATTAGTAGAAGTACTTAGTTAAAACGTAGTGGCCTTTCCATCCTTATGTCAAAGCCAGATGGAATAAAGCTGGACTTACACCCCACTTAACCTGCAATGTGTACATTGACTAATGCACTATAAATAATTGGGGAGTGCACTTAATGTCAGTGTCCAAAGCAGAAGTCTTAAGAGACAGGCCTCAGCCCCTACAGGTGCAGAGGGTAACAGGGAAGTCCATGCTTAAAAGACTGCATTATATAGCCTAGCATAGTATTACCTGCTATGTGTTCCCTGCACAGAAAATATGTTGATACTTTTTCAATTGTTTGATTATTATGACGGACGATGACTGAGATTACTGAGACAGTCAACAGGGCCTGATTTACTAAGGGTTTACACACATGCAAAATGGATAGTGCGTGCTAAAGTGGTGCCATTGACAGTTTTCTCTCATAAACTAAAACGCCACAATGTAAACGCATATCAGATATGCACCACTAATCTAATCATACATCAAGTGTAATACACTATACAAGTGCATTTGCTATACTTCACTAGTGTTTGCCATTTAGCACCTGGCTTAGTAAATCAGGCAGTACAAGCACGACTTATTACACTTCCTTTAGTAACATCAGTTTAGAAGATGCTTTTGTGAACATGAATTTGCTAAAGTATTACCTGCACATAAGGCAATAAAAGTCATGCCAAGAAATGTCAATATATTTGAGAATTCAGGGGCAAAACACTACACAGTTCTCCGCAGCAGACCACGCATCTCTCACCAAGATAAACACAGACTTCTCATCCTCATGTGACTTGTCTGCCATGGCTGTTTGTCATAGTGGTCATCCGCTTGTGAATCGCATAACACCACTGACTTCAATACATGGCCATCATGGAGCAGGTTACAGACAGGGACATTCCCATTGCATTGCATGCTATCAGGTTCTGGCAGACATTTGGTATGCATTTAAAGGAGTAGCAAAAACCACAAACACTTTAGAAGGGATTATGAGCCTTTTGACGATGACTTCACATGACTATTTGCAGGTTGTTACACGCTTCGGGATGCCACCAATCCTAGTTATTGTTTTCAAAAAGAAAAAGAATAAACACTTAATTATGAAAAGCCAGTTTACTGCAGACTACACCAACTTGTTCTCCTTTCGTGAACGTTATCAACACACTTCTTGTTCAAATATGTTTTCCACTGAGGAATACTACCTTAATTATCTTTACTTGTAACACACAGCACAGCATAAAACTTTTAAATTATGGGTAAAGATGTTTTACAATCATTAATTAAAGCTTAAAGCTTCTATGGACCAAACGGACGTACTTTTATACATTTTTCGCAGATATTAAATTACAAGAATTAAAAGTGCCTTAGTTAAAAGATCTAAGAAATAGAAAAATAGCGACTTGCAGCTACGTAACTGTGCTTTACCATCGTCCTTTACCAACACTTTGCATAAGTTACATAACCAAGCAGAGCTGTGAAAGGCTGGCTGTCAAAGAGTAATCCCTGCAACCAAAGATGAAGCTTAGAAATGAGCTCGTCTTACTTAGCCGACTTTTCATTCGTGACAAAACCTTTAAAATGTAACCTAATAACTGCACCTCTCTATTTTGAAGGGCCTCACACTTGGAGCTAGTGCTCCAGTGCGCGCGCCCCGTTTCCCACTGGGCATGTTTTGTAAACAAAGATATTACATATTGTTTCAGACAGATACAGGCCAATTTTCTAACCGAACAATCCCTCAGTGTAATCATCGATTAATCAGAAACGAAACCATAACATAACCCAGGTTATGTGTTTAGATCTAATCATGCTGGCCTTGTTTATTTTTGTTGACGACACAGCTAGCTAACGTTAGCCATCTAAATAATGTATGCATTACTCGTGCGATGCAATGCAAATAAATAAACATCCACTTTTGCATCCACTTGGATATCGTGAGTTTTGCTGAACTTTCATAACGGGGTTGGGCCAACATTCCAGAGCATCTTGCAAAACATCATAGGCAGAATCTTAGCTTAAATAATGCTATGCTATGCGCATTGAAGCTAACAAATTGTGTATTTGTGTAAATTTACTAACAGCTTCCTTTTTTATAAAGTTTATGGACTTTCTTGTGTGGAAAATAAGTGTGAAAGACGGGTTTTGTAACGCTCAAATGTTACTCCATAACTAGCTAGGTGCGTAGTTTGCGCCCCAGTTAGCAACACTTTAGCTAAAGTTAGCCGTAAGTAGCTTCTGTGTTTACCTTCTGAGAATGCTGCTGGAGGACATTCTGCTCCACGGTCATGGCCGGTTCATACAATATCGTTTTTGAAGAGAAGCAGAATAGAGTAAACCCACGGATCAAGCTTCAGAGATTCGAGTTACACTGCGATGCTATGATGTCCCCTCCTTCACGAGCAACATTACGGACGCCATGGCAGAGAGAGTGGCGCAGGTTGAAAGCATGAAAACACTGCTCTGGAATCTGCTGTCGATTGCTCTGGCCTGTTTGGTTACGTCACGTGCGATTCATGCATGTTTAAGCCGTGCGTTCACTTCTGCTAGAAAAAAAATATCACTTCACTTGAGTTAAGGCTTTTTATTCATGTGTTTGTTTATTTATCTTTGTATTTATTGGTTTATACTTTTGCCAAACGGTTTGTGATGTTTTGGTGATAGAGTCCACACAGCTAGAGGCTAGTGGTCTTTGACTTTTACCTAACAGCCAATTAAATACAAATAGGCCTACAGTGCCTCCATAGACTATTTCCTGACTGAAGAGACAGTCTTTGTTTACAATAAGATTTTCGTCATTCCAAATAGCTATAATCAAGTAGACTAAGGCAAGGCAACTTTATTTATACCGCGCGATTCAAGGCAACATCTTTTTTTAAATCTGAAAATACTCTATAGTATAGTACTAACATGACAGCGTTTTGTATAAAGAGTGGGGGAAAAATAAGACAAAGGACATTTCAAGTTTGATCATGTTCATTTACCTGAAAAGTCCAGACACGTCACAAGTGCTTTGTGTCTTTCCAGGATCAAACATCCTCACCCAGGTGACTTGGGTCCATTTAAGTATTACCCATGGGCTATGGCTCCCCTCTTGATTTGCAGCCACCTCAAGGCAACCTCAGTCACCCATCTTAAGCAACTCCTCAAGACCTGACTTTTCTCAATTTCCTGGCTGCTTTTCAGCTCTTTCACAGAGGTATAGACTTTCTCAGTTCTTCATTCGATTCAATTAAATATTTTCAGATTTAATTACATGGCCAGCAGCTATGCAATGTATGTAATGTGAGTGTATCATGCACTGCTGTGTGGTTATGGCCAGTCAGACATTCATATCATTCACTAGGTGGTTAGCGCTCTTGCCTCCGCACCGGGTACTTGTTTCCCTACCACTAAAAACATGCACAATAGGCCAGGATGAATGAGAGTGTGTGGGACAGCAGATGCACATTGGCCCATGGCTACTGTTAGAGAATTAACAATGGTGTTCGAGAGGATAGATGAAAAATAGGCAGCAGTCTGGATGTCTTATACAGGAGAAGTTTATTTACCATCAGTACGGGACCCGTACTCGAGACATTGCACTAGTCCTACCATTCAAGTCTGTCTATGCTTCCACAGAAGAGGGATAAATACCCTCTCAGAGCGTCAGACTGATACACAAGCAAAACATTCAGGGGCAGAGAGTCTGAGCACCACAGTCAAGGCTATGACAGAGATAGTACGACTGTACAGCCTGACCCAGAATGATAAATAGCGATTTAATGTTATCCTCTGACAGCTACAATCAGGTATAGTGTGTTCATTAACATGCACTGTGTTCATTAATATCCCCACCAAATAAACCATTACATGAATAATAAATAATCCTCCAGCCATGTGATTGTAACCATTAGCTGAGCTCCACATCTGGAGATGGGTCCCTGGGCGCTGCAAGCAGCTGCCCACTGCTCCTTCCAACACAATGTCCCGATGCAGAGAACACGTTTTGCTGTACAGTTGTATAATGACAATAAAGGCACCTCAACCTTAAAATATAGTAATAGGCCTATAGATAATTTGAGTGAAGGATGAGAAAAAAAGTACTGTGTCACAATACTCATTAAAATAGTGAACTCAAATGGCATAATAAATAACCCACACACCACTTCAATTATTACCCAGATTATTACTTTTTATTTCATTTGTGCAAGCGACATGTAAAAAATTAATACATTTTGTGTGTCAAATGTTTATTGTTCTAAGAATTATGCACAGCTTTCAGGTACAAAACCATCCCTCATTCCTTTCTACATATCAGTGAAGTATGTAAGCCATTATTCTACAATTGTGAGATAATAGGCCCATAGCAGGGGTGGCCGATTCATTTTTACAAGGGGCTTCATGAGTAGCCAGAATTGAGTTGGAGGGCCACACCAACAATCACTTCCAGTGGCGTGCACAGACATTTTGAGGGGCAGGTGCTCAACCAAGACAAAAGGGCACAACCGCCGGGAGAAAAAAATAGATTTTTCTGGAACTAGTGACACTAACAGACCATTGATTAAGACAGCAATATAAAATGTCCAATTATGTGGACCTCATAAGAAACTAGATGTTCTTTAGAGGACGATGTAAGACTATCACAAGGCTCTGCACTGAAGTCTAGCACAAATACAAATAAATGATGCAAAGGTACTTTAGCCTATACTTAAAACATCTGGTTTGTCAATATCATTGCTTTGTCCATGTCAAAAATATAATCCTGGGCTGTTCATGTTCCTGTGCTCCTCCCACAGACAACAGTGTCCAGAGCCCAGGCACCTCCTCACCTTCTCTGTCCTCCTCTCCCTTCAGTCTCCTTGGTTCAGTTCACTCTGCTCTGGCCCTGGTCTACGCTCAGCCCTGACTTAGTCTGAATAATACAGCTCATTTTCAGAGCATTTTATAGCGACAAACAGAACCGCTAAAGTGAGTGACTTGTTACCGCTGACGTCCTCGCCCTGACGGCCCTTTTGTTTCCTTTCCCCTTAATAATCCAGTCATGTCGCGCAGGCTCGTTCATAAAGTTATTGAATTTACTCAGTTTACTTCACTCCCGTCTCACAGAGATGGGCTGTACCATCTTCTGGGGGAAACACGGGGACAGCACAGCTGCCCTTCTGGGATCAGGAGCGTCAGCGAGAGGCAGAGGAGGAATGAAGCGCAATATGAAGTTGTTGAACATTAAAACTGTATTTCCAGCACATGTTGGCTCAGTAGGGCAAATATCTAACAACAATAAAATAAATAATAATTAATATTGGGGAGAAAAAAACAGGTCTTCAGAAGGGCACTTATAAGGGCACAGGGCAGAGGGGGCAGGTGCTTGAGCACCACCTGGGCTCTACCTGTGCACGTCCCTGATCACTTCAACTTAATTCTTCTCAATCTTCTCCCGTTGCAATAAGTGTTAAAATATATCTGGAGCTTGCTTGATGGTAACAGAAAGGATGTGAAGTGAGTGTAAAGTAACAAAGGGGCAGATGATTGCTCTTCCCTCTGCTCCTTTTCATTCAAACGGCATTGACTTAGCAGTTTTGTTGCTAAAATGGGATTTTATTATTAAGCCCTCAAGAACACTCAGGGGGTGCGAATAGCTAGGAAATGTACGATAAATAAATGAAAAATATAGAGCTATTTGAGCCCACTCTGGCAGGAGATAGTAATGGTGCCTGCGAAACCCCACTATGCATTCCGATGTGGAAAACAGCAAAAAAAATTACATGAATTAAAGAGAGTCGAGGGCCGGACCAAATTGCTTGGGGGGCCGAATCTGTCCCACGGGCCGCAGTTTGCCCACCTCTGGTCTATAGCCTACATAACACTTAGTTGTGTCAAAAACCTCAGACAACAATGCCTTTGTGGTCGCTCAACTTTACAGTGGTTGAAGAAGTTGGTGAATTATGTAGATGGGTAAAATAAAAGTAGGATAGAAACAGTGGGCATTCAAATCTGTCAGCTGTTATTAATTCAGAGCAAGATGGAAAAGAACAGTCCTCTCACTAGAACTGGGTCAGCCTTTAGATGTTCACGGATAGCATTGTTGTCATAGTTATAACTGGAGCCCTCAGCATGCTTTGTTATCATGAACTGTGTCATCTAACTGGAGCGCATAAATATTAATAGGTAGGGTAATAACTTGCTGATGGAGGATGGATTTTGTCAGGCACAAAGACAGACGCACAGTTGTATTTACTGTGGCAACTTTTAAGCAAATAAATGAAAAAGGTCTGGATCGCATAGTCTGGTGGGCTAAGATAAATGTATGTTGGCCTGGATACAACTATTAGCTATAGAGCCTGAATTGCATCACTGCATTGTCATTCTGTCTCTGTCCAGCAGATGGCAACATGGGTTTTCCCCTGTACTCGCGCCTTGCGTAATTTCCAAACCCCACTTTCACTCTGCATCAAAGAAAGAAACATGAAATGATAAACGAAATTCACTCATATCTGTGAAGGAAGCGCTATGGTAAATCAGGACGAGATTTCCATCAATATTTTACTTCACAAACGTTGCAGGCTGCAGTAGACTGAGTAAAGTTTACCTTACGCACACAGAACGTGCGTCTTGAGTGAGCAGACACATCTTCACCCACAGTTTGACCTCAAGGCAGGAGGTAGAGCCATCAGTCAGTGAATGAGGGGAGCTGTCAGGAAACCAATCAGAAAATAAGTTGATGAATCAATTGGCAAAGTCAAACAGTAGTCGGCGTAGATCCTGGCCTGACAGGCTGATATAAAGGGCTCCGACTTGTTTGTTGAAGATCAAAACGGATCCTGCAACGAAGCCTGGGGGCTGTATGATAATAGCTTCACACACACCAGGACACCGAAAATCCCCTCGCTGTCTGTCTAATTCAGTAATCCAGCGTGAACAGGACACGCTGAATGACATCACGTATGGGACCTAAAATAGTTGGAAGAACAAGAATAACTGAGAATGGGCCTTTGTGGGGGGGCCCGGCACGTGATTCAGTCTTCTATATACCTGCGTGGGCCGCCAGTCTAAAATGTGAGTCAGAAACTGTAAAGGAGATAGCCTCGTGTGTAAAGATGGGTGAAGTGGTGTAGGCCCATCGCTTTGAGGGCCCTTGATGAAGTGCCGGAGGAAATGTGCGCTGCGGGGGAGGCTGCTTCATCTCAAGTCTTAACATTCTGGACATGCACAAAACTTAACTTACTTTATCTGCTGTATAAGACTATTTGGGTTGGAGCCCATCCAAGTTTTCAAGGGTTCACTTCAAGCATTTTAAGGACATAACCTACACTTGAAAACACTCCCAAAAGCCAATGGGTGTGTCCACTTGCTATCTGTTAGTTATGTTGAAATGAAGTACAATAGAAAAATACAATGTTCCTTTGATAATAGTGAATTTGTTCCCTATATACAGTGAAGTATTTGCATTTGTCCACGCATATCATAGGTATTTGTGTCTTTTCAGTGTCAAACATCCTCAACCAGATGACTATATCAATCTGGCTCCTCTCTTGCAACCGCCTCAACTGGCTCCGTCGGTCACCTATCCCCAAGCAACACCCCTGGACCTGGCTTTCCTCATTTTCCTGGCTGCTTTTCAACTCTTTCACAGAGGTATAGATTTTTTTCATTTTAAATGTATTCAGATTTAATTACATGGTCCGCAGATATGCTTTGTGAGCGTATTGTGCACTGCAATGAGTTTACATACATTCAAACTATAGGAATACGTTTATAGAAATTTGGAGTGAATCTACTGTTTTAACTGCTTAAGCCGCATTATAACAAAAGTGCTGATAATAGGCGTAATATATAATCTTTTTTACAGAAACTTGTAAGCTAATACGTTTTTGTTGTCTGCATACATTTGTTATGGCTGTGTGCTTTACATACAAACATAGCTTCGAATACTTTACATGCAGCAGCTTTATACAGTCAGCGTTTTAGTTTCGTTGTTATGTAGTGGTAGATGTGGTAAACCTATAGCATGACAACATTCATTAGTCCATTTATGCAAATTACTTCCCATTTCCTCCGTATTTGGGGATTTCAGAGACTGCGTTGGCACCGAAGCTTCAGCTCTGTGGAATCATCATGCATTAAGTGATATATATTTTCTTATTAACCGAGGGCTTCCGGCAATTATACGTCTCTGAATCTGGCTGACAAAGCTTCTTAGAGTATTATCCACAGCGTTGGAGAATGGACCATTGTGCCGTTCGCTATAGAAATTGAGTTGTGTCCATTTATATGAGTGTAGTCTATCACATAATGGCTTTAAATCTAAATGACTTGGCACAGGCCTATGAAGTTTGATATACAATAAAGGGCTGACTTGTTCTTCAGGCGCTGGGTGTACGACAAGCATAAGAGAGAAATGTTTCATTGGTATAAAGAAAAACTTGTACTGGAATCATTGATTTATAGTTATGGGATAAATGCTTTGTTGACTGAATCACAAAGAAGACAAGAATTATCTATAAATAGTCAAATAAATGATGTGCATTGAGTGACATCTTGTGGCTGGAGTTAATGTCATCATCAATCTGGCAATAATTCAGAGTAAGAGACATTTAAAGGGTTTTGATCCTGATTTTACAGTGGTGGAAGAAATAGTGCAGATACAGGACCAAACATGTATCTGATAACATTTTTACTTGAGTAAAAGTATAAAAGTATGCATTGTAAAATGTACTTTATAAGTAAAAAGGAAAGTATTTCAGAGTTTAATATGCATGATTTTTTAAATCATTTGAATCAAACCAGGTCTAAATGAGGAAACCTCTAACTCAGGTCAAAAACAGGAACTAAACCAGGTCAAAACCAGGTCAAACCAGATCTAAACAAGGTCTAAAGGAGTAAACCACTAAACCAAGTCTAAACTGGGACTAAACCAGTTCAGCGTAAAGGGTCACATAAAATAATTTTACTTTTAACCCATTTTAAAAATGTAGTGGAGTAGAAAGTACAGATACAGGCTCTAAAATGTAGTGAAGTAAAAGTATAATCATCATAAAATGTACTTAAAAGCCTATAATTTGTTTTTACTTGTACTTTTTAGTTACAATATGAACTGCTGAACTAATACAAGAATCACACAGATTCCTGAACATGTTTGTTGAGGTCCAATAAGGGTTTGTGCCTCTGAATTTGCAATGTTCAGAAATACTCCATGTCTATTTAGATTTAAAATGTGCATACTCTGTATACATAATACGTCATGCAGACAAGTTATGTGTGATATTATTGCAGTCTTTGAATTGTGCTATTTGCAACCCTTTAAACTGTAACTCCCATTTTATTTACTGTGCAGCCGCACTATTTATATATTTATTACTAGTTTTGGCAACCAACTGTAGAAGGCAAATACCGTAATTATGATACACTACAGTATCTCTTTATAAAAGTAGGGCATGCTATGAATGCGAGAATGACTGTAGCATTGCTGGATTTGTGTTGCTAACTCGAAGTTTATATTAGCACATCTATCACTAATGTTATTATGTTATCCACCTGAGAAACACAGAAAGTGCCCGGCAAACACATATTAATGTATTTTGCTGCAAAGAGGCGAGACAGCAACAATACCCAGTTCATTTAATTATAAACAACAGTGATTGTGTCCTTTCCTTTCCCCGGGTTTTTCTCCTCAGAGTGCAATATGAGCATTGATTTTATGACAGGGTGAAGAATGAAGTAGTTAAAGGCTGTCGTGGTTGGATGTAGTGCATCCTGACAAGATCTGTGTTTGCGAGCGCTCCGGCCATTTTGCAGGTTTGTAATTCTTATTATGGAAGACATTTACTCTCACTGCTCAGGGGTTCTGCAATTACCGCCTGTTCTTATTTATCACACACGGTTCTGACGTTTCTTTAATTACTACCAGTGCATTTTTGATCCCTCCATTTTCACATGGAAAAAAATCCAAGGTTGTACATTTACGTATTGTAGATATTGCAGTGGATATTGCTCATATATTTAATGGCTGTTGGAGATGCTCTGAGCCCATGAGGTTTGATCGGTAAGAAGAAAAGCCCCATTTAAAGGTTAGCAGATAAAACAGATCCAGTTGTTATATATTGCCCTTTCAGACATAATCATTTTAAGTTTATTCTAAATAACCATATTACATAGATAAAAAACGATCACTTCCAGTTCCAAGTTACCTCCCTGTGAGATCTACAACAGCTTCCCTCCAAAATGAACTGCTTTTCATCAAAATGACATCTCACAGTACCTTTCCAGTGTGTTTTGCATTAGACCGTTCTTCAAAAGAATATTGTCATTCATGAATGCTAATAACATCAAAGGCATTGCGGGTGTTCCTTCATAATCGCAAATGCTTAAGTATAATATCAGTGAACACACTGCATTGCACATGAATTGATGACACACTTTGACCATTTTCAGCATTTTCTTTTCAAAAATGGCAGATCTCATATTTATGCTCTAGTGTCTTGATTTCAGATTTAAAGTTGCCAGACTGAAAGTAAAACAGTTTTTTATATAAACATTGAGTGAGTTTCCTGTTAATGCAATAATTCCCCTCCCTTCCCTTCTTACTCAACACCAAACCTTTTAAAACAGCCCCTGCTTACCCCTATGAGTAGCAAGGGTGATGTTTCCCTTTGCTGCTTTCATGCTGGGTGGAACATCAGAGCACAAACTCAGAGTTAAATCTGGCGTGCTCTGTCGTAAATGGCCCTTGGCCCTGTAGCTCAAAGTTCACATCCCGGGCTGGTCCCAGCTAGACGAGCTGACACTCGACTGCCCTTTCCCATTCTACCAGGGATTTCGAGAAATGTTTACTTGAAAAGTTCATGACCTACTAGATCAACCACAATGTCACCATTTGTCATGAAACGTACAGGAAATTAGTGGCTGCGATTCATTTCTGTAGCAACTAGCAAAATGATAAATGGAACACAAGTGAAAGAGAACTGTGTCAAGGGTATGATAATAATAAGGCCCAATCAGTTCAATACTCCTTTTTAATGCAAGAACAAGAAAATCAGGGGTTAGCTCTCTTGACTCAGCAACAATATCCCGAGGTTTATTCCAGGTGGAACCTTTCTGAGTGGAGTTTGAGTGTGCTCCCATGTCTGGATGGGTTTCTGTCTGGATTCCCCGGTTTCCTCCATCAACCCAAAACCTCCATCCACAAGCTGTACCTCTGACCATGAACCTGGCTTCCCGGTCTCCCACTGCCCCTGCCAAGTTGTCTTGAGGAACTGGTCAAATGGAAAGAACACATTTTCCTATGGGGCAATAAAGTCTACAAATACAAATGAAGCTATGATGAGAGATGTAGCCCTGCCACAGAGGGCCAGTATTGCTGGTGGGACAGAGAAGCATACGGACATCAGATTGACATGGCTAGTTTTCCCCAGCCAGTTTGTAAAACATTTACCCTTGTACTTATCTGACATAGCAAATATCATCCATGTTCTTTCAGTGTCAACCAGGATATCTCAAACTGACAGGCTCTTGTGGACTTCAGGGACGCTCCGGCATCATGAATATTACATTATGCATGCACTTCTCTATAGGCTTTTTAAAGCATAATTGTCCTGTACAAATATGGACTACATTTAATAAACTATTACTTATCTATAGGTGGATTGAGTAGCCAAAGTTTTGATCATTTTAAATTATAATTTTACTTAAACATTTATGATTGAAGTAAGAGTAAAATAATTATAATAGTATTATCCAATGAATGTAATCACCTCCACTATGTTGGCTGAGTCAGAATGCAGAATAAGCTTGTGTTGGTCTATTTGAGTAATTATCCTTTCAAAATTCACACTAGGAGCCTGTGGAGAGTAGCAAGGGCCACGATACATAATTGAAAAGAAGCATGTGCGATATTTACTCCAAACCTAAGAAGAATAGTCTTAAACGTGTCATGCTGGGGAAGGGAGGGGGGTGAAACACAGCTGCAGGCCAACAGTTGATCCCATCCCAGGAAACCGGATCAGCAAGGTCACTGCAAGAAGGGGGCGGGCCAAAAGGTCTCGACCCGAGGAGAGGGGAGGGGTTTAGGAACAGACTTCACATCATGAGACAGATCTTCAAACGGAAAGGCCCGTTGGGGGGAGCAGCGAGGTTGAAAAAATAAACGTTCTGACCTGGTTTGTCAAAGCGCAGTTTCCCCAGGTGTTTGGCCCTAACCTCTTTATTGTTGTCTGATGGGAGGTGTGTTCTTGTGAGCTGTGAGAGCTTTGAAACAGGCTATATTTGTAGTGCTTCTCAAGGCAGCGGAACATCTTGGTATCTCAAAGGTCAAGTGTTCTGAATGTTTGTTTTTATCTCGTCCTTGTTGTGACCCTGTAGATGGGTCAACCATTAAGAATAAGATAAGCGTTTGGTGTGATAATGCAAAAAATCCTTGAGCTACTTCAGAATTCTTGTTCAGACTTAATCATCAAAGTGAGAACTAGCTATCATTTTACAATATGATAATAATGTAGGGAATCACACCAACTGGCTCACATTTGGCAACACAGTTAAACAGGGTGAAACTGAACTTAACCCTAGTGAAAACCAAAACTTGTACTTCCAGCGATTTGCACAGAATTTCCTCTTTTACACATTAACTAACTGTACAAGTCACGCCACGCTCCTGTGAAAGTTCCCCAAATGCGCTTAAAAACCTGAGTGTGCGTTTGTTTACATAACATGTAAAGGTCAGAGTTCAAATGGTGGCAGGCAGAAGGGTGATTGAACATCTGTGGGTATATCACATGCACTATGACCTCATGTCGAAAAAAACAACTGGGCTTGACATACATGTAATTCATTGTATTCTAAACCCCCCCCCCCCCCTTTTTTTTTTTTGAGTGTCATTAAATCCAAAATGTTCTTCATAAAATGTTTCCCATTATTCCCCACGATGTTCCCTCAATCCCTCCTAGTGTAATCTGCTTTAGTGTAATTATGATTTTCTTTTGTGAATGACTACACCATTACAACGCCATTAGGTCGCCTTAAGAAGAATGTGCGAAGCCTTGAATTTGTTTTTAGAAGCAATTTAACTATTGTTGTACTTCCCAGACCTTGGCCTTTCGACTTGAGTCATTGGTGGGTGCACAAGCTCTGCAGTTCACATCCTCTCAGCCCTGCACTGCGGGGTCAGGAAATCAAAGAGTAAGCCACAGACAAACAGCCGATTGTCAGGTTCTTACACCTTGACCTGAGTTTAAACTTGTGACTCCCTGCTTCATGTTTGCCACCGCTTCAGCAATCGCAGGAAATCGAGAGGTTAGCTGTGGTTCAGGCCTTGATAAGAATCTTGAAATGGAGAAGTTCGCAGAGGGGAAAGGTTAGCAGAAGTTTAAAGACTGTGTAGTCAGTCATGGGGAGGATTAAATAAAAGGGAAGTCGGGACCTGAGTGGAGGGGGCATGATTTCAAAAGTGCACTGCAGACAAAAAGCTGTCTGTTCGCTGGACTTCATATGCAGGGGAAGTTTAGTTTGAACTTGTCTTCACCTTTAAGAAGCACATTCTAAAATCTAAAAATTGCTTTTCCACATTAATGAAGTCTTTCTGAACTGGGATCTATAATGATGTGACATAAAACTTATTTGGCTACATCTGGTGATCTCCATGTGTCCTTCTGTCCCTTAATGTTTTTCCTGCCTTTGTGAAGTGGACAGGACCAGCTCAGAGGTGAAGGTTTGAGCGAAATACAGGACATCCTCTCCCCACACTTTAATAAAGCCCAGCCCTTTGATTATTCTGTGGCTGCCTTTCTTTGATGTGCCCTTTAATTACAACAATCCCCATCTCCATTGTTGAAATATACCTGTCTTCTATTACAATATTTGCACATAGGAATGCTAACATACTGTATGTGAAAACTACAAAGGAAGAAATCCAAACACAGTCATGCATTTTAGTACTTTATTTTGAAGATATCAGTGCAAATGAACACCCAAAAGAAACATAAAAATGACAATGTACCATGTCTTCACATGAGAAAATGAAACATCTTTTGTTTGTTGCTACAAATGTATTTGTCAGATGCACAATACAGATCTATGATTGTACGTCAGTCCCCCACTAGAGCCCCCAGCTCTTTCACAGAGCTGTTAACCAGTAACAGAAAGGAAAATCACAAAAATATTGAATGCAAGTTTATTTTCACATGTTCGACTGATTTTGCTCAACAGTCAGTGGTTATTTGTCGACTGTTCATACTCTAACGAACGCGCTCTGTGATATAAAAGACCTATATTAAGACTTGACATTGTCCCCAGTCACCAGGAGGGTACACAGGTAGTTCCCATGCGTCTGCATGCAACAGGCAGCAGTGAGGAGTCAGACATTGTTACACAACACAGCGCAGGATAGATTATCATTTACCACATAGACACATGCAAAAAACAAACCAACCAAATGATGGGCATAGCATCCTCTGCCTTTGTATTTACACATGTATGCATATAATTCATATTTACATATCAGGGCATTAAAAACTAGGATTATATCTTTTCTTAAACATTACAAAATAGTCATCTTTCATACTGAAAGTACTATTTACACAAATACAGAATATTTAACCATAGTGAAAATGTATTAATCCAAGAGACATACTTCATATATGTATATGTATTAAAAAGATCACAAGACTTGATGGATAAAGCAGTGTGAATTTAACCCTTACTGAAAATACAGTACAATCAAAATGATGAGCTAGATCCTGAATCCCTCAACACCAAGAAAAGACCGGTGATGCTTTTCTGAGGCAGGAACACATCAGCTGGGCCTGTGGTCATCTCTTTAGCTCATGCAATTCTTTTGACATTTTTGACGATTAGAGTGCCACAAAAAGATGTCCATAAATCACAATATAACTCAATAAGAAATAATCACAACAGCCAGAGCCTCAACGGATAACAACAATGATCATGTACTATCATGCCAGTAAATACTTCTCCAAAAGCACTGAGGTCGATAGTGCAAACTCGGGATGCATCATAACGGTGAGGAAAATGAAATGTATAAATGAGGCCACATGCTCAAGTAGTGCTGGTAGAACCAGTATGGTAAGATAACCTGTCAGATGCTGCAGCCTTTAACTGTTGCTCTAGAAACCTGTTTACACACACGCTGACCCATCTGCTTCAAGCTGCACAAACTGCACACATTACCCTGAATTTGCACTGTCGAATATTGCCCTTTCAAATTCATTTGAAATAAAGCACACGGCATATCATATCCATGCAAACCTCTGATGGTGTGTTCAGCCATAACGCTCACTTTGGATCTTGATGAGAAGTGTAAAGACCCTTCTGAAGCTACTGCAGCGTATCAAAAGTCCTCCTTTTAATCAGTCTCACATTGTTTTTACAGATTATTGTGATGGTTTGAAATCCCCACATCTCAGAACATTTAATGCAGTGGCTATCAGAATAACAAAGACAAATGCACTAGATTACAAAAACTGGGTAAATAGTAATAAAAAACCTGATTTTAAAAGAAGGATTTTTGTTACTGCCAGAGCAATGCTTTACTTAGAAAAATGGTAAAAACAACTGATTTATAGATTTCAATGAATTAACATTTGTGGAGACCATGGCCATATTGTATTGAACTTAAGAGGCAATGCAAGTATGCAATTGCATATATAAACAAAAGCAATTGTTGTAGTTTGTCTCATCAAACCAATTTGGCAAGTCGTTATAAAAAGAGAAGTCCTGTATAGTCATGTTATAACAGTTTAAAAACCTCTATTCAGATGATTGGCTCAGCCCTTGGCTCTTATGGCTGTGCTTGTCATTGTGGGGAGGTGATTGGGGGTAGGAGCTGTGTTCATAAGCATGCAGGTCACTGATTGGCTCCTCTTTGACTCGGACCACAGGCTGGGTGCCTTCAGCCTGCTCCTTCATGTCTTTTCTGAGTTGGAGACTGCCCTTCTGCAGCATGTAGTAGAGAATTGGGTTGGAGCGAGACAGGCGTGGAGAGTCTGGGTTAGAATCACAATCCTCATCCTCCTTCTCAGGACCACTCCAACGGCTCGGGCTCTCAGGCTCCTTTTTCACCAATGTGGGCGTGTCCCGTTTTTGTGAGATGGGCCATGAAGCTGTCTGGTGGCCCCACTGGGTTCGACTGGACCCATCCCCTGCAGGTGGGGTGGGCAGTGCTCTGAGATGTCCTTGGGGCCCAGAGCTGAGGGGTCCATGTGAGTGCCAGCCTGGCAGGTTCAGGAAGTTGTGATTGTGAGCAGACTGACTGTGAATATTGCCGTTAGCTTTACCATTGGCCTGCAAAACAGAAGGGCTCGGTGCTGCTCTGGACTGTTGGGACAACTCTTTCAAGCAGTTGTCCGACAAAAGCAACTGTTTGAGCACATTGAAGCCCCGGCTCTCTCTACTCAGAGTCTCATTCGGAGGGCTTCTTTGAGGAGCTTCCTGTGCTTTCGGACTTCTCTGCAGATTCAACTCCTCCTGAACTCCAGGAGAAGCAAAACCCAGGTTGCAATGTTCCCCTGCTCTAGGAGAGTTGCTATTGTTCAAACTGTCCATTCGCTCAGAGCAAAGACGCCTTTTTTTGGGACTTGGGCTTGGGTAGTCTCTCTGCTCCTCTTTCACCTGTTTGAGCTGTGGCTCCACCTGCACAGCGGCATTCGTGTAATAAGTGGCAGTTTGTTGCTTAAGCAGCTGGCTGAGAAGGCCATATTTGGCAATGACCTCTGCAGGCCGGGGCTCTGTTTTTAGGTCTGGCTGATGATAATCAGACAAAGGGCTATTCTTCTCAGAACTTAGTCTTTTTCTGCTGTTCAGTTCATCCAATGTGCCAGACGATTGCCCTTTCTCTTCTAGATGCTCTGTTTTGACCTTTACATCTAAAACGGGTTCATTGGAGCTGTCACACATGATGGAGGCACCGGGACTCTTATCATTATGGCCTCCAGTCACCTCCACGCTCCTCCGACCATTCCCACTCGGCCTGTCTTTGCGGCTGGGTGTAGAGGAGGCTGAACCATTTCCAAGGAGCAGCTGTAAGACAGTGCGCCTCTCCAGAAGGTTTTCAATTTGGGAAGAGGGCGGTGTGGACTCCTTATGGCTATAAGGGGTAGTGCTGCCTGAGGGCCCTTCTGACAGAGGGGTACTGGACGTTCGGTTCAATGGGGCATTAAGCCTCTCTAAAAGAGCTAGGGGTCGGTTGTCAGTCTCTGGGGGTTTACTAGAGGGGATGGGAGGAGAAGTAGTGCCACACTGTGCCAGGTTCTGTAAGAGTTTACTGGCACTAAAGCCAGGCTCAGGGGGCTTCTCAACAGGAAATGTTTTGGATTTGCAAAGATCTAATGGACTGGACTGGACATGAGGGGAAGGATAGGAATAAGGGGAGAGGGCACCGCTATGTTCTCGACTAAGGGGGTACAGAGGAAGAGCTGGAGCCACTGGCTGATCAGTTGGGCTGTTTGTTCTATTTTCATCCCAGGGCACCAGAACGTTTGGTTGACTACGAGCCATTGTTGCCATAGTAATGTCAAGAGGCAAATCTTGATTACTAACACCTTTATTTGCCATCTCGTTATTTCTACGCTCAAGAAGGAGCTGCATAAGGGTGAGCTTAGGGTGGGATTTTAAGTCAGGGCTTGGTTCAGGCTCTTTGTGGTTAGTGACCACTGAACCGCATGGTTCTGGTTTCCACTTTTTTATTAAAGACTCTGTTAGTTGGTCAAGGGAAGAGGTAGAGAAAGACAAAGATGAAGAGTTGTTAACAGTAGAAATAGCAGCAGAAGTTGGTGAAAAAGCTGTGGAGGACTGAGCTGAGGGTCGAGGGGAGAAAGCTGCTGGAGCAGAGGAGAGCAGAGATGAGGGAGGGGAGCTGGAAGACAGCGAGGTCGACAGCATATTGGTTTTGGGACTTGTGTTATGGGTACTTGTGCGACTTCTCATCGAGAGGTCAATGGGAGAGCAGCTGGAGTAGGAGCTCTCAGCATCACTGTCTTTAGCTAGACTCCGCTCCTGTATGGAGCACTCACTGTCAGATGCAACTGATGAGGGGCCGCTGGGAGGTAAAACGCCAAACGTGTCCTCCACGTGCCCATTTTTAGTGAGCTGCTTCTGGTTGTGATTATTCAAAAGGAGCAGCAGGAGGCTGCTACATGTCTGGGGAGGACGTGTGGGACGTGAGTCAAAGCCTCTCTTCTCCCTAGGTGGGTGGCTGTGGCTTTGAGAGTGAGTGGGTGGGGAGCTTTGGTTGTGACTACGGAGCAGAGAGGGACTCTGTGGACTTGACAGGTTTGATCGTGGGAGTGTTGTTGTTGATGTACTTGTTGACATACCATTTTGGGTATTTAAGGAGCTTAATGTCTCTGGTGCTCCAGGCAGACTACCTCCCACACTAGGTGGCCTTATATCCTGGCTAAACTGCTGATTTGCCATAGCCGCCAGCCGTTCACTGGCAGATCTTCCAGAGAGTTGGGCTTTAAGCGCATGCTCTCTGGAGTACTGCTGGAGATGGGCCTCACTAGATAACAAAAGAGCCAGCTGACTACAGGCCACACTGGGCTTTGGTGAAGGTGCAGGACTGGAGCGGATTTTCACCATGTTAGCCACTGCCTTGAGACGTTCTGCACAGGACACAGAGTCAGAGGGAGGCGTGGCACTATGAGCAGACCGTGGGGATTCTGAGGGTCGGTCTTGACTATGACCTCTGCGACTGTAAGGCGTGCTGTTATGATTTTGCAGTTTGTTTTTTCTCATTAAACCTTTCAAACGACTTGAAGCTGTACCATACACAGGAAGGGGCTCTTTCTCTGCAGGTGGAGCCTTAGGTGGAGGAGACGCTTCACTTGGGGGTGTATTAGTGTTCTGGGACATGGCTACGTTTTGAAGACGTGAGCTGAAAGACTGCAGTAAAGAGGCCAACAGTGTGCTCTCGCCAGCATGGGGAGACCCCTCCAAGCCTCCATTTTGCATGCCTCCTCCTTGACCATTCATTTCAACTGAAGGAGAGCTTATCCGTTGGCTTGCTGAATCATTCCAGACCCCAGAGCGCAGTAGGCGAGCCTTCTTTAGGTGCTGTGAAGCACCCAGAGAGGGCCCAGCGGCTGGAGCGGTGGGTCCATGATTTAGTGGTCTGCCCCCTTTGTCTACCTGCTGCTGATTGCTGTGGGCAGCCTCAGACCTCCCCCCTACTGTGGCCCCGGGCCCGGCCACCACTGGATGCATCAGTAAACCTTCCAGATAAGTTAGAACAGCTGAATCCTTGTGTGTCTCAGGGCCAGGCTCCTCCCCATGAGTCATGTTCAATACTAGGATCCCCTCGTATAGTTCAGCACGGTGACTGGAAAACAATGTCCACTAGGTCATTTGGGTGACACAGGCATGCACTTCCTGAATACCAAAAAGAGCGTCTGCTGGGTTGAAACAGATGATCTGAAGTGGGCCCAGTCAGCGCAGTGAAGAAACGGCCTCCATGGTTGAAGGCAGTCTGGAGCAGGTGGGCCTCACAGACATTGTCATATGCCTTTAAACACTGTGGGATCCCAGAAGGTCCAGGCTCAGACTTAAGTGAGGAGCAGGAGTGGAGTCAGCAGGATTTCACCACAGAGATGTTGACACATTCCGTGGCTGTAGATGTTTGGGATCTCTGTCCTAGGCCCGGCTGTGGTTCTGCCAGTGGCGCCTTTCAGCTTCGCAGACCGCACATCGGGGACCTATGGGAGTGAGCGATAGGCAGAGGAGAGGGAGGGAGGGATGGAGGGAGAGAAAAGAGAAAGTGTGTGAGAAGCAGGGATTTGCACAGCACTATATCACATTCATTTCAGCACCTTGTCTGCCATCTCTGTTACTTAGCAACATTTCAGATTGACTGCACACGGCTCCTTTTCCCCAGCACTCTCCCCTCTCAGCCACCCAGCACACGACAAATGTAGATTAGAACTGATTGGATCCAAATTGAAAATTCAAGCCCACTACCTTGAAAACATCCAGGTCTTGAGCTATAAGCCCCTCACTGAGATGTCTTTCAAAAGTGAAGGGTCTTATGAGAGCTGTGAATAATTTCTTATGCAGCTTGTCATTTCAGTGGATTATTCCCCCCTACCAACACCACCCCCTGCTCCTTATGCACTTGAGACACAACCTTCTCTATGTACACAAAGAGGGAGCCACCTACAGTCGCTCACTTGCATCTGAGCAGGCATTAAAGCATGCCTGGAACCCTATTATCATGAAGTACATTATGATATATTCTTGTAACTTTATTGTTCAACACAATGCCAGATGCATGTTAATTATTTTTAGCCAATTCTACATAAACAAATGGTTTAACATTGTGTTGACAACATGAAAAGGGCAGAGTGAAATCAAAGTCAAAATGTAAAATGATATAGTTGTATATATTGAGTGTTTTGTGTGGGGATGTGAACTCTGAAGGCTGGGGGAGGGTGGGATAAGGATTGCCTGCACCTGTCACAGCGCACCGCTGTCAGGAGGGCACTGACACTGGGGTGAGCATTGTGCCAGTTGCCATGACAGTGTCAGAAGTGTTGCCCTGAGAGACCTGTGCTCTGAACCCTGTCAGCGTGGTTTCTGTGGATACAGGACACCTCCGACAGTCCTGGCCGTCTCCCATAAAGGTTAATTAATACAGAGTTTCCACCTCGCTTCAGCTGCTGTTCGTGTCCTTTCCTGGTGCCGCTCTCACCTTTGGTGTCCACAGAGTGGACGAACATTGCAGGTCACACACGAGGAGTCCTTGATTATGACAAAAAGCCTTGGCAATACATGTACGTAGTTGGTAGTTTAAATACTTTGGAAGGGTCTACAGTCAGGGCATGAAAACAAACTCCTAATCAGGCAAAAAAAAATCAACCTTGAGGCACCTGACCTAACAATAAAGGCAGTGCGCTGTCACTTTAATGCCACCAAGAAAATGAGCAGGGATTAGAACTGGATTGAACCTGATCAGAGTGCAATTAAGTGTATGCGACTGCGGGAAAACAATCTGGTCTGTTTTCTTCACAGCTTCACAGACTGATGAGATGTTTGAAAATGTGAAGCATGGCATAGCAAATTTCACTTAGATTGGCTCATCAGTGCCAATTACCTGTCAAGGCTATCTTTAAGCTGTTGACCTAAATTTGACAACAACAAAAAGCCAACCTGGTCACACTGGGCCATCTGACGTCTGCTCATGCTAATCTTAGATGCTCAGGATTAGGGCTATTTTCCCGCCAGTAAGCTTAGTGCAATTATAATAGATCGCCCTGCAACACATTGTTTGATTAGCATGGTAAACATGCACATATGTTTACCTTCAACTCAGCTTGGAAACCGTAACTAATATAAGGATTCAGCCCTCAAGATAGTGCGAGAAAATATAAATGGAGAAAGAAATATTGACATGGTTTCAACATGGAAAATGCTGTTAATCTCTTTACTGCTGGCAGTGAACCTTTGGAATTACAGTTGACCTTGTCTGTGTTTTTGCCCAAAGAAACTTCAATAGAGCAGACAAGGCTGCACAGGGACCCAGCACTGAATTCATTTAAATACAACACAGCTACTGCATAGTACTCCATCTCACATAAAGTACAAATAACACTTTCAACAAAGAGGGACCTTCAGGCTCTTCAGAGACATGTATCTCAAAACTCTGCCACAGCGCAAGAAAAAATATGTCCTTTTCAGCAAAATTGCCCTGTTAACAAATAATGACCTTAATATAGGAAAAGCTGTCCTCTATAGCGGGCCCTTAAACCAGAGGGCCCTCCTCTTTTCCCCTCTCACATTGTGTGATCTGTGCATTACTATTACATTATCTTCCCTGGTGTATACATTGTGAATGACCTTACACATCTGTTAACATGTCATCTCATTGGTGGTGGCACCCAAAAAGCCTGACCTCCACCCCATCCCCCACTGTGGGACGCCAGCGCTCCAATGAGCAGCTCTACACTTTCTGTGGTGATTATCCATTATCCTTGACAATGTCAGCCAATGACAGAGCAGGCACAATTCTATCGTGATTTTTACCTCTACAGTAGCCACGCACATATGAGAGAGAGGGCAAGTGACGGGGAGAGGGGGGAGAGCTTCATCATCCCCCCGGCAGCTCCACTCTTCATTTATTTCTGTCTGTCTTGCTCTTCTTGTGCTTAAAGACGGAAACAGGAAAGGTCAGTGCACTCTCAGCCACTTTCTGAGATATGAGGCATTACCAAAGAGTGACATACAGCTGTGCCAATGCAGATGTCATGGATTAGATTTGGACAAGCGACCTTTGCTGGCTCACTAACCTCTAGATTACACACACTATCACCAGCAGACACACATTTTCCCTCCAAGTAGTCCACCAATTTTATCATTTTGAGTTAATGAATGACCTTCACTGTCAGAATTATAATCTATTTAAAATGTATGAGACCAAACAAAAGAATTAAAAAGGGACAGAGCCATAGGAGCACACAGTTTAAGTCAAGGTAATTTGTGCCGCCAAGGCTTTTCCAGTTGATGCAACAGCTGGTGTCCATGCAAAGCTCTGGGCGCTAATAAAAAGTGACAATGCTGCCCAAGTGGTGTGTATTACTAATGTCTGACACCAGCCTGGCAGATGTGTCTTCTGTGCATTTAAGGGGAGTCAAGGTTAAAGGAATTTAAAAGGAGAGGCAAAGCCTAAACACTATTATATCATGTAATCTGCAGCCAGCTCTGCAGCACATACTCAACGGGGTAGCTCACTAACACAGGCAGCGTGACCGCCATTTGTAAATTCAATATGGTCTGACATGATTAAATAAGACAAAACATAAGCTATCTGACCAAAAGCACTTGTTCCAAGTCCTACCCCAGAGAACGAGTGCACCTGAGGAAAGTTGAATTAAAGCACTCTTTCACCTTGAAAGTGGTAAACAAGAGGGCAACATGCTATTGAACAGCGGGAGTGCTCCAACAAGAAAATGTTTCTTTGCAGATAAGTCAATCAGGACAAACTAACACTGAAATGCAATCCACAGCACACGCACCCACACAAAGAGAACTAGGGCACTCTGACCCACTTCTGAGGATGCACTGACCAAACGAGTCGTGCCAAGTGCACACGCCCCCATGTGCTTAGGCAGAGAGCCGTGCACGTACCCCACATGAAGGCAATGTGATAACCAATGCTACAGTCCAGACTCCAGTGCTAATCCATTGGGACAAACCATCTTGCACAGAGTACTTGAATGCGGGGAATAATGTGCATCAAATGAGATGGGACTGGAGCAATAAAGTCCTTGGCCTGCATCTGCCAAGAGATGGCCAACGTGGGGGCAGATTTTAACGGGCTTCATCAGTACAGAGAGTTCTCAGGGTGGAGAGAGAGCGAGGACACACTGATGAGTCATCCGAGCGGTCTGGGCCCAGCTGACTGGTAGTGGGTCTTTCTGAGGAGGTTGCTGAATTGATGATGCTGCCTCTGTACTGTAACGTAAATGCTCGGGCTGCATAGATGTGCTTACCAAAATGTTTGTGTCCATAGTAAATATTTGTGTGCCTTTTCAAAGACCCACCCAAGGGCCATTTCCTGAGCGGCTGAGAATTAGAGCATCAATTAAAAACACACACACACACACACACCCACACACACACTCACAGACACCCATTCCTTCTTAATGAGCCGTAGCCACCATCACTCTATACCTGATTCATTTGTATGGGGCTCTGAGGTAATCTTCCAAAATCGCCTGTCCAAAATGGTGCTCATTTCCCCTGCCGAAACAACACACAGTTTCCATTTGTAAACACAGAGTTAGAAATAGCTACAGCTGATTGCCCAGGGTAAGCGCCAACAGGCAGAGCAAGGCTTTTGAAGCAAACTGCAGCCGTGATGTCTAAAGGGAACAGGCCACGACACAATTGAGATCAAGTATCCCACTGTCGGGCTGCCCTGAAAACCGGATAAAACCGGCTCAAAAACTCTGGCCTTTAATGAATCATTTCCATAATATCCTTGGCATCAGCCTCGAGAAGGCCATCGCAGTGAGTCAGCAAGATGTCTGACTTTATTGGGTTAAAAGAGTACAGTTTCTTTTTGGTACAGTGAGTAATTCAGAATGGTTTGGAGTAAAATGGTTTGTGACAGAGATCAGAGGGACAGAAGAGATGACCATAACACTGATGTCATTTTCCATTTACAAGAGAACTTCATATTCAACTGCATAATACATGTACAGTGGCTTCCTAAAGTTTTTATTTTATTACACAGCTGCCTGATACGAAATAAATCCTCTATTGGTAACATTTTCACGGATTACCTTATAATAATAAAAGGAAAGAAAATCAAATATGACATGAATATTTTGATCCAATACAATATGCAGACTGTTTCCATTTCTGGATGGTGATGTTTTTGATCCTTCATAAAAGTTTAGGTAATTGGTAAATAAATTACATTCATCGATGCAGAAAGGTACAGCCTCATTTGAAAGCTAATGCCTGCAAAACTTGTGTTAAATTTTTGATTGTGTTGCTGCATTTTTGTCTCATTTTGGAAGCGTTTTTGTTGTGTTTTCATAGTTTTTTTGGTTGTGTTTTTGTTGCTTTTTCGTTGTTGTTTTTTTTGTCATTTTTTCATCTGTTTTTTTGTCACTTTTTAGTAATATTAATGTTGATTTTGTGGCATGTTTTTGTTGCTCTTTTATCTTTTCTTGCTTCTTTGTCTTTTTTTGTGGCCTTTTTTCATTGCATTTCATCTTTTTGTCACATTTTTGTCTTTGTTTTTGTTGCTATATTGACACTTTTTTTCCTATAAGCTTTAAGATTTGGGTAATGCCAATGTGCTTGGGGGTTAAGAGGTTAAAATAAACATTATTTGAATCTTATTGGCATCAGGGTTTAACATAATAAGCGTAGTAAATAAAACAAACATTATTTTTTACTTCAGACTGGTTATGTATTTAAAGGGTGTTGCATTACAATCATCACTGCAAACTCCTCAGTGTAATATAAAGTTATGCAGGTCCCACTGCTTGGAAATAGTTAAGTTTTGTTAAAGGGTGAAGTCAAATAGAAGAATGACATAACCGCATTACAATCACCCAACATTCCTCTTTCCATCCTGGCTCCACCTGAGTCAGAACACTATTTAAAGTTGTCCCATTAAAGGCATCTGCTACATCTCTTAGATACATTTAACCCAATAAAGTATAAAACAATTATGTGCAACCTTTTCCGGGAAAATCTCTCGAGCCACACCAATCCAGTTGGCACACCAGCCGAGCTGAACGCATGCCAATGAACAGGAGACTTCAATAAGATTAGCCCTACACCTGATGGCCAGCCCCGCACTTGTGGAGCAAAAGGTGGTGCAACCTACAAACACAGAAACAGCAAAGTTCTCACACAGTTAGTGGTTATAATGCTGTTAATACAAGATTGTGACCTACTTTAGGGGTAGAGAAGACACCTGTTAGCAAAACAGGAAGCCTATCAGAGTCACCTGACAAGTCCCTGAATCAAACTAAATAAACACAAGTAACATGCCGCAAAGGATTGTTTGAATCAAAAAGATGTCTTAGATACGAATGTCTGTGAAACAAGTTACTTTGTGTCTGGCCCAGTATCCTGCCTTTGCACAACTTGGAGAAAACCCAAGAGTCCCTTTGAAGCAAAGCACTGCACAGAAAGTAACCATTTATTAGGCTGGAAAACTCGGGACAATTACGCAAGAGATTATCAGGAAATAGTCACCATTTTACCCAGTGGGCAAAGTGTTTGATGCTGCAGTCAACAACCAAAATCTCAGACACTTTTTTTCTTCTTCTCGGAAGCGTCCTAGATAGATGACTACAACTTACACATAGGATTCAATCAATTATTATATAATTAAAAGTTTCTTTTTTCCCGTGCTAAAACATCCATATACAGTGGGCAAAATAAGTGGTAGCTTTAGCTTTTTATAGATGATGAAGATTGATGTTCATAAATTATTCTATGTGTATTAATATGAAAAGACCATGGACAAATTATTGGTTGTTCTAAAATGTATTTCTGTTCATTCAGAAGAATTAGTGGGAAATGAAAACCGTAAAATCTCCACTGAGACTAGTGATATCTCATATGTACTGCAAATGTGATCCTTTGACCCATTCTTCCACATAAACCAGGAGGGTTTTGTGGCCCTCTTTACGACTGACGTCCCACAGGGTTCAGATGTATTTTTCTAGCTGCTTGATTTTCTTTTTAATAATTCAGTTTTCTTGCCACTTGAGCTCTAAACAGAGTTAAATTTTAACTTAATCTTAGCAGTTTCCCGGTATTTGACCATCACATGATGTAATGTTGTGTAGCAAATTTAAAATTAAGTTTTATTTTAATTTTATTTTATTTTATAAATGCCTCTAGAAGTATACTACATGAGATTTCAGCTAGAGCTGTGACCGACTTTTTCCACCTCCTTTTCTTCTCTCAATACTTCTTTCCAGGGTCATTTCACATAATTATGTGCTATAAAATAACGACTAAATTTCTTCACGTGTGAATAACTTGGTGTGTGATATCTGTTGAAAAATAATGAAGCGTGAACGTGCATAGAAAAAAAGGCTATATTTAAAAGAGAAGATGCTACTTGCTATTATTTATCTACTTTTTGAGTGTGACATTGCTACTCTGATAACATCAATTAAACCATGTAAAAAAAAAAACCTGATTGAATGTGTAATACTTATGACTAACATGTATATTCAGTGGGAGGCGCTATAGGCATCCATTCTTTTGGGGCTAACAGTTAACTTGGACCTGTTCAACAAAATGGGGATGCCCACAGATTGAAGTCTTTTATATAAGACGCTAGTTAAGCCTCCATCATCAGCTGGCAAAATAAGGACCAAGCTTTCGTGTAGGTCTTGGCTCTTTAACTGCTGCTAGTTTAACTACTTATTCATTTTTCACACCACAAAGTATTTCACACGATGAACACCACGAGTCCACCTATTGATATTGGCCTGTTCAATGACAAGACGATCTACGGTTTGACCTGGCCTTAATGGCTGAATAATATGCTAGTAATATTAGTAGTATTATGTCTAAGTCATTGTGGTTGTTAATCCCGGTTGTCATCAGTCAAAGTGCTGCTCTTTATTCCCACACAGAGGTTAATTGCCGTAATTGCCTTCACTTGTCAGCTCAGGTACACAACCCCTTAATCAGTGCTGAAGGACAACATGAAGAATTTGATAATCGCGCCTAACGGTCCAAATTGCAAACCAGGTAGCAAAAAGAATCCCAGTGGTTTCCCCGTTTTGGCTCCAAATTGATCTCGGTTGCCGCCGACTGTAACCACACTAATTGTCATCCAGCTCGCAGACAGGCATAGGGGCCAAGGCTCAAAGGAAATGAGTCTGTCTTCCCCAGCCAGGCATTGACTATTAAATCAGACAGAAAGCGATAGACAAGGCCAGCGCCCAACTGCAACAGCCTATTACTTCTCTGTAATGAAGGTGATCGAGGGGAGAGAAGGAAGGTCTCTGGAGGTAAACACATTTGAAAAGTAAAAGTTGGAGATATTCTACTATGGCCCAATTGGGTGTAAGCATAGACACACATCGCACTTTCGTTCCTTGTCATCCTTAGCTATGGAGGCTGATACAGGTAAAGTGCAGTAATCAATTTGCTCTACTGGCAGGAGCACTCCTTTAGAATACTAATGAGCCCCCCCCCACCCCATCTCCACGTACTCCACTTTTCCTGGCCAGGCCTCTCTCTCTGCTGCTCCCGTCCTGCCTTTCTCCTTTGCCGTTCACCTTTCTCATGACTTGACACCCCCCCAGTGCCCCAGACCTGACCAAATGCTAAAGGAGGGCGGGCTGTCTTCTGCACAGATAACTGCTGCCACTAATCAAGCCTACGTGCACCGGGGCGTGGGATTAAAAGAGCTTGCACAGCTTGACTCAGGCACTGAATGGTTGTTGGCACACGCGCCACACACACACACAGGCACACACATTCGAGGTCAAAATAAAAAACCTATAGGGAAGCCCGCAGCGCCTCGTCCCAGAAAGGCACACATACATGCACATTCTGAAGCCTCAGACGAGCAAACAACACAACAAGGTCAACTTAAAAGCTGATGTTAGGTGAACATTCACGGGCTATAAAAGAACACACACAAGAAGATTACATCTAAATTTGCTCTGCCAGTCAGAAAGGGACTGAGCCGCCACCATTTCTATCTCTTGAAACACATGTCACGCAAGGAGCCGCAGCGCTGCTGTTGTGCACATCCAGAGTGAAAAAAGGAGTCAACACCAGTGGATTGACAAGGCCTTAATTCTTGTTCGTTTTCATTTTCAGAAATGGCTTACGAGAGGGGGGGGGGGGGGGGGGGGGGGGGGTCTGCGCTGCATATCAAACATGGCGGAGTTACCCTGGGGCTGTACTGGGGCGTCCTACTCACTGTAACACAGTGTATTATATACAGCAGCGGCGGGAGACAACGCCGCCGTATGCATCAGCAGGGATATTTCATTATGTACATAACGAGTGCCATTAATCGCTCTTAACAAGAGGACACAACCTCACCTTGGCAGTCTCACATGCACAGCAGAAAGGTTGGGGGGCGGGGGCATGGAAATATCTATAGTGCACACCAGAAATTAAAATTCAACACACTCAAGGATCGGCCGACACTGTCGCCTCCCGCCTCCTCTTCCTTTTTGACCGACCACATCGCGGCGGCCTGGGGGGGTGTGCTTGCAGATGGAGGCGAGCCAGCACTCATATAGAAGAAGATAGACACATAAAAAGTAAGGGAAGAGAGGAGAGAGGGCAGAGAGGGAGAAATATATAAATAAATAAGGGAAAATGCCGCAGTGGTGGCTGCCAGCAGGGGTTTGTGCCCTTGACACACTGACACGGGCTATAGAGGGAAGAGAGGGGAGGGGGCGCTGTCATGTGACACTTGTCATTTGCCTGATCACCCGCTTGTCCATCCGGTCACTGGTCTGCCTGGCCACCTGGTCACCCCCCAGCCCTCCTTTTATTCAACACAGCACCTCAGCACCCACCTCCATGACCTCATCCTCCCTTGACCTGCCACTGTTCTGCCCCTCCTCTGCCATTGATGCCCGACTATGCCCTGCCTCTATCTCCGCATTCCCGCCCCACCCCTCGGCGTCTCCCCTCCCCCCTCCCGCCGCGGTGCAGCAAGGTCAGGCGGGTCACCGTGTCCTCATCTGTAATCCGCTGCCATTCGTCAGCAGCAGCAGCGAGCCCGGCCCGGGCTGGAGGAGAGGAGAGACAGGGAAGAGAGGGAGGCAGGCGTGCGGACGAGGGGAGAATGCCCAATTAGGCAGCTGTCACACACGCACACACACAAAACAGAGCGGGCTGGGGAGAGCCGGGAAAGGGTGGGAGGCTGCAGAATCAGCCTACTGTCCACAGACTGTATGGGGTGGGGGGTGTGGAGTGTATGAACCCTTTAAGCTGTAAGTGTCGGGGTAACATGTAAAAAAATTAAAAGCTTTTATGCGCCATAATGCAGACTGCAATGCTTGGTAAATAGATACATGGGATTGATCATCTGCTTTGAATAACTGTTTATACTGTAACATACTGTACAAGGCAGAAAGCGGAACTAAAGAGCTATTCTTATTATGATTGCCTCTTCCTTCTTGAGAAACGAGAAGTAGCCAGTACCGAATCACACCAAACCCAAACTGTACTCCAGTGTTTGACAGACACCAGCAACAAACCAGAGTGGACAGACCGACAAGAATTCTTTACTGCCCGAGACGAGCAGCAGATATCAAATGGGTGACAAATATCCTATAATTGGATCATTTATCACCAGCTAACACATCTGTTTTGAGTAATGGGAAAACTAATCAGCAAAAATGATACAGAGAAGACTCTACGCCAGGCACTGCGAAGATTTATGCGGGTGCGATCCGAGACTCCCGCCTGTACGTATTGATTGTTTAGTCTAAATGCTCTTTCGTTTAATCAAAAAGGAAGAGTTCAAAATGGTGCTTCTGCCAGGCCGGCGTGATCGAAATGTCCTCCAGTGATACAAGAAGACACGATTTTTCCTACCCAAGCCATTCCAAAAGTGTCAAAGGTCATTGGGGTTTAGTGAGGCTTCAAATCCAGCTTTCAGTGGCTGGGTGTTCGGAAGGATTGCGTCACCGGTGCGAGGGACACTTATCCGGTAAATCCCGTCTGCGTAGAGAGTGCAGTTCATATAGGGCTACATGTCATACGCTGTGGATACATATGTTCCACTGTAGCCCAGGGGAGGCTCTCAGTCAACCACAGGTGTCTGGGCTAAATTATGATATCCTCCCTGCTCCGTGTGCAAGGGATATAGGGGAAAGACGGGTCTGAGCAGATATACTGTCCAGTTACACTTCTATTGTTACAGGCTGGAGAGAAACTGGATTCCCAAGAGCAACGCAAGGCCGGGTGGATGAATGTCAAATTACTGTATGCATTGTAAAATACTTTTTAACCCAAGAGGAATAGCCAGGAAATAATGTGATAAAGAATGAACCCTTTTCTATACTTCTATACTGTGTATTTCTCCATGACACAAAGAACATACAGTATATTACATACACAACAGAGGAGGGAAGAGTAGCCAAAATATTTACTCAAAGAGAGTAACACTTAGAAAATGTTACTCATGAATTGAGAAAACTTCCCAACAATAGAAAAGTAGTGGTGTAAAATGAAAATACTACTACTACGTCTACAACTACTAGGTAAGGAGTATTGTAAATGATCTGATTTATGCTTTAGCAGTGACTTTATGCGATTTTACGGTGAGAATTCTAACATTTCTTTTGGTATTGCTTTAAAAGAGAAAGAAGAGAAGATTCTTTAGCTCAGGGGTACCCAAAGTGCGGCCCGCGGGTAAAAAAGTGGCCCTCGGACAATTTTTTAATGGCGCTCAAACGTCTTGTTGAATTGGCACACAACTCCAGAGATAGTACTTTTTCCCGCAAGTTTCATTATCTCACACAATTAAAACCACAAAAAGTAACATTTTATTAAGAGACAGAGCTGGTATTACGGTTCCAAGCCTAAATATAGGGGTGGGACACGGTTTCACTGCACTGACCACCGATCTTTGACCCTCCACACTGCATACACTTACAACATATGTGGACCTCGATGAAAAAGTCTGGACACCGCTGCTTTAGATACAAGAAACAACAAAAATGTAACTTCTCAATCCTCCATGTCAACATGAAGGTGTTGTTCCAGACAGGTTTCCTCAGAGAGACCTATCAAAGGTTTTTCCTCACGTAAAAGTATTGATAACCTATTTAAATATAATATGACAGTTTCTTCTAAAGGTTACTGAAGTAAGAGTTCTTTGATAAATGTAATGAATTACTACCCACCTCATACACACAGTTCATAGAATACTCATACTGTCTAGTTTTGAGAGCAACATTTTAACTCACCATTTCCCGGGTATATGTATCCACATTTGTTTTTCTGTAAGTAGGCAACGACGACAGGTGGTGTAGGCAAAGAAGCCAGTGGGAAAAAGCTCCAACCAGTGACTCCCTGCAATCGAAAAACAGATCATATGTAAGATAGAAGTTATGATCGATCAATGAAAATATCTGGCTTACACAACATTATAGCACAAACCACATACTTTACTTTCGACTACACACACATGCCAACATTATGGTAAATGCCAGTACAAAGTGTAATCCACTTTATGTGAATTGTGTAGTATTTCTCCATACGACTGTATCAATGCGCGGCTCCACCCGTCGTTGGGATTGTTATTCTAATGAGTCAGAGGTTTTTTGGCCAGCGCTCGCCTCCTTCTTGAAGCGCTGAAAGTACCTAAAGTGCGCCCAAAGTCTACTGATGGTAATCTGTGATGTCATATTGATGCATAGCCTGAAGCAACTCCATTAGCGGCCTGCGAGACTGACTTTGGACTCAAACAATGTCTGCTTGTACTTTTACATCTAAAGGAAATTTAGATGATAGGAGAGCTATTAGTTCTGTTCCAGAAAACACAAGCTTATCTGCGTCCGAATCCCGGGCACATTCACCTTGTAGCACTTTTACAATACGCTGTAAGGAGTCAATGATGTAAAATGGTGTAAAAGGCACAGACGGGGACTGTTGCAGCACTCCGGCGAGGGATCATAAACATTTCTTGCTAGTCTTAAAACAAAAATGCATAAAATATTCATGCCAGCGCAATAATAAATGCAGCACTTAGTAAAAGGTCAAAGTTCATGGTTACAGAAAAGAGACTCACTTTTCTTCAAATCAGAGTTCATTCTGAAGACACATTTTTAGCTTCTGTCATAGTCTTTTGGTGGAAATGGTTTAATTAAGATTAATTCAAGCCTTTTAGTCCAGTTTTATTTCACTAAATGTGATGCAGTTTTGGTCAAATCAATCTACCAAACCCATTCAGTCAAAAACAAAGTGTTACTGATAGCATTATTTAAAGCTAATTGAGCTACTTTTTTGGTGCTAATTGTGTATTGTGGCATTTATTCTTACAATAGACAGAGAACACAACACACAAAACAAACATTGGATTTTTTAACAATACCATGAAGCTAAAGTGATGTTACTTCCTGTGATTTTGAGACAATTCATGCTCTGTGTGACTGATAAACCCTCTCTTATCAGCACATGCGATGGTTTGGTGTCTCTCTATATTGTAGATAATAATAATAATAATTCTCTGAGAAAATCAGAATAAAAAAAATAAAGGTGTGAAAATAATCAAACTTCAATGTTGGATCAGTTGCGATCAATCCAGTGAGGGCCATTATTATCGTATACAAAATTGCATGATAAAAGGTTAGTAGATTACCACAGTATGGGGTTAACCTTACCAGCATGTTTCGAAGTAGGAAAAAATATACACAGACACGGAAAGAGCATGAAAACGCCACAAAACACAAAACAATCTCAGGATTTCTGGCTGTGAGGCAATAGCGCTACCCACTGCTGCTCCTCAAAGTTTTCCTTGATTTAAAATGCCGTGTTACTCACTCATTACGCATTAGGCAGGCTCACCAATAAAAGGAGAGAGTGGAGAAATGTCTGTGTTTCAGCAAACAGAGGTGCATTAAACAGAGGATCACTGAATCATGATGATATCTCCTAAATAGCAGATAATCACAGGGATTTTTATCATCATATCGCCCAGTTTGGAGTTTGTTGCTTGAAAAGGAAGTTTGGATCATTTTTCTATTCGTCCCTTCTGTTCGAATAATGTAGTTTTCATTCATCATAAAAACAAAACTGGAGATTAAGTTATATTCGTTTATAGACGTAGTTTATTCATAGTTTGTCTAGTTTCAGCTAAAAATAATGCTCTGACAAAACAAAACATACCCGTCGACAGAATGCTGCTGCTTTGAGTCCGTTCTCAGCGCTGTCGCTCTCAGTGAACCCTGATCAGTGTGTGACAAGACACTTGTCCTCACCACGCAACCACAATGTAACAGGCACTGCAAGACGATACCAGATTGACCAATGGACACAACATGACTACTACAGCGTCAACAAAAGTGGAACGGACAAGAGGGCCTGTGCCTGCTGTACACACACAGGGCTTCAGTGTGCGCTCTGAGGGAAGCGGCCTGACATTTACAGGCGCCACTTTAGCTCATGTATTTATTATATCACTTGACCTTTCGGTTTGATGAAACGGGCGGTCGTCACATCACTGCAAGGTAGTTAAAGCGGTAGATGGTAAAGAACATTCAATTTATAGTCCATTGTCTTACAGCGAGTGCACTGCTCATTAATGGTGAACTTTTAGCGAGTCATTTCAGGTCTCTACTGTGTACTGTGCATTGTCCATTACGCCTTAAGATGTTTGGAGGGCCAAGATTCTTTGGAACAACTCTTGATAATAATAATTTTGCACATTCAATTCATCTTGCAAAAAAAGTAAAGTAATTATAGTGGCTCCGATCTAAAAAACTAAATAAACAAACAAACGAAAAAGATAAAAAAGCCTTGGCTATAAGCGTATTTAGGACACAGTCTATATTACGTTAAAAATGAAAAGATATATTTTGTGTGTGTGTGGAATAGCATACAGTAAGGCTGAATAAGCAGGAAACGGCAGTACACTTTATATCAAAAGCGTCACAAGTTTCATCTTCTTAAAGTAATGTATGTACATGAATAAATGTATGTTTCCATTTAGTAAGTGGAGAATAAAAAGTGAAAGTATGCAGAACTGTCTATTACAGCTGCCAGGAGCTACCTGCAGCCGCCAGCCTCCACACTCTATTTCTCTAAACTACACTGGGTACAGTCTAGTGAAGACTGATTGGTGAAAAAGGTGACAGTCACTGGAGCTGAAACCCCTTCAGCCTCAACTCTCAACTCAAGCACATTCGGAGGCAGCCATCGGTTCACTGTCCCTTTAAATAACTTTAAGACTTTTTTTTCTCTTCTCTCCCTCCCTCCCTAGAGCTTTATCACTGTGACTCCGCTCCCCTCTTCCATCTCTCTCTCTCTCTCTCTCTTTCACACATACACATACTGCCTTTAGTGTATGTGTGGCTGGCAACTACAAAGCAGTTAGCCAAGCATCTCTTGGCTCTGTGTGGAGAGAATAAGACACTTTCATTACTGCCCTTAAAAAGCTCTTGCCCTCACAAAATCCACTACTAGAGCAGAAAGTCACGGGGAGGAACTGCGGTTACTTTTCACTCGTGTGCAACCCAACTCCACATGTCTGTATGTACGTGTGTGGTTGATCGCCCCCTCACTCCCCCCTCGTTCCCCTTTTCTCTTCCTCTTTAATGTCACAGGCCTGGTTCATATGACCTTGAGCACCAATGTTGGCACGGCAATAGCGAGAGCTGCCTCGCCTGCGGGCGCCCTTGAACTGGATCTGCAAGACAAAAAAAAAACCCTCATGCAGCCTGATAGACATCTCAGCCCCACACCACCTCCGCATATCCTCTGCAGCCCCCCCTCTTCTCCTCAGCTCTTTTATTCAATCGACGCCACTCCTTATCTGTTCCCCTGGTGGGAAGAGATTTATCAGGATGCTGTATCTTTAACCTCTCTATCAGACTCACATAGAAACAGAATTTCAAAATGTCTGACTGGCCTGTGCACATGTATTTTTAAACCTCAAGCACCTCCTCCCCTCGTCCCATTTCAGGAAAGGGCTTCTTGGATGGGGCACTGACAGTAATCAAGAAGAGGGGCCCTCAATGTAATACACCTGACCTGTGAGGAGATGGCTACGCAGTCCACAAGTAGTGTTTATGAGTGAGGAAATACCAGACTGTTTTCCCTCCCTGATCTGCCCTGAGCCACTGGTGCACGCTGACCTGTAGCTTCAAAACAAACACCAACAAGGCCTCTTTCCAAGGATGAACGTGGCCACAGCAGCCTATCAGGGGCTTGGAACTGAGTGATTGAGCCGTGCTTTGAGGAGCGGTGTGTTGACAGGCTGGTGATGACCTGCTCTGTCCTCATCCAGACCTCTGTTTCTCCACAGTAAACAAAGTCCACAGTCCAAAGTCTGCAGCCGGGCCACAGTCCATGTTAGTGCCACAGTAACAGCACAGAGAGCCGTTTATCTGAATGCAAACACTGTGCGGCACCCTCCCTTCTGCTGAATCAGGCCACTGAGGTTCAAGTAATACAGTCAATATTTGCATTTCCCTCTTAAAAGTAGTCTGTTCGGATACTGCTGAAAAATCATATGAGAGCTTTACTTATAATGTACAGTAACTGGATAAACTGTACTGTTCAGACTCAGAGTTAATCCAAGCAGACCAGGACATGCAAACGCCACAGAGTTTACATCATGGTGAAAGTTAATCAAGGATACTTCTTTGTGTTTACAGTTCGCAAAAGAGGCTTTGACCTAGAGGTCAAATCTCACAATTACAGTTTCACATTATGTGTTATTGATGATCTGCATGTATTATAGAACTACAATGACAAAAGACTGACTTTCAGCACACGTAACAAACAAACAATAAAAGGGACCTTGCAATGGCATTCATAAGTTGATAATACTTTTTCAAGGTTTTACCCATTATCATGGATATAAAAATCTGTCAATACGTCGATCCCTGTGGTGCATAGATGCAGGGGCAAGGACATTGGTCCCGTTATGGGCGACTAAGCTATAAGAGCAGCGTTAACTGCACGTGGAGGTGAGCTGCCCAGAGCAGAGCTCTGTGTGAACAGTTTGGACAGAGTGTGGCCCAGCCCTCCCACTGCTTCCCTTCATGCCTGACCTTTCCAAACTGTAATGTTATCACATGTCATACGCCGGCCTGCTGGAAACCATCTGCTAAAGGCAGCACTGTGGTGCTCCCCATCATAGCACTAAGAAAGGGAAAAAGGAAAACATGCTGTTGGCTGGAGTGGCACAGTACTGGTTATGACTGGTCTGCACCCAGCATGGATCTGCTGCACACACATTACACACAGAGGGCCTTTTTCACTATAGCTCCATCATGGCCTATGCAACTCTCACTCACATGTACTCCTCTACCTCGATTTACTTAAGTGCTTTTCCATAACAGAAAATGCCAACAAAGTCCTTGTGTGTTTTTATCATGTATAGAACAAAGTTTGTATTATTGCTTGTTCTATCATAACGCTTGCACTGTAATTCTATCACCCGTGAGACAATGTGGTCAAATTCCGATATTTGAGTTTATTAAAGTTATTCAGAAATAGTTTAGTTTAGTAGTCTATTGCCTAGAACTGCAAGAAGACAAGAAGAAACATGCTGCCAAAATAGTATAAAAGTAAGCCAACAGTGTCTAATGCTGTCAGTCAGCAGTCAGTGAAAATTACAACCCCAACAATAGTAAAAGCAATTACTGCGGTAAACTGTAAAATGTATATACGTGCATATGCATATGCATATGCATATGCATATGCATATGCATATGCAGAGTCTCTCATCTAGCTAATCAGCTGCTAGTGTTCTGTTGGTGTATGTCTCATGTCTCATGCCTCAATATTGCCTTGGCTCGCTTTGGACCAAGGCGGAAGCAGGTACTAAAAAGTAGTGGGTCGAAAGAGTTAGCAACAAGTGGAAAAAGTGCAAAAGGCAGAGAGAGACAGAAGCAAGGCCATACATCTCTCAAAGGCTGGGCTACTGGGCGACACCAGCCACGAGTAGCTCCTCAATTAAGTAGGGTCTTTGGCTGGGAAACACAAAGTTCTTGGGCTAAGAATAACGTGCAGGTCTACAGTGGACCCATTCGAGGCACTGCTGCCCTTCTGTTTGTGTGTGTGCGCTAACTGGAGCTAATCCGGTCCCCCGTCATGTTCAGCCCCACCTCGGGGTATTATGCTATGTTTGTTAGTGTGACACCTTGGCTAATAAGGCTGCTTTAACACACACTGAAACCAGTATGATTATTATTAGCTTCTTCACTCCTGTTAGGGATGCCCAGAGTCACCGCGGCTAATGAAGCTCATTTTTATCCCCAATGAGATCTTTCACATCAAAAAGTCTGCGCTCAGATTGGGAGCTTTAAATATTAACACAATCACTACAGGACCCTTCCCTTTGGTTCACCCCCATGGCTCATCTAAAGCGCTGTAGTGGAGAAGAATGTTTCCACATACTGAAAAATGGGTGAGCTCTGCTGCACCTGCACACCACAACAGAAGACCAGAAAGCCCTGATCTTGTGTTCAAAGATTTTAGCTCACAGGCGCTCGCACGTATTATTTGTGAAGGATATCAAAACAAGTGTTTATCCTGCTTTGTCTGCAGGCAAACAGAGAAAAGAGTTTGAGGCAACAAGCTGTGCGAGTCCACGCACAACAATGGACAATACTTTTCTGGGCACGCACAAGTCTGAAATCCACTACATAAGCACATGCATGAGTGGAGTAGAATGAAGAATGTTGAGGGATGACAACAGACAAAGAGAGAAGTGTCTGGAGAGAAGGAGACGCAGGAGAATATAAAAACATATGGTGAGTGGCTCATGTGTGGTGGCGTACAACCACACGAATGAGCAAATGTGCAATAAATAATTTAACCAAAATGAATAGACAGTGGAGATCACACGTGATTAAGCAGAGCAGGGCTGTGCCGGTCAGTGGGAATCATATTGTTCTTTCAACATAATGCCAACTCTAGGTAGCTGTTTTACTTTGTTATTCATGTGTTATCACTATAGGCAATATAACCATGCAGTCTTTATTTAAGGACATGCATTTGTGATATTTTAGTGAGCGTGGACTGAAAAGAATTTGTTCACATGCCTGGTTTTGGCACAGATGATATGCAAAGAGGTCATTGCAGCTGAATAAGCATCTGTATTGCTCATTTCTAAACCACAGTTGAACTTGGTACAGTAAATAACCTGACCTGAATAAAGTCGAGCAAATCTGGGAGAAAGCGCGCTATATTTAGAAAACAGCTCGCTGTGTGTCAGAGACAGAGAAATGTGAAAGGATCTTTTACTTAAAAGAGTGCTCGGCTCAGGCTTTGAGCTTGTCAGGTCTGACTGCAGTAATCAAACGCTATTACCACAGACTGAGGAGAGGAGCGGGACTTAAGGGAGGTAGTGGCGCGGTGATGGCACAGAGCTACTCCCAGCCTTATATGTACGTACAGCCTGGTGTTTTTGAAGTGTGGCACAGGGGAACGAGGAGAGACCCCGGCACTCAGCTCAGGGCGTATAATCTATGGTTCATTTGCAGCTTTTCTCCCCGGTATGACAAGCCGTTTACAAGACGTAGCCTCTGCTGTGACCCAGTTCTGAGTGGCTGCGTTTGGCGACAGGGCCCTGCCTCCCCATCAGGCCCTGCTCCAGTCTAACTGACGATAACACCGCCACCCTCCACCGCCGTGAACTGTGGGAAAAAAAAATAGGTCGCCCTGACCCACTTTTTATTTTTTTTTCTCCTCCTCTCCCGAAGATCGTGTGAGGAGTTCTGCAGAGCGTGATCAAGGGAGACAGTCAGAGAAACAAAGGAGGAATAAAAACCTCCGTGAACGCTCACATTTTACAAGTACTACATAAGATAGTATTATAAACCTGCCTTGTTGCCTGCACGTTACAAGTACTTTGGTCATAATAATACAGTGCATGTGTGCATTTGGCTTCAACTCCCTGCTTAGTACATCTTTGCATGTTTTTTGAGAGGGCCTGCTCTTGACATGCTCTTATTTTGTCTCAGCTATTACTTAGCACGATCTTGACTCCAACGCTCCCTCTTAACATTGCGGCCCTGTTTTCTTCAGAGCTTTTATCAGCTGTAGTTTGGCATAAATCCTCCCACGCCTTAATACAACAACTGCTCCCGAGGTTACACACACACACATACACAAAAGGACACACTCAACAGTCCTCACCACTTCACGGTCCCACATCTCATCTCTGTGACTTCTACCCCTGAATACTAAAAGGGGACCCCCAGCCTCATTCAAACATGGCCCTGCTTTCTGTGGTCGTTTAACACCTCCAGAAGGTATGACATGTCATGCAGCGGGAGAAATGGGAAGCGTGTGTAGGCTTGGAGAGATACTGGAGTGCGAGCTGCCCTAATGCCTGCTAGCATGACAAGAGGTGCTCACCGTGTGTGCGTTAGTCTATGATGTATCGGAGATCACGCAGGGAGACTTGCATGCAAACCCTCACTTCGTTTAAGCCATGGCTGGTTGTCCTCCCTATAATCCTACCCACAAGCCTTGCCCACTGACACTTTTCTTTCATTTTTTTGGTAGGAGACTAGAAAACATGAAAATGAACACACAAAAAAACCCCCACACATCTGACGACCAATTTAAATATTAATGCACTTACCCCAAAATGATCACTCCTCCCTCCCTCGTGTCGCTTAGCAACCTTTGTTTAGCTTGGACTTTTTTTTCCCCACAACTCAGAGGTGACATTCAATTATTACCTTTTAAAAATCGGTTCACTTAAACTCTAGTACGCTATCTGTTATAAATACAGAGACAGTCAGGACTTTAACAATTGGATTGGCATTTTAGGCCACGGCTGCTAGTCTGATTATTCTGATTAACACTGACAGTTTTGACCCGAGTGAACTTCAATTAAACTTGTGCATACTCAAACACAACGTACAGTAATGGTACCAGATAAGAAACAGCATCGAGAAACATTATTTATGATTTTATTTTTTGCTCATACATAGGCAGCAGCAGACAAAAGTAAAGTAGACAAAAAACTCCCTGACAGGCATCCTTTCAAGTCAAAATCCTTTCAAAATGCAATACAATGCCTTTTCCGAGATAGATTAAGACAAGCACAAAATGCTTTGTTTATGTTCAGTATTTTCCTTAACAGCACCTTGTAATTTGTTTTCATCTTCAGTTTCACAACCTAAAAAAAAAAACCTCATTAATTCATATTACCCACAATCACATATAAGGACTACATAAAAGAGCAGCGCACTCACTAACTTGGCGGTAGCCTACATTAGCAACCCCATGTTAGCCCCCTGGCGTGGCACCACTTGCCCATCCTGCAGCATTAGCCCCGGCAGATGCTCCTTACGCCGCGTGTTTGCGTGTGGACTCATTTGCATCAGCCACTGTTTGACACTGCACTCTGAAAAACCCGGGAAGGCCTGACCTGCCGCTAAACTATCACCAGCCCGGTGCTAAGCCGCCGCATGCTAACGGTGACTCAGTGCACACAAACATGCCAGTCCACCTCTGCTCCACTTTCTACCTATGAAAAGCGGAATAAATAGGATAGCACAGGAAATAGGCTTGTGTAAAAAAGGAGCTAGTGTAGGGTGTCAGGTCTCGGTGTGGAGGTTGGAGTTCTAGTTATAGGGGGTGGATGTAGGTCAGCCCATGCCTCCTCATAAGCACCAAGGTCAGGCCTGAATGGAAGGGAAGGTGGCTTAGTGCGAGAGAGGCCCCAGATAAAGCGCACTCGTCTGGCGGCGCTTGTGCCAGCTCCGGTCGTGTAAACACAGTTACACAAGGCAGCTAACCTGTGGTGCGTGGGTTAAGAAAACAAAAACAAAAAACAAGACCACAAATGTTATACATGAGATTTTTGTTGTTGTGACCTTTAAGGACCTGTGATCATAAAACAGCAGCGACAAGTTTCCCTTTCTGTTTATTTACATTGGGAGTAAATGCACAATGTTTACTCAAGTTCTGTATGACTTTTGTAGGTGTTAGCCTATTAGCTCTGCCATTAATAAGAGAGAAAAATCCTTGTATCTAAACGCAAGCGAACTTTCTGTAAGAATAAGCCTAAACTTCAGATTAATTTGACAGATTTGAGCATTTCCCGATCACTGATGATTTTGTTTCCAACCTTTTAGGATCTGTCGCCATTATGACGACAGGAAATATCATGAAGCCAGCGACAGTCTGATTTTAAATGTCAAATCTTCACAGGTGATCACTTTTTAGCTTCACAATAACAAGACGTTTCTTATTATCAAATCATCACAAGCCACAGGGGGAACTGCCCAAAATACCAAGCTTTGATTCCCACAGGGACCAGCCTAAAAGCTTCAAGTCTAAAAGTACATTTACAACCACATTCTTTCCACAGAGGCCGAGCTGTAAACAAGCTTTAAATCTAAATGGGAGAATGTCAAAGTAAATCCCCCTGAATTACATTGCTCCTTTTTATGTGACAGATGCATTAAAAGAATAAATTTGCTTATGGGCCAAACTAATCTCCCTTTCAAAAGCCCCTTTGTTAACAGTCCATCACGCCAACATGCATCGGGCAGATCAGATTTCAGGATGAAAACAGGGCTCTCGGATCGCACGGATTGATGGCCAGATACAAACAATTATTACTGGTGTCAGCATGGTAACTGATTGGCATTAGGCCTGGCCCAATTCTTCCGTATAAAAGGTTTTTAAACTGGAGCTGGTCTTATCACCTCCTTTTTTTGATTGTAATGCAATCATTTAGTTGTATTTTATCTCTATGATATAAAACAGCACAATGAAGAAAGGACAAATATCAAACATTCCACTTGTCTACTGAAATAATGAACAGCAAGTAAAAATATTCAGTTTATTGCCATAATGATTGTACATCACTGTTGTACGCTGTAGGGCTACACGATATGACAAAAAAATGCCATAATCAATAACTCTTGAATGTTGCAATAACAAAATTAGTGCAATATCTTAAGAGACCAATTTAAAACACTACACTCCATTAAATTATATGAAACAGATATTCTTTTGGGGGTCAAACTGTCATAACAAAACTTAAATAAGTAATACACCAGGCTCAAAACAAGATAAGATAAGATAGCCTCATCTTATGTCATCTTGTTTGATCCTACTGTATTACTTATTAAAGTCTTGTTATGACAGTTTGACGCCCCCCCTACATGTTGCAATATATTGTGGCAACTTGCGATATTAATGGATCTTTTGTCACCCAATATAGCAGATAAGGATCATTTACTAAATACTAAATTGTGCACCACCCAAATAACTGACTGCCATTATAAACTTCAAAAATGCTGATCGATAGCGACATGATCCCAATTTCCTCTGCCATATGGTAAACACATCGAGTGGGCGCAAACCAAAACAAAAATACTTTGAGGACATATGAGCATGCATGGGTGCACCGAAGTGAGCCACTAAGCAGGGGGCAGCTGCAACAACACAAATCCTCCATGAATCAGCGCGGACACCACCACTCCACCTCTCTTCCCTGACTTGCGCTGGTATCAGACTCAGCGGATGACTAAACCATGCCCCATTTGTCACAGCCCCCCCTCAATCCCAAATTTGAGATAAGGTCCCGGGACATTAGGACAAGGATCGGTCTGTGTGACTCGCCCACGACCCCGTTTGACCTTGGGGGTGATTAGCCAAGTGAATGACTGGCCCCTGAAGCCTTGACGTGCTTGACTGCTGCCCGCGAGTGTGGCAGACATACAAGGTCAGAGGAGAGAGGACAGAGACAGGAGGCGGGAGGGGACAGGGGAGGAGGGGGGTGAGGCCGGGTGAAGGGTGTCACATGATTGGATCTGCTTCTGGAAGAGTTACTTAAAAAGCCTTCTCAGCAATCAGGTCAAGGTCAGGCCCCGGCGCCCTAATGCCAGAGGAAAGACAAGTAAGGCTGCCAGTAAAGGCCAACAATACTGTCATAGTCGCTTTACATGCTGATCAATGGAACCACTATTATTACCAGGCCAATGCTAAGTATACGGTCAACATGGTTATGTATTAATATCCATGTCAAGGAAGTCATTTATATAACAATATGATCCAATTGGCAAAGTTCAAAGTAGTTCAAAGGCATCTTTCAACGCAGACACACATTTTAGACTGTGGCGCATGTATCTGATATCTAGGTCACATTAATACCATTGGCTACTAGCCTGTTCTTTTGGCAGCGCAGGTCCTGTTTATCAAGGAACAACTAAACAGAGTTCAGAGACTTTGATTCACTGTCGCCAAAACAGTTACAAAATAAAATTTGTGTTCTTCACATCCAACCGCACAATGTTCCTTTGACCTACTTTTTGTGCTGATTTGGCTATACAGCTATCCATGTCAATTAAAATGGCCACAGCTTGGTACTTGTCGATTTAAATTCTAATATATGATATGAAGACAATGGTTGTGTGGAAATCCAGCACAGAGGAGGAGAAAGTAGCAATCTGGACATCCTCAAGTCCTTGATAAGTTGAAAACATAAGCTATGGTTCTATTAGCTGTATTAATCTTGCTGCTTAGTGGACACTTTTATTCAAAGTCACTTACACGATTATCGCTCTTGCACATCTCTCCCATTTCTGCAGCTGGATATTTACTGGAGGAATCCAGGTTAATTGCCTTTGCTGAAGGGCAGCGGGTGAGTGGAGTATGAGCCAGCAATCTTCTGGTCACCAGTCCATTCTCCCTAAGTAATAGGTCATATGGGTGCCTCCAGTCATCAGCTCTGCACTCTCCATCCTCCTCCTTCTCACAAATGGCCTCTCCAATACTCGGAGCCTTCAAACTCAGTTAGCAGAGAGCCATACTTCGGTGTCACACTCTTTTCAGTCTATTTACCAGGCTTTGGTGAGGATGCAATGAATAACGGCACCTCACTAATGGATTTACAAGTGGGCTGGAGGTTCACAAAAGGACAGCATATTTCCGAGATTCACAGAGCACTTTGAGTGAAAGAGGCAGTCTGAGGTTATGCCAAATGTCCTCGCTCTCTGCGCTCTGATGTGGCTCGCCTTTCATTTCGTCATTTAGAGACAAGCCACTAATTTGAGCGAAAGTATTCTCTGAAGGCTCACTGATTCACTTGTGTATTCATTTACAGATAAAGGAGGAAGCAGACGAAAGGTCACAGCCATGACAAGTTCCAACAGAAAATGGAAAAGTGTGGTAGCCTACTATACACAACAAACTGCTTTAAAACTCCATCCAACAGCTGTGGCATTTGCGATGGGACCGGGTGACATTCTTCTATTGGAGCTCACGGCTTTGACTCTCGAGGCCACCAGCACAGGTCCCCTGTTGCCCGGCAACAGTTCAGCTCATCACCAAGAGCCAAAAAGTTGCACAATTACAGCAGAAACCAAAGGAGCAGCATCATTCACAGAGCAATTTCCAACACGAAGATGTGAATGAGAGAATGGGGAAATCCCTTCTTGTGCATTTTTCAGTCTTCCCGCTCGGTGTTAAGAAAGTATGTTAGTGTGCGCCTCGTATTGACAGCACAATGGTGTACTCTGAACACTCAAGTGCTGTTAGAGCAGGTACAAAGTTTGAAAATGTTGGATATTCCCCCGAACTTCACCCTTGTCGAAAATGCGCCGTCTGAGACCTCTACAAAACGTACACTCCATATGCATCACCCGCGCTGCCTTCACTGACCCTCCTCTCCGCTCCCTCCTCCCGCTGTCATCCTGTGCTATATATCCATCATTCATTCATAAATTCTGAAAACTCCTCTTTAGTTAATTGCCAGGGAAAATTTAATTTCAAACGAAAGCTTTTAAAAGAAAGATATAATTAAGTTGCAGGGATGGGTATGGGGCGGGCGTGTGTGGAGGAGGGAGGGCTAGGTTGGGGTGGGTGTGTGTGACTGCATCGCGCTGCTCCGTGTCAGGGAAGTCATACAGCCATGTTTAAAGCCGTGTGTTACATAAAGCCCCCCCCTCCACACATTGCACCAGACGCTGTGTCCTTGCCTGGTGCTGCTCAAGGTTCCCAAAAGGACGTGCTGCTAAGAAGTTGGGAAGGACGGAGTCCTGTGATGGCCTGCACACAGAGGAGAGGGAGGGCTGGGAAGGGGGGCATTGCTGCTGCTTGTGACAGCCTTGGACTTTGAATTCAGCGCCAGACAGGCTCATGCATCAATCCCTCAACTTACAAAGACAAGCGCCTAACCTTGACGAGACCAGGGACTCTTCAGGAATGAGTGGCATTTTCACTTAGGGCCCCTGCTTCTCTCGCTCCTCTCTGCACCTCGCCCGCCCCGCCACATAACCTGGTTAAAATAGGACACAATAACAAGCCACCTCACTCTACTCTTGACTTTGCGACTCAATGTTCCAGCCTTCAACCCTTGGGCACTTTTACACCATAACTGTACATATGCAGTGATGTAAGTAGAGCGGCACAGTGTGAGCTTATTACAAAGCTGTCATTAGTGCAAGATGGGTAAGAAATAAAGGCAGCCTATTACAGTCACACAAAAAAATACTTTTCCATTCTATCAACATGGATCGGGAGTCATAAATAACCTTTGACAACATTTTAAAGGTGTATTGTTCACAAAACTACACATCTAATAGTTTATTCATCCATGGTTCTATTATTAATAAGATTTGACCTCGGATCAGCACCCGGGAGGGAAGATTTCATAAAAAACTCAGCTCAAACAAAAACCTGTACAGTTTACATTATACTATTAAAGCACCATCTTTTTAGTGTTTCAATATTCTTATCCTACATTATATTGCTCATCTAATATCCAGCCGCCCTACATCTAACTTTGTGACTCATGTTCTCGCCTTCAACCCTTCGGGCTTTTACTCCACCGCTACATATGCAATAACACAACAGCAAGTAAAGCCTTGTCTGGAGCCTGTCTGTGGGACATTGTAAGCTCGTGCAAATCCCTGATCCTTGGATTGAAGGTCTGTATTATCATAGGCCTAATTATATTCAACCTCCGTATCTGCTAAACAATGCCCCGAAAAGCTATCAGCATTGTTGCACTTTAAACAAGGTTGTCTGTGAAGAGGCTATACACACAGCTCCGCTCAGTCACGTCCCTGACTCTGGCCTGTTTGTGGCATAGAAGAGGAAAGCCCGGGCCCTGCGCACAGATGCAGCATCCTGGCATGGCTCTAACCACAACGGTGTCATCCGCACCTCGGAGGCCTGGGGGCAGAGAGGGAGCGATGGAGAGAAAGAAAGAGAAGGAGGAAAGGAGACAGTGCCACAGCAGACCGGCCATGAGAGTAGTCACATTCATTCATATCAGCAAGTCAGGGCTACAATATGTACACTAGTGCTGTAGGTGCAAGGTTTAAGAATTATTACTGTGTTCATTTTTAAGCTGCATGATTAATCACAATCAGCAAATAGGAAGGGATAGAGTTAAAAACTTTAAAAATGTCATCAGCAAAAAAAAATAGACAAAAATAGACAAAACAGTTAGCAGTTCATATTTTAGCCTTCACTCAAAGGTTAAGGCTCCGGGGCATGTTTTACAATGCACTGTTGATCACAGAATAGGTTTTTTCTTTTCTAAATAACTTGCAAATTTAATAGCAAGATCACACGTTTTATTACTTAGTGCATTAGAGCAGGTACTTCCTGTGTCAGGTGAGCCAAACAGCGACATAAAAACAAACTCAAAAGATGTGAACATGGATTTAAACCTTCTGTAACTTGATTTGAACAGTAGTACATGATATTAAAAATATGTCTATGGGAGAGAGCCATCTTGTACATCTATAGAGTCAAACCAAATGTGAGTTTCTTATATTTGTGTCGGCAACAGACACCCCTAAACACTCTTTTTGGTACAACTTTTAAGCAGCATTTGTTTCCAAGCATCACAAGGATTATTTGTTTGACCTGCAACATCTTTTCTGTTTCCCTCCCATTTCGCCTGGCAATTTCAGCAAAGTCTAAATAATTCACGGCAATTGCAATCAGCAGCGATCAATCGGCGCTGGATAATTGAGGGCCCCTGTCATTGCGGCCAAGGCCAAGGTGAAGCCGTGTGGCGCGTTCAAGGGGCGGAGAGCTGGAGGTGAGGGTGAAGGAGGTAGAGGAGGAGGAGGAGGAAGAGGAGGAGATGGGAGGGTCAGTCATTCCATTCAACAGATGAGACCCGGGCCCGGCAGCATCCGTCTCGGGGGCTGCTAGCGTTCCGTCATCCCCCTCCCGCGCCAGCCCCCAGGAGTGCTGGCAGTAAAGACGCATTTAGCGGTTCCTGCCTTGTCATCAAAACGAGCCCCATTGACTTTGGTTGCCTTCTGTTCGCGACAGAGGCACCAACAGGAGCCCGAGTGATTGTCTCTGAACGAGATAGTGCGCAGCTATTACCGAGGAGCACTTACTGAGGCCCATCTCCAGAGCAGTGCGCGCGGGGAATACTCCCAAACTGCCCACGCCATCATCTGACTTCAGAGAGCCAGCTAGCTCTCCGTCTCTCGTAATCGCAGCGCGTTTTAGCTTTCACGGCGTTCATTTTGAAATACACAACATGTACAATAAAACAGTCTCTACTCATCTGTGTTTACTCAAGACTTACACTAATTAAAAATCATTCCAGTATTTCCAAACAATATGAGCTGGTGATTTGTTTTGCCATCTCTTGTGGTATTATGAAACCGACAGACTGGCAGGGTGTGGAACAGCAGGATCAGATTAAGAGTCAAATCACAGTTAATACTTGTTCAAATATCAGCAAAAACTATGGAGCATGGTTCACTCGAATGCACCGCTGCACTAAAGGAACTGTTATCGATAGCAGGGAGTATAGTGGTCAGGGAGTAGTGCAAAGGCTTTGAACACAATCATGTTAAGTGGTAATGGTCAATGAATGCGTAACGCCTGGCTTCGAAGCTCGTCCGTTCGTTCACATGACGCTTTAATGGCGTACAGGAGATAAAATTAATTTGGGTTTGATCTTGAACACAGAGTCAACAAGGGGATGCTTAAAAACTGAGCCAAAAATGCTCCTTCTAACCACAAGGGGGCATGACGAAAAAGTCAGTGTAATAACAGTATTGTGATCATTTAGGTTTTGTAGCACAAAGCATTTCGTTAAAGGCCTTGCGTTGGCATTTCATATTTATCTCTGCGTGTTAGCCCTTTGTGAGGGTTTACTTCCAACGCCACAACAATATTTCAAGATCTTGCATCTCTAATTACCCTGTAGTTTACAACATTACTATTTTACAACAACACCGTCTATGGCTAGAGGCGTTTTTTGACTTATTAGCTTAGAGTGTCTGCAGAATCAACAAACAATAAAGAAATGAACAATGAAATGATTTGGCTTCATGCTGCACGCGGAGATTATAGAGCCAGGACAATTAGAGAAATGTGTTTGTGGCAAAGGTCTCCGGTTTGAATCCGGAGCAGGCCTGAGAGAGAGCAGGCCTCTAAGTAGATGAGAAATGCACTTGTATTCCTCCACATCTACTGTCAAAGTGCCCTTGAACAATGTTCGGCAGCCAACAACACAAGTTCTGGGCAGCTCCCAGGTCTATAATAAATCAAAAACTCTGCAGTAAATGCATGACACTTGTTCTGGTAGATTGCACATTAGTTTGTTTTTTTGCCAACTATCCGAGGCCATCAGAAAGCCCCGTGCCACCCTCAATTTTGTCTGTAGCGCCAGTGAGTGACAGATTGACAAACAGTAGGTTTTGGGGCTGGCACAGTGGAAGTAGTCAGAGAGGCTGTTAGTTGAGATAAGTGGATGGCTGTGTACTGTGGCGCTGAGGGTACAAAAGCACGCTCTAAACACAAAGCCAAAATAACTTGCATTGTATTGTAATTTGTTTATAAAAAGCACACACACACAATAGTTCTTTGTATCTTCATCTCAATTCACATCACATTATTAATATTAAATGCGGAGTAAAACTGAGATTTATTAAACAATGTCAAATAAGCTGAGACAAAGCGGCAAATATCAAAATAAAACACGAGAAAGAAAAAAATATAGGTTCCTCTCATAATAATCCAAATACAGTGTTATTACTGTGCATTGTTTAATTCAGACAAATTTCATGTGAATTCATAGTGTTTCGAGCTAACGAGAGCGACATGTGTGGCCCCCATTCCAACTTTCTCCCCCATGGCTTAAAACTAAGGTAGAATAGAATAAAGGTGGTTTGATTATTATATCAAAATGATAGGCTACAACACACAATGGGATTTAAAGATGGAGAAAATAAGCAACACATTTACTTCATGTTATAATAATCAGTTCACATTTTATCAAGATATGGCAATACATCCAAAGAAAACACCACCATCCAAAGATTCTTGTTTTCACATTGGGTAACACTTTATTTTACACCCTTAATATGTTGTACCTGTCAGGTTTAGTACAATGTGATGTACTGCATGACAATGTGTAATAACTTGAACCTATGGGTTAGATACACAAAGGAATATTATGTATTAGCATTATGGAAGTACATAATGTAATAACACATAATACCCTACCTCTAACCTTAAACCCTAACTCTAAGGGTCTTATGTCTTATTACTAATAAGTAATAAACCTCCAAAATACTAATACACATTATTCCATTGTGTATGTACTAGGCACAAGTTATTACACATTGCTACAAAGCAGATTACATTGTTCTAAATTTTGTTTGGTACAATTTATCAAGGTAGTGTAAAATGAAGTTTAAACCGAAAATTGTGTGGGAATTCACCGACACAGGCCAACGGCTTGTCAAAACAGGCCACTCGGGCCAGCAGCAGTTGTTTTTGTCATGAAAGACCAGCCAGAGTGGATAGGAGAGTCAAGTGCTGAATCCAACCTTGCGACTGTATGCCAGCCTGGACATCATTTGCATTGAGATATTTGAATGTTCCCCTTGTGTCGCAGCCTAGTGCCCTTCACTCAACAGTGTAGCAGCTCCCAGGATAATTTCCCGAATCCTCCGAGTTACAGGAGATGTGCATAGACCGCTCCAACTTAGAGCAACAACGTTCAACTTGGACTTAAAATGAAAAGCCTTTAGTTATCTATGGCAACAGAGGACAGCGAGAACCTTGAACATCCCGTGCAAGTTCAGGTCAAATAATTAAGCAGCTTAAATACTCAACAAAAGCAGGGCTAAAAAGGCAGCCCCCCAGACACAGACAGCGGAAGATGTCGAATTTAGGAAACTTTTATCTACTTTCTTCTTGGCTTCTTTGCGCCACAGATGAGGCAACACATTTTATCTGTCCTTAAAAGCTAAGAATATGACCCCATTAAAGGTTGAGTGCTGCTCCTCTGTAACTTCCAGCCAACTTCATACTCTTTTGACCTTTGCAGCAAAACGGATACAAAGTCCAGTGAACTATAGTGAGTGAGACAGTGGAAGAATCAGAAGGGGAGAAAAAAAAAAACACAAAGGGCCACTCAAAAAGGCTTAGAGAGAAATGTCAGCGAGTTTCTATGGGAGCATATCTGACTCAACAAGACAGTGATGTGACAGGCAACAAGAGGACAAGTGTATTGTGGCTCCTGGAATAAACTGATACACATACAGTTGGAAAAGAATATCCGTTAAATGGGTTGGGTAACATATCAATCGCCCCATATAACATTATGTCTGTAAAATAATGAAGTTATTTTTGGGAAGATTCTCCACTAAAAAAGGTAAAGTAAATCAACATGCTCTACCTAAGCAGTGCCTTTAACATTGTGTCCTAAGACAAATTGAGCACGCTGTGTCAGAACTGGCTAATACTGCTTTACATAACACTAGAAGTGTATAGAGGCTGCCTTTGGTGGTGCTAAAAGTGATTCGTACCAAAATATCACACGGTGTGCTGTCTGACCCGGTATTATGTAGCCCATGCGTAAAAGTGATTTCACTGAACTCTGTTAACATTGACATGAATTTTACAGGCAGGACGACGAAGTCATGGTGTGGTCTAGTGTGGCTACTGGCTATGGATGAGGACTCATTCACTTTATACAGTCAGTGACAGTGGCGCTACAGTAAGCTGAAACCCACTGGGAAATAGGCGTTGAACTGAAAGCACGTCTTACATTTTGACTTTGGACTGCGTGTTCCACTGACACCGTAGGCTAGGATGTAGCAGAATGTTGTGTCGTGGATATAAACGAGTAAAGCCCTAGCGGAGCTAATACAGAAGCCTGTGCCATCGCACGCAGCCAGGTTCATTCCCCACTTCTTTATGCAGCGTTTTCAGCGCTATCCATATGCGCCTCGGCTCGCCTCGCGTCACACAAACAACCCTCCCAAACCTCCGTTCGTAGTCAACCTAACCCTCGACATCAGGTTTCTACATCCCAGGATTTAAACCCCAGTGTCGACAATAGTCTAGTTGTGACAGTGCGTTCCTTACCTGCGTTTGGGAACCGCGCAGTCAGCCGGAGAGGCGCATCGTTAGTATTCGACAGGCAAATCCCAATGAAAAGCGTCGCATCTGTCTTGACACTTTAACGGAGGGGAAAATGGCGGGTCAGAGTGTAAAACACAAAACGTTTAGTCCTAAAAATGTGCCGTTGTGTCAAAAAGGTTGGGACGGCCCGGTGCGAGCCGGGAGAGCGTGTAGCGTGGAGTCAGAGGGGATTGTTTATTGTCGGAGTCCCCTCGCTGTGGCGGAGTGAGCGGAGACAGCCACACTCCTCCTCCTCTGCCTGCGCTGACACCACCCTTAAAGAAGCAGGCTCACCCATGGCACGGGCGCGCGGCGCGCATGCACAAGGCCCACCACACGAGACATGTCATGATATAGCACTACTAGTAATATAATCCAATCTATTCACGATGACCAAAGCGTTGAGCTGCTCATCTCGGTCAGACTGCAGCACAAACATGGGTTAACATGTGTGAGCTGCAGGGTTCACGGGAAAAGTGGAAAATAAACTGTAATATCCCGACTGAAGGCTACAGTTCAAATTATGTTGTTCTTTTAGTTTGTCTCAAGCTATACTGTATGTTCCTTCCTTAGTGTTGGCAACCTGTCAAATACACTATAGTTGCACAAAATCTACTCCATACATTTCCCTTACAGAACTGCTGGCTGCCTGTGTTACAATTCAATGCTACTTAATATAATAAATAAATAAAAAACAAACAATCATCATATCATTCTGTAATGAAAACTTGCCCATGATACCAAATGTTAAAGTCCAAAAATGTGTTTCTTACAAATTTGTCAAGGCATTTCGTAATGAGCACCTATTGGGCTATTACAATATTCCTTTAACCTTTATTTAACCCGGGAAGTCCCACTGATTTTGTAACATATTTTACAGTTAAGTTCTGGGCCCTAAGGGGCCCTTGTTTGTGGTGCTGGTGGAACCAGAGCACCCAGAGGAACTCATCCAGACATGAGGGGAACATGCAAACCCCACACAGAAAGTCTGACCTCGTCCAGGAATCAAACCCAGGACCTTCTTGCTGTGAGATGAGAGCACTAAATGCTACACCACCTTGCCGGCAGAACTGACCTAATTTGCATTTTTGACTCTGCTCTTTGGTTGAAATGATTCAAAATGACAGCACCAAGCAAACAACCTTGTACAACTTTCCTCAAATGGTAAATCAGAACATGCAATTGGCTGTAATTTCATCCCCATCCTAGTCATATAACTGATGTCCTATTAACAAAAGCGGGTCAATAAAAATGGCCTTTCAGTAAAATGAAGAATTAAATAAGGAGTAGCCACACAACCTTTTAGTCAGCATCTCTAAACAAATCATTAGCGTACTCCTGGCCCTGCTCCAAAATCCCAGAGTTAAAAGAATATATCTGCCAGAGTGCGGGAGATTTACGACTGGCCCGAGCTCACAGTGACCAAGTGGGGAAAATGAACAACATAAATGTTACTGAGGTGCCCTTGAACGCAACACTGAAACAGCTCCAGGTGTGAAAGCATGTCAGGAAAGTGTGAAGAAGTGCATCAGTCATTAACAGCCAAGTTTCATAAGTCATCACCAGTCGAAGTCTGGCTCCCACAGTTTGTTGTTGATTGCGCAGGGAGTTCTCAATGAGGTAAAATCTTGCATAAAAGTAACAAAGAACTGAATGAGCACACTTGAAATGAGCATTTTCCGGTACTGCAATGATTCATCAACTACTGTGATTATTATGAGTAGTTTTGATTCCACAGTTACTATTACAAAAACCACTTGATCAACTAATTCTTCCACAACTATAGTGCTATTGCGGTTTATTTTACACTTTATTTTACACTACCCTTGATACATTGTACCTAACTAAATTTAGTACAATGTAATGGGCTTTGTAACAATGTGTAATAAGTTGTACCTATCGGTTAGCTACACAATGGAATAAAATGTGTACCTAACTAAATTTAGTACAATGTAATGGGCTTTGTAACAATGTGTAATAAGTTGTACCTATCGGTTAGCTACACAATGGAATAAAATGTATTTGTAATTTGTAGGTACATAATATAATAAGACATAATTCTAAATTTAACCCTAATCTTAAGCCTAAAGGTCTCGTGTGCTATTACATAATGTACTTACAAAGTATTAATACAAGTTGTTCCATTGTGTACGCACAACATAGGTACATAAGTTGTTACAGATTGTTACAGAGCACATTAAATTTTACAAAATTCAGTCATGTTCAATGTATCAAGGTAGTGTAAAATAAAGTGATACCATTATCTGTATATTGATATGACTTCCTGGAATGAGGAGAGGCGGGGTGTATAGATCATCGAGTGTAGAACAGTGATGGACAAAGTGAGGACGGCATCCTCCGTTTCGCATGAGCTAACTGAAGCTTGTTCATGTTAGCATTTTGGCTGGGTTTTTGGAGCCAGCTCTTATATTTACAATAGGGTGGGGAAAAAACAAAGGAAGTGAGTTCAATACGGACTTGAAGAGGCAAAAACGTTTCATTAGCACAAGTAACTTCTGGAGCTGGCCCACATTTCCTATTCCTGCAGCTAATAGCAATGCTACGTCAATGTTTTTCAGTTTTGGAAACCATTGGTTCCCAAAGTGGGGTCCGGGCCCCCCCAGTGTGCCTCAGAGGTACTGCAGGGCCCCCCCAAAGTTATCATTAAAACAAGTTCCTTTAAAAAAAATGTTTTGAAAGAAAGCATACATTTTTTACGATAATGTACCACTTTAAAGCAGTACTTAGCCTGCTGTCATTGCTAGCTGTTGCTTTTTTATATAATTGTATCTATAACATTATTTTTAATGGTGTACATGTTTATTATTGAGAATCTCGGGTCGATAAGGGAGCCGCAACGACTTTGGGAATAGCTGTTGTAGACAAACGACACACTGGATACATAACGGAAGTGCTTTAAACTATTATTCTTAACACTTTCTTTGTGTTCCCATGTAAAATTCAATTGTCTGTGTGTGTGCCTTTGCTGACGTCTCATACCCCCAGTATCGGTGCTATCAGGTCCGGCGGCCTCTAGGCAGATATCTTAACATGGCCTTGAACAAAGTGTCTCTGAGGACCAGAGGAACATCAGCATTCTCATGAACTGGAACACAACAACATAACCTACTTTGTAGCGGCCATCTCTCTGTGTTTCACTTTTCAGATGTGGGGGTGGGAGTGCGGGGGTGGTCTGTGAGTGAGTGCTTCGCCGTCACCCCCTCCCCCCCGTGTGGTATCACATCTCACTGTGTTACGGGCCACTTGGATACAGTGCTGCTAACCTGCTGTAACCCTGCTGTGGTGTTTAAACAGTAATTCACTTCATTGGCGGTAGTATAAACACAGGCGGCACTCAACGTGTCAGTCAGCTAAATTGGATAGTTTTCTTTTACAGGGCTGTTGTTCACAATAGGTGTTACCTGCCATTTGCATTTTGAGTACAAGAGCAGTTAAAAGTCTGATCAAAGTCCTCTCCAAAGTGCTATTCATAAAAACTTAATGTCGCCGCTTTATTGTTGTTCTTTGACTGCGCCACAAATCCACCCTCTGTCTCCCTCCTGCAGATCTGGATGAGCGAACCAGCTGAGTAATTTGGACGGTATCTGACCCTGTAACCTATAACCCCTGAGACCTTTCAACTCTGACCTCTGACCTGGACTGCTGCGTAAATGGAGATACACCACCCTGCCCCTTCCACCACCACCACCACCAACCAGGACACAAGGGACTCACTAAATACTGGGCATTTCGTCCAGGGCCCGTCAAATACTACCATACTGCCTTTGCTCTGCCCGATCCCGTCAGCTCTCGATCCCGTCAGCTCTCGAAAGCTAAGCAGGGAAGGGTCTGTACTTGGATGGGACACAGCTCCGGAACACCAGGAAGCCTTTGGTGAATGCAGTGAGTGGTTGGTAGTGGTGGTCGGAGGGACGGATAGCACCTAAATGAATAATGACATGACAGTGTAGCGCTTTGAGCAGCTTGGTAATACAGGCTTGTGAAGTGCAATACAAGTGTAAGCCATCATTATTATTATTACTGCCACCAAAAAAGATGTATGTAAAACTACACAAATTGTTATTTTTATGTATTTGTTTTGCTTTTTGGTCTAAGAAAAGTATTTTCTAGCAAAACCCTTAGACTGCTGTACGTAATAAACATACATAAACATAACCAGTTAAACAATTACACTCGTATCTATTATCATAATCAGTGAAAATATTGCAAAAATCACCATGTCACCCAAAGCATCAGTGGCTAAACCCAGCCCTACTTGAACGAAATGCCAAACATGTAGGGAGTCCCCACCACACACAAACACACGTGCACGGACGCAACCCCTCCTCCAAACAGAAACCACTCAACTTTGACCCCTGAAACTTTTCACAGAAAAGTGCTTCAGAGCGGTACCCTTTGACCCCATAGCACATAGTGCATAGGGACAGATTGAGGCAAACAATACGTGCTGTGATGTTATTTATGCTTGTTATAAACTACTTTCTGTCCAGATCTGAGTAATAAAGCAGAGATGCAGATGTTGACCGGTTGTTTGAAAAGGAAAAGAAAAACACAGAAATGTTAACAAGTGTCTTTAAAGTGATTAGGAGGAGGTAGACTTCTCTGTTTTACAAGATAGACCATTTATAGTCTTGTTAACACAGTTCTATAAAATATTGCCCACTACACAGGTGTTAAAAAGTATTGTAATAATAAACATCCTTTACTACCGACACTAAAGAAGAACCTGGTTTGAACTCAGTTGCACAATATGCATCATGTTGGTGCGTAAAAAATGATATGCAGCTTGAAAAAAAGAGTAATAACGTGTTAAAAAAATATTAATGTTTACTCTCCAGCCAGAGACGAGGCAGCGTGAGACATAAATCTATTTAATACAACAAGGTACTGTTGACTTGACTTTGTTATTTTTTAACTAAGAGATGCGTTAGTAATGCATTAAGTTTGGTGTTTTTTCTGCATTTAGAAATGGATAGCACCCAGTTTAGAGAGAATTGAGTCCAATTTAAGTCTATTTTTGACCATTCTTAGACGTGGTATAGTCCTGATTTGATGTTGGTCTAGGCCTGGTGATTCTTGGAAGGTCAAATGTATCATTAAGTGGTACTTGGTGTGAAAGGTTTGAGAACCACTGCAATATTGTGTTATGTTTTTGGTGTTTTTGCAAATACTGATACTGTCCAATCTTTTGTCCTGAGAGGAAAATATTTTACAAAGATTTTTTTAAACAGCTGCCACAAACCCCTCATGAAGGCAAGGCATATTTGGACAATCATCTAAAAAGTAGACTAAAAGCACAGCTAGCTAATATCACATTGTAAAGAAAAACAGGGAGAGAGTTAACATTTACATACTGAATATGCGTAGCCATAACAATGGAGTTGTATAGCCCATTGAACTGTAGCTCACTTTCATATCAGCCTGAGTTCACAAGGCGGCTACGAGGGCGCATTATCATTCATATCTTCGAATGGCATATGCAGATTCGATTTGTCCCTTCTATTTGATTTGACCCTGGGCTTCATTGTGAAAGCTTATTACACTGGAGGTATTTGCGCGAACGAGAAAATTGCGCATTTAAACCAAACGAACGCTTGGGCAAAGGTCGCTCCTGTGGCCGTGCAAATAGTAAAGACTTGAGAAGATGTGACGCCTGTTTGTCTCCGACGGAGGGGGCAGCGCAGTCAGCAGCAGACATTAACCCTTCACCTTTGACCTTTCCTCCCAAAATGTCACCGGCAGTGTCTCCTAAGGTTGGTGGCTGGAGGTGGAGTGCCGAGCAGGGGCAGGGAGAGGGCAGGTGCGGGCTGTTGGGTGGGAGGGCCCTATGGAAGTCACACCATGCTGTCACCTTTGAACTGGAATGAGTAAGGCATGATTGTGACATTCCTCACGTATACAGCTGTGGCTTTAAAGAATCATATGACGCAGCATTAAGCTAAATGGGACCAGGAGGCGTTTGCATGGCTGAGAAAAAAGGCGTACTTTACTTTTTAATGTGTGGTCTTAAAATGCTTCTATGCTACAGGTGCACTGGTATCTAGAATGAAGAAGTGACATGACCAGAACTAAACTGTAAGGCTGTTTTGTTTTATCTCCAAGATGCAAACAGTATTTTATCAAAAATAACACTGATACACCTCGAGCTATCAGTGTGCCTTTAACCTCTTAACCCCCACTTTAACAGAGTGCATTTTCTCCAGTTTGGCTTTACTCAAGTGTAAAAGCTTCTCAACTGGAGCTTACAGCCAATAGAGTTCGGGAAGGTGACGTCATATCGCTAAGCATTATGGGATTAGCAGCAATTGTAAACTAATGGAGATTTTAAAAGTTAAAATGCTGGAGTTATTGTTTACATTAAAACACTTGGATACCACAGTGTGTTAGATGCATTTACCAGCAGTAACTCAGCAGCTAACGGAGTTGTTCCAAGGCTTTTTTCTCCACTTTTTATGCTGTTTTTAGCTGTTAGTCTATGGAAATGGAATGTATGCCAACAGCTGCAAAGATGGCGGATCTCCATGGTAACTGTGGACTTTCCCGAACTCTATAGGCCAGTGTTTGAAAGCTGAGTTACAAAACTGGGATTTTTCCTCATGTTGTCGTCACTTTTATTGTCATATATTTTGTGCTTTTTTTGTTGCTTTTTCATCACTTTTTGACGCCTGTTTTGCTGCAATTTTGTCACTTTTTTGTTGCGTTTTTGTCGCTCTTCTGATGCTTTTTTGCTGCATTTTCATCCTCATTTACGTCTTGTTTTTGTCGCTATTTTGTTTTGTTGCTCTTCGGAATGGCTTTTAAATGGCTTTATTTTGCCTATCAACATGTTGTCACTTGTCAAAGAAAGGTCTTGATTTCAAACATAATTTTGGTATTCATTTTACTTAGTGTACAACCTTGACTTTCCTTTTGACCATGAAAGCAGGGATTTCAAAAAGCCAAATACTGGTGACATGGGGCGTTCACAAAGTGTGGGAATTTAACAGCAGCGCTAAATCTTTGCAACTCTAAATTTCCTTAAAATAGCGACTACCTCGTTACTGTTTGATTTTCAGATTCACAAGTTTATCGTGACCAAGCCCAGCTCAAAATCTGTCACTGGACTATGCAATGTGGTCACCCAGCGCTCGTGACAGGTTGCCTCCACAGCGTTGAAGGATAGGACTAAAGCCGAGGACAAAACAATAAAGTATACCTTACTTTCGGCAAATATGTGGCAACCCATTTACCTCAAGTTATTTGCCACTGCCCAAAGTTAAACACATCAGAGGAACCATAATTTGTGTCTCAGCTAGTCTAAAATGTGCATCTCTGAACAACAGCTACAGAGGTATTACAAAATTGCAAATGTTTGAGCTTTTGCCGTTGGTGCCCAAACTTTTGCAATTTTTTGCCATACAGTAGCTGGTTAGTCTCTGCCAAGCCTTTAAACTCTTAACCCCCTCCTAAACCGAGCACATTTTCTCCAGTTTGGTTTTACCCAAATCTAAAAAAAGGCATCAAAATAGCGACAAAAAAAAGAAGAAAACAAGGATGAAAACGCAAAAATATGAGATGAAAAAGAAAGTGAACAACTCTGCAACAACACGAGGAAAAAGATCCGGTTATATCAGTTTTGTAGGTCTTAGCTTAGCGTTACTCTGGGTCTAAGCTGTAAGCTACAGTCCAGAAACGTTTAGATTTGGATAAAACTGGAGAAAATGTGCTCTGTTAAAGGAACAGGCCACCATTTTTCTATTCTGAGATGTGTTCTTACCTGAGCTGAGATGAGTTGATACATCCCATGGAAGAGCGTGGTACCTTCCAACTTCACCCCCGTTTGGAGCTATAGGAATATACTGGGAGAGGCCAAATGCTAACAACATCTTTGGTCGCACAAAGACCAGACAGGTACGCATCAACTCGTCTAAGCTCAGGTAAGAACATATCTCAGTATGTAAAAACGGTGGCCTGTTCCTTTAAGGCGGGTGGTAAGAGGTTAATATCATTATTAATAGGAAATTTACTTCCCGAACCAAGAGATGGTCCGGACTGTTTTAAGAACAACATTATCCAGTTGGAGTACAGCAGTAATTTGATTTCCTAGGCAGGTGTGTAAACATAATACGCTTGCTCTATCTTCTGGCTTCTTTTTTTTTTTTTACTAAAATGTTCTCTAAATTGTCTTGAGTGTCAGTCTAAGATAACCAATGTACATCATGTCCACGGGCCTAAAATACAATCTGGCCACATTTCATCTTGGCAGGCCAAACCCTCATTTAGATTCTTTCGCAGTTCTTCTACTTACCAGGGCTGTGTATTTAATGCGGCAAAACAAACAAAGTGATAAGTGGATAAATCTTCCCCCAAGTTTCCAAAGTCATTTCCCCAAGGTCACGGGCCCGATCCTGCGCAAAAACAGTTAAACAATAAGTCCATTCCTTCTGACCTTGTGATGAGTGGATTACACATTAACCACTGGAACTGTCTTCTTTATTGGTGTCGAAAATTCCTGACCTCCGTTCAAAACAAACACAGGCGGGAGTGATTATGACTGGATTACGGCAGACATGCTAAACAGCCCATCTGCGTACAGGCTCGGTAAATATTCCACTTTTGTCCTTGAAGAGTGTCAGAGGAGATGGAAGTGCGTCTGATAGACAAGATGGATAATGGTTGCGCGGGAGAGAGGAGGGAGAGCCCTGAAAGTCACCGCTGACGAAAGGTGAAGCACATTACTGATTCAGAATGATCACCTTTTCTCCAGAGCCACATTATTTTCTCATCAGCCTCACAATGTCACACTGAGTAGCTTTACAAGACATCAAGGGGCGGGGGGAAAATGAGTTATTGTTAATCGGACCGAAACCAAACTTGACATATGCATACGGCAGGCCTACATCTTTTACTACAATTTTAACAGTGACATAAAAGTGTTTGCCTGGGTGTAATCTGGCACTCGTAGATTAGGTGAATTTAGATAGAGGTACTTTACTCAACCCGGAGGGAAATTTGTCATCTGAGTTTGACCTCTTCAATGCCACTGAGGAAACCTTCTGGGAGCTCGCGATGGGATTTATGGCTCTTTTCTGGGAGCCGAGTCTTTGGGATCCGTTCATTTCAAAGAGCCGTTCAAAAGACTGCTTCTTTTTAACTCAAATCGAGCATATTTTTTCAGTTTGGCTTGACCCAAATCTAGAATCTTCTTGAAAAAAAGGTCAAAATAGCACAAACAATGAGACAAAAACGTGATGAAAAAGGTGATGAAAACGTGACAAAAATGTGTGATGAAAACGTGAGAAAAAAGCGTAGAAATGCAATAAAAAGTGACAAAAACACAACAAAAAAGGGACAAAAAAACAAGAGATAAACAGAAAAGAGATAAAATCACTGAAAATGCAACAAAAAGCCACAAAAAAGTGACAAAAACGTGACGACTACGTATAGATGAGGTTCGAGGGTCTTAGCTTTCAAATAAGGAGTGACACTGGCCTTTAGGCTGTTCCTTCTCAGTTTTGGGTGAAGCTGAACTGTAGAAAATGTGCTCGGTTCAGGCGGGGTGAAGAGGATAATGTAAAATTGCAACTCCAGCCAGATAACTCACAACGTCTAAGATGGGATCAATAAAAGTCACACCTTTTTTGAAAAAAACGGGTTTGTGAATCAAATCTCTTGCCACAACTATTAAAAAGAGGCTGTAACTGTCTGACCAGTCATTTTTTAGTGCAAAGAGCATTGTGTCACCTGCTCCGTTATTGGGCTGATTCCTTTGTTCGTTCAGGGAAGTTCTGGGGACTGAAAAAAAAAGTCCCCAGAACTTCACAATTGAGAACAGTGAACAGTTCACCTTAAAGAGCCATTCAAAAGAGTCGATCATGAACGTCATGTCACTACTAAGAGCAATGGACGACTGCAGCAAAGCCTGGAACCCATCTCCACATCTTGAGTCAAGTTCATGGTAGCTTGAGGATTGGTCTACAGGTACACTTTATGGTAAACAGTCTCAACTTATATAGCACTTTTCCACCTTAGGCATTCAAAGCGCTTTACAGCAAGGATCCACATTCTCAGTCACACACCAGAGTACGCAGACACTGGAGGCAAGGAGGATGAAGTGTCTTGCCCAAGGACATAACAACAGTGTGCAGCTTCAGGAGGCAGGATTCGAAACCCCCCCATCTTCTTATCATGAGACGACCCGCTCTACCATCTGCACCACTGCGGCCCCACCTGTGGTTCTTTAATGCTGTGTTTCCACATACCACGCTTCAACAAGTACTGTTTGACTGCAGTTACAGTACTCATCTACTATTTCCATTACTAAAGGAACAACTGAACAGAAGGTTTGGTGAGCCGCGGTGAAAACATTGTGGATAAATACTGCCTTTTTATGGGGTTTACGGAATTACTCAGAGGTGCCAATGCTAAAACTAGAGGAAAGAAGCAGCTAAAAGACGAACAATGAAGGCAAGCTACGTGCAGATGCAACGCTAACACCAGCTTAAGTTGTGCTAACAGCGGCTAAATGCTATCATTGATAAAATCACCTTCTGTTGTAAAATATGAAATCTTGTAGGACATGCCTGTTTTAGAGAAGACTGTCCTCAGAGGCCAGCAGTCAATTCAGCGTCCAGGCTTGAGCACGATCCCAAAACTCGTACCTGGTTGACCCTTGTCTGGTCAGTAGAAACACTCGACTACATGGGAAGACTTGGCGCTGGGCTGGAATAGAGGTAAACCTGTACTTTGTTGGGCCTTTTTTAGGGATAATGTAATGTATGTTTAAGTAATGCATTTGAGTTAAGTGTGTTTTCCCTGTCTAGACACCCTCCAGTTCAGACATAATTTAGTCAAATTTAGGTGTATTTCAGACTCTTTGTAGACTGGGGGTCCGTCCTGTCAAGTCCTGTCAGCACTACTAAGTTAAATATTCTTAGCTGAAGTGATTTTGTAGTTCCTTTTTTGTAGCTACTGTAATATGATTGACCTTTTTTCTTCATTGTACATTAACTAGCTTGGCAAAATAGAAGATGTAACCGATCCAAGTTCTTACAATTGTTCAAAAAGTTCCCTCCAGGAGAGAAACACTAGATTTCTGTGAGGTCATGTTGGGATTTTTTGGATCGGCGTCGTACCTATGTGTGTGTGTGTCTCCAGGTATGTCTGTGGTTACTTGGTACATCTCTCCCGACTTGAGTTTCTGACTGAAAGGCCCACGCTCCTCGAAGCATCGGGGGAATATCATAGTGTTAGCTTCACAATGGTGACGGTGTCGACTTTCCTTTTCAGCGGCGCACGATAATAGGCTTCATAAGCAGTTGTTCCCAAAAAAAAAGGAGGAGACAAGTTTCTAACGCCACCCCGCCTGGAGGTGTTTTGTTAGCATGTGACTGTGTTATTCAATAGTCCCGCTGACCCGACCTGAACTCCCATGACTACTTCACACTGCGCCGATCTTGACAGCTCTGGGAATGTTTACATCTCCCTACGCCTGTCCTCATATTTGATGCTTAACCCATACCCACTTGCTCCACAAAAAAAAAAAAAAAAAAAAAAAAATCAAGTGGAATTTTGGAGTTGTTTTTGGATAACTGTCAAAAGTATGAGTGGGGGAGAAAAACAGGTCATCGCGTAGCCGTGTCGAGCGTTTGCGTGCGTGTGTGTGTGTGTGAGAGAATGCAGACTAGGCCATCTCCTGTGTGTGCATGTGTGGGTGCGCCCCCGCCTTCTGTAACATGCGCTCGGGCCGACTGCATCTTGTTGACCTAGTTGGTGCTCTTTGACTAATCCCTGGCGGTTCTGCGGGTGGTCTGGGAGGAGCTCTTCCCTAGTTCACCCAGCATTTGAATATCAGATGGCAAAGGGGTGGGGTTTCACTGTGATAAATAAATAAATAAATAAATAAACTGCCAAGGGATTTGGGTGGAACGGCTGCCAACGCGACACGCAATGTTTTTATTTTGCTCTCTTGTAGGCTATCAATTCAGGGCTTGACATAAACACTAGCCATCCAGCCAAAAGCTGTAAGATGTCTATGTAGACTACTGATGCCTTTACTCTCAACACCACTTTGGATAGTTGAGTTTTACATAGATCTCTGAACATTTGAGATAGTCACAAATTTCGCTGATTTGCTACAGAATATGCCCTATTCAGCAGCAGTGGGTCATGGCCCAAAACTGGGTCACAGTGGAACACAGGACCATTTCAAGTGGGTCACGGGATTATGCCTAAAATGACTGTTGATTGTTTTGATACTCTGCTTTATTTGATAAAGGTTCTTCTGTAGTTGAAGTGTAGGACGTTTCGCCCTCTCATCCAAAAGGCTTCGTCAGTGACACTAATGTTTCCAGCTCACACGTGGACTAGATAAAATCCACAGGGACAGAGTACAGACGATGACTCAAGAACCTTCATCTAAGATGGACACCTCATGTATGACTCAGAGGCGACACAGACACTCTGCCTTCTATGATCGACAGATTGTTGTAAAGAAGTACTGATTCATTCTTCAAGAACAGGGCCAAATTGCCAATACTTCTATCATAGCTTGAAATGTATTTTTTGTCATGACACATCGAGGTTATCCTGAAGCTACAGTTTGGGAAACACTACTCTACAGGTCACATTAAGATTTATATTTTTTTTCCATCAAGTTTGTGTAAACTTTTAGTCACACAGGAGTTTTCCATCAAAGAAAACGATCTTTTCCTCTGTAAACATAAGATTTAATTATATCAACAAACCGTCACTACTAATTTAATGGTGGATTGCAAAAATACAAAGTGATTCTCTTATAGAGTACATGTTTTTTTGCTCGTGTTAGTCTGTTTTATACTGACTTATATGTATAGGCACTTTGATTCCATTGCACATAAATTGAAGTGAATCGAAGCTCATTCGTCTTTTATCCTCTTGTCCACCATGTTTCTTTTTCTTCGTTGTGACACTGATACTTTGAGTGATGGCAGCTGATCAGATCTGCTCCTCTCTCGTCTTACACGTGTAACAGGAGTTTTCCCGCCGACGCACCACTGACATGCTGTCGTCTTGTATGAGGTTTTATTACTTATGTTGCAGTGATCCTGTTACTCTTTCACCCTGCGTGCGGTTTACAGCTCAACTAACCCACTCCTACACTAAGTACGGGCCATTTGCAAGCATAATGAGGCCAGGGTGATGTACATGATGACATGCAAGGTGTGTTGTCTGGTTCAGTTTTATAGGCACAATAATGCTTAGAGGTCATGCAAGTACAAGACGTAATAAGGCAGATGTTACAACGCCTCTGTTTATCATTTGGTATTACTGGAAACTGATTAGTCCAAAGAGCATTCATATGCCCTCAGATAAAACTCCCCCACAGGATGAATGTAAGTTCTAGAGTGCAGAACAAGTGAAGACAAATTCATCCACCTTTGAATGTGATTGGACAGTCACAACTGAAAACCAAACAGGAGAGATTTCTAGCAAACTAGCAAGTGATTTGAACGTAAGTGGGGGGATATTTGGATATTTGGGCATCAGCCAATCCAATGCCGCTAAAAGGCAGATTTCTCCAGAACCGGAAGTGATAGAGACCTCCTGTTTGCTCAGTCAGAGCTTTTAAATGAGCCTTCCCACAACTTCGAAACATCGTCACAAGTTGTACACCTCGGATCGTATTTTATGTTGCAGATGTTTGCTTATAATTTCGCAACCATAAGAGATAGAGACTTACCGGTTTTTGCTTTGAAATCTGCTGATTTTTGTCTCTCAAACAACAACACTGACGTACCTACTAAACATAAATAAACCAGCCCTATGACCCTAATAAAGCTCTCCCTGCTGTCACAGTTCAACAGTGACACATTTTACAGTTGAAAAGCATCATACACAGGATTATAGACAAGACATTATGAAAAATCGGCCGAAAATATTGGCCGAAAATATCGGCAGCGGCCTTAGAAAAATCCTCCAAAATTGCCATTGGCCGTAGAAAACACCCATATCGGTCAACCTCTTTTTTTCTCAATATTTATGTAACAAAAAATCGCCCCATTGGGATTGAAACTCCTTTACAGCGGAGCGTATGTATTGTGAGGGGAAACCAGATCGCCCAGAAGACACAAGGAGAACCAGAGCGGGCCGAAGCCGATTTGATTCCTAGGAGAGATAAGATTGGGGATCTCCGCTCTTCTCACCCCCTAATTTCACTACATTACAATGGCAGCAGAGTCGGGTGATGGCTGGTGTCTCGTGCAATACCTTTTAGGACTTCTACCGCCTTGTTCGCCTTTGCCTCAGCCAGCCTTGGGGAGAACATGGAGAAGATCCAAAAATATAACCGAACTGTGACACAAGAGCGCTAAACACTGCACCACCCGTCAATAGTGTCTCTTCTGCAAAATAGCTGTATTAGAGTGTGTAAAAGCTCTCCGGATAAAACAAATATTATGGCACTTTCTCCAAACCAGCACTTTTCATAATACCTTTGAGCCTTTGTACCATACCGTCACCATGCTTTACTGCCTGTTTTGACATTGTTCAACTTTAATATTGCGCTGAACTGCTCAAAGTCAAAGCTGCAGCGGTGTTGATTTTACACTAGACTAGCTGTTTTGTTTGACCGGAGCGTTGGTGGGTGGACACAGCGTGGGCTGGGCTAAAGAGTCAGATATCAGGGACAGAGGCACCTTCAGCGTCCCCACACGGCACACAGGGAGAGGACACGGAAAACACAAGCGCTATGTCCCCGCATGGGCCCCCGGTTCGTCCTCCACCCATTCCCACGGGGCAACCACATCCCTCTGACCCTCTGCTCACTCATTATCAGATCAGCACCAACACCCGGCCATTTTAACCTCACTCTGGCCTTGTTTCCACGGAGCTGTACAGTTTAGCGAGACTTAACCCTGCATTAGAATAGTGGCCTAAAAATGTGGCTGTGCATAGTGTAATCACATTTGTCTTCTTGCTTATATATTATCGAAAATCACCATGGTTTTTTTTGTCTTTCTTAGGGTTTAAGAACAAAAAGGGGATGACTTTTATGTTGATGTACAAAAAAACATAGATGTGAGCAGGTCATTCTCTTTTCATACATTCAATAACGTAAAGTAAACCATTAACTTTTCAGCAAGTGCAGGGATCTGTGTCTGCTTCTTGCAGTTTCAGGGCGCACCCTCTTTAGGCCCGAAGTTCGGCAAAGTGAACCAGCACCAGACGATGACAACTTTCCAAGCAGAAGCAAGATAACAATATGTGGCAAAAACATTTCCCTTAGTGGCGCCTTGTTTTGGTAAATACCTGCATCCACATCAATAGTCGGAGCAGTTTTTGAAATCATTGGACTGTTTTGTTTTGAGAGCTTGTGACTGTTGATTCTCTGCAGTGTTTCGTCTTCCATCTCTGAATCCGCAGCGGGGCACGGAGCTCCGGGCTGATCACTCTGAACATGTATCTGCGTTTCCCCGAGGAGCTCCACACCCAGCAGAACCTCTCCTCCACAGATGCTCCTGCTCCCCAGAGAGCGCCTTGTCTTCCCAACTTCCCCCTCGCTGATTGTCAGTAAACGTGTTGACATAAATGTAGTGTGGCTACTAATGAGCTGCCAGGGAAGCACCACTGTCAGCCCCTTAAGACCTGTCAATACGAGACAGCGGCCGGTTCGAGCTCATTACTCCATTACACTAACACGTCTCACGTTGGATTAAAGCATGCAGCGCGCACATTTTCATTTATTTGAAGGCCAGATCATCAGCGGGGGAAAACACACGGAGACATTAAGATGCAGCGTGGACATGTGTGGACTGTGACAGGCATGCACCAATTGAAATTCATGACAGGTCCGAGGCAGCGTGCTGTACTCATGTAGGCACAAAGCCCGCCGCACGTCTAATGTTTATGGATAGCAAAACCTACATAGGCCGTTATTATTTCAGCGCAGTATTGGACGGCTTATAGTTTTGGTGATGGAGCGTGTGTATATGTGGACGCGGCCCCTGTGTTTGTTTGTGTCACACAAAAAACAGATTAGTGAAAACACGGAGGTAAAATAAGCAGCCTGACCTTGCTCTGAAACTGAAAGGCAATCCTCTGAATGATCCGCGGGTCAGTAGCTTTGTCCTTCAGACAGTTAAAGTCTATCCTTCTCATCCGCCCTCCCCCACCGCCTGCTCACTCTGTCCTGCTCTGCCTCTGTACATTTCGTCTACACTACTTATCTCACATTAAGGCTTCAATTCCAACAAGGGCTGCAGTCGAACAGTGGTTCATTTCATTACAGGCAGTTTGGATGATCATTCTGAGCCACTATCTGGGGAGTGTGTGTGTAACGTTGCAGCAATGTGACATCACTCTGGCACTTCATGCAACAATTCACACCAAGTGAAATGGTGAAATTTTAAATGGCTTACACTAATCCTGATATTGCACCTAAATCGACATTAGAGCACTTACTTTTGGCCCCTAAACAGAATGGTGTTACATCAAACAGGCGTAGTTTGGAAATCCTTGACCTTGCTTCCTACAAACTTTACACTTGCAATAAGATTTTAGCAACATTTCAGGATATTAACCTCGCTATTTTAGTCTCTCAATAGACCTAAATGTATCTTAAGGGTTTTGATAGTAAAAAAGTCCTCCTACACTAACATAAAAAGTGCAACTTGTTCCAAAAGCAGCTTAAACGACTCCTTGTGCGCGCCTTATGTAAAAACTCCTCTCGCGGTCTTATTCTGTTTCTTGCAGATCTGTCTGTTTCCACGCGGCGCTGGGTCTGGCACGCACAGAAACACATCCGCGAGTCTTCAAATGCGTGTCATCTTTTCATGTCTGCTCTTTGAACACGGCTGTTTGTGTTATTTCAAGACGTGATTGTTCGTGATGACAAGCCGTGATGGCACTGATGCCTCTGATCTGCCGCTACGCCTCAAAGGCAGACGAGGCGAGACGTGGCGCGAACGGCAGCAGATACTACCAGCCATATTAAAGACTTCCCCCGCAAGAACTCTTTGAGCTGTGAAATGTTTGACGCTTTGAGAACGGGGGAGCTGAAGCGGGTTGCCAGGTGAGCTTTGCTTGCAACAACCCCCCTGCTACTCTCCCTATGTTCCTTCATGTATAGGATGCCTCAAGAGTTGCTACATTCACTGTAAATTGCGATTGTGTCAGCAAGTTCCACATGACAGTTATGCAATGGCTAATTATAGTTGGAAGAGAGATTTTTAAATGATTTTTGGTGCGTAGGCTCTATAAGACATGACAGCTCAGGGCAGGGGTGTATCGCAAAACTCTGGGAACTTGATACAAACCATCTCAATGAGCCCGTACAACTTATTTTCTATATCATTTTAAGAATTGAACATTCCCCTTCCTGCTCTGGGCCTGCGCAAACAGTATCCTGCATGGCTGAGGGTGAAGGGGGATGAAGGGCAGGTAGAGACTTTCAGCAAAAAGTTAGGAGAAAAAATGTACATGTTTTATGATTCTTGATGATTATTAGGTTGGTGAATTCTGCTACACAATGACAGGATCGATTTCGAAGGATCAAAAAGCCATGACGTCGCTATGATTGGTTGCCCGCTATTAGCCAGTTATTACCTGGCAACACAGGTTTTCCCATAGGGAAATGTGTCCTCTGCATTTGACCCATCCTTCGATGCCACTGGGGCAACATGTAAGGACCGCAGTGCAGCGCCCGGGGACCCATCTCCAGATGTCGGGCCAGGCTGATGGTCAGAACCACCTGGCTGGAGGATTAACCTATGGTGCAACTGAACCATTCAGAGAAAACCCATTCAGACACGGACAGAGAAACTGCAAACTCCACATAGAAAGGCCCGCACGGTCCAGGAATAGAACCCGCAACATTCTTGCTGTGAGGCAAGAGTGCTAACCACCTCAGCCACGCAACATACCAAGAAATATTGTTGGGGTTATAAACAATAGAAAAGTCCAGTGTTTCTCAATCTTGTGCGTGTGAAGATTCTTTGGCAGCACACCTAGTCCTCTTCACTTTGGAGTCATTTTGAACAACTGTTTTGTTTTAGTCACGCTTTGATAAGAGCTTTTTTTTTATTATTTAATCCTGATTTTGACCGGATTAAGTCCCTAGTTTAGATACTGCATCATTTAGCTCTGCCTGAGCATTTTGACAAGAATTTGTCTTGGTTTTTTGTTGTTAAGCATTGGTTCATATTATGATAAAGCCTGCCTTAACGCTGGTTTAGGCCATAGATTAGTTCTATGAACATTTATTTCAACTAGATAAATAAGGGATGCTTCTTGGTAAGCTGTAGATTTTCAGGGCCAGCTGCAATATTTCAAAAGTAGGCAACATGAAAAACACACTTCCCTAATGTACCGAAGAATTGTATAATCTAACTATTTTTCTGAAAACCCCCAACACGACCTACATTTCTCCACAGTCTGGTTTATCACCACTAATCTCACTCACTTAAGAGCTGTAAAACAGGCACAGATTGCGAAGCGAGTGCTTTTCTCCAACACGATGAGCTACCGAATAACTAGATTAGAGACAAACACACTGTACATATACACTGCAAGAAGCTTTGGGTGAGAATCCAGGGTTAACCAGGGTGAACAAATCATTCAGAGGTTAATCTCCCGATCATGGAGGAATGTAGCACACCTACACGCCACTGACACAAGTTCAATGCCGAGTTGCACAATATTTTCCTGGAAGGCCGAGTGCTGCTTTCACTGGCTAAAGATAACTAGAGAAGTGCATACCGCTGCACTATGGTCACTGCGAGAGATGTCTAAGTATTCAATTCATCTTTAGTATTTCCATTGTGCACTATATAAACACCACTGCGACTCAGGAGAGAACCTTGTCTGTAACATTTAGGATTAGGTATGATAGCAATAAACAGTATAATTATGTATGAACTGTAGAGCTTGTTTTACCATATTTGGTCATAAGTTGAAGGTTGGTGCTTTGGGTGTACTTTCTTAATTTTTAAAGCAGATCTCCCTTTTAATAATATCATTTTTACTCTATTCAAACACAATATCGGCTTTATGCGTGTTTCTATAGTTGATTTTTAAATGGTGCAGGACTTCCATAGAAAGCAGCTGCTAGCTTTCCAATTGTGCAAAACAGCCCTGGAATACGATTTTATAACCACTTTTATTTGGGTGTGTTTGCGTGTGCCAGCAACACAAGAGCAAGAACTCCTTGTCACCACAACAGGAACGGAATCTCGTAGCGTAAACTGAAACACAATGCGGGAACTTTTAGAAGGATTTCGAAAGATCCTGCTTGTTTTTAAGCTTACAGTGTAAAGGGTAATGTCTTTTGTATATTGTAAATCTAAACTACGCATGCTGCTAAAACAAGAAGAAACAGGGTATTACATCTTGGAATATGTTCAACAGCGCTTTGAACAACAGAGACATTTTGGCAGATTTTCAGACTTCTTCATAGAGTGGAATCCTCTACTTATAACATGATAGGAAATCACACCACAACAAACTGCTGGTGTTCGGCTCACATCATGGACTTTTCCCTCACGTCGAAATCCATAAGGGGTATGAAAAATGACTTCTTCATGATCAGTCCAAACAGAGCTGCATTGCATAAAACATACAACCATAATAGAGAAGAAAACTTGAGAAGAGGCCATTGTGAGTACATGATCCATGTTTATATTATATACAGTGGGAAGAAAAAGTGAGTACACTGTTTCTCTCATTTCTCACATTTCTGCCTAAATTAAATTGGTCATAAAATGTGGTCTGATCTTCATCAAAATCAAAAGAATGAGCTATCAGGGTCTGCTTAAACTAATACCACCCAAACATTTACATTGTATTATACTTTTATTGGCCATAACATGTAAACGTTCACAGAAGAGCGTGGAATAAGTGAGTACACCGCCTGAATCTCACTGAACTGCATCAGTTTTGTCCACAGAATGTTTTTCCAGTAGTGCTGTGGAGTATCCAAGAGCTCTCTCACAAACCAAAGTTGAATAGATTGGGAGGAACACACAACGTTATGTGTGGAGGAAAAATGGAAAAGCACACCAACATCAAAACCCTATCCCCACTGTGAAGTATGGTGTTTATCAAGATGTTCTGCAGAAAGACCTGAGACATTCACAACAGTGTGGAATAAGTAAGTGAACCCCTGTATCAAATAGCCGGCTGACCCTTCTTTCAAGGCACACTGCATAACATTTTGGACTATACTGTTGCCATCAGTACAAAACATGCTCCTACTGACCAGCTCAACACAGAAAATGCTATTACTGCAATGGGTAATCAAAGAATGGATTTGGATGAGGACCTAACCTGTTTAAATCTGAAATTCAACTGACTTTAGTCACAACTCCATGGAGACGAGCTGGAGACGTACCCATTCCCAATAAAGTTACAGTCATAAGCCACTCACAGCAAAAGCACATGTTTGTTTGTACATTTATGAGGTATATTTCAATTTGATGTGTGTACTTGCTTTTTCTTCCCACTGTATCTAATCTACAAACTTTGTGCTGTCAATTCAAAGTCTTGTGCCATATTTTTCATTTTTTAAGACTCTGTCCCGTATAATTATCCTTTTTTCATACAGTAAAAGTACTGTCACTCTCACGCTGCTGTTGTGTGTATCTATCATGGATTTTAAATGATCTACAGCACAAATAAACAAAATCAGTGGAGTGGTGTTTGTAGGTAACACTTCAGTCCATGGCTTCACAGTCTGAGTATAGCATGTTGTATACAAACTTATGCACATGTGAAGACTTGGGATCCACCAAAGCTAGAAACACATCCACGCTCGGGCTAACGATTTAAATCCCTTGCTCTGTGGCTGAGCCTGAGCCACTTTGAGATGGTATTACCTAGCTAGCTATCAAAGTACTCCCCAACAAACATGATTGACTTGAAAATGTGGGTCTATCCCGTGCAAGCATTTCAGCATGTCCTTTTTGTCAACATATGCTCCCATACGTTTCGCTGCCGACAGTGCTCAGGTTTGGTATGGTTAATCTGTAAACAGGCTTACATTTCTAGTGCTGTAAAGAATTCAGCAAGTCAGCTATATGCACATAATCATACCACACAAGCACTGTGCATGTGTTAAAATCATGTTTCGGGGTAAATGTAAAATGTATGCTAAGGATAATGCCTGAATAGTGTCGAGCAGCGGCAGAAGAGAAGAGAAAACCTATGGGGTCAGTTTCCACAAATTCTCAGCATGTTTTATTTAGCCAGTTTATTCTGATGATTAAAATTTGTATTAGACAGCCCTCCCTCACTTCTGCCACTGATCAGCTAAGAAAGCTTGTGTAAACTTGATATAATCTTGCATTACCTGCATGACTACACTCACAACATAAGCCTTAGCAATTCCCTGCACAGATGACACAACCAATTAATTATGTGGCCTGTAAGAGATTTTCAATATTCCTGACATCCGGAAAAAGGTTACACCGCTACCACAAGCTCCGGCCACTAAAGTCTAATTGGTGCCAACGTCTAATGCGAGAATGGGACAGCCCCCAAAACATAAAGATTTTACATTCAGGAGACGGAAGTTAAAGCGACTGAACCCATTTCCAGTAATTAGCTCAGACACCGCAGACTCCATCTCAGAATAAATGAGCGTCTCCCTGTGCTGTGCGTCGTCTTGGCGATGACTCACGGGTCGGGGTGTCTCTATCTGAGCTGACCTTTAGAAGTGACAGGTCTGGCTCCACAATACCGGGCATATGTGGAGACGGAACGGCGGCATCCATCACTTCACAAGATAGATAAAATTCAAGTTTTTGTGCACATAGGAGCTGTATGGGTCAACTAACAAATCAAACAGTAAAGTCACAGGAGTAGTGCTTCGAAATGAACTGTAAATCATCTGCGACATTGAAAACTTCAATTTGTTGTCAGTGTTCAAGCTAAAGAGATATGGTTACATGTAGTTACACATACACTGAACAAAAACAAGTCTCCACCTTTATTTAATGAACTGTTATGATCTGGAGTTGCCGTAGTCGATTAGGTCCAGGTTCGGGAACACAATGAGCCCAAAGAATGAGATCAGCTGAACATCCTGAGTGACCGGACCAGGTTATTTCATCAGTTGATTTCTTCTTCCCTGACGGCACGGGCAACACTGAAACTTTTGTCATTGCAGAAGCTTATTGAAGCACTCTTGCCACACAGCAAAAGGGCTGCGTGTCCCTTTCAGTGTGGAGTTTGAATGTTTCTTTCCCCCGTGTCTGGATGGATTTCCTCCAGGTGCTCCAGTTTCTCCCATCAACCGAAAACATGCACAATAGGTTCATCCTCCAGCCAGGTGATTCTGACCATCAGCCTGGCTCGACATCTGGAGTTGGGTCCCCAGGCGCTGCACTGCGGTGACCCACTGATCCGTACGTGTTGCCCCAGCGGCATCGAAGGGTAAGTCAAATGCAGAGGACAAATTTCCCTACGGGGACAATAAAGTTCACCTTAACCTTACCTTAATCAAAGCTAAAGGTGGTCCAACAAAATATTAGAGCGTGTGACCTTTTTTTTTAATGCCACACCACCTTTGCTCTGTCCGATCCCGTCAGATTGTGGATGCTGGTAGAGCCTGGTCGGTACTAGGATGGGGATGGGAGATTGGGACGTTTGGGAACACCACTAAGCCCGGGTGAATGTAGTGTCTCAGTGAGTGGTTGGTGGTGGTCGGAGGGGCCGATGGCGCAGATTGGCGACCTCGCTTCTGTCATTTATTTACATTAAGCACCTTGAAACACTCCCACAAAGTGCAAGATGTTACCAATAAAAAAAGTATAATAGGCATTGACTTTAAAACTGCCTGTTCCACAACCTCCATAGGCAGACCAAACCCTTTTACAATGCAATAGCGGGAGGTGTAGTGCCAAAGTACACAAAAGCCAGCAAAACCAAACTCCAGTCTTTATAAAAAAGTTATGTCAAATCTATACTGGTATTGTTTTGTAATGTAATGATGCACAACCTTCAGCATAATCTGAAACATTGCTTACTTTAGCTTAAGTGAGCTATATTTGTTCAACATTAGCTGTACATTTTAGAAAGCATACACCAATAGTCAGTGTGCTTTATGAGTTGTATCCTTTTACATAAGAGTAACTTGATCGTACATTTTGCAGCAAACAACTGGAAACAGGTAACGCTGCAACATACGCTACAGAATCCTATAGTGTATTAGTATGTGCTGACCCCTCGTCCAGCCCCCTACGCCCCCCCCCCTGGCTCTGGGATGACGGATCGATTGAGGAATGACAGCAGCGCGGGGAAATAGAGAGAGATCCAGGATTTACATCGTCCCGTGACACGCTCATATAAACGGCCTGCCATGATAGCGACTCCGACAAGGACACCGCGCCTCTTGATTCTGCTGCTCACAACTTCCAACATTTGCTGTCTCACTCTCTCTTCCCTCCCTCTTTAGCGGATTTCGGCGCAAAGCGTACAACCTTTGTGAATTATTTAGTTTATTGACCTCTGCGGGGATTTAATATGAAGGTCGTTTCCTGCTGGCAGAGCGAGAGCCGGCGGGGTCCTCAGGTGACACGGCCAAGGTCGCCTGTCTCCCTCCGGTTAATAATATATTTGTCACACGCACAGCCACAACGCCATCGCCTTCCACTTGATTAGTGCGACCAATAAGGACTGCCAAAGATAATAAAGTAGAGATTGGCTTAAGGAGATGTGTCAAATGTCCACAGCATCTCTCCCTTCCCTCCTCCCCGCGCCTCCTCCCCTCTTGTTCTTGCTTTATTGTTTCCTAGATGAAGGTTAAAAGGAGATGCTGAACAGACAGAACAGCCCCAGGGCCGTGAAGTGGCCTGGCTTGGGAAAAAACAGCACTGTGGGTATACATACAAGTCCGACGGAGTGTCAAGAGCGGTCACGGGGGCCGAGCCTCCATACAGCGTGCGGGGCATCTGGGTTACAGAATCTGATGCACACCAAAGGCCAGTAGGAGAGCTGACCGCACCTGTCACTTGATAAAAAGCAACTGGGCCTTATTAGCGCTCTTCGACAAAATGGCGCCCCATAGGTGAAAGCCAGGTGAATTATGGGACAGAAAAGGCGAGGCATTACAGTAGAAGCAGGACCGAGGCGGCAAATATTTCCTGGCACAGCGCTGCGGCGAGGATATAAAGTGAGCGGGTTTAAATCGTTCAGAGGTGAACAAGACTTAAGTGCAACATTATTGATTCCATTGTGCCGGAGCGGGTGATAATGGAGAATTCTAGGCGGCCCGGTGGCGGTGACAGGGGGAAAGGACGACGGGCGCGAAAAGGAAAAAGGTGGCACAGTCAAGGTTGGGCGGTGCTCGTGTCTCCTCTTGTTTGTCCCTTTACCCCGCGCCTGGAATAGTTTGCATGGAGAGGTCAGGGCAATGTGACTCGCATACGGAAACCCGCGAGGGCCAACATCTGTGAGATACAAACAGTGGAGGGTGACCGTGTTGCCAGGCGATGTGTGCGGGCTATAGTATGCTGCTGTCAACAAAGCACATGGATATATAAAGCACTTTGTGACGCACTTGTGTATGAAAAGCCCATTATAAATAAAGTTTTGATTGACTGATTGATAAACTTATAAATGGATTTTCTGTATAGGATTTAGAAATAGCTCAAAATGTTCACTACAGTTTTCTTACCACTGTTCTCCACAGTCTACCACACAATTTAACTAAATTGGGTGACGGTAGAGCGGGTCGTCTCATGATCGGAATGTCATGTGTTCGAATCCCAGCTCCCGCAAATGCACACTGTCGTTGTGTCCTTGGGCAACACACTTCACCCTACATGCCTCTAGTGTGTGCGTACACTGGTGTATGAATGAGAGAGTGAATGAGTGACTGGTTCCTTACTGTAAAGTGCTGTGGGCCTGATTAAGGTAGAAAAGCGCTACATAATTTGAGTCCATTTACTGTGTTGTGAAGCACTTTGTGGCCTTTGCCTGTGAAAGGTGCTATATAAATAAAGATTACTTACTTACTTACTTACCATTTACTAATATCTGTTTGATGTGTCTTATCTGAAATTGATATCATCTCCTAAATTTCAATGGAGCTCAACAATACCGCTCACTACAAAACCTGATAACAATAAGTAAAATTTTCCATTGCTTTTATAACCTCTACTTCATACAGTTTCAGATAGATATTCCAATTAAAATCGGGTGGTTTTGGACATTCATATTGTTACCACATTGCTGATTAGCCACCATCATTTATAAAAATAAAATGAAATTATTGCTTTCTCTTCTGTCTTTTGTCAGTAAGTTACCAGAAAAGTAATTGGTACATTCATTTCCTGAGTGGATTTTGAGCCGGCGTAGCACTGTTAAGCTCCATCAATCAATCAACAAAAAAAACCTAAGGCATGGTTGGCTACAATGGCCAGATGATATGTTTTGAACCTTGAAAATATCACGGGTCTAGTATTCTAAAACTTGAAATTATTAATGCTCAGATTCAATAAATAAGTCATTGTTGGTTAAACTCAGCCCGAGGCCTACTTCTTTGGATGATGTTCCTTTCTTCCTACTTGAAAATAAGAGCGAGCTATAGGGATACAAATTCAAGTATAACGGCTGTGCGAAGACACCTCCGTATTTTAAATCAAGCAAATTCAGTCCTCACCGCTCCTTTCGTGCTCGTACTGGAGTGTCAGAGGGCGGTGATGAAGCCGATACCCGCCTGAAATAAACATTAGGAGCCAGTGGAGATGGGAGGCCAAAGCTGCCAGAGCATTAGCATGATGTATGATTTGACTAGGGCCGCCACGCAGTACACTCTCCCCGAATGAATAGATTTGTTGAGTCTATTAATGACCTTCTATTCTAGACCTTTTTCTCTATTATCTGAACTGCCCGGCGCCATCCATAACATGGGCCGCGCCTATCGCATAAATCATTGTTCCCGGCCCATCTCTGCTCCATCATGACAATTAGGCTCAATGCTGGGATTCGTGTTTGCTAAATCCAGATTAACACGTCCCACCTCTGTATCTATAGAACATATGAAGAGGATTAATGGAGACAATGCGCTCCATTATGTTTGAGAAGGTCCTGTGACAGAGGGAATTAACATTATGGAGACCCCGATCACCGGAGTTCATCCTAATGCGCCAAGGTGACACTTTTTACAGTCGCACTAAAAACGGGACTTCGTAAGAACAGCCACAAAACGTTACGCTCAATTCAATTAAGCTCATATATCACAGGCAGATTTTTTTATAGTAATGATACAATGTATGTAAATTTAATTACATAGGCTTCGGTCACTTCAGTTCAACAGAAAAGGAGGGCTGCCAGAGAACGAAAATAGTTAGAAAGCTTGTAAAGTATGACTCTCACCTATGGTAATGAGCTGGAATGGACAATTGCACTTCAACACATGACAAAATAAAATAAGCAATAGATTTAACCCTTTGGTTTAGCTTTGCTGTAAAAGTACACTTCCTGACAAAAAAGGCCACACTCTAACATTTCGTTGGACTACCTTTAGCTTCTTGAAATCGCTGTGGCGTTGTTTCAAGAAGCTTCTGCAATGTCTGTGTAGGCTCTCAGCTGTACAGGCGTTGTCCATTATCAGTGCACAGAAATCTCTTACGGTCCATATCTCGAGGGCTCTGTCATGTTAATGAGGCTGAAACTCAGCCCAGGACAGATCAATAAGCAGGTCATCAGCCGTGATCAGCAGAGATTAGGGTCTTTCAGGCTGAAATTTAGGTGTGATTTAGGTCATTAGGACATGGAATTACAAAGACTTATATTACAAAGATGTTTACCTTCAGGTGGGAATAGCTGTTAATAGAGGGGAGGGGCTAAGCCAAGCCGAACTCCTTCCTATAGTCTATATCTGGGCTGCGGGCTGAGCTGAACCTTAGTGCGCTGACGAAGCCTTTTGGATGAGAGGCGAAACGTTCAACACTTCAATTACAGAGTACATAAGATGACTCAAGAACCTTCACAGAAGCTTCTGCAATGTCAAAAAATCCAGTGTTGCATTAATTTTTCACGAAGGATGATGGGAGAGTGTGACTACTGTGCAAAGCCTTCTCCAGCACATATCAAAGATTCTCAATGGGGTTAAGATCTGGACTATGTAGCGCCCAATCCATGTGTGAAAATGATGTCTCATGCTCCTGAACCACTCTTTTTTATTTAGCTATATTATTGAACTCATTCCTTACCTTGGAATTTGAACTTCTTTTGTTAAAAAAAAATCTGCAATAAGATATTTTCCAAAATTGTGTAAGCCCTATTAAGTATATAAGCTGTTTTATTTAAACACACCCGCCCAACGTTATCAACCTTCCTCTTGGCGTATACCAAAGCAATCGCAACCTTGACTGGGGCTAACTTTAGCTCTTGGGTTTCCACTTCCAAAGTAACTGCACAGCTCAGACCTCATTTGCAACCAGACGAGCCTATTGTAACAGCAAATAAAACAATATTGATTCGTGCGAGTGGCAACCCGGGCTGTGCATCTTATTGATCTGGATCAAGCACTTATCACTCTCAGACCCGGAGTGTGCCAATGTTAAAGCGCAGGTCTCAGGTCTTAATTACGGCGGTGGCCTTTACATGCTTCGACGCCTAATGATGCTCCAGTAACACCGCTGAGTTTGACCTTCGCAGATGGACACAAGCTCCGCTACATACAGGGATAGTAATAAAGGTTTCAGAACCATACATTCGGACTAGGTTATTCTTAGTTGAAGAGGGTTTACCTCTCATTAAGGAAGCTTTTTTTTTTTCAAGCCTTTTTCCAGAAAGGGAGCTAATCATTATTTTCTTTGAGGGGAGGAGTTAGACATGAATCTGGTGATGCTTTCGGACTCAAGTCATGACTCCAATATAAATATTTACACTTGTAATCATAGATGAGTCATGAAGATTCTCATTGGATGTTTCGCATTAATGATCTCAATTTTAGACCTCCACTCAGTTTAACTCTCAGCTTGTTCCAAAACACACCTTTTATTATCAACAATTGTCAAACTAACAATGAAAACTACATATTATAGTAAGGCTCAAAAAACATTTTTTAAATGTATCAATATTTTTGGAAAAGTTGGGTCCAGAGCCACCAGCTGATAACAATGTACTTAAAGACTAATGATAAAGTACTTAAGGACTTTCTAAATTAGACCCCAGTGGAGTAGAGCTTCTCTATCAGAAGAATTTCAGAACTGACAAGCTTCCTGAATAACAAACTAAAAACCAACCATTAAGATAAATATCTTTAAAACCTTTGATGCTATGGAACACACCTGGTTAACTGAGAACTTCCACAGATACGGTCAGGGATACAGTTGTATTGCTTCAATCATTTCCAAAGCAGTCCTGACCTAGGATTGTTCGGTGCGGATCCTTGTTATTTAATATTTAACATCTCTTGGCGCGGTTGTATCTAGCGGTGGTGTGGAAGCTCCATCACTGTCAGCGCGCAGACATCGATATCAGTGAGCGGCGTGACCTTGTGCACAAAGTGACCGCTTTGTTAATGGGAGGTTACAGCACTCGCATCAGCCATATGCTGTGCTTTAGTGCCCAGGGGCAAGGCACTCAACTTTTACCTAATGACAGTAATGACAGTGAAAAGGTCAATTTAGTTTAATCACATGTGCGACGCTTTAGCGCGAGGAAAAAGGTGACACGAGGAGAGATACACAGCGGTCACATGACTGCTTCCTGTCAAACAATGTCAACTGTAATCATTAACCGGGCTGTCCATTAAAACATCTATAAAGTTTTATTGAATTGACTTCTTGTTGATTTACAGACACAGTTTTAAGAGTTGCTACTGCTGACAATGCTACTGTGGCTTCAATTAAGGCCACAGTCGGTACAGAGGAAACATTATTTCATGTTTAAATTCTCCTTTGTACAGTAATAATAACCACACATATGATGAATCAAAAGCTTTTGTTGCCATCTTACCATCTGATATGCATCTTTAATTGGGCAGTAACTTCACTGCACTTCACTTCATCTTCATCATCAGAGCAATGAATAAACTTCACCTTCACATATGTAAAAATACATGCAAAAATGTTGGTAGCTAAAGTCTTGGTCAAAGCTGAATTAACTAATTTCTCCTTGGCTCTATAGGTGACCTTGTTTGCATAACCAAATCATTATTTTAATGGTGTACTGAGAAAATGTTTTGGAATGTAAAAGTAAGATTAAACGTGACAATGTTATTAAAACACAATGTCAGTACAACCAGACAAGCCTTTAAAGAACCAGTCTGTAATTGCAGAAGTTTGCATATCCTGCTTTGGTGCTGTGTACCCTGGATCAAACTCCACCTTGAGCCTGTTGTAGCTCAGAAATCAGCAAATTGCCCTCAAGATGAACTCTGTGCAATGATAAAAAAAAAAAGTAAAATGCAATTACCTCTAACAGATACTTAACCATTACCATTGCAAAGCCAGTGTAGCTTAAAGGTAATAAGGTGCACCTTTTGCATAGGCCTTGGTGTGATCTGCCTGCGAGGCATGGGAGTGTAATTTTGATTCTAAGAGATGTCATGCTGTCTGAAAGATGCAGCGCATTATGAAAATAAAATAAAGCATTCACAAACTCATGAATATATTTACTTAGGCCTGCCAGGTCGACAAACCTTGATACAAGCATGAAGAAAACAAACATACTGCGTGCATTACCTCCATAATGTGGAATGCACTCTCAATATGATGTTAATAGGCAGGTTTATGACGGTACAAGGAGAGATTCAGGATTTTTGATGCACCGCACGTTTTGATCAACAGAAGATTTGACAAACAGGAGTCTATAACAACAGACATAGATTAGAGGGCTAAGAGGTGCATTGCCACTCAAGCTGCTTCTGTCAATTGTTGAATCTCAGTACTAGGTCAATCAATGGTTCCTGTGCCCTCTCACTTTTTCCTCTGCCTCACTCTCACCAGTGATCTTCTCAGATCATTGGAGGAGGGAGTAAAATCAATGGAGTAAAGTAATCACTTGGCGGAAGATACAGCAGAGGCCCGGGGCCCACCCAACTACCTGAGTTCCATTTCACGCCTCAGCAGCTGCAACACAAACACACAGACGCTCGCCTGTATTCCCATCTTAAACAACACGAGCAGCCCAGGCTCTGCACTCGGGCGACCTATCAGTCCCCAGAGGAAACTCCCAGATTGCACTGCAGCTCGGCTCTGTCTACTCGTAGGCTGCTATTGATCCACAGTCTTCCTCACATGGCTCTGACAGCGACGGCATGACCACATTTCCAAAATGCCAAGTGGCAAAAACTTGCCTCCCAGCCTGTGACATCATCAGCTAATGTGTGTCAGGTTGAGTCCACATGGCCCCTGTTCAATAATGCAGCCCTTTTATGACAAAATGGTGCTTAATAGATTAGGCCAAATGACGCCATTTGAGTTCAGTCATTCTCTATCACGCTGACGAGTCATATCAGTGCCATCACACTGATCGTTAAACTTATATTCTCGTCTTTAGCATGTGTGAATACAAATGAATGGTCTTTTTCAGGCCGACATTTGGAACAGCGACTACACTGTACCACTGTAGCGTTTTTACCTTTGGTCGGCCTAAGAGGAGAGTGGGAGGAGGGTCACAGAAGGTGGCAGGGAGAAGCAGCCATGGGTGGGTATTTGTGTTACAATTGTAAAATGCAAATGTGTGTATACACTGTAGAGCTGCTGTTCTAACAAAGGACCTAAGGGAGAGGTCAGCAGTGCTTCAGAAGGGTCACACCAAGGAGCGAGCCGAAGAGCGATGGCCACAGCATTAAATACTAACTAGACACATTACTGCGTGTCCCCAGGTCTCACAGCCATGTTGTTTATGTATGGGGTCAATGCAGGCCAGTCATTTCTGCTGGGGTTATCCGTTTTAAGATGCCCCCACGCAGCTTTATTAGTTTGCATAGCAGCAGAGGGGGCGAGCTGTGAACACTTAAGTATATAAGGTTACAATTTGGAAGAGGGTAAGCTTTTAATGTTCTTATCGGAAATGGTGATGTTGCTTTGAGATGGAAAATTCAAATGTCGGGATGAAAAGGGCATTTAAAATAACAATGCAAATTCTCACAGCAAAATGTAAATGATTTGTCCGAAAAGCGCCTTTCGACAAGCCCATAATAAAGCTTAACCTGAGCAGGCTGAAGTTTGCTGCGGTGACCCTTCAAAAGCTGAAAGGCAATCATTCAAATACAAACAAAGAAAATGCATTGAAATAAGAAAATGGAAATTTTATTTTTATGCTTTAACTCCCAGTGTTTTGTTTGGATCAAAAACTGACCTTTGACCCGATTATTTTAATAATTTCAAGTAAACATTTGCAGCAGACGTAAAGACCTCCCCTCAAGGCATTCACGATATTTCCGTGGGATTAGTCGAATCTCTGTGACCTTGACTTTTGACCTCCACATTTGCATTGTCTAAGTTTAAGACAAAATAAACAAAGAACAACTCTTGACAATGGCAGGGAAAGCTAAAGTAATCAATACTTAAAAATAAATAATTTGTAACCTGGGTAGACAGACCAAAGAAATAACCCATTATTTTTTGTCAATTGCATGTATCACTGTATTTACTATTCAGGTCAACCTCAGGGTAACGCCATTTTATTAATTGTATTCTATTTGTTTATTAAAGCTGAAGTGGTACTGGCCTAATAGAGAACAGCAAACTATAAAATGGCACAAAATGACAATAAACCCCTACTTTCTTCTCTGCCTTTAAAGTCTGTTCCTGCCTCTTCTCTGCCGCTGACGGTTTATTGTTTGTAAAACTGTGTACGTACATCCATTTATTGAGTACAAGCTGAGCCACTGCCTAATTGTTGCCATTTCTTTGAGCCGGTGACCCTGACAGCCCTCTTCCTTGTTGCCACAGACTAATGCACATCTTGGTCGGCCTCAGTCAATTTAAGTAAGAGTTTGTTTTGCTTTGAAGATAGGTAGGCCCCATTAAAGCCGACATATATCAAAGCGAGGCACCATCTGCTGGGGATGTTTGTGCGAGCCTGTTTCCTTACTCTGCCTCTGCTCCGGCACCCCTGTGGAAGAAAATATTTCCCCTCTGGTTATTTTAACTCACGGTGCTGCTAATAAGCGATTGTTAAGAAGAGATTTCTGAGAATTGACATTGTAGTTCAATAAACACTGCACTGGGAAACAGGGCTGCACTATTTTGGATTCACATTTTGTGACAAGTGTAACAAGGAATGTGAATTTAATAACTTGTGTTACATTGTTTGTTCCAGTTTCTGTTCTATTATCTGCCGAGGGACCACGGATGTCAATTAGCTTGTGCCTATAATCCGGCATGTTTACATCTGTTTTTGTTTTGTCAGTGCAGCTGTTCATTAAAGGCCCTATACCTGATTTTTTTTTTTTTTTTTTTGAACAATCAAAGCAGAAACCACTAAATGTTTAGGGTCAAACTCATTCCAAATTTTTCCATTGTATTTGTTGCATCCCAATTCTTCACACTGATGAGTTCAGAGCCTCATTTCACAATTTGCAGAGTCACTTTTCAGGGTCACTATCGCAATTTATAATTAGATACACAGTGTTTTTCCCCACAAATGTCTGAGTTTACAATAAACTAAAAGAGGACAAAACAAATTTTATTCCATAACTAAAATAAATTATGTCTAGTATATGCTTTAAAGTCAGGATTCAGAGCAACATGGACATTTCAAAGGCCCAGGAGCATTAGCATTTGAGTGAAGATGCTAAAATATGTGGCTCTGTGAGAGAAAAGCACTCAAGGAACCATGCTGGCCTTTTGTGAAGTTTGCATGTTCTTCCACCCTGTGTGTGGACTTCCTTTGGGTGCTCTGGTTTCACAAATCAACACAAAACATAAGAATATCAGGTCTAAACAACACATTTTCACAGAACATGTCAGTGATTCTCAAAGTATATCTCTTTTTCATAGCACACTACCAGGACGCTGTGCCTGGATCTACTATTTCCATAACAAAGATTCTGGCGGCAGTGCAAAACTGGAACACCTAATACAGAATGTAAGTACGATTAAGAGAGAACTCTGTGTGGACAAATACTGCCTTTGGGTGGAGTTTATGAAATCATTCAGAAGTGCCTAAACAAAAACTAGATGAAAGAAGCCGCTAAAAGACGAATTGTGAAGGTAAGCAACAAACAACAACAATCATTTTATGCCAACATCTGCTAAAGTTGTGGTAACAGTGGCTAGATCCACAAAATGACTGCTTACAATCACGTTATGATGTGAAATAATCAATCAGGTATGTCATCCCTGTACCGGAGTTCTGTCCTCTCTCTCCTCTGGCAGATCAGACGCCATTTTGTTATCCGTTTAATTCGAGATTATTTAATTTATGCTTTAGTCATGCATTTAAGTTAAGTGTTTATTTGTTTTAGACATGGTTTATACCCAGTTTAGACACAATCTCCCAAATTCAGATAATGCATTGGTTTTATATAGCGCTTTTCTGGACACTCAAAGACGCTTTACATTGCACTATTCGTTCACTCCGTACTCGGTGGTGGTAAGCTACTATTGTAGCCACAGCTGCCCTAGGGTAGACTGACGGAAGCGAGGCAACCAGTCTGCGCCAACGGCCCCTCCGACCACCACCAACCACTCACTCACTCACTACTATTCGCTAGGCTTCCTGGTGTTACCAAACAGTCTCCCATCCAAGTACCGACCAGGCCCTTCCCTGCTCAGCTTCCAAGGTCTGACGGGATTGGGCAGAGCAAAGGCGGTATGACCACAGATCTATTTTAGACCCAGTTTAGTCCTGATTGGATCTGAATCTGGGCCTGGTGGTACTTAGAAGTTCAAATATTTTATGAGTTCATGCAAAAAGTTTGAGAAACACTGACCAAAATAATGCAGATTTTACTATTTGCTCATTGCAACCATTCCCATTGTGAATTCGACTTAGCTCCACATGGTCAATGTCAAGACCAAGTTCCTGGGACAGTAACAGTGCGGAGATTATTTCGTGCTAAACTTTTGCTCTTTTATAGCTCGGCACATAGGCAGAGTGTTCCTGAGTGGCGCGAGGTCACCCTGATCCCTGATGTCTCTCCTCCTCCTCCTCCTCCTCTCCCTCGTTCTTCCTCTCCTTGTCTGTGTTTTTTGTGATGTTATCTTTTCACTCTCCTCCCACTCACTGCTGTTCCCTGAAGCCGTCTCGCGGATGAGCACCTCATTGTTTTTGTCCTTGCGCAGCTTTGCAGACCTGCGTTGTACTGGGCGTGCGTGCAAAGCAGCTTCGCACTCCGTTTGACCTTTTCCCTTTTTACAACCGCAGAGGTCATGTCTGGGCTAATTACTCTATATGAAAAAGTGTACTCATCAGCAGCCACTTTATGGGCTTTTTCATTAGTCTCTTCATTATCCAATTAAAAGCCACGCTGCATGTTTTTGTAGCACACAGTCGAATGTGACGCATATGGCGTGGGGACTTTGCCACTGTGACGAGTCAAGGACACACCGGACACATTACAGTTTATCCGGCTGAAGTAATGTCATGGCTGTGGTTATAATTGTCGCTGACCCTTCCACACAGAAGACCAATAAACAGAATAATTATGCAGTTAAAACTAATACAAATGGCATTAATCTCAGGGCTAAGCAGATGCCTGTCAAAGTCACCACATAAACAAGTTGAAGTGTCGGAATCAACAGAAAACTATGGCTGTGTTAACTGATGAGTGAGATTATTTCAGGTCAAAATGATCGCCTTTGTGCTTGATAATCGTCAGGTCTATGGACAATTTTGAGGCAAAAACAGCTCATTGGTGAAGTGGAGTTAATGGTGCTGGAGTAGAGAATTTCTTATTTGTTATTTTCACGTAAATAACAACAGAAGTTTTGATAGGCCTTGACAGTGGCATACAACGACTCTTTGAGAATGCTATTGAAAGTACCGCGGCACAGCAGTGCGATGTTTGCTAACTGTGGAATAAGATCTTGTGCAGCTGCATAAGGCATTGTTTCTATACGTTTATGTGTACAGCCCTGAATCAATCCAACTGTACTATACAAGCTGTGGTATGCCTGAAAAAAGCTCAGTCAGGTTTACTTCAAATATTTGGAAGCATTTTTACTTTTATTAGCTTATTTTTTTGTGCTTGCTTTTAATACTATGGACCTGGATTCTATGTCCTTAATAAAGCTTGAATGAATGAATGAATGAATGATAACATAAAAAATAAATAAATAAAAGCGTGAGAGTGAAAGAAACTCCAAAGGAATTATACTCAATGTTACACACCTAAACAAGCTACATTTTTACAAATCTCATGTTGAGAGAAAAACAAGAACAAGACATTTTCTTCTAGTCAAATGAAAATCCCATTGCAACATCATCAAAGTATCATTTCAGTACATCAGCACATCATATACTTTATGTTCACAAACTTAAATCCAAAATACTTTACACAGTATATATCATAGCCAATTTTATTAGACCGTCAAAATAAACAAAATAGTTGTAATATTGTTTGCATTATCTCCCAGGCCGATGGCAAACTATTAAAAATAATGCTGCGTGATGGTGGATAAAATTCTTTACAAGCTAAACTACACGGAAAATAAATATGAATGGACATGATTAACATCTTGGCGTGTCCATAGTTAAACGTCGACTAAAAAGTGTTGACAAAATTAATGAAGAAACGTATGTGACTAGCCGCCACTTTCTGTCTCTTTTGCAAAGGTCTCAAATTTTGCGTTGTCCTTTTGTAAACTGTCCACTTGTAAATGTAATTCTTATAATTCAATCTCATTGGTTAACCTCGCAAAAGCCCTCCTATGGACAAGTGTAGGAAATTCATCTATAACAACACATCTAGTCTAAAGTCATTGTTTTGTCCATATCATGTGGGTGAAGGCACGCACATCCTCTAAAGCTAACTCAGTGTGCTGGATCAAAATGATACTAGTGAAGAGAAAATAATAAACTATTAGCTCCCAGCTTTTTAATATAGCTCACCAAGCAGTGACTTTTTGGGCACAGAGGCCCTTCTTCAGAGAGTGTCTTATTACTTTCTCTTCACTATGTCCATCTCATATCAACAATTATAAAGTAAATAACATAACCTTTAAGTGTCCAAGTTGGCCTCACTATTGTTAATATCCAACTTCAGTGACTCATGTGGTGAGAGTTGGAGATGTGGACTCTGTAACTCCCGTCTATTCTGTATTACAGTAATGCCAGGATGTTTATTTTGCCCCTGGCCTCTATTGAATTCTTCACCCCTGCCCTCAAGGCAAACAGAAAAGATCAGTTGTACAGCAGGAGTTTACTTTCAGATGAAATTGAAGATTCGCACTGTATATCTTTATGTAGCCAGATGTAAATTTCCATAAAGAGAGCTTTACATTGCACCATATTGTTTTTGACAACTGCCTTGTTTCTAATCAGTGTCTCTCCAGTTGTTGCCTGTTCCGTGAAGCTGCCTGGCGCCGCATGCCGAGGTGCTACCCATCTGTTTACCCAGGTTGCGGAGTGTTTTGTTTTCTGATTCTGATCATGCACGCTGGCAAGTTTCACACAAATCAAATGCACCTTCAGATGTCGGTCCCTCCACAGGGGGCTGAGTGATCGAGGAGGAAGACGCAGTGCCTCCCCCCCAGAAGGGCCTCGAAAATTGATGTGCCCTTTTGGCTCTGGCAAGGGTGACCTTAAAAAATCTGAAACACTCACGGAGGAGGGCTGCAGCCACTGTCTCACCGCTGATCAATCTCAAAAGCCTACAACTCCGCTTACCTTCTCCCGATAGACTGGGGTCAGGAAGCATTCACACTCCTCCTATCGATCCCTATGTTATTATGTCGAGGGCTGATACTGGAAAAACTTTAAATTATTACTTTTTATTCATTCTTTAACAAAATCTAACTCTTATATGGCTTTGGATGTAAAAATCCCATTCAAAATTCCCATTGACTTTTCGAAAAAGTCACGACACCAGAACAAAGGACCCACAAAATACAAAATGCTTTTCTATCTGTTTTTTTCTAGTTTAGAAAGCTTCAGAAAAAAACTTGAAATTACCACATCAGGCTTAGAACCAAGAGCCAATTTGGACGTGGGGATTTTTAGAAAGAAAATGCATATGATTTAAGTATTATAATAAGCAATGTTGGGCATGTGTAAAATGACTACTGTGCACACCTCACTGCTCACAATCGCGTTCTGTTTTGGGCGAGTTGGGAAGGAGCCAGGACAGTTACGACAACAATCTTGCGCATCACTACAAAATGTCAGACCGTGTGACAGCCATGTAAGATGAGAGCTATTAGAAGGAAGAGAGAAGCAGCATATGGTCCAAGGATTCAAACTTGACAGGGCCTGACAAGCTAAAAGTATGTGACAGAAGACAAAACATCAACAAAACCACGTCCTGAATAGTTCCTGCGCACACAGCCCGGCTTTGCACTGACTCCCATGATAATTCCCATTGCCTCGGGAGTCGTCTCATTACGGATTTTGACCTTGGAAGCTGTTGACATCTTAACTAAAAAAGACCGGAATAGACACACACACACGCGATAAAGATGCGAGGGACGCGGCTGATCGCATTGTCCGCGCACGGAGTCGAGAGACAACTGGAGCGGAAAAGCCACTGGAAGTTCAAGAAGAGAGAGAAAAAAAAAAGAGAAAAAAAAGAGACGCAATGTGATGAAGTGCTGCAAGGGTAAGACGTCTTTGGCCTGACCCTTTCGCTCGCCCCACCCTCCCCTCCCCTTCCTCCTCTGCATCATCGAAAATACCATCTTTCCAAATCCACCCAAACAGTGTGCGTGCCTCGTAACGCGCATTCCCTATAGGCCATTACCTCAACCTGGCTCGCCCCCCTGACCCTGTCATCCTCATCTTTTCCCCTCGACTTATTACTCCCACTCGGCCCATCTCGCTCCTCCACCTGTTCTCGCGCTCCCCCCCATCCCGACTTCCCTCCCCCCTTTAAGTCGCTACTGTGTTCATGTCAAGGTAGGCAGCGCTGTGAGTAATTCTCCCAGTGATACGGGGCTGCTGACCTTTTGTTGCACCTTAAGGAAAGAAGGGGATTTTTTTTTTTTTTTTCCCCTTCTCTCCCTCCTCGCCCGGCGTCACTTCTCATCCACACTGACGGCTCCCGGTGCATTCTGGGACGCGGGGTCTGGGAGCGGAGGAGTAGGATAGAGGGAGGAAGAGGAGGGAGGGAAGGGCGGGCTGTCAGAGCGGTGAGTGTCAGGCCTGACCCCCCAGGTGGCCTAAAGGCAGACAGCAGACAGACCTGCTATTTGTTGCCTAAAACACCTCAGAGGGAGATGTCAGCGGCCATCAGGGGCACACATCACCTGCCCCCCCCCGACGCGGCCCACTCACTTTCATGAACATGCACTATACACTGACCTGACTCTGGTCATGCGCCAGACACTGTGCAGCGTGCGGCCCTTTTAGGACGTACGATATGTTGCTAACGGCATATTATTGCGAATGAACAAATGAAGCGGCGCTAATGTAACAAATGTGTCACAATATTTTCGTATGGTTCCCGCCTGACATGAATTTGCATTAATTCCAAACAGAACCTTCGCTTAAAAAGTGTGATGACATTTTATTATTATTTTTTTTACTTCTTTTGTTTGACAACTTTGACACGTACATTTAAATTAGCTTTAGTTTCCAGCTTCAACTTGTTTCTTGTTATTGTTTTCCATTGCTAGATAACTAGGTGCGTGTCAAACCCATTGGGAACTTCAAACTACAATTCAGTATTTACACGAGTTTGCTTTTTCTGTATTTTTTTTATTTATTTTTTACTATATGACATTTAAACAAATAATGTGAACTGGAGGAAATGGCAAATTAATATTGTGGATAGATTTTTTCTTTTAGTTCCCCAGAGTCCCTAACACAGAAAAGAATAATGTTTTGGGCAATCAGACATAAATATTCTGCAAATAAATAAACTCTGAAACATTAATGCATTAAAGCCTCCATAGTTATTCTTCTCTGACTTCTTCTGTTTGTGAATGTGACCTTTAACATGTACATCCCTACACGCTCCCACAGTGAAGAGAACATTGTATTTCAAGCAACAATACTATTCATATTACATTCAAGGGTTTGAATACAGCATATTATTTTTTGCGCTGACTCTTAATGGGCTGCCAGCGCAATAAGCTGATGAGAACACAAAGTACTGCGAAGGTTTGGCAAGGGAGAGAGAGAGAAAAAAAAGAAAAGAAAAAAAAACCCGATGAATTATCTGTGACCTTCTATTTTTCAAAGCGTTGAGAAAATGTGAAAATACATCTCTGTCAAATCAGTGTTATTGTTTTAGCAGGGGTAATTGAAAAGGTCACACGATTTATTTAATTAGTTATTCGCCTTGACAGTAATAAAGACGGGGGAACTTGCGCTTGATTGTGCAAATACAGACAGACAAATGTACCTCCGGGCTGTAATCGTGTCAAACAGCAGCATCTAAGAGCAAGTACAGGTGGATCAAACGTCACGCGAAGTTCAAAATCATCAACACTTTTCTTTAGGGCTTGGTATTTTCATCCTCGTATTGATTGATTTAATTGTTAGTTGTTTTTTTTTTGCTTTGTTCAAAGTTAACAATTAAATAAGACTTTTTCCTATGTGACTCATGAACTAGACAAATCAAATCAATCCTCCACTCCAGAATCACTTAATATTGTTTCTAGGGCTGGGTACCGTTACATTTTTTCCCTGATACCGGCACTTTAATTATTTAACTTTGTTTCCAATACCAATACACTTTTTTCGATACCAATCAATACAAGGGGGCGTGGCCTAGCCGAGTCAATAAAGTCAAGTCTAAATCGGGCCCATATGGATGTCTTTTCACAGCAAGTTCATTAGAAGTGAAAAAACGGCAGTCATAGCTAGCGTGGTGTATCACATGTAGCATGATGCTAACATGCCATTATTTATGTATTTATGGGCTGTTGAACCGCTTTGCTCCTCTCCATGTCTTTGCATCTTTATTGGGTAGAAAACTATATTCATAATTCAGCATTTCGTTAATAATTTAAATACCAAATTCATTTTTCACAGTTTTTGGAAAACATGAAAAAAGACGTTTTTTAGGAAACACACTGGTTTTCCCTCATCGCCATTGTAACAATACGAAATTACTTAGGAAATTATGCTATGTGGCTAACGATTTGTTGAAATAGAGTAATTATAGAAAGTTTAGATGTTTCTCCTCTTTGTTTTCCCCCTCCACTGCTTCAAACATGACCATATATGGGCGATTCCAGATATGCTGTGTGATCAATACTAACATATTTGTCATCCAGAATCAGAAAACAGAACAATAATGTTTTTATCCCATAAAAAAACAATGTATTTTAAATTTGTGTCATTTATTTGAGCTGAAACAACCGAGTAACATCCTTAAATGCCGTCCCTGGACCAAGCGGGCGTCAAAACTTTGTCTCTAAAGGCTTTGTCTCATAACGGAGCTGAGAAGAAGCACCAGTGCTCAGTTTGTAAGAAGACGCCTTTGCACGAGGGTGTACGCTCATCAGACATAGAAGAACACACACAGGAGAGAAACCTTACAGCTGTCTAACCTGTGACAAAGCGTTTTCCTACAAATATCAACTCGAAAACACATTAGCACCCACAGAGGACAACTCCCAGAGCTCGACGGAAAACAAAGTATTTGAAGTGTGATGTTTTGGTAAAACTGGAGGCAAGAACATCTTCGGATTGTGACACAGCAATAAAAAATGATGCATAATTCTGTGTCTCAGGTTTCACTTCTTCACCACATTCACTACATTGGTTCAGTTTTTGAACAAGCAAGTTATTAGTGAGAACATCTGTAAAACATGCTTTGATTTTTGCCTTGTTTTTTGAGATTCAAAACTCAATAAATCTGGCTAGGAACTAGGTGTTATTATTATTGAGTAAGCAGCTAACTTTAGCAACTTTTCACAGAAATTAACACGCAATTAAAACAGCTGTTTTAGCCACCGAGGGCACATCTGCCGGAGTTGTGCAAATTGGGCCTGGCACCGTCACTCAACCTTAATATAGAGACTGCATTCACGCAGACGACTCAAGGTGGCAGTGGCATCTAGTCCAGATGTGGGCAAACTTTTTTAAGCAGGGGCCACATTGGATTTTTGAACTTGCCAAAAGGACCAGACCAGGGCTAGAATTGGGTTGTTTCAAGAAAGTCAAATTCTCAAATAGACTAATTGCCTAAACACATTTTTAAAAGCAAAAAAACATCTGCAGTTATGCATTATCTTTTATCATGTCAATGAAAACATAGGTCTTTCCCCCGACAATGCATATTGGGCTTTATCATCACGTGCAGGCCAGATTGAAGGGCTGGGCAAGCCACATTTGGCCCCCGGGCCTTAGTTTTCTCACACCTGATCTTGTCCCTTTAAGACTGCTGTGACAAAATTTAGGTAAAATACGACACCGGTAGGTTAGTCTACACATGCTGGTAAAATGCAATGCAAATGTTAATTTATGTGCAGGAAAAAAGTTGATTAGGGTGGGAGTACTACAACTTTGACAAATCTGATTGCAGAGAACAGCACCCAGATGTTTAGGCTGACAGCTCCTGGCAGGACTTCTGTTTATAGTGGATAATATATACTTCCCTGACAGCCTGCTCTACTGTGGTTCTGTACTAAACATTGAGACAAAATGTCAAAGGATTGTCACAGCTGTTCCGTATTAGCTGTACATTGAATAGCAACGCTTGTCATCTCATCGTTAATTAGCAGGCAGCTTTGATGGAGCTGGGATGGGATCACAATAAATGGGTCATGGAGCCAATTTATTGTTTGACGCCTGAAAGACTTGTTTTATCTATTTAATATAGAGAGCCTAAATTATACATAGGGATTAAATTGGAAAAATTAATCACAAATTAACTGAAATTGCAATTTGAATAGCAGCGAATCACAATGACTGCGTTGGTTTCCCCTATTGCTTAAAACATGTACAGTGGGGAAAAAAGTATTTGGCCAAAATCCAATGGAAAGTCTATGGGGAACTGACCAAATACTTTTTTTCCCCCACTGTGCAATAGGCCATGATGAATGATGTGTGTGCGTGAATGAAAGGTGGTCAGAGGGACTGTTGGCACAGATGTGTGCAGTCGGGCTTCTGTCAATCTACCCCAGGGGAAACTGTAGCTACAAATCTACGCTAAATCACCTACACTGTGTGAAGCGCTTTGGGTGACTTGTGTGATGTGGAAAGCGCTACACAAATAAGCTTCCATTACATTCCACAGGCTATGATTATTTAGATTCCAAACCACAAAAGTCTTTCTCTAGACCAGGGGGCAATTCATTTTTATAAGGGCCACGTGAGAACCCTGAATTGAGTCGGAGGGCCGCACCAATAACAATAACTCAAACTTATATCGTGATATCCATTGATATCCATCCATTTTCTTCCACTTGTCCGTTGCCGGGTCGTCGGGGCAGCTGTTGGAGCTGCCCAGATCACATTGCACCTGCCCCTTATGGCTCCTCCTGCAGATGGTGGGTCCACGGAAGGACGGCCTCACGATTTTAACCGGGCCTGTTTGTCTCTCATAAGGGGCTTTTGAACCGCTCTTTGTCTGACCCGTCACCTAGGACCAGTATGACATGGGAGACCCTACCATTAGCACGAAGCCCCCGACAACATAGCTCCTAGGATCATTCGGGTGCTCAAACCCCTCCACCACGTTAAGGTGGTGGTTCCAGGAGGGGTAGTTTAGATCAGTGGTTCCCAATCTTCCTTCCTTGAAGCAGCCCCTGCACATGCTGTAGTCAGGCCAAAACCGTGGCCCCCACAAATGTATCAAAACACAACTTTATGCTCTGACCAGACAATTCTCTGAGCCCCTGCAATCCCAGGCGCCCCCCAAATTGGGAACTCCTGCTTTAGATCACAAGAAACATATTCTGAAATGCATGTAATTCTTACGGTAATTCAGCATTTTGTCTCCCCTCAAATTTCAAAGCTCCGGGAGGTGTTCAAAATGCACTGTGAATACATTTTGAAATATAAATTACAAATGCACTCGCAGCCGCAATGCTAAAAAATCACTATTACATGCTTTTGTCCTAATGTAATTTAACATAGCGCCTTTATTATACACATCAGGTCCCCAGCTAAGAAACTGACTAAATACGCAGCCTAGGGTTTGGTAATGCATGTGTTTAAATGCAAAGGTCAGCAATAGTCGTTCTCTGTGGAGTCTGCATGTTTTCCCTGCGCTTTAGTGGGCTCCCCCAGGGCCCTCCCACTTCCTCAAACTGTCCCCGCGCATACATACATCAGAGCAGTGGTGACTTTAAATTGTCCATAGGGAATGAGATTGTGCATGAACGGTCGTGCGTCAGTGTCTGTCTCAAAGCTTTGGCCGTGCAATTACCTGGCAATTGTCCTGGGGTTGCCTAGCATTCAATGGAGACTCAAGAAGTACGGCTTCTGTAAATGATAAGAGGTAGAAAAGGACTGAACATTATTTAAGGTAAGAAGAAGGCTAAAAATCTGAACTCAAGTTAAAAGTGCTGTGGCTGAAATAGCTGGAGCATGGCTACTAGTTGACCATTTGCGTTCAAGATTAATCAATCCTAAGAAATATTACCTACTATTACATACTTAGATTCTCGTGTAGCATCTGAGAACCTTCGGAATTAAGGACAAATGAACATAAAAAGCAACTGTTTTGTAAACCAGTGGTTGTCAAATGTTTCACTCCAATGTTTCATGAAAATATTTCACCAAGATCAAGATTGAAACAAAAAAATAGGAAGGAAGGGAAAGAAGGACTTTATTTGTATGGTGCCTTTCACAGACATGGTAACAAAGCCCTTTACATGGGACCATTTTACATTCACTCCATTCTCTGTGGTGGTAAACTATGTATGTAGCTTTGGTTTCCCCTGGGGGCGATTGACCGAACGCTCTGACCACCACTATACATCCACACATACACATCATTCATACAGGCCTAATGTACAACCTACGCAGACACGGGGAGAACATGCAAACTCCACACAGAAAGGCCCCATCCAGGTGAGACCCTGGACCTTCTTGCTGAGAGGCACGAGCACTAACCAAAGACCTAAAATGGACAGAATTAAGTCTAAGCTGGGTATAAATCATACACCCTATAAGCATTGCCTCTGCCTATTCTTCTTTTTTTTAACTGACAACTAAAAATAAAATAAAAGATAGCTGGCAAACTTGAATACCACATGAAATCTAGATTTCTCTCAATTAATCATCTTACTCTTTTGATGATAATTCATGATTACTTTGGAGAGAAATGTCTAATTTATATAAAATGTAATAAATGACTTTAGGCCACTGGTGAAAAAGCAATTAATCAAAAATAACCTGATATGCGTACTTTCTATCAAAACTTCAACTACTACTGCCAACCCAGGGTTTCTACAGGTGGCAGCAAATTTAATGCTCTTTATTGCCATTTTAATGCTATAATCCAACCTTTTAAATGCAACAAATGCAAAAAAAGCGGAATATTTCATTTTGAGATATTTGTAAACATTCAATCAAACAGAGGAATAAGGGGAAATTTAGATATTCAAAACTAAATTGGACACACTGGGCAACCTCTGACCAAAAGATCAGTCACAACTGCAGCTGAATTTGTTTTAGATCATAGTTTTTGTGCTTTTGACAAATGTATGCAGTTAAAATAGTTGAGCAATGTCATTGAGAGGGTTCTGCCTCGAAGAAAGGATTACATTTTCAAAAAGAATAGTTAATTTGCAAAAACAGTGCCATTGAAAAAAGAATAAAGTCACTAGTTCTTAATCAGATTTACACACCTTTAGTTTCACAAGCTGTAAAGTAGAGTAACAAATATCCAAAACGATTCTGAAAAATATTCAAATGGTGACATCTGCTTTTGCGAATGAACTCTAATCTAGTGCCAGATTGAACTTGCTTATTGTTGACTTTCAAGGCCTTAATATGTTGGCATAATTCATGTAAGGGCTTTTAAATGCCCCACAGAAACCCTTGCTTAGCCTTATGACTCTCTATAAAAGGTGAGCATGTTTGCACTTTGCCCCCATGGTCAAACAACAAAAACAAATCCACAAAGTCATAGATTTACACCAGGAATGACATCAGTTGTTAAAAAGCCATGTCGCTTTGCAATCACAGCAGCAGTATAGTAAAAAGTACAGTATAAATCAAAAGGAAGGAAGATCTGGCCATTTTCAGCTTGAACCCATATAACAACCCTGACTCCCATCTGCCTTTGCGCCGCGTTTGACACATGTCCTTATTGGCCTTTGATTGAACACCTCTTCCGTCCTTAACAGCATAGTGAACTCACCAGACACAAGATGAAGTCCCGGAGAAAGTCCCTGTGCGAGAGGCCGATGGGGAAATGATACTGCGCTCGTGCTCCCGTGTTTAGTCTGCGATCTTCGTGACACTGCGGTCCATGTGTGGTGTGTGTCCTGTGGTCTGCCATGAAGAAAAGGTGTTTGATTTCAGAACAGCCAGAAGCATGACCGCTATATGGAAAACACAAAACCAGCATATACATGTGAGAAGCAGTAGAAGATATTTACATGCTTTTTTTTGTGGTAATACATTCAAAACTAGGTTACTTTCAGGTGGGTCACATTTCCTGCCTTGACCTTTTGAAATAGGTTACGTACAAAATGCTCTAGAATAGTAGTTCCGAATTAAGGGTCATGAGTGCTGTTGACAGTTTGTTTATTATATTTCTTAATTAAAAACAGCATAGAATTGTGAATGGAGATAAAATAATATAAATAATGCTACTAAACAGGATTGTATTTTCACCAAAACAAATGTCTCCACAAAAAAAGGTCACTCTAATAGTTTGTTGGACTTCAGCTTTGATTACAGCACGCATTCACTGTGGCATTGTCTGCAAATGTCAAAATTTAAATCCATTAATTTTTCACCCATATCTGGTATTGATGATGGGAGAGTGTGACCACTGCGTAAGGCCTTGTCCAGCCCCTACCCATTGTTTCTCAATGGGGTTAAGATCTGGACTCTGTGGTGGCCAATCCTTGTGTGAAAATGATGTCTCATCTATCCTGAATGGCAGGGCGATATGGCGTAAAATCTCGATATCTCGATCACGATATAAAAAAGAAATATCAAGATAACGATATATTTGACGATATAATTCACAACAGACAAATTACATAAAAAATCCAGCCTTACGGTATATTTCAGTCTTTTTCTTTAGCCACACTAATTTCCTCACCAAGATGATCTACTCAAGCAATTTACATCCTTCATTTCATTTGACTTTTTAAGCACGTGCAATAAAAAAAAAATCACAAAATGATATCACGATAACGATGTACAATACGATAAGGCCCAACCCTAGTTTCCTGAACCACTTTTTCACATTATGAGCCTGATGAATCCTGGCATTGTCATCTTGGGAATATGCATATTCTTCATCAGGGAAGAAGAAATCCATTGATGGAAAAACCTGGTCAATCAGGATGTTCAGCTGATCTCATTCTTTGGGCTCATAGTGTTGCTGAACTTAGACCTGACCAACTGCAACGACCCTAGATCATAACAGTTAGTTAAATCCTGGTGAAGTGATGAAGTGGAGGGGCCTATTGTAACTCATATGTTAAACCTTTTCATATTGGATAACAATTTGGGCTACTAATGGGTCATGTCTGTGTAAGCTCTCAGTCGCACACGAGTTGACCAGCTTAGAAGAAGGTTCTTGAGTCATCTTCTGTACTCTGAAGTTCTGCAATACTACACTTTAAAGGAACAGGCCACTGTTTTTCCATACTGAGATATGTTCTTACCTGAGCTTAGACAAATTGATACGTACCTGTCTGGTCTTTGTGTGTGCCCTCAGTCACGTAAAACAGCCCAAGATGTTGTTAGCATTTAGCCTCTCCCAGCATATTCCTATAGCTCCAAATGGGGGTGAAGTTGGAAGCTACCACGCTCTTCCATGGGCACGCACGAAGACAAGACAGATACGTATAAACTCATCTAAACTCAGGTAAGAACATATCACAGTATGGACGAACTGTGTGCCCTAACAGCATCAAGCTCTTCCACGGGCACAAAGACCAGAAAGGTACGTATAAACTTGTCTAAGCTCAGGTAAGAACATATCTCAGTATGGAAAAACGGTGGCCTGTTCCTTAAACTACAGAGTACAGAAGATGATCCAAAAACCTTTATCTAAGATTAAGTTCCTTTAACTGACAACAGTCGTGCTTTTGTGATTGAATTGTGCAATCACTTAACCTTAAAAGTATGCCAGTTTTTTTGTTTCATATGGATAGGCCCAGTATTTACAGCGAAAATACACCTGCATTTTGAAAGTTAAAAGTCTACCTTAGAATCCTGGCCTGTCCTCACATAAAAGCAACCTACATATAAAATCAAATATGTATGCATGTATTGTTGGTTGTGTGTGGAACTGTGTGGAGCTGCACTGCTAAAGTAAATGCATAATTCATACCGCACACATGCTGACTTATTAACATACGATTGCACATATAAAAAGATTTTTGAAAAAGATCAGTGTTTAATATGACAGCCACTAATGCCGAAGTACGACAGCCGTTTGTTTATAATTCATAAAATATCGCCGATAAAATATTTCACTAATCCAACAGCTCGTGGTCAATGCGAGCTGCAGACTATTAAGAGCGGCATTAACACCTTATTACTTCTTGATTGCTTTTATTGATCTGTGAATTAAATTGAATAAACTCCTTTTCCCATGGGTCAAATTATTTTCGAAATATCCCACAAACAAACGGCACATTGCGTGTCTGCCTATTACTGGGAAGCCCTTCTTTAGTGGCAGCTCAGGGGTTGTAAAAAACTCCTTAATTTGATATGCTGTCCACTTCTTGCAGCTTCAAAGCCTCTTTCCAGCCTAATTTATACATCGCGCCAGAAGAATGGATAATTGCTGACCAGAAAACAGGTTTATTGTGCTATCCTATTATAATAACACACGTCCTTCATCTGACGCTTCGATGCACGAGGGTGGGACAGGCGTCTGTTTGGGAGGAGGCGCCGGTTGTCGAACAGCTACAGACATTTCCCGCGTGGACCAACAGTGACGTTCTCTTTGTCAGGCGTATGGGGATTGTAGATGCCTAAGCGCCCGAGGGAGACGGTGTTTTTTAATTATTATGTTTATACTTAACAATAGAGCCCACACAGGGATGGAAATGGGTCACAAATGGATTATCTTTTTTGTTTTGTTGTGACATCGCTTTCACTGAGAGCTATATTTAGATCGTCATCAGGAAGTGTTTCAACACTGAGCCTTTGATAAAGAGTTGTGGACAGGCTTTGCATATGACCAGGGACAGTAGCCAGTTAATACTAATCAAAATGATCAAGGTATATAAGTGCAGTATGTAAAAGCAAATACGCATTATTAGAGTGTATTTCCTGACATTACCTGCACAACTGCTGCTACTTATTTCTACTTATTGTACAACTGACAACCCTACACATAATTGTGTTAAGTTCCACTCCTTCCATTCCTGGACTACCCAAAGACCTACACAAAATTGTTTTTTTTAATTGGTGGATCGAGGCTCAAAAGTGGGTCGCAGAATTGTTTTGATAAAAATGCCACATGAGCAGAACTCTCTGGGGACACAATGTAGTTTTATTACATACAATATGGTGTTATTGTTTCAATTTATTTGATTATTTTTTATGGGATTTCATGTGGGTCACAGCTCGTCATCTCAGGCTGATGGTGGATCATGAGCTTCACATTTATCACTAAAATATAACCCGACATTTGCAACGTCTAAAGTTCTTTCATTCTTTTGTTTGTGTGTTCGTTCTTTCTTTCTCTGTGTATGGGGACAGTGCATGTTAAGGAACACAAATGAAACTCATGCATATAAACACGCCACGCCGGACTGTAGCCATGGGCTAATTTCCATCCATTGTCCCACCGTCATAATCACAAATACACTCTTATTCATCCTGGCCTATTTTCTAGTGGTAGGAGAAACTAGAGGAGGAAACCTACACAGGCACATTCTCCCCACACAGGGAAAACGCGCAAATCCGACACAACAAAATACCAGTTGGCCCAGGAATTGAATCTGTAACCCTCTCGCTGCGAGGTGAGACGTCTGACATGACCGGCAGCCATGTTGAGACTGCATGTGAGACAAAATGATATAATACCTACGTGCGAGACTTATGGCATAACAAAATGTACCTCATGTGTTTAGTCTTACAGATTATTTGAAGTTACAAAGTAGCTAAATAGGTGTGCGGTAAGTCCTGAAAATAGACGTGTTTTTTGGAAGTTGTAAAACAGACAAAAGACTCAGAACGTGCTGTTCGAAACTGTCTGTATCAGTGACATTATATTGTCCTGGTCATTTTGAGAAAAATGCTTCTCCAAAGAAACAGACAGTTCTTACAAAATGAGTACTTCGAAGGTCATGGTGTGGGCAGAGCCAAGCTGCAACCAAGTGAACATTGGAACAGCTTCATAAAAAGAAGTCACGCAAAGGTGAAGGTTAATGTAAAACAGGGCATAAAAACATTGAGTTAAATAACCACAGTGGGACCTTTGGAGCGGAATGACAAAATAAATAAAAAATATAGGTCATAATGTTTGTCAATGATAACATTGAGCAAGGGTTGGAAGGGTGGACTTTTGAACTTGTGGTCAGATGCCTCACTGTGTGTCTAGGTAGTATGTTGTAATGATAATATTGGCAGCCTAACTTCTGGTATGTGAATATGCAACACAGCCTTTCGCAATAATCTCAACTTCTAGGTTTACTTCGTCTACAAGATATAAATAAATGTGCAACTGCCTATATTGTCAATAGCGCAGAAGATTAAACAACAAGTAGCAATGTGAGTCTTTATAAATTCAATATGTTTGAACCCCGAGCATAAAGAATGATGAATTTTCTAATGTCCTAATGATGGAGCATTCAAATATAAGGGTTACTAATGAAATGGAGTATTGAGTGCAAGTTTTATTTTGTATTTTCTCTGAATGGCACTGTCGATTGTGTCTGTTCTTAAGACTAAGCTTACATTGAGCCACACCGATGTCTTTATTATGACGTGAGCCACACCTTCTCCTTTATCATTCCAGCAGCTGCATTTCCAGTGCTTTGTCATGCTCCGGTTATAACTCCTTTTATGGCCGCTGTATCACACTGTGGTAATTAGCGTGGCTGTCGCCACACTGGTGGGAATGAAAGGGCATTCTGTGACCTTTGGGTCGGGCCAGGTCAAAGGTCACATCAGGGCCACCACTAAGACTAGTGTGTGCGTGTAAAGGCATATGCAGCTCTGACAGGCCCAGCAGCTCATTATATTCTTTTGAGTTTACAGTGACACAGTGGATTATGCAAAAAGCAGTAAACAGTGGCCTCAGCGCAGTCTGGCCTCTCCTCTTTGCAACATTACTATAAGGTTGAAGGGTGAATGCGGCCCTGGGGACACACGCACAACATGTGATGGTCCAACTGAGAGTGACATTTAAGATAGAAATGACATCAAGTGTGACACCGCTGCGCCCTGTGGCAAGTCACCACATGGAGGCAATGTCAGCTGATCTGACTTACCTCCCATTCTGTAGATTGTCAACCTCAGATAACTCTCTCACACTGATCTCTTTCACATGTCAGCTGCAGCTCACATCAAGTGACAGTGAACACGATCTGCCACCTTCCAGATGTGAAGAGCCTCTCTGCCTCTAGGAGGATTAAAACAGACCAAATTTCACAATACATTTCTCTTTTGAAGGAATTTGTTTTTTACCAGGCAGCAGCAGGATTACAATATTATTTAAAACGCAACACAGTCGAATAAGCTCATTTACAATCATAGAATTTGAAAGCAGGATAAGTGCCAGTATTCAGATTTTAGTCAAATGTGCTTTGGTTCATATAAAGGTTAGTCTCACTGCATCACTGTTCAGGAAACCTTTTTGCGCGAGAGCCAAAGTGGGGACTGAGTGAATTACAGCTGTTGGGGCGAGTGGATGCATCACCTGGTAAGCTCTTGGAATCAGCAACCACAAAATCCAATTATCCTATTCATACATGGCACACTGGCCTTTGACCTCACATTCAAATGGTCAATTTTAGCAGCAGTCAGCAAGCTGGTGTGAGCTACGAGAAACTGTTTTTTTCCTGTTTGCTGTAAGCTTATCTTGAGGAGGTGCAATGTTTTATAAGAGGTCTGTTTTGTGCCCTGCATAAGTCATCAGAACCACAACTCCCAAGGAGAATGACGATCAGATAGGGAGGTCCAGCATCAAGGACAGGGAAGCCATTTAAAGGTGACATTTTAGTCAACGCAGCAGATGCCACCAATCTATCTTTCCTTGGCTTTACGTGCTGCGCTCTTTCTATTCCCCTATCTCTACTTTCCTCCACTCTATCCCTCGCTTTTTATTCTGTCCTTTAAACTACTCTGTGCCCTTCTCTCCTTCTTACTTTCTCCCGCCCCTCTCCCAAACACCCTCCCCCCCTGTCCCGCTGCTGACGAGGCAAGAGGGAGGAAGTCCTGCAATAAAGGGAAGCGCTAATGAAAGGTCACCAGGGGTCAACCTACTCACATACCTTTGCCGGACAAGGGCAGTCGGAGGGGACAAACTGTTTCACTTTTTGACCGGGAGGTGTCGGGCGTTCAAGAGGTCATCGCAAAGGTCACAGGGTCATCGCCCTCAGGCTGATATTTGCGTGTCCTGAGGGCAAAGGTCACAAGAGGAATGCTGGGTAAAAGGGATCGGGCAAAGGGTTAAAGGTGTGGCCCCCACCCCCCTCGTAGATGATGTAAATGACGAACATTTCTGCCTAGTATCTATCCTAAAAGTGGAGGTCAGATTTGGCCCGCAGCGGTCTGCGGATGAAAGCCAAAGGTGTAACTGTGATTTAATATTATAATTACACACAAAGGGAGGATATAATGGGAATTGATGGATCATATTACATTCAGAATGTCACCAGAAGAATTATGCATTTTAATTAAACTTTTCAGGAATAACTGTTGCAGTGGTTAAAATTTATGCAAGTAATATAAGATCCCATGACAGCAATTCCTCCAAGGCCTACACTGTACCGAGCTGCATACTGTAAGTTATTACAAGGCTGATGAACGTCAACCCGGACAAGCACACAGAGTATTTAAGACAGGGCTTTTAAGGTAAGGCTTAAAATACAGACTCTGCTAAATGTCTCGGACACCTGAGCATTGCTAATAAAAGAAGCTTGTAGCAGAGGCAAAGCTGTGAGATCTGATGACAGGTGAGAAGAAAGACATGGACTGGGGAATCAGTTGGTGGGACACTGCCATCTAGAGGAGGTCCAGGGAACAGCTGGAGGTGAGAATGAACAGTTTGCTTCCTTTTTCTCGTTAATCGCAAAGCTTACTATCATTGTAAGAAATGTTTTTATTTCAAATGACTATAGTAACAATTATTGCCATTAATACCTTCTCAATCCCCAATCAATAGATGACGTTCACTCCCCAAGGCCTGGCGCCCACGTGCGGGCCACATATATCAAGCTGCACTAGCCGTCGGTGAGTTTTGTATTTTTCTTCAGTTACTTCAGTAACTGTTATAAAAAACAATATTCGTTAACTTACATATTTTCAGCTTTGGCCTCATCTGGATCTGCTGAATTGCATTTTCACACTGCTTCCTCTTCTCTTTCTGTGCTTATGGTAGAACATCATTATTCGGGCCTACACAGTCTTTATCAGACCACAGCCAGCAGGGGGCAGTGCAACGGATCGCAGTCCCGCCTTTGGACATTGGACATTGGTGAGAGAGTAACATTATGATGAAGTGGTGGCTGACCAGGCACTGACTGTCAGAAATTAAAGTCCAACATATAAAAATGGGGTCAACTAATAGGCTACTGTCCGTCAACCTGGCAGTGCCAAGTCACTGTCAAAAATAAATCTTCAAAATAACAACAGTCGCAATGATGGCAGTGAGTTACTCAGAGGCGGATCTAGAGAGGTGGCACGGCACCCCTAGTAAAGGTCTTGCCACCCCAGCTGCCACCCCATTGATGTCAGCCAGGTTTTGTCATTGTCTGGAACTGTCTAAATTCAAGCATAGTCATCAACCTGGCACTTTATAAATGCTTTGTTTGAAGGACTAGTATAACCAATGTCTCACATCTGCTCTAGAAGCTACTTGGAGAGCAAAATAAAGAGCAAAGTGCCAACTCCTGTGGCTCCCAAGATGATGATTTTGTTTTTTGTTTTGTTTAAGGTTTAAATTTTACCTGAGTTAGAAACCCCCCTACTTATATTATGGACAATGCTACTATTTGTATATCATTTTGGGAGGCTCAGCTTGCATTTAAACAGAAAACATTGCCTTGCAATCAAGCAAAATTTGCTATAAACATTCAACACTGTAAAATATGTTGCCACCCCCGAAATTATCCCTGACCCTGCTTGCCACCCTGGGATTTTTCTTCTAGATCCGCCCCTGGAGTTACTGATCTGCCCAGGACCATACTGACAAAGAATGGCTGTCATTCTGTGCCATTGGCGTCAATAAACCCTTCCTAAATTGTGTTTTTTATTTTCAATCTCTCCAAACGTTTGGTAATTAGACATCCAGAGCCACCATTTTAAATGTGTGTACAGTTGTAAGTGCTGTTAAAGATTAATGATTCATCTTCTCTCTTGAGACACAAATCATTACTTAAATTGAACATTCTATTTTCATTTTCTTCTAAAGTGTTGAAATCCGGTGCCTATTCAGCTCTGCTAAACAATACAAGTGCAACACAGATTTGGAACAGACTCCCCACACCCATCTTTTGGACAACTTGTATAATTCTTTCTTTTGATGTGAGCTGTTTTGTCCTCATTTTCTGACCTATTTCTGCAGCACAGCACTGATCACACCACTTCTCTTTTTCTGAATGAAAGACAAAAAGACAGCTCTGCCGCCGTAGTGCATAAAGGAGGTTAGCCTGACAGACAGTAGAAATGTTTTTAGAACTGTAGTGATATAAGACGGCTTAAAGGTATTTAACATAAATAAAAAACCCAAAAGAATTGAGCTTGTATTTATAGATTTGTAGGATTTGACGAAGGAACATCCATATTTTCCCACTTTTTTTGTGAACAAGTTGCTTAAAATAGCGTGAAAAGGCTGTAAGGCTTGTGGCTACAGCTACTGTCGGCTTTTATCTGATGCTGTGCTTTATTACTTTTTCATTCCTCATGAATACAATTGTAATGCACCTGTCAAAGCCATGTTGTTCCCACATGTTGAAAAATACATCACACCGCGTTGCACAAGCTTTGAAGGTGTACAGCCTTGAAGATAAAGCACAAAATGGTTTAACTCAATCTATATTGAAGATTTAAAGGTTGCACTGTTTCAAAATCATTTTTTTTTTGACATTCAGGAATAATGTTTTGTTCTGCTGTCCACTACAATAAGGAAAATAAAGACCTTACAGCGTTGTAGTAGAAGATACCTGCAGCAAGCATGAAGAGATTAGGATTGAGTGATAAAATGATGAAAAAACAAAAACAAATCTGGATTTGATTTCTGTGACAATCTGCTACTTGGTGATGTCGTCATGTTGTGATGTTTAGTTGGTCCTTTAAGGATATATAAAATACAAAATACACAAGTAGAATTCATGACTCAAGCTGCGTGTTCTCCTCGTGTCTGTGTAGGCTTCCTCCAGGTACTCCGGTTTCCCTTACCACTAAAAACATATACAATAGGTGAATACTCCAGCCAGGTGATTCTGACCATCAGCCTGGCTCCACATCTGGTGATGGGTCCTGCTCCTTACGGGTTGCCCCAGTGGCATAAAAGAATGGGTCAAATAATGTATCTTTCTTAGCTTTACACTGAACTTCAATACAAACAGTGGATGTTATTATTTTGCCAATAGACTGCCAGTGCTAAACAGATTATGTTATGAACCCTCTTTTGATTGATTTGGTTGTGCTTATCATGGATTGAGGCAGCTTCATGTCAAGTCTTTATTGTTTGGCATGGGTGCAAACACTGGATGCCTTTGCAAAACTAAATCTATCCTTATTTGGCACACACTGACCTGTGTCTGGATTATGCTTTACTTACCAATAACGTATGACCCATCAGAATAAATAAATGCATATTTAACTGATGATATCCCCGTAACCACCCAAGTAAAGCAGGGCTAGTAGACAGTGAGTTAACCTTCCATCCTGATAACTTAATCTCCCCCTGACATTACGGTAATCGGTGCGGACATGGGCCAAACAAAGGCTGTCTGTGCTTGTTTATTGTCTTGTAGTTGGGTGGCCCGGCTCTCCCTGTGGCCCCTCTGTGCTCTGCGCCTCTATTGGATTACGTGAGGGATTTTGAACTTGGGATTAGGCCACGGGGCGGGCAGGCAGCATGGGGGCTGTGCGAGCTTTACCACGGTGAAAGTGTGTGTTGTTTTGTCCTCTCCTCAGGCCGCGGAGTGCTGCTCGTCTCCGGATCTGAGCCTTTGTCTCTGCCCGGGCCGTCAGACATGAACCTTTTCTGCTTCACTCTGGTAAGAACTGGCATTTTTACTGGTTTTAAATCTCTGCATCAGAAAGAATTATAAGTTGTGAATATGTAATGTGATGTTCAAGAGTAAATTTCAACAGTTTTTTCCATGTCAGTCACTTGTAAACTCAGGACTTCTTCTAAACATGCAATCTTCTTCTTAAAAAGTAAAGTCAATCAATAAATAATCACTACACACTGTGAGTACTCATTTCTAAAGCATTCCTGCTCCTGCATTCAATGTATTATAGTCCTGCAGCTAATATGCTTAACATCACCACCTTATTATTATTGCTACTACTGCTAATACTAGTCCTGTACATTACTGTTTGCTCAAGAGTTTTGCAATAGCAGAATAAAACGCGATCTTTGATATACTAGTATTGCAATATTTTTCTAAACCATTAAAAACAGTGTGTTCCATTTAAACAGCAGTTCAAATCAAACTCTGATAAACAAGACTTAAAAAATACTAAATCAAGGCAAAATGGGACTAAATTAGGAAAATCATGACAATAACTGAACTTTTGCACTCTTTTAAACTACCACGTGCTTTTGTTTTAGGTCGTGTCTGCAAAACACGTGTAAATCTCAGTCAGATGGAAGACCTGAGGGATTTTGTACCTGATGCCACCTAATAACATGATTACAATAATTTGTCGATTAATATATTTTGCAATTACAGAGGAATCACCCTCCTTAGCCTCCCCGGTAAGGTCTACTCCGGGGTGCTGGAGAGGAGGATCCGGCCGATAGTTGAACCTCGGATCCAGGAGGAACAATGCGGTTTTCGTCCTGGTCGTGGCACACTGGACCAACTCTATACCCTTCATCGGGTACTCGAGGGTTCGTGGGAGTTCGCCCAACCAGTCCACATGTGTTTTGTGGATCTGGAGAAAGCGTTCGACCGCGTCCCTCGTGGTGCCCTGTGGGGGGTGCTCCGGGAGTATGGGGTCCGGGGCCCTCTGCTAAGGGCTGTCCGTTCCCTGTATGACCGCAGCAGGAGCTTGGTTCGCATTGCCGGCAGTAAGTCAGACCTGTTCCCGGTGCGTGTTGGTCTCCGCCAGGGCTGCCCTTTGTCACCGGTTCTGTTCATTACTTTTATGGACAGAATTTCTAGGCGCAGCCAGGGGCCGGAGGGTGTCCGGTTTGGGAGCCTCAGAGTCTCATCTCTGCTGTTTGCGGACGATGTTGTTCTGATGGCTTCAACGAACCAGGACCTTCAGCACGCACTGGGGCGGTTTGCAGCCGAGTGTGTAGCGGCCGGGATGAGGATCAGCACCTCCAAATCCGAGGCCATGGTTCTCCACCGGAAAAAGGTGGCTTCCCCTCTTCAGGTCGGTGGGGAGTCCTTGCCTCAAGTGGAGGAGTTCAAGTATCTCGGGGTCTTGTTCACGAGTGGGGGACGGATGGAGCGTGAGATCGATAGACGGATCGGTGCGGCGTCAGCAGTGATGCGGTCGCTGTATCGGTCTGTCGTGGTGAAGAGGGAGCTGAGTCGGAGGGCAAAGCTCTCGATTTACCGATCGATCTACGTTCCCACCCTCACCTATGGTCATGAGATTTGGGTCATGACCGAAAGGACAAGATCGCGAATACAAGCGGCCGAAATGAGTTTCCTTCGCAGGGTGGCTGGGCGCACCCTCCGAGATCGGGTGAGGAGCTCAGTTACCCGGGAGGAACTCGGAGTAGAGTCGCTGCTCCTTCACGTCGAAAGGAGCCAGCTGAGGTGGCTCGGGCATCTGTTTCGGATGCCTCCTGGTCGCCTCCCGCGGGAGGTGTTCCAGGCATGTCCTAGTGGGACAAGGCCTCGTGGAAGGCCCAGGACACGGTGGTGGGACTATGTCTCCGAGCTGGCCTGGTGTCGCCTCGGGGTCCCCCCAGAACAGCTGGAGGAGGTGTGTGTGGATCGGGAAGTTTGGGCATCTCTGCTGAGACTGCTGCCCCCGCGACCCGGCCCCGGATAAAGCGGAAGAAAATGGATGGATGGATGGATAATATATTTTGCAGCCTGAGCCGGTTATACTAATATTTCTAGACAATGACCCAACGTTTATCATAAACATAGTACAAGTAATAATGAGTATTTTGTCTTTGAATTAACTTCTGGTTTCCGCAGCGGGTGCCACAAAGGGACAGGATAAAATTAGACTATAAAAATACTACAAGCTAAATTTGCCCAGGCTTTAAATACACCCTCCTGAACAGATTTGGTTCTGTACTCTGAGGTGAACCCTGAATTTAGTAACACCAATTAGAACATATGGCTTGTAGTTCAGGCTTATGGAAGAGGCCACTGTGCTTTGGAGATCATAAACCATTACAGCTCGGAGTTACTTAACAAATGACTATTCAGCGAGAAGTGACGTTATAGCTGCAGTAATGTTTAACCATGCAATATTTTAAGTGTTAATAAATGTTTTGGAGGAATATCTTTAAACAAAAGAAGAAAAATGCATGATGCCGTATATGTAATATGTATATGCCGACCGGATTTACAGCAGCAGCTTATAGTATCTGTGTCATGGTCTTAAAGTTGATACTCAGCTTCTTGCTCTTTGAGTCCACTCGCCATGACAAAAACAATACCAGCTACATCCTCCTCAGCCTCTGATTTTGACTGTATGTAAAGTAAACTATACATATCTGATTGTAAGTGGAATAGAATATGTTTTGTCCTATAGTATTTTTGTATCAGGTCAGTTTCAGCTGCTGAAAATTACAGCACTGGTAGATAATGGATTCCCGCTGGCACCGCACTTGATTTTCCTTCAGTTTTTGACAGTTACTTTGTGTTGTTTTTTTTCCTATAAACTTGCTTCTAAAGTTGTGACCTTGTTGGTTGTTAGGAACAAAACGTTTGATGATTGTGCGTCCCATCTCAATATTTTGACATTCCGTCTTCCTGAGAAGCTTTCAGGCTCTTCAGTGTCTGACAGATGTCTTTTCCTCAGCATTTTGTGTGAGAGAAAGAAACTGCTCTCCCGACTCAGAGCGTGGACCTGCTTTGGCCGCACTTCCTCTCATTACTCGGTTGGCCATCACCTGGGATGCTTTAATCCAACAGCCTTTTAGTTTTACACAGTTTGGAGATTAGGGCCTTTTTTCTACGAGTGGATCGAAATGTGTTTTGTCCTCCTTTAGTGTATTGTAAACTCAGACATTTGTAGGAAAATCACTGTGCATCAAATTATAAAGCATTTGTACTGATGTCATGATCTTGCAGGTTATTTTTTATTTTTTTTAGCAGTTCTGTGAAAGTGACACTGAAAAATGACTCTGCCAGTTGTGAAATGTGCCGATAAACTCATCCCTGTGAAGAACTGGGAACTGGGATGCTCAAAAGTTTACATACACTTACATAAGAATATGAAAGTTAACACAAAAAGGTTTTTTTTAGTTAGTTAGTGGTTGTGTGAAGCCATTTACGGTCAAACAACTGAGTTTGCTATTTTTAAATCATAATGAAAAAAGAAAGTACCAAATGACTCTGATCAAAAGTTCAGAGTCATACCCCAGTTTTTAATACTGTGTATTTGCCCCTTGTGGATGAGGTTCTGTTTGTGATCTAATGGTAAAGAAGCCCATTTTTCTTGGCAAAAAGCATCCAGTTCCTATAAGTTCCTGGGTTGTCTTGTATGAACTGCACATTTGAGCTTTCCCCAGAGTGGTTCAATGATATTGAGGTCAGGAGACTGAGATGGATACTAACGGGACCTTCACTTTCATCATAGGTCATCATAGGCCTTGTTGACAACAAAAAAGTGCACCATACCTACTGTAAAATATAGAGGTGGTTTCGCTGATCCCACTGGCTCCAGGAGAATAAAGTGAAGGTCCCGTTTGTGCCATCTCAGTCTCCTGACCTCAATATCATTGAATCACTGTGGGGAGAGCTCAAATGTGCAGTTCATGCAAAACAGCCCAGGAACTTACAGGAACTGGAGGCTTTTTGCCAAGAAGAATGGGCCACTTTACCATCAGAAAAAATAAAGAACCTCATCCACAACTACCACAAAAGACTCCAAGCTGGATTTAAAAATAGCAAACTCTGTTGTTTGACCATAAATGGCTTCACACAACCACTAACTATGAGTGAACAAAAAACGTTTGGTGTTATCTTTCATGTTCTTTGAAAAGTAATAAAATAAAAAATCAACCTGTCTATGTTAGAAAATGAAGGAATGAGTTTGGACACAACTAACATTTAATTTGGCTTGTTTTTTGTGTGTTTTCCAGGAGGGCTCCACAGAAAGCATGTATGAGCCGGCCTACAGCAGGTCGGTGAGAGAGGTGCGACCCAAGTACCAGTGCAGTCCTGCCCTGCTGCGGAGGAGGCCGGAGTGGGGCGGCTCTGACCCTGCTATAAACTCGGTATGCGTACTGTTTCTGTCAAAGTGTAGGGAAGAAGATGAAAAAGCAGTCTCAAATGTGCATTGACACATATATTTGTTTCTTTCAGAGCAAATCGCAAACTGCAAAAACGAGAAGAAACAACGTAAAGTGTGTATTATTATATTCAGTGTATTGAAATGTTTGAAATCAGACTGACATTCCGATATAATGCACATGTAATTGTTTTTTTTTAGGTCTTGTTTTGTCACGTCGACCTTGGACAATGAAACTATAGGTAGGAAGCTGATACGCTATGGAATGAGTTACCTCTGTTTCTCCTTTTAATTTGATCCTACTTGTGCTTTCGTGAAGGACAGCTTGTCATATCCGTTACATCCTTTTTACATATTACCATACTTGCAGATATCCGCCGCGCATGCTGGACTTCATCTGATGATAAAAAGGACTTAGCTCATCAAAGGAAAGCGCCAGACAAAGGTATGGAAATGAACGTGTTACACATGACGCATAAAAGTTTTAGTCGAATTTGACAGTGAATCTGTAATCACATTTTCTTGTTCCCCTAAGACGTGTGTGAACCATTCAAAGACACAGAGAAGATAGTGGGAGTGGACCATGAGAGAACAAAGGCAGATCCTTTGCTTCAGGTAAAACATTTGATTCATTATCAGTGAATTGCAAGAATACTTAAAGCCACAGTGCGGAACATTCCAGGTTATACGCTGCTTTGGTGCAATGGAACTGTTGTAACACTCAAAACATAAACTAATATGCCTGCTGTGAAAAAGCGTTGATACCTGGTAACTACAATCGACACTAATTAGTAGCTAAGGTCATAAAAAACAAAAAAGATTGGATCAAATCTAAATTTCTTGGAAAATGACGACATTTTGCTGCATAGGTTCATCAGAAACACAGAAATGATGGTCAACACGGCTACAGTTTTGGCTGAATTTCCGCTCTTTATTTCATTTAATGAAATGTTTGGTTACGCAGAGAAAAGAAAAATTTCCACAGATCTTGTGCATTTGTGGCATTAAAATATTGCAGGCATTAAGCGTGACTTGCTGCTGCCTGTACAAACGCTGAGTAAAATAAAACAAAAGGATGGCTTACAACCTCACAGCAGAGTATTGGACTGATCCATCCATATCCTGTGACAGGAACCAGTTAAATAACCAGTGAGATCAACATTTTGATGTAGCCTACAACCAGTTTCAGAAAGGATTCATGCATATTGATTGAAATGCATTCACCCGTAGGAAATAACTGTCGGTATCGCTATTGATATTGACTAAAATCACCCCAAATGTATCGGTAAAAAAATTAATATAAAATGGTACTGTCCATCAGCATGCGTCTAATTACTCGCTAAACAATAAGAATGCTATTTTTTACATTAGGTTATTAAAATAAAGAGGAGCCTCATGTTTAGTGTTCAAAACGCTGTATCAAAGCATAGATTTTAGCTGGAGATGTCCCACTCTCAGCAATGTCATGACCCAGGTCTGAGGAGAGTCCGCTCACAGTCAAGTCATTATTAAGGTGTTTCTCTCTAATAAAAACAACTCTTTCCTGGTTGTGCCGCTGTAGCTTTAAATCACTCCTCCTTGGTAAAACCTCCCATTGATGCATTCATGTGCTGCGGCCAGAGCGGAGTGAATGGCTGAGTCTGTTGTAATCCTGTGCCCACATGGCCGTGTGTGCCAGGAAGCACCTGCTGCACCTGCATGTGCACGTGTGAGTGCACATGCAGGTGCAGCAGAAAATGTGGCCAAAAGCATCACGTTTTATACTTAGTGCTTGCGTTAATGTACAGACCCAATTTGACGGTGTTATTGTGTTTAAAAAAACAAACAAAATGCAATAAACGGGCCATTTGAAATAGAAATTCATGAACAAAATTGCTATGGGGAAAAGAAAAGAGAAGTGTTGCCGAAGATCTTCCTTGTCAAATTTCTAAATAGTATTTCACTTTGTTGCCTAAATCAGTTTCACCGTTATCTAAAATATCTCCTAAATGCAACTTGCTTTACTACAGCACATGTAGTAATCTGAGCCGATCTTGGAAAAAGAGAGTGAATGTCATGGAGGTCAGCCGTGTATCTGCCAAATCTGATCCACTGTTCACTTTAATCTGGTTCATAATCTTTAATCTTTGCCATCCAGGCCTGGTGTATCTGCTCTCGAGGACATCGAGTTTTGTACTTTATTTTATGTTTGAAAGACATTGACAAGTCATTATCATTGCATTTCTTCTAGGCTGTCGGCTCAAGGGGTAATCTGAAAATGTAATATGTCTATTTGTAAAAGCAGTCTTCATGAAGAGCTCCCCTTTTTCCGGCTCTGACCGCTAGTCAAGGGATGAGAAATGGCCTGTACTTTTAAATGCAAAACGAAACACACTTAGCCTTGAATGTGTGCACGCTGCACATATTGTTCTTTATTGCAGGCCAGCGAAACTGCCGCTGACACAGCAGAATCGATAAAAGCTAGAAGACTAAAGAAGTTACAGAATCTGGTGCCAACTAAGAAAGGAGGACAACAAAGTGCAAGTGGGAAAGAGAGGAGCCCGTCTGAGAATTATGGTAAGTATATGGTCAGTTATGCACTGCAGGTACATGCAGTGACCAAAGACTTGGAGCCAGGCTGCGCTCCTGCAGGTTTCCACACATGGAGCATTTCATTCGTTTCAGTCCATACTCCATATAATTCTATTTTATGCTGTGATTAGTGAGCCTTTTAAAATGCTGTTACTGATATTCATGGTATACTTGAAATTAGCGCATAGTTATTCATTTAGACTCGCCACAGCACTGTTCGAGGCAACATCCACCTTTGGCTTCGCACGTTGTGCCTGTGCCGTGAGCGGTCTGACAGGACAGTCCTACGGTACACACACAGGCCAGATAGTAGATCGGGTCATCTTGTGACCAGCGGTTCGAATCCTGCAGGGGCACAATGTCGTTGTGTACTTGGGCAAGACACTTCACCTGCCTTGCCCCCAGTGTCTGCGTACATTGTTGTATGAATGAGTGCGTGAATGGGTGAGCGGATCCTTGCTGGATAGATCTTTGAGTGCCTAATGAAGGTGGAAAAAACACTAGACTAAAGCAAAGTTCATGTTTGGCAATGTCTGTGCTACAGGCGGCATTTAAAACAGAAAAGTCTCCATCGTGTTCAGTCTGAATGCAGTATAATAGCAGCAGGAAGTGCACTAGGCCACGAACAGTGTCGATTTTTATCACAGCGCCGCTCAGTGGATGACATTTTGGGAGAGCAGAACGCCCGAATTTCATGAACTTGGAGGCTAGTTTTCTAGCATCCTTGTGAAAGTGACCCTGAAAAGTGACCCTACAAGTAGTGAAATGTGCCCATAAACATCTCCCTATTAATAACTGGGATGCTACAAATATGTTAGGAAGATTAGGGATGAGTTTGTACCCCCACCAACATTTCAATTTAGTGGCTTCCTCTTTCATTGTTTGAAATGAAAATATCAGGTATAGGGCCTTTAAACATGTCACACTGACAGACGAGGTAAAATAGGCAGAAATTTCTCTCTGAAAACCAATATCTCATTTTTTTGTACACTCTAATTTGACATGTAATTCATCTCCAACACCATCATTGGCATTAATAATTATATTATAGTTGGCATTATACACCTTGCCCAGGGACAACATTTGAAAACTAGCTAACACTGACACATTTACGGACATGTTCATTAATGTGGACTGTCCCTGTAAACAAATAAAATAAATGAAATTACATTTTCTCGTATTTCTTTCCAGTGATTTGACTAATGAGTTAGGAATCCTTGTGTTATTTGTTTGGAAGTTGCTTGTGTAACATATTTGTCCCTTTTCCAAACAATAATAAATAAAATATACCTTACAAATCAACTTGTCTTTCTTAAAGTAGTTTCACAAAAACTCCTTTGTGGTGAAAGGTGGAAAACCCTTGTCTGTCCATTTCCCTCCTCTTTCAACAGTTTTTCCTCCTTGGCTTAAATTTGACTTCACTTTCATCTGAGGAATGCTTTGTCGCTGTGCAGCTGACAGAGCCACCTTATCCAACGGGCTAGCAGGGGCCGGAGCCCAGGGGCCGGAGCCCAGGGGCCGGGGCCCAGGGGCCGGGGCCCAGGGGCCGGGGCCCAGGGGTCGAGGCCCAGGGGCCGAGGCTGGAGCCCAGGGGCCTACCAATCACTTCACTTTGCGGCATGACTGACCGTATGCAATGATTGCGCTCCTATGTGTGTACCTGGAGTAGGCCCGCCCCACCTGGCCCAGAGGGATACATGTAGGAGTAGCAGGGTTAGGGTTTTTGTGGGATTTAGGGTGCAGGTTATAGGTTAGGGTTAGGGTTTGCGCTGGGTTTGCCTATCCAGAGTAACTTCCTGACTTCTCTCACCCCGGACATTTCTTCCAGCAGAGACATGCAGTAGTCCCTCCAGTGTGTCCTAATATGTATTTTTTCTCTGATTTTCTCTGTTTCCCTCTTTGTAGATCATTTGGCAGGCATGTTTAGCTCGTATAACCCAGTTCTGACATGCATCGGTCTGGGCAAGAAAGAGAAGATTCCCACTGTCACCTCCCCCTCACCAGTCCAGCCCGACAGTGCCTCGCGGGAACCCTCTGAGGTGGAGTCCCTCTGGAGTCCTCTGCAGAGCCCCAGTGAGCCGTGGAGCCCGCAGCACTGCCACGAGCCCGGGCACGCCGTCGGGCACGAGCTGTGGGAGTGCGGCTCTGCTCTGTCTCTGCCTCGGGCGGCGGCCTGGGATCGCTTCGAGAACCTCATCCAAGAACTGGACCGTAAACAGCCCGACCCCTGCCTCCCCCACATGGTCCACTCCATAACTGACCTGGACCTGCACCAAGACGAAGTAAGATTCCACTGTCCATTTATTAGAGTTTTATTACTATGATGTCCCCGTGTGACTTTGAGCGAATCACGGGAACCTTGAGGGAATATTTTAACGAACAAACATATGAATAAAATCTCGGTTATTGAGCTCTTCTCCCTTAGACTGATTAATTGAACTCAACAAATGAAAAGGATCAGCAAGTCATCAAACAATATGCAATGGAAGACACATAAATACATAATACAACAAAATACAATTTTTGACAGGGACAATTAAACACAGTACAAACCAAGCTTGTAGCTGATGCTATGCAAAAAAGTGTAGGCCTTTCTACACTACATTAAAGGTGTATTATGCAACTTTTTTGTGAAGAAAAAGGTTGATATTTGTGGGTATTTGACCCTGTAGTGACCCAGGGGCTGTATGAGTGGTTAGCGTGGCACTTTTGATCACAGTGGTCTCTACAACGCTCCAGGAGCAATTGCTCTGGGAGGTTTTCACCGTGGACAGACCCTCTCACCAGAAAACCTACAAAACAATTGATCCTGGAGCATTGTAGAGACCACCATGATGGAAAGTCAAGGCACCATGCTGACCACTCAAACAGCCCCATGGGTCACTACAAGGTCTAATACGGACAAATGTCTTTTTTTTTCACATAAAAAGTTGCAAAATGCACCTTTAAAATTTGTAGTACATTTTCAATTTCATTCCACCTACCTTTTTACACTGTACAAATAATTCATTCACACAAACTCAGTGCTATTTAGACTTCGAGAGGTGAACATTCTAAACTCAGATACGTTTTTTAAGTTCAGTGGGCAGTGAGTTCCACAACTTTGCTCTTTTATACACAAAGGCAGACTCACCAAATGAAGTTCTTCAAAAGCTTTCAAACAGTTCGATATGCCATACGCAGGTTCTAATACTACTACTAATCTGAACCAAAACAAGACTCAAATGGACCTGAATTATAGAAATGCTGTGTCTTCTTGGATATTGTCACCTAATATTGCAATAATGATAATTTTGCAATATTTATGCAGTTCAAGTCAGAACAGACATTTATGAATGAACAAGACACAAGCAGCGAGCCAGGGAAGAGATTTTAAAATGAATGTGCTCCTGTCTCTTTGCTGTCAGGATCCTTACAGCTGAATTTTTAACTCAATTGGATGGTATTTGCATGTCCTCCACACTGTCCTACTTAGGAGAGTGAATTGTCCAGGGTTTATCCCATAACTCATTTTAATGAGATGGAATCCCGTCCATTCCAAGAAAAACCTATATGAAAATGCTACGATCCAAATTGAACTTCTCAACCTTGTCAATAGTGTGCTCATGCAAACCACACTCTCCAATTGCCATAAGAAATATCAATAGTTTGGTTTAGGATCGTTATAACGTTGTTGCTTATCCATCCTGTGTGTAATGCCCCTCTCTAACAGTCCGTGTTGGGAATGAGCCAACAGTGCGTGTAACAGCTGCTGCGAGAGGCGCTCTGAATGACCGCTAAACTAAAGTTAATGGCCAACCGCTAAGAAGAGCCTCATTGCTTTCATCCTGCCTCCACCATTTGGCCACTAACAGTTCATTATGCCCAAACAATAACGGAATATGCACCAACAAAGTGATGCAAATAAAGCAGACAAGAGCAGCGCAATGACAGGCGATAAAAAAAATAGCGCGCCAGTTGTTTTCCTAATTCAGAGTAATATTACAAATGGGAATAAACACCGGCTGGGGTTAATGGCACAGAGTGGGCAGATAACATCCCATCTGTCAGGAGAAACACACACGTTTTTAATCTGTCTTTAACCCCAACAGTTGACCAGATTTGGGAGATTTGACGCCTTCAGACGGCAGTGGCCTTTATTGACCGCCCAGGATAATGGAAGCTGTTGTACGGTAAGAGAAGTCTCCCAAATCTGCCAGCGTGCGTGTCCATGTGTGTGTGTGTGTGTGTGTGTGTGTGTGTGTGTGTGTGTGTGTGTGTGTGTGTGTGTGTGTGTGTGTGTGTGTGTGTGCATCTAGCAATTTTACTTTCCCCAAATCCTCCAACAAGGACTTTCTAAAGACAAATTAAAATCTAGCCAGATGTGAAGTAGGAGTTGGTAGAGGATTTTTCTTTTTCATCGGGCTCACGTTGTGAAAGAGCGGTTCAGGGAGTAGAGACATCATCCTCACACATGGATTGGCAAAAACAGAGTCCAGATCTTAACCCCACTGAGAATCTTTGGGATGTGCTGGAGAAGGCTTTCCGCAGGGGTCACACTCTCCCATCATCAATACAAGATCTTGGTGAAAATTTAATGCAACACTGGATCTTTTGATTTTGCAGAAGCTTATTGAAACAATACCACGAGCTGTAATAATGATAATAATAATAATGCCGTACACTGCTGTATTGCACTTTACAAGCCTGTATTACGAAGTTTCTCAAAGCGAGACTACCAGTCTGTGCCATCGGCCCCTCCGACCACCACCAACCTCTCACTCACATTCAATCAGGCTTCCTGGTGTTCTCAAACAGTCTCCAATCCACCGACCAGGCCGTTCTCTGCTTAGTTTCTGAGATCTGACGGGATCGGGCAGAGCAAAGGGGGTATGGCTGTAATCAAAGCTTTTTGTTTGTGGTGACTGGGAGTTTTTATATATTGATTTTTCTATTATTTCAAGACTGTTTACATTGTAGATTCTCTCTGAATGAACACAGATGAAATTATGTTTTAAACAAAAAAAGTTTATTTTTTTTAACTTTTGCTTTGGTCACTGCTTTGCACTTTTGACATTTTCTCCAAGTGCTTCACAATGCAGTCACCAGAAATGGTTTTCACTTGACTGTTAAACCATTTCAGTGACAACCTTTTTAAGCTAACTGAGAAAATGCCAAGAATAAATGGTGGCAATTTTGAATAATCTAAAATATACACCCTTTTCTATTTCCTACATAATTCCATGTGTTCATTCATAGTTTAATGTCTTCAATGAGAATCACACAATGTAAATAATGTTGAAAATAAAGGACAGCCAATATATTAAGTGTTTACAAACTTTGTTTATAATTACGGTATTGGGTAACAGCACTCATTTGTATGACAGTGTGGTTGTTTATTGTGTTATTTTCTTGGTGTTTTTGTCAGTCTCAGTCCTCCAGGAATTAGCCATCATTCTCATCTTCTTTTTTTTCCTTTTGTTGAGCAGAATTGTTTAGCAGCAACTTTTCCACACCATCATTATTTCATACTTATTGGTTTTATTGTTTTTTTTTTTTACCTTTTCCTCTTTTTCATGATTGCTACAAACACAGACAACTCCTGGTGAACACTCAAACGTAGCATGTCAACAGAAGGAGACTGAGACGGCACCGTGTAAAGACAGCAAGCCAGCGAGCGCAGGAGACACGGCGTCCATCACTGTACGTATTCTCACAGTTTGTAATCAGTGTTTTTGTAGAATGTAGAAGCTCCACATCTGCTGGTTCTGTGACAGAGCTGACAGCCCCACACCTGCGCCACTGTCACTCAGGCGTCACAAGAGCCTGTGCTGACTGTGGGGATGAAATGTCTCTGTACAAGTGGGCGAAATTCACTTTCTGTAAATCACACGGTGGCAAATTAAATGTGATGTGTGAACCAAGTATTTTAACCTCTTAACCCCCACCTGAACCGAGCACATTTTCTCCAGTTCAGCTTTACCCAAATCTAAAAGCTTCCTAAAGAAAAGCGACAAAAACAAGATGAAAACGAGAACAAAAACAGAACAAAAAAGAGACAAAAATGTGACAAAATGTGGCAAAAATGTGATGAAAAAGAGACATAAAGGTGATGGAAAAAGAGACAAAAATTTGACAAAAAAGAGACAAAAATGTGACAAGAAATAGACAAAAAATTGATAAAAAAGAGACAAAAATGTGATCAAAAAGAGACAAAAAAGCGATGAAACAGTGGCAAAAATGTGATGAAAAAGAGTGTCTATTAAGTGACGACAACACGCCAACACAAGGAAAAAGATCACTTTTGTAGGTCTTAGCTTTCAAATGAGACATCACACTGGTCTATAGGCTGTATAGATTTGAGTAAAGCCGATAATGTGCTTGGTTAAGGCAGGGGTTAAGAGGTTGAAAACAAATCCCCCCCCAAAATTCAGGCAGTAACTTGGTGAATATTTGACTGTGCACTTTGAGCGACTTTTCTATTACATACAAATGGCAAATAAACTGAATTTTGACAATTGCGGTTGTTTCAGAAAATATTTAGACTTTAAATATTTTTGTTTTATTATGTCACAGTCTGATTCTGAAATCCTGCAAATGTATTTTCTATCTGTAAAACTACTATAACACATTAAAAATAGACACGTAACAAGATTGGAAAATATAAAAACATTTCATGGTATTCAGGGCCCCTTTTCAACAACTGCAGATTCACTCCAGTGCTCTCAAACATATTTCTAGTTAAAAGCCACATTTTTGTATTTCCAAATAAATCTAGAGAAATAGTTTTAAGAGTTTGAATGCTTTCCCGAGCTCACTGCATTCCCTGGGATTGTCACAAAGATAATAATTTGTCTTTCATGCTGGCTGTTGATTTCCCTAAATGTATTCACTTTCCATGCAGTCTGACCTGACACACTTTTTTTTTTTTTCCTCCAATATTTCTCTTTCATGTTTAAAGCCGCATGTGCAGTCTCTTCTAAAGCCTCTTTGTACAACCACCGCACTACTTCTCGCTACTGTGTGCAACCCAGTTTTTCACTTGCCCCGCTTTTGTCCCACTTCCAAAACTATGTCAAAGAAAGAAGAAGAGCTAGCGCCGCGTTGTTTGCCTGGGAGGAACAGAAAGACTAAAGCAAAAGCGCAGGTAGTTGGGGGATTACGGCTCCTCGCCTGCTCACTTCTAGGTCTGGGCTATAAAAAGCTAAGCAACTCTTGCAGGATTAGGTCTACTTCCCGACACACACACCGGTGGGACGCTGAGCTCCTCTGTCACATGTGGAATCAAACAGCAGCCGGCTTTAGCCCCGAGTCAGCAGTTTGGTTCACACTTTTTTTTTTGTCTCCTGTGCAAGAAAAACTGAAGTGATTTGAAGCAGGACAAATTTGCGTTGTGTTCTTTTTGCAGATGATATAGTCCCACAGCGGGAGTCTGGCTGTCTTTTTTGATATTTATTTAGTGAAATATTGAAAGTGAGTGGGGATCGGTATCTCACTGTGTGTGATAAAAGTGACCAGCATTCATAAACACAGAAGCCAAATACAGTGGCTAAACTAAACTAAACTAAACTAAACTAAACTAAACTAAACTAAACTAAACTAAATTTTCACCTCTTAACCCCCACCTGAACCGAGCAGATTTTCCTCAGTTTGGCTTTACCACAAATCTAAAAGCTTCTTGAAGAAAGTCTAGGATGAAAATGCAACCAAAAAGTGACAAAAAAGTGTCTAAAGAGCGACAAAAACAGGCCAGAAAAGCAACGATAACACAATGAAAAATCGATGATGATTAAGCAACAAAAATGCCCCAAAAGAGCGACAGAAAAGTGACGAAAACATGATGGAAATAGTGAAAAAAGAGACAAATAAAGTGACGATAATGTAACAAAAAATGACAAAAATGTGATGAAAAAAGTTAAGAAAAAAAGGCATGTTATAGCAACAAAAAGGTGACTGAAAACGTTACAAAATGCTTCAAAAGTTACTATCAAACTGATGTTGGTCTTAGCTTTCAAATGAGACTTTGGACTCACTGGTATGTAAGCTGTGAGCTCTGAGAAGCTTTTAGATTTGGGAAAAAAACAAATTAAGCTCAAGCTGGGGGTTTAGGCAATGTGCAGATTTCCATGGAGTTATACAAAAGTAGGATGTGCGCCCTCTGTTGGAGTTTAGTATAACTGCATTTTACAATATCATCAAGCCTTCGGATACTTTCTCAACACAGAAGATGAACCAATTTACAAGAACATAAACCTGAATAAAACAAAATGTGAACTGCAATGAGACAGTCTCTCCAAATCTGCCATTCACATTTCATGACCAATTTAAGCAGAAATGTGAGACATTCCAAAGCGTTCACATACTTTTTCCTCGCACTGTACATCTTTGGGTTATGTTTCTAATGCCCAAAGCCGTATCCTCTCTTACAGGTAAAGGAGAATGGTCGTGGAAGAGCGTTAACCAAAGGACACAGTAACTCCCTGGAGAGTCTCTACAGCAGCGGACAGAGCTCCTCCAGTAAGAATCTATTAACCTCTGATCCTAATGTGCGAGTCGCTGCTGCGGCGACTGGAAGTATTATGCAACGTGTGATTGTAAGCTCCACGATCCTGTTACACTTTGCACCGCGCAGGTCAACAATTACCATTGGCAAACTCGTAAGATCATGACGTTCTGGATTTTGATTTCATATTGTCAGATGAAGGGCAGGGCCGGATATATTTGTGGTACTCTTTTTGAAAATACATTTATGTTTAACTTTATATTTGGGCCTTTTAACCTGAAACAGTCATGCCTTTGTGGTAGAATAATGTTACTACTTTTCAGTGTCACCACATACTGTAATTAAAACTATAACAATAATAGAAAATAATGATTTCCCAGCAGAGAAGACATTAAACTTAATGCCTGCTTTTGATCATGTGGATAGGCAAAGTAATTAAAGGGGCTAGATGCAAGTTCGTCCTTTTATAGTCACTACTGCCACCTCAGGCCATATGTGTAACTGCACCTTACATATTAAGCTTGTGCATGACGGCAATTTGGACCCGAATTAGCACCTTTTTGAGTGACAGTGCAGGATTTTAGAGGCAGTTGTGGTGAACAGGTCTGGGCTCATTCTACATATTAGGACATGGCTGGAACATGTAGAGGGAGGAAAATACTTAGTTTTAACATTTTTAAACTCTGTATAGTCCCTTCAAGAGATCATAACCATAAATGTTGGCATTTTAAAACCTAATTCTACCATCCAGGCCTTTCCTCCTCCTCAAAACAAAACTATATCTTTTCTCAAATGCTCCGATATTACACGAACGCGTCCTATTGTTGCCGGCGTGTGTACAGTCCAGGCTGAAAGTTACTGCTGAATTATTAAACAATGGCCTTGGCTTTACCCTGCTGTACCTGTGGTCCTCAGGCGGAGTCACCAGCGGGTCAAACTGCTCCAGTAACAGGGCCAGTCTGAGGCTGGACGATGACGTGTCCTCCCCCAGACACTTCTGCGGACGAGCTCGAGTGCACACAGAGTTTGAGCCCAATCCATACGACACCGAGTCGCTCAAACTCAAGGTAAATCCACGAGGGATTATGCTACATTCTGTCAAGCATTGAGATATTGGGTTTTAATGTCGAAATGTCTCCCTCACGGTGTGTAAAAACTACGACGAGTATGTAACGACAACAAAGTACATAATATGCATTGTATATACTTTCATAATAGATGGATTTAAATACTGTAGCTTTGACAGATTTGCTTTATTTGTGTTTGGACTCTTGTGCCATATGGAATTACAACAGCATCTGGATTTAAAGTGATACAGATGAGCTTGTTTTCCTAATTGACGGCTCTTTCCAGGTGGGGGATGTGATTGACATCATTTCCAAGCCCGCGATGGGAACCTGGACCGGCATGCTCAACAACAAAATAGGTTACTTCAAATTCATCTACGTGGACCTCTTAAAAGACGAGTCCTCGGATTCTTCTGAGTCCAAAACTGGAGATTTGTGCGTTCAGGAGTTGCTGAAGCGCTGCGATTTAGAGGTATGTGTTTTGCGATTTTACGTTCTCAAATTTCAACTGTGTAGATGTGACTTTTGGTCAAACTGTTAACCTCTATAACCCCGCCTTAAACAAGCACATTATGCAGGGTTCTACTTCACCCAAATCTAAAAGCTTCTTGAGTGGAACTTACAGCCTATAGGCCAGTGTAACTCCTTATTTGAAAGCTAAGAACTGATCTGGGTGGCATGGTAGTACAGTGGCTAGCGCTCGTGCTTCACAGCTACAAGGTCCCAGGTTCGATTCCCACCTGGACGGGGCCTCTCTGTGTGGAGTTTGCATGTTCTCCCCGTGTCTACGTAGGTTTCCTCCGTGTACTTAGGTTTCCCCTACCACTAAAAACATGTACAATAGGCCAGGATGAATCAGAGTGTGTTTGAGAGTGCGCACGGGGGACGACGGATGGAAATTAGCCCATGGCTACAATCTGGTGTGGCGTGTTTACATGCATCCCATGTATGTTCATTAACATGCACTGTCCCGACCAAATAAAAGTAAATTAAAATTAAAATCTATGATTTTTACTCTCGTTGTTGCTGTGTGACACCCCTTTTTGGATTCTTTTGATAATTTTTTTGCCATTTTTTATAATTATTTTTACACGTTCTCCTTTCTACGTTTTTTGTCACTTCTGATGCGTTTTTGTCATGTTTATGACAAATTATTATTATTTTTTTTTGTTGCATTTCTGTCACTTTTTTGCCGCTTATATAATGTTTTTATTTTGGGAGGGGGGTTTATCATCCTTGTTTTCTATTTTAGGCTTTTTTCAAGAAGTTTTTAGATTTGGGTAATACTGAACTTGAAAAAAGGTGGGGATTGAGTGTATTTTAAACATTTGTAAAACAGCATTGATCAATAATAAATGCATTATTTAGAAAAACATTTACAATGCTTTTCAAATCTTGCGTAAACCATCGATAAATGACCTAAATAGATGCTGTGTTGCCATAGTAACACTGTGCACCATCAGTCTGTCTGGTTACGTTTATTGGGTTTGGTTTAAACATATTCTCGGTCTGAGCTATAACATGTTTTGTGCTTTAAAGTGACAAACAAATGATGAGGAATGGTTTGTTTTTATAAATGATGGATAAAGCACTGACCAATGCTTTACACTGATATTCGTGATACTCAAAGTTTCCTCTTTTCTTCTCAGGGATACGCCTTGACTCTGGTGTTACACGGCTACCAGACCGCTGACGACTTGGCGAAGCTGAAGGAGCGCCACCTGATCGAACTCAACGTGACTGATCCGGAGCACAGGCGGCGTCTCCTCTCGGCTGTCAGCACGCTCCCGCCTCTGCGCTGTGAGTGATAGCGAGCGAGCAGAAAGGGCACTCAAGGACACACCGCCTTATCGTGGCATGATAAACCGTCTCGAAATATTATCCCTTTACCGCGGAACCTAAATGACGGGACATTACAAGCCCGATAAGACGAGAGCGGTGTTTAGTTTCCCACTAATCATAGCGACTGGTCAACAGGATAACCCCAAAGAGAGGGCTTCTGAAAATAGAGCGCGGTTTCATAAAGGGGCACTTGTGGGACGGGTAGGAACGCAGGGGGATTATTTGAGCGTGATTTGTTTTTGTGTTTTCAGCGGACAGTCAGGAGGAGGCCGTGTATGAGAACGTGAGGAAAGGCCCCAGGGACTCGGGCTGCGGGATGGTTAGTCCGGACAACGTCGCTGAACTCCACTCCCCGTCAGAACACAGTCAAACAGATGTGGACACGGCCTGTTGAAGATGATGACCCAAATGTGTGTGTGTTTTTTTATTAATGAAAATTGTTGTGTTTATATTTCTGTACATACTGTATTTGGATGTGTGACACTTTTGTTACGAATAAAAAATCCATTATACCTAACAATTGTCTTTTTCAAAGATTCAAGGAAGATTTTATTTTGTCAATTCATTTCACTATGAATCGAAATAGTTCCTTCTCTCGTCCTTGTTGTGGAGCAGGGGGTGGGGAGTAAGGGGTGGAAACAAAGGCAGGGAAGGGAGGGAGTTCAGCTTCCTGATAGCTTGGTGTATGAAACTGTTCTTCAGTCGACTGGACCTGGCCCGTGGATTCCGCAGTTTCCTCCCTGAAGGCATTACCTTGAAGATACTTGAAGTTGTGATGTGGCTTGTCGTTGTACGGATGAGTTGTAGATAGTTTTAAGGGCCCTATACTTGATATTTTAAATACAGTTGTGCTCAAAAGTATACATACTCTGGAAGAATTTTTAAAGATTTTTTAGACAATTTTTCAGCGAAAAGAGAATAAATAAAGTACCAAAATGACCCACATCCAAGTTTACACACCTCCGTTCTGTGTATTTCCCCCTTTAACAATAATGACAGCTTGGAGTCTTTTGTGGTAGTTGTGGAGAAAGTTCTGTATATAATCTAATGGTCCATTGATCATCATTTTGATCAGGGTCATTTTTGGTACTTTCTTTTTTCATAAAAAAAAAAAAAGCAAACTGTTTTTTCACCACAAATGGCTTCACACAACCACTTTTTGTGTTATCTTTATTCTTTGAAAAATAGTCCCAAAAAAATTCTGCCATGGTGTGTAAGCCTTTGAGCACTATCAGTGGAAAACAATTAGTTTTGTCCTACAGTATATTGTAAAAGCAGACATGTGTGAAAAACAAACCTTTGTGCATAGATAGAAACATAAAGCATTTGTATCATTGGTGAATGAGCCGCTTGTTTTTACTACAGAAAGTATGAGTGAACTGCATTCAAATTGCTCAATACTAAACCAACAAGCAATTTTTTAACAATATGAAGTTTTACAGTTAAGTAAGTTTGCTAGATATTATATATATATAGAGTGCTGTCCTGTACGACCATATAAAGGATAAGTCACAACTTTCAGGTAGCATTACTTCAGTACTGTTAAAGATGCTTAGAAAATCATCCCTGTGATGATTTGCGATGCTAGAAATGTGTTAAAGTTAAGAGTAAGTTTGGACTTCAATTAAAATTTATGTGATACCTCATTGTAAAAAAAAAAGACATTATACAAACTTTTCAGTGGAAAACGTTGGTGGCAAATATAGTAGATTTAAAGGTTAATTATATGTGTCTGTTGAGTACTGCTTTGTGTGTGATATAACCACAATTAAGCCTTTGATAAAGTATAACACATTTTATTTGATCTCTGGCTAAAACTGCACAAAGCTCTTTTTTTTTAAACTTTTTTTTTTTTACACTAATAGACTTTGTGAAACTACAAAGACCAAACCAATCCAGTCCAGTACAAGTTTAGGAAAAAGGCAACCATGTGAACAACACTATAATTCATGAACTGTCAGTCGTAAAGAAGCGTAGTACAGACGTGTCCATAACTCTTCAAAATCAAATGAAAAAGAGCTTCCACAACAGTGTATGTACAAAACAGCGCAGTCCATTCACAGAGCAACAGTGAGTAAAGTGTAAAAAAGAAAAACGATCAAGGTCACTCCTGCAGACAGCTGCTGTTTATAACGATGAAATTAAATCTGGGCATTAAAGTCATTGCCAATACGGTAATTTGAGGTATTTTCAGGATCTTCCATTGAAGCTTGAAGATTATCCTTTTTTTCCTAAATACATAAAACGCTTTGGTTATTCTTAGCATATTCAAATGAGATAAAGTCAAAACAAGACTTGAATCATGACTACAGTCTTACATTTAAAAGAAAATATATTTAGACTGGTCCATGTTACGTTTTTATTATAACAAAAGAATATATCGTAAAACAAATGGGTTCTCAAGTTCTTGTGATCTTCAGTGTCTAAAACTCCCTTTTTCAAAGTTGAAGTAGCTCAATGCGCTATATGGGCTCTTCCGGTGAGTATGTTGCGTATCCATTTTCGGGATATAGGGAAATCTCCTCTGCACTGCTGTGTCCATTACCGAGCTCTGAAAAAAACACAAAGGCACTTCATGTTATTCATCTTATGTTATTCATCTTTTTGCAACAGAAAAACAGACAATGTGTGCTGTTGTGTGTCAAAATACAGGGCCTTTTCTTCCAGCGCGAGATGAGCTTCTGATTAACTCCAGTGAACGATCGGGATGTGTGGGAGGATCTGAGAGTTAGAAATCATTCTGGCAACAGCTGAGAGATTTTACCACCTATGACTTTAACGGTTTGATTTAGATACTGCAGCTTTAAGACAGTGAGTGTCCAGCCAGTAAATAAGAGGATGTTCAGATATGATATGACTTGTTTATCTTATTATTTTTTGATCTTTTAACTCATTGACTGCCAGCCATTTTCAAATCAGAGAACTCCCCACTGCCAGAGGTTTTTCAGGATTTTGATTGTTTTTTCAAGACCCACAGAAAATGTAGGTCTAGGTCTATGTCAACACAAAACCCACCAAAAGAAAGATTAGACTCTGTTCTTACATCTAAAAAAAAAGTTTGTGTATACCTCTTTCCATTCTTTAGTAATCGTCCGTAGAAAATAGGTGAAATCACCCAAAATGCTGTTTTCTGACCAAAAAGCCAAAAAAATGAAAGAGCAATGCTGCCACCTAGTGACTCACTAAAATAACTTGTAGTTCTTTTATTGAGTCACTAGGTGGCAGCATAAGGCAGCACAACTAAGATTTTAACACCAGACATGCTCAAGGCTTCCTGCAGCTGCTCCCATTGAAAAACCCAATGGCAGTCAAGTTCGGATTTCGATTGACGTCTATAGACGTCATTGGCAGTCAATGAGTTAACCTCTTAACCCCGCCTTAACCAAATCAGGGAAAATTAAGTTAGACGGGGGTGAAGAGGTTAATGTCTTGACACTTACGGGAATTAGTAACTCTTTATTTTCTTCCTAGTAATCTTTAATTCCTAAAACAGTACTAAGAGAGTGTGTTAGAGGGGGGAATAGGATGAAGTGTCTTTCCAAAGGACACCATGATACACTGAAAAAAAAAAAAAATCTACTTGACCCCCTTCAATAACTGGGTGAGCCTACATTTCTGATGTACACCTAAATACTTTTCATCAAATGTATTCAGTCATTAATACAAATATCAATGCTAAGTACCTGAGAAAAGGAGCTTCTCTTTCATAATGTTGACCTCTCGTGTTTGTGGACGCGTAACGACATTCAGCACTATCTGCTCCGGGTTACAACTCTGGATCCCGCTCATCTTCCACCTGTTTAAACAATAGGCAACATATCAGGGCGGTAAAAGGCATACAGGAAGTAACCAGGCAGGGTGAAAGGTGAAAGGTGAAAGATCATGGCCCCGGCTGTCGTGCACAATAGGGCGCAGAGAGCAGGAGACGAGGAAAGGCCAATGCTGTGGAAGCAGTTACCTGATCATATGATAGCTGACAGATGCCAAGGGTCAGTGCAGAGAGGTTGCATGCAAGTAGGGACACAAAGAAGAAGCGAGAAGGAAGACAAAGTGGATGAGGCAAAAACAACAGAAGACAATTAATAGTTAGATTTGAAGTTGAAGCAGACATACAAACAGAGTGAGAAACCGAAAAATAAAGTGATGAACAAACAAATATAATCGTTATTATGTTGTTTAACACCGCCTTAACCAAGCACATTTTCTCCTGTTCGACTTTACCCAGATTTTAAAGCTTATTTACATGAGAGCTCACAGGGTAAAGCCTCATTTGAAAGCTAAGGCCTACAAAACTCTTCCTTGTTCTTGTGGTCAAGTTTTAGTCGTTAAATTAGGCACTTACACTGGCCTATAGGCTGTAAGCTCTCACGTCCAGAGGCCTTTAGATTTGGGGTAAAAGTGGAGAAACTGAGATCGGTTAAGGGGTGGTTTTAACTTTTAATGTAACAGGAGACCAATTTTTAAACTTGTGTCTTTGACCTTCATCATATCCTTGGACTTACTTCTGAAAGGCGAAGATCACAAAGACGACGGCGAGGGAGAACAGATCTGAGGCGATCCAGATGAAGTAGTAAGCGGTCTGGCTCTGTTGGAAATGAAGAGATAGAAGACTCAGTTCCACCCGGCACCACTGGAGGTCACCGTCGTCAGCCCTGGCGCATGTCCCCGGGCACTGACTAATGCAAAAAGCTGCCAGACAGCTGCTTTTTGGTCTCTTTGTGCCCTTGTCTAAAGCTGCGCCCGCCCGTCTCGGCCTCCATCCCAGCGTGTTGTTATTCCCTCGCACCACGCTGAGCTAAAGGCTGCCCGCGAAGCTACCTCCTCTCCCCCCCCCGTTTCTCCGGCGTCCTTGCCCTCCAGTCTAGCGCGGGCCCCTCGTCAGTCTCTGTCCTCTCTCCTGCTGTCCCCCTTGTCTCGCTGCGTGACCTTGCCTCTTGTGTTTTGCGCGAGTGTGTGTGTGTTGGGAGCAGATGAGGGAGAGCAGAAGTGTTTACCATAAGCCAGATGGGGTAAGGCACCTTTCGGAGGACGTGGGGGGCATCGGAGGACACAGAAGGCACCCCGCTACACCACAGTGTGGAGTAGAGCCAGGCCTCGTTCACGGGGTACACCGTCACGCTCACGTTGTTGGCCAGATACTCCCTGCGGGGACCGAGGAAAGACACAAGTCATCGGCGACGAAATATTGGTTTCCCTTTCAGCACTTGGCAGCTTTTGCTTCGCTGTCACATAACTCTCGATCGAAATGGGCATTTTTACAGACACAGTAAATACGGTCATTTTCTGCACTCATAAATCAGACATGCACGGGCCGGGTGAATCTTAAGGGCAGTTCAGAAAAGTTTACATTGCCTTATTGACATTGTAACTTTGAGCACTTGCCCGCGTGTGCAGCCTGTCTGTCAGAGGGGGTGGGGGGGTCATTTGTCTTACTGTATGTCTTTGTGGCTGGCCTTGCTGTAGTGGAGGGTCAGGCTTGTAATTCCCCGCTGCCTCATCTCTTGCACTGACAGCTTCTCTTGCGTGCTCTGCTGAAAGCCCCGCACCCTCCCCCTGTCAGTGTCAGGGCTCCACATCACCTGTCCCAAACACAAGGGACGCGTCAGACGAGACAGGCTTTTGTATCTGCTTTTGTAAAGAAAGTCAATGATGCGAGAACAACATTCATGGACAAGTCATACTCAGTCAGTTATTTGATTCATATATATAGTAAATTGCCAAATAAACTACCCTATTAAGATAGACAAAAATCACTGTGAGCTGGGGCTGCACTATTATATATAAGTGTGACTTTCTGATGATCGTGATTAGATTAGCAACTCGTGGTTTTGAAATCAAAGTTGGTTTCAATAGGGACATTTTAAACACATCCAGGAGTATTAACACTTGAGAGTAGACCAGGACTGTCACGATAATTACTATATGAACTTATCGTTCAATAAATGTCAGATAAACAATGCATGTTTGAGCTCAAAATGTATAATCTGTACATTTATTTGCCTTTCATGTCACATTTTTCTAATTTATTAATCTAATCTACTTTATTTTTCACCCTAATGTATAATGACAAATAAACACCATATCCTGAATAGATTGTGTTTCATTGTATTTCATGTTGATAGTGGGATATTCTAAGATTAGGTAATTTTCAAACAAAGCTTTACTTTATCGCAATATTTTTGTGGCTCATTATGTCAAACCTCGAATCCTGTTATTGTGACAGGCCTAGAGTATGACTGAATTATGGTTAAACAAACATATTTGCGGTTAAACTACAAGGTTATCTGCTAATATAAGCAGGGCTTGACATTAGCTCCCGCCGACCGGCCAAATGCGGGTAGATTTGAGCTGTGGCGGGTCAGACTGCTCCCATTCATTTTCCTTCAGTGCCCTCTCATTGACATCTGAACATCATTCTACTGCACTATAACTCTCCTGCAGCGTTTAAATATTCTCTACTCAAGCTTAATTGTCTCATCTCGTTCTCGGACCGGGTCTGCATCTGTCATGTGCACCAGCATGTGCCAAGCCGGTGAGTGAAGCGGCACCGCAGGCTGAGTAGCCTACACCAACAATATATTCATTTATTTAAGATGGGACAGTGCATATTAATTAACTTGAGTCCTCAAGGTCCACATGTAAATATGCCAGAGTTAGCCACAATGGCTAATTTTCATCTGTAGTCTACAACTTGCCTTGGGCTTGTATTTAATACAGTGATTATATTTTTGGTTGATTTCTTATTGGGTTTTCTATGTTAAACTGATGACGTTGACACTAGAATGAAGTTTTAAATATACATTTTAGTTTTGGCTAGTGAAATCAGTTGGTGACTAGTGACTTTAGAAAACCACTGGCCACTGTGGCCGCTGACCAAAACAGTTAAGCCCTGATAATAAAACCAACAGTACAACAAAATATTAGCTGTCTGTGATTTGATACTTTAATATGAGCTAATAGTAATATTGGTTTAACTTAGTTATACAGTAAGACTGAGGGCCACATTGAGCATGACCAAAAGTGCCTTGCATTTATCTTTTTATCTTTTGCATTTGACAATATCAGTAAAAAGGAATTTGTAGCTCATTAATGTGGGTTTGCAATCATAATGTTTGACAGTTACCAAGAAATCTACAGTAACTATGGACATCGAAAAGAAAGATGAAAGTCGACATACAGTCCTCACCCTCTTGGTGGGGATGGCAGCCTTCTGCACGGCCCACAGAGTGTCCATGAACCAGCTCCGGGCGCGGGGGTGCTGGGCAGGGGGCTTGCGGATGTTCAAAAGAGCAGAGGCATTGGCTCTGGCAGCGAGCCGCAGCATATCCACCAGACTGCACACCGTCTGGTTCTCGATTCTCGCTTGGTCCTTCGGTGTGATGGTGGCCACTGTCCAGAAGGGGTCGCTCTAGAGCAGGAAAACAGTCGCAGATTCATGCAGTGTACATTGGGAGTAAATACTTCTAAGTACAAACCAAGCTTACGAATTGTATATAGAGGTAATTCAGGTAATCCAAATATCAGTTGAGGACATGGCTTAAGGGTTTTGTGTTTTAGTTTTATTATGAACACAGGAGGAAGGGGTTACTCAGAGTATAACTGAAACACTCAAAGGGTGAGACTAAAAGTTTGGGTGCTTGGAATATAAACATTGATGTTAATGGGACTTTCTGATAATGATGAAATAAATTCATTATTAGTTTTACCTCCAGGAACCACTGTCCAGCATTGAGAGTGCGGATCTCTGTCCAGTTGAAGAATGAAGCGTCTTCATATTGTCTGGATGGAAAGACCTTTCTGACGTCTGTGGTTCGCCTCAGAGTGCGATCTCTCATAAGGAACGGGACACCATCCACACTAAGGATAACAGCACAGTGACAGTTTGTGCGGCAGAAAGTTTAATCTATAAGGTTTGAATCAGAAGTACTGCAATCCAGCTCGTATATCGTGTTATACAAACTTAATGAGTATTATATAAAAAGCCTCAATCGATATAGTGTTGAGAAAATGTCAGTATAGCTGCACTCCTGACCTGATGGTGACGTCTGCCTCCAGGGAGGTGGCCCCCTGCTGCAGTGCTCTGTTGAAGGACAGCACGGTGTTTTCTGGAGCCATCTTCAGCAAACACAGATGAAAAGGCATGAGCTCCAGAATAATGTACAGTATTATTGGTCAAAGGTATTTTCATGAAAAAGAAAAAAAAATACTGGAATATGTCAAAATGTCTCTTTATTTGTAAAATCCCTCAGTTTGAAATACACGTCATTGGACATTTGTTTACTGAAAATGGCAATGGTGCGGTTCTTGTTTGCCCAGCTGTGAAATGACAGCTCAGTGTGTTGTGGACCGCCTCGCGCTCACAGGGGGAGGACAGCTTGGCAACAGTGTGGCTGTGCTCTACAAACACAAATACTTCTGCTTTATAGTGTTAAATACTGTCTATTTGCACCGAGGGTTTGCAAATATAATGCCTTATAGTTGCTTTGCACTTGGTTTGCCTGTGTTGACAAGTTTTTGAAAGCGCTACACTATAGTCATAATTCATTCACTCTAGACTCAGTGGTGGTAAGCTATTATTGTAGCAACAGCTGCCCCTACTGTAGAAGGAAGCAAGGCTGCCAATCTGTGCCATCAGCCCCTCCAGACATTCGTTCACACAGTGCATTCATACACAGGCAGTGGGTGAATGACAAAACTAACACAGTTTTGATTCTCTGCCTGAGCTTTAGGTGTGATACAATTGTCAATAGAGCGAAATCAATTAAATTGAAAATTTTAAACTGTAGATTCAGGGGGTTCTTTTTAGCTTGTTGGACAGTTACTTGGAAAACAAGAAATGACTCAATTGCTTAAGGAATACCACAGGGAAGCACAGAGTTTTAGGTCCAATACTGGTCTTTTAACATGTTTAATAATATTTGCACATGATACACATATATTGAGAGAATCTTTCAATCTAAGTTGCTAAAAAACAGCTAAACGTGGGTCGGAGTTTTAAATCCTTGCTAATCCTATTATTTTTCAGAACGGACTGTATTGGCTGAAACTGATTAATTTGTTCTTAGATATTTAATAACTGAAATAAAAAAATATCTTTTGCACACAAGGGTCATCCAGTTTGCATTTAGACCATTAACTGGATCAGACCAGGGGGTTCTGGCAGAGCACCAACTCACCATGGGAGCTCCCCGCCGGCCGATGATTTCTGGCCGTGGTTTGAGGCTGTGTCGGTCCATGACACAGGGGCAGGTAAACAAGAGCGGAGCCAAGTACAGAGCAGCCAGGATGATGATGTACACCGCCAGAACCATCATCTGGAAATCTGACCGACAAGGCAACGGGCAACTTTAGATTCTGAAAAGCTCTCACTCATTCAGATCAATTTGAAATGACTCGACATACTTGATCTCTGTCTCCGGACAATGTATCCAGCAACCAACCAGCCCATAGCGGTGACTGTTGCCAAGGCTCCAATGTGCAGAAAAGGTGCAGTGGCCTGAAAACAAACAGAAATGTGTGTTGGAGTCTTGTCAGAATGAAATCTCAATTTAACCTAGTTTTGAACAGCCCAAGTGATATGATGCTAAGCAAGGCGATTCAAAGGTTTTCTTTGTAAACAAACCTGCAATGAAATAAAAAGGACCTCCCACTCATCTCCCCAAATGTCATCCACGGACACCACTCCAGAGATAGTGGTGGCCAAAGTCGCCAACACACCGATCTGCAATGACAGTAAACGTGTATTACAATCAGGGAACATTGAGGAAAAACTCGTGCTGCCAAATCAAAAGTGATAATATTTTGAATAAAAGCTACACAATACCTTGTGCAACCAAAAAAGATTGAGCTGCTGGCCGAGGGAGATGTGGAAGAGCGCTAGAATCTGAAAAAGACGAGAGCAGAGTTAAAACTATTCATACATTTGTGTCCTATTACCTTGAGTGACTAGTATGTACAAATTATCATCATGTTATTACACTTCTATGTCCCATTGCCATGTTATAGGGCTGTCACGATAATTACTATATTGACTTATCTTTCAATAAATGGCAGAAAAACAATACTTTTTGGGCTCAATATTTATCTGTAGAGCAGGGCGATATGGCCTAAAATCTATATCATGATATAAAAAAGAAATATCATGATAACGATATATTTGACGATATAACTGACAATGGACAAATTACTTCAAAATTCCAGCCTTACGACCTTAATTTCCTTAATTTCCTCGCAAATATGATCTACTCAAGCAGTTTACATCCTTCATTTCATTTTACTTTTTAAGCACCTGTCCCCGTGTTCTACAGTCAGTGTTTATGTTGCTCTGATAGAGCTGAGCGTAACTTAAATTATATCGTGTTAACAACGATTTCAAAAAATTATATCGGGATGACGATATGCAATATGATAAGGCCCACTTCTAATTGACTCTGTGCATAACTTCAAATCATAACTTTTACTTACTTACTTACTTACTACTTAGCTACTTCCTGTTTCGCTCCAGCACGCCAAAATAAAAGCACACAGCTCGTCTCAGTGATTAGTTCAGCAGGTATTTGCAACATTACAAGAATATAATTAAATACACACATTTTAAGTGTTTATGTGTAACTAATGAATAAGATGGTGCTTTTATTTTGGTGTGCTGTATCGAAACAGGAAGCCACTTCTTGGGCGGTGTTGTTATAATTTGAAGTTATTCACAGTCAATTGTCTGTACATTTATTTACATTTTCCTGCCATTTTTCTAAAGTAATACACTTCTTTTGTAGCCAAAGTAAGATTTAAGCGCTTTTCAAACAAAGCTTTACTGTCATTTTTCAGCTTTAGAGTTAGTTTCTGTGGCATTAAAAAGTCTTAAATAATATCAACATTTTCCTGCCTCAAGATATCGAACTTCAGATTTTGTTATTGTGACAGGCCTACCATGTTATCACTGTGCAAACTACTTAAAATACCAAAGTATTTACCACTAAGAATGTTATGTAGCTAATTCCCACAGTGGTTGAAGCCACGATGGGGATGGTCTCGTCGGTCCATTCACCAGTGCGGTTATAGACTGACCTGTAACAAGAGGAAAAGTCCAAATATATATCTACATATTTAAGTGGTAAAAAGTAAACGTGACGTAGCATACCAATTGAAGTCGTTGAAGTCATTTTGTGCCACAAGCCAGAAGTAGGTCCAGAAGAGGAGGAGGAAGAAGGAGCTGCACAGGATGGTGAACCATAAACACTCCCACTGTAGACACAACACAAACAATACATTTTCAGTGTAAATAGGTCATTTTGGATATCAGACTGTTGACCAAATAACCAAATGGTAGTGCTGTTGTGCTGCTTCTTCAATACACAAAAAGCAGACTTGTTATGATGGATCTGAACTCGTTGATGGCGGTAATGTGTATCAGAACAGCTGAGGTATTTATTTGTATTTTTACATATTGACTACAGTAGTAAAAAGGAAAAAAGAAAAACATAGGGAACTAATTGTTGAATTTTGTGAACATATTAGCGGTCTGCAAGCTTGTACTTTGACATTATAAAAATGTAAAAGTGATTCTTGGTTGAAAAAAGAATCTACAGGGAGGTAGTTTTTCGACAGCTTGTCCTATGGCTTACAGCAACAAGCAGGTTCAAGCTCTCATGGGGACGCAGGACTCAAGGACTCTTCAGTAGTTAACAGGATTAGCGGTTAATACCAAGCGAGAGAATGTGTCGAATATGATCGTCAGGCCCTGGGTCCTGCTGAGAATTTACCAGCTTTGTGACACACTGTAGCTGCACCTCGCACTGGTGGGAAGATAAATATGAGTGAACAGAAAGAAGTCATGTCACTTGTGCCTTTGTGGCTCAGTTGAAATCCTGTGGGGGGGTTTTCGGAGGCGGGAGAGAGGAACGCGCTCCCTTCCACAGCGTGTCAAACTGATGTGAGAAATGACGGCTGGGTCGGGCTTGTTTTAATTGGTTTATCTGCTAAACTGAGGTCAAACATTGGCACTGAGCCAGAGTCACGTTGTCGGCTCCATCTTCTGCAATCAGCTCAGTGAAAGTGTGAATACCAAATCAACAGGATTATTTTTGCTTTACACACAACTATGACCCGAGGTAACCCAAACCATATTTACAAGACGGTGCATATTATACTAGAATGTTTGTGATATTGTGTTGAAAACTTTACTGAAGCTATGTTTCAATAAAGTGGAGATATTTGATATAACTGACATGTGACTCAGGTGGGAGAGACACCTGGCTGTGAGGTCAAATGTGTGATTGATGGAGGTCAGAGGGGCAGTTTCTGTTAGTCAGCCCCAGGGCATATGTGGCTACAGCAGTAGTTTATCACCATGAGGCTGTGATTAAATCAGCCAATGTTAATAGACAAACTCCAATCAAACAAAACATGGTGTCCATTTGAGGATTCCTGTTTAATTGAACTAAAATAAGTTTGAGTAATCTTTAACATCTGTGCACTGTTATGCATCACCGCTCATTTTGCCATCTAGTGAGAACTCAGTTGCCAACTTGACCTGGAGAAATGATTTGGTTAATCACATAACGTTGTCCATCTACATCAAGAAATGTCCAGCTGATTTGTTTCATCTGACTTTGTGTATTTATCTACCTGGATGCAATGTTAAAGTACTTTGGGCACTATATATTTGGTAAGAAATGATTACAACAGTTATAAATACTTCTTTATGGATTGGTCTTTATTTGAAATATCATACTAAGGTTTTGATGTTAAAAAGTGTTTGCATAGATTAAAATGCCCAAGAGTGAAGATGGATACGTTTTAAGTGTGCTATAGAGTGAGTGAATATAGAGGTTTAGTGCCACACTGCAGAGTAACGCAAGTGGTCGATCTGTGACCAGACCGATCATTAGCTTGGAGCTGGGAGCAGCTGCAGCACTAGACTCTCTGCCCTCGACTCTGAAGCGTCTCCTTTCGCTCATTGTTTCTTCATAATCATCAGCATTAAATCCCCACAGTGTTATTCAGTAGCTGTATCTTGAGGGGCTGTTTGCTCTGGATCACAGCTGGGCGTCTGGCTCTCCCTCACTCATCCCCACACTGCTCACATTCTCTCGCTCATGTTTCCAGTAGCCAGGGCCTCTCCAAAACACCCTCAGGAATCCAGGCTGTAGGAAATGTGATGACTGGGTTTGTTTTGGAAACAGACTTTACAAGAATCTTTAGTATTATTACATAACAATGATGTGCATTTCCATGTCTTGCTTTATTTATGAGTTTTTTTCAAAGGAATTGTCGTGTGTGTATCTGAGACTATGACGTATTGTTGCAGCACTGTGTTCTTTTTGATAATTGTAAAAAAAAATAAGCATCAGAACAGAAGCCTGTGTAAAGTGTACAGCAGTGTTTCCCAACCAGGGGTACGGGTAATCATTTTGTAAAGGTTTTGGCAGGAACCTCGAGGTAGGGGGATGTGGAGTATAAAATACACATTTGGCAGGGGTAATACAAGAAATGTAGTGCCACATAATTTACGGTGTTTTGGATACTGGATGTTGATGTGTTTGCGTCTTAAAGGTGATAAGACACAGAGGTTAAAGGTCAAGCCCCTCCAGGCCAAAACAACAGACCCCACAAATGTATGAAAACATACAAATAGTTCCCAATCAGCATTTATTTCAAACTAAAAATCTTGAAGCACTTTCTCAGTCATATTTGATATTCTAAACCAATAAATTTGTGAACAGTGAAATGATGGCCAGAGGTAGATACACGTGGATCGGAATGTTTTGAATACATTTTGTTGGAGTAAGTGTGCATCCTTTTCACTTCACTGCCTTGCACTAGGTGATGTGCGTATATATATGCTGATCAATTTGCTCAAATAATATTACTTTTGGCCCGACTGTCTGACCAGACAAAGCTCCCCTACAATCCCAGGCATGGGACCACTGGAGCAGAGAACGGCAAACTGTGTATGAAATATGCATTATAATATTCACTACGTGTATTGTAAATGAGTAATTACGTGTATTGTAAATGAGTATTACTGGTAAAAAATAGCAAGCATTATATCCATCTAAATAGGGAATCACTTTTAGTTTCGTTTCAGCTGCTAAAATACCAACTTCACCACGTTATGCTCTTTTCTCTCTGATGTTCTGCAACCAGATGATCAGCACATCAAGAGTTGAACTGTCATTTAAATACATTAAATAACAAGACTGTTTTTCACATATTCGGCACAGACACAGTGAGTGATGGTGAGTCAGTGAAAGCCTACCTTGGAGCTGTCGTCTTGGGAACGCTGGTAGCGTTTCCAGCGGCAACCATAGATGCCAGTGATAATGGACAAGAAGATCTGCTTCTCATAGACCTGCAAGGGTTGGTGTTTCACCATGCTCCTTCAGCCTCGCACTGCTGGTCTGACAGCATCCCACACCGCTCTGGAAACCTGCGCAGCGGCACACAACAACACCAGCTCAGGAACACGCAGAGGTAGAGCACAGTGCCAAGCCAGGTCACTGCCTGTACCGGGGGTATTTTCACTAAACACGCAGGATCTGTTGTCAAGATTCACGCTTGTTTGGAGTGACAACAGCTCTGAGAAGAAGTCAACAGTGTTCCATTGTGAGTCATGTCTGGGGTAGACTCTAATGATATGGTACTACACTGGGACGTCAGCTGCTCTGTTTAAGTCTTCACTTTGGACAATTCAAAAGCCAACAAAGACCGATGAAGCATTCGTTTGAAATTATGCTACAGCTACATAATTAACTTGTCGAGATTTAGAGATTTTTCAACAATATAAAGAATAAAGACTGGTCTGCACTCAAAGTCAGCAATATGTTTTGATATATATATATATATATATATATATATATATATATATATATATATTGTATAGTGGTAGTATAGTGGTCTATATGTATATATATATATATATATATATATATATATATATATATATATATATTGTATAGTGGTAGTATAGTGGTATATATAGACGACAGCTATATATAATTGTATAATATAACAATGGATAAAGAAGAGTTCTGTTCTCTCTCTGACTTGAGCCGTGGATAAAGCTTGTTGCTCTGATCGTCCACTCAAAGCGCCGGCTGAAAAGCTCCAGTTTAAATGGCCTTCTCAAAATGTCACAGTGACATGCGACCATTAAAAATGATTGGGTTATTTCAGTCTGCCTTTGGGTAGGAGTACTCTGCTTGGCTACAAACAAGTCTGAGATATTTTAGGCTTTGTATCCATCCAAGTATCTACCAAAAAGGAGAAGCCAAATCTTTTTCTTCACATGAAATAGTGCCGGATTTATGTATCATGTTTGTTCAATAAAAGCTAATGGCATCGAAGCACTTAGATCAAACCACCATCTCTTTGCTTTAATTAAAAGATTTAAAAAATGACCTTGCCCAGATAAGGCTCCGTTTCCTGGTGACAGGTTAACACAACAGACAGCTGTCTAACCCTTATCTGCAGCGTTCAGGAAGGAACTGCTTTCCCCATCTCTCTCGGTTTGTCTGATAAGATTACATTTAACTACAAGCTCTATTTTTAGGACAGTTGTTAAAATTGGGATGAAAAGCGTTACTTGAAAGATTAGATTCATTACAAGATTGGGATCTGGCAATCAGGTATAACCTCATGACCACTGAAGGGAAAATAAATTGTCGTTTTTATCATGTTTGGGGGGTTTAGACAGAAATTCATGAGACGTATTGAGAAAGATTAGAGGTGCAGGTGAAGTATGAGGGGAGTGACGCCTGTATCAGAAAGCAGAAGTTACCGATGTTATCTGGTCGTTGAGATTATGGCTTCATTAGGCGCAAAAAGAGGGGGTCACATCACATGCACACACACACGTTATACAACTAGGTTTTTGTCTTTCTCATTTTGACATCTCAGACCGCAAAGCAAGGACGTGCAAAATAGATAATTACATTCACTGTAATTTAGGAAAATCAGCTCAAAGTCAATGTTACAAAACGCAATAACAGCCCAAGCCTTGGCTCCTTCGGTGGATTTGCTTCACTTTTTAACGGTTCTGTCCTTGGCCCATGAAGTGCACTTTAGCAAAGTTTAATCAAAATCAGCAGACTACTTTTTTCCATTATAATTTAGCAGCTGATCACATAACCTTGGTGAAGGTAATAATGAAAGCTAATGGGAGGGATGTTGGCCTCAAGCTACAATGAGAAAGGAGTCTTCCAAAGGTAACAGAAGTATTTAAGTTCTCACGGAGCGGTCACATTGTAAAAACGGAGCAAAGCTTTGAAAGGAAAAAAACATGTTGCTGATGCTCTGTTACACAAACTACAGTAAGAGATGATCAGAGGATTTTACGCTTGTTATTGGAAAGTGATTTTCTAGAGACAGAGACACTAGGTTTCAAGAAGACGAAAACTATTTTCAAGAAGTGTGAACCACAATTATACATACTACTACTAAGGAAATGTATCCACTTCAGAATGATGCTGGAAACAGTATTTAAGTCTGGTAAAAAAACAAAAAAACATTATCATTAAAGCAGTACTAAGTAACTCTCGCCCCTAGAGGCAACTGCAGGTGTCATAGCAAATTGTGATTTTTAAAAGTATTAATTGTCCGAGGGTAAATGCTATACTGACAGAAAAGGCCAAGGCAGAGAAGGATATTGTACATCCAATTACACGATGGAAATTTGACTAAAACTTGGCTGTAAATACTGTTTAAAGTGGTGCTAGCCCACTGTAAGCTTTGCCCGTTAGCCTGTTAGCTTCTTCTTTGTGATTCCATTAGTGTGTATTGGTGGCTCCGGTCCGGTGCCCGTCAAGTTACAATTGTGGTTTTCTGGCCAGAGACACCAGGGGGAGACGAGAGACCCTCCAATCATCCCATTAACACTTGTGTTACCCCCAGAGGGACTACGAAACTCCTTTAGTATAATGTAAACTCAAACGTTTGTGGGAAAAACAGTGTGCACCAAATTGGGAACATTTGTATCAATTTCATGAACTTTCAGGCTATTTTTCTAACATTTTTGTGAATGTGACCCTGAAAAATTACCCCGCAAGTGGTGAAATGTGCCTTTAAACCTGTCCCTATAAAGAAAAGGGTACAAATATATAAGGAAAGTTACGTATGAGTTTGGTCCACAACTAACATTTGAAATTAGTGGCTTCCCCTTTCATTGTTTGCAATTAAAAAAATCAGGTATAGGGCCATTATAAGATGTTGATTTTCATGACAAAGCTGCAAACACTACTTGATAGCATTTGAATATAAATCTCTTTTAATACAAAATTCTTCAGCACACAGTATAATAAAAGTGTGTATCAGTGAGTAATAGAACCACAGTCACATGAAGGCATTTAGTAGATAGTAAAACATGTTTGGCATTTCCTTAGCCTAAAGACATTTTTATTAAACCAGCTTTATGGCCAGTTTAGATGGTATATTTCTTCTGTATGCCAACGTTACAAAGGAAAAACAAAAACAACAGTTCAATACTGTAGCTGACCCACAAAAATCAGCATGAAAAAGTGTTACAACAGAAACCCAAATAGTAAAGTATACCGTATGTTTAACTACATAAAATTGTAAAATACTCCCAGGAGATGTCCGCGCACCGCAGCATGAGACCCACTGCTCTACAACCCTCTTCTGTAAATATAACTGAGGCCATAGTTCAGCAGCCCTGAGGCTTTCACACGACCTCTTGTTCCTCGGGCTTATAGGTCGTCTGCTATTTACCTGCAGACCCTCCTCTGTCTTCGCCTCTTTTCCCACATGCATGTTGCTGGGGTAACCTGGCAACACAAGCCCTAAAAAGTGCAGGTGTGTCAGTTTGTGCTCATTGAATAATCACAAAACTCAATCTCAGTCAGACAAATGTCCCCATGTCTGCGAATGCGGACTTATTATTAGCCCTTTATATCGCTCACTGTCCCCTCTTTCCAGACTCTTTCATTAAGTTTACATGCTCGCATTAATAATAATCTTTGTGAAGATTTGGCCTGAAATAGAGCATCCCCAGGGGCGGGGTGGGGGATCATGCAGGCTGGAAAGTTGCACTCACAGCCAAGTTGATGGTTAGCCCGGGCATTATGTTCCTCTGTCAAGTGGTTGTCTGAAGGGCCTCTCATCCAGATTGGGCCCCGAGCTCCTGTGCCGCATGCTATCACTCAACCTGGCAACCGCATACACATCTACAGCGCAGTCCCTGACGCAGAAGAGTAGAATTCAACAGGCGTTACTTTCAAGATACAGGTAGTTGTACGCAGTGACCAGTTCAGTACGCAACATGCCAACTTATTCTATTGAAAATTAAATAATTTACCCTTATTTTACACACCAGTCTGGACAGCCATGTACGTTCTCTGTAAAAGCCTATCTTAAAATGTAAACTTCACTTCTCTTCTATACAAAAACAGGAGATATATTTTCATTTACTCTTTACCGATGCATTCAAAGTTAGAAGATTTTCTGGTTTAGACAGTCACTCATCATAGACACAATTAGGGCTGGGTACTGTTTATTTGTTTCCGATATCGGTACTTAAACGATACTTGGTTTACTTCAACAATAATTTTTCAATACCATACTAAAATACTTCTCGTCTAGAACCATAAAACAAAGCAACAATGTAAATGTATTCCATACAAGACCATTTATAACCAAATAACTTCTTTTAAAGCTGTTCTTGGACCAACAGCATCAAGACGTGGTCTCATAGATATAATATTTTCTGTACCTGCTTTTGATACTTTCACTTACTGGTATCGTTTAATGGTACCCAGCCCTAGACACAATTTAGTCCAATTTATCTCTATTAACACACTTTAAGACCTGGGTTGAAGATTAATTTGATCTTGATCTAGGCGTAGTGGTGCGTGGAAGGTTGAATATCTAATGAGGTGGAATCTGGATGCAGTGAAGAGTCTGGACTCATCACTCAAGAAGCTATCCTTTTTGTTTACAATTTCAAAGCTGACTAATTTTAGTATTGCACACTCAAACCCAATGAGCATGAGCGATTGATTATATAGTCTAATTGGCTTTAAAAGAAAGAAAGAAAGAAAGAAAGAAAGAAAGAAAGAAAGAAAGAAAGAAAGAAAGAAAGAAAGAAAGAAAGGGGGGAAAAAACAACCAATTTTAACAATTAGTCAGTATTTAATTTACTGTAATAGCCTAATGGAACATGGTGAGATTAGATAATATGAAGAAAGTTACAAAAGGCCTCACAAAACTTCACACTTAATAACCTCACGTGAAATATAACAGTTAATTCACCATATAATTTAATGCATGTAGACATAATAATACCCAGTTTATTGTTCTGGCGGAAATAACGCAGCCACCTAAAACACGCACATGTATAAAAGGCTATTAGGCTAATTAACCCCGTGCCAAACAACAGACAATGGCTTTTAGGAGATTATATACTGATAATCGGATGACGTGCAGACAAACGCTTACCTTAGCTCCACAATAGTCTTTATTTCCTCGGTCCCATCAATTAACCTTCCCTGGACGATGTCACCAAGCGGTCTCCTTCCCACAGTCGGACCTCGCACTTTCGCAGGATAAAGCTTTAAAGTTCTCCACAGGCGCGCGCTCTAGTGAAACGATCGCCAGCATGAGCGCACTTCCCACATGGACAACGGAGACCTGTTGAGGGTTCTTGACGCAGGCGCACCGATGAATGCTTCTATTAATTCATAGAGAGTTGAGCTCGTGTACAGTGAGGACGCAGCTCTCAGAAGAGTTAAAATCACTAATCTCCCCGACACCGTGTGGGCGGGGCTAAGAGGCGCACTGTAAAAATCTCACAGGGCTTATTTATAGGCTCGTGATGGTGAAGGTGCGTTTGTGTCTCTTTCCCTGCGCCTGACTTTTACACCAAGTCACCGCAGTGAACTCGTATTTATTGAGTTTGTTTGATTTATTACGTAAAACAACGCACAGGCCACAAGATATAACCTGCACGTGCCATAATAATGATCTGAGCATCCCCAATGGCCTGCTCCATAGGACTTGCCTTAGGGTGCTTTGTTGTTGTGTCTATGGGCAAGACTCTTCACCCTGCCTCTTAACCTTAATTGTGTAATGTAGATTCCGATGGCGGAAATTGACATGATGTGCTTCTGTCAGTCTACCTCAGGGCAGCTGTGGCTACAATAGCAACTTTAAAAATGTAACTAGTGATGAAATGTCGCTTACATGACCCAAAGGTTTTGAATTTTTTTGATTTGACGATTAAAATCTGTTTTTATGTTTCTTAATTCATTGCCACTGACCATATTACTATCAATGCCATTATTATGAACATTCAGGATTGTGTTGTTCTATGACTGTGAGCATTACATCGTCTTTTTAAAACATGTTAGTGCCACAAAGAACTGAAAAGGCCAATTTATTTTCAATACCGCCTCATCCTCCTCCAGCAGATGTGAATGTCACTAAAGATCAATCTCGAAGGGAACAAATAATTTCATTAAACTTCCCAGTGGGAGGGCTGCGGTTGCTGAGGAAAGCAGGCATCACCACGACTCCAAGAGATCTCAGACTTTCTTGGAATGCACGAAGCAAAAAGTCACAGTGCGGAGGTGAGGTTTAAGTGAAACCTGCCTCAGTTTTATAGAAAAGGTGTGGGACCCATAAGAGCACAGTTTTTCCTCATTGGCATCAAGGAATATTGATCAGAAAACAGAGAATCTGACCTCAAATTTCTATCTTCAATAGTTAGTATTCCTTCTAATCATTCAATAAATTGATGAATACATAAATAAACAAAGAAAATGATAATAACAAAATAGATATGGATTCAGCCCACATGGATTTGTGCGGCCAACTGTGACGCAGTGTGTTGTAAATGTGTGAACCACACCACTGAAGCGTCTTGAGGATCTATTCCAGGCCTTGCAGCAGATTAACCCTTGGCTTGGGATAATTACGTCAGATCCCTTTAATCCCAAACAATTGAGCGGTACTCATGGACACCAGCATATTCTGAAAGAACACTATTAGTCTACTGCTCAAAAAATGTTGCATGATGCCATTCTTGACTTCACATCTTGTCTTTCATTCATTCAAGCATACCCTTAAAAGTCAAGAACAAAACATGTATCCTTTGCAAATCTATAGCCTAGACTTTGTGCTTAACAACCCCAACACTCTTCCATCAGCAGCTGTTCTAAAGATTTGAATACATGTTCATTTCAATTCCTCTAAAAGAGAACATAGAACAGTCATTTACAGCAGTGTAAAATGCCAGTTCCAGTTGTCAAAGTTTTGACCTCTTCATAAAAAGCCCTCGTGCTGGGGGTCCCGCTTGTGGAGGAACTCACTTCGTTGGATATTGATTAGAGAGTGAGAGAGCACAAGCATAGGCCTATTGGCTGTTACTCTCTGTGTAGCTCTTTGTTGACACCATGTGGTTACAAAAGGAACAACAAGGCAGCAGTTCAAATCCTCACCACAGGATGGCGTTGTCTTGGCCATCATACATAAAGGCCTTTTAAGTTACGAGCTACTTCCTTCCTAATAGGTTGTTGAATAATAGGCCTAAGTGCATTTCGGGGGTTATGAGAATATGAGAACTAAACGTATTCTTGAATTATCAAGTAACTTTTCCAGAACAGTAGGCCTATTCAACTGAAGCTTCCTCCTGCTTGATCCACTTTCAAGCCCAGAACACACCCGTCCCACTCAGTGGAGCAGACTCATGGGACTACAGAGGAAGGCTCCGTGGGAAACAATGCCACATAGCCTTGCAGTTTTTATGGCAGCCCAATTGTCATCAGCACCATTGGTTACTGTACCGTCAAATGACTTTAATAAATTTGACAAAAGTGACCAATGAAATACAAAGCCTGTGACCCAATGTAGGCTATAGACGACATAATAGCTTGGTGAGTATGCAAGAGCATGTCTTATTTTTTTTATTTTTTTTTATTTTTATTATTTGCAATTTATGGGTTTGTGCGCTGTAAATAAATAATAGTAAAGAATGATATTAAATAAAAACAAACAAAAAGAAACATATGCATATACGTACATACATACTGTGCATACACACCCACATACATATACATACATCTACATATACGTATATATACACACATATACATGCATGCATTCACAACACATAAGCACATTTATGTACATACACATACAAATAGATACACAAATACATATACCCATCTGCGCGTACATGCACGTACACATGCATACACATACATACACATACATTACATATCCATTCTTCTCAAATTTCCTTATTTAAAGTACTATAGTCTCAAAATAAATAAATTGTTATAACGTAAAAGGGGAGGAGGGGAGAGCAAGAGCATGTCTAATGCCCCGTGCGGAGAATGTGGTCACGTGAGTGAGTGTACGCTCGTGCGGGCTGATGCAGAGGTTTGAAAGGTGCATAGTATACACACCGCTATTGCATTATTCTTGTTTTATTTTCATCATCAAAGCTGTTTTACAATAGTCCTTTCCCGCCCTCTGTGTCCCTGCCCAGACCCGCTCTTATAGCGGCATAAACAATAACAATACAGCGTCTCTGCATTGGCCTAGCTTGTCCCGTGATACAAATCTACAATCAATACTGCAGCCGCAAACCAAGGAATAATAACCTCTTATGAAGCCGCTATAGGATATAGTATAGTAATAGCTCTTTGTATTTAGACATGTTATATGCTGACACAGAACACGGCCTGCTGTTATGTCCTCAAGCGCACCACTGTTAACAAGTGGCTAAAAGTACTAGTGTTTCAGGCTTTAGGACCAAGAGGGGCAGGATTCTTCGCCCACTTCCCCGGGATACACTGGGCGGGACATCTGGAAATTGGATTCCTCTTCCCAAATTTTCCCCTGTTTTAGACCACTGCATTAAAACTTGTGCTACTTCTGCTACTGACAGTTTGTATCTTTTGCACTTTTTTCCAAGTATCACTAAAGATCAGCGGTTTGGACCTGTTAGGGACAGATATTAAGGTAAGATAAACAAAGGGGGGGAAGGGAGCAGCCATGGGAAATGTCTAGGCATGTAAAAAGAGGCCACTATGTCTGATCAGTGAGATATGGGATTCCACTGAGAATGGGGACAATGGAGCTAAAGTTTCAAGGGACATTCAGAAAGAAAAGGAACTCATTGCCAAAACTGAGTGGTTATGTAAGGCTCTTGAATCTCCTGTTTTTTGTAGATGTATCATTTTTCATTCATTCCCAAGTCATACAAAAAGCTTTATGACTTTTTTCTAGTGTGGTCATAATGTGCCAGGCCCATTTCCAATGCATATTAAGACATAGCTTTGCAGGAGCATAAGGGCAATAATGTTTTTGGTTTCCAAATCAAAAAGCAAATGTCCCTAAGGCGGTGTTTGCAGTGACTCCAGACAGGAAATGGAAGGAAAAGCAAATCTATTTTTAATCATGCACTCGTTGTCCCTGCTTATTTTAAAAGTCCTATTCCTGACTGACCTCAATATTGTGCATATACAGGCATTGGCATCATTTTATATCTTTTGCAACTCTAGCTTCCTCTGCCCGTGGGAAGTATAGCCACTCCGAGGAGGATGCAGCTGCACTCAGACATTAGGTGGAAGTGCGTGGGCTTAAAGTAACGATGATGGCACTGGAACAAACCAGTGGCCTTCTCAAAAATCTGCTCGTGTGTTAAAGATCTCTGGAGGAATCATGGTGCCAAGATATGAATCTGTAAAATGAGCTGATGTTGTGGTTTACAAGCATGCAGCTGCCTACGTGGCTGTTACGTAAGCTCTGGCCCTGAGGAGCATTTAAAGAATAACTACTTGAATGGCATAAATTACTGTACTTTAGCCCTTTATTGAAATATTGTTTTTGTGTTTTAGGTTTCAAAATGTGGATGGCAAAGCTGGTAACCCTTGCACTGATTGTTAATGCTGTCTCCGCTGCCACCTCTGCCTCTGCTGATAAGGTGCTCAGTAACCATGCCACCATTCTGGCCGACAACAGTGCCAATCTAGGCTTCGCCCTTTACCAGAACATGGCGAAGGAGAAGAATGTTGAAAATATCGCAATATCCCCCGTTGTTGTGGCCTCATCTTTGGGTCTAGTGGCTCTGGGAGGAAAGGCTGCCACAGCATCTCAGGTCAAGACGATTCTCAAAGCAGCTAAAGTCAAAGATGACCAGCTGCACTCCGGTCTGTCCGAGCTCTTGAGCGAAGTGAGCGACCCCAAAACACGCAACGTCACCTGGAAGATCAGCAACCGCCTGTACGGGCCCAGCTCTGTCACCTTCGTGGACAACTTTGTAAAGAACAGCAAGAAGCACTACAACTGTGACCACTCCAAGATTAGTTTCAAAGACAAGAAGAGTGCGGTGAATTCTATAAATGAATGGGCGGCAAAGTCGACTGATGGAAAGCTCCCTGAGGTCACCAAAGATGTGGAGAAGACCGATGGGGCGATGATTGTAAATGCAATGTTCTTTAAGCGTGAGTATGCAATAGTTTTATAGTTATATGTTTCGACCCAAAGTTTGACCTTTTTTATTTTTTACTGTCATAGCTCACTGGGATCAGCAGTTTCATCATCAGATGGTGGATAAACGTGGCTTCATGGTGTCTCGCAGCTATACTGTATCTGTTGAGATGATGCATCGCACAGGTATTTGTTATACTACGGTACATAATACTACATGTCAGCACGGTGTCGAACTTGACTTACTGCTACTGACTGAAGATGAGTTTATCAGGTGAACTTTCTACCTTATCCGGGTGAAAAGTCAAATAATATTTAAAGCATTACAATTATCCAATATTCATAATTCATGAACTAGAAATAATGCATATGTATAGAAAACACAATCATTACCAATTATGGAGCAAGGAATAGAGTGAATAAGGTTATAATAACATACTGCTAGCTTTGCAGCACGAGAAGGCAATCTCTCATGCAAAAGAGATTCTTTGGCCCCTGAGAAGGAGATTACTGCTCCCAAATTAGTAAAAATATGCTCAAGTTCTTTTTATTTATTTATTCATTTTTTGGGGGGAAGAACCCAGACTCCCATGTGATGTCTATAATATTAATACATATCATTTGGAAGCATTTGGTGTTTGAGTTTTGACCACCAACAGAATGTTCGACCCCAGTTGATAAGGAAAAGGCAATTTGAGTGCTAAAACTATTAGGTGAAGGTGTATGGACACTGGAAGCATGCTTAAAGGGGCTAGATGCAAGTTCGCTATTTAATACTCACTACTGCCACCTCAGGTCATACGTGTAACTGCACCTTCTATATTAAACTTGTGCATGACCGCAATTCAGACCCAAAGTAACACGTTTTTGAGTGACAGCGCAGGATTTTAGAGGCAGTTGTGGTGAACAGGTCTGGGCTCATTCTACACATTAGGACATTGTTGGAACATGTAGGGGGAGGAAAATACAAAATTTTAAATTTTTTAAACTCCGTATGGTCCCTTTAAGTTGAGTTGGTGGAAGAGCAAATGTTGAGGAGGTGGGCTGAAGGAGATTACATGCACAAATGTTTTTATTCACAAGGGAACAAAATGAACTGCATAAAAAATAGTCAAGCCAATTTGGCCTAAATCAGGCCCATCAAATATATATTTTTCAATATTTAAAAATAATTTTCATACTTCCTTTGTGGATACTTTCAACATGACATGCTTTTGTTTTTGTTTCTTAGCCAGTGGCGCCTGCATTTATCTCACGTGTTGATCATGTGAAGCATATCAGATAGAAACAAATAATCTGATCCTTTCCACATTTTCATCATTTTCAAGTATTTGCTGCTGCTTCATACTTTTGATAATATCAAGGAACACGTTTTGAGACACTTGCTGAATTTGTCATTTCTCTTTCCCAGGGTTTTATGGTTACTTTGATGACACTGCTAATAAGTTGACAGTGCTGAGCATTCCCCTGTCCCACAAGAAGTCCAGTATGTTGTTCATCATGCCTCACCAAGTGGAGTCCCTGGGCAGACTGGAGAAGATGTTGACCAAGAAGCAGCTGGACACGTGGCTGGGAAAACTCAAGGAGACCCCAGTGGCCGTCTCTCTGCCCAAAGTCAGCATGGAAGTCAGCCACAATCTCCAGGTAAGCACTGAAAAAGGACAACCGGATTAGCCCATTAACAATAAAAAATGTTCTACTGCACAAAACACAACGACCACTAGCTTTTTGTTGATAGTTATCCACAGAGACATGTTGAAAAGGAGAGGACTAGAGGTGCATTAATCATGGACTATTTCTTCTGACACATGTGCACAAGGACTGGCATTGACCTTTAGGTTAACGTAGACTTTCATTTTCAACATGCCTCACCTGTTCTTGTTTCATCAGTGTTTTGTGGAACAGGTATGGTAACTAGGGTGGTTCTCTTTTAATTGGCTTCCTCAAGTAAAACCGTTTTTCTATCTCTTGCGTGAACATTCAGTAGGAAGAATGTAACCCGTGGTAATTGGTCCTGTCATGCATATGGGGGGGGGGGGGGGGGGGGCAGCCTTATTTTAAAATATTTGCCCAACAGATGGATATTGTAGGTCATTGATGGAAACATTCTCTCTATGTGTGTTGTATTAGAAATACTTGGAGCAGCTGGGTCTGACCGAGGCCGTGGACAAATCCAAAGCTGACTTCTCCAACATCTCCGGGAAGAAAGACCTGTACCTGTCCAGCGTCTTCCATGCCTCAGCCCTGGAGTGGGACACAGAGGGCAACGAGATGGACACCAGCATTTACGCATCAGAAAAACTCCGAAGCCCCAAACTCTTCTACGCCGACCACCCGTTCGTTTTCTTCGTCAAGGACCAGAAAACCAACTCCGTTCTTTTCATGGGCCGGATGGTGAGGCCCAAGGGCGAGAAGATGAGAGATGAGTTGTAATCACTGATTTGTTAACTTTATTTAAATGATGTCACAATGCAACAAGGTGTATAGTTTCAACATTCCTCTATGACGTGAACTGAAGCATTCCAGAAATTGTTTTATTGGATTCTGTTTTGCAGTATAGTATGAAAAAAGTAATTGTATACAGTACCGGTCAAAAGTTTGGGGTCACAAAGGCCAGCTCTGCTACAGTTTTCAGCAGTGCTAGCATAATAGCACAAACGTTTTCTAATCATCAATTAGCCTTTAACATGATTAGCCAACACAATGTACCATTAGAACACTGGAGCATGTAGGCATTCACAAAGTTAACAATGTCCAGACTGTATTTCTGATTAATTTAATGTTATCCTCATTAAAAAAATTAGGACATTTTAAGTGACCCCAAACTTCTTAGTGGTAATGTACATATTAATTGTAATGTCCAATGATTGTATAACAGTGCCTGAAAGGTCTCTTAATGCCTTAATACCTTACTGCCTTACAGCACGTCCCAAAGATTCTCATTGGGGTTAAGATCTGAAAGATGTTTTGGCCAACTCATGTGTGAAAATGATGTCTCCCTGAACCACTCTTTCACAATGTGAGCCCTATCAATCCTAGTATTGTCATCTTGGAATATGCCACTGCCATCAGGGAAGAAGAAATCCATTGATGGAACAACCTAGTCATTCAGGATGTTCAGCTGATCTCACTCTTTGGGCACATAGTGTTGCTGAACCTAGACCTGACCAAATGCTGCAACCCCAGATCACAAGTTAGGGAAAATCCTTTTACTTTATTATTTTTGTCACATGATGTTCAAAAAATAAAATACCCTTTTTTTATGTAAAGTCACTGTTTTGATTCTACACAGATGACAAACCGGATGTGTGGGGAGTCAGGCCTGTGTGGTCTTGAAGAGTTTAGGCTACATTGTTAAACCAAAGAACAGACTATATTACATAATACTTGCAAATGAGACACTACTCAGATAACACAAAGCAATACAAATATTACACAAGATTTTACAGTCATAATCTTCCCATGGAATGTTGTATATCCCGCCATCTAGAGGTGAAATGATGAAAGCGCAATTAATTACAATGTATTAGGCTAATAATGTGTGAATAAATAATCATAAATAAGGCGGAATATTAAAACAAGGCGGGCTATTTGCAGCAAGCATGGACTTTGTTTTACACACTTCATCCACAGGTCACTCCTCTCGAACAAGATGTCTCACTCTCATATATCTCCCTCTCTCTTTTGTCCCGGCGCGTACAGTGAAGTGTCGCCATTCAGTCCGTATTAATAATTAATGTAACAGGGTGAGTAGTGTTTGCGTTGGCCCCGTGTGTGGAGGGTGTGTGTGTGTGTGTGTGTGTGTGTGTGAGAGAGAGAGAGAGAGAGAGAGAGAGCTCAGGCAAAGGAGGAGGAGGAGGAGTGTGAGCTGGTGATGGGACAGATCGGTGTGCGCCCACTGCCTGCTCGCTTCCATCATGGCTCCCACCGCGGACAGGCAAGGATACTGGGGGCAACCTACCTCCACACTGGACTGGTGTGAAGAGAACTATGTCATTTCTCATCACATTGCCGAGTTCTGTGAGTACGGATGACGTGTTATCGCGTGTCTCCATTGCGATTGTTTCACGATCCGCTGTGCGTGTCCGCGCGCCGTCCGTCGCCCCGAATGTAAACAAGAGGCTGGCTGGCTAATGGTCTGCTAACTCTGCCACTTTCAGCATTGTGCGTAATTTCTACATATCGTGTCTTCCGTTCTGTTGGCGTAGCTTTAAATCTAATCTGCCCACGGTATATGATGAAACGAGAGCACGTTTTTGCTGCGAAAAGGCTCTAGTAGCTCCGGTGCGCATGGAGCTGGGGTTTACGGGCATAGAAAACTGATGTGTGATGCCTTCAATGACACTTATAAGGAACACTTAATATCATAAATACACACTGTAATATACCTGCCATTCCTTTGCACTTGCTTTGTCCACGTAGGAAAAACTGGTTACTCAGAGATGATTATCTATAGATTTTAACTTGGCTTTGCTCTGCTCCCTTAAAACTACAGTGTCAACATATCTGCACGTGACTGTTGGCCTTTCGCCTAGTCCCCTGAATATACTTGAATATGCAAAAATCCAAACTTGAATAGTAGAATAGAATCAGTTTGGATCAGTGTTATAGTGTAATGGATTTAAATGATTTATACTCCAGTCTATTGTTGTTAAATATATGAACCAGTGGTGGAAGACTGACTGTTTATGCAGGAAGAAGTACAGTAAAGGAGGAGAGGATTTACTTCAGTAAAAGTATCAACACAACACTTCTAAGGTAAACGTATAAAAGTCTCCACTTCCTTTGACCTCTGCTCAAAGGAAGTGGAGACTTCCCTGGCACTTTCTGACTCTGGTACTGTGATGCATCATGGTTCTGATCAGAAATATGTTACTGCTACTTTAGATTCACCCACTGTAAAAAAAAAAAATCAGTGCGTTTAAACCAAAAGTAGATTGTAGAAGAAATGTGCTTAAATAGATATAGATAATACATCCATCACATTATCATTAGGCCTTATCATAAAATCCTACGAGTTCTACTTTTTACTTGTACCATTTACTTTGTTACTTCCCACCCCTGCTTTGAACTGACTGCGACGCTAATATAATCTCACTGACGTTGAAATCATTCAGCACGGACAGTTGATGTGTTTATTTGAGCTTGTGACACATGCTGGCTGGATAATTGTTTTCAGCCGCACCACAATTGTTTGGCGTTCAAACGCAGATTCAGGTGACAATGGGTGGAATGTGAGTTGTGTAAAAGCCGCACATCAAATGATCGCGTCTTTGTCCACGCCTGCCCCTAAACATATGAGGCTTAGGGAGAGGTGTGCACAAGGCTTAAATCTGACAGACGTGTAATGTTACATAGAGACCACAGTCGTTTGTGTGATATTATCAGCAAACAAAGTCCACAGCGAGGAAAAAAAAAGATCACTCCAAGGTCCTGCCTTGAGCTTTATCTGTAGATAAAGTGAAGCCACAGTATCCTTTCATATGAAAATAGTTAACTGTAACATAATAGCCACACAGCAGAAGATAGTCACAACACATCCTGATAATCCTTTCTTAGTGTCTTCATTTAAACAAAGCCACGCCTGCGATGTTAACACCCGGATCTAGCTGAAATTTGTCCTCCTTGCGGCACTAACAAGGTATTAGCGTTGCAGTTACTACACAGTCATAGCCTAAGGGGAAGGAGTTTGCATGCACAGTTGAGGTTGATATGGCAGGCGCTAGAGTATTTAAAACAGTTACAAATCACCTTTCCAACTAAAGAAATTATAACAATGAAATGACACTTGCAACAATAGATCTCTAAGCAGCCATTAAATATGTATAACCTACAAATTCATTGCCTGCATTATGTCTTTATTGCATCTTTGTGAACTCCGTGCTCCCAGATCAGGTTGCAGTAACAAAATATCTGGCAATTTCACTTTTATTGTTGCACGCTGTGCCAGTTCATTTTGCCTGTTCTGTTCAGATTTGTGCCGTAACCTTATCTCTCATCTCTTCAACAGGGAACACTGTTAGCAACCTTATTATGATCATACCTCCCATTTGCGGAGCCATACAGACGTATCGGGATGGACTGGAGTTCCGCTATATCTGCTCCTTTATAGGACTGACAGGTGTGTGGACGATTGTAAATATATATATATAGCTGTTCTGTGTTATTGGGAGAGTAAGTAATTGTTTGTCTTTTTCTGCAGCTGTTGGCATTGGTTCCTGGTGCTTTCACATGACGCTGCTTTATGAGATGCAGGTGAGCTGTGGACAGACAGTAAAAGATAATTGAGGGCATGTTTTATTGCATGGGATTCATATTACTTATATTGACATAAGCTCAGACATTTCATTTTTGTCATGCAAATATTAAGGCACTTGAACATAGTGTACTTTAGATTCAGCACAATATCAGCAAACCATTTAGTATGCAGTATTTAACTTGGAACAGCATTGGTAGTGTAGTGTAGACAATGCTGTTTCACTTTTTTGTTGAGAAGACTGTTTGGTTTGTCATGCAAAGCACTCATTTGGATTGCAAATTTTATTTAAATTGATGAAATCAGCCATTATAATAACAACACATTTAGTTTAGTGTGAAGAGGGTTCTTTTCAGTATCTCAAAATAACACATTGTGATAATTTATTTGCAGTTACTTGATGAATTGCCAATGATCTACAGCACCTGTGTCTTCGTCTACTGTCTGTAAGTGACTCAGACTTTTGACTTTGTTGACCTTAAAGACTAACAAGTTTGAATCAACAGAAAACACTGTGAACACGCTGTGAAACTAACTCCCAAATCTTTCACTTTCACTAGTCAGAGGTTGTAGGATCGGTCCCAGCTGATGAAACTTTCTCTTGTCACATGTGCCGCTACACACATAATCTGGACCTGATCCACAGTCAGCAGAAACATATTCTTCACTTTTTTACACATGGGTTCTTGTTCTTTACGCACCAACACTTCTCTCTGCTAGATTATTGGACTCTACCAACTTGAACTGACACGGAGGGCTGTTTAACCCCGAGTCTAAGGTGAAATGGTATCTCCTAGTTAGAGTAGAGTAGCATGAATGAACAGCACTATGTGAAAGTTCTTTCTGATTTCAACATCTCCGTCATTAATTGATAGATCTAGGTGACCAAAACTGTGACTTTATTCAGCCCAGGCTCCTGCCACACCCCAGTTAAAACCTATTGCCTGATAACGCCGCAACTGTGAGAGCTTGTTATTAATTAATTCATATTTTCGGACTGTGGCCCACCGGGAAACGTCCCAACTCTCTCGATTACCCAGCATTGTGCGGAGCTATTGATTTAGGCTGACCTTGAATATATCCAGTTACTTTTGCGCAGTCCAAAATTCACTGTTATTTTCCTCCTAGATATGAATGCTTCAAACAAGAGAAGACCATTAGTTTCTTTCTAATTGCAATATTACTACTCTTCAGTGTGTCTGTTACTGTGGTAAGTGCATTATTAACAGACACATTAATATGTCTTTGGAGATCGCAGACTAGACCTATGTTTTCTGCTTTAGGTGTATCTACAGTGGAAGGAGCCTGTATTTCACCAAGTAAGAAGACTGCCATATTGTTGAATGTATTTATTTTTTGGCCATTTTTTATGTTATATATTCTGCAATTCCCTGCATAGATAGATTTAGATGATGTTTTCCTGTTTTATGTGAAGCTTTGAACTGAATAGTGACACGCGGATCAACCAAAAGCGCTTTAGATTTTTAAGTTGATATTTTTCATTACATTTTTTGTTACTTTTTATTACTTTACTTTAATGTGCTGCAAGAAGGAATACATGAAGTATGAATTTTTGAATGAGCCAAACTGCGTTGCTGGTGTGTTGACACAGTATGTTGTCAGTCACAACAGGACAATGCCACAGAGTTTTCTTTGTCTCTATGGAGAGCCATTGTTTACTAATCACAATGTTTAGGGTGGTTCGCTGTTTCTATTTATTATCTAAACAGCAGCATTTGTAATGTGCTATCAATTAGCAAGAGAAAAGTTATAAGCGTTATAAGGAGTTATAAACCAACTGTGAATCATTGTAAAAACAGACTGTAAACTCAGTAAACATGTTGCAGCTGATGCAACATTTTTTAAGACCTTCAAGGTTTTTTTATCTTGTTATGTCGTTATCTGTGCTTCATGCTTTATCGTTTGTTATTGCTTTCAGGTCATGTATGGTGCCCTAGTAGCTTGCCTAGTGATACGCTCTATCTTTATCGTTACATGGTAAGTGTGTAAAACTAGGTCATACAATGTAGGCGTCTAATAATTGCATACTACTTAATTACTATGTTGTGTTTCTTGTATTGTGAATGTAGGGTGTACCCATGGCTGAAGCCACTGTGCTACACCTCTTTAGGAATCTTCATGTTGGGATTTCTACTGTGGAATATTGACAACATATTCTGCGACTCCTTAAGGTACTGTTTGACATCCTTTTTCATTTTTCTTTCAAATACGAGTCAAAGGTTATTTAGTGTGTCCGTGCATAAGTGTATGATTAAGAGAGTGATTGGGTGACTGGTTCCTTGCTGTAAAGTGCTTTAGGCCTAATGAAAAAGCGTATAAGCGTATAAGTTGAGTGGCTCTGGGATGAAACATAGACATATGCTGCTGCAGCTTGTCTAATGTTTAAATAAAGACACTTTATTTTAACCTACCTTGATACATTGTACCGGTAAATAACAAAATTTAGTACGATGTAATCTGCTTTGTTACAGTCTATAATAACTACAAATACACATTATTCCTTTGTGTATGTAACCCATTGGTACAAGTTATTACACACTGTTACAGACATTACATTGTATTAAATTAGGTACAATCTATGAAGGATAGGGTAAAAATAGAGTGTTGCCAAAGAGGTTTGTTTGCAGCAAAGAAATTCGGGTTTAGGTGATGCGTGTCTTAAACATGCATTGTGCAACTTTTTATGTGGAAAAATAACTTAATATTGGTGCGTAATTTAACCTTTTGTGACCCAATGGCTGCATGGGTGGTTAGCATGAACTTCTTCCTACTCCTTTTGTGCGCAATTGTCTTGTTTTGTTCTTCTGTAAAATAAGTTTGCACAACATGCTGCTCAATTGAATAAAAAAAATAAAAAGGAAATGAAACTCGAAAAACAACTGACCCTGGAGCCACAGTGATGGAAAGTAAAGGCAGGCTAACCACTCGTACAGCTGCTGGGTCACTAAAAGCCCAAATACGCACTAATAAAACTTTTTTTTTTCCACGTAAAAAGTTAATGCACCTTTAATAACAGAATAGGCTTCATGCCATATTCTCCATTAAAATCTACTAGTGCACCCAAAAAAGATGGTCATTTCTATTTTGGGACTAATTTGGGACATTTTATGTAGTTGGGCTTTATGTATCTTTTTCCCTCTTGTTGTGTTGCCGTCACTTTTTGACCTTTTTTTTTTACATTGTCCTTTGGTCACTTTTTCAGCATTTTTATGTAACATTTTTCTCTTGTGGCTTTTTAGTCACTTATTTTGTGCTTTTTTGTTTCTTTTTCATGCCTATTTTTTCTTTTTTTGTTGCTTTTTTTGTCACTTTTTTGTTGGTCTTTTGTGGCTTTTTTGCCCCCTTTTTTGTTGCTATTTCGTCATATTTTTAATGCTTTTTTTGTCACTTTAATGTTGCGTGTTTGTGGCTTTTTTCCCCCCCGTGTATCATGTTTTTGTCACTGTTTTTATCCTTTTTTCAAGACACTTTTAGATTTGGGTAAAGCCAAATTGGAGAACATGTGGTTGGTTCAGGTGGGGGTTAACTTGTTTACCTTGAAAAATCCTTTCCGTAGTCCCTCTCGGGGTAATACAAGTGTTAATGGGATAATTGGGGGGTCTTTCATCTCCTCCTTGAATCACGAAGAAGAAGCTAACAGGCTAACGGGCAAAGCTAACTCCGGGCTAGCGCCACTTAAACAGTATTTACAGCCAAGTTTGAGTGAAAAAAATGATCTCCATTGTGTAATTGGATGGACAATATCCCTCTCTCCCTTTGTCTTTTCTGTCAGCGTAGTATTTACACTCAATTACAATTAATGTGTAAAAATCCTCAACATGCTACGACACCTGCAGTGGCGCTTATGGCCTCTAGGGGCATGAGTTACTTAGTTCTGAGTTTGTTTGTGTCCTCTCAGGTCCAGCAGAGAAACACTGCCCTCTGGTGTTGGAGTGGTGACACAGTTCCATGCGTGGTGGCACATCTTCACAGGCCTGGGTTCTTACCTGCACATACTTCTAAGGTGGGCTTCTGTTAGCAAACGACATTGCTAATTTATGGTAATTGAATCACTCTCAATATTATTTAATGATCATTTCAGTCTGCAAATAAGAGCAACCTACCTCAAGTTCAGACCAAAAGTGAAGGTAAGCGTCAACACGAAGACATAGTTTAAATCGTTGTTTTGTCTTGTTCTTGAGATTTTTGTTTTGTCACAGTTTCAGTGTGGCGTGTGGCCTACGCTGCACATGGAGCCACAGAAGAGCAGCTGAGACGAAGCACAGCGGGGCAGATGAAGGACGCCGACTGCCCCCCTGTGAGACACCAGAGGCTCGGGGGCTGACCTGCCACAGCCCCATCCCGCCAAAGGGACCTCAGCCCACAGCCAGACAGTAGGAGCGCCTCCGGGCTCTCCGCTGTGGGGTCGAAAGAGTAGGACTGAGACTAACTGAAGACATTAAATCATAATTTATTATTTTAGCTGTGTTTTAATTTCTATTTTAGTTGCACTGTTAAATTTGTGGCTTATTTTAAAGTTTTTTATTTTTATTTTTAGATGAATAAGCTAAAACGTATCAAACATCCGGATCAGTAAACGAGAAATATCAACCAGGGCTTTAACCAGCCCTTAAATTACATGTACACAATTGTCAGTAAATCCTGCGTCCTATGCCTTGAGTTTAGACTTGCCAAGAATATGCAAACACTTAATTTGCCAAAGTTGCTTTTAGATTAAATATGCCTACGTTTTTTTTTCTTAATTTTTTTTATTATGTTGTCATATTGCACAATGTGAAGAACAGGGTCCACCATTGAAGGATTGCTTTTTTCTATTGGAGCGATGTCCAGCGCCCGCAGCCATTTCAGGAGGGATCAAATGTAGATCAGTAGTATCGCTTAATCGTTGTGTGACGTTCCTCGTAGTTCATGTTAAAGTGCGCCCCTCTGACAGTGTTAGCTGCAGCCGTGTTGTGATTTGACTAATATGTTGAATTTGCACATATTAGAAACCTGATACACTGGAAAGGCCTTGGTTCAGGTTACTCAGGCCTGAGCCGAGACTATTATAGAGGGCAAAGTGTTGTGGATTTGTAGTTGTTTAAATTTCATGAAGGGACCAATTGAATGCATGAAGCTTATTTATACAACGCCAATTACTAAACTCCCCCAGTAATAGTTTTATTTCACTAGCCCTCTTTCCTCTTCTTGTACCTTAGTGCTAAAATGTTGATTATATTCTAAAAGCTACAAATTATTTATTAATGTTTAATACTAATATAGCTTACATTTTGTTTTGTCAAAAAAAGAAAAGAAAAAAAGAAAGTACCTGTATTTGGAGAACGACTGTATGGACAGTTCACGGTTTGACCACTAGGCGGCATAAATCTCCATCTCTCTCCTTGCCAAGCGTATGCCATAATGCATTGAAGTTCTACCATCTCCTTTTACTGCTAACATAAAGTTGTATGTACTACATTTTGTGGTGTGAAGCCAACAATATGTTTAAAATATTTTCAATAATTTAGGCCTTGTATGCACTGTACTAATAGACCTATGCTTGAAATACAGGTGTTTTATTTATAGCTAATGTCTCTGCCCCATAAACCGCTGTGCATTATTGTCCATGAAACATTTATACATGTTTTGAATATGCAAAAATGTTACTCACAAATTTGTTGATTGCAGTTATTGTGGACTGGAGCCAGCATTCATGAGCACAATAACAGCACAGTGTATGGGAGATAAGTATTACCATTGTTCAGTATGTGTGTACATGTGTAGACATTAAATCACTGCTCGTCACTGTAAAAACAAGCAGCAGAAAAACGGTGCCTTATTGATATTATTGCAGTGTAATCCAAGTTGCCTTGTTGTTGGTGATATAAACAAATAATAACAAAAAGCTTTTTTGCGTGTGTTGTTTCCCTGTTATTGCAATGGGGGGAAAAACAGTTACGTTATTTAATGTCTAAAAATGTAACTTCTCAGACGTGCAAACTGAATGAAAGGGTTGGTCGGCTGCAAGTTTACTTAACCATTTAATTTATCAGAAAATGTAATATGTGTAAAACTGTTTGCATCAGGGAGGGTGCATCACTTAAAGGCTTGGACCTAATTTGTTTTTGTAATAGATTTAAATCCACATGGCTCCTATCTGCCGTGTATTACACTATGAGCGATCATGAACCCGGAAGAAGCACCATGTGTATGCACCCGTGTGCGCTAAAACAGGGACTCCTTTGATCCAAAGAAGAATTAAAGGTTTAATTTATAAAACGTATATCAGTGTTCATTTCGTCGACTCAAATATTTAGTATTAATTTTAGTCAAAGTAATATTTTTGATGACTAAAATTGGACTAAAACTAAATTTAAAGTTTTTCATGAGACTAAAACTGTGACTTAAAATGTCCAGATAGTTCAGTCGACTAAAATAAGTCTAAATAAAAATGAAAAGGAGAGACTAAAATCATCCAAACTTTTATTGACAGTCTGAAAGAGCCTCATATCATGTAAATTCACGGCCAAAGGAACAGCTCTGAGCTCTGTTTATGTGAGAGAAGCTCACATAAACAAATGCTTATGCTGATTGTCTCTCAGCTTCAGAGCCGGACTGATGATGGCTGTGACTATGATCTTTGTCCCAAACACAATTGTTGTCTCACTGTGTTTTTTTTGTGTTTGTTTGTTTGTTTTTGCTTTATTATGTGTGGACACCTGCTGCATAATAATTTCCTTCGGGACAGTAATAAAGTTGAACCTTGAACCTTGAAGCAGAGGAACAAGATTAAATGATTATAATTAATATCATAATGCAATTTTAGTCGACTAAAACTAGACTAAAATGGAAGATATTTTTTTGACTAAAATTCAATTGCATTTTTGTCAAAAGACTAAGACTATATAATATATATATAATAAAGACTAAAGACGTATATTTAAAAAATTGCGAAACCAAGGCACTCCCCGAAGTTAAATGCTTTTATAAAACAGATATTTTTGTTGATATCGTGGTGATAATGATAAGTAAGGTCTCACACAAAGGGGCGCCTTTTATTCTGAAGGTTGTGTTTGTTGTTGGAGCCGGGGATTGAGAAAAACCTTGTGCCATTGACAAGTGTTTTTTTTTTTTTTTTTTAGTAGAATCAATTTGAAGAGACTCAGACACTTTCATCTCCCATGAAAGTGTCTGGGGCCACCTCCAAGTAGAGTGGCCCCGACGTGATAATGAGGAGGAGGTTGAATAAAAGGAGACGAAAGTGTTCAAATTTATTCGACACAACCTTCAGAATCAAAGGTAGCCCTTTATGTGTGAGACCTCACTTAGTGACAGAGTTAACAATGATCAGTGAATTTAAATCTTTCACGTGATTATTTGGTAGACTTCGACCTGAAAAGTTGAGGAACGTCAGCACTAAATTATAAACTTGCTAAAATATTTAATCCAAAACAATGCCTGTTTCATGTGAAATAATCAGACCATGTTTTCTTATATTTGCACACGATGCATTTGTGGTGAACGTGCTCAGTGCAGAGATAATAAAGATCTTGACTCACTGGCGTAGGCACAGTCCGCCCGAGTATCTGAGCAAGGGTTTACTATCGAGGTGTGGTGGTCACGCTGATAAAAAAAAAAGGTGCGCTGGCCATTGAGCATTTTTTTCTGGTTAGAATTTTCCCTTGAGAAAAAAAAAATATATTTCTCAACAGCTTTGTTATTGCAACTCACTTACTAAACAATGTCTATCAGGAAGTATTGGTTTTGTGATGCATCCAACAAACCACAAGCCACACAATGTAGTTCTCCCATTTCCAAGCATAAAGCAGAATGATTTGCATATTGTATGTATGTATTTTGACAGGTTGTTCATACCTTTCATTGCATCATATTAAAAACAAGTTGTAAACGAAGTGGGAGGAGAATTCCTATGATAAATCACCAGTTGTTGCCTTCAATGTCAGGATTCTTATTGCAAATTGATACTTTTGTGTGAGGCATCTTGTGTGTAGTATGCAAATCAGTCCATGTTACTATCATACATGCCCAAACATACAGTGTTAAGTAACATTACAGGTCTGTTATCATAGTTCCAAGAAATATAGACCTATAAAGAGAAAAATGTTCTTTATAATAACAAATCTGAAAAGTACCCTTACTCCGAGTAGTCTGGCATGCGTCCAGCCGCTTTCAACACTTGGCTGAACATTGTAGTTTGGTGCTGCTAATTAATGTAATACACAAAAATTGCCAGTGAGTTCAACATAAAACATAATCTTTAGAGTCACAGTTTAATCCACTCCTATTTTAAATCCATAGCCTCAAGTGTTGGCACAAATCTCAAGTGTGTAACCCAGTGGTAATGATTGATGATAGTTGTATTTTCTCTTTTACAGTTCCATAGTAAGTCTGACTCACACCAGCTGCAGCTTGAAGCGTCTGAAGTGTAAATGTTTTGGTCCCGGTTTTGGAGGTGGGTGTTTGTATCTCACACAGTCACCCCTTCAGAGCTGACTCAGGCCGGGAACTCCAGGATGACTTTAACTGGGATAGAGAACTACTGTTTGTGACGTCACGCTTCTCCAGTACTGTTATTTAAAGTCCATTGTGCTGCAACCACGTACTGTATAGGCATTATGTGCAGTATGTGCTCAAACAAATGCATTTTGGTGAATTAAGGCAATGGTTTCCAACTCTTCTAGTCTCTATGATTCAGTCAATTAGTTTAATTTATTTAATCTATTTGATAGGAGGATTAATCGGTGCATGAAATGATGCTTTGTACCAGACTTTAGCTTTTTACAAAACACTGTACTAAAAGAATAAAACAATGCAGTACGCTCAAAATAAAGCCAAGTGTTGCCATCCCATTTTCTACACAAAGTACTTAAGCGCTTTCTTTTTATTACTGATGTTGGGAAATGGTTCACTGTAAATAACAATATATTTATTCATCCTTTGCAAATGTAATACACTGCCTTTTTAATTAGATTTTATAGCCGTGGTACACCTGCGGGACGTGTAAATGTCATTTTATCCAGTACTGTACACCTTTAACTTAATCCAAAATATTCTAAAACCTACTTTTTTTCTATTGTTTGTTCACAGGGGATCTATGTTTACCTTTTTGTTTTGAGCTCAAAATAAACTTTAAAAAGACATCTGCTTCTCCCTGGTCATTCCGAGGGGGCGACACAAACACTTTTACATTGCTTTCCTTTAACATGATATCTGATCTCGCCTTGTGGTCCCCACATCCCTGGTTAGGGTAAGGGATGGATAACTTGTCGGATGGACAAGCTGATCATTTTTTTATTCATGGCTTCTAATGTTTGGTTGCACCATTGCCACATTGTTTTCCCACAGACACCAAACTTCTGTTGAAAGCTGTGTTTTGAGAGGATATTGCATCAGATCTGAGCAAACAGCAATGTACATCCTCTGAAACCACCGGTGACATCATGTAATTTACCTAATGCTCTGCAGAAACAAATTAAAATAGATCATTCTATTAAAAACTAATTCATAACTTGAATGTGTTTGTCTTCTAATAGTTTGATGGGAGGATGTCAGTGGTATTATTAAGTATTGATCAAAGTTTACAATAAACATAATGAAATGGCAAGTCTATTAATAAAATAAGAGGGAAAATTTAGTTTTACAACATTCTGGGTAGATACAGGGGTGTAGTTGGAAAAACCCCGCTATAACATGGTTATGGACATTTTTACTTGATTTGAGTACATTTTCTTAGTGGAATAATTGTTTTTTTCCTCTTTTTTTAAAAGCCACAATATATTTTGCTCTTACTTTCAAACTTATTCCAGAGAGATATGTCCCCCCTCTTGATTTAAATCTTCTCAAATCAAGGACACATTTCTTTCAACCTTCCCCCTCTGTGATAAACATGTTAAAATCATACGCCAACTGTTTTCTGTCAAGATTGTTTAATTCTTAAATAGTATGTCATAGTAACAGTTGATTCATGATACAGTACAATGAAAAAGACAATTTTACAAAAAAAACCTGCTGGTCTCTGGTGCAGCTGTTACTCCTTATAATTCCCTAATTTGCATACTGGAGGATCCAAAAGTCCTAACGCGCTCATGACCACAACTTTGACTGTGGTTGGGTTATGAAGTGAGCCTAGTTATTGCTTTTAGAAGAAAGAAGAAAGACGAAAGGACATCTTGATCAAGCTGCCAATGTTTGACACTGGTAACGATATTATCTCGTGAAACAGTCACATATCAGATTTTATTTTGAATGTAATTAGACAGACACTATTAATCATCTAGTCAGTAATAGTCTGTTCTTTCCAAACCACAAAGGACCTCCAGCACAATTCAAACATCTTTTAATTCCAAATTTGTATTTCTGATAATCTTATCTGTGATATTCTGGCAGGCCCAATACTCCCAAGTAAAGAGACGCTTCTTAAATCTGTCATCATTGCGCCCTTTATGATTATTATAGTGTCTGCCTATAGGCTTCTACTTGTACGAGTGTCTGTTGTCGTAAAACATGAAAACATCTGAATATGAAAAACAGCAAAAGATCACTTCTGCAGAATCGTCAGTGTCTATTCAGCTGTGGACATCCTGGTGACAAAGTGCGAGGTCGAGGTTGTCTACTTTGATTTGGACGAAGCTCAAAAAGTGTGTGTGTGTGTGTGTGTGAAGCCACCATGTTGTTCTTGTTGGGACAGGACGACTCGGGGATAATTAACAGGTGGTCCCGAGCACTGCTTTGCATATATATACACAGCCCCTGTGCATTGGTGGAGCACAGTCCGTCGCTGAAACGTCAAGGATGCTCGTGTTGTGCCTCCTGACTGTGGCTTGGCAAAATCTGGGGAATTGTGCACCTTTGCAGTCTCCTTCCCTGTCAAGACTTCACCATCACCCAGGACCTCGAGAAGACGAGAGGGCATTTGCAGAGGTATGCAGACTGAATTCAGACAGGTTTATAGTCCACTTATCTTGACCTGAGCAGGTACGAAGTGAATTACTGCTTTGACTAAGTGCTGCATATCCTTAAAAGCTTCCCATAACGAACACCACTCTTTACAACAGGTTTGTGCTGACTGTACAGGGATGATTTTGTCCTGTGTTAAAGCTACTGCAATATGCTACATGTCCTGTAATGGTCATTCATATAGAGGTATTTGTTAACTTCACACAACATCAACAAATGATGTCGCCCAAATGAATAAAAAATTTGACTGAATTTGTAAAAAAAAAAAAAAAAAAGTTTTAATGAAAACTACCCAAATAGATCAACAATGTTGCAAAGATCCCTTTAATTATTATACAGGACCTTTACATTTGTTCTTATAGAATACATTATTATTGTAGTAATTCAAATAATGATTTATTCTATAAGATGATAACAGACCATGAGAACAAATGCAGCTCATTATATCATAAGTAAGTTTGTAAGTAGGCTATATATCATGGTGCTATTAACCCTGTCAACCAAGAATGCTTCATAGAAACAAAACATTGTACTTTTGTCAAACCACAACTAAGAGCAATGTTATAGGCTGCTCATTACACTTGAGCCAATGGCGTCTTCTACTTTCAAAATATGACCACAAGACTAATTAAGAGATTGAAAGATAAAAACACTGACAAATACAATTCGTCCCCTTAGAATGATATAAGGTTCTATCTGCATTGTAGTTCTGAGATATTTAGGTTTAACGTTTTGAACACAGCATTTTTGCTAGTAAGCGAGTAGCTTTTATCATAATGTCAGATTCCTAGGCTTATTAAAGGCTTGTTGTTGTATTTTTTCGCATTATTTCATGTGCATTTTACCAGGCTGTGTTGTGGCAGAACCCGACATAAGCTGTAGTTGATGAAAAGACTTGCTTTATAGATATAAGTACACATTATCCCAAGGTCTTGTGGACAAATTGACTCCAACAATTACACAGGTACAGCCATCTGAGTGCTATGATTACAGCTCACAGAAATGTGTGGAATGTTTACTGTAAAAACATGGACAGCTGATGTTACAGTTCAACAAAGGAAAACGCTGCCGATTATAAGATCACAGCATATAATTTTGTGTCGACAGGAGTATCTAAGGCACTTCTATGGCTACCAGCCAGAGAGGAGACCCAAGAGGAGCGCGCAGAATGAAGTGGATGCCAATTGGTCGACGGGGTTTTGTGATAAAATCAAGCACATGCAGAGATTTTTCGGGTTGCCCCCTAGTGGAGAGCTAACCAAAGACACGCTGGAGGTGATGAGGAAGCCCCGCTGCGGCCTGTCTGATGTGGAACCGTTTGGAGATACAGTGAGGTGGACAAAAAGCAGACTGAGCTACAGGTAAAGCTAAAAGTCGAAATGAATAAGTTTGGTTGAGTTTGCAGAACTCTTTTATTTGCAGAAGCTGCTTCTTTGCTCTTGTGGTCAGAAAATTGTGACAACTTAGCCCGAGCTAGAGCGATCGTTAATCAAGACTCTAGCCCCTGCTGGGAGGAGGGAACAAGACTGTATCACTCAATTTGCAAGTTTTTGTAACTCTCTGATGCAGAAGCAAAAGGGTGCTATGATCCTTTAGCATTAAAGTGATAGTTTGTAAGAAAGTGAGGAGAGAGAGAGAGAGAGAGAGAGAGAGAGAGAGAGAGAGAGAGAGAGAGAGAGAGAATCAAATTCCTCCCCTCTTTTACCAGAAAGCCTTCTGAGTTTCCAAAATGAGGTGAGCAGGATCAGAATTTTCAAAAGGAAATGATCAAGCTCCTCCCCCTCCCTCCTGATTGGAGCTGACAGGCTGGTTCACAGGAAAAGCTTGTCTCATTGGTCAACACGGGTGGATATTGGACTGTGATTAGTTGCTGAGATCCAGGAAGGATAAAGGAAGGAAGGAAAGGAAAAATAATGTATATACAGTGTATACTGTACTTACTTTATGCATTAAAATCCAAGACCAGGTGGTCAATTTTGCACCTTTAATAAAATGTGTAATACATTTAGACTTCCAGATTATCACTTTAACAAAACATGATCATTCACTTGATCCAGGCCATTATAGAAAGGAGACAAGGCATGCTAAAGCTGTAAGCTCTCCAGTCATAACGCGTCAACATATGGATAGGTATAATTGCTAATAACCCAACCCTAACCCTAACCTGGCAGGTAACAGGTTGAGTTTCATTACGTTGAACACTACCTGGATGAATTAGAGCGTGCACAAACATAAAAGTTTTACACCAATCAGACCTTTGGGAGTTTTATCCCTGATGCTAAAATCGTTTTCCCGCTTATTAAACCAACGACAACATTTCTTTAATCCTATTTACCAACAGAAGATAATGAAAGCAATGTGCCCAAGGACACTATGACACTGTGCCCTGTCCAGAGCTGGAATGTTATGGTATAACTAATGAATCCAAAATACTTTTCAGGATAGTTGGAAAAAGGCTGCCAATCCCTGCCTCGCAAGTCCGAAAAGTCTTCAGAGACGCATGGAAGATTTGGTCCAATGTCACGCCGATGAAATTTCAGAAGCGCGGCAGAAGAGAGGCCGACATAACTATCTCTTTCTACAGTGGTGGTAAGCATAAAGGTCAGAGGTAACTTGTACAGAGTAATTTATGATAATTATTTTGCAGATCATCAAGATGGCACCCCATTTGACGGTAAACAGGGAATCCTTGCGCACGCCTTCTTGCCTGGCACTGGGATTGGCGGAGACGTGCACTTTGATGCAGATGAAGACTGGAGCACAAACTCTACTGGTGAGACTTTCAGAATAGCTTTCAAACTGACCATGAAACATTATGTCTTACCAACTGCACATCCTGTGTTAGGATACAATCTGCTTACCGTGGCGGTGCACGAGTTCGGCCATGCCATTGGCTTGGCCCACACACCAGACCCCGGGGCAGTCATGTACCCCTCGTACAACTTTGAACCAAACAATACACTTGAACTCTCATTTCGGGATGTGAAGGAAGTCCAACACTTGTATGGTAAGATGTCGCATATTCAAATACTAAATTCACCTGTCTGGCACTCTTTAGTATGCCACGGTGACACTTTATAATACCTACACCTTATACCTTAATCAGTCATGAACTTTATTAATTAAGTGTGAAACATACTACTACATATTATACTACTTACCCACTATGGCACTTCTAGTATGGCATCTAATTGTGTAAGTTCTTACTTCACAGTTTATATATAAGTATTTATTAATAAATAGTTCATGATTAATAAAGTCTTAGTTCGTGATTTAATAAGAAAATAGGTTATTACAAAGTGTTATTGTGCTGGTAAAACTACTAATGGATACTATAATCAATAATAAATCAATAAATAAACAAAATTCCTGTTTGGTTTTCTGAAATTGTGGATCTCTGTACATAACAATGTTTAGCTGGTATGTAGTTTTTTCTGAAATAATTTATTCCCCATATACCTAGTTTTGTTATCCTAGTTTTTAATTAGGTACTTTAGGTTAAAGGAACAGGCCACCGTTTTTCCATACTGAGATATGTTCTTACCTGAGTTTAGACGAGTTCATACGTACCTGTCTGGTCTTTGTGCGTGCCCGTGGAGGAGCGTGGTAACTTCCAACGAACTATGGCCCCGTTTGGAGCCATAGGAATAAACTGGGGGAGGGCAAATGCTAACAACATCTTTGGTCTTTTTGCATGACTGAGGGCACACAGTTCTTCCATACTGTGATATGTTCTTACCTGAGTTTAGACGAGTTCATACGTACCTGTCTGTTCTTTGTGCGTGTCCGTGGAAGAGCTTGGTCGCTTCCAACGTCACCCCTGTTTGGAGCCATAGGAATATACTGGTAGAGGCCAAATGCTTACAACATCTTTGGTCGTTTGCGTGACTGAGGGCACGCACAAAGACCAGACAGGTACGCATCAACTCGTCTAAGCTCAAGTAAGAACATATCCCAGTATGGAAAAACGGTGGCCTGTTCCTTTAAGAAAGGAAGAGATCTAAACGTGTCCTTCAAATGTTTTACAGGCATTAGCCCACATTTTGACTCACTGTTTTCCAATAAGCCTCCTCCCAAAACCCCTGACAAATGTGACCCAGACTTGTCTTTTGACGCCGTAACAGAATTACAACAAGAACTGCATTTTTTCAAAGACAGGTGTGTATCTACATGTATTTTCCATCTGCGTTGCGTAGGCTGACAGACGCTCCAGGTAAAAAAAACAAAAAGATTAAGCTAACTCAGGTGTTGCCTTTTCAGATTCATGTGGCGCAAGCATCCACAGTTTGGGGAAACCCGTATAACTCTGACCAACAGCCTGTGGCCGAGCATCATACCCTCAAACCTGGACGCCGTCTACATGAATATAGAGAAGAATTTCAATGTGTTTTTCAAAGGTAAATCAAAGTACAAAAATCACTGGTGAAAAATGTAGGATTTTAAACATTTTCAGCTTTAGTCAAAACTAGGGAGATTATTTTCACCTCTCAGACACACAATAGTTTATCTTATGATTTTTCTGTAATGTGAAGTTACCATTTTGTGTGTGTGTGCATAATAAAGATCTCTGTGAGTGAAATAAAAGACAAAGGACATGTGGAACCAAAGTGTTACTTGACGTGTGCGATGTAAGGTTCAGTTAACATTGAGCCTACTGCACAAGTTACTGTTTCAAAAGAAAAGGATTAAACATAAGGTGCTATTGAATGATAACTATGGCTACAGATCTCATGAACAAATCCTAATACACACCCTTCTCATTACAGACAAATCAGTTTATACGTACATACATCTTTTCTCAACAATACTAGGTGTCAAGACTGTGACGCTAATCCTGACTTGTTTGTGTTGTTTGTGTAGTTTTCGTAGCTGTTGTGCCTTTATGGAGTTTTGATCATGACTTTGAGACTTAAACTGTGTGAATCCTATTACATAGTTTAGTGTTATATAGTTAATGGTGGTATTTTGCTTTTCAGGTACTCAGTATTGGAAACTAACTCAGTTACAGCTGGAAGAAGGTTTTCCTAAAAACATCACAGACTTGGGTTTTCCTTCCCGAGTAAAATCTGTGGATGCTGCTCTTCACTTCCGCTTTGAGCGCTACAGTGTGTTCTTCACTGGACAAGAGTGTTGGAGGTACACACCAGAACTGCAATAGGCATACGTGGGAATTGCAAAAATACAGTATTTCAAGTTAAAGCAGAAGAGACTTGCTCTTCTGCTTCTGCTTTAACTTGAAATACTGTATTTTTGCAATTTCATGAGCCATATACAGTAAATAAGTCATTTCCTCTTTGTAACAGCATACGCATTGATGATGTTTATTTGTCATTCAACCATCCACTAACAGTGACTTTGCTGATCTTTTTATAGCACTTAATACAGACTCCAGTTTACACTGTTGACGTTGAAGATGTCATGTTGTTTTTTCAGATATGATGAACTATGGGAAGTACTGGACACCAGACCAACACTCATAGAGCAAGAGTGGCCTGGGATTCCAGCCCCAATTGATGCTGCTGTATATTTTGATGGTACAAAAAGTCCTTTCTTTGATGGGGCAAACTTCATGCAGTTCAAGTCTTCATTATATTTGCCATCAAAGCCTCATCAGAACTGTATAGGTCTATAAAAAGGATAATTCTGCAAAATACTGACATTTACCTATAATCATTTCTCTTTAAAGTAGGCCTTTAATATTCTTTTTTTTTTTTTTTCTTAGCCACCTTTCCACTCCTAAATCAGGCATTTCTTTCATATAGTGGGAAAACTGTTTTCTTACTAACTCTTTACAAATGAGCATATTTGAGTCTTCATAGTTTGTTGATGTTTTTTTCCCCCCACAGACTATGTGCACTTTTTCAAGGGGAATGTCCACTACACGTATGACCACAACTCCAAACAAGTGGTCTCCACCGGCCCCGTGAACGACCTGCTGGAATGCACCAAAACCATAAACAACGAAATCCACACTGACTAACTGCACATAATGGACGCAAATGTGACACTGTATAATTTCAACAAACCACAATGTTCTTTATGAATTGCAGGTTGGTGAATAAGCGGATGTGATTGCTTACGTCTCCTGTTGTAGACAAGGTGTTGTAATATCTATGGTTGTAATGAGTTTACCTGTGACGATCATTTTGTGTTTTATTGTTTTTTTTTAAATTATGCACATATTTAAGTTTTACTTTGTCTGTGTTTGTCCTTTTGTAAGATACTCTGCATTAGCTTTGTCGTTGTAGCTTTGTATATATATATTTTGGGAAGTTACCTGACCAAATTGTTACACAAAACAGATGTCCTCTATTAGGCAATGACTCTACCTAAATTGTAGCTTTCCATACAACAATAAATCAGCAATACTGCGACACTTTACTTAGTGGAAAATAACATCTTTGTTGGATGCGTGAAAAGATGTGTCAACTATAGTATATAATCTGCAGGGATTATGGCAATTATGAATGACCTGAACAGAAAAGGTGAATAAAGTGGATTTTAATGATTCATAATGACGAATTATTTGGATTTCTGACATGGTTATTCCAGGAAAACATGTATTTACAGATCAGATTAATCTTTAAATGAACACAGCGAGGTGTAACAGGCTTTTGTCTCAGATGACGTGAACGAGCATGTCTGTGTTTGCAGCCGTGGCGCCGCTCCAAATGTCCTTACTGCACATTACATTAAACTGTGGTGGTAGTAGTAGTGGTAGTAGTAGTAGTAGTAGTAGTAGTAGTAGTGGTAGTAGTAGTAGTAGTACTAGTAGTAGTAGTGCTACTGCTACTAATGATATATTCAAACTGACTTTTTCATCACACATTCCATTTAATTTACAAGTTCAATACTAAAAACACACAACTGTAAAGACCAAAACATCTGGCCTTGTTAATGGCAGAACATTTCCTCCCACTTTGGCCGATTTGTAGAGATCTAAACATAGCTGTTCAGACCCATGAACCTCATAAATGTGTAAAAATAGAGTTTATAATCATTTAAGACTTCACTGAATTGCTGTATATGTATTGATAAAATGACTGAAACGTGATAAGTTTAAATATTTACAGCTAACACAGACTTATTTTGAGCAGAAATAGATTAAAAATGTATTCAAACTAAATCTATTTCTCCCGGATCATGATGCTGTCACACTTTGTTTAGGGATTGTTTTTTATTATTATTGTATGACCAAAGGGCCCACCACTTCCTCTTTTCCTCTTGACTCCTTAAAAGGAGCATTTACTCACTGTGTGACGGTGGAGTTGCTCAACACACCCTGGCACCTGGGCTATAAAACGGCAAGTCCCCGAGCACAAACACAAATCTCACTCGAGAGAGAAACATGAAGACAGTCATGAAGAGCTTAATGATCCTGAGCCTGGCCGCTGCAGTCTACTGTATGCCACTGTCAACCATCACCAAGCAGGACGAGAGCTTTGCAATGGTATGTTTTTATGCTTTTATAATATGCATGAATGTGAATATGTGAGCTTCTTAATAAGCTAAGAGATGTGAGGCAATACCACAAACTGTGTGAGTGATTTGGAGGGTCTGTTGGTGCAGATGTGTGCAGCCGCGCTTCTGTCAGTCGACCAGCGATTATAGATTGAATGATATAACCTTGAAGCGCTTTGAGTGGCTTGTGTCATGTGAAAAGCATTATACAAATAAGATTCCTTCCTTCTTGTATGCATGATTTTAAACTCCTGAATTGTCAATTTGCACTGATAAGGTAAGGAGGACACTGAGGAACCCATAGGATTTTTTCAGTTCGGGTCCTCAGTCCAAAAACGTTTGAGAGTCCCTGCCATAATGACAAGATGAGCTATTGAAAACTAGAACTGATCAGTGTATGTTTCATGTACAAAATCTAATATCTAGGCCATTTTTTAGGACTATCTAAAGAAATTCTACAACCTCACTGAGGAGACGGGCCCGACGGTCAGACGAGGCCTCAGTCCAGTCACCAAGAAGCTGAGAGAGATGCAGAAGTTTTTCGGACTCAAAGTCACTGGTCACCTTGACGCCGAAACAATGTCCATGATGAAGAAACCTCGCTGCGGTGTTCCGGATGAAAAAGTCGCCCGATACTCCACCTTTGGGAATAACCTCGTATGGCCAAAAAACACCCTGACGTACAGGTGAGCATCTCTTTCAAGGAGCAAAGATCTTTCATAAAATGTGCATTTACTGACTATTTTTGCTTGGAACAGAATTGAAAACTACACTCCAGATATGACCGCGGCAGAAGTCGATGACTCCATTGAAAAAGCCCTAAACGTGTGGGCCAAAGTCACTCCCCTGCGGTTCACCCGGATCTACAGCGGCACTGCAGACATCATGATCTCCTTTGGCAGCGGATGTAAGTATTTGATCAAATGGCAGTAGCAGAGTTAATAAAACTAGATGATCACGACGATTATCCTCATGCCGACAGACCACCGTGACTCTTACCCCTTTGACGGACCTGATGGCACACTGGCCCACGCTTTCGCCCCGTCATCCGGCATCGGAGGAGACGCACATTTCGACGAGGATGAGACTTTCACCTACCGCTCAAACTCTGGTTAGTTCCCTCATTATGCTGAACACTCACACTCACACTGTAACACAGATTAACAAACCACATCTTTGTCTCCCAGGCTATGTGCTGTTTCTGGTGGCTGCCCATGAGTTCGGTCACTCTTTGGGCCTGTCCCATTCGGATGATCCCGGCGCACTCATGGCCCCCATCTACTCCTTCAGGAACCCTGACACCTTTGTTCTACCTCAGGACGATGTCAACGGCATTCAGTCCCTCTATGGTGAGCACAAATATGTACAAACACTTTATAGAAAATGTATTTTTTGTGGCATCATTCACACAAATGTATCTTTTTCTTAAAGGCCCAAACCCCGATAAACCTGGCCCAGGACCTAACCCCACGGCGCCCGCTACTCCTGACGCATGTGACTCCAATCTGGTCTTGGATGCTGTTACCACCCTCAGAGGAGAAATGATCTTCTTTAAAGAAAGGTACCATTTTTGTTTGTACTTTACGTATTTCTCATTTTATTGTTTTTTATATACAATTTAATTTGAATAATAACTATGGCACCTTGTTTATTTGTCTATATCTGGATTCAAATTCTCAGATGAAATGAATCAAATTATCTGTTATCTTAAGTATGAACAAATATGAAATACTGACAGAAACAAATTCACATCGTCACAAAGTATTTGGTTTTGCAAATATTTCCCAAAACGTATCCAAATCTCGACTAAGCCGGGACTAAAAACAACAACAACAGGCTAAACTAATTTTAAGCTTGACTCTGGAGTGCTATGAGAGGATTAAATTGAGAAACACTGATACAGAGCATAACATTTATATTAAATCTACTCTCTAACGTAGCCTTGGTATTACACTCATATAACAGTCTTAAATTAAGCACATCTTCATGTCTGTCACATACTGTATGTTCTTCAAATAAAGTTAATACTATTTTACATTCTTGTGTGCTTTAGCTTCTTCTGGCGCAGCTACCCTCAGAGCTACACGACGCAGCAGTCTCTCATCACCAACTTCTGGCCTGACGCTCCTAACACTGTGGACGCAGCCTATGAGAGCCAGGAGACGGACCGGGTTCTTCTCTTTAAAGGTGAGTCCGCCTTTGCGGAACCTCAAAGACAAAACTTGCACTACTATGTTGCTCTTTACTCAACAACCTTTTCAACCATTTCACAGGTCGCCAGGTGTGGGCGTTCAACGCTTATGATCTTGTAGCAGGTTACCCAAAATCCATTTCCAGCTTCGGTCTTCCCAAGACGGTGAAGAAAATCGACGCTGCTTTGTTTGATGTGGCCACTCGCAAGACGCTGTTCTTTGTAGACGATATGTATTACAGGTATGTAGTGTGCTTTGTAGTTTGGTTTATTGTGAGATAAAAAAATATTAACAATCATGGGATTATTTTCACAGTTATAATGAGATCACTAAGAAGATGGATGAGGGATATCCTAAATATGTGGATGAGAAGTTCTCCGGTCTGAGCAGCAAAGTCACTGCAGCCTTCCAGCACAGAGGTGAGTCCATCACAAACAGAGTCTGTCAGTGACTGAATAAAACTACATTAGTGTTTTGACGATGATAGAATTTAAATTGTTGTGTTCTGCAATGGCCTTGAGGCAATTGGTGACGGCTCTTATCACTCTGTCATAGCACAACGCCAGTCTCAAAGTCCTATATTTGCTGAATATATCGTCTTCACTGTGTTGTCCAATAAAGCCTGCCCGCCCCAGAAAAAAGAATAGTATTAATTAAAAGCATTTCTAATAGTTGTAGTTGCTTAGGTTAAAAAGTCATATTATTTGAGCAATAACAAAGGTGCAGACGTCCATCCATCCATCCATCCATCCATCTCCTCATAATGAATGTGCAGTTTCGATGATGGACTAACATAAGTGTGTTTTTGCGCAGGTTTCACGTACATCTACAGTGGTCCGTTCATGTTTGAGTACAGTCTGAGGAGTGGACACCTGTTCCGTATGCTCAACAACAACTACTTCCTGCCCTGCAGCAACTACTAGAGCCGTCCTGAGTGCCACATGAAGTAAAAACAGCATGAATGTCTTTGCACTGATACGGTTAAATACTGTAATGCACCTTTCTGTTCAAGCACCTTAATTAACTTCATATGTGTCTTATTTATGTGTTTTTTACTGCTATTTAAATCTAAGTTAATATGTGTTCTTTGAAGTCAGCCTGGAACTTGTTACATAAATCTCATCAAAATAAATTTATAAAAAAAATCAAATGGTTGACATCTTTTCATTACATTGATTATTATGAAGACATGCATGCATACTAAGCCTAATGTAATCTATCTTCTGTAGAGCTGCGTATAGATTAGAAAAATAAAGTACATGTAGAGAAGAGACAGAAGAATTCACCACTGACTGGCAGTACTCACCGAATGAAAAGCAAAAACAAAAAATCTGATTATCAGCACATTTACACTTTTACACCACTGTTATTTACCAAATTATCCTTTATTATTTTAATTGAAAACAAACAAACATTAAAGCTCTGACCACATGCAAAGATAGGAGCTCATCTTTTATATTTGCAATACAAAGTACAGCCACCAGATGTCACCGGAAAGGATTTTGTATTTTGGTTCATGCTTGTTGTTACGGCCCCAGGCCTCCTGAGGGCTGTTTCATAAAACTCGCTCAGTAAAGCCAGGCTTAGGCTCCAAATCCTGACTTAAGTTAGGCACAACAATTCAAGCTGCGATTACTGGGTTTCACCAAAAGGACACCGAGCTTGACTAATCTCACTAATTCAAGACATGAGGTTCAACTAATTAGCACTTGCTGCGTATGTAGGAATAAGTAAAATTGTACACTCCCATAAAATGTCTTAGTAGTTGGATCCTGATAGCATACATAATTATAAAAGTATGTTGTAAGCAAATCTAGTTGAAGGGATATTTCAGGATTTTTGACATAGGGCCTCATTTCCTAGTTATCCAGAGTGTTGCTGGTACCTGGAGATATTTTTTTTGTAAGTAATAAGTCATTTGCCTCAGGTGCACTGTGGAGTGCGTAAGACTGTTTTTAATGCAGGCTAGCTGATATCGTAGAAATGCGCTAGCCTTGCATTGGCCTAGCGCCACGAAACTCTTCAAACATAAGAACTGCATGAATTACAAAAATAATATCTCCAGGTACCAGCAACACTCTGGATAACTAGGAAATGAGGCCCTATGTCAAAAATCCTGAAATATCCCTTTAACCTGTAGAAGCAATAGCGCTTTTGCGCCACAGGTGGGCGCTCGTCGTTCAATATGTGTGGTAAAAGTCTCGAGTAAGACAAGTTGCGGTACAACCAATGGGCACTGGCTGCTCTGCTTTATGACCACGACACTGGGGGCCGCCATTGCTCCGCCATTGCTCCGCCATTGCTCCGCCATTGCTGTAGTACCTCCATATCGCCACTAGGCCCCCATTGAAAAGCATTGGAGTTCAGACACCTTAAAAACAACTTTCAACTTTTCAACACTGGACTAGGCTAGATATTCCTCCTGAGATAACGCTGGGTTAATCACAATATATGAAACCAGGCTGGTTTTCGTAAGAAGAATTTTTGAAATCTCGTACTTAATGAGGCTCGGACTGTTAGCATTGGAGCAGCGCGAGCTACACGTCACGCAAGGGCCGAGTCTACGGTGAAAATCCCGCCCGTATGTCCTTTTTAGAAACATGCTTCGTCAGAGCTGGGGAGGGGGAGTCTGTAAATCCGCCATGAATTCCCCCACGACCGTGGTCATTTTGGTAAACGGGGAGGAGTGAGCATAAGACGGGCCGCCAGCTCTGTTCCTCTACATTAGCTTCATAGGTACATGACACAGGTCATGAGGGAGGGGCCTGTGGGCTAAGGTTCCTTTTATTGGACAAGCTTTTTGATGACACATAAAGTCATTAATAAGTCACACAACTTTGTATTTCACAGATGAGAGAAAGAGACAATGTTGGTGTATATTTATAATTTATTGCATAAAGTAATTGATTTTGTGATGTCATGTTTTCTTTTTCACATATTTGAGGCGAACATACATTTTGGCCAGATGATGGCGCTAATGTCCTGCTTGTGTCATTTACATTGCCAAGTGGTGTTGGACCAGGCTAAATTCTTAGACTATATTTCCATAGTAACTGAGCCAGACTCAGAGTGAGCCTGGTCTATGAAACCGAAAAGACAACAAAATAAGCCAGACTTGGCCAAATAAGCCTAGTTTACAGAGTCTGGTAATTATGAAACAGCCCTCAGGCTCCCTCCTTTTTGTATACTGTATTTGTTTGTGTGGCCTAAACCTGTCTATTCCGTCCATGGATATCTGGCTGTGCGAGCTCTGGCCTGCGATTGGAGGACTGGTTTCAAGCTCGGTTCTGGTTCCTGATCAACCACCCGTTGCAGCCACGCCTATGTAAGGTTCAGTTAACATCTGGCCTACTACACAAATTACTCTTTCAAAAGAAAATGAACAAAAGGTGCCATTGAAAGACAAAACTATGGCTACAGATCTGATTACACTAATTATGCACACATCCTAATACACACACTTCTCATCACAGACAAATCAGTTTATACATGCATACATCTTTTCTCAACAATACTAATACCATAGGAATAAGTGTCACGACTGTGACCCTAATCCTGTATTTTGTTTGTTTTGTTTGCATAGTTTTTGTAGCTGTTGTGACTTAAAGGAGTTTTGATCATGACTTTCACTGTGTGAATTTTACTACATAGTTTAGTGTTATATAGTTAATGTTGGTGTTTTGCTTTTCAGGTACTCAGTATTGGAAACTAGCTCAGTTACAGCTGAGGGAAGGTTTTCCCAAAAACATCACAGACTTGGGTTTTCCTTCCAGAGTAAAATCTGTGGATGCTGCTCTTCACTTCCGCTTTGAGCGCTACAGTGTATTCTTCACTGGACATGAGTGTTGGGGGTACACACCAGAACTGCAATAGGCATATGCAATCAAACACGTCTCTTCTGCTTTAACTTGAAATACTGCACAATTGTGTGGTTACAGAGCCATATACAGTAAACAAGTAATTTCCTCTTTGCAACAGCAAACACACTGAGGATGTTTATTTGTCATCCAACCATCCACTAACAATGACTTTGCTGATCTTTTTATAACACTTAATACAGACTCCAGTTTACACTGTTGAGGTTGAAGATTTCTTGTCATGTTGTTTTTTCCAGATATGATGAACTATGAGAGGTACTGGACAACAGACCATCACCCATAGAGCAAGCTGCTGTTTAAGTTAATTGCTCTACATTATGTTTGCCATCAAAGCCTCATGCAACTGTATAAGTCTATGAATAGGATAGATTATTCTATGAAATACTGACATTTACCTATAATTTTTTTCTTCTTCAAAGGAGCCAAAGGAGATTTTTCAACAGCTTCATAAAAAAATGACACACACATTAGTTTTTTTTACTAAGCCACATTTCCACGCCTCAATCAGGCATTTCTTTCATATAATGGGAAAACTGTTTTCTTGCTAGCTCTTTGCAAACAAGCATATTTGAGTCTTCATAGTTTGCTGATGTTATTCCCCGCAGATTATGTGCACTTTTTCAAGGGGAATGTCCACTACACGTATGACCACAACTCCAAACAAGTGGTCTCCACCGGCCCCGTGAACCACCTGCTGGAATTTACGATACTCTGCATTCGCTTTGTTGCTGTAGCTTTGTATTTGGCAGCCCAAACCGCATTCTCCGAGAGGAGGAACCTTTTTGAAGCTACAGATCGTCTCATGAAAGCATTCCCCCAGGGGAGCCTGAGAGGGGGGGAGAATGAGAACCCTAATCTGACAGACCCAAGGTTACCGACTAATGGCAATGGAGAAACGACAACGACCGCAGTATGCAGGACAGGTGTGGGAAAACCTACAAAAACGGCCATGACCTTAAGATCCACCAAGTCAGGATGAAGTGTTTGGAGAACATCACAGCGTACAGAGGCTACTTCTGATCAGAACGCAGGAGGAGCCGAGCCAGGAAGCACCCCATAGCACTCAGAGCCTCTAACCGTCCCTCCATGTCTTCTACCCCAGGCAATGGTCCAAATCAAGTGGCCACAGGCCTGTAAAATGGCAGTCTGAAAGCAGTCTGACAAGTTTCAAGTTTCAAGTTTAATGGTTTTGTATAGCCCAATATCACAACAGAAGTCGCCTCACAGGGGTGCACCAAACATTAAGGCAATAAAACAGGGCAATAAATTTGACAATTAAAAGTTCAGGTGAATCCAGGCAAATATAATGTCCAATAGGAGGTAGTGACGAGCGGCGTGGGTGTCCCCCGTCCTTAGACGATGTCGCTAAGGTGCTTGAAGCAACAGTGAAGCAACAGTGAAGGGAGATGTGGATTGAAGGCTGCAGGCAATGATGACCATCATCTCCAGCTTAGCTCAGGAGAGGTTCGGTGCTGAGGAGAAGCGATCAACTCGATCCACCTACACAAGGAACCAGAAGGTGGATGGAGTTGAAGTCCCTCAGGAAGCAGCACAAAGAAGCCTGGCAGAGTGAGTTGCACTGCATAACCTTCCTGATTATTCGGGCATATGATGCCAAATCTAGCCTATCAAACCTCTGTACGTGGGGAAAAGCAGATATGTCACCAATTTGCCATCTGGAATGCTGGAGCACATTCTGAGCCCTTGTCCAACAGTGCTTGGTCAGGTTCGTTACACCTGGCATCAAAACCAGGTGGCCGAGGGAGTAACACCACCAGCTCAATCACATTTGCGCGGCAGAGGAACAGCCACAAGCAGGGAGGAAGGCACCACCTGGCATCAGCCAAGGACTGGAAACTATCTGTGGATTCGGAGAAGCAGCTGAAATTCCCCCAGCATATTGTCAGCACAACTCTGTATCCGCCAACGTAGTCTCAGAGAGCACCAAGAATATCGTCATCCTGGAGCTGGCCGTGCCATGGGAGGACCGCTTTGGAGAAGCTCACAAAAGAAAGATGACCAAATATGAACATCTGGTCACAGAGCTCAGGAATGGAAGGCGAGATACATGCCCATTGAGGTTGACTGCAGAGGATTTGTGGGGTGCTCCCTCCACAAAGCCTTTACTGCACTGGGTATTGCAGGAACAACAAGGCGCAGGGCCATCAAGAACACCCCGCACAGCCGAGAAAGCCTCAAGATGGCTCTGGATCCGTAGAGGAGAACCATGGGGGCAACCAGGACACAAGTTGCGGTCTGATTAGCCGTGGCTGGGTCGCCTGGGCGAGGGAGTCTGATGTTGAAAGACCCAAACACCCAATGACCCCAGGTTACATCACTGATGATGTGTTGAGGTGCATCTGAAGATGTGTTTCTATACTAAAAATACAAAAAATAATAATAATAATAATAAACGCAAACGTATTCAAACAAAAAATTACTTTTTAATCACACAATGTATTTAATTCAATTAAAGACGTCACTGAATTGTTGTATATGTACTGATGGACTGACTGAAATGTGATAAGCTTGAAAATTTACAACACAGAATTATTATGAGTTTCAGATGCAGAAATAGATTAACGTAAATCTATTCTTCCCCAATCATAATGCTGTCATACTTCAGCAGTATTGTATGACCAAAGGGCCCACCACTTCCTCTTTACTCCTTTAAAGGAGCATTTACTCAGTTTGTGGACAGTGGAGTTGCTCAACACACCCTGGCACCTGGGCTATAAAACGGCAAGTCCCCGAGCACAAACACAAATCTCAATCAAGAGAGAAACATGAAGACAGTCATGAAGAACTTACTGATCCTGAGCCTGGCCACTGTAGTCTACTGTATGCCACTGTCAACCATCACCAAGCAGGATGAGAGCTTTGCAATGGTATATCTTTATACTATATGAGGAACCCATAGGATTTTTTGGGGTTTTGTTCAGTTCCGGGTCCTCAGTCCAAAAACGTTTGAGAGTCCCTGCCATAATGACAAGATGAGCTATTGAAATGCTAGTACTGATCAGTGTATGTTTCATGTACAAAATCTAATATCTAGGCAATTTTTAGGACTATCTAAAGAAGTTCTACAACCTCACTGAGGAGACGGGCCCGACGGTCAGACGAGGCCTCAGTCCCATCACCAAGAAGCTGAGAGAGATGCAGAGGTTTTTCGGACTCAAAGTCACTGGTCACCTTGACGCCGAAACAATGTCCATGATGAAGAAACCTCGCTGCGGTGTTCCGGATGAAAAAGTCGCCAGATTCTCCACCTTTGGGAATAACCTCGTATGGCCAAAAAACACCCTGACGTACAGGTGAGCGTCTCTTTCAAGGAGCAAAGATCTTTCATAAAATGTGCATTTACTGACTATTTTCGCTTGGAACAGAATTGAAAACTACACTCCAGATATGACCGCGGCAGAAGTCGATGACTCCATTGAAAAAGCCCTAAACGTGTGGGCCAAAGTCACTCCCCTGCGGTTCACCCGGATCTACAGCGGCACTGCAGACATCATGATCTCCTTTGGCAGCGGATGTAAGTATTTGATCAAATGGCAGTAGCAGAGTTAATAAAACTAGATGATCACGACGATTATCCTCATGCCGACAGACCACCGTGACTCTTACCCCTTTGACGGACCTGATGGCACACTGGCCCACGCTTTCGCCCCGTCATCCGGCATCGGAGGAGACGCACATTTCGACGAGGATGAGACTTTCACCTACCGCTCAAACTCTGGTTAGTTCCCTCATTATGCTGAACACTCACACTCACACTGTAACACAGATTAACAAACCACATCTTTGTCTCCCAGGCTATGTGCTGTTTCTGGTGGCTGCCCATGAGTTCGGTCACTCTTTGGGCCTGTCCCATTCGGATGATCCCGGCGCACTCATGGCCCCCATCTACTCCTTCAGGAACCCTGACACCTTTGTTCTACCTCAGGACGATGTCAACGGCATTCAGTCCCTCTATGGTGAGCACAAATTTGTACAAACACTTTATAGAAAATGTATTTTTTGTGGCATCATTCACACAAATGTATCTTTTTCTCATAGGCCCAAACCCCGATAAACCTGGCTCAGGACCTGACCCCACGGCTCCCTCTACTCCTGACGCATGTGACTCCAATCTGGTCTTGGATGCTGTTACCACCCTCAGAGGAGAAATGATCTTCTTTAAAGAAAGGTACCATTTTTGTTTGTACTTTACGTATTTCTCATTTTATTGTTTTTTATATACAATTTAATTTGAATAATAACGATGGCACCTTGTTTATTTGTCTACATCTGGATTCAAATTCTCAGATGAAATGAATCAAATTATCTGTTATCTTAAGTATGAAGAAATATGAAATACTGACAGAAACAAATTCACATCGTCACAAAGTATTTGGTTTTGCAAATATTTCCCAAAACGTATCCAAATCTCGACTAAGCCGGGACAAAAAACAACAACAACAACAACAACAGGCTAAACTAATTTTAAGCTTGACTCTGGAGTGCTATGAGAGGATTAAATTGAGAAACACTGATACAGAGCATAACATTTATATTAAATCTACTCTCTAACGTAGCCTTGGTATTACACTCATATAACAGTCTTAAATTAACCATATGTTTATGTCTGTCACATACTGTATGTTCTTCAAATAAAGTTAATACTATTTTACATTCTTGTGTGCCGTAGCTTCTTCTGGCGCAGCTACCCTCAGAGCTACACGACGCAGCAGTCTCTCATCACCAACTTCTGGCCTGACGCTCCTAACACTGTGGACGCAGCCTATGAGAGCCAGGAGACGGACCGGGTTCTTCTCTTCAAAGGTGAGTCCGCCTTTGCGGAACCTCAAAGACAAAACTTGCACTACTATGTTGCTCTTTACTCAACAACCTTTTCAACCATTTCACAGGTCGCCAGGTGTGGGCGTTCAACACTTATGATCTTGTAGCAGGTTACCCAAAATCCATTTCCAGCTTCGGTCTTCCCAAGACGGTGAAGAAAATCGACGCTGCTTTGTTTGATGTGGCCACTCGCAAGACGCTGTTCTTTGTAGACGATATGTATTACAGGTATGTAGTGTGCTTTGTGTAAGTTTGGTTTATTGTGAGATAACAAATATTAACAGTCATGGGTTTATTTTCACAGTTATAATGAGATCACTAAGAAGATGGATGAGGGATATCCTAAATATGTGGATGAGAAGTTCTCCGGTCTGACCAGCAAAGTCACTGCAGCCTTCCAGCACAGAGGTGAGTCCATCACAAACAGAGTCTGTCAGTGACTGAATAAAACTACATTTGTGTTTTGACGATGATAGAATTTAAATTGTTGAGTTCTGCAATGGCCTTGAGGCGATTGGTGACGGCTCTTATCACTCAGTCATAGCACAACGCCAGTCTCAAAGTCCTAGATTTGCTGAATATATCGTCTTCACTGTGTTGTCCAATAAAGCCTGCCCACCCCAGAAAAAAGAATAGTATTAATTAAAAGCATTTATAATAGTTGTAGTTGCTTAGGTTAAAAAGTCATATTATTTGAGCAATAACAAAGGTGCAGACGTGCATCTCCTCATAATGAATGTGCAGTTTCGATGATGGACTAACATAAGTGTGTTTTTGCGCAGGTTTCACGTACATCTACAGTGGTCCGTTCATGTTTGAGTACAGTCTGAGGAGTGGACACCTGTTCCGTATGCTCAACAACAACTACTTCCTGCCCTGCAGCAACTACTAGAGCCGTCCTGAGTGCCACATGAAGTAAAAACAGCATGAATGTCTTTGCACTGATACGGTTAAATACTGTAATGCACCTTTCTGTTCAAGCACCTTAATTAACTTCATATGTGTCTTATTTATGTGTTTTTTACTGCTATTTAAATCTAAGTTAATATGTGTTCTTTGAAGTCAGTCTGGAACTTGTTACATAAATCTCATCAAAATAAATTTATAAAAAAAATCAAATGGTTGACATCTTTTCATTACATTGATTATTATGAAGACATGCATGCATACTAAGCCTAATGTAATCTATCTTCTGTAGAGCTGCGTATAGATTAGAAAAATAAAGTACATGTAGAGAAGAGACAGAAGAATTCACCACTGACTGGCAGTACTCACCGAATGAAAAGCAAAAACAAAAAATCTGATTATCAGCACATTTACACTTTTACACCACTGTTATTTACCAAATTATCCTTTATTATTTTAATTGAAAACAAACAAACATTAAAGCTCTGACCACATGCAAAGATAGGAGCTCATCTTTTATATTTGCAATACAAAGTACAGCCACCAGATGTCACCGGAAAGGATTTTGTATTTTGGTTCATGCTTGTTGTTACGGCCCCCCTCCTGAGGGCTGTTTCATAAAACTCGCTCAGTAAAGCCAGGCTTAGGCTCCAAATCCTGACATAAGTTAGGCACAACAATTCAAGCTGCGATTACTGGGTTTCACCAAAAGGGACACCGAGCTTGACTAATCTCACTAATTCAAGACATGAGGTTCAACTAATTAGCACTTGCTGCGTATGTAGGAATAAGTAAAATTGTACACTCCCATAAAATGTCTTAGTAGTTGGATCCTGATAGCGTACATAATTATAAAAGTATGTTGTAAGCAAATCTAGTTGAAGGGATATTTCAGGATTTTTGACATAGGGCCTCATTTCCTAGTTATCCAGAGTGTTGCTGGTACCTGGAGATATTTTTTTTGTAAGTAATAAGTCATTTGCCTCAGGTGCACTGTGGAGTGCGTAAGACTGTTTTTAATGCAGGCTAGCTGATATCGTAGAAATGCGCTAGCCTTGCATTGGCCTAGCGCCACGAAACTCTTCAAACATAAGAACTGCATGAATTACAAAAAAAAATATCTCAAGATACCAGCAACACTCTGGATAACTAGGAAATGAGGCCCTATGTTAAAAATCCTGAAATATCCCTTTAACCTGTAGAAGCAATAGCGCTTTTGCGCCACAGGTGGGCGCTCGTCGTTCAATATGTGTGGTAAAAGTCTCGAGTAAGACAAGTTGCGGTACAACCAATGGGCACTGGCTGCTCTGCTTTATGACCACGACACTGGGGGCCGCCATTGCTCCGCCATTGCTCCGCCATTGCTGTAGTACCTCCATATCGCCACTAGGCCCCCATTGAAAAGCATTGGAGTTTAGACACCTTAAAAACAACTTTAACGCCTGGTTTAAATTTTTTCAACACTAGACTAGGCTAGATATTCCTCCTGAGATAACGCTGGGTTAATCACAATATATGAAACCAGGCTGGTTTTCGTAAGAAGAATTTTTGAAATCTCGTACTTAATGAGGCTCGGACTGTTAGCATTGGAGCAGCGCGAGCTACACGTCACGCAAGGGCCGAGTCTACGGTGAAAATCCCGCCCGTATGTCCTTTTTAGAAACATGCTTCGTCAGAGCTGGGGAGGGGGAGTCTGTAAATCCGCCATGAATTCCCCCACGACCGTGGTCATTCTGGTAAACGGGGAGGAGTGAGCATAAGACGTCCATTATTTTTTACAGTCTATGGGTACAACGCACTGTGAACGTGACCGAAAAGAGATGCCTGCTGTTGTCTGTAGACAATAAACCAGCTGAAAATCGACAAGTTGCTTCTTCTTTTGATGACAAGTGTAACACATACATAAGCAGACCACACTAACAATCGCAGAGTTCATTGAGAAATCATGGCCAAGCGTGAACATGCAGCATACTTCACAGGCCGCCAGCTCTGTTCCTCTACATTAGCTTCATAGGTACATGACACAGGTCATGAGGGAGGGGCCTGTGGGCTAAGGTTCCTTTTATTGGACAAGCTTTTTGATGACACATAAAGTCATTAATAAGTCACACAACTTTGTATTTCACAGATGAGAGAAAGAGACAATGTTGGTGTATATTTATAATTTATTGCATAAAGTAATTGATTTTGTGATGTCATGTTTTCTTTTTCACATTTTTGAGGCGAACATACATTTTGGCCAGATGATGGCGCTAATGTCCTGCTTGTGTCATTTACATTGCCCATTGGTGTTGGATTCCACGAAGAAGAAACATAGCTCGCGCTCAATCTGCTTATAGCCTGGTCCGGACCAGGCTAAATTCTTAGACTATATTTCCATAGTAACTGAGCCAGACTCAGAGTGAGCCTGGTCTATGAAACCGAAAAGACAACAAAATAAGCCAGACTTGGCCAAATAAGCCTAGTTTACAGAGTCTGGTAATTATGAAACAGCCCTCAGGCTCCCTCCTTTTTGTATACTGTATTTGTTTGTGTGGCCTAAACCTGTCTATTCCGTCCATGGATATCTGGCTGTGCGAGCTCTGGCCTGCGATTGGAGGACTGGTTTCAAGCTCGGTTCTGGTTCCTGATCAACCACCCATTGCAGCCACGCCTATGTAAGGTTCAGTTAACATCTGGCCTACTACACAAATTACTCTTTCAAAAGAAAATGAACAAAAGGTGCCAATGAAAGACAAAACTATGGCTACAGATCTGATTACACTGATTATGCACACACCCTAATACACACACACTTCTCATCACAGACAAATCATTTATACATGCATAGTTTGTTTGCATAGTTTTTGTAGCTGTTGTGACTTTATGGAGTTTTGATCATGACTTTCACTGTGTGAATTTTACTTAATAGTTTAGTGTTATGTAGTTAATGTTGGTGTTTTGCTTTTCAGGCACTCAGTATTGGAAACTAGCTCAGTTACAGCTGAGGGAAGGTTTTCCCAAAAACATCACAGACTTGGGTTTTCCTTCCAGAGTAAAATCTGTGGATGCTGCTCTTCACTTCCGCTTTGAGCGCTACAGTGTGTTCTTCACTGGACATGAGTGTTGGGGGTACACACCAGAACTGCAATAGGCATAGGCAATCAAACACGTCTCTTCTGCTTTAACTTGAAATACTGCACAATTGTGTGGTTACAGAGCCATATACAGTAAACAAGTAATTTCCTCTTTGCAACAGCAAACACACTGAGGATGTTTATTTGTCATCCAACCATCCACTAACAATGACTTTGCTGATCTTTTTATAACACTTAATACAGACTCCAGTTTACACTGTTGAGGTTGAAGATTTCTTGTCATGTTGTTTTTTCCAGATATGATGAACTATGAGAGGTACTGGACAACAGACCATCACCCATAGAGCAAGCTGCTGTTTAAGTTAATTGCTCTACATTATGTTTGCCATCAAAGCCTCATGCAACTGTATAAGTCTATAAATAGGATAGATTATTCTATGAAATACTGAAATTTACCTATAATTTTTTTCTTCTTCAAAGGAGATTTTTCAACAGCTTCATAAAAAATGACACACACATTAGTTTTTTTTACAAAGCCACATTTCCACGCCTCAATCAGGCATTTCTTTCATATAATGGGAAAACTGTTTTCTTGCTAGCTCTTTGCAAACAAGCATATTTGAGTCTTCATAGTTTGCTGATGTTTTCCCCCGCAGATTATGTGCACTTTTTCAAGGGGAATGTCCACTACACGTATGACCACAACTCCAAACAAGTGGTCTCCACCGGCCCCGTGAACGACCTGCTGGAATTTAAGATACTCTGCATTCGCTTTGTTGCTGTAGCTTTGTATTTGGCAGCCCAAACCGCATTCTCCGAGAGGAGGAACCCTTTTGAAGCTACAGATCGACTCATGAAAGCATTCCCCCAGGGGAGCCTGAGAGGGGGGGAGAATGAGAACCCTAATCTGACAGACCCAAGGTTACCGACTAATGGCAATGGAGAAACGACAACGACCGCAGTATGCAGGTGTGGGAAAACCTACAAAAACGGCCATGACCTTAAGATCCACCAAGTCAGGATGAAGTGTTTGGAGAACATCACAGCGTACAGAGGCTACTTCTGATCAGAACGCAGGAGGAGCCGAGCCAGGAAGCACCCCATAGCACTCAGAGCCTCTAACCGTCCCTCCATGTCTTCTACCCCAGGCAAAGGTTCAAATCAAGTGGCCACAGGCCTGTAAAATGGCAGTCTGACAGCAGTCTGACAAGTTTCAAGTTTCAAGTTTAATGGTTTTGTATAGCCCAATATCACAACAGAAGTCGCCTCACAGGGGTGCACCAAACATTAAGGCAATAAAACAGGGCAATAAATTTGAAAATTAAAAGTTCAGGTGAATCCAGGCAAATATAATGTCCAATAGGAGGTAGTGACGAGCGGCATGGGTGTCCCCCGTCCTTAGACGATGTCGCTAAGGTGCTTGAAGCAACAGTGAAGCAACAGTGAAGGGAGATGTGGATTGAAGGCTGCAGGCAATGATGACCATCATCTCCAGCTTAGCTCAGGAGAGGTTCGGTGCTGAGGAGAAGCGATCAACTCGATCCACCTACACAAGGAACCAGAAGGTGGATGGAGTTGAAGTCCCTCAGGAAGCAGCACAAAGAAGCCTGGCAGAGTGAGTTGCACTGCATAACCTTCCTGATTCGGGCATATGATGCCAAATCTAGCCTATCAAACCTCTGTACGTGGGGAAAAGCAGATATGTCACCAATTTGCCATCTGGAATGCTGGAGCACATTCTGAGCCCTTGTCCAACAGTGCTTGGTCAGGTTCGTTACACCTGGCATCAAAACCAGGTGGCCGAGGGAGTAACACCACCAGCTCAATCACATTTGCAGGGCAGAGGAACAGCCACAAGCAGGGAGGAAGGCACCACCTGGCATCAGCCAAGGACTGGAAACTATCTGTGGATTCGGAGAAGCAGCTGAAATTCCCCCAGCACATTGTCAGCACAACTCTGTATCCGCCAACGTAGTCTCAGAGAGCACCAAGAATATCGTCGTGGAGCTGGCCGTGCCATGGGAGGACGGCTTTGGAGAAGCTCACAAAAGAAAGATGACCAAATATGAACATCTGGTCACAGAGCTCAGGAATGGAAGGCGAGATACATGCCTATTGAGGTTGACTGCAGAGGATTTGTAGGGTGCTCCCTCCACAAAGCCTTTACTGCACTGGGTATTGCAGGAACAACAAGGCGCAGGGCCATCAAGAACACCCCGCCGAGAAAAAGTATTCAAACAAAAAATTACTTTTTAATCACACAATGTATTTAATTCAATTAAAGACGTCACTGAATTGTTGTATATGTACTGATGGACTGACTGAAATGTGATAAGCTTGAAAATTTGCAACACAGAATTATTATGAGTTTCAGATGCAGAAATAGATTAACGTAAATCTATTCTTCCCGAATCATAATGCTGTCATACTTCAGCAGTATTGTATGACCAAAGGGCCCACCACTTCCTCTTTACTCCTTTAAAGGAGCATTTACTCAGTTTGTGACAGTGGAGTTGCTCAACACACCCTGGCACCTGGGCTATAAAACGGCAAGTCCCCGAGCACAAACACAAATCTCAATCAAGAGAGAAACATGAAGACAGTCATGAAGAGCTTACTGATCCTGAGCCTGGCCACTGTAGTCTACTGTATGCCACTGTCAACCATCACCAAGCAGGATGAGAGCTTTGCAATGGTATATCTTTATACTATATGAGGAACCCATAGGATTTTTTGGGGTTTTGTTCAGTTCCGGGTCCTCAGTCCAAAAAACGTTTGAGAGTCCCTGCAATAATGACAAGATGAGCTATTGAAATGCTAGTACTGATCAGTGTATGTTTCATGTACAAAATCTAAAATCTAGGCCATTTTTAGGACTATCTAAAGAAGTTCTACAACCTCACTGAGGAGACGGGCCCGACGGTCAGACGAGGCCTCAGTCCCATCACCAAGAAGCTGAGAGAGATGCAGAAGTTTTTCGGACTCAAAGTCACTGGTCACCTTGACGCCGAAACAATGTCCATGATGAAGAAACCTCGCTGCGGTGTTCCGGATGAAAAAGTCGCCAGATTCTCCACCTTTGGGAATAACCTCGTATGGCCAAAAAACACCCTGACGTACAGGTGAGCGTCTCTTTCAAGGGGAAAAGATCTTTCATAGAATGTGCATTTACTGACTATTTTCGCTTGGAACAGAATTGAAAACTACACTCCAGATATGACCGCGGCAGAAGTCGATGACTCCATTGAAAAAGCCCTAAACGTGTGGGCCAAAGTCACTCCCCTGCGGTTCACCCGGATCTACAGCGGCACTGCAGACATCATGATCTCCTTTGGCAGCGGATGTAAGTATTTGATCAAATGGCAGTAGCAGAGTTAATAAAACTAGATGATCACGACGATCATCCTCATGCCGACAGACCACCTTGACTTTTACCCCTTTGACGGACCTGGTGGCACACTGGCCCACGCTTTCGCCCCGTCATCCGGCATCGGAGGAGACGCACATTTCGACGAGGATGAGACTTTCACCTACCGCTCAAACTCTGGTTAGTTCCCTCATGATGCCACAGCTGAACACTCACACTCACACTGTAACACAAATTAACAAAACAAATCTTTGTCTCCCAGGCTATGTGCTGTTTCTGGTGGCTGCCCATGAGTTCGGTCACTCTTTGGGCCTGTCCCATTCGAAAGTACCTGGCGCACTCATGGCCCCCATCTACTCCTTCAGCAACCCTGACACCTTTGTTCTACCTCAGGACGATGTCAACGGCATTCAGTCCCTCTATGGTGAGCACAAATTTGTACTGAACACTTTTTTTTGGGTATCATTCACACTTATGTATCTTTTTCTTAAAGGCCCAAACCCTGATAAACCTGGCCCAGGACCTAACCCCACGGCTCCCACTACTCCTGACGCATGTGACTCCAATCTGGTCTTGAATGCTGTTGCCAGCCTCAGAGGAGAAATTATCTTCTTTAAAGAAAAGTACCATTTTTGTTTTTACTTTATGTATTTGTCATTTTATTATTCTATATATGATTTAATTTGAGACTTTAGGTGAATAAAAACTGTAGCAGACCTTGTTTGTCTAACTCTGGATTAAAATTCTCAGATGAAATGAATCAAAGAGGCTTGTTAGGCCCGAGCGGCCTGGCGTTGCAAGACTCTATTGTAATCGCAACGCAGGCAGTGCGCGAAGCGCATGTACCAAGGTGCGCGGAGCGCACGAAAACAGCACGAAGCGCTGTCCCCATGTCAAACATAAACTCACCGTGTAAAACAGTGACTGACCCTTTATACTTATTATTGCAAGAAAATGAATGGGGGTATATGGTCAACTGTCATACGGAGGTGGATGACGAGTGCGAATCGCTCGTCATCCACCTCCGAGCCCCACCGCTGTGTGCGGGTTGTTGTTGTTGTTTTTGCAGAAAATATTATTTTCCTTCCTTCCTTCCTTCCTTCCTTAATGTGACCCCCTGAACATTGTCTAAAACTCACCAAACTTTGCCCAAAATTCAGGTTTGGTGAAAAATTTATTTAAATGTGTGTTTCATATTGGGGAAATAAAACCTACAAAAATTAAAATACATTGCGCCAATGTTCTCCATTATTCACATGGAGAGGCTAAAAATGTTGTTTTGATGTGGCACATCAGGGCAATAAAATGCAGTGTGGTCACGCTGGAGCCCTCGGTAGGCTTATGGCGCGGCAATAGAGGCGCTAAAGGAGGCACGATGCCGCTTGCGGCTTTAATTGATTGACTGCGGAATTCTTCCGCAGTCAATTATTGGTTTTCATGTTCTTTATTATTATTCCTCTTCCATCTTTTTCCCGATTTTCTAGAGCTTTCAGCACCTTCATGCTTTGTGCAATTTATGCAAGTTATGCATCAAAACGTTCCGCACGTTGAGGAGAAGGGTGCTATTACTTTTGGGACTTCTGCAATTTACGTTTTTTCCGCAATTGGCCAAAATGTCGGAGATTTTTCCCATTGACTTATAATGGGGCTGCAGCAAATCCATGCTTTTCTGCACTTTTTTCTGCATTTTCTGCATTTTCTGCACTTTGTGCATGTTCAGCTTCAGCAACTTGTGGGTTTTGAGAAAAAATTGGCCTTCTGCAGATTTCCAGTTTTTTTATACGAGAGTTTGAAATTTTTGCATTGGTGTGTATGGGGGAATCCAGCCAATGGGGAGACTCCGCCTTTCAGCCATTTGTGCAGCTTCTGCCAATCAAACACTTGCAACAGTTCGACCAGTTTATGGAATATAAAAGTTTATGCAATATTAATAATTTATGCAAAGTAACCACTTTATGGGATTTAACCAGTTAATGCGTTTTAAAGCGTTTATGCAACTGACGAGTTTATGCCATTTAGGATTTATAAATTTTAAAGAGTTTATGCAATTTACATAATTTATGCAAATTAACCCATTCATGCATTTTACCACTTTATGCAGTTTATGCAACATGACATTTTATGCATTTTACCAGTTTATGCAAATTAGATTATGCTAATCAAGCAATTTATGCAATTTGAACAGTTTATACAATTTCTGCATTCGCTTCCCGCAATTCCGCAGTCAATCGCAATGGCGCAGCCATTGCATTTCTAGTTTTCATCTGTTACCTTAAGTATGAATAAATATGAACTACTGACAAAAACTAATTCACATGATCACAAAGTATTTGGTTTTGCAAATCCTTCTATAAAGTTATTTTAAGCTTGACTCTCAAGTGCTATGAGAGGATTAAGCTGAGAAACACTGATACAGAGCATAACATTTATATTAAATCTACTCTCTAACATAGCCTTGGTATTACACTCATATAACAGTCTTAAATTAACCATATCTTTATGTCTGTCACATACTGTATGTTCTTCATATAAAAAGTTAATACTATTTTACTTTCTTGTGTGCCTTAGCTTCTTCTGGCGCAGCTACCCTCAGAGCTACGCGACGCAGCAGTCTCTCATCACCAACTTCTGGCCTGACGCTCCTGACACTGTGGACGCAGCCTATGAGAGCCAGGAGACGGACCGGGTTCTTCTCTTTAAAGGTGAGTCCGCCTTTGCGGAACCTCAAAGACAAAACTTGCACTACTATGTTGCTCTTTACTCAACAACCTTTTCAACTATTTCACAGGTCGCCAGGTGTGGGCGTTCAACACTTATGATCTTGTAGCAGGTTACCCAAAATCCATTTCCAGCTTTGGTCTTCCCAAGACGGTGAAGAAAATCGACGCTGCTTTGTTTGATGTGGACACTCGCAAGGCGCTGTTCTTTGTAGACGATATGTATTACAGGTATGTAGTGTGCTTTGTGTAAGTTTGGTTTATTGTGAGATAACAAATATTAACAGTCATGGGTTTATTTTCACAGTTATAATGAGATCACTAAGAAGATGGATGAGGGATATCCTAAATATGTGCATGAGAAGTTCTCCGGTCTGAGGAGCAAAGTCACTGCAGCCTTCCAGCACAGAGGTGAGTCCATCACAAACAGAGTCTGTCAGTGACTGAATAAACTACATTTGTGTTTTGACGATGATAGAATTTAAATTGTTGTGTTCTGCAATGGCCTTGAGGCAATTGGTGACGGCTCTTATCACTCTGTCATAGCACAATGCCAGTCTCAAAGTCCTAGATTTGCTGAATATATCGTCTTCCCTGTGTTGTCCAATAAAGCCTGCCCGCCCCAGAAAAAAGACCATAGCGACACTGATACAAGAACAAAAACGTGCTATAATTGGATTAATTTGACAACATAGTATTAATTAAAAGCATTATTAATAGTTGTAGTTGCTTAGGTAAAAAAGTCATATTATTTGAGCAATAACAAAGGTGCAGACGTGCATCTCCTCATAATGAATGTGCAGTTTCGATGATGGACTAACATAAGTGTGTTTTTGCGCAGGTTTCACGTACATCTACAGTGGTCCGTTCATGTTTGAGTACAGTCTGAGGAGTGGACACCTGTTCCATATGCTCAACAACAAGTACTTCCTGCCCTGCAGCAACTACTAGAGCCGTCCTGAGTGCCACATGAAGTAAAAACAGCATGAATGTCTTTGCACTGATACGGTTAAATACTGTAATGCACCTTTCTGTTCAAGCACCTTAATTGTGTCTTATTTATGTGTTTTTTACTGCTATTTAAATCTAAGTTAATATGTGTTCTTTGAAGTCAGTCTGGAACTTGTTACATAAATCTCATCAAAATAAATTTATAAAAAAAATTCAAGTGGTTGACATCTTTTCATTACATTGATTATTATGAAGACATGCATACATACTAAGCCTAATGTAATCTATCTTCTGTAGAGCTGCGTTTAGATTAGAAAAAAAAGTACAAGCAGAGAAGAGACAGTATAATTTACCACTGACTGGCAGTACTCACCGGACGAAAAGCAACAAAAAACAAAACAAACAAAAAATCTGATTATCAGCACATTTACAATGCTTTACTATTATTTACTAAATTATCCTTTATTATTTTAATGAAAACAAGCAAACATTAAAGCTCTGACCACATACCGTACTTGTCATGGTCAATACGCCCACATGCAAAGATAGGAGCTCGTCTACTATATTTGCAATACAAAGGCCTCCTGAGGGCTGTTTCATAAAACTCGCTCAGTAAAGCCAGGCTTAGGCTCCAAATCCTGACTTAAGTTGGGCACAACAATTCAAGCTGCGATTACTGGGTTTCACCAAAAGGACACTGAGCTTGGCTAATCTCACTAATTCAAGACATGAGGTTCAACTAATTAGCACTTGCCGCGTACATAAGCAGACCACACTAACAATTGCAGAGTTCATTGAGAAATCATGGCAAAGCGTAAACGCACTGCATCCTTCACAGACCGCCAACTTTGTTTCTCTACGTTAGCTCTTTAGGTGGAGCGCAGGACTCCCATCCATGAGTCTGGCAGATCGATCCCTTTCTTGTCATTACCGACTGTGTGTCCAGGGACATGTCGTATTTAGTCGGCTGCCGGCCTTGGTGGCCAGTACACAATATTGTTTGTGACTCAGCCATTTTGGAATGTTCACTATAATGTGACACTCTTTAGTGTGTCATGACTCTTTTTTGGTATTTGTTTAGGCCTAATTTTGTTAGTGTTCAGTTTTGTGAACTTTGATTTTGTTTAGTTTGAGTAAGTTTGTTTTGGTTAACCTTCGCAATTATTGTAAATAGCCTATATACATAATATGTATATGAGGGGCTCAGAGAAGAGCTGGAGAAGAGCTGCCTGTGGTCGTTGGGGCACTCGGGGCAGTGACCCCCAAACTGGAGGAGTGGCTACAGCAGATTCCAGGAAATACATCAGACATCATGTATATCACATATAATGACATTATTAATTAGTTTTCTTCAATTCGAAGTAGCTTCTTCATCGCTCTTGTAATCAGAAAATTGTGACAACTGGACCCATGAGAGCCATCATTAATCAAGACTCTCGCGAAGAGGAGGAAACAAGACTGTATCATCAATTAGCAAGTTTTGTCACGCTCTAATACAGAAGCAAAAGGGTGTTATGATCCTTTAGCATTAAAGTCTGTAAGTAGTGTGCGATGTAAGGTTCAGTCAACATCTAGCCTACTACACAAAATTGTTTCAAAAGAAAATGAACATAACACCATAGAAATTGGTGTTAAGACTGTGACCCTAATCCTGTCTTTTGTTTGTTTGGTTTGTGTAGTTTTCATAGCTGTTGTGACTTTATGGATTTTTGATCATGACTTTGAGACTTAAATCTTATTACATAGTTTAGTGTTATATAGTTAATGTTGGTGTTTTGCTTTTCAGGTACTCAGTATTGGAAACTAACTCAGTTACAGCTGGAAGAAGGTTTTCCCAAAAACATCACAGACTTGGGTTTTCCTTCCCGAGTAAAATCTGTGGATGCGGCTCTTCACTTCCGCTTTGAGCGCTACAGTGTGTTCTTCACTGGACATGAGTGTTGGGGGTACACACCAGAACTGCAATAGGCATATGCAATCAAACACGTCTCTTCTGCTTTAACTTGAAATACTGCACAATTGTGTGGTTACAGAGCCATATACAGTAAACAAGTAATTTCCTCTTTGTAACAACATACACACTGATGATGCTTAAACCACTAACAGTGACTTTGCTGATCTTTTCATAACACTTAATACAGACTCCAGTTTATACTGTTGAGGTTGAAGATTTCCTGTCATGTTGTTTTTCCAGATATGATGAACTATGAGAGGTACTGGACAACAGACCACACCTGACCAATTTGTTACACAAGAAAGATGTCCTCTATTAGGCAACGACTCAGACCCAAATTGTAGCTTTCCATAAAGCAAAATACTGAGCCACTTTACTTAGTGGAAAATAACATCTTTGTTGGATGCGTGAAAAGATGTGTGGCACTTTACTTGAATAAAGTGGATTTTAATGATTCATAATGACAAATTATTTGGATTTCTGACATGGTTATTCCAGGAAAATGTGTATTTATGCATCAGATTATTCTTTTAAGTGCACACTGCGCGGTGAAACAGGCTTTTATCTCAGATGACGTGAATGAGCATGTCTGTGTTTGCAGCCGTGGCGCCGCTCCAAATGTCTTTACTGCACATTACATTACATTACACTACTACTACTACCACTAATGTGCTGGAGCACATTCTGAGCTCATGCCCAACAGCGCTCGGCCATGGTCGTTACACCTGGCGTCACAAACAGGCGCTGAAATCTATCGCAGACACCATCAGCAAAGGCGGCCAAGGGAGTAACACAACCCACTCAATCGCATTTGTTAGGGCAGGAGAACAGGGAGGAAGGCACCAGCGGGGATCCTGGTATCAGCCAAGGACTGTAACACATCATCAGCACAACTCTGAGGCCAGATATCCAAGAATATCATCATCCTGGAGCTGATCATGCCATGGGAGGACCGCTTGGGAGAAGCTCATGAAAGAAAGATGACCAAATATGAACAACTGGTCACAGAGCTCAGGGCTGGAAAGCGAGATGCATGAGTGGCATAATGAGTGGGGGAAGTGGCTATTGACCCACCAGTCAATTAATAAAAATCCTGATACAACGAAGGTTCGTTAAAATTGACAGGACAAAGGCAAGTTAAAGGAATAGGCCACCGTTTTTATATATAATAAAAGGACAAGGAAGTTCAGTTCATAGGTTCACATTCATAAACAGCCCAACATCGGTCTGTAGTATCATCATTATAGGAACATGTTGTCATGGGAGTAGTAGTTTTCACAGCAGTAACAAAAAGGTACAATCAAAAGGGGGAGTGGGCACGCCATCAGGACCCAGGTGAATGTTGATTGCGTTGCGCTCTCTGGACGAGCCATTCCGGGACCCCGAGCATCCGACACAGCGACTCAGAAGCCTCCGGACCAGCGCTAACGAGCAGCAACTCAGCTGCCGGCTTGACATTCCAACACGACTTGTACAACTTGTAAAAAACTCGTCCGTTGCATGGCTATTTACTTCTATGAGCTAGCCCGAACGCTAGAAGCTGCGCACGTGGACCAGGTCGTCGAGGCACAAGCCGCCCGAAATGAACTTCCTTCGCAGGGTGGCTGGGCGCACCCTTCGAGATCGGGTGAGGAACTCAGTTACCCGGGAGGAGCTCGGAGTAGAGTCGCTGCTCCTTCACGTCGAAAGGAGCCAGCTGAGGTGGCTAGGGCATCTGTTCTGACTTAATATGGGTTTCAGATGCAGAAATAGATTAACCTAAATCAATTCTTCCCCAATCATGATGCTGTCAGACTTCAGCAGTATTGTATGACAAAAGGGCCCACCACTTCCTCTTTAAAAGGAGCATTTACTCAGTTTGTGACGGTGGAGTTGCTCAACACACCCTGGCACCTGGGCTATAAAACGGCAAGTCCCCGAGCACAAACACAAATCTCAATCAAGAGAGAAACATGAAGACAGTCATGAAGAGCTTACTGATCCTGAGCCTGGCCGCTGCAGTCTACTGTATGCCACTGTCAACCATCACCAAGCAGGATGAGAGCTTTGCAATGGTATGTCTTTATACTTTTATTAAACTCCTGAATGCATTGTGAATATTCACTGATAGTGTGAGGAGGACACTAAGGAACCCATAGGATTTTTTGGGGTTTTGTTCATTTTCGGGTCCTCAGTCCAAAAAAGGTTTGAGAGTCCCTGCCATAATGACAAGATGAGCTATTGAAATGCTAGTACTGATCAGTGTATGTTTCATGTACAAAATCTAATATCTAGCCCCTTTTTAGGACTATCTAAAGAAGTTCTACAACCTCACAGAGGAGACGGGCCCGACGGTCAGACGAGGCCTCAGTCCCATCACCAAGAAGCTGAGAGAGATGCAGAAGTTTTTCGGACTCAAAGTCACTGGTCACCTTGACGCCGAAACAATGTCCATGATGAAGAAACCTCGCTGCGGTGTTCCCGATGCAAAAGTCGCCAGATACTTGATCACTGACAAAAACTACGTATGGCGAAAAAACGCCCTGACGTACAGGTGAGCGTCTCTTTGAATGAGCAAAAATCTTTCATAAAATGTGCATTTACTGACTATTTTCGCTTGGAACAGAATTGAAAACTACACTCCAGATATGACCCCGGCAGAAGTCGATGACTCCATTGAAAAAGCCATAAACGTGTGGGCCAAAGTCACTCCCCTGCGGTTCACCCGGATCTACAGCGGCACTGCAGACATCATGATCTCCTTTGGCAGCGGAAGTAAGTATTTGATCGAATGGCAGTAGCTGAGTTTATAAAAATAGATGACGACAATTATCCTCATGTCGACAGACCACGGTGACTCTTACCCCTTTGATGGACCTGAAGGCATACTGGCCCACGCTTTCCCCCCGGCATCCGGCATCGGAGGAGACGCACATTTCGACGAGGATGAGAATTTCACCTACCGCTCAAAATCTGGTTAGTTCCCTCATGATGCCACAGCTGAACACTCACAGTCAAACTATAACACAGATTAACAAAACGCATCTTTGTCTCCCAGGCTATGTGCTGTTTATAGTGGCTGCCCATGAGTTTGGTCACTCTTTGGGCCTGTCCCATTCGGAAGATCCTGGCGCACTCATGGCCCCCTACTACTCCTACAGAAACCCAGACACCTTTGTTCTACCCCGGGATGATGTCAACGGCATTCAGTCCCTCTATGGTGAGCACAAATGTGTACAAAACAATTTATCGAAAATACATATTTTTTTGGTAACACTCACACTTATGTTTCTTTTCTCATAGGCCCAAACCCCGATAAACCTGGCCCAGGACCTGACCCCACAGCACCCGCTACTCCTGACGCATGTGACTCCAATCTGGTCTTGGATGCTGTTACCACCCTCAGAGGAGAAATGATCTTCTTTAAAGAAAGGTACCATTTTTGTTTGTACTTAATGTATTTCTCATTTTATTGTTTTATATACAATTTAATTTATGGCTTCAGGTGAATAAAAACCGTAGCATACAGACCTTGTTTATTCATGTACCTCTGGATTCAAATTCTCAGATGAAACGAATCAAAGAGGGTTTTTTCTTTATGTTATCTTAAGTATGTATAAATATGAACTACTGACAGAAACAAATTCACATTGTCACAAAGTATTTGGTTTTGCAAATCCTTCTCAAAACTTATCCAAATCTCGACTAAGCCGGGACTAAAAACAACACCAACAGGCTAAACAAATTTTAAGCTTGACTCAAGTGCTATGAGAGGGTTAAAGAGACTTGATGCAAGTTGGTCATTTTATGCTCACTACTGCCACTTCAGGTCTTATGGATAACTGTAGTCTCTTTATAAAGCTCGTGCATGATGGCACTTCGACCCGAAGTAACAACTTTTTGAGTGACAGTGCAGGATTTTAGAGGCAGTTGTGGTGAACAGGTCTGAGCTCATTCTACACATTTGGACATGGCTGGAACATGCAGGGGGAGGAAAATACTTAGTTTTAACATTTTTAAACTCCGTATAGTCCTTTTAAATCGAGAAACACTGATACAGAGCATAACATTTATATTAAATCTACTCTCTAACGTAGCCTTGGTATTACACTCATATAAAAGTCTTAAATTAACCACATCTTCATGTCTGTCACATACTGTATGTTCTTCATATAAAAAGTTAATACTATTTTACTTTCTTGTGTGCCTTAGCTTCTTCTGGCGCAGCTACCCTCAGAGCTACACGACGCAGCAGTCTCTCATCACCAACTTCTGGCCTGACGCTCCTGACACTGTGGACGCAGCCTATGAGAGCCAGGAGACGGACCAGGTTTTTCTCTTTAAAGGTGAGTCCGCCTTTGCTGAACCTCAAAGACAAAACTTGCACTACTATGTTGCTCTTTACTCAACAACCTTTTCAACTATTTCACAGGTCGCCAGGTGTGGGCGTTCAACGCTTATGATCTTGTATCAGGTTACCCAAAATCCATTTCCAGCTTCGGTCTTCCCAAGACGGTGAAGAAAATCGACGCTGCTTTGTTTGATGTGGACACTCGCAAGGCGCTGTTCTTTGTAGACGATATGTATTACAGGTATGTAGTGTGCTTTGTGTAAGTTTGGTTTATTGTGAGATAACAAATATTAACAGTCATGGGTTTATTTTCAGTTATAATGAGATCACTAAGAAGATGGATGAGGGATATCCTAAATATGTGGATGAGAAGTTCTCTGGTCTGAGCAGCAAAGTCACTGCAGCCTTCCAGCACAGAGGTGAGTCCATCACAAACAGAGTCTGTCAGTGACTGAATAAAACTACATTTGTGTTTTGACGATGATAGAATTTAAATTGTTGTGTTCTGCAATGGCCTTGAGGCGATTGGTGACGGCTCTTATCACTCAGTCATAGCACAACGCCAGTCTCAAAGTCCTAGATTGGATTCTGCTCATCTACTGGGGATTTGCTGAATATATCGTCTTCACTGTGCTGTCCAAAAAAGCCTGCCCGCCCCAGAAAAAAGGACATAGCTACACTGATACAAGAACAAAAACATACTATACTTGGATTAATTTGACACAACATAGTATTAATTAAAAGCATTAATAATAGTTGTACTTGCTTAGGTTAAAAAGCCATCTTATTTGAGCAATAACAAAGGTGCAGACGTGCATCTCCTCATAATGAATGTGCAGTTTCGATGATGGACTAACATAAGTGTGTTTTTGCGCAGGTTTCACGTACATCTACAGTGGTCCGTTCATGTTTGAGTACAGTCTGAGGAGTGGACACCTGTTCCGTATGCTCAACAACAAGTACTTCCTGCCCTGCAGCAACTACTAGAGCTGTCCTGAGTGCCACATGAAGTAAAAACAGCATGAATGTCTTTGCACTGATACAGTTAAATACTGTAATGCACCTTTCTGTTCAAGCACCTTAATGTGTCATATCTTTTGTACTGCTATTTAAATACTGCTATTTAAATCTTAAAAAGTTAATGTGTGTTAAAGTGTTCTTTGAAGAAATTCTGGAACATATTACATAAATCTTGTTTGTTTTCATTCTTCAAATAAAATGTCATTAAAAAAATGTAAATGGTTGACATGATTTCATTTCATTACATTTATTATTGCGAATATACGCATGCATGCTAAACCACTTAAAATAATCTATGTTTAGTAGAGCTGCACTGAGATTAGAAAAGTACAGAGTACAGAAGAGACAGAAGAATTTACCACTGACTGGCAATACTCACTGGATGAGAAACAACAAAAAAGTTGATTATCAGCACATTTACACGGCTTTACTATTATTTAACACATTAGCCTTTATTATTTTCTTTAAAAACAAGCAAACAATCTACATACAGACAGTACTTTTCAGGGTTGGTTAGCTCAGATGCAAAGAGAGATGCAATACAAAGTACAGCCACTAGATATCACCAGAAAGGATTTTAACCGAGTGCATTTTCTCCAGTTCGCCTGGAGAGTTTGTAATGCCTCATTTGAAAGCTAAGGCCTACATTTTTTTGGGTCACATTTTAGCCCTGTTTCCGTCACGATTTTTACGCGGGTTTTTTTTTGCTTTTCCGGTTAGACTTTGTCGCTTGTCACATCTTTGTAGCGTTTCATCCTCATTTTTCAAGCTATTTTGATGCTTTTTAGTTTGAAGCTTTTAGATTTGGGTAAAGCCAAACAGGAGAAAATTTGCTCGGTTCTGGGAGGGTTAAGAGGTTAAGTAAAAAAGACAAATTTAAAAAATAAATGAATCGCTGGATGTTGGGAAAACCTAATAAAATGCTTATGCTTGTAATATCAGTCTAATAATATGACATTATTAATTTGGGGAAGTGGAACTGAAGTTTAAGGATCAGTTGACTAACTAATTCTCACCTACAGCATGTGCAGTATTATCATGTTGTCCATATTGTTCCTTAGGTTTTATAGCTACGTATATAAGTTAAATATGTCCACTTTTCTTTAGAGCACTGCAGGACACTTAATGGATAGGTACTACTAATTCACATGTGGTTGATATTTTTGTTTGTTTTCTTAAGAGACAACTCGACACGCTCTGAATATTAACTAATTCACATTGTATTGAGTTTTAAAGTTCATTGTGGCCTGGATACATCAAGTCCCAAAGTCCTTTGATTTTTCCATCATCCCATGTACGTCAACACATCTGCTGGAGCACACATATTTAAGTGACGCTTATCCCCTTGACTGGAGGGGTTAGTTTTCTTTAGACTGCCACAGAGTTACTCCATCATGTAGAAAATATATAGAATACATGTGACATAAACCCCTCTGTGTAATATCTGATGATAAACCCTGGGGGCTGTGCCAATGGAGGAATAAACAAACAAATGTATGATTAAAATAGAAAATTAGGCTTATACGAATATGTCACAAGTTGGTATTTGGTCATCATTTGATGTGAAGCTGCAATGTAAAGTTTGTTTTGCTGGCGGATGATTTCCTGGATCTTTTGTTTTCTTGTGCAAAAATTTCACCCAAGATGTGATGCTCTTCTGATAAGCACCTTTATCAATTATGCAGGCATAGGACTGGCACAAAGCGCAATGGCAAAAGAAGAGCTAAGAGCTAAAATGGTTGTCAGAATTTCCCAAGGAGATGTCAGGCTCAACACTGGGATTTGAAGAAAGTGATGCTTTACTTTGCGTTTGGGAGATTCGCCCCCTGGTCCATTGACAAGAAAGAAAATTGTCCCGCCACAAAATTGCCTACCCCTGCTTTAGGCTACTCACTGGAATGTCACTGTAGGTTTTCTTCTATTTGTACAGAAATGTACAATATCAAACCATAAATAGAATATATTGTGTTCATAAGATATCACTGGTTTGTTTTTCATTTCTTTATCAAAAGACTAGATTTTATAGCTGGAAATACAGCCAAAACTGTCAGTAACCACATCAGTGAATAGTGTTAACAGTTTTGGTATATACATAAAATATGGGCATTACGTCTTTTTTCTGCCAGTAATTCTAAATAAAGAGCAAAGTTTTGCAGCATTAATCAAGCATTCAATCAATCAAACAAACATTCTCCAACATGACTAAGCCTGCCTGTTTACTCACAAGGTGCATTTATTTCTTAGCCTGGGGTTCTGAAAACGGGCACCAGTACAAGAGTCTTTGCATGCAACAATCTTGCATGTAATGCCTGCTATTTGCCAGCGTTTTTGGGCAAAATGGGGACTTTTTTGCAGTCTGAGTAATAGCCATTGATTTTCATCTCCAAAATGCCATTTCCATTTACTGTATTTGTGTTGAGCAACTTGTCTATGTTTGACAGTTCCTGGACACGCCCACTCCACATAGCATCCCTGTGTTAGCCTATATAACAGCTGTTCCCATCCCACCACAGCACATCCCGCAGAGACAGCATGAAGACCACTCTAACTTTGTGTGTTCTGGTGGCACTTGGATTCACAGCCCGCTCTGTGCCCACTCCAGAGCCTGCCATACAAGATGAACAGTTTGCAGAGGTTTGCCTTATTGTTGATCCATCAAAACAATGACGTTTGAGCGTGATTTTGTAACTTTGTCTTTGTGCATTTCAGAGCTACCTGAAGAGATTCTTTAACTTGACAGAGGAGCGAGGCCCTGCAGCTCGGCGCGGCATCAATCCGATCACCAGAAAGCTGAGTGAGATGCAGCGTTTCTTCGGCCTCCACATCACAGGAACCCTAGACAATGAGACCATGGAGCTGATGAAGAAGCCTCGCTGTGGCGTTCCCGACGGCAAGATCGCCAGGTTCTCCACCTTCGGAGGGGATCTGAAGTGGCCAAAGAACGGCCTCACTTACAGGTAAAGATCTAAGGGGGTCATGGTCTGAATTTTATATATGAAGTATAAATGCTGTAATAATGTGTAACTGTTTGTTTATTGGATCAGTCCCATTATTTACTAAGATGGTTTTAAGGAAGATGAATATTGGGCTTTATACATATTCCTTCAACACAATTCTTGTTAACCACTTAGAGCAGTAAAATATAAAACACTCTGCTCATTCATGTTATTATAATCACTTTGCAAAATTTAGTTCAACAAATTAAGTTTCATTAGCAGTGCCCTGTGTAAAAATTCAGTGAGGATGCTCTGCCAATTTATGAATGGGTTTCCTCCGTAGGCTCCTGTTTCCTGCCATCAACCAAAAAACATGTGCAAAAGGCTCATCTCTGACTATGTATTCCTGATGACCAAGACTCTGGCTCAAGATGCCTCAGGGCTCCTGACAGGCTGAGACAATGGTTAATTGATGGTTCCTAAAGAAAGTTTTCCAAAAGTCTAGAAAGAAAGAAACACCCAAACAAAGTTCTCCAGCAAATGTGGCTTCATTTTCATTATTTTTCATCCTTTTCCATAAAAACATATTTCTTTAATTATCTGAAAGGATAGAAAAGTTCTGTATATATCGTATGTTTGTGTGTTTTAGGATTGAGAACTACACTCCTGACATGTCCAGGTCAGAAGTTGATAACTCTATTGAAAAAGCCCTAAATGTGTGGGCCAAAGTCACTCCTCTGAAGTTCAACAAGATCTACAGCGGCACCGCAGACATCATGATCTCCTTTGGGAGGAGATGTAAGAAGACATTTTATTTGTGCTCTAAATGTCAAAGAAATGATCATGTTGCAACTTGACTGATAGTGTTTGGACACCTGGGCTGCATAGCTGAGTGACACTCATCCCTAAATTATTGCCATTAAGTGATTGTTATTACAAAATGTTTCAACATATAGCACAAACACTGGGCGCAACAATACCAAGAGCAAGTCAAATCTTGTGTGTCTTTGCGAAAACAGGAAAATGTGCAGTTTACACAAGAGGTTCTGCTCAGTTCAAATCAACAACTGATGTATTTGATATCAAGCAGACATATGGGGAAACAATTGACGGGAGCAATAAAAGAAAATCACAATATTGACAAACCAATATATAATGTGCATGCTGATAAATGGCATAAAGTGCATCCTAGCGTTTTGTAGTCCAGTGTTTCCCAAACAGTGGTGCGGGGGCTTCTAGGGGCACTTGAGCACATGGCGGGGGGTACTTTGAAAAGAGTAGAATTTCAATATTACAATCACAGAAAAGTTAGTTTTAATTATGTTTTTCAGTAAATGGTTTAGGGATATTTTGTACATAACACTCTACTAAATCCCGAGTTGCTAATTTTGCTAAAATGTTGCCAAGATCCTCGAGTTAGGGGGTACTCGGAGAGTATAAATAAATGCCTCAAGGGGTAAATGGGACAAAAAAGGTTGGAAACCACTGTTGTAGTCTATGAGAAGATAATATTAATCTACAAAATGTACAAAAGAGGTTAACAACGGCAACAAGGCTTGGTTTTAACATCACACATTGTTTGCAAAATCATCTAGGCATAGGGCTATGTTGTTTTTTTAACTAAGCTTTTGTTCACAGCCCATGGTGACTATTACCCCTTCGACGGAACTGATGGCACATTGGCCCATGCTTTTGCCCCTTCGTCTGGTATCGGGGGAGATGCACATTTTGATGAAGATGAGCGCTTTACCTTCCGTTCAAATTCTGGTCAGTTCACTCAATATGAGAACAATAACAGAAGGAAAACCTATAGAAACAGTTCATAATATTGCGTCTCTGTCTTGTCCCAGGCTACGTGCTGTTTATGGTGGCTGCCCATGAGTTTGGTCACTCTTTGGGCCTGTCCCATTCTGATGACCCGGGTGCCCTCATGTACCCCACCTACTCCTACATGAACCCTGACACCTTTATTCTACCCCAGGACGATGTCAGGGGCATTCAGTCTCTCTATGGTTTGGACTTGGCCGTAACTGAATACGGTAATTAAACAGAACATCTTCTTTACCATATGGCTTTGTACTATAGGTCCAAATCCAGGGAAGTATCCCGACACGGCTGACCCAGCCCCCCCTCCTCCCAGCACTCCCGATGCATGTGACTCCACCATGGTTTTGGATGCTGTCTCAAATTTGAGAGGAGAGATGTTGTTCTTTAAAGACAGGTACACAGAGAGCATTTAAATGAGTATATTAGAATTGATCCTTTATTTGTTTTTACACATTTGTTCTTTCAGCTTTGTTTGGCGTAGTAACCCTCGGACCAGCATACCACAGCAGAGCCGCATCAGCCGCATGTGGCCCAGCGCGCCCTCACGCCTGGACGCTGCCTATGAAAGCAGGATATTGGACAGGGTCTACTTCTTCAAAGGTATGCTCTCATATCTAACTGTACAGTTACAGTTGTGGATGTGACTGTGAAGTGGCCTTAAGGGACGACACTGCAGAAAAAAAACACCAACATTTAGGCTTTGGGCCAGTTTGCAATCTTTACAATACATAATTCAGCCTGGATTAGTTTTGAACCCCAAAAATTTGGCTAAATTTTATATATATATATATAAATTCCCCACTTATAACTAGCTTATTAAAAAACTAAACACAAAAGCAAATTCCCCTCTGAGCAAACCTTTTAACTAATATATAAACCAAATAAGCCAGCACCGAAACCTGGCTTCATCCACTATTATTATTTGGTCATCGGTGGGACCGCATATGAAATGCTTTGTTATGAGAAACAACAACAACAACAACAACAACAACAACAACAACAACAACAACAACAACAAAACAACAACTACAACTACAACTACAACTACAACTACAACTACTACTACTACTACAACAACAACAACAGCAACAACAGACTTGCAAAATACTTTCCCTCCTCATATTTATGTAAGTAATCTCTAAACTGTGGCATCATTAAGTGACTTTATCCAAAACAATGTAACCCCAGCACACAGCGGGGTTACAGCGTGTCAGGGTACATTTGCAGGAAACCTCCGCATCTACTACTACACATATTCACCAGCAGAGGGCGCACTTTCTACACAAATTTCTTCGCCTAATTTTGTCCATCAGGTCGACGAGTGTGGGCCTACACTGGCTATACCCCGGTCCCGGGCTACCCAAAGAGACTGAGCAGTTTGAGACTCCCCCGATGGGTCAGGCACATTGATGCTGTGCTTTTTGATGAGGAGTCCAGAAAAACATTGTTCTTTGTTGGCGACTACTATCTCAGGTTGGGTACATCTAACAAAGTAAACATGTTACTGCTTTTTGATCGGATTTATTTACAAAATTGTTTTTTTTTTTTGTCAGTTATGATGAAAGCAAAGGAATAGTTGACCCTGGAACTCCCAAGAGAGTGGATGATTCGTTCCCAGGCCTAAATGGCAAAGTGACCGCAGCCTTCCAATACAGAGGTAAAAACTATACTCTATAGAGTCAACATTATGACCCGTTAAAGGTTTTCCCCACTAACAATATATTATAAATTGTTTTTAGGTTTCACGTATATCTACAGCGGCCCCTACATGTTCGAGTACAACTTGAGAACTGGCAGACTTTTCCGTGTGTTGAGAAACAGCTACTTCCTTCGCTGCATCCGGAATTAAAGTGCACGAAAGGCCCATATAATGAATGTATTGCATTATAATTATTATATTCAAATCCTGCTCTAGCCACTTCATACTGACATTGTGTCCTTGGGCACGACATTGGCCTCTTGCATGTGTGAATGTAGTGAGTGAGTGAGTGGTTGGTGAGGCCAAGGTCAGCTGTAGCTACAACAATAACACTACTGAGAGAATATTGACTTTGAAGTCGTGCTTTCAGAGTCAGGGATGTAGTGTAATAATGTGGGTCATTTTTATTATTGTTTATATATGATATTTTTATTGGTTGACATGAACTGTGTGCTGTGGCAGTATGGAAAAATGAGAGTGACTGGCATACTGATCAGTACTTGTAAATGTTCATATATTGTAGATTCCTGAACAACTGAGAGCTTACTTAAAGAAATATTGTAGAATCTAAACATATTGCAAAGTGTTATCCAAAATGGACCTGAGCGGGCCTGGGGTAATAAAAAGTCGTCCAAGTGTTATCTTGTCTATTCCCTATTATTCCATTAATTTGCTGCCGGCTTAGCTTCACTATTGCCATTTGATCTAATTGCCTGTCACCTCTCATCAAACCGTTTTTCCTCAATACAGAGCTGTTTCGAAAAGGCCTGTCCAGACACTTGTCGGAATGCTTTGTTACACAATCACTTCTTCATTTTTCTGCTTACACTGGATTTTTAGGTTGGAGAAAAATAGGGTACCACGGCTCCCAAGAGCAGAGAAGGTTAGTCCTTCTGAGGAGGAAAAAGGAGCCATGGCGGTAGCTAGCTTAAATGTAATGCTTTTACTAGTAGTGATGGGTGTATTTTGCAGAGCTGTACCCACTGAGCCACCAACAGAGGATATAGCCACAGAGGATATAGCGAAAGCTCAGGTAAAACACTTCTGATAATGGAACAAAATATGCCTTTCCAGTTTGATCATTATGAATTAGTTAAAAGGTGCATTATGCAACTTTTTATGTGAAAAAAGATTATATTTGTGTGCATTTGACCTCGTAATGACCCAGTGGCTGTGTGAGTGGTCAGCATTCTTAGTTCTTCATTCTTTATTAGGATCTCCACTAGCTCCCACAAAGTGGTCGCTAGTCTTCCCGAGGTCCTGGCACAACGCACCGGGATCAGTTGTTTTGTAGGTTTTCTATGTGAGAGGTCAGCAGTGAAAACCTCACAAACAATCGAGCCTGGGGAGTGATGGTCTCATCCATGGTCTCACAAATAGAGCTACACGCTCCTCCTCTAGAGGGCAGTGTAGTATCCCAATACGCAAAGCTTCATTTGCACAATCAGCGTTTTCATATAAAGCAATCAAAGAATGGAATAATCTCCCAAATGAATTAAAAAATCAAACAAGTTATTGTACTTCGACCAGGGAATTGAAAAGGTGGCTACTGAGAGGCCAAACCTGCCAGCACTGACATGGGCTGGTTTTAGGTCCTTCATTATTCTATGACAAAATGTAGTTTTTGCTTATTCTAACTACTGGGGGCTGCACTGAATTATTTTAATGTATTTTAATATGCCTGTAAATAGGAATGGTGATTGGACTTATGCAGAATGATATGTAATGTGATTGGTAAAGTGTATGTGACTGACTGTTAGAAGAATGAATGGTCATGCTATAGAGCGTTATTTATTTTTATGTTACCAGGGACTACGGATGGAGACTAACTATTTAGCTATAATCTGGTGTAGTACATCTCTGTCTCTTTGATAAAGATTAAAGTAAAGTAAAGTAAGTGATGGAAAGTAAAGGCACCATGGTGACCACTCATGCAGCCACTGGGTCACTACAAGGTCAAATATGCACAAAAAGAAACTTTTTTCACATAAAAAGTTGCATAATGCACCTTTAACCAGTTATTTTTACATGAACATTAAGTTATGTGAATGTGAATTTGTGTAGGACTACCTGTCTTTGTTTTACTCGGATGTGGGGGTGAGCGCTCCCGGCAGCGTCAGCCGAAGCTCCCTAGACTCGTTTGAGAACATTCTCAGGAAAATGCAGGAGTTTTTTGGGATAGAGGTCACTGGGCAGCTGGACTCCACAACTCTGGAGGTGATGTCCCGTCCTCGCTGTGGTGTCACTGATGTGGCCAGATACGCGCACTTTGATAGTCAGCCTAAATGGGACAAGAATGAGATCACGTACAGGTAAATGAAACAACATTATTAAAAATGAAGTTAGAGAATTGTACAGTGCTTGTTCTTCAGAGTGACGGACTACACGCCCGACATGAGCCAGAGTGAAGTGGACACTGCACTGGCCAAAGCTCTGAGGCTCTACAGTGATGTGACTCCTCTGCAGACAGATCCACTCGGGAACAGCAGACATCATGGTCATGTTCAAGGCCAAATGTAACAGTTAACCCTGTCACCCTTTTCAAAGCAAATTTACTTCTAGTTCACTGCTCTGCTCTATTTACACCAGCACATGGAGACTTCTTTCCCTTTGACGGAAAAAATGGGACCCTGGCCCATGCATTCTCCCCAGGGGAGGGCCACGGAGGCGACACTCATTTTGATGAAGATGAAACATGGACTTTGACTTCTACAGGTTCAGATGTGATTTTTTATATGGTGTATTTTTTTTTAATGCAATTAACATTTGTCTTGATGCAGGAACTAACCTGTTTTTAACCTGTTTTGAGTCAGCCCTGATGTTCCCCACCTATCAGTATGTCAGCACTGTGGGGTATTCACTACCCGAGGATGACAGACAGGGGATACAAGCGCTCTATGGTGAGTGCCAATGGTTTGTGTCTATAAGCACAGGCATATAAAAACATAGCACAGTGTCCTATGCCTTTACATAACTGAGGATTAATATTATATTTTTTTTATCTCCTAAAGGTGCCAGAGGGACCTCCCCTAATCCAACAGCAAATCCTGCCCTGAGGCCCCAGCCTGGCCCCACTGCAGAGCCTGTTCCAGACAGGTGCAGCCCCAACCTGGTTTTTGATGCTGCATCTCCCATTCATAATTCTCTGTACTTTTTTAAAGACAAGTAAGATATTGTACATGTATATAAAATACAGTGAGTGGACAACAGCTCAGAAATGTGCTTCTCTCAGCTATTACTGGAGAAGAAGATCCTTCTGGGACGGCATGAGAACAAGGAAAATCCAAACCCTTTGGCCTGGCATTAACCAGGTCGATGCTGTGTATGAGCTCAGACACAATACTGTCATTGTCATTGAAGGTAAGTGCTACAATTGTAAATACATATATATATATATATATATATATATATATATATATATATATATATATATACATATATATATATATATATAAGATGGACTGCATTTACCCAAGACTATACGCCATTTTAATTAAATTACAGGTAAGCGATACTGGAAAATCAGAAGACACACCATCCAGTTTGGATATCCAAAGCCCCTGAGAAACCTCGGCCTCCCTTCGTATGTCAGCAGAGTGGACGCTGCTGTTCATTTGACTTATTCCAGCAAAACTCTCTTTTTTGTTAACAACTTCTACTGGAGGTGAGTGAACAGTCTGTGAAACATTCACATTCATTTTAAAAAGGAAGCTCCATTGGCTACGTCTAATTGTTGCTACCTTTTCTTTTTAGCTATAATGAACTTAGAGACAGAATGGATCATGGCTACCCCAAATACATCTACAGAGACTTTCCTGTGGCCAGAGTGAATGCAGCTTTTCAATACGGAGGTACTGTGAGATACTGTATGTTGACACTTCAAATTGATGTTTAAACTTGTTATGGGTGATAACACATGCATATCTCATTCAGGATATCTGTATTTGACCTCTGGATCCACCCAGACAGAGTATGACACCAAAAGAGGGAGAGCAATCCGTACTTTTCTGAACAATAAATGGATGAACTGCAAATGAAATTACTAGGGCATACTGTATGGTTTGGTTTATTGTAAAGCAAAACTACATAGCCTGCTATTGCATTGGGAGAATGTGAAGTTGGTATGCAAACAAAATAATACCCAAAACAATGAACTGTAAAAAAAAAATAAAAAAAAAAATAGGTTGTGCTCAAGTTTTATCTTAGATTTCTGTTCAATATCAGCTGTATTTTGTATACTTGTGTCTGTTTTGAATAAAGAACTATAACTAAAGAAAAGTCTGTGCTAAAATAGAACAGCTGTAAGGTTTCTGTCTGTGTACACAATGATAGCCTAAGTAGTAATGATGATTCTTCGAGCCAAAAGGTTTATGGTGTGTCTCGTTTGTGAATTCTAGATCATTCTTGTGGGAGAATGTTCTTACTGACTTTCTAACAACCATACATTCTGTAGGCTATGAACGCTTCGATAATGAGATTACATTTGTGGGAGAAGTTTCTTACAAGTAAAACAGCTGAATGGGTTGTCTCCAATGTGTAGGATGTTCTTCTTAGATTTCTGTCTCTTCATCAGCCTCTGTCTCCAGATGAGCCTCAAAACACCGGAAACTGCTACGTTATTCAGCCACTCAGTCAGAAAACTACATGAACCACAATGCACTGCGGCCAATGTCGTAACGGCAGCGCACACCTCTCGCTGTGATTGGCTGGTGTCTCCTCGCTGCTTGACTGACTTGAGCTGAAGGTGAAGTTAGGTGGAGAGAGTCTGTGTACTGAAGGCGTGCTTACTGGACCTTTACTCTGGTCAACATGTCAACCACTGGACTTTTAGCCATGCGCGCACATATTTGTAGACGCTTGGTAAGTTTGCAAGCTGTCCACAGCGGTGGCAGCAGCAGCATTCACTGGACTGTAGGCTAACCTTATGCTATTGCTAACAATAACAAGTGCTTTTCCTCCACTTGGAGCTAGCTGAGGTCTGCTTTTAGATGCGTGCTGCCCTTGATCCAACAAGGAAATCCTCATATTTGATAGATGGACAAGTGAAAATAAATAAATAAAATAAAGTAATGTAATGTAAAATAACATACAGAAACCACATTTTTCAAACCTCCATAGCCTTGTGCCATTTTGCAGCTAAAACTGTTTGAATATGGCCTTTATTTAGCAACAATTCATACTATTGATGTTCATTCTATTGTTTTCTATGTTTTTCTACTGTAGGGTCACAACATATCAAGAACCTACACATCTCGGCCTTCACTTAATGTACGTATAGTATTAAATTGACATATTTTACCTCCTGGGGTAACTGTTCTAATATATTATTATATTTGATTTGTTTTAGGAAGTCGTCATTGTCAGTGCAGCCCGCACACCAATGGGCTCCTTCAAAGGCACCCTGTCATCTGTACCAGCCACTAAACTGGGCACCATAGCAATAAAAGGAGCCATAGAACAAGCAGGTAGGTCCTGTCTGGCATCACTGCTTAACCCTTGTGCCCTGTTAACTTTATGCCACCACTGGGAGTGTTTCATACATTCAGTGTATTTCGATGCTTTACGCGGCCATAAAATCCTCAAATATTGACGGATTCGAAAAAATCTTTAAAAATGTCATAGTGCTTTCATATATTACCATATATCAATAACCCTTTAGATGCCTATGTTTAACATCAACAAACAAACAAAAATAATGCAATAACTGTAAAATAACACTTTTTTTGGTTATGACTGTTGTCTGTGTGACCGGCCTGTTAGTGCAGATAATCAGTAGGAAGATTGAATTTGGTGCATTTTTAGTTTTTGTGTAAAGTCAATTAGACTTTTTGACAATTTGAGGCCAAAGAATGGCCAAAAATTACATATTTTTTTACATTAAAGTAAGGAGTTGGTAGCATAGATATTGGAAAATGCTGAGAAAATTATTTTAACCTTGATTTTTAGAGGGGAAGGCAAAATCTGAAATTATTATGGAAGTCAATGGGAAACACTGATTTATGGGTCTGCAATAGAGGCCGGGGAAAAAATGGAAATTGCAGGAACAATAAGTTTCACCTTGATTTAGAGATGGGAGATCAAAATAAGAGTTTATTATGGAAATCTATGGGTACACAGATTTACACAACTGTACAAACTACTCACGCGGTCAAAACGGATCAGAACCGACACCTGGAAAAACACACCTCTGTGCCACTTTTCATGGGAATTGAAAACCACAGCAAAAGTTATCACAACAAGTATACCCTTCGATACGCAGATTTCCCTTAACAGGGCGCAAGGGACAACAAATGTACTGATCGTTGATCTTTCATATAGCATACACTGCCTTGGCTGAGGCTCACATCTTACATAGCATCCATTTCATATGAGAGATGTACACACTACACAATTGGACTCTTAGAAAATGTACATTTTTCATGCAACTGGTTTTTATTCTAGGAATTGCCCCTGAAGATGTAAAGGAAGTGTACATGGGCAACGTGCTTCAGGCTGGTGAAGGACAAGCTCCCACAAGACAAGCTCTGCTTGGTGCAGGTATCTGTATTCTTCGTTTTTGTTAAAAGTAATACATATGAATTTCTCGATACAACAACTGTAAACATTCCAGGCCTGACACTTGGCACTCCTGCGACAACTATCAACAAAGTCTGTGCATCTGGGATGAAGTCCATCATGATGGCATCTCAGAGTCTCATGTGTGGACACCAGGTAACGTCCAACATGTACAGCAAAATGGTTTTACACAGCTAGTCAATCTTCCTTTTATTTGTCTCTTGTCTGTCACATCTTAGTTGATAGTATGAAAAAGGATAAGATATAATATTATAAGAACATGTTTATCTGATGCAAAGTATTTGTTTTAGGATGTCATGGTGGCAGGCGGGATGGAGAGCATGTCCAATGTACCTTATGTAATGTCCAGAGAGACTCCGGCCTATGGAGGAGTGAGGATGGAAGATCTCATTGTGAAGGATGGACTCACGGATGTCTATAACAAATTTCATATGGTAAAGACTCAGCACATGCACTGGATGCATGTACATGAATAAGAAGCCATGCATTATGTTCTGTTGCAATTAAAATGCTACACATTGGTTGAGTTTTTTAATTGTTCAAGGCAGTGCAAAAAATGTACTGGAAATATACCCTTTTAAATACAAGGATTATTTTTGTTGTAATTTGTCTTTTTCCTGTCACAATATTTATATTTTAATGTGTTGGTTCATACAGGGAAACTGTGCAGAAAACACAGCCAAGAACTACAGCATCACCAGAGAAGAGCAAGATGCCTTTGCGATTGGCTCCTACAGTCGCAGCAAAGCAGCTTTTGAGTCTGGAGTACTGGCCAAGGAGATTGTGCCAGTTAGCATTCCTCAGAGAGGTACACATTTGTGTTTGTTTTTGACATGAAGTCATATGCTTATGCCATCATTTACAAATGGAAAGTCTTCTCCAGGGAAACCTGATGTGGTTGTGTCAGAGGATGAAGAATGGAGGAGGGTGGACTTCAGCAAAGTCCCCAAACTGCGGGCTGTCTTCCAAAAAGAAAATGGTAACATACCAATACCGTTGGATTTGTACAAAGAGGGTTGTTTGAAAGTTTTCTGTGAAGTCATTCAATTTTCTTTTTTACACTGATCACCGAATTATAGGAACAGTAACCGCAGCCAATGCCAGCACTCTGAATGATGGAGCTGCCGCTCTGGTGTTGATGACAGCTGATGCTGCGAAGAGGCTGAACGTCACTCCTCTGGCCAGGGTTGTTTGTAAGTTTCATGACAGAACTAATCTTGTTTTGTAATAGGTCACAATGTTTTGTGTATGAGACACTGATTTTTATATCATCATATAGTGCACAATAATGAGGCTGTAATCTCAGTCACCAGTGCACTAAAACTGGTAAAATGAACAATTCAGTGCAGCCTAAGTAAAATATGCATATAATAAACAATATTAACCATGTTAAAATATTTGTATTGATATTCTGAATAAATGTTAAAGTACATTCTAAAAAATCAACCTCTATTACATTTATTTATAGCATTTGCTGATGCTGCAGTTGCTCCCATTGACTTCCCTATTGCTCCAGCGTTTGCTGTACCAAAGGTGAGAAAAGGCATCAGTAGAATGTTGTTTGTAACGTCTTAAAGAAAATGTGGAGCTGCTATCAGTGTCGTGCACATGAACCCTGCTCCCGCTGAAGTGCTCCTGTGTCTCGTGTGTGGCAGGCCCTGGATGCAGCCGGACTGAAGAAGGATGATATTGCTATGTGGGAGATCAATGAGGCCTTTAGTGTGGTGGTCCTGGCAAACATCAAGATGCTGGATATTGACCCTGCCAAAGTGAATGTAAACGGAGGAGCAGTGTCTCTGGGACACCCCATTGGGTAAGGCTTTTCTCACTTCCTGCTCATTTACCAAGTATTAAATAAAATCTCATCTTTCCTTGTTTCTCATCAGCATGTCTGGGGCGAGGATTGTTGGTCACATGGTTCACAACCTGAAGTCTGGACAGTACGGACTGGCTGGTATCTGTAACGGAGGTGGCGGAGCATCGTCCATTATCATCCAGAAATTGTAGGATCCCTCCAACTACTTTCCCCTCTAAACTCCTGATGGATATTGACTCTGTTCCCATCTGAACAAGAAAGTTACAACACCTTACTGTGAGGATTGAGATTGTTACTGTTTCACAAGCCTTGGGTTAAACGCTCCAATCGGATGACATCATGATCTTTGACGCACTCCTTTTATGGAAATATTTAATATTTAACAAATTGTTTATGAAATAGTTTGTTGAAAGTACTGTGGTGTTTTAGATTATTTCAAGGGCTCAACTTTTTATTCATATCAGTTTGAGAATTGTTATTTTTATTTAGTACGAACAACGCCTGCATTAAAATGGCTTGAGGTAACATAGTGTCTTTATTGTGAAATTTCAAAGACTCCACTCACGACTAAGTCTATTTTGTCATATGTTTCGTCTAATTATAATGTCTTGATTAAATGACCTTTGCACCTAGATACTTGATCAGTTTCTGGAGAACATGACGTCCAACGCGTTGTATGACTGGACACCTTTTTCCTGCCAGTTACTCGGTTAAACATTGAGTTAAATATTAATGTGGCCTGAGAGCCTTTTAAATCCATGTCTTTGTAAACTGCCCAGGCATTTGTTCAGCCATTACTCATTAAACAAGAAGGCCAACTTTCTATGAGAATGAAAAATAAAACACATTGAAGCTAATATGTTAGTGCATTCTTCCAATCCAATCCACTTTATTTATAAAACACATTTATACAACAAAGTGCATATACAATCCATGTAAGATAATAAACACAATAAAACAAATTAGCTCCACCACTAATAAATAGAAATTCTTGACCTATATTGACTTGCTCCCTTTGTTGAAAACACTACCCAATGGAATTACAACGTTAATGACCAGAAAAGACAGCTTCTCATTTAATCTATTGTTAAGAAATATACTTCTATTATTACTCAAGTAGAAAGCCAGAATAATGGAAGTTTCTAATTGCAGCTGTCCTATTGATCCATATAGGTTTCACTTGTTTGCTCATTAATTACTGTTTATCCAGGTTATCTTCAAGAGACTGGAAAATGCCAGTTTCAATGGCCACTGTTTAACTATTTTGTTTAAGTGCTGTACAAATGAAGAGCTGGGCGACAGGTTGGCTTGTGCACACAGTGGGAAGGCGTGGCCTCGGCTCCTAATTACACAGAGAGCGAGCCATAACACAGGACCACAGAGCGGAGGACACGCACAACTGGAGAGCTCTGGGAACATAAGGACCTTCAGGTATGTCAAATACTTTCAGTTTTAGTTTGTTTTTATTTTGGTAAGTTTTACATCTATAAAACATTAAGTGTTACAAATAGTTATATTCAAATTGCCTGGGTACATGGTTCTTATAGTGCTGTACAGGGGACCAGACCTGTTCCTCTTCCACTGAAGTTGAATTGTGCAGTTTCGGATAAATAAATTGTCTCTTCTGCTCATTTTTGCTTTACTTGTTTTAAGTTGATAAAATCAATGACATTGATTAATATCTCTAACTATAATTAGGTGGTGTGTGTTTAGTTTTGCAACATTAAAGAATGGCAGTGATAGATGTAAATAATATAGGAAGTCTATAAAAGAACTCATGCTGTGGGCTTTGTTAACTGTTTTAAGTGCAAATTCATCAATGCCGTTTTTGTTTTTATTCTAGACAATATCTGTAGAGCATTTAAAGGATGAATGATAATCAGGTAAGTTAAGTTAAGCATCTGTCTCTAACCTCATCCTCAGGCATATTAGAACATTGTGTAGTGTTGTAATAAATACAGATTCAGTTAAAGACAAAATTAATTATTCTGTTCTGTGTCTAGTTTAAAGCTTGTTTGATTTGGAGAAACTTTCTAAAGATACTTAAAGAAATCATTTGGGTGTTGTACTTGTTTTTATAAGGTTCTGCTAGAAAGACACTTGGTAACAACACAACAACAACAAAAAGTTATATCGAATGTTTTTCTAAAAGAACCTTGTAAACAATTGTTGAGACTAGAAGACATAGTGAAAGAGTAGGATTTGTACTTTTTTTCCTTTGTTGACTAATGCAATAATAAATCCTTAAATGATTTATGTTTCAAGCTGAGTATATGTCTTAGCCCAGGGGCCAAACCTTTTTCATGGGGGGCCTATACAGGATGAGGGGCCACAAATAGGTGGTCAGTGACGCGAAACCTTCGATTACGTGTATTTAGTGGAGGTTTAAATTGTGCTGCACACTTTTATTAATGATTATAACTTTAATGCCAGCTCTGTCTCAGAATAAAGTGTTAGTTGTTAGGTTAGAATTGTGTAGAAGTATTTAAGTTGAAATAAAAAGGACCACCTTTGGCCATAAAAATTGGTCTTAGGACCGCATTTGGCCCCCGGGCTGCACTTGAGACCCCTGTCTTAGCCTTACAGCAATACGGATTAGGACGAGTGCCTTGACTGTGGATTGTATTGTAGATCATCCACTTTATTGTGTTTCTCCAGGCTTCAGCTCCTTCTGTGTATGACAATATTGGGTTTCGTCATGACGATGAAAGACCCCCTGCCTTTGCCCCGTCGCAGACTTTATACCCCTCCCTGCAGCCCAGTACCCCACAGTATGCGCCCTCAAATCCGTACGCTGTCAACACTCACCAGACTACCACACCTGAAGTGCCACACTCACAAAAGAAAGGTACGGACGCAGTTTTTATCGCATACTTTTGAGATTTGGAGCTATGAGTGCTGAATAGGTGGGTAAACTTTTCCCTGCAGACAGTCAAACATTATGAATGTGAACTAAAGATGATGTGTACTTTCCCTCAATCATTAACCTTTTGTTTTGCTCCATTTTCTTCCTAAAGCTAAACATAGTGCTGCCTTACTCTGTAATGAAGTACTACCGTATATTTGTAAATGTTTTGATGTAATAATTATATTTGCATGCACTTACTGGTTTTCCTGCTGTTTAAATCATCTTTACACTGAAAGCTAATATATTTTCATATTTTGCAGGTGTAAAATGTCACTGGAAGTACATCCTGTGTGTATCGCTGTGCATTCTTCTTATTGTAGCAGTTGTCTCCATCTTGCTATGGTACTTCTGTAAGTACATTTTAAACATATTCACTTTATAAGTTTATGCATGTGATGTCACAGAAGCCAAATTTAGGTTTTATTGTGGTACGAATAGGGCTGGGTACCGTTACCAGTACTTAAATGATACTTGAACAATGCGTTGTTTGATCCTATACTCAAATATTTCTCATCTAGAACCAGAAAACTGAACAATAATGTTGGTTTATTTATTCCATTACTATTTCTTTTAAAATTGTAGTTGATCTGAAACTACAAAGCTTCCTTTAATACTGTTTTAGGACCCAACAGGCATTGGTCTCTAAAAATATATTTTTTTGGTACCTGCTTTCGATTCTTTTATGTGTTCGATACCAGTAGTACCTAAACTTTTTTCCCCCCAATACCATAGTGGTATTGTTTAATTGTACCCAACCCTAGTTATGAAATCGACTACAATATGTTTTGGCACTCACTCCGGATGCTGAGGGTTATGTGTAGAATGAAAATGTTGCAAGTTCATTTTCTCTATAGCCTATATTGCTGCACATAAGTTTGTCTCACCGAATGACAAACAATTGTTGCTTATAACATGTTTCGCCAGAGAGCTCAGTGTGTAATCAGGAACCGATCAAGCATAGTGTGTCGAAACAGATATCGATGTAACAAAACTCTTAAAGGCCTATGTTGCCTTACTGCCATTTGCCTGTACAATATTTGAAAAGGCTCTTGACACCACCATGTTTGATCAACCTCATGTGCAAAGTCAACTGTACTCTCTCGTGCACTTGAGCTGTTCCCCCCTGAACTCCCTCCTTGTTACAGTGTATTACCAATGTTTTCGGGGGAAGTCTTGTGGCGGGAGGTGCCTGAGCCGCTCCCAGTGGTGCGATGGCGTAAAGGACTGCCCTGACGGAGAGGATGAGAATCAGTGTTGTAAGGCATGATTCAGGTTTCGACACATTGCCCCCACCCAGGTGTTTGTTAGTTATTGTTGTTTTTTCTCGTTGCAGTCCGCCTTCAAGGCTCTAACTTCCTGCTGGAAAGTTACTCATCAGCCAGTGAAGAGTGGTTCCCTGTCTGTGCCGATAACTGGGACGACAAATATGGGAGGGCAGTGTGTGCGCAGATGGGGTATGACAGGTGAGACATCTTCATTAGTTCAAGTGATGAACATATACAAAAGCATTTGTAGTTTTTAGTAGCAAATCTCGTAAGTAACTGTCTCTTACTTCTCGCTGTTTCACTAAAAGGGAGGATTATGGGAGTTGCACCCAAACCAGCGCAGGATCTTTAGCCTCCCAGGGATATTTGAGACTGGATCCAAGCAGTGACCCTGGATCACGAATGCAAACGCGGCTCACTCACAGGTTTGTCAACTCTTTTGCATTTCCATAGTTTTACATATAACATGGGCTTGATGTATCTCATCTTTTCCAGCCAATCCTGTTCATCCAGAGCGGTTGCGCTCAACTGTGTTGGTAAAGTTTTGCATTATGACATAACACATCATGAACACCAAACTGAAACACAGCTAATGCACCATCAGAACCAGCTAACTACTACTACTTAGTTTCAGCATGTTGAAGTAACATTCATCTATTTAGTTCAGTCGAGATGTTACTCCCCATGCGCCTCTTCAGTGATTTACCATAGTTACTCACTTGAAAATTGATAGTTACTGACCACTAGCAACGCTCCACAAGTGGCATGTCCAGACTTTTTCTCACTGGGGTGACTCACTCTGATACTGTTTTAATCTGAGGGATGAATGGTTTATGATGTGACCACATTTTTTGTTTTGTTTAAAGTGAATTAGAAGTTGATGTACTTTAGAGGGAAGTTGATCTTTGTTTTTTGAACTAATAGAGAAGTTGTCTTTTGTTGTGTAGCCTGCGGAGTGAGCTCGGCGGCACCCAGCTCCCGTATTGTTGGTGGCACTGAGGCAGTGAACGGGGCATGGCCGTGGCAGGTCAGTCTGCAGATCCATGGAGGGCACGTTTGTGGAGGCTCCATCATCAGCTCCAAGTGGATCCTGTCCGCTGCGCACTGCTTCGAATCGTAAGATTTCACACACAGGAGTAACAGTGTTGAACACATCACCAGTGGGTTCTTATGCTCAGTTATTATATGGCTAGCAATGGTTATTAATAGCCTATTTTTTAGCGATCAAAACATGCAAGTTAAGAAGACATTTTTAAAAGGATTTATAAAATGGTTGGCTCCCACTTTGCCACTGTCTCCACCCCAAGTATACAGCCAAATACAATTTCTATAATGTATAGTGTTATTATCAACAATAGCATCAACTATGATCTGCTACACTATATGGTATTTCAAGTTGTACTATCAGCTACAACAACCTTTTCTGTCACTACTAGGTACAATAGTCCATCATTGTGGAAGGTCCAATATGGTGACGTCAGCTTGAGAAGAATGTGGCAGTCACACTCAGAAATCTCAGTGCAAAAAATCATCAGCCATAATAAATATAACACAAGGACCAACGACAACGACATTGCTCTCCTGAAGCTGAGTTCACCCCTGCCTGATAAGTGTAAGTGCCAACGAAATGGTATGCCAATTCTAATGTAAACTATTTCTAAAATTGCATATGTTCTTTTTATTATCGTACAGTAGCCACCGCAAAGGCAGTGTGTCTGCCCAACGCTGGTTTGGATCTGTCACCCGGACGTAAAGCCTGGATCACGGGATGGGGGTCACTACGTGCCTCAGGTTAGACTCTACAGGCCTAATTTCCTGGCCGTTTGTACATGTGCAAAATAAATGGTGAAAAATTGTGAAATAAATTGTGTTAAGTTAAAGGAATAGGCCACCGTTTTTACATACTGAGATATGTTCTTACCTAACCTTAGACGAGTTAATATATACCCTTCTGGTCTTTGTCCGTGCGCTCTGTCACGCAAACGGAGCACATACGCAGCCTCTCCCACATGTCATATAGCTCCAAAAAAGCTCACGATAGAAGCTACCAAGCTCTTCCACGTGTTCCCTATTTAAATAAAGTTCCTAAAGACTTCCCCCCGCTCACTTCCGTCAATAACCTTTAGGAGTTACTGCGCGGACGTTGTGCTCCTCGTATCATTACGCCTCACAATATAGTACCCCTTTTTATCTGCTTATAAAATCGACATGTTACATTTCTGTGTAAATATACTTTGCATGAAAACACTTATTATACTCACTTATATAACTATTATACTCACTTATATAACTATTATACTCACTTATATAACTTTATTTAAATAGGGAACACGTGGAAGAGCTTGGTAGCTTCTATCAGCAGCTTTTTTGGAGCTATATGACATGTGGGAGAGGTGGCCTATTCCTTTAAGTGGTGCAAAAAGCATGTGCAGTTAGTATTTTTTCTCTCTCGCATAAACCCTAAAAGGCCACAGCGCAAACTTATTTACATATCAGATTTGGGTCACTAGTAGTATAAATAGATATAACTCAGGCTTACCTGGCTTAGTAAATCAGGCCCAAAGAGGCATATCCACAAAACTTGATTTAAAGCTATGCTACGTAACATGTCACGCAATAAATAGAAACAAGTACAAGTATTTATTTCATCATGTGTGTTTGTGATGATAAGCACCTCAATAAACACGACAAGTAGCCAAACGTATGATTTAATCTGGAACGTTGCACTGTGAGGCTTTACAAAAAATAACATAGAGGGCTGTGAGAATGTCGGCATGGTCAACTCATTCAAGTTAACTATCCACCACGTTCCAAGCAGTTGTGCATGTGTATGTTGTTTAACTATTTATCCATTATTATACGATCGATTTTACCTAGGCTTTGTGGGAAATTCCCTTGGCACTTCCTCCACAAACTCAACTGTGGATGGTTTAATGTCCAACTGAGTAACCTTTGGATAATCATTCTTTTTAGGGCGATCCCCGGACGTAATGAACCAGGCTGAGGTGACCATTTACAGCAAAGAGATCTGTAACAAACGGCATGTGTTGGACGGCGAAGTCACAGACACCATGATCTGTGCTGGGAAGCTTTCTGGAGGAGTGGATGCGTGCCAGGTTAGGCCCGCTCCTACAGTATTCTTTGAACTGTGCTTTGGCGCCATTATCCCTAAATAAACATAACTTCTTTGTGCATTGACAGGGAGACAGCGGGGGCCCTCTAGTGGTCAAGGAGGGACGTCATTGGTTCCTGGCTGGGGACACGAGCTGGGGCATTGGCTGCGCATGGAGGAACAAACCAGGAGTCTATGGCAATGTCCCATTATTTGTGGGCTGGATTCATGAACAAATGCAGGTACCTGTCACTATCAGTAGAATTACATTGATTGTATTGTGTCTGTATTCAAACCGCATTCTGTTTTGTTCTTTCCCACAGAACAACTAATGATGTTCACTTGTCGGCATTACTCTAGCACTTTCAAATACTGTCTTGAAGAATGCAAAAAGATCACCCTTTGTTTTCTTTTTTTTGGTCAATATTGTTACACAGTAAATGTATTTTTCTAAAATGTTTTCCTTTTCACTGGGATGATGATATATTTATTTTATCAATAAAGAAATGTACACGTCACTGAGTATTTTTTCCAAGCCATTGATATTTTGAATCTCAGCGGTTAGCACTTGTGGGACTATGTCTCCGAGCTGGCCTGGTGTCGCCTCAGGGTCCCCCCTGAACAGCTGGACGAGGTGTGCGTGGATCGGGAAGCTTGGACTGAGACTGCTGCCCCCGCGACCTGGCCCCGGGTAAAGTGGAATAAAATGGATGGATGGATGGATGGATGGATGGATGGATGGATGGATGGATGGATGGATGGATGGATGGATGGATGGATGGATGGATGGATGGATGGATGGATGGATGGATGGATGGATGGATGGATGGATGGATGGATGGATGGATGGTTAGCGCTTGGACCACAGTTGCTCATTCATTAATCCAAAAGATATTCTGCTCTGTTTCCAGTGGTTTCTCAAATTATATATTTTTTCACTTGTAATTGTAATTAATAATCACCATTTGAAGTACAAACAGCATTTTCATAGTTCTGCTCAAAAGAATGATGGTGAAGCTGGTTGTCTCATGACTGGAAGGTTGGCGGTTTGAACCTTGTCTCCTGCAGGTGCTCACTGTCATGTCCTTGGCAAAACACTCCTTCACTTCATTTACGCAGGCTTGCTGTGAGAATATAGTGTGCGAATGAAGGCTCATGGGGCAATATGGCTCAGTTTACCCCAGGAGAGCTGCTGCTACAATAGTACCACTGAGAATGAATCAATGAATGACTATAGCGGTGGTGCCCAAAGTGCGGCCCGGGGTGGCCCTCAAGCTTCTTGTTGAAATGGCACACATTGCCAGAGATGGTACTTTTTTTTTACTGCAAATTTAATAATTCTGCACGATTATAGTAACTTCTGCCAAGTCTAGTCTATAAATGTTAAAACCTTCCTTAAATGCACCCGGTTCAATGTTTCACTGCATTGATCACCAGTTTGTGGCCCTCAACGCTGTGTGAACTTCAACGGTGAGAAAAGTTTGGACACCCCTGGAATAGTATAGCGCTTCCTTTGAGAAACTTATCAAGCTTGTAAATCGCAATAGACATTTTTCTCCAGATATTACAAATAAAGCACACAAGGTAGTTTAAAAAAGAAATTAGAGGTGCCACTTTTCATGCTTACATAACAGAGATCCGTTATTTCTTTTTCCTTAACCTGACTGGCTTTCTGTCTAAAGGAAGCCAAATTTGCTAATGACTAACTATGTGTGCTGGTCCTGAGTTTGAATGCCTCTTGTATTATTGCAGCTCTGTTCCCCTTTGCCTGCCCGTCCAATCAGCACTCAGTAATTGGCAGATGCTCTTCCCAAAGCTCACGTCTGTTACCTGTTTGTACCAATTAACAGAGCTGGGATTCTGCTCAGACGACTCTTCCAGGGGTTAACAGATGACACAATTAGCCACTCATTTCAATGGCAGCCTGTTTAGCATGAGGCCTCTTGTTGCCTCGTCTCCAGCTGTGGGGCCTTTCATCTACAGCCATTTTTTCCATGTTGCCGATCAAATGAGGCGTACGCAGGCTGGGGAACCCTGGCGTGTTGAGCAAACATGCTTTCACAAGAACTCCAAATTAGCACTTGAGAGTCAGCTCAGACGCAACACTTCCCTGTTCAAGTAACACGGGATAAACTTTCCTGTACTGTTTTTTTTAGATTTTATAACATGGTATTTTACAGCCACAAGTGCAGCAGAGGAACTGAAAGGTCTCTGATTCTGATGTTGTCCAAACTGTTGCTGTGTCACTCCCTTATAATAAATATAATAAATATAAATGTTTCAGAAAATGGTGAAACTGCAGGATTTCAAGATTAGTTTTAAAAGAAAACTTCAATTGCAGTAAAAAGGTTTTTGTTTTGTTTTATTTTAACACACAACTAAATGTCAATAAATATGAATTTAGCAGATACTTAACCTCCTCCAGAACAGTTTGGCATTACCCAAATCAAAAATTTGCCAGAAAAGCAACAATAACACGATTAAAAAAGCAACAAAAACCCATCAAACACGCGACCAAAGAGCAACAAAAAAGTGACAAAAACATGACAAAAAAGCATCAAGAAAGAAAAAAAACAAAACTTAAAAAACATGGGGGAAAAAAACAATGAAAAAGTGCTGATAACACGCTGAAAACAGGATATAAAAACTATATGTTATATGTTGTTTTTTGTTTGTTTTTATATTGCTGTTTTTATTCTATTGTAAATGGCACATTTCAGGTTAAACATGTAGTTCTTTCCTGCTATGTCAAAGTTTTAATAAGTTTAAGTTTAATACGTTTTCTAACAAAGATGAATGAAAAAAGTCATTTAGGCCACTTTGTTTATGTTTGTTTAATTTCTTGACATGTGAGTGGTTGCAGCAGGCTGGGAAATGACATTATTATAAACATTTATGAATATCGTTGTTAATGGTCATATATTTTCCTCATTAACCTCTTACCACCCGCCTTTATGAGTGCATTTTCTCCAGTTCGGCTTTATCCAAATCTAAAAGCTTCTCGACTGGAGAATTTACAGCCTATAGGCCACTGTAATGTCTCATTTGAAAGCTAAGGCCTACAAAACTGATCTAAACTGATCTTTTTCCTCACTTTGTTGCCGTGTTGTCACTTTTTTCACGTTCATTTTCATCTCAATTTTGCCACTTTTTTGTTGAGTTTTTGTCACATTATTGCCGCTTTTTTGTGCCTTTATTTTTGATGATTTTGTAGCTATTTTGACTCGTTTTTTCAAGAAGATGTTAGATTTTAGATAATGCTAAACTGGGGGAAATGTGCTCGGCTCACAAGAACATTTAGTAGGAAACATTTCACATGCTGTTTATTGCAAAGTAGAAGCAGTTGCTGTGAATGGGTGATGTAACAACATGACAGTAAGCTTGCTAAAGGGGCTGAGTGATTTGTAATTGAACACGGTGATTTCATTGTAGTCCACACATCTCACACAAGCCACAGTACAACTTCACTGCCGCTGAGTATGGCAGAAGACGAGACTGCTGCTCCACATCCGAGTGACTGTGTGCATGGAGCAAGTGGATCACAAGCATGTGTCATTTTAGCACAGAGTGTGATCAATGCCACATTGTTGAGCAGCCAATGAGGAGGGAGGCCTTGTTACTGGGCAGTTGTGTGTTTATTTTCTCCTGTTCTCGTGTGAGGTGGGTGTCACGCGTCAGGCCTCATAGACTCTCAGATGAGCGTGAGTCCTTACGACACTCCGGGGCTGCGCTGGTGATGAACATTAGCTCTTTGAGGTCAGCGGGATTCACATGTACACAACACACACACACACACACACACACACCCACACACACACACAGAGAGACACTTTCACACAAACAAACCATGACTTTTTCAAGCTTTTACCCGTGTGTTGTTGCTTCCTATATGTCTCTCACACTTCAATTCTGCACGTTTGGGTTGAGTAATCCTGCAATTTCTTGTCATCTCTTTCTCAAAAGCTCAAAACCCTCTTCCCCACCTGCTGTCTAGAAAGTCTAGACAACTTCACCTCTGCTTGGAGGCAGGTTATACTCTGCTACATTCACTCAAATACTCAAATAATGTGTGTTTACTGGAGGAAAACAGTTGGCTACTCTTTATATCATGGGTAAATTATAAACATGATTTTCAATTGTATTTCTATGGTGTGTAGTTTGAAATAGATGTTTAAAAAATCTGTCCTTATACATCAACAACAAAACTTCAATCTCAAACAATTGAATAATTATCAACTTTCTAAAATGAGAAAACGTTTGCTAAATTTCCCAAAAATATGCGCCAGTAAAATGATTATGTAACCCATTTTTTCAGTACATCTGTTTCTCTCTCAAAAAACTTAAGGCCCTAGATCAGATTTTTTAAATTAATATTATTAGGCTATTACAAACGAAATGAAAGACGAAGCCACTAAATTAGAATATTCGTTGTGGTCCAAACTCATTTCTAACTTTCTTTAACTTTACATTGTAGCATCCCAATTCTTCAAACAACAAATTTATAGGTACATTTTACAACTCACAGAGTCACTTTTCAGTGTCACTTTCACAGAAATGCTAGAAAACAAGCTAATGAAATTGATACAAATGCATTATAATTATACACAGTGTTTTTTCCTGTATACTGTAGTGCCTTTAAAGGTACACTGCATAACATATTGGACTATACTGTTGCCATCTGTACAAAACCTGCTCCTTATGACAAACTCAGCACAGAAAATGCTATTACTACAGAGGGTAATCAAAGAATGGATTTGGATAAGGACCTAACCTATTTAAATCTTAAATTCAGCTGACTTTAGTCAACATCTCCATGGAGACGAGCTGGAGACGTACCCACTCCCGGTAAAGTTACAGTCATGTCTTAGGAGAGCTGAGCCGCTCACAGCAAAGGCACATGTTTGTTTGTACATTTATGGGGTATTTTTCAATGACAAAAATGTCTCTCATAAAGTAAAGGCTTGTATTTCAATTTTATTTATTGGGTAAAATTCTACGCGGTGTGGCTTTAACTCCATGCAGCTCGCTGTGCCCTGCAACACCTTCTTTGTCCACATGGTGTCATCCTTGCTCATCGTATCAGTACACAGAGATTCAGTGCCATTGATGATGATGATGATGAGCACAAGTAGAAGGAAATCCTCTTTACTGGCAACCATCAACTTTAATCTTAACAATCTCTTCCAGTATGAAAAACATACGTCCGTAGCAACCAGATCACAGCATGCGCCTAAACGGCTCAGCTATAACTCCAAAGGGGCACAACAAAGGGCTTAGATGTGGCCCAGGTATGAAGCACATGAAACAGATGCCTCCTTCTTCTTGACATATTTTTTCCTACATTCATTTGTTTTACAATGTTTTCCGAGAAGTCCAGTCTTTTCAAAACGAGGACCAAGGACACACATTTCCCAGCTGAGTCTTTAAGGTGATGCTCTGTCAAACATTCGCCTCCCTTGCGTCCTGTGGGCCTGCTCCGTGTTGTGTTGCTGTTGACGGTTTTGTATTTAGGTCAGTGTGGGCCCCTCAGGGTGTGACAAACCGCTCTCTCCCCACGTCCCTGTGATTGACACATTTCCTTATCGCAAATGAAGTCTTGCTCCTCCCGTTTTAAATTCTTCATGACTAATGAGGCCTTCCTACTATGCTATTAAATACAATGCAGATAAAGATGTGGTCTTGGCGGAATCAGGCTTATTTCTGATTCTCTTGTAGTTTTTTACATGTTATAGGCCTACCTGTTGTTACTGCCCATGACAGTGGTTGTGATGCACAGAGGACCCTTTAAGAACATAATGCCTGTCTTAGACACTGGGCATCTGGTGGTATTTCCCCGGGACATGCTGGACACAGAGGGAGGGGTGCAGGGAGGAGACATGTGCCTGGATTAAGAATGGAATAGACCGAGAAGAAGGGGGTGGAGTGAGGGTGAGTTGTAGCTCATCGAGTGACCACAGCCTCCGTTGTTGGTGAGCTGACCCGTGCCCCAAAAAGCAGGTACATGAAAGAGCCAAAAGCATGGATCTCCAAACGTAACTGTGAAGAGTTTGCTCAACCGTTTGATAGAGCACACTTTGAGTTCCTGCCTCTGTTGTTTCTAATAATGGCTTGATCTGCTATCTCTACCATTCGGTTTAAGTGTGTAATGCTCAAATTATGCAGTAGAGGACTCAGTAGTTTGCTATGGCAAGCAATTGAACATTTTGACTGCATTTTCGAAGGTACGACTTGTTTTTTGATAGCTATTAATTGAACATTTCCCTTAGCATCAGCATTTCACTTACTGCGACATGAAAGCATTTAGATTTAGTTGGTTTAGATCTGGTTTAGAGCAGATTTGGACTGGTTTAGAGCAGGTTCAGAGCAGGTTTGGACTGGTTTAGAGCAGGTCTGGACAGATTTATACTGGTTTTGACAGGTTTGGATGGGTTTAGATCAGGTTTGAAGAGCAGGTCTGCACTGGTTTAGGCAGATTTGGACTGGTTTAGAGCAGGTTTGGACTGGCTTATACTGGTTTTGACGATTGTAGACCATGCTTGGACTGGTTTAGAGCAGGTCTGGACAGGTTTATTCTGGTTTTGACGGGTTTAGAGCAGCTTTGGGCTGGTTTAGAGCAGGACTGGACAGGTTTATACTGGTTTTGACAGGTTTGGACTGGTTTAGAGTGGGTTTTGATCGGTTTAGAGCAGGTTGGCTTTTACCATAAACTGCTGCTTAATCATTTGGTAGAGGTCTGTCATTTTAAAACTAAGAGGTCTTGCAAATTGTTTGTTCCCCAAATGATCAGGAAATACTAAGAACATATAGGGTGTTTTTTCTACAGGGTTTACATAAAAGGGTTAATGTACACCACAGTTTCTGTAAATTCCCGTGAAAGGGTATCATTAATTTGTTTTTCATTCTTCTCTTCCACTGTCTTTTGAGCTCACCTTTGGTTTTAATCACCTCCCTCTGTCCCCACCCTTCACAACGGCCCCAAGTGCCTGGAGAATACAAGCTCCTGCACAAGGTGACTTCCAGTTCCTGACAGGAGCTGTGTCGGGGTGTAGCGCAGGAGAATGTCCCAGGGCAGAGTGCCAGCACCAAGGCCATATGGGAGCCCTGGTGAGGACCTGCCACCCCCCACTCTCAACCCCCTCCCATCTGTGCTGACCTGCCCTGAGCTGTCAACAGTCAAGAACGCTTTGTGAGTGGCTGTATGTGTCGTCATGGCGACACAGATGTGCAGCTGATGTCTTGGACGGGGTGGGGGTAAGGCCAAGAAGTGAACTCCCTATGGCAACAGCTGGCTTAGATTAGAATTATTCATGTTTATTATGTGTTTTTCTAAAGAACGTCTAACCCAGCAAAAACAATGTTAATATTAGTCAAAAATATCAAAATAAAAGTTAAAGTCGTAGTTTATAGCAACATAAGTTATCATAACTTATAAATATAACTGCAGACCTACTACATTGCTCGTGATCCTTGTGATGTTTATGAACATAGGTACATGCTGAATGACCAGTTTATTTGATCATTGGATTTCTTCTTCTCTGGTGGCATATTCCAAGATGGCAATGCCAGGGAGTATGTGATGTGCTGAAGAAGGTTTTGCGCAGTGGTCACACTCTCTCATCATCAAGACCAGATCTTGGGGGAAAAAAAAATAAATTCAGGATCTTTTGGCATTGCAGAAGCTTATTGAAACAATGTGACAGCGAGTGTGTGCTGTAGTTAAAGCTAAAAGCGGCCAAACATTAGTGCGGGTGATGTTTTCTGTGGTACTTTTTTGTAATATTGTAAGATACAAGGTGGGGAGAAGGTAAAGTGTATTGCCCAAGAACAATATGTCAGTGTGCACCTGCAGGAGTGCAGGCCAACCTTCTGGTAATAAGATGATCCAATGTTGTGAAAAGAAATTACAATAAAAACATAACAAAAAACCTCAACACAAAGTTATAGGACGGGTTGGGCTACAAAAAATATCCTTCAAATAATGCTAAAATGTTGGTGAAAGAAGTTATAGATTGAAAGACCAAATACTAGATCAATAAAGAGTTATCTTATCTGTACAACACTACAGTAAAGAAACTCATGTGCAAAAGCTACTATGCAAAACTACAAGCAATAATCTCTGTATCAGCGTCACTTTATCACCCACCTGCACTATGACTGTAAACGTTGCACTGCCCATGCTGACATTTTTATAGTCTGTATTAATTATATGCATTATTGTTTATACTTTTTGCTCCATTGTACATAAGATACCTCTATATGCTATTCAATTTGTTTGCACATTTCCTGTCTATTTTGCACCCCCCCGGCGTTTCTTGAGAGCTGATGGAAGTGAATTTCTCCATTGTGAGATCTATAAAGGCTTATCTTATCTTATCTTATGTTATTTCCATCAATGTGGTGCATCATGTTTCAATCCCTTAAATATGTTTTAAGGATTACTGCAGATTATGACACTGTAAACTAAATAGATTTACATAAACCCCCGTGTTGTGACACTGATAGTAGATTATAGGTCAAACATTAATCCGAGTATCACTGTTTTCCTATCTGGTTTCCCTGTTAGCGCTTACGACGCATACAAAGAAGACAACCATCCACTGCGACATAATAAAAGATTACAGTTATTCTTCATGTTCTTATTATTCATTTTCATGCCTCACTTTTCTCTCTCACACTCTTGACAGGCTATCAGGGCCGCCATACACTCTGACAGACAAACAAAACTATACCCTGGCATTGTGTGCATGAGAGAGAGAGGGAGATGAATAAAAGGACTTCATACATTTTTATGACCGCACCGATAAGGTCAGCCATGTGCTGTGGTTACTAAGCAACACTGACCATGTTGGACCGTTACAGACGGCAGGAGTCAAACTCAAGATGTTTACTGTAGTGCCGGCTGCTGGCTGCCTCCTGTCCCTCACTAAGCTTTCATCCTGTTCAGGAAACTGCGTACCGTTTACTTATCACAGGACGTCAGCAATGACATGAAAGAATGTAAAATATCAGCCCTTCAATGTGAATAGAAAAAGAATACAGAGTACATTTTCCTAATGTTATATTCTTATGGCTATTGCAAACGAGATTTATTTACGTTATACCTTTATCTAAAGCCACATGGTGTAACTTATTTATTGTAGTGTATATTTTGGTATGGTGTTTGGAGTTAATTGGATGCATTGTATGCTTTTCTACTGGATGTCTGGATTCCCTCCCCTCATTATTAATAAAGGATTAATAAAGTACCTACCGACCTACCTAAATACCTACCTTACCACCCACCCACCCACCGACCTACCTACCTACCTACCTACCTACCTACCTAACCACCGACCCACCCACCGACCTACCTACTTCCCTACCTACCTACCTAACCTAACCACCGACCCACCCACCGACCTACCTACCGACCTACCTACCTACCTACCTACCTACCTACCTACCTACCCACCTACCCACTTACCTGCCTATTCACCCAATAACAAGAATAAACTACAAGCATGTATTTGAATATATATATTTTTATCATTCATAAATACCTAAAATATGAACAAATGTTTCTTTACTGCGAGCGGCTCTCCTTTCCTAAGACTTGACTTTACTGGGAGTGGGACGTCTCCAGCTCGTCTCCATGGAGATGTTGTCTAAAGGCAGACAAATATGAGAGTTAAAGAAGAACCTTAATAAATCCTTTTTGTAGTCCCTCTGGGGGTAATACAAGTGTTAATGGGTTGATTGGGGCGGTCTTTTATCTCCCCCTCCCACCGGGTAGGAGGCGCAATACACACTAGTGGTATCACGAAGAAGAAACTAACAGGCTAACGGGCAAAGCTAACTGCGGGCTAGCGCCACTTAAACAGCATTTACAGCCAAGTTTGAGTGAAAAAAAAAGATCTCCATTGTGCAATTGGATGTGCAATATCCCTCTCTCCCTTTGTCTTTTTTGTCAGCGTGGTATTTACTCTCACGGATAATTAATGAGTAAAAAAACGTAACACGCTACGACACCAGAAGTGGCGCTTATGGCCTCTAGTGGCATGAGTTACTTAGTTCTGCTTTAAAGCTTTTCAGATCCTCATTCAAATCCATTCTTTGATTACCTCTTGCAAAAATAGCATTTTCTTTGCCTAGCCGGCCATTAAGAGCATGTTTTGTATTGTTTGTTTAAGTATAATCAAAAATATTCCGTAATGTGCCCTTAAAATGCGACATAATATGCATGTAGATGTAACTTTGTGACCCCACTACGCTACGCCGCTCCTTCTCCAGGCTGCGCGTTCTGCTGACAAGCGTTAAACAGTAAACTGCAATTGATTGGTAGAGTCTAGTGAGTGCTGCCCACGGCTGATAAGGTCAGCCTAATGAAATTTTGGACAGTACTGCAGTAAGCTTCTTTTCTGTACATGTGGATTTTTAGGGCAAGCAAAGACAGGAATACTCACATTTAAGGATGGAGAAAATTTGACAACAGTAACGCAATATTCACACCTACAATTATGAAAACGTTTGTATTCTTTTAACACTGAGCACCGAACACATGAATGATTGTTAACGGTAACTAATTCCTGTATTGTGTAAAAGCTCAAATGCTGCAAATAAATGGGTGGACTTACCTCTGGATGACCCTGCTGTCCTGTCATTCAGTACAGGCAGTGCCCTGAGCCTAAGATGCAGTACTCAATAACATGGATCAATGTATGGATGTAAGGGCTTGGCTCTGTCCTCTCAGTGGCTCACTACCTGATGAAGCTGGGTGATTATGGAGGTCTGGGAAGGGAAAATGACCGTTTTTCAGCCTTGTTAAGCGGGGCAAAACCAGCCCCTTTTAAGGATTGTTTGTAAATGAAAAACATCATGGAATAAACTGCACCTATATTTCCTAAGTACTACCTGTGAGCCATTTGAGTTTATTAGTGATCTTTATCATTGATTTTTTTGTTGTGACGTTCCACAGGGTTCATTCTTAGGCCCGATATTATACCCGACCGGTTTGCCTTTTTAAATGACCAATCCTTATTCTGACCAAGATTCTCGATCAATATCAAGACAGCGAAGGGTCTGAAGGGCACTTACATAGAAGGATGGGTCAAAAGCCAAATGATCTCAGTCACGTCTCACAGTATTGTAAATTTCAGGTTAATTCAACATCAGCCACAGTCAAAACCAAATTGAACTGCTGTTATCTGCATGAACATCGCAGTGTCCCTTTATTTAAACACCAGCGCTATAGGTGCAAAGCTTATGGTGTGGCTTTATTTTTGCGCACGCAGCACTTTTCGCCCCTGTAATGGCAGCGAATGACTCTCAAAGGGAACACGCTTTCTCCATTCCGTTATTCGGCAGACATGTCCACTCATTAAATTTGAATTGTGTCTCTCTGTCTCGTTCTATATTCAATTTACGGCCAGAGAGAGGGATTCACGACTCGTCCAATAAAATGACAATCTAAATATATGTTCTACTGCTTCTACTTTATATGTTAAATTATCAATGGAGTTGTTTCATGTATTTTTATGTGTCGCTGATTGAGATGAAGCTTTTGAAGGCATTAGCAAACATACATTTACTCTCTGAATATAATCAAAGAATGCTGTTGTTAATACTAGCCATAAAAATAAGCCCGGGGGAATACGAGGCTCGGTTATTGAGATTAATAGACAGTGCTCTCCACAGAACAACTGCAGGCAGCTCCTTACTCAAAGCAAATGCAAACACATAACATTTAAATGAGGTGCTCAGCAATCTAATTTTACTACAGTGTTGTAAATAGTTCAACAAGTTAATTATGTCTTCAAGTTGAAAACATAAATTCACATTAGCACTTCCACAGAACCAGTCCTCCTCAAATATATACTTTTCCATATTTGAACTGTATATTAAGATCTTATTACTATGCATGTTTTAACCGTATGCAGTGTTTAGGTCTCGCAAACATTTTGAACTTATAAGCAATTGAGCTCTGAATTAAATTTTCCATTTTTGTGCACCTCTTTAGCCTCTACACATAAATCAAGATAAAGGTTTCACATAGATGTGTGCATAATGTAGAGTTTTTGGGAATTCATTGTGGTCGCCTCCAAAAGCAAACTGAACAAATAAACTCATAAAGGCACACTGTTGGATGGTTAGATTTAGTTTAAATGTTCATTTTCATAGGGTCGTTCAAACTGTCTCAATAAAATGGTCCGACACTGGTCAATATAGTTAAAAGAGTGTTTAAGCTCCACTCTGTGCTCATCTATTATGCAGCATACGGTAAAGGAAGATCCAATGAAAAGAATAACCCAAACTAAATAGCGCTTTGCAATGTTAACTTTGTAGGCTTGCAATATAGTTCCCCTTTTTATCCGCTAAGAAAATCAACATGTTTCATTTTGTGTGACACTTGGATCGTGTAAAGGCTTATGTAACCATATTTAAATAGGGAAAGATCTTGGTAGCTTCTAACTTCACCTCAGTTTGGAGCTATAGCTGGGAGAGGCTAAATGCTAACGCCGTCTGTGCTCTGTTTACGTGACTGAGGGCACACGTAAAGACCAGACGGCTACATATCAACTCGTCTAAGCTAAGGTAAGAACATTATATTTAAAAAGTATTTTAAAAACGGTGGCCTATTCCTTTCTCTGGGCAATGGGGTCACAGACTTCCCATTTTACACTTGTGATTATTTTTCTCATTTGAATTTTAAACCAGTTGTTGTCTGTGGATTATGGAAATGTAACCATAACCAATAACCATAAACTATGTCCAAAGAAATCTGCTATGTGACATTTCAAAGTCAAATTTCCTTCTCTTCAATAGGCTCTTCAGAATGTAAATCCATGTTGTTTAAAGACTATACAAACATTTCTTGTCTTCATTATAATATAATCAAAAACAGATCCACACATGTTAAATAACAGAAGGATTTAAGAGGATGACATCTGTTTTGATCATAACCTCCTGACATACTGTATGTATCACCACCTCAAAGCAGGGATTAGAGCAATCGGGATTGAGCTCTTCATGACCAGCCTGTGTTTAATCCAATCTGTGTCCAAACGGTTCACAATAGAGCCAGTGGATAAATAATGTGGCATATGGTGAAGAGGACATAACAATAGGAATGTGTCCACTGAGGCGGTCGGTGACATATGGTATTTTGCATAGTGGAAAAAGTTAAATGCCAGTAATAATACACTTAAAGCACAATTCTTATTTTTAAATATAAATATTTTTAGGTGCATATGGTAAATGCATTAAGAAAAAAGTCATAAACTGATGTATATGTGTCCACAGATATGAGGTTCAAATCAAATATTGGTTACTGTTACTTACTGATAACAGTTGAAATGTTGATTTATTCCCAAAATACATGATGAATAAGTTGTTAATGTTTTTTTGTTTGTTTTGGTTCTCAATACGATAATCCAATTAGAATATTTGGTTGGACCGCCATTAGCTTCGATCACAGCTTTTGTGTCATCTGCAATATCAAAAGTGGTGCATTTACTTTTCACCAACACCTTGTATGGGTGATGGGAGAGTGCGACCACTGCGCAAAGCCTTCTCCAGCACATCCCAAGGATTCTCAATGGGGTAAAGAGTTGGACCCCGTAGTGGCCAATCCATGTGTAAAAACTTTGTCTCATGCTCCCTGAGCCATTCTTTCACAATGTGAGCCTGATAAATCATGGCATTGTCATCTTGGAATATGCCTGTACCATCAGGGAAGAACAGATCCATTGATGGAACAACCTGGTCATTCAGGATGATCAGTCGGCTGATCTCATTCACACAGTGTTGCTCAACCTATACCTGACCAACTGCAGTGACCTCAGATCACAATAGTCTTTTCATCTTTTTGGGGGATCAGTCAGAGTTCTGTGCTCGAATGCCCCTTAAGAGGACTTTTTTGCTTTCATTGCTTGTTAAGTTTAGTTGTGTCCAAATTCATTCCTAACTTTTCTAGTGCATTTTTAACATCCCCGTTTTTCACAGGATGAGTTTATGAACATGTTTCACCACTTTCAGGGTCACATCTCAGCGTCACGGTCACAATAATGCCAACAACAACTTGCCTGCTAGTTCATGAGTGAAAAACAATGCTTTGCAATCAGATGCACAGTGTCTTTTCACAAATGTACAATGAACTGAAGGAGGACAAAACCAATTCCATTCCACGACCAGGAAAAATATCCTCCTTTAAGGCAACCCAAGTTCAGTTGTATCTGTAATGCCTTCTTTTTTCACCCACATTCTACAACCATTTCCACTAACTCCTTGCGATTGGTGAAAGAAGCATAACCACAGTGAAGGACATGGCAATCTGTGCATCCCATCAAGACACAATGTAAACTGGATTAAAAAAAGATGATAGTTGTGTTTCGTAGAAGAGCAGTGGCTTAGTGTTTGGAGCATTCATGAATCCCATTCCAAACAACACAGAATACATTGTTTACTTCATGCATGTAAGAAAGTCCTATTTTACTGCGTTCATCCTAGCTGTAGCAGTAACGACGAGCTTTATTTTAGGCTGCTGTCATGGTGAAAGTGTGAGCAGGGTGCAGGCAGGCGCTGACAGGTTCCCGTATTGGGTGCAGTGCATGCAGTATGATGTGGAGGATAACCCTCAGAGACAGACAGTGTTTCCAGGCGCACCGATAAAACCTGCCTCTCCCTCCGTCTCTCGGCATAAACGGGCCATTCCCAACCAGAGGCGTCGCCGAGCATGTCAGTGCACTTACACACTGTTGTGTCAGGGCTTTGCGGGAAACCGGTCCTAACTCAATATAATCGCTGTGTAGGACGCAAATGGGACTTTTCGATTGTAATATGCGAGTCATAGCTTGTGCAGACCCTATATTTCTATACACACTTAAATTGATGAGAGAAAATTAAAGGAAAAGTGAGTCCAAATCACACTCAAGTCCTCATTGTTCGAGTCCAGGTCTAAGTTTGAGTCTTCAATCATGTAAGTCCGAGTACAAGTCCCATAAAATAATGGCACCTTAGCACATAATCTGACAAACACCACAACAATCAGGCACCTTAGGGAGATATTCAAGAGAAAAAGCCTAAATACCATTTTCACTGGATGTTTGCACAGTGGCACAGTTGTATATTGTACCCAGCGTTCTTTAGTTTGACATTTTTGTGATGTTTATAGTTTCACTTCCTTATTGGACACAGACAGGAAGTGACATAGATAGAGACAACCAATTTTAAACTGTTGCGCTGCCAACCATGATTTGTCAATGGGAAGTGAGTAAAACTGCTCTGGAACTTTATCTGCTTTTATCTATGTCACTTCCTGTCAGCAGCTTAAACATTCAAATAAAAATAACTTTTCTGCCCAAACATTTCTTCATTAAAATTGCTGGGACACTGAAATAAAAATGATAACGGCCCTCCTTGAACCGCCACCTTAACGTGGTGGAGGTGTTTGAGCGTCGAATGGCCCTGGAGCTCTGTTGTCGGAGGCTTCGTGCCCCCGGTAGGGTCTCCCATGGAAAACATGGTCGTAGATGACAGGTCAGACAAAGAACGGTTCAGAAGCCCCTTATAAGAGACCAACAGGCCCATTTAATCATGAGGCCGTCCTTCTGTGGACCCACCACCTGCAGGAGGAACCATAAGGGGCTGGTGCAATGCGATTTGCTGCCCCCACAACCCGGAAACGGACAAGTGGAAGAAAATGGATGGATGGATGGATGGATGGATGGACTATGCAACTGATGAACCTGCAACTGATTGTATCCTTTTTAGTGTAAGTATGGTGATAAAATTATACTACAAATAACAACAAAGTCCAAGCCGAGCCCCCAAAACCAAGTCCGAGTTCAAGTCACAAGTTCAGCCCAATTAGGAAGCATTTTCTTACCATTTCAAGCAGTGTTCACTCATTGGACTCTTCTCTAAAGGCTTACATTATTTAACTAGGTTTGAACCACTATTTTAAAGCTAAACGTGTAGATATTCTGAGCTTAGTGGTGACAAGGACTTGCTAAATCCGTCAAATCGGTCTAAATCTAAGTCCAAGTTCTTTGCTCACAAGTTCCTTTGTCATGAGTCCTTAGTTTGATGTTTGAGTCCTGAATCCCGGAAATGACTTGGAAAATAAGAATGGGACTTGTATAATACATCTCAGAGTAACACTCAGCTTTATCATGAGGCTCTGGGCCATTTTGCTTACAGTTACATCTTTTATATACAAATTATTTCCAAATAATTTGACTCTTTTCCCCCAGTCACCGGTCATACAAAGATTTTGCAATGAAGTATTTATGCTGAACGCCTTTCACAACCTTTGACTGGAGAATATTATGTGTGAAGAGTCTTTTCCACGACAAAACTCTCTAGTAAGGGGGCAAATACTTAACCACTATGCCACTGAAAATTGTGTTTGGTTTCTGCAGGCATTACATCTCCCTTTAGGCACTTCATGGCTGTTGTCGGTTTATGTGCCAAAGCCAACATTTGTAATAATCAATATAGAAAATATAATTGGTTTAAATATTCCAATAATCCAAACAGGTCACGTCTACACCCCTTTATAATCTCATCATCTCAAAAACTTTGCATTTTTGTAACATCACAGCTCCCTGACTCCACTGCTCCTCCACTATATATATGATTCAGAATGAAGGTGAACTCCTGCGGGGGGTGAGAGCTTGTTGAAGTGTGACATGGCCGCCGTTTGATGCCCCCTGGTGCACTGGAGGGGGGTGCGGTCGCTGCTTATATTTGTCAAGGTCAATTAATGAATACGGGGCTAATGCGTGCCATGGAACCCCCTCCTTCTCCCGCCCCCACCCCAAAAAAAGACAACAACAAAAAACGTCCCCAAGGGCTCATAAATTACCCAAGATTCAAAGACTGGATTTGATGTCCTCCAATTAAGACAATTTAGAATCGCTCTCCTCCCCCTTTTCACCGCCTCCCCCCTCAACACGCGCCTGCACTGGGGTGTCCGTCAGGTGTGTCCGCCTCTGCTCCTTCAATAACGCGCTCCATTTTCTGACTGGACACTAAAACAAAAGATTATTTAAGTGCCTCAGCTGTAAAAAAAAAAAAGAAAAAAAAAAAAGAAGAAAAAAAAAGACCCCTCTCTCCCCCCACACCCTGCTGCACCTTTAAAGCAATGGACAGAGAGAGAGAGAGAGAGAGAGAGAGGGAAGGAGGGAGGGAGGGAGGGAGGGATGAGGGAGAGAGAGAGGGAGGGGGGGTGAGGGGGAGAGAGAAACGACGTCTGCAGAGGAAGAGTAAGGAGCAGGTCTTTTCTGTTCCGCGAGCGAGGCAGAGCAGGTTCTGAGCGCAGGCAGCAGGGAGGCAGTGCGGTGCGCAGACTGGTGTATGCATGTATGTGTGGCTGCAGTCGGCGGGGAAGATGCGTGTGCTTGTTGCTCGCCGGACGGAGAGAGGCGACGGCGAAGAGAGAATGATTTCCCAGCGCAGCTAACAATCAACTCCAGAGAGAGAGAAATCTATCAAGGGAAAAAAAAAAATCCAACTTTTTTTTTGACGCTTTTTACGCAGACCTGGTATGACTCTTTTACGCGCGTCCTTTTCGGGTTTCCCTTCTTTTTTGGTTTGATTGTGGAGTTTGCTGCGCGCATTGGCCGGTGTGTCCTATGCGTGTGACTCAGCAGCAGCAGCAGAAGAATACGAGGAGCAGTGACAGCAGCAGCAGCAGCGGCTCACCTGGACCGGGGCGCACCGTGCCAGGCTCCCTCATGTTCCACGGCGCTGGGGGACGCATGCACTGAGGCCCGGTGCGCTGCGGTCACTCCGCCAGAAAAAGAAAGAAAGGAAAAAAAAAAAAACCTGGAGCAAATCCCCCACTACTGCGCGCTGCACAGGGAGACAATCAGAGCAGCGGCGGCAGCGAGGGACGGAGAAGACCGCGCAAACCTCCTCCTCTTGCGCTTCATCTTCTTGTTGAGAGAGAGAGAGAGAGAGAGAGAGAGAGAGAGGGGAAGGAGAGAGGGGCCGATTCACAAGCTCTCCTTTTCTTTCCATCTTTCTTTCTTTCTTTTTTTTGTGGACTTGTTGACAAATGTTTTTTTTAACGAAAGGAAACACATAAGAGAAGACCAAGGAAATTTTTCAGGATAGTGTTGGGAGAGAAGAAGAGAAAACGCATCAACATTGGATTTTGAACGGAGCGGGGCATGTGGATATTGGCTCTTATTCTTTCCCAGTGCATCCTGAATGGTAGGTTTATTCATTGTTTTCTTCGTGCAACTTTAAACTTTAAATAAACTGCGTGCAGTGCTCTCAGAAAAGATCAAAAGTGCATTTTTTTTTTCATTCAAAGGCTGTAAGATCCATCCAGGTCCTGTTTGTGCTGGAGATGCGCGCAGGAACAGGCTGTTGCTATGTCCTGACAGAAGCATTGGAGAGCTTTACAGGGGGAGGGGGGTGGTGGAGAGGGAGGGGGGGCTAACAGTTGCGTTAACCTTCATACAGCCATATAGCACGCGAATGGCAAGCTTTGGTCACCTGCGCGTTTTAAACACTCAACTCTATAAAGAAACGTATGCGGTTTCGTGTTGCCCATCAAAGGGAGACATTCTGATTGACGTCCAGTGACAGTGACGCGGATCGATAGGTGCAGTTTATAATCCATTCAAAACGAAATATTCCAAATCACCTTTTACGTGTTATTTCTTTTTCTTTTTCTTATCATCTGACTGCAATTTGAGACACTGCAGGCCTCAGAAAACACTCATCCATTTGGCTTGATTCGTAGTAGCTCTGATTAAGGCTTGTTTATTCAGCACTGCACTGGGCCTCAGCCTTAGTCTCTCTTTTTCTTTTCTTTTTTTTCTTCTTTTTTTTAATCCTTTGTTGACCGTGAATAAGAACAAGCACATTTTGGATTTGGATTGATTTAGCATTTTTTCCAAATCATCACATTTGCAGATTTTTAGTCCCGGCACATTTACACATTGTCGTGGTGTAATTTGCATTTCTCAGCTTTAATCTATAATCTTTCGGTCCGTTTGCGTTCAGGTGTAACAAAACATCACTTGAATCAATGGAAACAATTTATTCCCTTGCATTTAGGGTGGAATTTTCATTCACAAATGATTCCTTGAGATGAAATTTTGAGATAAGGAAAATGTGCCATAGCTGCATGGATACCAGATTAAAGGTGCAGATTGCAGTTGATTTTAGTTTGATGATAAGCCCTGTGGTCTGTTAGGGTGTTTGCTTGTTTGTTTTTTTGCATGCATCATACTAGTTCCATCGTGTATCTCAACAGAAAATAGGTTGGCTGTGCTTTTTATGGCTTTACACCCGCCATATTAGAAGAACAGACATGGAGTCATTTCGGATTGGAAGGAGAAAAAAAAAACAGAAAAAAGAAAACAATAGACAAATCCTTATCACTTCAAACCAGCGTGCATCCCTTAAAATGCCCCAAAGTCCTCTTTTGAAAGCGGAGGTTTTATTGCAGTGGTTTTGTATGTTGCTTTATTCCCCCTAAGCGACTGTAGCAAGGGTGTGTGTTGGAAGGGGGGCAGCGGGGAGGACAGGGGGCTGTATGGGGTGGAGGGTCGGATGTGTGCGCGTCCTGGACGGCAGATAGCAAGAAAATTGGGGGCATTTATGGGATTCGAACGCCGGCGAGATGGGGGGGGGGGGTTCGAAGAAGTCGAATGCACCAGTGGTGGAAAAGTGCAGGGCGATGCGTCAAGCAAACATGACAAGAGGGAAAACCATTTTGTGGCTGGAGCTTGAATGAAAGGTGTCGTTATTTATAGGGCGGAGGAAAGAGAATATTGGAGGGATCAGGTTTTTTTTTTTCTTTTCTTTTTTTCTCGAGGCGTGACAATTTCCTGAGGGCACCCCGATGTCCATTTCCAATCCCCCCCCCCACCCCTCCTTCGGTGCACCGTCTCCAGCCCGTCCTCGCCTGTTGTGTTGCTATAGCTCGAGTGTACTGCTCTTCCATCTCTTTTTGGTCCGAGCGTTTTCAAAATGGCTGCTGCTTCTGCCTGCTACAGACATCTACATGGAAACTTTGAATGGCAGCGACGCCACTTGTAATGGTGATGGATGCTCTGCAAGTTTTTCCCACCCCCCCTTTGCAGAGACGGCGATTTCCGTCATTTCACACTGACCTTTCCTTATTGATTTCTAAGATTCAAATATTGTTTTATGGGCGGAATTGTGACACATTAAAATGTTGCTTGTTGTGCCCGATTTCTACGCCAGGAAACAGAGCGGGGATATGCAGAGTGTTTCTGAAAGGCACACAGAGTAAAAGGCCTTGATTGTTGATAGGACCGACAGTATTTTCTGCACTGCACTTATGTTTTAATGAATAGAAGTGGAAAACATGCTCCCATCAGAATAGAACATTGTGCACCTCTTGCGGTCTGTGTGGCTCTTGTGCAATACAGGTTTTCAGGGCTCTGGTCCGGTGTGGTGCGGGGCTGCTGAAGCCGTCTCTATGGAGACATGGGTATTTTGTGCTGCAATGTTGGACTGAGCGACTCCGCACTCCGTTCAGATGACCCTGCGGATACATCTCAGCATCCTTACACCTCCAAATATGACGCCGTTTCATGTTGCAAATCGTTATCCGACGTGTCTTGCTTTCTGCACGCAATGAGCTCATACACACATTGCACTGGCCAACTCTGAACGGCACTAAAGTCTTTGCTCCGTTTTCCTCTTAATTGCTATTGCCAATCTGAGCACGCATTTGCAAGCTCACACAGGCAGAGATAAACAGTCGAGAGCGAAATCTGCCGTACAGTTCACTCCAGAGGTGCTTGAGCCCGAAAGAGCTCTTGCAAAAAGAGTCTATTAAAAAAAAAAAAAAGCCTAAATGAAACAGCGACCACATAGTCCTAGTTATGAAGAGATGAAATTGGGGGAAAAAGGCATAATGTTTTTGCTCGGCTGCGCGGGGCCGGGTTAACTCTGACACATGCTCAATTGGACACTAATAAGCTGCGTAAATATATACAGCCCCAGTGCCGCAGTTGGCACTTCACTCGGCGCAAGTGGTATTTTTAGCGTTTGGAATCGGGATGGCGAGGACCTGCCGGAGAAAAGGCACAAGAACGTTATTTCCAAGACGGCTTTATTAGATGTCAAAAACAGTATAGCACGTCTAAAGCCAACTGCTAGTATACTTTATTGTTCATTTTAATACATACATTTCTACTTTCCGGTAGCTCTACTTGACCTTATTTTGAATGGGGTTTATGTTGTACCACTGGAGATAAGATACAATGAGAAAAGTAGCACAAAACATCATACTTTCATGGATTTCCTACACAAAAAAACATATTCCGATAGTGAAGCATCCCATTTCTTTACATTGCTGGTCTCGGTCCACGTTTGGCCCAGTCAAAACAATGCAATCCAGAGCAGGTTATAGGACCAGGCCACGGGGGTGAAGTGGGTCTGTGTGGAATGGTGTCTTTTGGTTTACATCTGTCACTTCACGTAAAGCAGTCAGAGATGAGCGGGTCGCACCGACACGCACCCAGAGAACAACAACGGAGCCCGGCCCCTCAGTCGCCCATCAAGATCAGCACACCAGTCAACACAATGTGGGGCAGCTATATTTACGCCAGCCCTAACCCCGGCTGGCAGAAAGGGTTGATCCACGGGCAAAGTTTAATCGGAGATATCTGGCGCTGGACTTACAGTGATGTATAGGGATCTGCCAAATAATCAAACTTAAAAGAGTGCGTTTATGTATTTATCCCTCTAATCTTGATAATTTAGTTTGTCTGAAATGATACTAAACAGAGTGAGCTTTATAACTGTACATTTCTATACTTATATAGTTATGATTGATGATTTTTGATGCACCAATTTCTTAATATCATTTTAATACTATTACAGACACTACACCTTATTTAGCCATAATAAATGATGAGTTAACACTTAATTCATCATGAACAGGTCATTAGTTTAGTGTGACTAACACTTAATACCTACTTCACTTATTCGTTGTTTACTTATTAAGTGTTAGTCATACTTAACTAATGAATTGTTCATGATAAATTAAGTGTTAACTCATAATTTATTAAGGCTAATAAGGTGTAGTCATTATAAAGTGATACTTGGTCACTTTGGGAATACAAACAACCCATTTACAAACCAAGAATTGCAGAATCTATTATGTGTTGCTTTCACTCCAAGTATTTTGAAAATGATAAAACATTTACCACCAAATTAGTCTTTCATGTTCTATTGTCAATCACTATTAATTTTGTTTTCCCTAATCCTTGTAAACTGTGCAGTTTTCCATCAAAATCCCACCTGTCCTGATCGTGAAACACCTTTCCCCCCGCATCCCTCGCCTTCCACTGTTTGCATTTCCATTGACTTGAGAGCAGAGCATATGCTAATGGATGCACATTGAACTGTTAAAGGTTGTATTTAACCCAGGCCAGAGTGCTTAAGGAGATGATGGTGGGTAGTGAGGCAGAAAAAAAGCAGAGGAAGAGCAGGCGAGCGAGGGGGGAAACGCAGAGACACACATGGAGGAGGCTCGTGTTATTATGGCGCCTTATCCAACGCTCTCACAATCATATCACATCAGCCTGGGCCCCTCATGCAGAAACACTGGCTCCAGCGCACACTGCGGACGGTGATGCCCACGGACACTGATGGAGCAGTTTTTTTCTTACAATGTTTATCCACTGTCAAATGGTTATAGTGAACAAAAAAGGGTGAGGGATGGAGAGATAACTGAACTGATTTGGAGCTGATGACTTCAGCCAAAATGGAAACAATAATATAGGAAAAAAATTCGTGCAAATCTGTCATCCATCCATTTCATACAGCCCTCGCATTTGGAACCATTTGTACACATCGCTATGATGTTTGCACACGGCTGTTAATGCTCATTTGGACACCAAATTTGGCAGCTCAGTTTGTGTTTGGTAAGAGCTAAGGAGGAGTCCCATTGAGGAGGCTCTAGCATCAGAACATGTTCTTTATTAAATAGGCCAGTAGGTTAATGCGGAGGCCACTGGTTCTGTGAGCCTAAAAGGTATAGAACCAGTCCGATGTATATATCAACATAGGGGAGCTGCATTTTTGCTCAGCCATTAGGTTTGGTGGCCTTTTTTGCTAAAGCTATTGTAAAAGAAAGATGTGGTATGGAACGAAACATTAGTTTGATGAGAGATTTGTTTATGTTCTTAATCCCCCCAATCTCGCTTGTTTTGTGCCACTTCTCTTCTATCGATAAGGTGATTCTGCCATAAACTGACTTAAATGGCCTATGTATATGTTTGTATTATCAGTAAATGAGCAAACCAAAGGGAAATTCTGCCATCATTGTGCATTGTTGACAATAAAGGTTATTTATTCTATATCTGTTCTAATGTGCTGCATGCAACTTTGGTTACAGCTTGAAATGAAAATACCAATTATATATTTAGTGATGATCATGTTTTTGCAATAGTGTTGGCTTTTTAAACAGATTGGTCATATAGACATGTCTAAAACCGATGATATGCTGTCTTTATTTTGCGTTTTAAGTGTAATGAAAACTCATTTTAATATTTGTTTACTGCATTCTATTTTAATGCAAGCCTAAACCCACTTGTCATTTCTACTTAGCCGAAAAGCGAAGTCATATTTATCCTCCCCGTGGCCAACTCTGGGCTTATTCATTAGCCGTAAACTCACTGCCCGCATTAGCATTCACTACCCAGCCTCAAAACGTGTTACATTTTCGGAGATTGGGGCAAATGTTGCATTAAAAGTCCTTGGCCCGTGGCTCTCCCTCCTGTCTGCGCTCCGCCGGGCCTGCCCCTGCACTGATTATGCTAATTGCTGTTTGATCAGATGATTAAATTATAATTCCATTAATCCTGGGCACTAAACGCTCTGGATATGTCGCCGTTGTTTGCACAAGCCCCACGTAAAAGCCACTGCCGCTCTGCCCCGTGTCAGTACAGGCAGGTGCGGGCGTCAGACGCAACGGTGATGTAGCCGCCTGGTAATCATACAAAACGTGATTAATAAAGGATCGCCGGGCTGTGCGCTTGCAGATGGAGCGCAGCTTTAATGTAGATAGCTGCCATTTTCTCAGCCATTGCCTGTCTGTTAGTCTCAATTGAGCGTGTATCCATCACAGTGATTTATAGCAGCGATGTATAGACAGGCTTCTGGGGCTAAATAATGAGGGGGCCCCTTCATAGACGTAAAGGCAGAGGGTTAGTACTTCCAGTTTTGTAAGGGATGAAATGGATGAAAAAGGGAAAAAATGACTATATAATGGAAAATCTGCTTCATTGAGCTTTGAACCAAGATATTTTATTACATGTTCTTTTGCTTCATTCATGCACGTTTCAGTAATTCTGCATTTTTAGCATCTCCCTTTTAGGGCAAACATCACACAGAGTTTTCAATGGAGTTCCTCACAATTTAACAATCTACACACACTTTCACCAAACCTGCTCTGGTCTTGTCCGTAATCAAACTCACTTTGCCGCGCTGATTAGTATGTTTGCCAATTTATAATTTGCTTTGCTGCTGCAACTGGAGCACACGAGAGGAAGAAGTGGGCTGTCTGCTGGCGTGTAGTTTAAAACCTCTTAACACTCCCACCTGAACTGAGCATGTTTTCTCCAGTTTGGCTTTACCCAAATCTAAAGGTGTGGGAAAAAAAACCCCGTCAAAGTAGTGACGAAAACGTGACGAAAATGCAACAAAAAAGCAACAAAAGAGTGCCGGTAAAGCAACAAAAATGCGTCAAAGCGACAAAAAAGGGACAAAAAAAAGGGACGAAAACATGACAAATAAGCAATTCAAAAAAAGCAATAAAAAGCAGAAAAAACATGACAAAAAACATATGAAAACACAACAAAAACGCTTCAAAAAATGTGACAAAAACCTTTGTAGGACTTAGCTTTCACATGAGGCGTTACTCTGTTGCTCTCCAGTCGATTTTTCTCAGTTCAGGCGGCGGGTAAGAGGTTAACTACATTTTTCAACATCTTTAAAGCTAGGGGTATTTTCTGTAGATGCAAAAATCATTTCAAGTTATATGACTAAAACGCCAAGGCTGAATAAAGAATGACAGAGGGCCAGGGCCTGATAATCGTCAAATTTATGAATCCACCAGGTTCTCCTAACTCCAACTTACTTTTGCAACAAACACATCACAGATAAAAGTTAACCAGTCTCCGGACAATCTTATCCAACTCACATTCCCTCTGAGTGCGGGTGAACCGTCCAGGGCTTTGCTTTGATTCGCGGTGCTGGTTGCCGGGTGGTTGTTGCGCTTGTCGTATAAGGTCTTTGAGATGTGTTGCTTTAATCAATAAAAGCGATATTATTTGGGGGGGGGAGAAAAGCTTCAACATTGCGGGACTCGTTGAACGCTTTACACCCATGTCCCGCACCGCTTGTCAAATTGTATCTAATTTTGGTCATATGGTTTCCTTTTCTTGCGATATTAAAAGGTTGAAAATCCCTCCGCATCGCCCGCGCTGATCCCCATGCCTAATCGTCCCTCCCCGTGTGTTTGCTTAGCTGAAATAAGGCCCGCGCTCTCTCCTGCAGTGGGGTTACTCAAGATGAAATAGTCTTGGCTCTGAGGCAAATGGAGGCTGCGGAGGGGAGGGGGTAGCGGGGATGGTGGTGGGGGGGGCCGCGGGGGGTGAAGGGGGTGGAGTCAGTGTGTGGGCGGAGGAGGAGGAGGAGGGGGTTTGGGGGGGTTATATGTTCTGAGGCACCATAGGAAAAAAAAAAAGAAAGAAGATGAAGAGGAGCAGGGCTGTGAGCGCAAAGGCAGCGGTGTCTAGTCATCTGACCCACAATCCCATTTAACCCCCCGGACGTAGATGTGCCCTCCGCCTTTTCAGCCGACAAAACTCTCTCTGCCTAATTCTCCGCCATGTTTGTTTTATTCTGAGGACAGCAACGCAGCGGGGAAAAGGCCTGCGCAATATGTTGTTGAGCTAAATCTTATACACAATACAAAAAGAAGAATTAGTTTAGTGTAAGCAAAAAAACAACCCAGTACAGACGACGGCTTAAGAACATGTTGTCTATGATGAACAGAGTGAGAGTTCGAGATGATATTGCGGTATTTTAGAAGATTTTGTAGGGTCTTTGAATGTTGATATTCACTTTGAAATATAAGTAACTATTCAGGGTTTTGGCGGGGCATTAAAAAGCATTGAATTAATGAATTATGCCAAACTCAAGGCCTTAAATGTCATCAAAATCATTAATTCAAGATTCAGATTCAAACTGGCATTAAATCTAAATATAGTGGAAAATTATGACACTTCTCAACAATTTTTACTATATTAGCTCATGATGGTTATATTCAGTTGCAATTTTCTGTTGAAATTGACTGCATTTTGTTTGATGAAATGTTGCCAAATCTTAAGAAATGAAACAGGCATTAGAATATAGTACTAAAATGGCATTAAAAGTGACTTTTTTAAATTGTAAAATAAACTTTTGATTCTGAGCACTTGCTTGCATATAAAAAAATCTACATAGTTGGTTTATAAATGCTCACATTGTTCCAGCCTACATCTATATACTATATGCAGCCTGTATATGAACCCATTATTATGCCGCTATAGGCACTCATTCTCAGCGATGGGCTATAAGTATATGGAGATGATCTCAGTGCTGTCAGTCTCCTGCTAATCTGCGCGCTCATCCTCCTGCTGGCTTTACCGTGTCCCTGACTGTGAGCTCACCTGAGACACCCCTCCGCCTCCTCCGCTGCTTCTCCTCTCACTGTGACGGGATAAATCCACTCCTCACCTCTCAAAAGTCCTGTACTTGGACTCTGCAGTTGTCTTCCCTGTAAGAGCCTTATATAAGCAGATCTACTGTACCGCACTGGCTAATGCGGCACGTTTGTCGTTGTGGGTGCAGGACTAAAGTGAGAATGGTGAGAAAAGTAAGTTCTTGTATGTAGTGGGACAGGACCCAAGGAGCAGAGATGTTGCTAAGCCAAATTAAACTGGGACATCAACTTCTGTGACATCAGCGTTGTTCACTGCTCGAGCGCTCCGATCTGTATTTCCTGGAGTTTGTTGCGTAATAAATAGATCCCATTTTCAAAGCCCATAAATCATCACCAAGCCCAAATTTGAACTACGATTATCACGATGCCATGGATTTGCTTGCATATTGTGAACTAAAATGGTGGCTTATATCTTGTTTGTAACATTCCCTGTTACTGCCATGTGAGACCATCTATTTCCATGCACAACCATATACTATTAATGCAATAAATAATTGAAACATCAACGCTGAAGTGCCGCCAAAACAGGTTCATAAGCCACAATTTTGTCCACTTTATACATGTCCCACATACACAATGAAAAAATATCCCTAAAGAACTAACACCTGTCTGATTGTGAATAACAAGTGCTTCTCAAACAGGGGATAGGGCCCAAATTGAGTCCATTTATGCCCAACTTTGTGCTCTGTGTCTGTTTGAGGCCGCAGATCGGTTGGATCCGGCTCTTGCCTCTGATTCACACTTAAATTCCTGTGGAATAATGTTTGGAAGCATACGCCGAGTCCACACTGTCATTTCCGTGCTGTGTCACCGAGAAAGGCTAATGGAGCATTATGAAGCTCTCATGTGGCTGTTTTTGTCCTCTTCTCTGTCTCTTTGAACGTGCCTATGCAGATTAGCCTCAGCGCCTGCACTCGGCCTTGTTTACTCGCCGCGCTCTCATCCCTGCTCCAGTCACTGTCATGCGGCCGTGTTGATTTGTAGCGCCGGTCGGTTTGCTCCGCTGATGTAACTGATTAAGGTCTTGAGTATGCCCGGGACTCCCCCCCCCACCCCCCCTTTCCTGTTGGCGCGCATGCAAATGAGCATTTATATGCATCAAGCGGCCCACTCCACAGCCCCTCTCGTGTGGCCCTCCAGAGAGTTGACATCAGAGCGGGTATCATTGGTTTTACATAGCGCCGCGCGGCACTGAGCTCCACATTATTCATGAGAGCAAATTGGGAAGCGCTGAATTGCAGGACGAGAGGTTTGTCCGTGTTGTCAGTCTTTAGGGCATGTCGGGAAGGGCCTGGGGGCAGTAGGGAGGCGGCAGGACGCTTACTCACTGTCACTGTGAGCCTGGCCTGTCCTCAGCCGGCTCTGCTCTGCCCAGCCTTAATTACCTGCAGACTGTAACCCAGATCTAACCCAGTGGAGCTGCCCTAGCGGTGCCCACCACAGCACAGTGACCTGGACGCGAGCCAGTGACCCCCCAGTCTTTAAATACAACAGAGCAGTGCGACGCATACCAGAGGTTTCATGATTTGCAGTACAAGCTTTAGATAATTCGCTTCTGATGGTACTAGGCTCCTTTTTGAGGGTTTGGCTTCCTTTAGAGCTGGTTTAGACTGTTGTTTTGAGTAACTTAGCGGTGGTTTTCAACTGGTGTAGCTTTGAAACCCACTTTCAACCTGTCAAGGCGAGTGGCAACTCAAATTAGCATATTTATTTCAACTTATAATAGAGACACTTTGCAGTTTGGCCTTGTTCAATATATTTCACAAGAAACTACAGTGCGCTTTTGCAGGGTTCTGTTATTATAATCAAAAACAACATTTTGAGCAAGATTTGGTTGGGACTATCAAACTGGATTAGCCTATTGTGCATTCATTTTATGGAGTATGGCTGTTTTGGAACACTTAGAAAGCCACACACTTTCTAAGGTAATGCTAGCATGTTGTGGCTCTTAAGTGTGATGAAATAGGGGAAGAAAGGCGCAAAATAAGGCTGTTGTTTGCTCCGAGCGGCACATTGAAGCGGGAGGATATCAAATAGAAAGAGGCTGCGATACGCCGTTGTCAAGAAAACAGAAGCTCAATGGCACATTCATCCACGGCTGATTAATGGGGCTGGGTGGAGGTAAATACAGGCCGAACAAAGAGCCTCTAACACATCGCCGTCCTAATGCACACTCTAATGCATAGGCCATTTATGCTGTGTGTTCGTGGGCCTATATTGATCAGACGTTTACTTAAATAAATTGCCTGGTGATTTGGAAGAGACGACTGATGGGCATTGACAGAGTGCTGCTCCAACGATCTGCAGCTAGATTTGAGTTTTACCAGTGGCCATATTCGCAAGAAAAAGCCTTACTGCATTTTCAAAACCCATTATAAATAACCGAATATATATGTATATATATTTAAAGCCACACTGTGTAACATTTCACCCAAATGACCAAACAAACCTGTGTCTTTGAGCGGCTCACCTCTCATAAGACCTGACGTGTGTAACCTTACAGGGAGGGGGGACATCTCCAGCTCGCCACCATGAAGATGTCGACTAAAGGCAGTTATTTAAATAGGTCCTCATCCATTCTTTGATTACCCTTTACAATCATTTGGAGCATGTTTTGTGTTGGCAACAGTAGAATCCAAAATGTTACGCAGTGTACCTTTAACCCCCGCCTTGAACAGCACATTTTCTCCAGCTTTACCCAACTCTAAAAGCTTATTGACTGGAGAGTATACAGCCTATAGGCCAGAGTAATGCCTCATTCGAAAGCTAAGACCTGCAAAATTCATCTAAGCTTTATCCTTGTTTTCATTATGCTTTAATTTCATTTCATTGCTTTTTTTTCGGGTTTTAGTCATGTTTTTGTCACATTTTTGTCATGTTTTTATTGCTTTTAATGCCACATTTTCATTTTTTTGGTCGCTTTTGGACACATTTCTTCTTCCTTTTTAGTGTAATGTTACTGATCATGCCACAAAAAATGTGACCAAAACAAAAAAAAGCAACAAAACTGTGATGAAAACACAACCAAAAAGGACAAAAATGTGACAATCATAACGAGGAAGAAGCTTAGATGAGTTTTGTAGGTCTTAGCTTTCAAATGAGGCGTTACCCTGGCCTAGCATGTAAACTCCAGTCAAGAAGCGTTTAGATAAGATAAGATAAGATAAGATAAGATAGCCTTTATTGATCTCACAATGGAGAAATTTACTAGTTACATAGATTTGGGTAAAGCCCAACTGGAGAAAATGCGCTCTTCAGACTTTAAGATCTCTTTGAAACAAACTTCAGAGCGACTCAGCTGAACACACTACTGTACATCGCATGAACTAATGTCCTCGCCTTTCTGTGGACCCTGTCAGGTGATCCAGACATGTCCGCACCACAGACCCCCCTCCTCCACTGCACTCTCCTTGACCGAAGTGTGTCTGCTGCCCTTGAGAGTGTCTGTATGTGTGTGTGTGTGTGGGGGGAGCACCACTGCGTCACCTACAATCCTCCATCAACACAGGGCTGCCACCGATACAAGCTGACACCTGGGGCTGTGCCAAGTGTGCGCCTCACCCACCCTTCACTCTACTCGCCCACCGGGACCACCCCCCGTGCCCCGCTCCTGTCAGCGCTGCTAAAACGCGCAACACGGAAAAACAGAGGAGCACATTTATTATACATGGCTGTCATTCATAATTGAACATTATCAGTTTTTTCTCTTCTTGGGGGAAAGCGGAGGTTGATTAAGACATGCTCTGGCACAGTCTGGCACAGTCTTGCACAGGCGGTACGGGACTAGATATTTTTTTTTGCATGAAGTGACAATTTAAAGCTACACTTGTATGTTGCTATTTAAAAAAGGCAACACATCAGGCAACACAGACAATGTTTCTTTTTAAGTGAGTTAAAAAATAAAGCATTTGGAAGAGGATTTAATGCAGAGGTTCTGCGTCGGGACCCACAATCAATCTGGGATGACAGGCCGAGACCCAAATATGACTTAGACTTGTAAAATATCATGCAAAATATTGTATTTTCCTCTAAAATGTTGTTGAATAAGCATTAATAACTTCTTAGCCCCGCCTTAACTTAACTGAGCACATTTTCTCCAGTTTGGCTTTACCCATATTTAAGAGAATCAAAAATGATGACAAAATAATGACAAAAACACAACAAAGGCAACAAAAAAAAAATGATGAAAAGGCAACAAAAAGCGTGAAAGAAACCGTTTGATAAGTTTTGTAGGTCTTTGCTTTCAAATGAGTGGTTGCACTGGCCTACACTAAACTCCAGAGAAGCTTTTATATTGGGTAAAGCTGATATGGAGAAAATGCACTTGCTTAGTGTGGGTTAAGAGGTTAAATAAGCCACAATAAAAAAGAAGCTGGAATTAACAACAATAACAGTCATTTTAACAGACTCAGGTAGATTCTATACTTTTCAGTACATAAATATTAAAAGTAATGTTTTCTGGGAAAGGCTCGTGACCCACTTTTGGGTTTCCGACCATTTTAGAACCACTGATCTAAAGTATAAGCGCTTGCCCATACGATTTCTTTATGGCCTTCTATGGTCCCCAAACTGTCTTTTATAAGAATTGCTAACGTCAAGCTTTTATTTATCCTATGTTTTTAAACAATTGCTACCAGAGAAAGAGCAGAGAAATGAAATCTGTGAAGTGGCTGCACAGTATTACAGCCATATTACAAGGATCCACAGTCATAAAGAAGAAAAAAAAAAACATGCATGGCAGCTTAAAATATGCACAAGTTCAGTTTAAAGTGCATCATTTTCTAATTTACTTTTACAATTTTTGCCTTGCTTTGGTCGTGATTTATTATGTTTTTGATGGACAAATTGCTTAACTTTTTTTTTTTTTAATGCTAATGGGATGTACTGTGTTGAAAAGGCCTTGCAAAAAAAAGCTTGATAACATAACTTCTGCAATATTCAGGACAGTGATTACATTTTGCACCATTTTCTTTTATCACGAGAGCAGAAACGTTTAAGATAAAAGAACGTTATCATGAATGAACCAATTAAAACTAGTTGTGCGAACAAAGTACAACATGAAGTCCAGTCCAGAGTCTAGATCTATTCAATTCTTTTAGTTTGCAGGATTACACAGTTAAAATGACTGTATTATCAGTAAAGCACACACGTCAATATCTCAATTCATTTTAAACAATTCTTTAGAAGCACCGCAATCAGAAAAAAAAACACAAAGCCTTTCAGATTGAGACCAAAGTACTTTCTAGCTCTAGCACTGCTGGCCTTTATCAATACCGCCGCATCAATCTTTCATCTCCCGCTCCCAGATTCGCAAGGGCTTTGGTTTTGATCTTCCTCTTTCTCCGAGTTTTCACCAATAGAATCCACAGTGTGCACTTCTGCCTTCTTCGCAAACGGTGGAGTGAAATTCTCAGTTGTGCGTTTGTGTGTGTTAAATCGCTCCGTCGGACGACAGCTGTTAATGAGACGATTATTACAGCGGTGTGAACACAAACACCGCCACCTCCCACGTTTTGTCTCTCGGAGCTTCATAAATCCAAGCCTCATTTGCCTTGGCCCTTGATCATTTGTTAGAGATTATTAACAACTACAGCAATGGCAGAATTTGTGCAATACTGTAATTAAAAAAATATCTTTGGCAATCTTTAGGCGACTGGGTTGTAGTGGTTTTGGCTGCCTGGTTTTAGCTCGCGAGTACAATAGGTTTTGGAAATATAAAGGCCTCTTTGGTGAATTCTGTGTTGTCACAGTCGGATACAAACATAATCTACATTTCTCATTAATATGCACTCGAATGACACGTGACAGCCGAGTACGATCTCCGGAGGTCGCAGTCCTTCCTCTCTCGCTATTTTCCCATTAAAGGAATAAGCCACCTTTTTAAATACTGAGATATGTTCTTACCTGAGCTTAGACGAGTTGATGCGTACCTGTCTGGTCTTCATGTGTGCGCTCAGTCACGCAAAAAGACCGACGCTGTTGTTAGCATTTAGCCTCTCCTCATGGGGCCAAACTGGGGTGAAGTTAGAAGCGACCAAGCTCTTCCACATTTTCCCTATTTAAATACAGTCATGTGAGTATTTACACGATCCAAGTATAGTCACACAAAATTAAACATTGAAAACATTAAAGACCAGACAGTTACGCATCAACTCGTCTAGGCTCAGGTAAGAACATATCTCAGTATGGAAAAACAGTGGAATTCACTGGTAAGTGTAGGAAACGTCATTGTTAAAGCAATACTAAGTAATTTGTTTACCTTAATAAATCCGTAGTCCCTCTGGGGGCAATACCCAGACTAATAAAACGTGTTAATGGCATGATTGGAGGGTCTTTCACCCCTGGTGTCTTTGGCCAGAAAACCACAATTGCAACTTGACTGTGAAGTTTTTGCACCTGACACAATATTTACTGCATGATGTTGTGACTGTCCACCAGGAACTCCGCTATTTACTGTATGTTTTTGTGCAAGACACCGCTACAAACTTGGGGAATAACGGGACAGGAAGCGCAGTGCATTCTGAAGATCCACTCGGAAGTCACATGACACTAGTGTGCTTATCGCCCAAATGATTTCCATACAGTAATACATACAAATACAAAGGTTTTGAAAAGATACGAGGAATAAATGGAGGACTTTGAATACTTCCTGAACCCACTGAAATTGAATTTCCCTCTGAACTTATTTCACAAACATGAATCTTGCAGGTCAATGGTTGCATTATTGACCTGATGCCATTGGGGTTGGAGCGCTGTGAAGGAGAAGTGAACAATATATATTCGCTTCTTTGTTAAAATAGGCTTTGCAAAAGTCTGCTTATTTAGATAGGCCCTTGTCTCCAGCTGTTGCGCCCCTTCACCCGTGATGTCTCCCCATTTCTCTCCTCACTGCTCTAAAGATGAATGCGCTTGTGCCAGACCTACCAGAACTGCGGGGATGTGGCAGGCCATCAGGCTTCCTCATCTGAAGGACGCAGCCACCCAGAAATGAGTGGCAATGGTGGAGCGGGCGTGGGGTGGACGAGGGAAAGTGGGGGGTGTCTCAATATTTCATGAGCTGAGGAACAGTGGATAGAGACAAAAGCACTTATGAGGAGTTATCAGGATGTGTGCACTTCATTCATCGGGAGCAGGGGCGCAACAGCAGGGAATGTTTTTGCAGCGTTTGGTAGGTTTGGTCGGCTCAGTAATTGGTCAAGAACGGAAATATTCTTTTAGATTCAGCTCACAATCAGCATCCAAGAGGTTATATGGGACTTTATATAAATTAATAATGAAATAAATACTCCATAGTAAGGTATAATATGTAACTAGCTTAAGTACAGTAAGTTATATCAAGTTAATGCTTTATTGATGAGGTTCAGGAGCAGGACCACGCCTCAAGCAACCCATTTTCCTCTGCCTGAACATAATCCAGATGCCCTATTTGTACCAGCCATGCCCATTCAACAATGTTCGTCTCAAAATATGTGTGTTTTATCTTTCAACACCGATTCTTCTCTTCCGAGCAGGGTCTCATTGCCTCATTGTCATCATCTCACCTTTAACACATTCTTAATCACACGTTCTGTTTTGGCGTGACCCTTCTAGTGAAGTGATGAATACTGATTATGTCAGATCTCAAAAGCTAAGCAAGAATGGGTCTGTTTAGTTCCTGGATGGAGGACCTTGAGGGAACAACACGTAGCCTGTGTGAGTGGTTAGTCTACATGTCTACCCCAAGGGCAGCTGTGGCTACATCTGTACAAGCCAACCACCGACAACTTTGGAGTGAATTCATAATTGTCTCTTTTGTGCTTTGAGCGACTTGTGTCATGTGAAGATTCCTATACAATGAAGAATTCCTTTCCCCTTAAGTTAGTTTAATTAACTTTGATCATTGTACTTAGGTCTTAACCCTTGCAAGGTGTTTAATCATCTACGCAGCTCATTTATCATGTCAGTTGTGAATTTATGCAGTACAGTCTTCAATGCATGTTATTCTACATTCGCTTGTCTCTGAACGCCAATAATGTGCGGGGGATACATGGTGAACAGCGCGCGGTGGCACTTTTTCATCTCCATCTTGTGAACATAATGAAGAATTTATGCAGATGACAGCAGCCAACATGTGTTTGTTTTGGAAACAGTGTTTAAGTGTGATGAAATATCGGTGCGTCAGCCTGTTCCCTGCTGCTCACAACAGATGCTGGGCTTTTACAATCATCTCACTGACAGATCCCCCACTCCAGACAATCAGTGACAAGCTGTTACTCTGTACAATTACACCGCACTAAATGAAGCTCGGATACGTTATTCGACATGGAATGCATTGGTTTAGGTGAAGTCGGAACTGCCTAATATGATTTGTAATGGGCTTTAGTAGCAGAGTTCATTCATTTGGCCGTAAAAGGCATCATTAGAGACTTCAGAGGCCAGATTTAGAGGCTGACTGTTTCCAATTGTTAACACCTGCACAAAATGTCTGTGATATTGTCCATCCATAAACAGACTCATCTGCAGCATAACATGCAAATCTATGGAAGTGGATCCATCAAAAGTGTCAATTCCAAAACTAGACATTGTAAAGGGCAGTCTTATGTCTAAAACCTTTTGTGATAACAGGCAAAGAGGAGCCACAATCACGAGTCGACCAGCCACGACCTAAATATGACTGAGACGTGTAATATATAATGTATAATTTTGTCTTTCCCTCAAAAAAAATGTGTTGAATATGCAGTAAAACCAAACGAACATTTTAACAGACACAGGTAGTGGCTCTATATTTCTGTACATAAATATTGAAAGATATGTTTTCTGGGAAAGGCTCACAACCCACTGAAAAGTAGAGAACTCCTGAGATCAGAAATATCATGGTAAACCCGGTGATCTATTTGAAGTCTGGGCTTATTATATTGTAAGGGGCACTACTGCACTTGACCTTCTGAAATCTTGAATATTGTTAAACTCCATAACAAGGGAGCAGATTATCACTGAGGCATTTCTCAACTTACCCTCTTTACACTCGGACATTGCACAGCAGCAGAACACAGTATGGCCATGTGTATTTACGCGTGTTGACAAGCTCTTTACTCTTGTCTCATTTCTTATTTATCGGCATGTGACACCTCAGCGTCCCCAGTCGTCGCCCCTAAACTCCCAATCGTCCCATGTTTGGAAGGTAGTTAATGATCATGTTTCCAAATCAATAAAGATGTCTGGCTTGCTGACCATCACGGGCACTTCCCCAGCTCCTCCTGGATCAGACCTACTGGCTTGTAGCTGTCGACAGGCGCGAGTGTTCCTCTTTTCAGCACCTCCTGGCCGGCTCGCCCCAGCGCCGTGAGTGTGAAGTGGCTGGGGCTGTGCAGCGACGTGCCGAAACACGTGTCTGTTTGTTTGTCGTAGCAGGTCGGGCGAGCGCTGCGCGGAAGTGGCCGGTGATTTGAGCGCGCTCATTAGGAATTTATGAAGCGCTAAAATGTTTGGTCTCCGGGGAGGGGGGGATTGGCAGCTGTCGCACATGCGGCACATGCGGGCGCAGTGACAGAAGGGGAGGCACAGTGGAGGAGCATGAGTGCAGAGCCAGTGGACTGAGGTACATCACACAATACTTAAGCATATGTTTAAGTATTGTGTGATTAGTGATCTTCTGTCTGGAGACTCCTTGGAAATGTTTACAGGCCTGTAGGGCTGGGTGCTGTTAAACGATAGCTACCAGTCTGGTCGGCTATCAGGAAAAAAAGTTTAGCTTCTACGGGTATCGAAAAAATAAAAGTATCGAAAGCTTTCTAACTTAAAATTCGAGATACAGACGGCATCTCGTCATAGAAGGGGGCGTGGCTCCGCCGAGGGGGAAAATAGAATCTTTAGAGAAACACAATTCTTCACTCTTTTAAGCCATTTTCTGGTGGAATATGAACTTGTTTATCACAAATAAATAGTCAGGTGTAAATCGGGCCCATATGGATATTATCTTACAGCACATTGTTCAGTAGAGGTGAAAAAACGGCAGTTGTAGCTCGCGCCACCTAACCGTTAGCATTAGCCCGGTGCTAACATGTAGCATCAAGATGTAGTCACGTGGAGTGGATGGCTGCCACGAGTGTTTGGCGTGTGTGCTGAAACCAACATGTGCTTAACTTCAGCTAAATAGCCAGCTTTTTTTTCCACCTCCTAACCTACATTGAGACGAGCGACCAAATATCATATGAACTTTTCAAACACCGTCCTAAAGGACTCCTTGGATTTCCAACTACAGCTACTTAACTGCAAACAACTAACCATCAAGCGGCCCTGCTCACGTGAGGAAATAGACTGTGTTTTGAGGCGTCATCGCAGACGTCTCCACATGAGAGAGAAAAGGAGGAGAAGCAGCCGAGGCAAAGGCAAGCGTACGAACCAGCAGCCTCAAAACCCAGGTGAGAGCCCGGAGATGGAAGGCCAGGGTGCGGAGGAGGTATTCCACTCCTACGCTGCTTCGGCAGCGAGTGCAGAGGAAACCCCTCTCAACGTATCCCTGACCTCTACACCTGAAGCCAAAAAAGGCAAAATGGCTCTCTCACTAGACGAGGTTCATGCAGACATAATAAAGACTCTTAATGCCTGTACAGACAGTTTGCTCTCTAAAATTGAAAACAACGCAAAATCTATCAGAGATGTTGACGAGAAAATAAAATGTCTGTTCACTGATATGGAGGATATGAAAGAAACTGTCCAAGCTGTGAAACAGGACTCCACTGAGCAGGAGAAGCGGATCAAAGCCTTGGAAGAAAAAAACAACGAGCTAGAGGCCTACCAAAGACGCTGGAACCTGCGCCTCTACGGAGTGAAAGAGGATGAAGGAGAGAACCGGAGAACTCTCAAGCGAAAAGTTACTGATATCTGCGGCATGGTGGCACCTGAGGTAGCCGACAGACTACACATCCACCTGGACGTCTGTCACAGGGTCGGGATCCGACAGGACGGGAGGACCCGGCCTCTAATCATCAGATTCACATCCAGGGACGTGAAGGAGACCATATGGAGCGCCGCTAAAGATTCTGCTCTTCTGAAGACCCAGAAGCTCCGATTTGCCCTCGACTTGACCACACAGGACAAAGAGACGCGCATGATCCTCTGGCCCCGGGTCGACGCGGCGAGGAAGGCTGGGAAGAGGGCCTTCTTTGTCGGGGCCAAAGCCATTATCGACGGCAAAGTTGTGACACGGTAACGGTTTTGATATGATTTCTAAGGGACGACAGACTGAGTTATGACGCGGAATGGTATCGGACAAAGTCATTTCCCCCTATGTGTTTAATTCCTTCAATAGAAGAAAAGTGAGAGGGAGAAAAAAAGTTAGGAGGAAGAGAAAAAAAAAAAAAAGAAAAAAAAAAAAAGGGAAATGGGAGAAAAGGAAAAAAAATAAAAAAATAAACAATGACGCTTTTGTGCATTGGTTCTGTACTCTTTCAGTTGATGATTTATCATGGGTGGACACGCCCCTCTTTGGGTTATAATGCATGGAAAAATGTAATTAAATTGATAAACTTTTTATTTTAGTTTATTTTTTTTACCCGCAACGGCTACGAAAGGTTAATTCCTATAAGCAACTTAATGCTGGCTAAAAGTCAATCAAACTCTGATCAGCACCTCTTTTAGTTATATTCTTCTCGAGACATACATTTCGATTGTTTTGTTCCCAACTACCTATTTTGTTTTGTTTTTGTTTGTTTTTTAATCTATGATCAAGGACTGCATTTTTAGTTCCTTAACAATTACTTCCTTAAATGTAAGAGGCATCCGTGATAACATTAAAAGAAAAGCCATTTTTTTGTTTTGTAGACAGCAAAATTCTGACATTGTCTTTCTACAAGAAACTCACTCTACTGGTAACGACGTTAAAATCTGGAAGTCTCAATGGGGCGACCAATGTTTTTTCAGCCATGCATCTTCACAGTCAGCAGGGGTCGCCATTCTTCTCAACAAATTCAAAGGTGACATAATAGAATCATTTACCTCGGATGATGGAAGATGGATTATACTCACGGTCAAATTGGATAATACTCTATTTTGTCTGTGTAATGTATATAATCATAATAATGTAACACTTTCCAAAACTATGTTTACTCAGCTATGTTCCAAAGTCAAGGAAACTCAAATGAAATATAAAGATGCTCTTCTCGTTATGGGTGGGGACTACAACGATGCCCCCGACGACACTGTGGATAGAATACCACCAAGACTTATCCAAAATTCCAGATTCAAAAGTACAACATATATCTCCAACGAGCTCTCTGTGATAGATGCATGGCGTTTTCTGAACCCACATATAAAGGAATACACCTGGAGTAATGCTAACAGATCCCTTCAGTCCAGAATCGATCTGTGGTTTACATCCCCACAATCCCTCCAATTTATACATGATATTCAACACAAGTACGCCCCGTTAACGGACCATAAAATAATTACCATTTCCTTGAAAGGGAAAAGCCAGATGAATAATAAAGGAATGCGGGGGTATTGGAAATTTAACAACTCTTTGCTTGATGATACTGTATTCTGTGAAGATGTAAAAAAGTTAATTATGGATACGTTTGATGGCAGAGCTGCGAACCAAATACAAAAATGGGAATATCTTAAATTTCAAATAAGAAGCGAAGCAATTAAAAGAAGTAAGGAAATTAAGAAACAGAAATTGAAAAAAGAAACAAAATTGATGGATGATTTAAATAAACTATTAACAAAAGATACTCTTGTAGAAGACGATGAAATTGAAATAAAACGTATACAAGAGGAAATAAACAATATGTATATCCAACTTGCTAAAGGCGCATACGTTAGATCAAGGACCAAATGGCTCGAGGAAGGGGAGAGGAACTCAAGCTATTTTTTCTCTCTAGAAAAACGCAATTATAAAAGAAACAATGTTTCTGCCTTGAAAATAAATGATCAACTTAACTCAAATATTAAAGATATCTCCAGTCATGTGTATACGTTCTACAGTAACATATATAAGTCAGGAATTGAGAAGACTAAATGCGAGCAATTCATATCACTAGTTGGAAACAGCGTACCGAAAATTTCTAAACAAGTTAAACAAAATTGTGAAAAGCAAATAACGAGAATAGAAATGGCCGAAGCAGTAAAATCAATGAAAAAAGGGAAATCCCCAGGCAGTGACGGGCTTACATTGGAATTTTATTTACACTTTTGGGGCTTGATAGAAAACCCCCTTTTTGAAGTATTTAATTGTTGTATCGAATATGAAGAAATGTCGACTAGCATGAAACAGGGCACGATCTGCCTCATCCCAAAACCAGGTAAAGATCCGATGTATATTGAAAATTGGAGACCGATAACTTTGTTGAATATAGACTATAAAATTTTAGCTCACATATTTGCAACTAGACTGAAAAAAGGATTAAATGAAATTATTAATGAAACTCAAACGGGTTTTATGGCCAAAAGACATATAAGTTCCAATGTAAGACTGATCCTGGACCTTATTGACTATTCTGAATACATTTACGCAGAGTCTCTTATGGTGTTTCTTGATTTTTACAAAGCCTTTGATACGGTAGAACATCACTTTCTCTTTAAAACCTTGGAATGCTTTGATTTTGGTTCCAATTTTATTTCCGCTATTAATATGTTTTACAAGAATATTGACAGTTGCGTCATGCTGTATCCAAATACAACCCCAAGGTTTCCCGTCCTCCGATCAGTGAGGCAAGGCTGTCCTTTAGCGCCATTTCTCTTCTTGTTGACTGTTGAAACATTATCTTTGTATATTCGGAATAGCTCTGCCATCGAGGGTATTCAAATTTTTGATCGTGAAATAAGAATTACACAACTAGCTGATGATACGGTTTTATTCCTGAAAGATAAAGAACAGGTAAACGCGGCTATATCACTGGTTGAACAATTCTCAGAAGCTTCTGGATTAACTTTAAATAAAACAAAATGTGAAATATTATGTCTTTATAAAACTGTAGACCAGTCAATTTGTAATATTCCTGTGAAAAGTAGTGTGAAATACTTGGGGGTCCACATATGTTTGGATTTTGAGGACAGACAACAACAAAATTTTAGACCTAAGCTGAAGAAAACCCAACAAATATTAAACATGTGGTTACAGCGAGACATTTCAATATATGGTAGAGTTTTGCTGATTAAAGCAGAGGGTATCTCGAGGCTTGTATACCCAGCTCTCTCGTTATGTGTGGGAGACTCTACAATCAAAGAAATAAATAAATTATTCTTCAACTTTATTTGGAAAAATAAACGACACCACTTAAAAAGGAACTTGCTCATTGGACCCAAGGACGCAGGAGGAATAGAAATGTTGGACTTCAGCGATTTAAACCAAACATTTAAAGTGAAATGGTTACAAGAATGCATTAAAAAACCCAAATCCATATGGTATTTCATCCCAAATAGTATATATGGCAAAGTGGGTGGTCTACAGTTTTTATTGAAGTGCAACTTCAGCGCTTCTAAACTTCCATTGAAATTATCCAACTTTTACAAACAAGCATTAGATTCATGGAAAATATGTTACAAACATAATTTCTCCCCTCATAAGGTCACCTTGTGGAATAATGAGTGTATTGTAAACAGCAACCGGTCCTTATTCTTTCAATCGTGGATGAACAGGAATATAATCTATGTAAAAGATGTGGTGGACAACAACGGAGAGATATTGAAGTACGAAGTCTTCATAAATAAGCATCAGTTTCCTATAACCTACAAAGAATACCACTCAGTCACTAGAGGAATCCCAAACGGGCTCCGTTTTTTAATGAAAGACCGTCAAGAGGGTGTACAACTCCCAAGTGAAGACAAACTATACATAAACGGAATAGAACTGCTTAGCTGGAAATGTAACAATAAACATATTAGAAGGTGTATCCAAAAAACAAAAATTATACAACCTAAATGTAAGTACTTTTGGAACGCTATATTTGACAAAATTATGTGGAATAAGGCGTGGGCTCTGCCCTTTCAGTTCTGTATTATTAACAAAATAAGAGAAGTACATTACAAAATATTACAAAGATATTATCCTACCAATGAACTTGTCTCCAAATTTACAGATATAGACTCAAAATGTTGCTTCTGTCAGACGCTCACCGAAAATGTCACCCACCTCTTCTATTCCTGTTCATCAAGCTCCAAATTCTGGAAAGATGCCGAAATCTATTTATCCCAAAAATTGTCAATTACGATCTCATTCAAGTTGGCAAACATAATAACCTATTTCATGCACCAAAACAAAAAAATTGAAACAATAGTCAACTTATTTATTCTACTAGGGAAATATCACATACACAAAGCCAAATTCTCACAATCCAAACCCATATTCAAAGTTCTCCTGATTGAGATTAAAAACCACATGGACGTTACCAAACGTATAACAAACAAAAAATCAATAAACCTAATCAACATATATGAAGAATTGATCCGTTAATGCTGTCATTCTCATTTCTGTTCAATTGGTGTTCTTTTATTTCTTTTTATTTCTTTTTGTTTTGCTTTCTTTTATTATTTTGGGATGTTTTGTCCTCTCATGTCTCTGCCATAGAGCTACAAAAATGGAACATGTAAAATGCTATTTAAGTAATGTAAGGATAAACGAATCGAATATGAATGTCTATGAATATAAGATGTAAATAATGTGTATATATATATATGTATATATGATTTAATGTAAATAAATACATTTAAAAAAAAAAAAAAAAAAAAAAAAAAACATGTAGCATCAAGTTAGCACCAAGCAGGGAGAATTATGTATTTATGGGCTGTTGAACCACTGTTTTCCTCTCCATGTCTTTGTTTCTTTATTTAGTAGAAAAATCTATTCATAATTCAGCATTTGTTAAAGTAGTTTTTTAATAATTAGGGAAAGTTTAGATTTTTCTCCAAATTGTTTTCCCCCTTAACTGTTTTCAAACATGACCATATATGGGCGCTTCCAGAGATGCCGTCCGTATCTATACTAGCGATCGCGATGCCGTCACATCCGTTGGCCGTGGTAGGCATTTTACATTTTCATATTTGATAAACATTTTATTAAAATCCTATAATCAGCAAAAACAATGTCCATAAACAGGGCATTGCTTCTCTTGCGCTGTAACAGATCTGTCATTTTATAAAACCGAGTTAGAGGCCTGTATGCATCAGCTGCCTACCAAACATCCGGTGAAAATTGCGGAAGTAAACAATAACAGCGATCGCTCGTATTAAAGAAAGTTTTATATTGATCTATTTTTCCATTTTTTTTGTCCCATGTTTTGCCATTTTTACCTCATTTTTCCTCATTTTTTTTTCTCACGTTTTATTACTAATATTTCCCCCTTAAATTCCAACTAATTTTCCCCCCTCTTTTTTTTCCAATTCTTTTCCTTATTTTTGCCACAATTTCTCCCAATTTTAGCCCATTTTCTTCCCAAATTATTCCCCATTTTTCTCACACATTTCTTGACATTGGAGATGAACCCGATATTGTGATTTTGCAGATTTTCCACACATTGTTGTCCTGTTTCCGATTCAAATAATTTAGTATAGGTATCATAAAAAGTATTCTTCAGGTATCAAGTATCAGCACTACAGGCCTGTGCACCTTTTATGTCGTGTCAGTTTTTACCTGATCTTTATTTTTTCCAAACAATGGAAGAGGCAGCCTGTACATTTACATTATTAGGCGTCCAAGACTCATTCCTAACTTTCCAGATGCATTTCAAACCTCTCAGTTCTTCACAGGGATGAGTTTGTAAATGCTTTACAACTTTCGTGGAGCAATAATGTCATTGAAAGGCTGACAATTCACTGAAGGACAAAACAGATTCCATTCAAACACCAGAAAAAATAGAATAACAAATACAAGTGTTAATGGGATGATTGGGGGGTCTTTTGAAGAAGAAGCTAGCAGGCTAATGGCCAAAGCTAACTGTGGGCTAGCACCACTTAAACAGTATTTACAGCCAAGTTTGAGTGAAATAAATTATCTTCATTGTGTAATTGAATGTATCGCTCTCTCCCTTTGTCTTTTCTGTCAGCATAGTATTTACTCTCACAGACAATTAATAAGTAAAAAACAACTCGCAACTTGCAACGATACCTGCAGTTGCGCTTATGGTCTCGAGGGGCAAGAGTTACTGCTTGCTGCTTAGTACTGCTTAAGTTGGCTCGGTTTACTGCATGATGAGCTCAGGATGAAAACGCAATAAAACTGTGACAAAAAAAGCATTTGAAAAAAAAACATAATGAAAACATGACAAAAACGCTTCAAATATGTGACAAAAACGTGACATAAATGTTACGATCACTTTTGTTGGTCTTACCTTTCAAATGAGGGATTACACTGTTGCTCTCCAGTCTAGAAGCTTTTAGGTTTGGGTAAAGCCGAACTGGAGAAAATGCCCTTGGTTCAGGCGGGGGTAAGAAGTTTAAAGAGAAAGTTAATTTCAATTATATTTTTCATTAAAATCTTTGAATATGGGAGTATTTTAGCTTCATTTTGAATACAACACTCTTCTAAACTCTGGATAATCTGAGTTTAGTCGACCACGTTGTGAAAATGTGCCACAATTCTCAAGGAAGTACAAATTAAAAGGGGTCCGCTGGGCAAAAAAGGTTGGGAACCACTGCTCTACATCATCACTTGTGTCAACATGGGGATGCATTTAGATATACAAGAAAAGATAGTGAATCATCATAATCTTGCTTCATTGATTACTCATTCAACAAATTACTCACCTCTCCTCAGTCGTCTGAGTCAGGAAAAAATATTTCCCGGTCAGCATGATTTTTTTGAACACCATATTTGTTGACATTGTAAGACATATTGCAGTCCTCTACATTTGCCTGTCACACTTATTACTGTTGTGCACTAATGTTTTTAAGTATTTCCAGTCTTATATCGCTCCCGTTCTCCGTGAAAGTAACACGCCTGATCTATACCATAAAGTAATGAATAGTCGGCGTATATATTGATCAAGCCCTTGTCTCTCTGGGCTGCTGCCAACATGCTCATCCTGGCTGAGTGCCTGCATTGTGGGCCGTCCATCACGTAGTTACACTGTCAGTTTCATCCAACAGAAATTTAGAGCAGGGAAAAGCGGGATTGCCTTACTTCGTTTGGCTTCATTAGGCGAGACTAGCAGGGAACAACTGTACACATGACACGATGAGTGCTTTCGGGGCAATTTAGCCCATGTGAAAATTGTAATTATGGAAACAGAAACCGTTAGTGAAATGTAGCGGCGATGTATAAAGTCTGGCAGATTAGATATTATTGAGGGCACAGAGGCGTGTAATTCAGATTAAATCGTATGTAAATGAGGCGGCTGGGAGGATGTATGGATTTTTGGCGACTGGTTCAATAATTTATACAGTAATGTACATAGAAAGATCACAGCGATCCATCACATCCTCTAAGTACGATGTCTTCATTTTCTCAAGCAGTCATACTACAAAACTACAATTGTATGCAGTTATTGCTATGAACATTTTGCAGCACTTTCAAAGAGCAAATACAAAGTGTTTATTTGAATCTCAACTTTAATGTCTAACCAATGTGTTCTTCTCTGTCCGCAGTTTTCTGTGAAGATCTTCGTTCCAGCTTATATTTTGTCAATGCATCTGTGCAAGAGGTAGTGTTCGCCAGCACCACAGGGACGTCGGTGCCCTGTCCCGCCGCAGGTGTGCCTCCAGTCTCTCTGCGCTGGTACCTGGCCACTGGCGAGGAGATCTACGATGTGCCAGGGATCCGCCATGTGCACCCCAATGGCACCCTGCAGATCTTCCACATCCCCCCATCCAGCTTCAGCAAACTCATCCATGACAACAGCTACTACTGCACAGCGGAGAACCCCTCAGGGAGAATCAGGAGCCAAGATGTCCACATTAAGGCCGGTCAGTGTGCTCTTTCTCTTTACAGGTTCTTATGATGCATTAGGTACAGTTCTGCAAGCGTTTTAGGGAAGAAGGATTTCACTCTCTGAAAGTAATTTGTGGAATTCCGGGTTTCACTTCTTAGAGTAATGATATGTTTACAGGTTGAAAAACATGGAAACTTAAAGTGAAATATTGATAATAATGACTTAAATCTTACATTCTACTTTATTTAATGGTAAAAAATATTTAGTATGATCCTCACCCTAATAACCTCCCTATGTATTTTTATTTAGTATTAATGTGGAAACTTCAATTCATCGTTTCTGTGCTCTAAAAAAAAAGATTCCCAATTTCTGTGTAAAGCGGTACCATAGAACTACTATTACATCAGAGGCGGAGCTAGACATTTTTCACTGGCCAAGGGGGGCAACACCAAAGGTTGGGCGACCACTTGAGTCAGGGGGGTGTTAACTGCCTCATATGCCCATTCAGTACAAAAAAATGTTTTAAGTTGTCAGCCATCCTTGGTGAGGTGGCACATGGGGTGGCCAGGCAAACTCCAGGAGGGGGTAAGTGCTACCCCAGGCCCCTCTCTAGCTCTGCCCCTGCACTACGGAAGCCACTACGACAAACCATATTTCAGTCACTTAAAGAACACATTTATTTCATTTCACAGGTTTCAGATTCTATTCATAAACCATTTTGCACTTCAAAGTTGCAAGAAAAGACTCTGCTGCTCCACCCTCAGTGTTTTTACACAGTATTTCACTGAGCATCCTTGTGTTTGCTTGCAGTCCTTCGGGAGCCCTACACTGTCCGAGTGGAGGACCAGAAAGCCATGAGAGGCAATGTGGCGGTCTTCAAGTGCATTATCCCCGCCTCTGTGGAGGCCTACATCACTGTTGTGTCCTGGGAGAAGGACACCATGTCAATCAACGCTGAAAGTAAGTCTCTGATCTCCTTCTAAGTCGCACAGTCAGATCTTTAGTTGTATATTCTTGGCAAATGGTGCAGCAGGGCCTTTGAGTGGTTTGTGGGTAAAAGGTGTGGCTGTATTGTGCATGATTTTCAGCAGTGAGAAGAACAGATACAGCATATATTTTCCTGAATAAGCCGAATGCGTGTACATGTACGTTTAATTGGGTTGTATGTTGCTGAAATTGATGACAAATTGAGGGAAACTCTTTATTACAAACATCAATTGCAGTGTATTTGCAGTATGCAGCAGTAGTGGAGGAAGTTGGCTCATGGTCCCATCCTTACATGTACTGTTCTGACCAAATAAACCACTGAAAATAATGCATAAATAAAGCAATAAAAGCTGCAGTTTGAGCTCCGGCACATTAGTGACGAACAGTTATCTCGATATTGGAGCTTTTTAAAGTTGTTTTTTTTTTTTTTATAGAATCATAGTTGTAGTGGAAGCAGTTCTTGCTAATAGTTGTATTGTGAATATGCTCTTGACTGTATCGTGGTTGTTTTGCCCAGTCAGTAGTAGACCATTTTTACTTTTTTGCTCCAGCGCTAACAGCTTTTGCTAGTTTTCCCCCACAAAGTGACATACATACATCTAACGTCCCAGTTGAGTTCTGCTGTTTGCGCTAACAGAGTGTGCGGGATGGCCCTGATGCCCTGCCTGTCTGTGGCTGCCTCTCCTCCAGTCTGACCCAGTGACAGTCGGAGCTGCCCAGAGCTCAGACTGCAGCCGCCTCGCCCCGGCTCACAGTATTGACCCACTTGTGCGGCTCGTACGCAGCACCGCAGCGTCCCAATCATTCAGATCACTTAAATGGAGCGCTCGGCTGCGTGATTGTTTCCCTGCCCTGGGGGGCAAATTCACTTTATGTGGGGCATTTAGCAAACTCAATAGACAGGGGCTAATGTCATTTTGCTTTGGGATGGAGGGCAAACGCTGGCCACTGACTGCTCCTTTTTTTATGTTGACGTTTCACATTTGTCTGCTCAGGCGAAATCGGCCATGTTGAAATCTATAGCAATCTCTTAATTGTCCATAAATGGATTTGCCTTGAGCGTGTTGTGGTCGTGTCACAGTGCACTGTTTTTTTTTATTTTATTTTTTTATGTTCTGACGACACAAACAATGCACACTGCAAGAAATAACAGTTTAAATGTCTCAATTTGTGCATAATTATTTAAATTTGAGTTGTTTTGACTAGTTTAGCTTTAGTTGGACATTTTCCCTAGATTATTACGCTTGATCTGAAATGTTTCTGACTCGTTTCAATACATTTTGTCTTTACTTGAGATTAATTTCTTTGCCATTGGGGTAAGAAAATGTTCTTATTTTAAGCGAGATTACCTAGAACATGTCTGAAATTTCATCAAACAAGCAAAGTATTCTTCCGATTAGGAGAAACCTCTAATTTAGAAAAAAATAAACTGCAAAAACAATGAATAAATAAAAATATTCTCGATTTAAAGTGCATATGACAGGTTTTAATGCTTTTAAAAATATATGACATATTTTGATGATTAACATCTGTTATAAGTAAATAATTATCATTTTATTTCAGCAGCAAATTAATGAAGACATTTTTTTAATTTGAATTTTTAAGCTTCTGACAGGAAGTGACATATGGTGCGTTCATGTGGACTGGGGAGCTCGTTTTCCTGAGATGTGACGTCATTGTCCCTGGTTGGTTTGTGTTCATGTGGTTTTTATGTTTGAAAGTGGGGATTTTGATGTCTTCAAATAAAAACGGTCTTTTATCACTGATTAGCGCTTAGCTGAGCTAATCATTTAAATGTGTTGTTAGTGCCTCAAAAGCTAAACGTTAGTTTGTTTGTTTTTTTTAATCACGTAAATGTACTTTTTGCTGACGTTGATGTCAGGCATTTCAATCAGAATTTTGTTACTACGAGGATGACGACAGCTATAACACTAAACTCAAAAAGTAGCAGTGTTTAACTAAAAACCTCACACTAGACGATAAAAAAACAAATCAGCTGATTTCCGCCGTCAGGTGCGGAAGTCAGGAAGCTCGTTTTGACCCAAGTTCCCCAGTCGGTTTCCCCAGTTGAGCGAGCGTTCTGGGGAAGTCGTTCGCCCGAGTTTCCGTGGACCACATGAACGCACCAATAGATAAAGGTAAAGTTCCAGAGCAGTTTGACTCATTTCCCATTGACATAACATAGTTGGCATGGGAACAATTTAAAATGGTTGTCCTCTATCTATGTCACTTCCTGTCAGGATCCAATAAGGAAGTGAAACTATAAACACAATCACACAAATGGTCAAACTAAAGAAAGCTGGGTAGCATTTTTTGCTAAATCTTAATGATTTATATGGACTTTAAGTAATTTCAACCCATTCTTGGTATCCACTTTTTGTAGTAAACAAAATGGAGCCAAAAACTAAAATCAATTGACCCTAAACAATATAAAAAGCTCCTTGATTTTACTCCAGTTCTTGTTTTTTGTATGCTTTATGTGACCTCAATGAGTAGGCTGTATAAGATAACTGAAAAGGGGAAAATACATGTAAAAGATGAATAAAGTGTCTGATGCCTCCCCATTTCTTCTTCTGTATGGAAAAAAAAAGCTATTAACGCTTCATATTTTTGGTCAATTGTGAATGAAACTCCTCCTATCCTCCTATCTGACTGCTTCTTACAAAGCTCAATATTTTGGTCATTACCTCACATTGTTTTTCTGCCACATACTTTGAGTCACACCGATCCGTCGGCCATGAAAACGCTGTCAGAAAAATCAGGCAGCCACTGATCCAGCGCCCGGCTCAGAGCTGAATATTACATGACGGAGGCCTCGGAATCGTGCTCGCAAATGGTCCTTATCCACGTCTGAGTGCACGCGCCCATTTTAGTGCACTCTGTATTATGTCTGCCAGTCTATACGCTCCTATACTGGCTCAACCTCCCCATCATAACCTTTCCCCCCCTTTGTCAATATTTCACGAGTGGAAAATAATGCCAACCCTTTTCGCTTTAACCCCCCCCCCCCCCAAAAAAAAAAGAAGAAAAACTACGCGGTAGGTATGTCGTTTCTGTGCCTTTGCTATCAATTATTGAGGTCGGCTTTTGAGATTGGGAGGTTGATGCTGCGTCAGGCCAATCTCTGTGGACCTTTCCGAGCTGCTGAAGAGTTTTTTACAAGGCACCGTACTGTCCATTAGAAATGAATAGAAAATTAGTCTCCCATTTGTGCAGCCGGTAATGAAACAGTGAGTTTTAGCAGAACTCCTCTGACAATAGCATTTCCACGCTCCAGTTTGCAGCCCTACAGTTAAATAATAATGAGGTCCATGGTTGCCGTTGCCGAAGAAAAGCTCTTGTCAAATCGATTGGCTTTTTTGAAGATTTTCCACAGTAATAATTAATTGCCTTTTCATCTGAGAACTTCAATATTTGTGTCCATTATTTATCGTCAAGGCTCAGATTCCATATGTCCATGAATCAAAACAGAGAAATCTTCTATCATAATTGTTTCAGTGTTTGTTTGTGGGTAAGGTTAATGATGCAACTCCACAAAAAAAGGCCCACATTGTTTAGGAATCAAATCCTGGACTTTTCTGTTATACTTTTATTGCCAAGATCGTGCATCTTCTCTGACAGTAGTTTGACAGGAAATGTAGACTAAGCAAGCTTTATGGCAAAATTTTGATTTGATTCCTTTCTTTCTTTTCCCATCGGCCACTACTTTAAATCAGTGATGCCTTAAAGGAACAGGCTACCGTTTTTCCATACTGAGATATGTTCTTACCTGAGCTTAGACGAGTTGATACGTACCTGTGTGGTCTTTGTGCGTGCCCTCAGTCATGCAAAAAGACCAAAGATGTTGTTCGCATTTAGCCTCTCCCAGCATATTCCTATGGCTCCAAGCTCTTCACATTTTCCCTATTTAAATATACACGATCCAAGTCTAGTTACACAAAATTAAACATATTGATTTTCGAAGCGAATTAAGAGGGGTACTATATAGTAAAATCAGAAAATCAACATGTTTAATTCTGTGTAACTATACTTGGATCGTGTAACTGCTCGCGTAGCCGTATTTAAAGGGACTATACGGGGTTTAAAAATGTTAAAATGATGTATTTTCCTCCCCTACATGTTCCAGCAATGTCCTAGCATGTAGAATGAGTCCAGACCTACACCACAACTCCCTCTAAAATCCTGCACTGTCACTCAAAAAGTTGTTACTTTGGGTCCGAATTGCCGTCATGCACGAGCTTGATATAGAAGGTGCAGTTACACGCATGACCTGAGGTGGCAGTAGTGAGCATAAAATGGCCAACTTGCATCTAGTCTCTTTAAATAGGGGAAACGTGGAAGAGTTTGGTCGCTTCTAACTTCACCCCCATTTGGCCCCATAGAGGGGAGGAGGAGATGCTAAATGCTAACAAGATCCGTGGTCTTTTTGCTGAGCGCACGCGTAAAGACCAGACAGGTACGCATCAACTCGTCTAAGCTCAGGTAAGAACATATCTCAGTATGGAAAAACGGTGGCCTGTTCCTTTAAACCAACCACAGGGAGCTTGATACCAGAGACTAATCAATCAGTAATAGAACAATAGGTCTCTAAGCTTATCTTCAGTATTAGGGTTAGTTCACTTGAATACATCCCATTATCGGTTTGTCAGACCAAAGGGACACGTATCAGTGCAAAAGCTCTAAACTACTAAGAGGATTGCAGCTATTGTCAACAAAGCTCAGCCAATCAGAACACGGCGCTTGTGATGGATTTACAGTGGTTTATGTTCACTACGAAGTTCCTGAAAACAGGTATTGTTTGGTTTGGAGTACAGGCTGTCGGGTGAAATATGAGCTGCTGCTGCTTTTGTACTTTGTTTCCCCCTCGGCAGCTGTGTTTAATGTTTTATGCAGGGAACTGGCCCTTATTAAGACGAGCATATTCATGGGTAACATATGGATTTGAATGGGCATCAGCATAAAGCCAAGTCACACAAGTGCACGCATCAGTGGGATAACCTTGAGCATCACAATTTGAATATTCCTCATCACAATTAGGCGTGTCACGATAACACAATCTTAAAGTTCGATATATTGAGGCACGATAAACGATATTATTGAACGCCTTTTACTGTAATGCCACCGAAACGAAACATTTAAGCTCTGTTTGAAATGTACTCTTAAAGAAGAATCACATAATGAACATGAAATACAATGAGACACAACTTTGGATGAATAAAAAAAAAGGATTACATTTGAAAATGGGAAAAACAATGCAAGTAAATGTACTGACGATAAACATTGAGCATAAAAATGTATTGTTTAATCATCGTTTATTGAATTCGATATAGTAATTGTCGTGACAGCCGTATATGTTTAATGCAAATATTATTGCAGTCTTAAGACACATTGTTTTTAAATCCATCGTAAAGGCATTTATAGGGCATCGCTACTGTTGTAAGGACCATGCAGTTTCTGACAAATGCTCAACATTCATTCAAAATCAATATTTAAACCAATAATCTCTTCATTGTGTATTAGTGGATCTGAACACAGTGGAAGAGGAGCAGCTCAGGGGCCTAAGATGTGCAGCTCGATTGGCTCTTTCAGCTCCGCCTGCACCGTGCACCATGTTGCGGCGTGTGCTTATAGGTGGTGTCTCTGTATGGCCACAGTGAATGTGCAGCATAGAGGCGCTCTGCAGTGGTCCCAGGTGCACACGCTGCTGCAGTCACTGAGGAGGCCTTGTAGTCGTTTGCCTGGCCTGCTCCGCTCTGTATTCAGCAGCAGCAGCAGCAGCACTGGGAGAGAAGCGACGGGTTGGAGGGAGAAATAGAGAGAGAGGAGAAATGGAAGGGAAGACGAGAGGAAAAAGAGCAGGAGGGGAAAAGGGGAGAGAGAGAAACGGGCCGGTACACTGCAGGAACTGTGGCGTCTTCACATTCAGCGCAGCTCTGCCCTAGAGGCCTTCATACAGCCTTTTTTAGTCTGCAGCATCTTTGGTTTGCGCTATCATCTATCTATTAGCCGCCGTAACAAAAGAAATGCACATTCACTGAACACATCTCTTTCCTTTTTCTTTATTGACATGTTTTGCCTGGTGTCGGGCCTGTCTCCGGTGCCAGTGAGCGGCCCGTCGCCAGCGCTCGGAGGCACACCGGCGGATGCACTGTGGGTTTAATCGGCTGTGCGTAATGGCCCTTTGAAATAAATATCAAGAGTTACTATCAAAAGCCTTATCGTGCATGCGCAGTCCGTCGGAGATCTCCAGTTCCCCTTTTGAACGCGTATATTTGGACGCGCGGCGGATGGCAGAGGATCTGAGCGCACCTGAGCTGACCTGTGTGTTTTCAAAGTCCCTCGTCTTGTCGCCATGGAGACCAGGCTCACGTCCTTGGAGGCTGCCATGCTGCGCGGAAAAAATCACATTGATTTATCCGGCCAAGACAAGGGATTATACGCTAAACAACAAATGTGAAATTAGTATTCTGGATCAGCCCAATGGAGGAAAATGTAGTAATAAAATAATAAAGATGATGAAATAGAAACAAAAATGACAAGAAGTTTTAAGACGTTTTTCAGGTGTCCACTTTATCTCTTCATTGGTGTCATAATACAAATGAGGACAATTGTAGGCTGTAGGCTCGGTCAAAGAGTAACTGGTTCAATCCGAGGTACATTATCAGTATGGGTCAGGTGACTCCAGGGATCTCCAAATAATGTTTACTTGCTACAAGCAGAAGCTGCAAGTAGCTTTGTACATTTCTATGTACACATGATAAGCCACTGTTTATATATTGATCACATTCTGCAAACATTTAGTTAAATTTAGTGAAGTGTGGGAGGAAACTCATGTTGTTTTCTTTCATTGTTTTGAAACACACTGGCTGACCCAAAAAAAAGGTTGCCATGAAAAAATAAAAAACTCACACTCTCTAATATTTGGTTGGACCGCCTTTAACTGTGATTACAACATTCGCTGTGGCTTTGATTCGATAAGCTTCTGCAATGTCAAAAGAGCCAGTGTTGCATACACTTTTCACCCAAGATCTGGTATTGATGATGGAAGAGTGTGACCACTGTGCATAGCCTTTTCCAGCACATCCCAAAGATTCTGAATGGGGTTAAGATTTGGACTCTGTGGTCAATACATAAGTGTAGATTCTAATGTCTCATGCTCCCTGAGCCACTCTTTCACAACATGAGCCTGATGAATCCTGGCATTGCCATCTTGGAATAAGACAGAGCCATCAGGGCAGAAGAAATCCTTTGATGGAATAACCTGGTCATTCAGGATGTTCAGGAAGTCGGCTGATTTAAATCCGGATGGAAACTTTTATTTGCTTATTTTTGGTCGGGCTAAGGCAGTGTATCATCTTGGCCTCTAACAACCCAGGGTGAACTCCAAGTTGCACTGTTACACAAGTGTCTTTGAAGCAGAAATATCTCTCTTTTTGTTATGTAAAAGTAGCTGTTGTTGCAAAAAAGTCTGAAGACTCCAGGGTTGCATCCTAAAGTAGAATTCCCATTCTCAAAAACTCAGTAGATATACTCCGTAACTGACCACCTCTGATTACTAATGATCCATTCCTGCTGAAGTGCAGGATACTTCAGTCTGTCATTGAATTGCAGGGGGGAAAAAACAAGATTCCTGTATCTTTCGACTTGTTTTGTTTCCCTCTTGCCATTGTCTCCGATGTAAGAAGCCATTGGTGAACCACAACCTGGGGCTGATGCTGGGGGCTGGTGTGCATAATGGTTTTAGTGGTCCCTGTGTGACTAAGCCAGAGAAACAAGGGGCTGGAGCAGCTGAAGACGACGGGGTAAGTGAGTGTGCTGCTTGTCGACAGGCAGGCTTGGAGCTGTGACGTGTGGCGGCTTTTACCGCGCGCTCGTCATTCATCTCTACCCGTGATTGGCTGGAGTACTGTGTTATCCATGCTGAAAATTGGGTCAGGTGGACGATCTTGGCTTGGAGCGGACGCACGCTGACAAATATAAACAAAGACAGCGAAAACAAGCATCTATTTTCTTAGTATTTTTGTGCCTTGCGAGCTGATTCACTGGAAGGGTCTTAGCCAGAGGAGGAGGAGGAGGGGAGGAAAATCAATACCTGTGTGCATGAATCTAGCTGCGGCTGCCACAAAGCATTATGGGAACATGGCATTTAGACGGAGTTGTGGGCTGGCCAATGCGCATGTAGCATGATAAACTCTAAAGAGAAGGCTTTAGTGTGCAGCTTATTGCATGTGGAAGCACAGATAGTGTTAAATCGTGCATTGAAAACACTGATGTTCTGTGCCACTGTCGGCCATTTTCAACGTTTGTTTGAATGAATGTTTAACATGTTGTATTGCTCTATTCCACATTTATTAAAGGAGCAAAGATGATAATTGAAGGTGATTGTAGAGTGATGATGGCCGTTGTGGGCCTTTAGAGAAGACAAGGAGCTCTCAGACTGAAAAGATTGAGGAATGAGATAGTAATGAAGAAAGACTAGAAAGTATAGGAAAAAAGAATGTGTGAGAGTGGGCCCAGGCGTATTTGTAGAGACCAGAAATAGAGTGAGATCTACCTTGCCTAAATCCTGCTCCTGAACTTACACGCTTATCTTCATTTATGTGAGGGGGGAAAAAATGATGAGAAATTGTTAGTTAGTATTGTGTAACTTGACTTATTGACAGAGAAAAGGCCTTATGGTTTTCTGATTTTTTGCAAATTTAAGGTTCCTATTTTTACACCAAATGTAACTTTGGTTAAATCTTCTCGATGCTACATTAAAGCCATTCTTCTCGTGTCATGCTGAGTCTTCAAACTTGCTCCAGATGAAACAGCCCGATATCTCTCTCTCTCACATACTTGCACCTCACACTGTTTACTCACCAATAACCGCAATTTGTTCTTTATTAAACTCCCGGGGCCTCCCACAATTAGGCTGCGAGCCGACGCGGGGGAACGCATGCGCGCTTGGTGCATGAGGCGGCAGCAAACGGGAGGGTGAAGGAAACCAAACACGGCCTAATCTTTGATAAACAGTCAGGTCTTCTTTAGTTTGGCACATATTTCACTTTGGGCTTTTACTCAGAGCTGCGTGGCTGATTCAGTGATGCCGCTGCCTCCCAGATCTGGACACACGCCAGGTCATGCGTGGACCGCTGCCAAGTTACAGATTAGCTATAAGCGCAACATGGGCTAATTGTAGAAGGAGCCACAAATTAATGGGCCCTCGGACGTTCTGTGGACTGTGCGCATTTGGAGCGGGGATCAAAGTGACTGGGGTTATGCATACAGATGTGGGACATGCAAAATGATACATGTGCTTCGGTGTGTGCATAGTTTTCCTGCTCCCATCACGGCGCTTTATGAGCTGCCTCGGTTCAGAAAAAGCAAAGTTTTTATCACAGGCGAGGGACGTTTGTCACATTTATAACAACATTTCACAGCTTTCACAAAGTAAAGCAATATCTACAGTAATGGCCTCCACCAGGTTAATTGTTTTCAGTGTCGATTCTCTTTTTCCCACAAATATCTGCAAACATCATATACTGCAAGGGGCAAAACAGATTTAACTCTACGGAAATACAAGGACAACCCCTTTAACTTTGCAGCCAATGAAACATATTCTTAAAGGCACATACCTATGTACATCAGCTTGAGCAAATGTGCGTCATGTTGTTGCTTTGTGTCTGATAATAATGAGGGTTTTATTTTTTCTGTGACAGATACGTTCTGTATGTCAGGAGTGATGCAGATATTGTCAGGGTTTCTCTTTAGCCACAGAGTTATCAGTCTTTGTCTGAGATAAACCTCAACGTTGACCCAATGAACCTCTCATCTCATCTGTTTAACCTCATGCATTGACGTCAGTGAAAATTTCAAACCAAACACATCATTTGTATGGAGCCACCTTTGACCGGCAACATAAGAGTGTCTGAAATGCCAGAATCACAACCTGCAGAGCTGTGCATGTGCTTGTGCGGAAGAGCCGAGTGTCGCTGGTGTGTGTGGGTGCACAGGCAGAGTGCCGTAGTGTGTGTGTGTGTGTGGGTGCGTAGGCAGAGAGGAGGGGAGTCTGTGAATGGCTGCTCTTATCGCGTGCATGCAGCTGCTGCAGTGTCTTTGAGAGACAGAGGGGCTGTCCATGCACGCCACACACTCTGTATTCACAGCCTGTGCGCTGCATCCTCACACAGGAAACAGGGGCCAGATTCACCAATGGAGATTTACTGCACACTCATGACGAGTCCCATTCTTACACCACGGGACGGGGGGAAATTATCTGTCATCTGATAGCAGCACATCGGCCTGAATGACAGGAGGCTCCTCAGTCCTGAGATGTGATCACAATTATAAATCAGAATCAGAATCATTTATTGATGGCCACACAACATACAGATACAGATTCAACGCAAAGAATAAAGAGTATAAAAAGACCAGTTGGTGTGGGGCTTTATGATACAGCAACAATCTTTATTATTATATATATGTATTTTAATGATATTATGAACCCACACCTTTGGCCAAAATTTCATTGAATACATGACATGTATTAAATAAACCTTGGGTCTAAGTGAACGTCACAAATGACTTTTTTGCTCAGAACAAATACAGGTTATGGCTTTTTTTTTTTCTATTGTATTTAGTTAGTTCTATTGGTTCAATATTTAACCTATTTGCACAATTTAACCTATGCAAATTCATATAGTGTGGGAAGACCTATATTTTTATTGTAATAATTCATATATCTAGATTGCAGACAAAGGTATTTTTATATGCATCTTTAATCTCTTTTAGAAGTAGGAAAATGTCTGTGAGATCGTAAATATCCTACTTCTAAAAAACGCCACTGAAAAGTCCAAATAATAATGTGAGGCAGACAGAGGTGACCCGTGAGAGGGACCTCCAGAGAGACAGAGAGAGAGAGATGGGAAATCACCTTGATGGATGGATGCCACAGCAGTGCTATCCCTGTGCATTTGCAGGCTGAATACACAGAGGATTGTGGGTAGTGTAGTCAACAGGGGACCCCCATAACCTCCGAGCAGCAGCAGCAGCAGCAGCAGCAGTAGCACATCCACAACATGGCCGTGCAGGTGCACTGTCACGTTCACAGCGAAGGTGTGACCTTGAGTGTGGCACAGAGGCAGATTCTGAGGCCTAATAATAAAACACATGATTATTAAATTAACTTTATGAATTATTATTTATTATACATGTTTTAAAGCTCATTATCACAGTAATTGTTTTAGTACAGCATGAAAATTGAGCATAAAGCGTTGTTGTTCTAATTTGAATAACAGGAACAGGCCTCATTTTCCTCTTTTATGCCCAGAAATGATTGTGATTAATTCAATAAACGGAAAACATTTTTCTGCATGTATTTTTATTTTTTTGTTTAAGTAGGCCAATAAATAAAAATCAGCGCGCATGTCATAAACTGTGTGTCATTTTAAGTCAAATTTTAAAGGGACATATAGAAATCAAACGATAAAAAATGTAAATGTAGAGCAATCGCCTTAAAAATTGTGCCGACTTTTTTACATAAACACGTATCGATTGTCCTGTGCATTACTGAGTCCGCGGTGACGCTTTGATTTTTTCGAAGGAACGCTCGCCTAATCCTTTGGTTCCACCCCGCACCCTAAATGCACATGGGGGAAGAGAGTGTGTAAAAATAATTCACGGGACAAAGACACTAAACTGATGGTAAACGCACACTGCTTTCTTTTGCATAATCCCGCCTAATCCTCGTTACAATGAAGTCTAAAAATATCCACCATGAAGCATCACTCAATCGTGCATCTCCTGTCTGCAGCAATTCAAACCGGTTGTTATAAAAAATAAAAAAAATGCATCAAAAATACGCCATAAATGTACTCAAACTGTGCCGTAATTGTGTCTATTTGTATTTGTATTTGCTGTTGAGTGCTGCTAAAGCTCCAGCAGATTTCTGATGAGCCTAGAGTAAATAGCCATGTTGTTGCTGAGGCCCTGAGTTGCTGCCTCCCGATTGGCTGCTCGGCTCCGTGACTCGCCCTGCCTTCAGCCAATGCGCTCCGCTCTGGGTTTTCTCTGCACTTTTTTTTTTTTTTTTTACCTTCCTCTTCCCACCCTAAATAAATTGCCTGGAGAAATTGAACAAAAAATTAGAGAAAGGCAGAGAGAGAGAGAGAGAGAAAGCCTTTCATCTAATTGAGACGCTGGTATTAGCTGCTGTGGTAAGATAAGCTCCTCTCTCACAGCAGCCATTAAGCTCACTGTACGTTTGCCACTGGCCCTTTTTCACTCCTGCTTTGGATTCCATAAGCTCCCAGCCCTGTGCAGCAGCTGCATGAGCCGATGCGTCTCCGTCGGTCGTCCTGGGGAAATGAAGGCCGCGTCATGTGACTTTGTGCAGGCATGAAAACATAGATATTCCATTCCAATAGCATCACTTAATCGTGCTCTTGTTTACTGTATGTTTTTGGTCAAACATAACCCGCAAAGTAAACAAAACATCTGGGTCAGGGGTGTAGAAAGTCAGGCATAAGCGTCTTGTAAGTTTGCATAAGAAAAAAGGTTATGAACGCTTGCACTTGGAGAAGGGCCGCATGATTTTGAATGAAAGTATCTGTTTGCAATTTCTTAAAAGGTTTTGCATTTTATTTTATTTAGTGTGCACAATTTCAACAGGAGCATCAGCATTTGAGAGAAACAAAACTTTATATAACGGTTGTTTGAAAAGTCGATTATACCACTGGTTCTCAAGTGGCTTCGGGGGCCCACTATAGAATTACAAGCAGCAACCCAAATAAAATGTCATTTGTCATATATCGTATTGAATATTGTATTTTCCACACAAGCTTTTAATCGAACAAGCAGCAGATATGTCTTTAAGACTGAAATTATGATCAAAACAATCCAATAACATTACATTTAACAGACGGCAATGTTACCATGCAGCTTCGGATTGAACACATCAGTGCTGGGTTTAATTAATCGATTAATCGCTTTGAAATGATTTTCCTTTGAACAGCCCAATAAAAAAAACTTATATTGATTATTTTAATACGTCTTTTCACATTATAATGCCGTGTGACTTCTTACCTTTTTGTTTTGGTCAGGTCTTGTTAAATAAAAGTACATGATTAATGTAACTGCACTGGGTTCAATTCTTAATGTAATTATTCATATATTTTTTTTACTAATGCACCAAGTTAGAGTTAGAGTGTCTATTTACAGCATTAGTTGTTCTGAAAATGTCTTCCACATCCAAGTAAAATTGTGATAACTTTTACTGAATCAAAAATCAGTCATATTTAAATCCGATCCGATTGATACCCAGCCCTAGAAGATTTTTTTTTTTTTAAAGTTCCCTGATTAGGCTCGCAGTTACACCCAGTGAAAATGGTTCTGTGCCCCACTTTCAGGTCTCGATCCACCAGTTGAGAATCACTGTTTTATACTGAGTAAAAAACATTTGGTAATAGAAACCATGAAATTGATCTGATTTTATTACAGTTAGTTGAAGTTGAACTATTAAATCGCTTTATATGAAATTATATAATATAAATAAATGTGTCCGAGAAACACATGAGTCAACATTGAGGCTTATTTCATTTGTTTGTTTTTTAGTTGTACTTAGCAAATGTGTTATTTCCAGGTAGTCAGTGTTGTTGGGTTCGAGTCCGGGCTCTGTCTCTTTGCTAAATGTCTCTTAACCTTCTTACACCCTTAACTGTCCTGTCCTGGAAACTGCAGGCCACAAACAAACACATCTTAAAATAGTAATAAAAGAAACATATCTGTATGGACTTGTCTTGCATTGGTATACTGTGCATTGGTTTACTCTGATAATCCTGATAATGCCCTTGAATGGTTTATAATGTTCCTTAATTCTCACCGCCTGCTCACTGACATATGTCTCCTAATGGACGTTGTGCTCAAATCTCAGCTTGGACTCATTCTTGGGGTGTTCCTTGATTACACTGTATCTTCCTCCATCTCCTTCATCCCTTCAGCCCCCAAACGTTCGAGATTACGTTTCCACGCCGTAATCCTGGGTTCACTGGGCCTTGGCGGGGTCACCGTTACCCCGCAATGTCCCGCACGGCGCATCAAAAACAAGAGAGGGAAGAAGCAATCAAGAGGCAATTCGCTAATCTTCCTTCAATAGCAGAGACGGAGAGACACGGGCTCGTAAAAAAAAAAAAAAAAAAAAAAAACGCTTCTTCTCCGGCGCGCTGCTGCGGCTCTGGCTTACTGCCTCTTCCAGTCCGAGGCAGCCATTTTGTGTCAGCCGCTCCGTGTTGCCTCGAAAAGATGAGCACTAAAACTCAATGTCTTTTTGCATACAGTGAATGGATGTATTATTAATGTCGCGGCGGCCCTTTATAGTCCATAAGCTGAAGGACAAAGTGGGGCTTAATTCACGGGTCACATGCGTCAGTCAGTCCACATGGAAAGTGTTGTTTGCTTTGGACAAATAATGAATAAATTAAAGAAGTGGTATGTGTAGAATGAGCCGCAGCTGCCTCTGGCCTTCAGCTGTCGCGCCCTGAGAATAAAGCTGCGTAAAAAAGAAACTGTCTGGCCCATTCCGGCTCTATAGACATGTCATTATTATCACAAATAGCGGATGTATTGTGGAGCACGTTACTACAAAGCGACAGAGGAATTAAATTTGAGGTTAAATGAGAATAAGAAAAGATGAAGATGTAAAGATGAAAACTTCTCTCTTTTTCATGTCTTTGAGGATTGTAAAGCCATAGCGTGAGAGTCAAGGGTCAAAATATCTCGTATCGCTTAGAGTTAGAACTTTCTGCTTTAAAAAACACCGACATGAAATCATTTTTATCATTACTGTGGTTGCAGAGAAATTCAAGTGCTCTGCTTTATTATGTAGAGCTTTAGAACTCGATTACAAGAGCCCAAAAAGGTCAGAAAGAAATGTGTTTAATGTTGAAATGTGTATGCTTTTTAACATAGGCTGCAGTGCTTTAATACACATAAAAGTGCCTAAATCTACCCAATAGGATAATTAGTTGAAAAGCAAATCATACATATATTGATTAATATTGTACTTTATAGAGGTCTAATGTAATGCTGTCTAGTCAAATTGTTATAAAGTATAAATATCTTTAAATGAGTCTCGTGTGTCTCATGTAGTAATTAGGCCGGAGATTTGTTGTGTTTTGCTACATACTATTAGCAACACTGTATCAGTAGTTGACTTTGAATACATAATGTATATTAAAGACAATGTACATGAGTTATTTTCGCGATGAATGAGAGAGTGAGAAAGGATTGAGTCGTTAGTTATGGTGCAAACTCATTCTTAACTTTATAAAAGCATTTCTAGCATCCCAATTCTTCACAGGAATGAGTTCATAACTTGCTAACAAAAACTGAAACAACTTGACTGATGGTGCTCTGTCGATTAAAATGCTTTATTTTTACATGCATAGTCCTTTTTCACAAACCTTTTTCTTTTACAATACACTGAAGAAGGACAAACCAATTTCGAACAGGGCCTTTAATGCAAACCTTTCCAAAGTTACTGCAAAGGAGTAACCGTCCCGCACATATTACAGACGTGTGTCCTCTGGGGGCAGGTGCACCTCTCCTGTCCCTTATCACAGTGAGAATAGTGGCCATTGTGCGGGTTATACAGGCCCCGAGCAAACAGAGCCCGGGCCCGCCATAAGTGCCCACATTCACAGAGTCTGATAATGGCCGGGTCTTACAGCCTTGTTTGTTCATGTGTGTTGTTCTTGTGGCGTCTGGCAGATGGGCCTTCGGGGATTACACCTGCTAATGAGGAGCGGGGCAGGGGGTAGGTGCGGGAGTGGCAGTAGAAAGGGCAAGCACGTTGTTTTTGGTCAGACAAGTCATAAATAAGTTCATCTGCAACTTCACCATATAAAGGTAAAGGCTTGATTAAATCTTTCCTGTTCAAGTGAATTATTGATGTTTAGTTGGACTACCTTGACTGCTGAACAAAAGAGACAGTTTTAGTTTCATACACAAGGGCAGTAATTTCATAGGAACGCTGAAAATTCAATGTCAAACTTCCAGGACAAACTGGGCCTTGAGTATGAAAGAACATAATAAACATAATAAAAGAATATTAAAAGAAGGCGCCTCGCAATCTGAACACGAATAAATAGGAAACTTTAAACGAACATTGAGTTGAATTTAAGATACTCTTGTTTTGAGTTTTGACTTTAGCATGACCGATATAATAAAGCTTGTCATGATATTTCTGACCGCATCTTTCTCAAACCAAGATAGGAAAGAACTACCGTAAGGCTTTTACCTCCACTGGCAAAGAAGTTCACTTTATTATTCTACAAATATTTCATTTCTATTCTTTGTAAAGCCTCCACTACTTCACCGGCTTCGAGATGCACCACCCGTTTTCTGATATCTTTACATCTGTAGATTTGCAGAATAAGTTATATTTAGTTAATGTATGAGAGGTTTCTTGCATGTTCATAATCCAAAAGTGACTAGAGTGATTGTAATGATTGTATAAGTTGATAGTAATATGACGAATGCCGAGGCTTGTTATTGATGAGGGTGACATCAGTAAAGTGTCCGAGCCGTTTGTAGGTTAAGTCTTCTGTTATGCAAGTACTAAAACTTGGTCGGGGTCTTCAATCTCGGCCCTTTAATCCTCTATCGTCTTAATCCATGCGTTCGGGGTTTTTTCTAAGTGCACAGTTGTGTCTTATATACGCTGACCATCGAGGTCACCGGAGTCCCACCCGCATACATGTTGCGCTGGACACAGATGCAACAATGGGCAGCCACTCCCGCGTGATTACTGGAAGCGTATGTCCAGACAGGGCCGACCTATAATCCGTGACCCCCCCCCTCTCCCCTACTGCCACACGCACTGGCCCCTCCCGCTCCGCCCTTCAACATATGGAGATGGACAGGAATTACCGCAGTGGAATGAAAATAAATGAGTTAAAGCGGCCACTGGCTTAAGATTTCTTAGAAGAGATTTTTTTTTCCTCCTCTCCTTTCGAACAAAAACACACAACAGGTTTTTCGTGAATGTTCATAACCTTCTGGACATTTAACAGGCTTATCGCTCTTAATTAGGGGATTTGGCGAAGACCCAGCAGCAATCGGCATGATGAGCAACTTTTGGGGACTGAAAACGCACACCCTGACCCCGGCAGACTCCTCATGTGACCCCACCAAACTCGGCCCGCCCCGCACCCTCAGCGCAGATTTGGTTAAATAGGATTACGTTGGCTACCTGCCATCGGGCGGCTCGGACAGCGGCTCTTATCTGCCGTCTTCAGATGGCTGCCAACAACAACAGAATGCAACCACGACGACCTACATTAAACAATACGGCTCAGGGGTTTTGTTCTGGACTCGCGCTGGAAGATATTATCTCCGTGGCTGATTTCCATGACAAGTGCAGGCCTGCTTATGTGGACACAGGAGATAAGGTGATTGGCCTGCTCGGACAAGTCAGAGCAATAAAAGGCTTAGGGGAGATAGGGCTGCAATTTTCAGGAGCTTTGAGCGGCTTTTCTGGATAATATTTGACACAATGGCCGTCCCATGCAACTGTTTACTTTGTATACGCTCTCAGTTGCTAAGGGGTCTTCTTTTAGCTGACAAAAGTTACTCATCTGTCGTCTGGACCGGGTTGTGTAAATGTTCAGGACATTTCTCCTCAATAATATGTCAGTATACAGTATATAAACCAGCTGATAAAAGATCACACAGCCTCTTGAAGCCTCTTAACCACGAGCACATTTTCTCCTGTTTGGCTTCACCCAAATCTAAAAAACTTCAACAACAACAAAAAAGCATCAAAATAGAGATGAAAACAAGGATGAAAAAGCTACGAAAATGTGATGAAAACGTGATGAAAACAAAATAAAAACACAATAAAAACATGACGAAAACATAACAAAAAGCAACAAAAAAAGCAAAGAAAAAACAATGAAAAACCCCCCAAGAAAAAGCACAACAAAAATGTGACAAAAAGCTCGGCAACAACGTGGCAAAAAAGTTATGATAGCTTTTGTAGGTCTTAGCTTTCAAATTGCTCTTCAGTCGAGAAGCTTTAAGATTTGGGTAAAGCCGAAATGGAGGAAAATACACTTGTATATTTTCCCGATTTAGATGACATAGAGTGCAGACTTATCCACATCCTCATTATGTTCTTATACTTCTCGCTCTTTGAATAAAATCACAACTTTGCCTCATCATCAGAGGTTTAAACGTCCGTCAAAGCCTTAGTCAAATCTCAAACCTCACTGACCCGAAGACGATCAGTTATGAAACGGTGTAGCGCGTTAGAAAGTTCGATGCCAAAACCACAGTATCCGTAGACACTAAGAAGGTCAAAAGGTGAACGTACTCAAGCTTTGCTGTCTCATCCAGGGTTAAACTTGAAAATAGGGCAGCTTTCAAAGGTCACAAATCAGCCAACAGTGGCCCGAAAAACAAGCTGTTCAAGTTAATCTTAGAGGTACAAAAATCAAAATGTCCGACAATTTTGTTCGAAGGCCACTCTGGAAACGAATTAAAAATGTATTATTTTTGAGTGTGTCAGAAAGAAGTCGGAAATTCCTGCTGTATTTTGCTTTTTCGAGCGGTCAAATTATTATTATTATTATTTTTTATTCTCCTTGAATATTTTGTGAAAGCAGACATTTGAGGAAAAAGACTAAGTATAAAGCATTATCCTCGTCAACTTGCACGTTCGTTCTCGTCTTGAATTAGGAAAGAGTTTGGACAGTGAAATATGTACTCATTCATTACTTGTAAACAAATAACCCAGGTTGCCCTAATAAAATAGAAATGTAGATTATTTTAAATACTTTCTGAAACCACTGCAGTTTGTGAAACATTGTGGCAAGTAGAAAAATCATTGTATTAACATTTAAGAGAAGATATAGCTTTGCCCCTATTTTGAAAAGTACCTCAAAACGATTGACACATATTGTCCAGTTTCTAGAAAGCGAGCGCTAAATGGACCAGTCTGTCCATGTGGGCCAGCACGGCCCATGTGACCACATATGTCTGGAGTCCAGCCTTACTCTCCCTCGAAGCAGAGACACCAATTCAGCGGCGTAAGAGGCTTTGAGACCAAATCCTCGCTGATCTCCATAAAGTTTGTGTCTTACAATTAAGTACAGATGGTTTGCAGCTGCCTGTAAGGCTAGTAAATAACCGGGGCCTCTATTTTCGCCCGGGATTTGGTGAGTAATCCCTCTTTCTGACAGTTTACCAGATTCAAGTCATCCTCCACTCCTTGCACCATTTCCTCAAAGCTCCTTATCCTTATTTGAATATGATCGTCTTGTGGGGCACTGCATGACAAGAGGAGGATGCGGAGGAATCTGCATCTATTACCCCTGAAGAACCCTTTAGCCAGGAGGCAGGCTGTAGGTTAAGTCCCTGTTTATAATCTGCAACGTAAATCTCTCTAAGACAAAACCATTTGCAGTTGTCAGGCATAAAATCACTGCATCGTCCAAAAAACGTGATCCAAAATTATGAGTAAAAGCATAACACAGGCTCGTCATTCGCGCATCAATCAAATAAAGCTGTTCATCCAAGTCCCAGCATGATAATAAGTGTTAAAAGGTGAGGAATATATTGAAATAACCATGTAGATTAATTTAAATTTTTAACATGAATTTAAATGCAAAGTCATATGTTAATAGCTATATGAACTATGCAAATTGAAAAACCTTGAAGCACTCAATTCAATCATGCAGCCATGGTCACTGAGTATTAGGGCGACAGTGGCACAGTGGTTAGAGTATTCATCCATGGATCCATTGACACTGCCGTTCACCCTCACCTCTGTATGAATCTGGTGTATGAGGAGGTGTGGAGGTCAAAGGGTCTGTTGGGATAGAGTAGCAGCAGTGCTTTGAGTTACCTCAGGAGCTACACATCCTCCTTGCATAATTGCCTTTAAGTCATATTTTAAAGGTGCTATACCTGTTTTTTGGGGGTTCTTTGTAATGTAATGAAAATTTGTTTTGACTTCTTTAAGCATTGTAAACCCTGTGCATCTGATTATAAAGCATTTGTATCGATTTCATGGACTTGTAGGCTAGTTTTACCCAACATTTCTGTGAAAGCGCCTCGGGAGAGTGACCCTGCAATAATTATAATAATAACAATAATATAATAATGATAATGCATGGGTTTTATATAGCGCCTTTCTGGACACTCAAAGAAGCTTTACATTGCATTATTCATTCACTCCATACTTGGTGGTGGTAAGCTATTGTAGCCACAGTTGCCCTGGGGTAGACTGACAGAAGCGAGGCTGTCAAATTGCACCATCAGCCCCTCTGACCACCACTCAATCACTCACTCACTACGTTCGCCAGGCTTCCTGGTGTTACCAAATGGTCTCCCATCCAAGTACTGACCAGGCCCTTCCCTGCTTAGCTTCCAAGGTCTGACGGGCAGAGCAAAGGCGGTGTGGCCACTCACCCAATAAACTCATCCCTGAAGAGGAGAGGAATTTGGATGCTACAAATGTCGAAGTTTGGAATGAGTTTGGACCACAACAAACTTCATTTTAGGGGCTTCCTTTTTCATTGTTTATAATTTAAAAATAATCAGATAGGGCCTTTACAGTTTCCGGAAAAAAGAAAAACACTGTTGAAGTCACACAGTTGATAATAAGATCCTTCTAATTGCCTGAAAACACAATGATACTGAAAGAAGTCACCTGAGCATTGAATGAATAATGGCAGCACTTTGAGAAGCTTGTCAAGCTTGTAAAGTGCAAAAAAATCCATCGTTAGTATAATGAGTTAGTCTTCAATTTAGTGTGTGTGTTATAATGCTACAAAAAGAAATACAAAAATTATCTTTAAAGAAATTGTGGAGCAAAACCTGTTTTCTTTTTAACATTACAAAGTTCAAAATGCGTCCTGTGTCATTGTAATAAGTGTTGCTTGGAGCCCGTTTCTTTTGATGCCTGTCAATACAAGAAGCGTGTTAGATCTGCCTCCTGGGACTCAGCGAGGGAAGTACAAAGCCTAACGAGAGCCCACTTCTCCTCTACCTGAACCGTTAACATCTGGCGCTGAAAAAACTAAATGAAAGCCATTTGACCTCGCTACTCCTTGTTTTTTCCCCCACCTATTAAAATGCATTATAATTGCTAAGCGCTCCTAATTTGCATGAGACGGTAGCAAAGTGTCCCGGCACCTTCGGGGGATCTGCACAGATGGAGGCGTTTAGCGACCTTCCCCTCCTGTCTGAGCGCACGCACTTGCATAGAAAAATACCGCCAGCCTTCACCAAATGTTCGGTTTAACCTGTCACTTCTCCTGCGCAAAAATTCACAGTGCCATATGCTTGCTGGTGGCTTCTGACCCCGCCGCCGCCCCGCCCGGCTGTCTCCTTGAGCGTGACATGAAAGCACCCCCCCCCCATACACACACACGCACACACGTTGAAAGGCGAGGATGTCGGTGAGATTCCCCACGCCCGCCCGAGATCACAGAGATTGGCAGAGGAGCTTGTCGTGTCTAATAAAAGCCTTACTTAGCGTTACATGACAGAGATGTTTAGAGACAGAGGAACTGATGGGATGTTTGATGAGCTGCCATAGGTGGAAATGTAGATTCTTCTCCATCGCTCACCGAGAAGCAAAGGAATTATGCGCCTGTTTCACACTATGATTGAGAGCAGGGGGATGGGTTTTTGTATGGGGTCTGAATACAACAGTCTCACTCATGTGTGGTTGAATACTTGAACATTTTAGTTTCTCTTTTCAACTTTTGTGTAGATTATTGTACATAGTTATAGTAGCACTTCTTAATCCAATGTTTGGGAGTTTTTTGACTACTGATAGTGTATGTGTGGTCAACATGGCTCCTTAACTTTCCATCACAGTGGCCTCTACAACGAACGCTCCAGAATCAATTGTTTCATAGGTTCGTTGGTTTTCTGGCGAGAGGGTCCGGCGGCAGTGGAAACCTGCATGAAACTCTGAAAAGCCACTGGGTCACTCAAAGGTCAACTACGCAATAATTTAAACTTGTTGCTTTTTCACCTAAAAAGTCCCATCATGCACCTTTAATGTATTTAATCATTTAATGGAATAGGTCACCATTTTTCCATACTGAGATATGTTCTTATCTGAGCTTAGACAAGTTGATACGAACCTGTCTGGTCTTTGTGCCTGTGGAAGAGCTTTGTTGCTTCTAACTTCACCCCGTTTGGAGCTATAGGAATATGCTGGGAGAGGCCAAATGCTAACAACATCTTTGGTTGTATCCACATGACAGAGGGCACATACAAAGACCAGACAGGTACGCATTACCTCGTCTAAGCTCAGGTAAGAACATGTTTCAGTATGGGAAAACGGTGGCCTGTTCCTTTAACTCATGTTTAAAAGCAAAGCAGCACATCTCTGTGTAGACAGGCTTAAGTTTTGAGCTACAGGTCTGATTTGAGACGAGCTCGCTCACTATATCAACACATTTATGTTTGTTTTTGGTATTGTTTACAAAACATAAAATAAATGCTTGTATTTTGTCCAGTTTATTTGGTGAAATGTAATATAGTATGACTTTAAAAGCCATTCTTTATACCAGGCCTGATCCATCATGATGCAGTCAATCCATGCACATGATCATTGCCGCTTAACGAACAGACCCCATTCAGCATAAACGTTCCCCCTGAGGCTGAACCAGCGTGTTCAGAGCTCCGGCTTTGGCAGGGCGTCCTGAGTGGTCCGGGCCGTTTGCCCTTGTGCAGAGGGCAGCTCCCAGCAGGTCCGGCCGTAGTGACAGTTTGTTGTTGTTTATAAGGTCATCCCCACCACAGGGGGCAGCATATTCATTACACTCACCCCATGGCTGTGTTTGTCTCTGGCAGTCTGTTTCTCTGTGGGCTTCTGTCAGAAGGTCAGGAGGGTCCGACTCTCATCCCACTCCTGTCCCCGTGCACACCCCCAAAATGTCCCCGGCTTCCGGATCGAGGTGCAAGGTTAATTGGCCTAAAGATATGAACGTGATTTTGGTTATTTCAAGGCTGGTTTATTACGTACAAGTGGATAATTAAAACATTACCTGCTGGTGTTACCTGCAGGAGAAGAGGCCAGTAGAGAGACTGAAAGTAAATGGATATAACCTGTGAAAGGACATCCACTATGGGACGTATCCTATAACCAGCCAGTCATGCATCCCACAGTATGGGAACAATGAGCATGTTTTTGCTTCTCATTTGAACAAATAACTTTTCCTAACCTTTTCTCGGGGTACAGCTTCAGTTACGAGGGTAAACAGTCATTGATATTGAAACTCACTAAGCACTAGAGTTTTGGAAACAAGTTGAGAGTATCTTTCTGGAATAAAAATGGTTGGTAGTGGTACTGTTACAAGTTAAACCACTGGATTGGTATTTATTGAGCTTGTGGCAAAAAATTATTATTCGCTGATGATTCTGGGGTGAGAAGAGAAATATTCTTCATGCTTTGACTGGCAAGTACAGACGACTGCTTGAGATCTTTGTTTACAGTAGAGGTAGAAAAGTGCTTTATAGATTGAGCAGTTGCTTTCATTTAGAATATATTATTGCTGAAATGCAAATGCCAAAACAAATAGTATACAGCACATCTTTAAATAGCAATATCTTTTCCCTTATAATTCTTAGTTTAAAGTAAAATAGTTGGCAAAATGGAGTTCAAGGTTTAGTGTAAGATCCCTTCACTTTATGCATCTCATATACATAACTGGAAACGTCTAGTCGAGCAAAATTTACTGGTTTTATTCCAGTCTTTTCCGCAAAATGTGCAGACGGATGTAGACTGCTCTCTTGCTAACGAGAATCCCACTTCCAAACCCACTTATTCTGAGCGTGAATTGAGAATTACCCACGATGCAGTGCTCTGAAGGCAGTAGTAAGACACGATATAGTGAGGAAGTGTCGGCACTGAGTGGGTGCAGCCTGCTAAGTGAGGTTGTTAGCGGTGGAGGCTCTGACAGTCCAATCCAGGCTTTTCAAAAGACAGCTCCCTTTTGTTTCTGCCTCCCCCCTTTTCTTCTGCCTGGATGTAACCCGCTGACACCTCCCTCTGATCCCCTGCACCCCCTCCTCCCCACACACACACACACACACACACACACCTACACACACACACACACACACACACACACACACACACACACACACATGCACACACACTCACTCCACGATCACCGGCAGAGCACTCTCCCTCCAGCTCTCCCTCTATGCATATGCCATCGCCCAAGAGTCACTCTCCTGGTTGCCACAGTAACCAGCTCACCTCTCCTGCCTCTGTCTCCCTTCTCCACAATGCACCTAAACAGCACAATCAGACAGAAACGGGAAAATTGGAGGAAAGACACTGCTCCAACACTTTAGCAACAGCGAACAGGGAAATGAAAACAAAGATGTAGCGGACAGAAGCTTGTTGCTGTTGCAGAAATGTTAGGCAGCATCTTCCACCTGCTACAGCCACGCTCCCCATCCCCCTCCGCTGGAACACCCACCTCCTCGGCCGCTGTCGCTCTGAGTGGCAGGCACTCAGGTGCTCCTGGTAAAAAAAAAAAATCTATTCTTTCAATGGGGCTTCAAAGCAGGCCTATCATTTAGCACCTGAGCGCTCAGCCCATACGTCAGGCGGCTTCTCTCTGCTTTCTTGACGTGCATGCTGCCCAATTACACCCTCATTAGCTCCCAATTACCTCGGACACAACAGCAACTGGTCGGCCCGTCTGAAAGAGGGCCAATGTAAATCAGTTACATTCATCCTGACAGTATTTGTGGGTCGTTTTTTTTTTTTTTTCATTCTGCTGGGTGGTGGCATGTTAAATGCTCCCCCGGTGATTGTGGTAATTTAGAGCAATATGGTAATAGTGGTGCTGATGGCTGGTCCTCTCCGCGCGAGCTGCTGTTTTCATCCCTCCATGAGCCGTTGCTGGCTAAATTACACTGAAGCTTTAATTGGGTATTTGAGATCATGGCCGTCGCCGCTGATGAATGATGAAAATCATGTCTGTGATCATTGATTATCACTTTTAAGACTTGGTGCCATAAATTAGAGCGTCATTGGCTCATGCTGGTTTGTTCATCAAAGCTAACGAAGGACAGAGGCCGGGGCCACGTGGGAGAGACGCAACCAAAGCATCGCCAGATCTGTTTACTGAAAGTACCAGACGAACTCAAGCTTATTTGGTCCGTTGGCTGACTTTGAAGCAACATATAATGATAGGACATTCAACACCCTGTAACTACCTGTAAATGATGTTGATTATTTATACTTTATTGCTCAAGTGTTGTATTTGAATAATAGCTTAAGCCACTTTGTATTAAGATTCTTGATTTTCTTGTTCATATTTTTCTATTAATATCCACTCTTGGCTTTTGACTTTTGAGAAAACCAGCTACCCCATAGTGTGCTAGAAGTTTTTCACCTGATAACTCCCAAGACCTCTAAACTATTGTTTCATTCACAGTTTTAAATGCAGATGATTTGGACGCTCCTCCAGACCATTCTCCTTCATTATAAGCTTATCTCCATAACGGCCATTGCTGATTGCAGTGTAAAAAATCCCATTATCAGCCATATAACCTGTTTTGCTGCATCATGTGTGAAGGTCATGCTGAGACGCAGAGGCCCAGGTCTGGCTCATGTTTACGGGCTCCTCCCCTGCAGGCGGCCTGTTTAACGATGGCACGGGGACAGTGTGGCACTAATTGCTGCATGTGATTTATACCAGGCTGGGAGCGGGCGCATGATGGTACTCCGCGAGCAGCTGCTTCGCCCAATATTTACTTAACCCTGCGCTGGCGGGCTTGGCACCAGCACCACCACGCCAGGCCTACGGGGAGTCGTTCCACCGGTTAGAGCTACATATGGAGGCTTTGTCTGGATATGAGGAGCGCATTAGGAGTTGATTAAAGCAATTACTGCTGGCAGCAAGTGCAATTTGATGAAGAGGCACAATATTAGAGAAGAATCGAGCTCAAGATGTTTGTAATTGACTTGTTTTAGTAAAATAAAAGATATGAGTACATTTCAGATGTGAGTTATTAAAGTAGTTTGCATGTTCTCCTGTTCTCCCCATGTGTCTGTGTAGGTTTCCTTCAGGTACTCCGGTTTCCCTTACCACTAAAACATATACAATAGGTCAAGATGAATGAGAGTGTGTTTGAGAGTGCGTATAGGGGACGACGGATGGAAATTAGGCCAAGGCTACAATCCTGTGTGGCTTTAGTCATTAACATGCACTTTCCCAACCAAATAAACCAATAAACTAAACTAAACTAAACTAATAGTTGTGACTCTTGGGTTTTATGTGGGAAGAGACATAATCATAATAATATACATAATGATTATACATTGGTTAATGTAGCTCTTTCCCTGGCACTCAAAGACACTTCACATTGTAGTGGAAAGGTGTAATTGTAGCCATAGCTGCCCTGGGGTAGACTGATTGAGCTAAATCTACATTCCCAAAGGTGTGGAGGGTAAAGTGTCTTGCCTAAGGACACAATGACAGCCTGGCAAGGCAAGTTTATTTGTATGGCACGTTTCATGTACATGACAATGTGCCTCACAGCAACACCAGGCACAATATAAAATGCAATTTAAAAAGCATTAAAAGCACAATAAAAACAAACAATTCCAAAACGAACAATAAAACAAATTAATTATAATTACATTAAAACAATTTTATTTATTTATAAAAAACCTGCACCAGCAGAAGCCAGGATTCCAATCGCTGATCTTCAGGTCATAAGACATCTGCTCTGCTCTAGTCTGTCCTGAGGTATTTCAGCCACATCATCATTACGTCTCATTTTTACATCTCAAGTGCTTTATTCTTTACAGATGTCACTATTGCATAACTGAAACAAAAGGGTGAATCAACACAACTGGACTTACTTTTACTTTTCAAAGAGCTGACAGTTTTGCTGTCCATCCAGACAGCTTCCTCAGAGCTGTTGTCCGTGGTGACCACACCCACCAGATATAGACGCGGTGGGCGTGGATGGTGAATACCCAGTGATGGCAGATGACGTCACTAGCGGGGGCCCCAGACATGGCCCGGCATGGACATGGGCATGGACATGGGCAATTCACCCTTTTGTTTGACTGATAAACTACCTGGATGACTGAGAAACTACATTGTTTTATTGCATAACTTAAAATCATATTTTTTTTAACTCTTAGCCTCTCCCCACTCCTGACTTGTACCTTTGCTGGTTGCAGGACATTTCTAGTTTTCCTTCATGGAAGATGTTGACGCTTTTGGGCTTTGCCTCATTTTGATAACGAGCAAACGTTTGGTACTGCCTAGCATGGTTATTTATTAATCAAGCTCTTCTAACATAGTAACAGATAACCTGGAATGTTCCGCAGTGTGGCTTTAAAGTGGTGATTATTCTTAAAGCAACAGTACCTGAGTTTGCGTTATTCTTTTTGACCTGAATTGTGCATTACAAACAGTGTAATAAAACTGCAAGCCGCTGTTGTTTTTTTTACCCACAGGCAAGAGAGAAATTCTGACTCTTGTGAATTGTAACCAAGTGTGTGATTGGTCTCCTGACAATTTGCCATCCCGGCCCGGGGGAATTGTTGCCATGGCGATCCTAAAACACAATATTCCTCCTCTTTTTCATGGACAAACAGAAAGTGTCCCTCGCTGTGATTTGTAGATCATTTGAGTGCGGCGCTATATCGAGAAGCATAATTTGTAGCGCTCTCCTTCTCCTGTCAAGTGAGCGCAGTGACAGACACTTCCATCCCACGCCTGTCTGCACCGCCTCATCTCCGAGAGGCATCTCAGGGTTCGCACCCGCCACTCAATTAGTCACACCTCCCCGAAATTAGACGTCCCGAGGTGCAAAACTGTAAAAAATAAATAAAAGTAAAATAATCTAAACAGTGACATTTGCAGAGCGAGAGAGAGAGAGAGAGAGAGAGAGGGGAGAAAACTGGGTGAAAATGTAACCGTGAGCGAGGCGGAGACGGTCTCCACAGCAACATTGATTGATATTCTTCAGGTGGAGCAGCTGTCAAGCGGCCTGACCACGGCAGGCTAATGCTCTGCAGGGAGAGCGGAGGGGGAGGGGAGGGCGCCAGGGAACACCGAGGGAAACAGGCACTGGATGAAAAGACACAGACAGCAAAGAATAGAGATGAGACTGAACAGCCATGATGCAAAAGGGCACTTCTTCTTCTTTTCTTTTTTTTTTAACAGCAATTTTAAGATGGAGGGTTCTGCAGGATCATGTGACTCTTGCCGGGTCTCTGAAACAGCAGGGTGCAGATATTGTGTTCGTTTGTCTGGTTTTACAGCAATTAAACGCACTCAGAATAAAATAAAGAGTGTACTGGGTGAATGTAAAACCCCCAAGCTTACAAAATGATTAAAGATTGTTTTATTTTCAGCGGTGGCTATAGTAAAACAACCAGGACTATGATGTCTCTTGAGAGTACTCTGGCAGTTGAAACTGAATACAATGATGTTTTACAATGAAATGTATGGATTTCCCTGTCTTATTAGCCTTGCTTTGAACAGATCAGATTGTCTTTTTGCTAAAAATCTGAGCTTTGGCGGATCTTTCTCGAAGCAATTGTCTGCAATCTCGACATAAGGGGAGACTTAAAGTATAAAAGAAATGTCCAAGGCATACACAAGACAACAAAAAGATTGGGAACCACTGTAGTAAAAGATGGATGTTGTTGTTATCACGTGCCGCCCGAGTCATATCGTGAAAAGGAGCATATAAATCACATCTGTAGTAATGTTGTTAGCCGCTCAGCTGATGGGTGCTCAGCGTTAGCTCAGGTTGTGATCAATTTCTTTACCGAGGCTGGATTTACAGTAATGAACCGTTCGTCCAATCACCGCGCCGCTCACGTGGAGAGTACAGATCGCTTCGGTAAATGTCACATCAGTCACACGAGTGGCATTGAGATGTCAGCGCGCGCGGCTAATCGTATGTCACTGAGACTGTCCTTTGGAGGTGTCGACTTAGCAGCTCGACTGTGAATAGAAACGATCTTTTTTCAAGGCTAGTATGTACAGTTGTAGTAACAAGGGTGGGGATGGGCCAAAAACTATCACTAAACAGTCTTGACTCTCCGGAAATTGAGAAGTGGTCAGAAAACATTACATTTGTGGATTCTTCTGGATCTTTTTGTATCTAAATCTAAATGCAAAGCTTCACTTCAGTAAATCTCTCACATTTTCCTTCTGTTGCTTAAGAGTCCTTAGCTTTGGGCCTCCATCGAACCTCTGAATGAACGCAGTCTTAGTGGAATAACCCTAATCTAATTGTAGCTTGGGCACATTGTGAACCTTCAGCATTGGTCTGCAGCCAGCCCCGCTTACAGAGATCTCCGTCTGAATCACTTTGCCGACTGTTTGTTTACAAGTTTACCCACGATTCGCGCGGCTTGTCTGGCATCGTTCGTCTCCTGTAATTGCGCGGAGCAGAGACTCTCATAACTGCTTCGTCTACCGGGCTCATTTAGCGACATGCAAACACTTCTAATGAGCTTGATAATCAGCTGTTACGAGGCGCCGCAAAAAAGGTTTTATTGAGTCCCTCCCATCTGTTTCTCACATCGTTTGGCGTTCGTCTTAGACTCCAAAGAGCGGAGTCGTGTGAATGGCTTCTGGAGTGGCGTAAACGCAGCATGATCACAGAGGATAGGGAAGCGTGATGGTTTAAAAGGGGAGATTCAAATAGACGGAGAGGGAGCTGTCCGGGGTCCTGAAAACTCTCTGTAGAGATTTTATGCTATGGGTACATAACATTTATCTTGGGAAATATTACATGAAATTAAGTAACTAGTTAGTGGTCTGTGAATCGGGAATATTTGAATCAATGTTTAGTTTAAATGTTCATTCATAGAGTTTTGGAAATGAGTGCTTTTCTGTGGTGCTGCATGAGGAGCTGTCCATGGTACTGAAGTGCGAGTTTATAAGCACATAAAAGGATTGGTTTATCAAAGCAGACGATAAAGCTTTTAGTGTTACTCTCACCAGGGGCGTGCCATCATTTGTTAGTGCATTAGTGCCATAATGACATGCGCACACTTGTGTAACACAGGTTGGCAGTGTTCCTGTCTGCGGAGCTATGACCACAGTCTGTCTCTAACTACCTCTCGCTCTGTTCCCTCCTCTCCTCAGTGTGGCTCCTGAATATTTAATGAGGCTGAATTACAGAGACCCTCGACTGTAATGACGGGAAAATCAGACAATTAAAGGCGAGGGCTGTGGCTCTGGTCTCACCTCCCCCAGAGGAGCTCAGATTATTTAAAGTGGCACACTGTTTGATTATCTAATCCTCCTCTTGCCCCTTCTGCTTTACTCACAGCGCTGTGCTGCTGCTCCACTTGCCATCACAAATTAGCATGAAGCCGCGATGAGCGCTGCGTTTAAGGCCTTTTGCGTAAACGGGAATGTGGTGCTTCGGAATCCCGTGGGAACAGAGCTCTGGGAGTGAGGGTTTTTGGTTAGCGCAGTGTAGCAAGAGGTGGAATGGTTTTATTAAGGAGAAAGACAATGTTGAAAATACATTATACCATGGTCTGGGTGAATACTCGATTCTGATTGGCTGGTGGGTGCTAACAAGCGTGCATTATTTTCGTATAACCGCACACGTAGTCCGGTAGCTAAATCACTGGGATATCACTCCGCTGTGGGCATCGCCATAGCAACGCATGACACAGCTGAATCAGATAAACACGTAATTAGTGACTGACAGGAACGTATGATGGATTTTGTGGTTAATTTCAACGTTCTTGGCCAAAACAAAACGTTTGATAAATGGGAAGTAGAGGAGAGTGAGCAGCTAGGTTAGCCTACTGTTAATAAAATGCAAGCTCTCCATTTCGATTGAAAACGGTTAAGGCACTATTTATAATTTTCAGGCGTACATAAAATGATCCTGCATTTAAGCATATTTGTCTGGATTAGTAAAGTGAAACATAAAAGTTTCAGTTGGTGGGGCCCAGGTGTAAGCGACTCCGCCGCAGCTGTTTCCATAAACAGTTGAGCTCGTTGAGGTAGCTAGCTAGCTTCAGGTTAACAGCGTAAACGTGAAATAACTCCTGCCCACGAGTGCCGCACATCGGTGTTTACTTCCACGGAAAAGTGTTGTGTTGTGATTCTGGCGATGCAGCGTGTGCTTATGTTGTTTGATTGCGCCTGACTGAGATCCTCGTAATAGCTGCGGAGAATGACTCGCTCTGAGACGAGCCTTGAGTGACCGGCTAATAACCCACATAAAATAGTCCCGGTGGTCTGGCATATTTAGTGAGTTTAGTAAATGAAAAAAACATTTATTATAAATGTTACGTTTGTGGGACCATGGTATAAGCGGATTAAACAACGAGGAGCCGTGTATTAGACGGTTATAATGCACTTCGCGGAGTAACACCTCTTCTTGACTCCGCGTCGTGCATTATAACCGTCTAATGCACGGCTCCTCGTTGTTTAATCCTTACTTGTGTAATGGATGGAGTAAATAGACCAATTTAAAGTAGATATTTGTACAGCTCATATCAATCTAGTCACAACATTAGCAAACTATTAATACAATTATAAGAAAGTGTTAAGTTCAAAGTAATAATGAGCTATTCTGCCTGAGTTTGTGAAAAACAAAGTCAGCTTTATTGCAGTTCAGTCTAATTGTTGTCAGTTTGACATATTAGCTCCACAAAGTAGTGGATTGTGATGGAGCAGATCGTAAGAACTTCCTTAGTGCCTGCATGGCACAGAAGCGCCACACAGACACACATGAATATTCATGATTATACAGCTGAGGCCACACACTGGCTCATTTAGAGTCGGCCAGAGAGAGGCCAGTGATAGCATAGTAAACACAGCTCCAGCAGCCTTTAATAGCCTGAATCCAGCCCAGGCTAATTACATTGTGCACTCTTATTATTGGTCAGAACACACACATTTGAGAAGTGTTGTGGCGCGACGCATCAGTTTTGACTAGAACAGATAAACAATAGTCTATGGAGAAAGTGCTGGTGCAGCTGCTTCTCCAGTGTCTGCAGAAGAATAGAGATGTCCCGTCACAGTACAGACTGCTCTACAACTCAGACAGTCGTACTGTCTGATGTTTGATAAGAGAAAGCTTTGGTTTGTTTGCATCAGCAGTTTTCTGCTTTTGTCTACGGTGGACAAAGCTACTATTCCACCTGCACAAATCAGACCTGCTGTGTACAGAATTCTGTGTTTGTCTCCTTTAAACGTCTTTGGAACAAGGGTCACATTTATTCTTATATTCATTTATGAGGGACAGTTTAGATTCACCAGTTCAACACATGTGGCATCCAGAGTGATATGATGAGACAGACTTGAACACTTAGATATATCAATGTTTAAATCCAGCCAGGCTTTGTTCACACGGTTCTGCAAACAGGTGAAATGCTCAAACGGATTACCTGTAATATCTTTATCACATAAAGCTAACGAGGCAGGACTGCGCATCAGAGTGTGTAAAAGCGCTCTGCTCTGTGTGACTGGGGAGTATGGGACAGCGTTGAGGAGCACCGCCTCGGGCTCTAAGCTCCCTGTTGTCTCCTCATTTGAATATCGTTGAGCGTCCATTTGCATCTAGTTTTAACAGTGGTTTATTCAGTCGAGCAGAAGATGACATCTTTATCTGTGGTTGACATACGAGGCCGTTAGCCCGGGGCTAGTGTGTGTCTAGTTAATGAGCAGAGGGATGCCGCTGCTGATTAGGAGCAGCAACATAAAAACGAGACTTCCTCCACTCAGAGCAGATTGAGTCTGCAGCAGCACTCAGATGGCTCCTCCAGGTGTGGGGGAAATTAGCCAGATGTTTAATACGAGAACAAAGCTCTGGCTATAGGATTTTACTGTTCAGTGCTTTCTTGAGCACTACAGACAAAATACCAAAGATAGCAAGCTGTTTCTTATCGGAACATTTTGAGAAATACGTTTTTCAATTTTAAAATGTTAATATCAGGAAGCACATGTTTTTTTGTTGTTGTTGTTGTTGTTTTTTATACATGACTACGTAATGTCACTATAGTAAAATAAAAGATAGTTGTATAGCTTGTTTAATCAGCACAACAGTTTTCAGGAATTGCAGGAGGGTTTTCTGATCATCAATTACTCTTTAACACAATTAACTAACGCAATGTACCATGTTTCCAGCTAGATTAGGCAATCACAACATTAACAATGTCTAGACTTCTGATTAATCTAATGTTGTCCTCATTGAAAAAATCAATGCTTTTCTTCAGAAATAAGGACATTTTAAATGACCCCAAACTTTTGAGTGACTCCAAACTAGTGTTATATACAGTACTTGTTAAAGCATATTGAGCTAGAAAAAAAGTAACATTGCAACTTGCTGAAACATTAGCAAAATGTCTTATTACACTGACCTGCAGTAAGAAGCACACTTCTGTTGTAACAAATCATTACACAGTTGTCTGTCAAATAAATACAGAAATTAAATGCATTAAAGTAAATAAAGAAATAGTTTTTAAAAAATTGCTAAATTGGCTACAGTCTAGTTCACAGTGTTTTAGCTTGTGTCTGAGTCTGTGTGCTCGACCACCTCTCCTCCATGTACAGTGCAAGGGAATATTGCTTGCTAAGCGAGTGGTGGCCAGTGTGTTGCCATGACAACCCCCGAGCAGCTGTCAGTGTGGCTCGTGTAAGAATGACAAATGTTTTTTATTAGAGGGGCTTCAAATAGGTGGGATCCCCTCGCCTTCTCCTCCATAGAGATGCTTATCTGCTGCCGATCGCACCGCATGGCTGTGCCAATAACTGTGACCAGGACTAATTACCACGCAGGCCTCCTGCCATCATCACACACTTATTATTACCCACTCTGCCGGAGCTGGCACCAACCGGCGTGTGACATTTTCATACAGAGAACAATGTGGCGGCACATATGGTTGTGTTACGGTGGCGGCTCCAGTTTATTGAAGCCGGCCATGTTTTCCTCTCTGTGATTAAAGTCGATTGGAGACGCTACAGCCATGTGACTTTGAGTCCAAGGTTACATTGGGCCAGCTGTCTACAAAGAGCCACTCCTCTCACTGAACTGGGGGTAAACACACAGAAGGGACAGACTGAGTAGTTAGAGGTAGGCAATTGCCCCCAAAATTCATAACACCGTTTTATCAGAGCCTCGATCATATTTTCAGTTTATTTCTTTGCTCTTATTACATTTATGTTGACTTTAATACCGAGAGTAACACACTCACTCAAAGCAAGACAGGACTAACCAATACGAGGAGTGATGGAGGGAAAGTTCGATCACAATATAGTTTGATTTCTCTTCGTCATCTTAGACAAAAGCCCTAGAAGGCAGTGCACAGGTCAGACTGTGGAGGAAGCACATACATTGTAGCTGTAAAAGGCTTCTGTCTAGATTGAAGGTGTTGATAACTCCAGTATATTACTGAAACTCCAGTATATCACTGAAACTCCAGTATATCACTGAAACTCCAGTATATCACAAGTGTCACAGGAGGTCAAAGAGCTTCTGGGGCAGTGTTCTATTTCTCTGGGCGGCACGGTAGCACAGCGGCCCTAATACTGTAATACATGAAATTTCAAATGGTAAAGTTGGTGCATCATGCCCAAAAAAGGTACAGTATATGCCATTTCAGCTGGCACTCGCTATTTAGCACTTATCTTGATAAATGAACCCCTGAGTGAGTTGCATTAATTATTTGTCCAAAGTTGGCAGTAGATGATTGTAAATAACTTTTCTATTTCAAATGTCTGTTTTTCTGTACTCATTTATTCTCTGAGTAAGAGCTAAAGGAATGTGCAGGAACCCTAAAACACTGTTCCGTTCGCGATTCCGCATTGAAAAGCTGGGGAGGTAGTGGCTGCCAGTTGAGATCTGTCAGACAGGCAGAGCTGACTTTTTTTTTTTTTTATAATTGCTCCTGCTTAGCCATGATCTGCATTAGCATATGAAAGTTGACTCTTTTCCCCTGACTGGGAGCGCGTAGCTGTAAGCTAATTTGTTAGTCATTTTAGATGACAGAGAGTGGTTGTATCCCAGAGGTGCTCTTTCTCTCTTGATCTTTTAGTTTCTCTCTCTATCCCTCTGTCTCTTCTCTCCTCTGCTCATGTCTCAATTATGCAGAATATGAAAATGAAGCAGGCAGCGGCGCTGAGTGTTACTGCTAAGGCAGAGTCAAAGGCAGAGTCAGGCAGATGGTGCTCAGTGGTAGCAGGTCAAAGTGCTGCAGTTTGTGTCAGAGAAATCTTTCTCTTTGGTCCTTGTCTCACACTGACCTCCAGCGATGACACAGCAGCATACGGCTTTCTGGACTTTGTGAGAGCTTTGTAATAAACTCATAAATAAGGGTATTGTGTGCTGAGCCTCATCAGGCTGTGTCTGTGTCGGGCTGCAGTGCCTGGGTCTGAGTGAACAAAGAGTTTCCTTGCAGCTCTCTGTGGCTTATATGGGGATTAATTGAATCTATTGAGTGTGATCCACAGAAAGAGACTTGTGTTAGTGTCCAAGCAGCTGGGCGGGCCAGTGAGAGGAAGAGCCATGTGCTGATGGTCCAGCCACCTGGGCCCCACTGAAGCCATACTTACACATACCCAGATACAGCCAGGTGTGTGCTCCGGCCATTCTCATCCCAAAGGCTTCTCGCTCACTCATGGAACAGTGGCTGCTGTCTCTAGAGCTGAGTTAGTATGCAAAAGGCAAAGCGCCGAGGAGCAGCGAGAAACGCAGTGCACCGAGCGATCGTTATTATTGACCAGTGCTCCATGCAGCTGGATGCAGCGCAGACATGTTCACACTCATACGCTGTTACAATAGGCTTTCTTACACACATGGCAGCCATGTTTGATTTGACTGATAAAACAACACTGTGATGTCCTTGAAGTACACAAACATATAGCTCTGTTCTGAAGGCCTCCAGCCCTGAAGGAGCAGATTAAATATTGAGCATTTCTCCAGTGCACACAAAATAAAACTCCAATGAAATAAAAGAGTAAACTGTCATTGGCTGACAAATGGAAAGTAATGCACCAAGCACATGGGCCACGCGTGTTTTTTTTCCAGATTCTTGACCCTCTGCAGAGCCAGCCCTTTTGTCGCTCTGACAGTCTGTTTTAATGAAAGCTCTTCTCATTCAGAAACAAGCCCTGTAAAGCTCTAAAGCCTTCCAGGGTGACAGACTGCGTCCACAGGCGAGTTTGGTCTAATCAACAGAAGACAACCCACTTTTAAAACATCTGACAAACATTAACCTTGACTCAAAACCGTACCCTTGACTCTCTTAACGTGGGTTAGTTCAGGTAAAACCTAAAGATACCTGGTACATGGTTCCCCCATTGTAACTAGGTCAACACTTGCTCACAATAGCTCCCTCACTCCCTCCTCTGTGGATTCCTCCTTTCTCGTTCACTGTCCTCCCATTTGTCCATGTCATTCTGAATATCACACCTCCGGTAAACATGAGAACACCAAAACCATTGTGTTTTTCTGCAGGAATAGGTCTGTCCATGGAGGATGCAGTTTATTGATTTATGCTAAAAAATATAAATTATATTTTTTACGTACAGTCAAATGTGTCCAACAGCAGCTGAATTGAAACATTTTGTGAACGTTCGCAGGCTAGCTGTAAGCCTTCTCCCATCTTCATGCTTTCTTTCCACCTTCAAACTCAGCAAGGTCACTCGCTCAAAAGGTCAACCTTCTAAAGTGAAAGAATAGCCTAGTCTGTCTGTACTCTGCAACGGCACCCCAGAGTACGCCAATGCTCCGCTATGCTCCGACTTAGAGGTCCATATGCGACGGTGGGGGCGAGTGTCTCAGGCAGTAGAGTCTTATAACCAGAAGGTCGTTGAGTCCTTGGGCAAGACACTTGCCCAATGAGTGGGTGAATGATCGTGAATGGGTGACTAGTTCTTTCATGTAAAGCGCTTTGAGAGCCTAGAAAAGCATCATAATGATTGAGAACATTTATCATTAATGCAAGTGCATTAGATCTATGCTACACAGCAACATTCATTTGATAGTAGCTAAATTGGCCAACACACATTTTAAAGTAGGTTGTGATAACAGAAAAATGTGTTTGTCCGGTTGGCTACTTGCCTTCAGGTTTTAGGCCAGAACAGAGTGTGCAAATGTGTGTAGTCTAAGCAAAGCAACACTTATTCAATGAACGATATTAGTAGCTATTGTTGCCTCTTTCACATGGCGAACCTTATCTGAGTCTCGTTGCAAATACACTCAATAACATTAGACACATGGAACAACCAGCGGGCACCGGCGGCATATCACTCGTCCTAAACAGTCGAACCTACTTCTCTCCACTTTCCACCTGTGACGTACTCACCAATTAGCATAACATTAGCATGACATTTGCACAAGCGACCTGCGCAGCCACAGCGTATCAAAGAGCACTGTGATCTCCAGCTCTCCGCACTTAGTCTGGCGCAGGCAAAAAGGCAAACTAAAGAAGACTTTCCCCCAGAGAGGCACAGGAGAGCGATGAGCTACATGATAACGAGCCGTGTTCCCGCGCTGCGCAACACACATGGCTTGTCACGGCGCCTCGGAGCTAAACGCGCTGCAGCAGATGTTTGGTGACTACAATCGCACAGGGCCCTGTGCACCCACACTTGACTTGCAAATATTTGCAAAGAGAGGCTCCAATATTGGATTTCCTCGATTCTGTCCTCTTTGAATGCATACGGTTTGATTTGAATAAATATGCACTTTGCGCATTGGCATCGCAATGTTTGATTTGGAAAATGCTTCTGGATATGATGAAACAAGGAGAAAATGTCACAGTGTCATCAACATCTTTTTTTTTTCTGACCCATTTATTACTAGGCTATTATTGTTAATCAGATTTTGGTGAAAGAGTCAGTCAAAATAAATAATAAATAATTATTATAATGCAATATTCAATAAGTCTTTGCTTTTATTAAACTAAACTATTTCAGCACAGTTCTGTATATTCTTGTAAATAACCATGCATTTTTGAACTGACTTGACTTCTCGTGATCAGGATATTGTATCATCCAATACTGTCATAATGATAATATAATATTGTGCAGCCACAATGTAAACTAAGACTGTACCGTGTTTGTCATTGAAGATTTCTTATGGCGCGTCTCCATTGTGTTCTTTTGCAGTGTCCCGGTTTCTCATCACATCCACGGGCGCCCTGTACATTCACGATGTGCAGATGGAGGACGGCCTATACAACTACAGGTGCATGACACGGCATCGATACACAGGGGAGACCAGACAGAGCAATAGTGCCCGCCTCATTGTCTCAGGTAAGGATATTTGAAAGGAAAAAGTCCTTTGAAGTTACAGTTTTGTTGTTCTAACTGGGGAAATCTGGTAGCATACTGTGTTGAGCTGTGATCCTTGCTGCATGTTATTATTATGACTGTGGACAGAGGAACATATGGAAATAAAGTGCTGCTTGCAGAAACAGACAGTCTGAATCAAATGGAATGTGACAGAACAGAGCCACGAACGAAAAAGGGAATGACATGTGATAAAGGTCATTACAACTGTGCCAACACTGTGAGGGGGAAGGGCCTCGCATGGAAAACTTTACCCCTTTACCCAGTACATAAGCAAAACAAGTATAGATAAGGTCATACATATAATAAATATTGTGTGTATTGTGTGGAAGATTCTGTTTACTGTGCACATTTTAAACATGTCTTAAGAGCATTAAAAAATGACTTTATTATATCCTGATATTCCAGACCAATATGCATTTCAGAACATGTTTTCAGGGTGTAAACCAGAGAGTTGGCTAGCCTGGGAATACCCAGACTGCTGTGTGCGCTCGAATCATTGTGAACTGCACAACAGCCTGGAGACCATGACCGAAATTTTCGCGTGGATTTGGGAACCAATCACAGAACAAGGAGGGACGGCAAGACGATGACAGGCTATTCGACATACGGAAGCTTGTAGTTTGTTCACTAATGTTAAAACATTAAAAAAAAGTTTATTTACAGATCCAATATGACAGCAGCAACGCCATATTTTGATCAAGGTTTAGACCGTGTTCTAAATAGTTTAGCTCAAACGTTTACAGCAGGTATTTCATACATCATCTGATACGATTGGCTATTGATACATGCAGACGCATATGACAAACATTCGTAGTGCCCAATGAACGGCTCGTAAACCACACCTCTCCTTCGAGAAAATATAGCTTGTGATATTTTGTCCGGCAATAGCCAGGCTTAGAGTTCGCAGCATTTATAATAAGATCCCATGGACACAGCATATTTATTTATTTTGATGTTTGCAGGTGAAATCATATTGCCTAAATAATTAGCAATGGGCTACAGTAAATGCACGCGAGCATCACATGACTTCCGTGTAGATCCTCAGGAGGTGCAGCTCTTCCTGTCCCGTTGTTTCCCTATGAGTTACTAGCGGTGTCTTGTCCAAATAAATGAATAGCTTTTTTATTACATGAGATATATTATTCTAATCTTCTAATCTAAGGTGTAAAGCAGTTTTTGCTTATCTGTTGTTACTTCAGCAGGAGATTCAGATAAAGTTGTGGTTTTTTTTTGCTGTGTTTATCTATGGAACTCTCAATAGTGTGGACCCGGAAGTAGCTTGTTATTGTGTCACACTTAACCAACGTATTTGCTAAATAGCAATTTGATGTGTTGCAATACATTTTGCAGGATTAAAATAGGAAAATCCAGTTCTGTTTTAGGGCTAACCTTACGAAAGCTTTGCAAATGTTATTCTATTCTTATTACATATTGCATGCTTTACTAACACAACATCTTGCTGCCATTTTTCTACATTACCTTTCAAAAATCCGAACAAATGCAGAAAGTAAAACAAACAGAAAAGTGCCACTTCAAGTCTGTGCGTCTCCTCAACAGACCCCACCAACTCGGCGCCACACATCCTGGACAGCTTCGAGCGGCGGGAGGTCATGGCGTCCCATCGAGTGGAGCTGCCCTGCAAAGCCTCAGGCCACCCCGCGCCCAAGTACCGCTGGCTGAAGGACAACCGGCCGCTGGAGCCCGACTCCCGCTTTAGACAGAGTGTGACGGGGCTGCTCATAGAACGAGCCCAGCCCACTGACACCGGGACCTACGTGTGCGAGGTGTGGAACAGCTACGGGAACGCAGAGGTGGTGGGACGGCTGCTGGTCAAAGGTTTGTGCAACACTTGGAGCTAAACCCCATTTAAAAAGAGGTCGCAACTTTGAAAAGGGAAAAAAACAACATCTGAGAATTACTCTTTTTTACTATTTTCTACTATTTTGTTGTTCTTTTTTTATGTTAATGATCATTTCAAACACTGGATTTCCACAATATCCCATCATTTGACAAATAGTGCTCATAGCATGTAGGAGGTGCCTTCTGAAGTGTGTGATGTCTTGTTCCAGAGCCCCTGAAGGTGCAGGTGAGTCCACAGAAGGTGCGAGGCAGCGTGGGCAGCCAGGTGTCACTGTCCTGCAGAGTGAGCGGCTCGGAGGAGTACCAGTTGTCATGGTACCGGAACGGGGAGCTCATCTATCCCAGCAACAGCGTGCACATGACCGGCCAGAACAGGGAGAACCTGGTGATGGCAGGCATGGCCAAGAGCGACGGAGGAGCCTACCAGTGCTTCGCAAGACACGGGAAAATGTCCGCCCAAGATTATGTCCAAGTCATCCTGGAAGGTCAGAGCAATGTAGTGTATAAAACTGCCAATATTGACGTTACTTGGAGGGTGACTTACAAAAACTCAACTGCTACAATGCTTTTTGTGATGTTTAAGTATGCTTTATTTATGTGTTTTGACTTTTTTTTTTATAGTTAGTTAGGCCAGATCAAAGCTTAATGCTTAAATGTATAAAGCACAGTGAGTGAGTACTGTTTTTCAATATATTATAACCAGACCACTGCCTACAACTCTTGAATGCTGCGCCAAAACCACCAAGGAACCGCACTCTAGGGCTGTCACGATAAATACTATATCGACTTTCAATAAATAACAGATAAACAATATTTTTGTTGGGCTCAATATTTATCGTCAGAACATTTATTAGCATTTGCCCCCCTATTTTTTCTTCGTAAAACTTTGATTTTTAACTGAAGCAAACTTACCTATATTATATTTCATGTATATTGCATCTTTTGTGGTGTTTTAGGATATGATTATGCACATTTGGAACAAAGGTTTACTGTCATTTTTATGCCTGAGAGTTGACAGTATCTTGTATCGTTAGAGTCAATAATATCGTTTATCGCGATACTTTCCTGCCTCAATATATCGAACTTCAATATGTTATCGTGACAGACGTACCACACTCTATGATCGAGATTCACTTTTCAGACAGAGAAGCCCAAAATCACCTCACAGACAATCTGAAACCCCCACTGCAAATCAAAAGAGTAATATAAGTAATATCTAGCAGGAACTTTTAAAATCTAATTTGGTAATTTGTTTACTAAGCTATTTGATACAAAATTTACAAATATATGTGGTTTTCATTTAACAATTTTAGCAAATACTCTCAATACGACCCCCTAAGACTTTGTTCATTATAATTGGGATAGTGTAAACTATGGTTTAGTAATACATTGGTGGTACTTGGAAGATTAAATATGGACTTTTTAATGTATTTTTTTCCATTTCATACAGAAATTGATGTTGTTATTTTGATCATGGTTTATCGTCTAGTGTGTGTCCTGAAGATCGTTGAGAACCACTGCTTTATTGTGATACCACATGATTCAGATTGTAATAAACCTACTGTCTGTCTCGGTCTCAGATGGAACCCCTAAGATCCTGGCCTCATTCAGCGAGAAGGTCTACAACATCAATGAGTTTGTCTCACTGTCGTGCACTGTGAAGGGGACGCCCGAGCCCAGGGTGACGTGGACTCTGGACGAGGAGCCTGTGGTGCGGGACAGTCGCCACCGCATCTCTCACTACACCAACACCGAGGGCCACGCGGTCAGCCACCTCAACATCAGCCAAACACAGGTCCCGGACGGAGGGGTGTACCGCTGCATCTGTAACAACTCCGCCGGGACGGTTTCCTACCAGGCGCGAATAAACGTAAGAGGTGCTTGTCAGATCAACTTTTCCGACTCACCATCACATATACACAAGGACATGTCTTGATTCGTTTGGTCCAAATTCAGTCTAAAAAATGCTCAAGATTCATCAAGAATCTACCACTTCCTTCCAAATCTACCACTCGCTAAATCCTTCCTATTGGGACATTATTAGAGCAGAATTAGTTCTCTTTAAGGCAAGACACTGGGCATAAATCTATTTAAAACTTTCCTCTAGATTACGACATAGAAATTAGGGAAAATGTACAGTAAATTTGCTTTTAATTCATGTTTTCCCATAACACAATAATGCCTGTTTATAAACGTTAAAAAAAAAAAAGAAAAGAAAAAGGTTGATCATGGAAAGGCCCAGGTTGAAATTTATGGATTGGTTTTGTTGATGTATTAGATGCAAAATTTATTTCAGAGAGCACTTTGGAAATCTTTGGTTAGTTTTTTTTATTTGAATAAGCTGGTTATTAGCAGAGAAAATCTTTGTCTTGTTTTAGGGGTTTAAAGCTCAAAAAATTAATACATGCTTCTGGGGAGAAACACAAAAACAACAGAATCTTGTCTCAAGACTGGGCTTTGAATTAACAATTATCCCATATTATTCTGCGGAAAGTGACAGCAACTCAGCGCAGTAATTAAACACCTCATTGTGAAAGTTAGGCAAGTTTATACGTTAAGGGAGCGAATTGGCTCAAATAATTACTTTTGCCTTTTGAAAAATAGCTAAAGTGAAATGTGGTTGCCCCACTGTTCTTGCCACACAGCAGTTTTGCCGTAATGATCTGACTGTCTTGCTCTAAAGCCATTAGTATTTCAGCCATGCACTTGCACAGGCCTGGATGCTGCGCGCTGATCATTCTAATTTGATTGCGTTCATCCGTGCATGTTGTGAGGCTAAATACACTGATCCTGTAGCCCTCAAAGCATGGGCGCATGGATGTGAAATGCAGCCATGCAATGAAGACAAATCTCCACAGGTGCCTTCGCCGGGAAGTGTAATGACTGTTTCTCACGCCATTGGCTCCCTAATCGTGCAAAAGAGGATAGCAACCCAGGATGTGGGTTTAAAGTACACTACAGCGCTGAGTTAAACGGCTTTCTACTAGTTGTTAAAAGGCAGCCTGATAGTCAGTTTCCTGAAATAGACCTAGAGATATGGAAGTCGATTTGTCGGGCCTGTTAGTATTTCACAAGTGTCTGCAAGAGGCTCCCTGTGAGTAATGACTCTGGTAATATGTTCATGAGTGGAAAAGGAACCATTTCGCTCTAATGCTCGTCAGAGAGTCAGTCGTAGCCGGCACTGGAGGTGGGCACTTAAAGTCATTTTGTAAAGTAAAGCCATTTTCCATGTGTTATTCCCTCTACTGCCTGCAGAGAGCGCTCCTGGCCAATTTGAAACCCTGCCCAGCCCAGTTTTTCACTTCTTACTGTCATTATTTTGAATTAGAAAATGTGTATCAATCCATTTCGAAACCTAAAACACTTTAAAACGTCTTTCTTTATCACCAAAATGAATCAGGACATGTAAACACACAGTACAGTATTGTTTGTAACCGAAACCTAAAAATCAATTTAAGAGAGTTGTCCTTTCAATGTGTTCCCCAAGGGCCTGCCAGCATCAGACCAATGAAAAATCTCACTGCCATTGCTGGGCGGGACATGTACATCCACTGCCGGGTCATTGGCTACCCATATTATTCTATAAAGTGGTACAAGGACTCCAATTTGCTGCCATACAACCACCGCCAACGGGCCTTCGAGAACAACGGCACCCTGAAGCTATTCGACGTGCAGAAGGATGTGGACGAGGGAGAGTACACATGTAATGTCCTGGTCCAGCCTCAGCTCTCCACGCACCAGAGCGTCTATGTAACTGTGAAAGGTAAACAGCGCGACCACGGCCCCAGTTCATACCAGTTACAGATGCATTTTCATAAATTTGACTGGTGAAAACTCTTTTTGATAAGAATTTAACAGCATTGCAGTGGCTTTATGTGTGTGAATTCGCTTACTAAAGGGACATTGTTTACTATATGTCACGGTTTTTAACTAACTGTTATGCCCTGGGGTTGATGCAGTTGGTCAGGTCTAGGTTTAGCATCTTTATGTTCCCCAATAATGAGATTAGCTGACTGCCTGAACATCCTCAATGACCAGGTTATTCCAATGGGTAAGGAAAGCGCTTCTCTTTGGTCCTCCTGGCGGGGAGCTGACATTGCTGTTATACCACCCCCTGGTGGCCAGGGGTGACTCCAAAAGACACACGTAAACAGCATTTCTATGATGTCTTTTACCTTGTTTGCACTGCTTAAAAGCCCGGCTCCAGGAGTTTTTCTTTTTCTAAAAATTGCTATGACCCATGTGACAACGCTGTGCTATGTATCATATTTTTAACCGCGCTGGTAAATCTATGATTGACAGGCTCTGGCCTCTGGAGCACTTCTATCTTATATCTATGGGTCATACGGGCAATCGCAATGTCGTCACATCAATGGGTATGGAAGGCAATTCAGTGTTTTAAATAAATAATAGTAGGTCTATGAAGGGCAAAAACACTGTTCACAAACAGGGCATTGCTTCCTTATGCTGTAACAGATCAGTCATTTTATAAAACAATGTTAGACCTCGATGCATCAGCTGTTGCCAACCATTCATGAAAACATCCGGCGAAAATCGCAGAAGTAAACAACAACAGCGATCGCTCGTGATCAGGGCTGGACTGTATGAAAAAAATCGGCCCACTGGACACAAATCTTCGAACTTGTGGTGACATGCTCCGCCACTGCCCTTGGTGTCAAATAATAAATCAGTAAATGCCTTATTTAATCAAAACATGGATGAATCTTTTCATAGTTTTCTTTTTCTGCACCTTAAAATATATTTCTTGTTCCCCAGTGACCTTGTGTAATGGGATTCTCCATCATGGAACATAGGCCCCTGTCTTTTAAAGAGCTCTAGGACACCTATAAAGTCACATCACCACATATCTATATCAATGATATCTACATAGATCCACAGATGAAGAGGACAGTGTGTATCTGTGTCAGTGATAGCGCGGCAGCATCTCCATCATCCGGCCTGTTTATCCCGGGCTCATCTGAATATACAGCCCTGAGAGATGAGCCAGGCGATGATAACCTCAGATGGCTCTCTTCCCTCAATGACGTTGCATAATTTGAAGTGTGGAACGGGCAGCCCCCCCCCCCCTCTCTCACACAGGTCTTGGAGTGCTAACGAGTGCGCGAGGGGGAAATCACGCAGCGTAGACAAAGCTGCGGCGCCGCCATTCCACCTCGGCTAATTTGCCCGCCGGCTGCTTAGCATTCCAGCGCTGCCGAGAGGGAATCCCCAGGAGCCTATTATGCCTATTTTGTTGTGAATTAAATAAGCGCTGAAGTGCTGCTTATTCCGATGTTATTTAAAATCATTAATTTTCCGAAGCGTCAGGTTCTCACAGTGGCTAAAGTGCCCCCAGAGAGTGACGAGCACGTTATCTGTGTTGTTTTGAGAGGAAATTGAGTCTCAGTGAGTGTGACATGACAGTAGATTATTGCTTATCTTTGCAAAATCACAGCGTAATAGTTTTTGACAGGAAACTGACCAGAAGTTGTAGTAAACAGTAATGTATCTGAAATATACAGTTAATTTAACTAATGGATTAATGAGGCTTTTTATGTTCAAAGCCTGTTTCCCTTAACTAGTAGTAAAACAAGATCTTAAAAATAACTTGAAAGTACAAGTTTATGAGCAACAATAAAGAAATGTTCTGCTTTATTCTAGTGGTTCCAAAATGGGGATCTAGGGGCAGAGCAGGAGACAAAAGATTGAAAGAAATGTTGTTACTTTTTTGTTAAAATTGACTACTCCAATCAAATATTTAGCCTTGAATCATTGCTATTTGTTATTTTATTTTTAAGTACCCTTGAATAGAGTGAATTATTATTATCAATTATTATCATCCCTCTGTTGGATCTTCAGACCAATCAACGCTTTGAGAATGATTGCCTTATACTGTAAAAAGAGCATGAATTGATAACCTGCTAAGGCATCATTTGCAAAACATGACTTCAACAAGAACTTTTCTTTGCTCCAGTTCCTCCTACCATCCATCCTTTTGAGTTCCCGCGCTTCTCCATCGGCCAGCGGGTCTTCATCCCCTGTGTGGTCATGTCAGGAGACCAGCCCGTTTTCATCACCTGGCAGAAAGATGGCCGACCGATCCCAGCCAGCCTCGGAGTCACCATAGACAACATCGACTTCACCAGCTCCCTGCGCATATCCAACCTCACGCTCATGCACAACGGCAACTACACGTGCATCGCTCGCAACCAGGCGGCCGCCGTGGAGCACCAGAGCCAGCTTATTGTCAGAGGTCTGTGCCGATAGACTAGTTCAACTAAGAGTTAACAGTTATTTGTTCATTTTAATACCTTTTTTTCCTCTTTCAGTTCCACCTAAATTTGTTGTGCAACCGAAAGATCAGGACGGCATTTACGGGAAGTCAGTGATATTGAATTGCTCAGCAGAGGGATATCCTGTTCCAACCATCCAATGGGAGTACTCAAAAGGTGGGTGAGAATGTTCAAAAGCACTTCCATAGATTCATTTTTAATCCGTACTTTTGTGGCGCTTCTTGTGAAATCTACAGTTCTGTGATTTCTCTGCTCATTAATTCTACCTTTTCTGTCTTATGTGGCAGAAAACATTGCACCTTCCCCTGTGTTGTATGCTGTTCAGATTTTCACTGACTTTTGCGTTTCTCTAGTTTGACAAACATGCTGAATTAGAAGAAGATTTTTGTCCTTAGGCAAGCACATCCTCTGCAGGAGATGATGTGTTTTCGAATGCTAACACAACAAACCTATTGTCCACAGCCTTAAGGCTGAATGCATAAAACACCCACCTCAAGTCCAAACAAGAGCTTATGAAAACACCACAGTTATGTCTCTGTGGAAGTAGCAGAGAAGGGCAAGATTATGTAACACAAGTCTCTGAATTTGTTTCTACAAGAACTACAGTATATTCAAAAGCAGCTAGAGGCTTCTGTAAAGGCCTTATCAGTTTTTAATCTCTGAGGCTTTGTTTGGTTTACAAATGCGCTCCGAAAATCATTGTTATACTGTGGTAAGAGTTTTCTGCTGTTAATTATTGTTGTTTGTTTTTCTGTCTTGATTTTGACCTTTAGACCAGCGATGGTCTCATTAAAATTACAATATGAATATTTCTATACTGGTGGCAGTATTGATTTTCTTCTATCAACAGTTTATATAATAATAATAATAATAATAAAAATAATAATAATAATAATGAAAAGGAGCATTTTCAGTGGTTGCATCAGAGTTTGTTATTTTCTTATTTTAAAATGCATTAATATTAAATAAATATAGCTTCTAGCTCTAGTATTACTTGGTCTCAGTTCGCTGCTAAAATCACTGGTGTTAGATTTGTTGTGTTCATCAGCAGCTGCATCAGCTGTAATAAACACTTGTTTTAATGAACAAAATTGTTCTTCAATACATCGTCCACACATATTTGACACATGTTTGTAAACCTACTGTGCAGGTGCGGGTGTCCCTCAGTTCAAGCCCATCCCTCTGAACCCGGGTTCCCGTATCGAGGTCCTGATCAACGGCTCCCTGCTCATCAAACATGTTCTGGAGGAGGACAGCGGCTTCTACCTGTGTCGGGTCAGCAACGACGTGGGTGCAGACGTCAGCAAATCCATGTACCTCAACGTCAAAAGTAAGTCTCATTTGGGTGAGATTTACTGTGGTGACTGCTTTGAATAATGTCTAGAAATATTAGGAGTAACAGTTGTGAGGTAATTCACCAAAAACATCTTGTGGTGTTTTACATGAGCTTCCTCTCTCTTCCTGAATACCATTAAAGCGATATACTCAACAGATACATCACATCTCCGAAAGATAGTACATCAATCATTTTTTTCTCTGTAAAGCCAAGGACTTAGCTCTCCTCCATTAGGCCTTGAATTCTGCATGCAGACAGGGGCTGCCATGTGGAAAAGAGGACTTTGAGAAAAGCAGGAAGCGGGAGTGGCTCATCCATGACTCTCTTTCATCCCTGTAATGTCATTCTTTTCCATTTATTCAACGTTTGTCAGTCTCTCTGTAGTCTGTGATGTTTATGAGGGGATTCTTCCTATGATAACTCTAAAATGATCCCCTGCTCACGCAACAGTGATGCAAATGAAAGAAAACATGCTGGTTATTTAACTCCTAAGCTATATTGAGGTCACCTTTATCTAATACTGAGGTTTAAAGATTCTCTGCCTATTCAGGTGGATTTCAGCCTTTTCCCAAACACTGCCCTGTCACTTTCACAGGACACTTAATAAACCATGGCCCTAATGCATCATTTAACCATATCCTGTGTCAGAGAAAGTTGCTAAAAGGACCATAGCTTTAAGAGTCTGCACTAACCTATTTTTGCCTTGGTTTTATCGCCTACTGTCTGTCTGACCCCAGCCGTGAGTGTGCGAGAGTGTGTGCGTGTGGCTGCAGTATACGTGATGATGGCGGCCGGCCCACTGTGGCTGGGTGCTCTCTCTCATCAGCTGCTGTTGGATGAGGCTTACGCCCTGTGGCTCTTATCAAGCCAAAGCAGAGTGCTCCCCGCTGTGCGTCTCACTGTCTGCCAGACTCAAATCTGTCTGCCCCCAACTCTCTCATATAGACCCAAACTCGGGAGATTAGAAGTCAGCTCAATGTGCATACAAAAGTGCACACTTACTATAATTAAAGTTGTGGTAAGCACTTTCAGGTGGTATTGGAAAATCACTTAACTTTACCATTAAAGCCAAAAATCATTTGCCAATATAACACACCATACCAACTTTATTTATAAAGCACTTTAAAACTTTACAGCTTGGCCAAAGCAGTAGGAAGCTATATACATAACATTTCCAAAAGCAAGTGGGAAAAGATGTGTTTTCAGAAGTGACTTGAGCCTGAGACTGAGCCTGTCTAATCTGTAAAGGCAAATTTTGCCGGCTGCCAGGATTTGCATGCATGGTCAATATCACTTTTGGCCATGTAACACCTCATTTAAAAGCTAAAGATCTCCACAATCTAACAGTTAAATTCTTTGTGCAGACAGAATTGGCATATTCATAATGCCACTTTATATTGCTCAGCACCATATACTGTAGCTTGTACTTGTTCATATAGACATCTACATCCTGCTTCCTGCTTTTCCTATGTAACGATATGGTTGCGATATCACTAATCTTTGTGCTAAACGATAGATAGATAGATAGATAGATAGATAGATAGATAGATAGATAGATAGATAGATAGATAGATAGATAGATAGATAGATAGATAGATACATACATAGATACATAGATAGATACATAGATAGATACATAGATAGATAGATAGATAGATAGATAGATAGATAGATAGATAGATAGATAGATAGATAGATAGATACATACATAGATACATAGATAGATACATAGATAGATACATAGATAGATACATTGATATGATCATAACTTTTCAAATGTTTGAATGAAAACCAAATTTAGCTCAAGAGCTGATATTTAATATGAATGAAACATTAATTATAACGACTGAGATACTGTATATGCGATAGTATGCCTTATCGATCAGGATTGACATCTGAAAACTTGCCGTTTAGTTTGAACACAGGCTTTTCATCCGATGGTTGGAAGAAATGGAAAGGCATTAGAGTTGATGTTATTTTCTTCTTGTTTTGATAGTAATCCAATCATCATTATCAGCTCGGTGTTGAAATAGAAATGGAAGCCAGATCGATTGGAAATGCATAGGACCTACTTTGTCAGAACCCACCTTACAGAAAGTCTATTTATTCCAGCGTAAACACCAGGTAATACTGGACTAAGAGCAACATTCTTTGATTTAATGTTGCCCGTATTTTTGATCTCCAAATGGATACAAACAAAAAGAAATCCACTTTTGCAAATATAAACCGGCCTGTTTTTTTGTACCTCTCTGATGTTATTCTGTATTTTTGCAGCAGTGGACAGTTCCGAGGAAAAAAAAAAACACATTTTATTGTGCGTGTGGTGTGCTTCGTGATAATATGCTCCGCTGTGATGTTCTCTTCTCTCTGTACTGTTTCATGTTGTTTATAGCGGCCAGCCAATTCCACTTGAGCGGTGGCAGCTACTTAAGAGGCTTAGGAGCCAATTAGGGAGGCACACAGGCTGACGCACACTGCAGCTCTCACGTGATAGATAGTATGATCTCCCCCGCGCGGTATTGGCTGTCCCGCATGCGGTCGGGAGTGTCCGCAAACATACAAATCAATAGGTCTAATCAGAAAGCCCAGATGTACAGTGCAGAATATCAATTATCAGTCACAGGTGAGCAAACAGACAGGCATATGCACAAAAGCAATAATCCACAATACATGATATACCGTGCGACCCGTGCTGCTGTTGCTAAAAGACTTGGGTGCTGCTGCGGTGGCTCAAATAGAGACCTGCTTTTGTGTTCCTCAGTCACAGTACGTCAGGAATGAAGTGTGCCCATTGTAAAGAGCTGGCTCTGAGCTTTCTTTGTTGTGACTGTCTGTACATATGAGCCAATGCCTCGTCTGTAAACTATGGAGATTCGTCATGGTCAGTCTACCAAATCAAAGTCTGTTGGTCTCTTGCTAGGTTTTGCTACATTTCTTGTAGCGATGTGACGTCCATGGGCCGATGGGCTCTTTTGAACGGCTCTTCATGGTGAGCGATTCGAACTGGATCTCAAATGTGAAAAGAGCTGTATCTTTTCTTCAGTCGATTTCACCCAGAACTCGCCCCAAATGAACACAAGAATAAGCCCAACAATGGAGCCGGCAACACAAGTTAAAGCTTTTTGCACTAAAGTCAAAGCTAAATGCACTAAAAATGATTTGTCAGACAGTTAGAACCTCTTTTCATTAGTTGTGGTGCAAGATTTTATTCAGAAACACGTTTTTTTTTTTTTTTTCAAAGCGTAAACATCAGTCCCGTTGTCAAGTGTGCGTCTTGGGTATTGTGAGTTATCTGGCTGGCGTTCTTTTAATGTTACATTTAAAAGAGCCAGTCTTTTGAACGGCTCTTTGAAATGAACAAATCCCAAAGACTCAACTTCCAGAAAAGAGTCGTAAATCCCATCACTAATTTCTTGCCTGAATTGTGGAAGTGCTGTTTAAAACACTGTTAACATTTTGCTTAACAATGGTGTAATTGGCTGAGTATCACTTCATAATAGTTCCTTACAGCTGCGGTCTCTGCTACCATTTATGGCTTTACTATTTTGGAATCTTACATTAGCGTGTCCTTCCTTTCTTGTAGACATTAGCCTAAGCACATTATTGATTTGACTTTTAGCTAAGCATCACTGAGTTTCAAAACAGATACAATTGGGTCAATTCATTACCGATGCACGGTGGATGCTATCAGAGTCAGTCAACAGCCACTCAGCGTTTATCACTGCCAATTAGAGCCAATCAGGCCTATTAGACATCATCATAGCGATGGGGCCTGAGCATAATGAGGCTTCACTAAAGACAACACTAAATGGTCTTGTGGTCACCAAGTGCTCTTGCAACAGCAGCCTCTTCGACCACGACGAGAGCTATCATTTCCTCTGTTCCGTATTTATTTCATCTTATTTACTCATCTGCATCCCTCGCCCCCCCCCCACGACCCCGCCGAAGGATGACTTCTCTGCCCCAGCCTAACATTCTGCTATCATGCTCCGTGTCTAAGCCAATTGTGCAGCTAAGAGAATTATTTCAGTACATTGCAGGCAGCCAGTGAACCAGTCATCTTTGTGCATTTGCCATCATACCCCCCACCCCCACCTCTCTTCTTTACCCTCGCCCTGGCTGCGTCGACTCCCCAGCGCCCACTCGGAGTATGTCCCCCGGGGGAAGAGGGGCTGTACACGGCTGCGCTCTTACCGCTGTGTGTGACCCTCGCTTCCGAGTCCAGCCCTCTGGCCTTTACTCCGCCAGCCGGGACTCACGGCTGGGGCTAAACATAGACGCAAATCAAAATAATAAAAGGCATTATGTGCATTATTATGGCTGAACGGATGCTTAAGGAAACTGTGCCCGCTAGGTATATTCTCAACATAATCACAAAAGACAATAATTGGGTAGAATTCTTTGTGCAACATTGGGGGCAATATGATAATTTCATGCAGAATTCCTTGAGCACTCAATACAGAATTTGTGTAATAAGTGATTCAATAATTTATTTATTTTTAGAATTTGGTTTCACCTAGTTACAGGGAAGATACAGCACAGTCAACACACCAGTCTCAGACCCCCAAAGAACTATTCATCAAATCATTTAGGTCAGGCTATTTTGAGGAAACGCCTAATAATGTCAATCCAAGAGAGCCTCCATCAAGGTGGTCATTCTCTGATATTACCTCAGTGGCGGTAATTGATTTCTTGTCAATGTGCTTCCCACGTCACGGGATAAAGACGTTAAAAACCTTTCCTACAGTATCTTTGTATTTGGCCCTGCATTGCGACATTCGGGGCGTGATTGTGTAATCATCATACTCTGCTGAAAATCAATGGCAGGTCCATGTTCTATTCCTGGCTACTAGAAATGGCCCTCTTTTTTTTTTCTAAGAGTAGAGTCTAGAGAGAGAGAGAGGGAGAGAGAGGGGAGGAGAGATGAGTGTCCGATGCTGGTTGGCATGGTAACCTGGCCAGGTGAAAGGGAGCCTGGGAGAGGAGGGAGGGGCCGCTGGGCTTTTGTCTCACGGGAGTAGCCTATCAGCAGCCAGCCGATCCCCCACAATCCCCTGCAGGCTTAAGCGTATCATCACTGCCCTCTGGGTTGCTGTGGAGGAACAGGGCTCTGCTCAAAATGCACATAAAAGACACAACGTACTGTGCCGCAAACATGCAGGAGCTTGTATTTCGTCATTCGCAGGTGATTTTAAATGTGGACTGGATGCAAAACTGTGTATTAAAGTGTGGTTTAACAGCTATACAACACACACGAGTTAGCAATTTGGACTGAAGCGTCAATCAACAGAGTCCGCGTGCACAAGAGCCTATATTAAATGCAGTGTCTTAAAAAATGTTCTTTTTTTCCTAATTGGTCAACAATAACATATGAGAATGCATGAAAAGGGATGAAGCTGCACAAAATTAACTATTGCTCAATATGAAACCATTTAACGTTAACACACTCATTGAACCACCTCTTACAGTAGATCCTCATCATGGTATAATTAGATATGAAAAAGACAGTAATGCTAGACAAAACAAAAACCCTCATTCTCAGCTTGTGTGTACATAATGAAATAAGAGTCATGCCTGTCCAAACAGCCGCAGATCAATGATGAGAGTGAGCTCTGACGATTGTGCTGGTGGAGACTGTACAGTGACTAATGTGAGGTGTAATACGAGCTGCACTGGGGTTCAGCTGTGTTTGCTGCGGGGAGCGTCAGTGTTGTTGTTACAGCTGAATTAGATACCAGGGGAGCACCTCTCTAATGAGCACTCCTCCCTCTCTCTCCATCTCTCCCCTCGTCCTCTATTGTCTCTCGTTTTACCTTCACCGAGCCGCCGCTTCTTCTCCGGTTTCCATATTCCGCTGGATATTAAAGAAATACATCAATACAACAATTACAGAGCCACAGAGTGTGCCCCAGGGCAGGCTCAGCTGGCTGCTTGTACATGCACACAAAATCGCAAAGATACCCACTGGTACACACACATGCAAGATGTTCAAACAAAGGCTCCAGACAGACACACTTGTGCCCACAGATGACATGTGTATTGTGTTAGCGATGTGATAAAGACATCCTGCTAATTGTTATTACAAGGAAAATGGCATTCGCTTTGAGTGGTACATCAAAGTTCATTATTGACTAGGCCCATGTGATTTGTGTATGTGGATAGTTAGCCTACATGGTTTTTGAAAAATGTATGTATATTTTATGTGATTTTGGTATCTGTTTTAAAAAAAAGACGATGTGCTTGATACAACGTATACCTGGCTGTATTTTGAGACTATTTAAAAATCCTAAAGAGGAAATAAATGCAGAGCTGTGTGCTTATTTCCTGTTTAATCATTTTGCTTGTAATACACATACTATCCACCAGGGGGGGACTGCAGAATCCAGAGCACCCTGGGTTCCCACAGCCTTGAATAGACGTGTCTTCTAGGAATGGGCACAACATCTTGCCAGATCAAAGGCCACAAGAGTTTTCGGCCCTCAGTAGATTGATATTATGGATTTTTTTCTTTATTTTACTACACAGCATTCAATACACTCTTTGTAGACAGCTCCAAGGAAATATTAGTTAATAGGTACCCACCAATGTTTACATGATATTTTGGTTTGCACTTAATGATGATTGATGTTCATTTTGTTAAATCATTCTCGTGAACAAGTCTCGTCTTGAGGGATTGGTATCGAGGTCCACCTCTAGTGTCTTCTGTATATATGGGAATTGCCTATTACAGTTTCAGGAAGATCACAGGAAGTGATCGAAACTAGTAAAGCAGGTAAACTAAACTTCCTGTCTTACTAAAAGAACAAAACTGTAATAGGCTTAACCAAAGAAGACAGTATGAACCTTTTACAAAGATACGGGGATTGTGTTGTCATAACCAAGTCCAATTCTCAGTCTGTGTAATGTTAATCCAATGAAGATTTTAAAATGCTAAATGCAAAGTTTGCATTCTAATGAAAGTATTCTGCTGCTATTGTGTGTTAGGCGCTGTGGGCCTTTTACCAGTAGTGACTCAACAGTTGTTCTTTTTGTCTTGTTTTGGCTAATTTACCAACAAAATGGCAGCTTCTTGCCATCGAAAACCATTCAAACCCAAACCCTCCTACGTAGGTGTTTTGTTTGGTCTTGCTTTAAGAGTAAGACATTCCAGTTTTGTGATATATGCATTCTGTATCTGTTCATGCTGTACTTCTACATTATGCTTCCAGTTCCCAAACATGAATTTCCAAACATTACGTCTGTGTTTGAGCTGTGTCAGTAGAACACCAGTGCGAGTGCTTTGATGTGAACAGCAGCAGCAGTCAGGCAGACATCTTCCTCTCGTCTCTGCTACAGTTTCCCCCCGTCGCCTATTCGCCTCCCAGTTCTCGCTTTTTGTCACCTAGCGCCGTGTGTAGCAGTGCCTCGAGTGTCAACAACATCACCGCGCACCGCCTCTGAGATCCGTACACGCCTGAAATGAAAGTAGCTTTAAAATGCTAACGTTTACACAGACCCGAGCTCTTTTTTTACCCCCCTTTCGCTTTCTCACTAAAAATTCATACTTGTCATGCAAAATAAATCAGCATTCTTTTTTCGCAGCCGAGCCCCAAATGGCTTGAGAGTGAATAAGAAATGAGGCTTAAATGTTTGCGACCTCTCGCCTGACACATCCCATCACATCATCACAGTCGTAGCTGCTGTTCGTGTGTGAATGTGTGTATTTGCATGTGTGTGTGTGTGTGTGTGTGAGAGAGAGAGAGCATAGGGGAGCACTGGGTTGTTATACAGTCGGCTGTCGGTGTAATGAGCCATGCATGTCGTTAGCGTGCGTTTAGTGTGGAGTCTTGTGAGGAGCGTTGTTAGCACCAGCGATCCATTTGGGACTCTGAGAGGCAAGATAAATATCCAGGTGGCTGGTTGCTTCCATCGCGGCTGAATGAAGTTATATCCACAGTTATTGCACATAAAATGCACTGATCAGTTATGCAACCTGTCTGTGCTGTTTGGACTGTGAGAAAAAAGTATTCTTTAAATTAGACTCAACACAGACATGTAAGAAATGTTTGTAAAATAATTTATAGTAGATGGGCATCAACATAGTTTGTACAATGCAGTAAAGAGGAGAAATATTTTATGTTCCTCTTATTCGCCTACATATTGGAGGCATACATGGCAAATAAAGTCACCACCTGGATTTAACTGATCTGGGATTAGGTCAGGTCTAGGTTCAGCAACACTGTACCCAAGGAATGAGATCAGCTGACTGCCTGAACATCCTGAATGACCAGGCTATTCCATCAATGGATTTCTTCTTTCCTGATGGCATGGGCATATTCCGGACAATGCCGGGATTCATTGGGCTCTCATTGTCAAAGACTGGTTCAGGGAGCATGAGACATCATTTTCACACATCGATTGGCCACCACAGTGTCCAAATCTTAACCCCATTCAGAATCTTTGGGATGTGCTGGAGAAGGCTTCGAGCAGTGGTCACACTTTCCCATCATCAATAAAAGATCTTGGTGAAAAATGAATGCAACACTGGATCTTTTGACATTGAAGAAGCTCATTGAAATGCGTGTTGTAATCAAAGCTGCTATAGAGAATTGAGAGAATGTGTCCTTAACGTACTGATTCTCTCATGGCCTAATGTTGTCTCTCCTTAGCCATACTGGGTTCTTAAAATACCCCTTCACATAACATCGCCTTAGACGGGAGTCCTCATAATATTTATATCACTTCTTGTGGAAGCATAGTCAGACTTGGATATTCAATGTTCATACGCTGACTGTTCAGTTGTCTCCAGGCCTGCATTAGACATCCACATTTTGTCTACAGCCTTTTTCTTACATTTGGTCTATATTGATACTTCTTCTTCATAAAAGCTTAAGGCCGACCAACAATATTAGAATGTGTGATATATTTTTTCCACTATTTTTCAGACAGTGTATTTTAATGTGTCTTCTTACATTTTAGCTGTGGCAATTTTTTGGACAGTCGAATGTGATCTCCACTGCTTAGTGATCTTGTTATGTGTGCGAATGGTAACGTCACTGTGTCTGTTTGCAGTCCCCGCCATGATCACGTCGTACCCCAACACCACATTAGCCACACAGGGTGAGGAGAAGAAGATGAGCTGCACGGCTCATGGAGAGAAGCCCATCATGGTTCGGTGGGAGAAAGAGGAACGCATCATCAACCCCGAGACCAGCCGCTACGTGGTGTCTGTCAAAGAGGCAGGCGACGAGGTCATCTCCACTCTACAGGTACATCATTAGAAGTTCATATTTCAGATGTACCATAATAAAACGACTCGTGCTGGATGTTTATTCATTTGCTGTTCTTTTTCTACATCTTCAGATCATGCCCACAGTAAGAGAGGACTCTGGCTTCTTCTCCTGCCATGCCATCAACTCTTTTGGTGAAGACAGAGGAATTATTCAGCTCACAGTGCAAGGTCCTGATGGAAACTTTCACTCTCAAAACATAATTTAATGTACATTGGCACATTGCTGAATAATGTTTGGTTTGGTTGGTTGTTCCTCCATAACCAGGTTGCAGCAGTTCATCTTCTTTATCTCTTTGCAGAACCCCCAGATCCTCCCGAGGTGGAGATCAGAGAAGTGAAGGACAGAACCATCGCGCTCCGCTGGACCATGGGTTTCGACGGCAACAGCCCCATCACTGGCTTTGATATCGAGAGCAAGAACAAATCAGGTAAAGAAAAACACCATTTCCGCCCAGGCCACGATATTTCCCCTTGAGCTCACATTGTGTCAGCGCTACCAATTCATAAATCCAGGCCTAATGCACTTAGCTCGGATGTGACCTCCACACTGACTCGGGTAACCCCAATAAACCATGGCCTCTCCCTACCCCACAGCCTCCTGGGATACGGCACAGAAGACCAAAGATGTGTCGCCTCAGCTCAACCAGGCCACCATCATCGACCTGCACCCCTCCTCCACCTACAACATCCGCATGTTCGCAAAAAACCTCATCGGCAAAAGTGAGGCCAGCAACGAGCTCACCATCACCACTGACGAAGCAGGTGAGTCACAGGCAATTTTAGGCTTCATTTATTTTCCCATTTTGTCATTTGATAGCGTTTTTTTGTGGGTTTGGATTCGGTTTAGGCATCATTTATGTCCAGGTTTATGTCATTTCAACTTTTATTTTTTGGTTTATTTAATTGCAAAAGGCACTATCAAAAACAGGGATGCCCAACTTGCAAAATTGTACATTTTATGGCAATTTTAATAATTCTAGATGATTATAACCTCAATACATTACACTTTTTACTTTACTTCACTAGTGTGAGAAAGAGCTGCGTTAATCTTACATGCCAAAGTAATGGTGTGGTTTTAGAGTTAAAACCTCTGCTAAATGCACCCAAACAAATCTTTCCCTGCATCGGCCCCTGGTTTAAACCAGTGGTTTCCAACTTCTGTGGTCCCACATACTCCTTGAGGCATTCACTTGTACTCCAAGTACCCCCTAATCCAAAGATCCTGCCAAAAATATAACAAAGTCAGCAACTAAACATAAATTATTGAGATTTAGTTCAGTGTTACGTTCAAAATATAGTTAAAATACTGTTTACAGAAAAGACTTTCAAAGTAAATATCAAAATTCGACTCAGTTCCAGGGTGTGGTTCTCAACCTGGGGTCCCTGTACCCCATGTTGGGAACCACTGGTCTAAACTTCAGACTTATCAGGTTTATCAAATTGATAAGAGGACATTTTGTTTCCACTTTAACTAAAGACTTTGTGTTGGACTAATTCTTCACCATTCAAATTGAATTGAATTTCAGATACAGTGTTATTGTTGGCTTTTGACTTAACATCGGGGTAAAGCCTGTACAAAATGTTCCCTTATTTGTATGTCCCAACTTTTCACTGACAGGAGGACTGTAGGGCAAGCTTGTATTTGATGAGCGGCTTCCATTGCTTGTAGTAGAAGTGTAGTGTAAGTGGTAGTGGTAAAGGGGAGTAATGTTTGTTCATAAAGACACACAGTTGTTTTTTGACAAGATAACAATCTATTCATAGGAGTCCACCAAGCACAGCTGTACACATCATTAATGTTGCATGATACACAGTACTATTGGTAAACCTCTTTAGTCATTAGTTGCTCTGTAAGTAAGACAGTGAGCGAACATGAGAGGAGCATGTGCACTAAAAGGACGTAAATGGCTGACTGAGTCAATTCATTAAGGCCACAGTGACATCAGCTCCATCGGCTCTCCTGCATTATTGAACACACGCTGACCCTGCACTAAAAGCGCAACTTTTCAATTAGCAGCCTCTGTAGTAAATGTCACACTGTGGTCAATAGGCACAGGGTGGACCCTCTCTGCAAATAATGTGTTCCCCCGTGTCCCCCCGTGTTTGCCGCCCGTCCCGGGACCCCTGCAGAGGCTGTGCCCTCATTCAGCACATACAAAAAGATCATTAGATACAGGCAGATTAGAGGTTTGTAGGCATTTTGGTCAAACGTCTTTGTGTTTTTAGCCCCTGATGGTCCACCTCAAGAAGTCCAGCTGGAAGCCCAGTCCTCACAGAGCATCCGAGTGACCTGGAGGGTAAGCGTTTTGGATGTAAAATATGTGGTTACAACAGTAAAGCAGAAGATTAAATCAATCTTAGTGTAAAACATTTCCCTTTTGCACCATAATTTATGAAAAAGATAAAATGTCTATTACTTAATGTCACTTAACATGCAAAATTATTAGTTTTAAACCTGCTAAATCATGAAATGAAATGTAAGCACTTACATTTTCTGTCTTAGTTTTTGGAATGTATTTTTGCACATGATATTCAAATATACTGAGAGCTGATCAACACAGGGCATAATAAAATGTATGAAGCATTCACTCACTCAATCACTCTCCATCTTTACCATGTCTCCCAACTCCAGCCTCCCAAGAAGCACCTGCAGAATGGGGCCATCAAGGGCTACCAGGTGGGCTACAGGGAGTACAGCTCCGGAGGAAACTACCAGTTCAGTGTGATCAGCGTGGAGACGACCGGGGACAACGCCGAGAGCCTGGTGCTGGACAATCTGAAGAAGTTCACCCAGTACGGGGTCGTGGTGCAGGCCAGCAACAGCGCCGGGACTGGGCCGTCGTCCACTGAGGTGGCAGCGACCACACTGGAGGATGGTGAGAAAATACTGCATACTGGACATTTTAATACACTACTGTAGAGTCAAGGTTAGTTTATTTGTATCTGTGGGGTTTGATTATGGCAACAGGCAGATCCTGAATGTTATTCAACCCCTTAACCTTTCACATGAGCCAAGCACATTTTCTCCAGTTTGGCATTGCGGTAAGAGGTTAAAGAGGTTAGCTCCTACATTTTATTTACATTATTTCGACTGACATGAAATATATGAATATATTGCATTGAAAGCAATTTGTGAGCATACAAACCTGGATTCGCTGCTAACACAGAAGGGAGAGACGCAGCTCCAATGCATCTAAAAACAATAGAGTGGACTGTATTGGAGTCAATTTGAGCACTGAAATGATCAGAGTCCGGTAAAGCTCTCTGGCTTTGACATCAACAGGTGGAGGACAAGCCTTTTGACTGACTGAATATGCAGGATTATTCAAACATCCTTGAATAAAACAATTTTTCATGAAGGAAGATGTGGTTTGAAGAGAGGAAAAAATGTTTGAAGTGCATATGGTATAGAAAAACACTGCATTTGAGGCTTGAATTATTTCATAGTTAGGTATTACATAATTACTTTGACCAGGATTTGTTTACTTTTATATAATCATAATTCTGATGTCAACATGAACAGGTTTTCAGGTAAAATGTGATCTTACGCTGCCCCCTGGTGGAGAAGAAAGTGCACCGCGTTTTGTCTCCAAACATCAGAATAAAATGTTTTTTGTGTTTGACACCAGTTCCCAGCCGACCTCCGGAAAACGTCCAGGCCATAGCCACCACCCCAGAGGTCATCTCCCTGTCCTGGCTGACTCCTCCCAAAGACGCTCTGAACGGGAACCTGCTGGGCTTCAGGGTCATCTACTGGGCCAACCTGCCCGATGGAGGTACAGTGCAGGAACCATCGACTGAAGGGATTGTAGAGTTAAATACCCGAATGCTGCAGCGCTTCTATTAAGAGCTGCGGTTATTTGGATTGGTTTTGACAGCGCCATTACCTTTGACCCCGCTCCGTCACTTCGCGTTGGTTTGCCATTTAGAGCGTGAAGAGCGAGGATTTGACAGCCAAGACTAGTTTGCTTAGTAACAGTCTGCTGCTATGCAAATGAGCACTTTAATAGCACTCAATGAACTATTTTGGGAGGGAATAGACTTTTTGGATTGCAATTTTTTATTTTTTATAGTTTTCAGAATAGAGAAAAGTCTATACTGTACATGAGCAATAACAGTATCTGAAAGAGTTCTACATTATTTTACTGTTTATTTTTGAGAAACTTTATGGATAAAAAAACAAAACAATACCATAGAAAATACACTTTATACAACAAGCCCCTTCATTATCCACTTCACTAAAGTGTTTTCCTTCTTCACTCCCACAGAGCTTGGAGAAATCAGGAACGTGACCACCTCAAAGCCGTCCCTGGAGTTGGATGGATTGGAGAAATACACAAACTACAGCATCCAGGTGTTAGCCTTCACCCGAGCCGGAGACGGCGTCCGCAGCGAGCAGATTTACACCCGCACCAAAGAGGACGGTAGGACATTACGCTATCCCTCTGTTGTGGAAGGAAACACATTCAATCAGGTCTTTATTACATTGAAATGGGATAATACTATGCAATGTCAAGGAGTGTAAAATGCATGAGACTCAAGTGTGAGAAGAATTGATCTGTTAAACTTACAAACTCAAAAGCAATAATAGTCGAATAATATTTGAATGCTATCAATAGGTCTGTGTTCAGGTCGGCTTAAATCCACTGTGTCTGAATGCAGCACATTTTTACTTAACCACAAATAGGTAAAAGTGAAACTGCATTCTGGCAAATTCATGTTTACAAATAACTCCACTCCAAACAATTACTAAACTTTACGGCCACCAGAGGCGCATTGAGTTGGTGTGTACGAAATGCGTGGTATAAAAAAACATGCCTGGCCTGTAGACCTGTCCATGCACCAGCATCATGTCGATAATTGAGATTCACCATGGAATTTATCACATTTCTACCAGCTGCATGGCCCTTGGTAGAACATATTAAGATATTAATAGTTAAATAGGTCAGAGAGCTTCTACCTCTATCTGAAATTATGACATCAAACTCTATAGCTTCATGGATGTAACCTATTCAATGCTGTGTTGTCTCTTGCAGTCCCGGGTCCTCCAGCCGGTGTGAAAGCAGCCGCTGCGTCCAACTCTGTGGTGTTTGTGTCCTGGCTCCCTCCGCTCAAAGTGAACGGCATCATCAGGAAATACACAGTGTTCTGCTCCAATCCGCACCCCACGGTAAATTCAACCCTCAAGTTAAAATTACTGGACAGCATTTTGATACGGGCTTTTCAATAGTTCACTTTGTTTCCTTTTTTTCTTCAGGTGAGCAGCGAGTTTGAAGCCGCCCCAGATGTCTTCTTCTACCGCATCCCTAACCTGAGCAGGAACCGGCAGTACAGTATCTGGGTGGTGGCGGTCACAGCAGCAGGGAGGGGCAACGCCAGTGAGATCATCACTGTTAAACCAATGGCTGAGGGTAAGTGGGCTCTAGGGCTGAAAGATATATCTTTATCGTATCGATATCGAGATATGAACATTCAAGATATCAATCTTGCAAAAGCAAAATATATCGTTATCGTATTGATATCAAGATATGAACATTCAAAATATTAATATCTAGAAAGCAAGGTGTAAACTTATAGATTTTCATCAATAAAACTTCACTCTTTTATATTATGATTTCATTTTTCTGAAAAATGCTTGGTATAGTTATACCGTATCATAACGATATCGAGATATCTGGCATAAATATCGAGATATGAAATGTTATCGTTCAGCCCTAGTGGGCTCATAGGTTACTCTACATGCTGTAACTGTAAAGAAGTCATTGCCTGCTTGTTTACAGGCAATAAGTCTGTAACTTTGAAAAAAAATATCTCCCAAGTGTTATGGCTATGAGTTTCAAGTTCACCGAGCACTTTTTAAACATGTTCATGGGCTTCACCATTTGAGATTTGAAGATGCATTTCAGATGTTTGTAGACATCTAAACTACAGGGTTAGCCAGTTTTATACTGTCTCCAGTGGAGACGGTGATTATTTTGTTGTTTAACATTACGCTATCCAAGTAATTGCAACTTTTGCCATTTGCCAATTGTGACCATTCAATTTGCATTTGGTGTCATTGTTATGTGATTTATTGTGGAGCCCTACTAGAGCAAGATGGCAGGTTTTATAGACTGTGAGACCTGATAGATAAAGGCAAGTGCGTAAACTAAAATGAAAGTCATGTTTTAAAAAATCACTCTCTATTGGACACAATAGTGCACTTAATTCTTATATGCAAAGTTCCCCCTTTAGCACCATGCTGTGTTAAATCTCATGATCAAACACTGACTTAAACCATGCATTATCCTTAAAGCGCGTCTCCCAGTGTTTCCCTGAGAGGACGCAGGTATAGGAGCTCATGTAAATAAGCCGTTTGGCCCTGTCAGCACTCTACATGCTTGTAAGAGATAAGCTGATCGCTCATGCCGATAGACCCGGTGGTGTCTGGAGTCAGGACCTAGGCCTCCTATCAGGACAGCCACATCCTGTCCCAGAACTGTATGATGGATGTCCTCCTCTGGTCTACCGGGCCAGTCGAGAGGAACAAATGCTTTTCTGTTTTAAAACTTAAGCAAATGCTGTATGTCTTTTAAGATCTATCAGCATTTCCGAAAATTGAGTGTTATTGTCCAGTAATCGCTTTATTTTGTGCATTTGCAGCCCCGTCCCGGATCTTGACCTTCAACAGGACAGTCACGACCCCCTGGATGCGGGACATTGTGTTGCCTTGTAAAGCAGTGGGGGATCCTTCACCGACGATCAAGTGGCTAAAGGAGATGTAAGCCCTCATGAGAATATTAATTGTTGTTTTGTTGTTGGATCGTACACTTTCAAGCATAATCTTGTACTTTAGCAACGCGACGCCGGCACCTGTGGCCGCCGACAGCCGCCGCAGCGTCCACAACAACGGCAGCCTGGTTATCCGCACAATCAAAGCAGAGGACTCTGGGAACTACACTTGTGTTGCTAGTAACAGCTTTGGGTCTGATAAGATTGTCCTCAACTTGCAAGTTCAAGGTAAGAAACGCTTTCACACAGTTTGTTGAAAGAACATTGAAGACGACATTGCATAACAGTCATTGACGTGTCTTTTTTGTCAAAGTTCCTCCAGATCAGCCTCGACTCACTGTCACCAAGACGACCACCACGTCCATCACCCTGTCCTGGATCCCGGGGGACAACGGAGGCAGCTCCATCAGAGGTCAGAACTTTGACTTTCTGGACTTTGTAATTTGTACTTATCCACGTTTCACGGAGGCTTAAAGTGATGGGGAAAAAATTACAGAATCAAGTCCCACCCTCCCCTCCTGATTGGATCTGAAAGCCATTTTTAGTTTGCAAAATGAGGAGCGAGAGAAAGAAATTTAAAAAGTAAATGATCAAGCTATGATCGGATCTGACAGGCAGGTCACTGGAAAGCTCGACTTATTGGTTGAGGTGATGGCACCGGGGATTGTGATTAGCAACAACAAAGGGAGAGACATAAGAAAAAATATAATTATTAAATATTACATGGTACAGGGGGTCAGTTATACTCTTACAGATTAAATTAACTAGTAAGTAAGTAAGTAAGTAAGTAAGTAATCTTTATTTATATAGCACCTTTCACAGGCAAAGGCCACAAAGTGCTTCACAACACAGTTAAAAACAGAAGTTACATACAATATAAAAAAGGGGTCAAAACAACACAGAAATCACAGCAGCCCAAAAGTAGCTAATTAAAAGCTTGGACAAATAAATGCGTCTTAAGTTTGCATTTGAAAGAAACAACAGAGTCAATACAGCGCAAAGAGGGCGGAAGACCATTCCAGAGCCTGGGAGCAACAGCCTGGAAGGATCGGTCGCCTCTAGTACGAAAACTAGTACGTGGAACCTTTAGCAGGTTCTGATCCACAGACCTCAGAGCCCGCGCAGGGGTGTAAGGCTGGACCAGAGCACTGATATAGGAAGGAACCTGACCATGCACGGCTCTGAAGGCTAGAACCAGAACTTTAAACTCGATCCTAAAAGACACTGGCAGCCAATGAAGCTGTTTTAAAATAGGGGATATGTGGGTCCTCCTGTTTGTGCGGGTCAGAATTCTCGCTGCAGAGTTTTGCACTAATTGCAGTCGAGAGAGCTCCTTCTTGTTAAGACATGAAAACACACCGTTACAATAATCTAAACGTGAAGACACAAATGCATGGATGATCAGCTCCAAATCATTACGTGAGACCATATTCCTAAGTTTAGAAATGTTCCTTAGTTGAAAGAAGCAGTTCCTGGTTAGCTGCTTACAGTGCTGCACTAATGACATGTCTTTGTCAAAAATAACTCCCAAGTTACGAAGGCTTGGTTTCGCAGACTGGCCTAAGTCACCCAGGAACTGTTTAATCCCTGGAATTGAATCATCAGGTGCGATTACCAGGGTTTCCGTTTTGTCTGCATTGAGCTGCAAAGAGTTATCGCTGAGCCACTGTTTTATTTCCACTAGACAATGGAGCAGAGAGTTCAACTTCTGGATTTCGGACGGTTTAAAGGAACAGTAAAGCTGGATATCGTCAGCAAATAGGTGGAAAGAAACATCACTGAACCTTTTGATGATCTTTCCCAAACTGACCCCAAATTAATTCCATCTGGCATTAACCTCTTTACTCCCGCCTTAACCAAGCACATTTTCTCCAGTTCGACTTTAACTAAATCTAGAAGCTTCTTGAAAAAAGCGGCAAAATAGCAACAACGTAAATGAGGATGAAAATGCTGCAGAAAAGCATCAAAAGAGCTACAAAAATACAACAAAACAGGTAACAAAAAAGCGACAGAAACGAGTCAAAAAACCGACAAAAATGCAGAGAAAAAGGAGACAGAAAAGTGATGGAAAAAGAAACAAAAAAGAAACAAAACTGCAGCAAAAAAGCAACAAAAACGCAGCAAAAAAATATGTTGAAAAAGTGATGACGCGATGAAAAAGCTTAGGTGAGTTTTGTTGGTCTGACCTATAGGCTGAAAGCTCAAGTCAAGAAGCGATTTGGGTAATGCGGAACTGGAGAATAATGTGTTTGGTTTTGGGCTCTCGCCTTAAGAGGTAAAATCTAGTTTTCTTTCCAGTATAGGTTTGTCAAAAATACATTGCAGTTTTGCTGGAAATTGTACATAATTATTTGTTGTATCCAAAAAGCTTTTCAATATCAAATTTTTGCTCATTCCTCTGTTTGATGGAATCTTTAGATATGAAATGTGTACATATGGATCGTAGAAAAGTTAAATCATCAACCCAGTCCAGTCGATGATTTAACTTTTCTACGACTGATACTGGATACCTGGATGAATGAGAGCCTTCACAAACATGTACAAATTGACTTTTTGTGTGGCATTAAAAATATAGTATTTCCATGTATTTTCAGCTCATTACAATCGCATTAAAAAGCATGTATAAACCCTGTATAAACCCTGTTATCCAATGTGTGTGTCCTGCGCAGGCTACATTCTGCAGTACTCTGAGGACAACAGTGAGCAGTGGGGTAACTATGCCATCAGTCCCAGTGAACGCTCTTATCGGCTGGAAACCCTCAAATGTGGCACTTGGTACAAGTTCACCCTCACAGCCCAGAACGCAGTGGGGCCCGGTCGCATCAGTGAGATCATTGAGGCAAAAACACATGGAAAAGGTATGATTAAATGCTATGTTTTACTTAGAAGTTATAAAAATCTAATTCAGAGCACGTAGCCTCACCATTGGTCTTTTGTTTTTGTCATGTTTTGTCCTGCAGAACCGCAATACTCCAAAGAACAGGAATTATTCACCAGCATCAATGCCACTCGGGTCAAGCTCAACTTGAATGGCTGGAACAACGGCGGCTGTCCCATCACCTCCTTCACCCTGGAGTACCGGCCGGTGGACTCGCCCACGTGGACCACAGCCCAGCGCACTTCCCTCACCAAGAGCTACATCCTCTACGACCTGCAGGAGGCGATGTGGTACGAGCTGCAGATGAAGGTGTACAACAGTGCGGGCTACGCTGAGAAGAGAGTCAAGTTTGCCACGCTCAGCTATGACGGCAGTAAGTTCAACACCAGTCTGCCTCCTCTTCAAAAATAGAGACTGAAACATGTGTCAAAGCTAGTCCAGACTGGTGCAGCTCTGTGATTCACCACAGCATCTGCTGGAGAACAGTGTCACAAGGCTCTGCTGCACAGTCTTCATGTCAGCAGCTTTACAGTCCACACTGGTGCTTTGAGAAAAGTCATTTGCTTTGCTCAAAACTTGCTTAATCCTTTTAACAGATCATGTAAAACTTGATCTTAAGCCAAATATTTGCTTTAGGAATGTGTGTAGAACTTTGCTTTTCTAACCTTTCCTTTTCTAAGTTGCTCTCAACCATTATTTGTCTTAGAGAAAACACAACATTTTGATGATAATCACATTTTTAGGTCAACTTTGTATTGAACAAATAGGACAGATGACGGCAGGAGACATTTTGGCAAAATTCATAAGAGCAAATCTGAAATACAAAGACATTTTCTTGTTACTGTACATAAGCATGTTTTAGTGTATTTTAAGACGTATGTTGAGTTGTAAATCCTTCTGTACTATAGGTACCATTGCCCCACTGGTGAAAGCGCCCAACGTCAGCGTGGACCACTCTGGAGGCGGTGAGGGGATGAAGATGATGGTGACCATCTCCTGTGTGTTAGTGGGTATTGTGGTGATCTTCATTGGACTGTTAGTGCTGAGGAGGAGGAGACGAGAGCAAAGGCTCAAGAGGCTCAGAGGTGAGACTATATTAGCACCATGTGGTTTTGTGTGGTGTTTGAAGCCGTACTGACTTTTCCTTTTGTGTTTTTAGACGCAAAAAGCTTGGCAGAGATGCTGATGAGGTGAGTGTCTTCAGTGCTTTTGGTGTTGCAGGAATTTTCTACATTGCACGTTGTTTATGAACTTTGCTAAATGTCTTTACATTTGATTTTGCTGCAGTAAAAACACACGTCCGGCTGAGCCAGTGAACAAACAACAGCAGACCCTCCGAATGCACATCGACATCCCCAGAGCCCAGCTTCTGATCGAGGAGAGGGACACCATGGAGACTGTTGGTAGGTCAACAGTGTTTCTGACGTTTGCTCTAGTTTGAAACTCTTTCAAATGTATTAACTCTGATGTGCTGTCCCTGCAGACGACAGATCCACTGTGTTACTGACGGACAATGACTTTGGGGAGACGCAGAAACAGAAGTCATCCACAGTCACTCACACAGTGCACTACCAGTCACTGTCCCAGGCCACAGGTCCGCTGGTCGATGTGTCTGACGCCAGGCCCGGAACCAGTAAGTCCAGTACGGACGCTTTTTTTTACTTCATTTTCACATCTTAATCATTTGCAACGTGCTCGTGTAATGGTTGTGTTTGTGCTGTCTTTAGTTTTGCTACACCTCACACTATGACTTTTTTTTTAAGTTGCATATTTTAACTTTACAGCAATCTGTGATGTTTTATGATTTGTATTGAAATTAAGAATGTAGATCTCCAGCCATTTTCAGAGTAGTTCCTCAAAGGCTTTTACATTTATATTTATTAAATATAATAAAGTATATACGGAAACTAAATTAATGTTTGTCGAAATATCTTGTTCATCTCTGAAGCCCTGTATTCTCAAAACATCAGTGGCTTGCTGTCGTTTTTATTTCAGAAAAGTAGCTCAAAGGAGAATGAAGGTCTCTATGTAATTCATAAGACCTGTTATTTTTTCTAAGCCTCTCTTCTCAGCTGAATTAACAGGGTTTCCGCAGGGCATTAAAAAGCATTAAAAGTTATTAAATAAATGTTGCCATAAGTGAAACCATAAAAGTCATTAAAAAGCATTAATTGGTTTCAACTGGCATTAGATATAAAATTCTTAGAGACAGAACCCACTCAGTAACATTGCTCAACTATTTTGACTGCACACATTCATCAAAAATACAAAAGCTATGACCTGAAACAAATTCAGTTGCAGTTTTACTGAAATTTGAAAATGTTTTGCTCAAAAGTTTTCCTGTTTCCAGTCATTTCTCTGTTTGGTTGCACACAAAATGAAATTTGCCCAGAGTTTGGGGATTTGTGGCGTTAAGAATATAGTATTTAGGTATTGAAATTGCTGCGACCTGTAGAATCCCTGTTGTTCCGTAGTTTGTGCCATTGTAAAGTTATGCCCTTTTGCTCTCAGACCCCACTGCCCGCCGCACGGCCAAAGCTGGACCAGCAGCTCGAAACCGCTATGCCAGCCAGTGGACCCTGAACCGACCCCACCCCCCTGTGTCCTCCCACACCCTCAGCACAGACTGGAGGCTGCCCACGCCCCGAGTCGCCGGCTCTGTGGACAAAGAGAGTGACAGCTACAGCGTCAGCCCATCTCAGGACACAGGTAAACTGCACTGGGCCTCTCATTTGCCAACTGTGGTGTGTGCAGTTTAGGCTTGGAATCATTACATTGTCTTGAATAGATGTAGCCTTAGCATTAGGATTACCCATATCTAAAACTTAAACAGATACAGCTAGTTCAAACGGCAAAACTGTTCGACAAAGTTAGAAAAGGCACTGGTTCTGATCTAGAAATGGTTTCATTGTGATAATGTTTTGGTTTATTCTAGATCTAGTTGTCGATTAAGTGAATTTTTGTCCTGACTTTAGTCCAGAGTCATTTGAAATCCCAATCTCTTCTGAGGTGTGGACAGAAACTCCATCCAAAGCTTTGTGACTCCACGTCCTAACTGTAATCCTACTAACACGTCTAATAACTAACCAGACCGCGCGAGGAGCAGCATGGTGTCAACAGAGAGTGCGTCGTCAACATACGAGGAGCTGGCCCGGGCCTACGAGCACGCCAAGATGGAGGAGCAGCTGCGGCACGCCAAGTTCACCATCACCGAGTGCTTCATCTCGGACACGTCCTCGGAGCAGATGACCGCGGGCACGAACGACTACACGGACAGTCTGACGTCCAGCACGCCCTCCGAGTCTGGCATCTGCCGCTTCACCGCCTCGCCCCCCAAGCCTCAGGACGTGAGCCGCGTCATGAACATGGCCGTGCCCAAAGCCCACAGACCGGGTGAGGGCCACAAACTGTGCTAACCCCAGCATTTCTTCCACTCTCACTGTGCTAACACTAAAGCTAATCTCTGTAATATAATGTCTAATGCTGTGCTGAATCCCTGCACAAGTTATTTGTCACATGATGAACAGAATCATCACTTCATTTAGAAAATAACATGGACAAAGGGTCAGGAGAGTGTGAGATAACAGTACTTTTAATTGATCCAATCCTCATAGAACTTAAAGCCAGAGATCTTTAACTTACAGTATTTGGGATTGAGCAGTTTTGACTGTTGTTCTTAATGTATGTCCATCTCCTGCAGGGGGCGAGCTGGTTCACCTTCCTCCATACCTGCGCATGGACTTCCTGTTAAACCGAGGCATGTCATGCTCGGGCACCAGAGCCACGTCCAGCACAGAGCGAGCAGCGATGGGCCAGGCGTGTCTGGAGCCACAGAAGAGCCGCTCTCTGAAGCGGCCATCCCGCATGGCGCCCCCCACGCCCATAGAAGCCCCCCAAGCCAGCAGGGACGCTGCAGCCCAGTGGCAGCCTGGCTCTGCTGCCACACTGCCCCACAGAGAGGGCTCAGAGCTGGCACAGGCCGCCAAGCTCAGCACGTCCCAGGAGTCTCTGCTGGACTCGAGAGGACATCTCAAACCGAGCAGCAACCCCTACGCAAAGTCCTACACGCTGGTATAACAGCAGGGGCACAGGGCGGTCTCACTAACACTGGACTTACCACTCAAGTGCAGTAAACTGACTCACCACAGTTCTGTATATACGGCGCCCCCTGCAGGGCGGCCTCACTTTTACTAATCTCCTTTTATTTATTTTAGAGCCTTTTGTTTCTCTCTCTTTTCAATTTGTTTATACTTTTTCTTTTTTTTTCACTCAATGGAGACGACTCCAGGCGGAGCTTTGCCAAACTAATCGAGTACTGAGGGAGCATTATTTATTCTTGTTCATTCTTTATATTAATCAGTGATTCTTATTGTTAGTTGTCAACTTACTGATCATTATTCTTGATTACCAAATGCTCACCACTGCTACAAAGTTTTCATATGAACCCGGACATGTTTTGTTTTCGGGAGCAGAAGATGACCATTTGGAGTCATGTTTTTTCCTACGGAATATTCAGAATAACTGAATAAACTTGGGAGAATTCTTGAAAAGAAGCAATTGACACCAGTCCAAACTTTTCAGCTGCTCTCAAATTGTTACTTTTTTGAAGAAAAAAATCTATTTCCTATGGATGCATGGGGACTGACCAACTAAAAAGACAATGAGGATAACGACCGCGGCTGGACGGTCCAGCCGAGCATTTTGTCACACTATGAAATGATCCAATGTGAAGATTTATTATTCTTATTACTATAAATATATATATAAAAAGAGAAATCACTTTTATTTGTGGATATTACAGGGAGAAATTGATTTGGTTAATAAAGTCCTTAGTCATGTTTGCACATATCTTGTTTTAATTAGGAAATGGAGTCTCTGTTGATATTTCTCTGTGTCCCATTCTCTGATGGTGCAATATGAAAAAAAGCTATGAAAAGTCTATGAAACTATTGCTCTATACTGTACTGTACTAAAGATTGCGTATGTTGTGAGTATCCTACAGGGCGGGACACACTCTGCTATGTATTCAGGTGTATTTACTGCTGCAGTGTGCCAGCGGTAGATGGTGTTAGCTAGAACAGGGAGGCTTTAGACACTAATGGTTTGCACTTCACAACATCCCCACAACAGTGTGTCCAGATTCAGTCCCCCTCGCTCAGTGCACTAGGCAGAGCCTCCGGGCTCTCACTCTCCTCAGTAGATTTACTGTTGCTGCATTGCAGTAATACTCCTCTACAGGGAAAAAAAAATGTGAGACAATCCAACAGAATCCCCCCTTCAAACCAAACCTAATGTCTATGGGAAATATCTAAAAATGTGGATATACGTAAAAAGATGTTATGTTCTGTCTACCCCAGCCAACTTCTGTTCTTTCTGTTCATTTGGGTTCGCCGAAAGGAGCTTGATCCAAAATGCTGTGAGGTCATTTTGTCCGTTTATCTGATTAGTTCTTTGATTAACTGTCTTCATTATGATACATTTAACAAAAAAATAATGTCACATTTATTTTTAACATGGGTGTTCACCATGGTGGCACTGGAATAAAGAGAAACTAACACAAAGTTCAAATTTGATTAATAAAATGGCTGTTCCCCAAAGCGTCTCACAGATTTGAAATGACTTGTGTACAGACACTTCTTCAACAGGTCCCAGCTCCGGATCCTCCACATCCTGGGTTCACCATCCGCCTCCTGGTCACCTCTGCCGTATCACCAGCAGGAGGCAGTGTTCGACAGCTCTATTTGGGACGCTGTACGTGCGCGGTCACTAGGCAGACTTTAGCAATACGTACAACAACAACTTCACAACAACTGAGGGGTCATTTTTCCAGCGCAAAAGTGGATCAGAAATAGTCTTTTTGTCTGACTTGGGACTTTCATAGCCTACTGCAATAGACTCGATCTCAAATGGAAAATTGCGTGCAACGTGCCCGCAAAAAGGTGTATTTTATTTCCCAGTTTACAGTCGCCATATTTGTTGAATGCAATAATTTATAATGAAGTAAGTTGTTACAAAACATCACACCTCCACAATCATTTGTTCTTGTGTAAATGTCTGAGCAGCTTTCTTAACCTCAGTTTAATTGGTGTTGTAGGTAAGTGTAGAAAGCTTGTTGTAGTGGCTCTCAGAGGGGGCCCCCAAAGTAACAAAACAAGTAGCTTACATTTGGAAAATTTAGTTTGTTGGCAAAATGTAGATGTATTATAACATCTACATTTTCTACAGTATTTAGCCTAGATGCACTGACTACCTAAGCAGTCAACCAGTACAAATATTATTTTATAAAGAGTGAATTATTTGGGGGCCTCATTGCGACCCTGAATGGCTGCTGTAGTGTGCATAGATCGTGCTAAACATTGCACGACTCTGCAGTGGCCGCGTGATCATCTGGAGAAACTGCTGTTTTTGTCTTTGAGCAAGACTCTTCTCCCACTTACAGCTTATGCAGGAATTTGGTATGTGAGCGACTGGTTGGCATCGGTCTGAGGCAGCCCACAACAGCCTCAAGAAGAAAATATTGTCAGTGACCTGAGTTTAACCCCAGAGTAGGACAGACAGATATTTACCAAGCCCATACGTAAACAGCAGGTAAGGAACAATGATGAATCTTAACCTCTTAACTCCAACCTGAACCGAGCGCATTTTCTCCAGTTTGGCCAGTTTGACACCACTCAAATCTGAAAGCTTCTTGGCTGGAGAGCTATATAGGCCAGTGTAACATCTCATTTGAAAGCTAAGACCAACAAAACCGATCTAAACTAATCTTTTCCTTGCATTTTTGCTGTGATTTAGTCACTTTTTTTCACTTTTTCCATTGCTTTTTTATCACTTTTTTGCATTTCCTCCGGATACTTCACCTCCCACTAAAAACATGCACAATAGGTTAATCCTCCAGCCACACCTGGCCTGGACATTCTGACCATAAGCCTGGCTCCTGCTTCTACAGGTCGAATTTACCTAAAAATATAAAGTATAACTTCACCTCTTAACCCCAACCTGAATCGAGCCCATTTTCTCCAGTCTGGCTTTACCCAAATCTAAAAGCTTCTTGAAAAAAAACGAGACATCAACAAGACAAAAACAAAAAAGGTGTTGAAGAAAGTGATCAAAAACGCAACATAAAAGTTACAGAACCGCAACAAAAAGCGTTGAAAAAGCATCAAAAATATGATGCGTTACACAGGCAGCTTGGAAGCTCCAGTCAAGAAACTTTTTAGATTTGGGTAATGCCGAACCTGAGGAAATGTGTTTGGTTAAACCCGGGGGTTGCCTAAATATGAAAATGTGCAGGTATAGCACATCAAAGACCCCTGGTGCTGGGCGTGACGTGTGAATCCGCCTCGCCCAGCTCCACTGAGTGCGGTGGAAGATTGACTCTGGTCCGTGTACGTCGCTGGTTAATAATCGCCCTCATAAATAAGTGCCTCAGAGCTGGATTGACTTCTCTGTGATCAGTCAGAGAAATATGAAGCTGTCAGAGGCTGCTGGGGAGGGAAATTAATCTGAAAAATGTTCCGTAATAAACTATTTTAAAGGTGGTTACAGCTCAGGGAAGCACTCAGGCGCTATAGGGCCGATGAGACTCTGGTCTGGGCTGACCAAACAAATACAAAACTACATTATATTTAAAAGGAAACCTGGACTAACAGGGAGCTAAAGTTTAATTTATTGTTGTGAAATACATTTCCACTTTCAAGCACATTTTGGAAAACTAATGCCTGCAGTACATTTCTGAATGTTCAACCCATTTGTGGAGGAAACTATTTTGGCTATGAAGGCATTTTCTATGTTTGTAAGAGATTCAAATACTGGGTTGATTGGGTTTGGGTGGACAATGTGGAAAGATGCAATGTGGAAAAGTAAACAGCAACATTTCTGTCTCCTTCTGATAAATTGATTAACAAAACAAAATGTAATAATTTTACTCATTTCATTTCATTATCCGCTCCACTGAGATTTCTTTTTAACCTCTAAACCTCCACCTTTTCTCCAGTTTGGCTTTACCCAAATCTAAAAGCTTCTTGACAAAAGTGTCAAAATATAGACAAAAGCCGAGACAAAAATATAATGAAAATGCAACAAAAAGTGACCAAAATGTAAAACAAAAGCGTGACAAAAAGTGATGAAAACTTTACAAAAACGGTGTCAAAAAGTGACTAAAATGTGACAAGAAAGTGATGGAAAAAATGCCACAAAAAAAGCCACAAAAGACCAACAAAAGAGCGACAAAAAAGTGATGAAAATGAAACAAAAACAGCATCAAAAAGTGACTAAAAATGATGGAAAAAGTGACAATAAAGCAACAAAAGAGTGACAAAAACACAACAGCAACACGGCAACAACACAAGGAAAAAGACCCATTTAGACCAATTGTGTAGCTTTCAAATGAGGCTGGTCTCTATACTCCAGTCGAGAAGCTTTTAGATTTGGGTAAAGCTGAACTGGAGAAAATGCACTCAGTTAAGGCGGGGGTTAAGAGGTTAAGGAAAGTTGGTCCTGGCTCCAGAGAGTATCCAATTATGTATATACGTTCTTACAACATAACCACCTATTTGAGCGATTCCTTAATTCAATCTTCCTTTTGTTTCTCCAAGAGCAGAGGTAAGAATCTCGCACCACACAATTCTTCACACTTGTATTCATTTTATTGTAAGTAAACCATGTGTGCACACACTGTGTCTGCAAGCTGGCATGCATTCATCTGTGCTTGTACAATGTCGACTAAGTGGCTAACAATAATAGCAGTGGATGGGATCGCATGAAAACAATGGGACAAACTAGCACTTACTCCACCAGACTAGCTCATATCAGTATCCACAACAGCCTTATGAAGAGGTTCCCAAAAACTCACTGACATAGTTGAGAAAACGGGAATAATTTAACAGATTTTGCTTGGTATAAATCACATCTACGACAAAATCTTGTGGCTTTATATTCCTCTGAAACGATAGCTTGTTTTCATAGGCATATTACACACAATGTTAAAAACTAATGTGGTGAAATGAATTAAAAAGTAAGAAAGAAGTAAAATACATACACTGAAAGATCGATTATGCATTTCATATATTAGTTACAATAACACATAGACAAATATACTGTCACTCCCTGGACCACTAAACCCCCCGCCCCCACCCCCTGGGCCCTCTCGAGTTCATGACGGTGCTCTGTATTCAACATGCAAGGCCACGCCCCCGTCAGGTGTGCGCGCAGATACGGGACGGGGCTTTACGACTTCACGTCCTGCTTCTTTTTCTGGTACTTCCTGAACTGGGACTGGATGGCGACGGCCGCCTTCGCCGTCTCCGGGTCGTCCATGTCGATGTCGAAGTCCTGACCCGGCTGGTCGTTCTTTTTATCGTCTGAACAGAAACGATAGAAATGTCAAAAAAAAATGTGGCCACACTTCACTTGACAGGCTAGTGATAACATGGTAATAGGATGGAAATAGCTGTGATTTACATTCAAAGGGTGATAGGGTTAGGATTATAGAGAATACATTTATAATTTATTTACCAAGCTGTTTTCATCCTTTCACCATCACCCAAAAACTTTAGTTATATATTGTAATGCAATCTTTGATCTAGAATAGGCAACAACAAGGTGACACTGAAGAAGCTACTGTCTGACTCATATGGGGGACAAAAAAAAAACAGTTTCAAAACATTATGCAACAAAATAAAACTAAACGTTTTCTCCAGAGTGTCCAAAACATGCACGTGTTACAGTGAGTGGAAGGTGAATGATTGTCAACCTGGGTCCCAAACTTAGACATTTTCAGCCTGATTTACAGTGTTTGTGCAAAATAGATAATGCGTGCTAAAGTGGTGCAACAAGCAGGTACTGCACATTTCAGATTATTGTCTCTCAAATGCAAAAAAGACCACAGTGCAGTTGATTTATATGTCACATTTGCGTCACTAATAATAGAAAACGTTTCTAATAATAAATCAGATGCAGCACGCTTTGCGGTACTTGCACTTTAGCAACAGGCCGAGAAACTCAGGCCCTTTACTTGGACGCTGAAATGGGCTCCTGTCATCGACCAGTCCAGATGAGAAATGAAGAAAAGAGGTTTGAGGCTCGGAGTGTCAATGTAATGACGACATATGATCACACGTGATCATATCCCTTTCATTTAGTTCTGTTTTACTTATCCATCCAATCACGTAATCCTCCCTCCCCATATGTATCCCATTTGTCTCTTCTATTGTGTCCTGTGTCCTTCTCACTTGTGTAAATATGCACTTTATATCTTATATAGTCATCACTTTATACCTGTATATTACCTATCACTTAATAAAAAGAAAAAAGAAAAAGAAAAGAAAAGAAAAGAAAAGAAAAGAAAAGAAAAGAAAAGAAAAGAAAAGAAAAGAAAAGAAAAGAAAAGAAAAGAAATGAAGAAAATACCAGAAATGTAGTCAGTAGATTCTCCAATTTTGAGAAAGTTATACTTTTACTCAAAACGGGAACCATGTTGTTATATTAAAAATGTCTATTAACTATCTGTGATATTAGAAAAATATTATTTCTAGGATTTTAAAAGTTCTCCACTGTATTTCAGTACCTGTTAAATGTTTGGAAAAGTATTGCATTTTCTGTTATTTCAAAATTATTTACATTGTAGACTCTAGATTATTTAAAATTGCCGCCTTGTGCTCTGATTTCAGCTTTGCACACTTTTAACATATTCTCAGAAATGGTTTTCACTTCATAGAAAGCCATTTCAGTGACAACCTAATGAAGCTCACTGAGAAAATGCTAAGAATCAAGGGTGGCAATTTTGAACAATTTTAAATATTAAACATATTTGAGTAATTTCACCCTTTTTTGTTCCCTGCATAATTCCAGGTGTTCATTCATAGTTTAATGCCTTCAATGAGAATCATGAAAATAAAGATTAAAAATTATAAAGACATTAGTGTTTCCGGTACTGTACACACTGTAGCAAAGGTGTTTAAAGGGCAATCATCTGGACTGGGCTGTTCACAGTTGAAGACATATCTGTTCTCATAGAAGTATCTGTAGTTCATTTGTTTTATCTGGGTTTATCAGCTCTTCCTTGTTGTTCCAGGTCTCAGGGTGCAGCTACAGGCAGGTCTAACTCTGTCCCACAGGAGGGAATATACTGAATGCAAGTTTGATAACCAAAAGAAATGTAGAACCACCCCAGCCCGGTGATTATGCTTCGTCCATTTTTATGCTTTAATGTAATCCTTATGCCAATCATGTTCTTAAGAGTTATGAACCACACGTGTGAGTTGAAATGTACATTATTCAGGAAGGTATTTCCAATCAAAATGCAGACCACAAGCAACTTCTAGCAAAAGTAAAACCAAACCTCCATAAATCTCAGTTCTAAAACAAATTCAGAGCTGTTTGTCCGTGTCTTTCTCCACCATTAATCACTGAACCTCTAAACTCAACAGAACGTGTGTAAAAAGTGCGAACCGATGGAGCGAGAGGCTGGTGCTTTCTCCAGTGCACAGTTGAACAAGTGCGTAATGAACCGGTCCACAGTGAGGATACTAGTCTTATAGGGGCACCTCCTGCCTCAGTCACGTCGTAGTAAATGCCACATCTGAAGCCTGACATTAAATCAAAGGGCAGTGCTGAAGCTCACATATCGACAAGCCGCACTAACAAGCACCGGGCTCTTCACGCACGGCGAATACTCAAGCCTACGTCGTCTTTCTACTTTACTTAAGTCTCCTGACGAACATGTAAAATCAGACGTCGTCTAACTGAATGCCTCTTGTCTAAAGTCTTGCTTGATTTTCAACCATAAGCCCCTCCTCTTGCTTCTCTTCAGCTGTTTCAATAAAAAAGAAAAAAACTGAAGCTACGTTGAATGTTTTTACTTCGCGATGAGGGGATTAAGCTTAACAAGAGAGCTGTTTGGGAGCTGTCGCTGCAATGCTAAGAAGAGCCATTAGTGAATATCCAAAGATTACTCAAAGATGCGCAGGGGTGGGCAACCTAAGGCCCGGGGGCTAAATGTGGCCCATCTAGCCCTTCAATCTAGTCCGCAAAAGAATATAAAGTCCAATATGAATTTTTAAAAATGTGTTCAGGCAGTTAAAGCAGTACTAAGTAACTCTTCCCCCTAGAGGCCATAAGCGCAACTGCAGGTGTAGTAGCAAGTTACGTTATTTTAATTTATTAATTGTCTTGGAGAGTAAATACTACGCTGACAGGAAAGGCGAAGGGAGAGAGGGTTACTGTGCATCCAATTATACAACGGAATATTTTTTTTCACTCAAACTTGGCTGTAAATACTGTTTAAAGTGACGTTAGCCCGCAGTTAGCTTTGCCCGTTAGCATGTTAGCTTCTTCTTCGTGATTACATCAGTGTGTATTGCTTTCTCCGCACCGGGGGCAGTCAAGTTGCAAACATGGTTTTCTGGCCAGAGACACCAGGGGGAGATGAAAGACCCTCCAATCATCCCATAAACACTTGTATTACCCCCACAGGGACTACGGAAAGGATTTATTAAGGTAAATAAGTTACTTAGTACTGCTTTAAAGTCTATTTGAGAATTGAAACAACCCAATGCTCTGAAAGGCCCTCTTGGCAAGTTCAAAAACTCAATGTGGCCCCTGGATCAAAACGTTTGCCCATATCTGCGCTAGCGGCTTGAAACACAGCTCTGGGTGTGTCTTAAATCAGAGAACAACGAAAACTATAACGATATCATTGTGTTGATGCACCTTTTTTAATGGCGATAACATAACATTGATGAGCTAAAAAGTAGCCGTGGACTCACATGCAGCAGACTGCGGCCCTCGCTCCGACAGCACTATGGTCTGAGCGTGACTGACAGCGACAAACAGGCTTTATCTTTTCTCACAACAGTTTTTTCCCCCAGTTAAATACAGTAAACGTATGAGCGCAGAAAGCTGAAAGATGATAATTGAATGTGCAGACGCCGCTGTTAATAATTAAAAAAATCTCAAAGGGATGATCAGAGGATGAGGAGAGCGGCTTTTGGGAAAAGTCATGTTCACAATGACACTTGTGCCTTTTGTGAGTAATTTGACTGTCACTTTCCAATACTTATTTTCAATAGCCTACTTAGCCTATCGAAATAAATTTGTTGAAATACTGAATTACTTTTTATAATGAAACTGACAAAAACTTGACTAAAACCTGACAACAACAAAAAAAAAGATTAAGACTAAAACTAAGAGGACACTCATTGCTACGTGGTAAAAAGCTGAATTTGCATGAAGGGAGTCCCCCTTTAAAGCAGTGATTGTCAACCCTTGTAGCTTCGGGACACGCCTTCAATCACTCATGATGAGCTGCGACCCAAATAAATAATAAGTCCAACTTGAAAACTCTGTCAAAGCATATAATATTAAATCCAGTATGTCCTCCCAGAGTTTTCTTTTCCCCGATGCCAATGTCTAAATCACACAAAGCTGGTGTTGCCACTGTCTTGCAAACTTTTATTTTTATTTTGCTGACTCTCTTTTATCAGTCGTCATGCTCACCCCGTTCAAAAGACGCTGCGCCTAAAATTAGAGGAACAAGAATCCAACACAAAACACACGGACATAAGGTGCACAGTGAGACAGGGGCAAGTGCTCAAAGAGTGGAACAACTCAAATGAATGTTCAGTTTTATGGGCCGCGGCGGGAGTTTGTACAGTAAAAAGAAATGTCACAATCCATCAAGTCAGTGGAAGCAAAAGGTCAGGGTATTTTTTTTGCAGCGGTGCAGTTGTTGTCATGCTGCGCAGTGCTCTGAGTGCCACTGTGCTGACCCGCTGTGCGCTCCAACACACACAGTGATTTTTCCAAATGGCCTACTTACGTTTAGGGACCACCCTTTGTTGACCTTGAAGCCCTGAAGATGACAGGACCGACAATGAGGGGGGAAGATGATATTACAAGACTGAAAGATCTGTCTTCACGGTGACACGTGGGCGCAGGTTGGTGGCCCGCTGCCGCACGCGAGGAACACTTTAGAAGCCACACTTTCGCTGATGCGCCGCGCGCCGCCAATGAATTGCATTGTGGCACAAAGGATGATGGGATTATTTCCATAAGAGGTTTCACAAAGGTCACGTTCAAATGGCTTCCTGCGAGATTTCAGCAGCCTAAGAGAATTAAGACATTGATGGATGACGCGTGGGCAACTTTGGTGAAATTGCGACTTATTACTCACAATCTTATTTAGGTCTAAATGTTCACATCTACAACAAGAAACCCTATTGTCTGTGACGATTAGGCAACACTTGAATATCTGTGTTTCTAAAGTGGCAGCAGTGAAAGTAGCTGCAATAAGAGTCTGATAGTTTTAAAGGGATATTTCAGGATTTTTGACACATTTCTATGCAGTCCAGAGTTTAGTGGAGCTAGGCCAGTGCTAGGCTAGTGCTAGGCTAGTGCTAGGCTAGTGCATGTCTATGGTAACTAGTAGCCTGCATTAAAAACAGTCTGACCTGAGCACAGTGCACCTTTCGCAAATCACATATAACAGACTACCGAAATAAATGTCTGTGTTGACTGAATTTTTTTTTTTTTTAAATATAACCGTTTTGCATTTAAAAGAACTTATGTTTGAGCAGCATCAGCTTCCTGATATAAGCTACGCAGCGGCGGAGTGATCTGCTCGGTTGCCGGATCTACAGTAGTTACTTTACCTGCGGCCGGCATTACTACACGTTCAAAAAGGTGCTTTCTCCAAATCAGATATGGCAACATTTGGAGGACTAACCCATGATTTTGAAGTGATTTTTAAAGGAACAGAACACCGTTCTTCCATACTGAAATATGTTCTTACCTGAGCTAAGACGAGTTGATGCGTACCAGTCTGGTCTTTGTGCGTGCCCTCAGTCAAAACGATTAAAGATGTTGTTAGCATTTGGCCTCTCCCAATGTATTCCTATAGCTCCAAACGGGGATGAAGTTGGAAGCTACCACAGGCCACCAGCTTTCACAGGCACGCACCAAGACCAGACAGGTACATATCAACTCGTCTAAGCTCAGGTAAGAGCATATCTCAGTATGGAAGAACGGTGGCCTGTTCCTTCAATGCAGGCTAGTAGTTACCATAGACATGCACTAGCCCAGCACGAGCCTAGCACCACTTAACTCTTCAAATATAAGAACTGCATGAATTTAAAAATATATATATACAGAAATCAACAACACTCTGGATAACTAGGATATTAGGCCCTATGTCAAAAATCCTGAAATATCCCTTTAAGCAGAAGACCAGGCATAGATGTTACTATAAACGTAAAGCCTGTTTTTATATCAGGTTACGCATCAACATGGAATAATTATACTTTAAGTTTATTGTTGTTGTTGGAGGAGCGCTGTGCAATGCAGCTCCCAACTGGTAGATAAAGAGCTGAGATAATAAGATATCCAATATCCAACAGACTTCATCATTAAACAGTGGGTATTGTGCATTGTGCAGATATCTGGTAATAACCTGCACTAGGACTTTGCACCTCAATATTCTAGTTTTTATAATCTGTTCTAATATTTATCCTATTTTTATTTATTCTTATTTCCTTATTGTTATAATTCCGCCCCTTAAGATTTCTGCTTTTACTTAATGTACAATAGAGACCTCTTTTTTCTACTATTTAGCTGTTTGCACATTTCCTGTCTGTTTTGCACACCCTGAGTGATTTTATTGAATGCCGATTGTAACAAGTGAATTTCTCCATTGTGAGATCAGTAAAGGATTATCTTATCTTAATGTCAAACACATCTTTACACTATTTGACACTTTGTTGGCTAGATCAACAACAGTTACAACTAAGTACCTAGTAATTTTAGTCTCTGATCCTCCATGTAAGCAAACATAAGTCTCTCCCGCTCTCCTCTTGTTCCCCTTTGCTATGCAGCTGTTTCAATAAAGATAAAAGGGGGGGGGGGGGGGGATACACTTATCGGCCCATGTGGTAGTGGCGAAGCTATCACAATGAGTGAATTGAGCCTAGCAAGAGATTGACAGGTGAGGAAAGGATGAGGACCTCAGGAGGAGATGTTTTGGAGCTGTTGCAACACTGCTAAAAATAGCCTCCGGTATAGATCGAAAGATTACTTCAGATATGTTTTTGATGAGAAAACAAACATAGTAACATGGTAAAAAGTTAAATTTTGCATAATACGTCCTGGGTTTAATCCAAAGGCCTCTCTCTTTGTGAAGGTGGAAGTTTTTCCTGTCTCTTTATTCCTGTCCTAACATGTATAATATAATAATAAATGCATTTGATTATGGGGGGTCACAGTGCCCTGCTGACAGTGTAATCATTTCAGATTCAGCCAATGACCTCTGACTGTGGCCTTTTAGCTCAGATGCCCTGCCGTTGCCCTGCTGTGAGAGTACAGCCGCTTCACTTGAGCAACATAACATTTACCATTCCTCTGTGAAATGCATCGTACAGCGCGCCGCCATCAACCCTCATCTACAAAATGTGTAGACTGCAAAAAGCACTTTAAAGATTTATCTGCTGCGTGGCTGAAAACGGGAGCGATATGTTGAATGAATATTCATGGAGTCTTTATAAGCATCTGTTGGGTCTGCAGGCCAAACGCGAGATGTCAGCGTCTCTTACGTTCATCTCACCTGAGCTAAGGTCAGCAAAAAAAGCCATTCGATACTTTGTTCTTTACGTTTCAACATTCAGTTTGCATAACTCGGCAAAGGCAATAAGCCAATTTTACCATTTTGAACTCGATGGATTTGAATAACATTATTATGCAGACAATGCTGCGGCCCAGTTTGCCAAGTGGGGCTTTTGAAATGTCTGCAGAAACCTTTGTGTTTGCAAAAATAAGAAGTTTTTAGATGTCAATAATATACATATATTTATCAGGTACATCATGAAATTAAAAAAGATCAACTTTCTTCAGGATGCGTTGACAAATTGTTGCAAAATTTAGCAAATCAGCTTTTTTCATATTGCTGTAGTGCAAGAAGATGTTAAAGGGGCTAGATGCAAGTTGGTCATTTTATGCTCACTACTGCCACCTCAGGTCTTACGCGTAACTGCAGTCTCTATATTAAGCTCATGCATGACGGCACGTCAGACCCGAAGTGACAACTTCAGGCAGTTGTGGTGAACAGGTCTGGGCTCATTCTACACATTAGGACATGGCTGGAACATGTAGAGGGAGGAAAATACTTAATTTTAACATTTTAAACCCCGTATAGTCCCTTTAAGTGTCCATTGGATGTGTATTTGATCCCACAAAACGCAAAAAATTAACTGAATATCATTCAGCATTTAGCTCAGTGGCCACTTGTACAGAGTTCAGGATTATGATGTCATAACACAAAGCATTATGGGATTTGTAGTGGACTTTTTCCATCATGAAAAGATAATATTCTAGTGTTATTGTTCATGTCAAAACATTTGGACCCTACAGTGTGTTAGATGTATTTACGAGTAGTAGTGACTCAGCAACTAACAGAGTTCGTTTCACTTTTTATACTGTTTTTAGCTCATGTCTGCTTGTACCCACAAACATGACAGATTTCCATGTTAACAGTAAATTTATAACGCTATATGCTAATAATTCTTACGTATAATCTCAAAAGATCCGTATGTTCATGATTTCTTTGATATTACCTAAAGCAGCGGTAGGCAAGTTTGTGTTACCGAGGGCCGATTTTCTTCATCACCAAATGAAAAAGGGCCAAACCTCACCATTGAAGCACAAAATAAAGTTTTCAAATGCCAAATGTCATGCATTATATATATGAAGAATATAATGGACTAGGGAAATAAAAGTCAAGGCCTTAAATGTCATTAAAAAAAAACAGGATCAGGAATTTGATCTTTTATTTGCATAATAATATTGGGGGTTAGAGGTTCCATGCTGGAGGGCCGGATTTGGCCCCCTGGCCTGACGTTGCCTACCTCTGACCTACAGTATATATATATATATATATGTATGGTAGCTGGGTTGAGCACAGCTGAAAACATCTGGATCGTTCATAATTTGGGATATTCTATGGCTAAACACTAACGTCTATAAGAAAAATATACTGAGTAGCAAAAGAGCGCTCAAAAGTTTACCGCATAAGCTAGGGTTGAACGCAGCTTCTCCTTTTTATTTCTACGATGATAAAAAGTGTGAGTAAAAACACTCAAGGAAAAGTCACACCAGGAGATATTATTGTGCTTGTGCATCCTCCCTCTTGGTCTACAGCTGTTCTTTCACAGCGAGCGTCCGGCAGTTACCTTGTCCAGCAGATGGTTTGCTGTTTCCAGTCATTACTCCGGAAGCTTGTCTCTGCAAAAGAAACAACAAAGAACAAATAAAACAATCAGCATTTCTTAAAAGAGCCACACTTTACTCCTCTTCTCAACACTTACGAAAACAGACCTCAACTTTTCTAAGCTACATGATGCTAATTCAGTTTTTTTTTTTGAGTTCTTGTCGTGAGAAGTCATGCGCACGGTGAAGGCGGTGTGTGCCGGGCCGTTCACTGCTGGGGTTCAGTATGAGTGGAGTTGATCTATAATCCATGTAAGTGCAGCAGGAGTATGTTGGCTGCGGCTAACATCTCCTGACTGCTCCTCGCTCCTCGGGGTTCTCAGAAACACGACCACATGCACTGAGCGGAAGTAACACAGTGTCCCAGCAGCACACAGCGTCTGCTTTCATAGTTCTGCATGTATGTCTGGTCACGCTGCAATTTATCCAGATTATGCCCATTGCTGTCACGTGGAAAAGGATGGAAAGTTTGCATTTTTATTTAAATTTGAGGAAAAGAGTGGAGTTAATCTGAGTGGTTCAGACTTTGAGTTATCTCCGCTAGCTGAACATGACATGCCATGATGACTTTACTTTCACAGCAACAACCGCAGCTTACGTAAGGACTTTGAGTTAGTTTGTGTGAACTCGTGAATAATGACCTAAAACTAGAACTTTAACTTGGATTATGTCAAGAAGCTTGTAATCAACAAAATCTCCTCTGAGTGCTCACACTTTACTGTGAACGTGCTTTTATCTGGATATTTGCGGCTGATTGGATCAAGTAGCCGTTCACAGTCGAGCCTAGAAACATAGCTAAACCTAATTTTAGTGCAGCTGGTCGTCTCATGCAGGGTTTCTCAAGTGGTATGCAAACTGAAATGAAAAAGCCTCTTCATGTGGCTCAGGGTCATTTCTATTTTGAATTTTCCATCCATCCATCCATCCATCCATTCCTCCCTCCATTTTCTTGCGGGGGCTGCAGGGTAACTGAGCTCCGTCCTCACCCGATCTCGAAGGGTGCGCCCAGCCACCCTGCGAAGGAAACTCATTTCGGCCACTTGTATTTGCGATTTTTAATTTTAAGGATTTTAATTAACATAATTTCTTTAATGCTTTAGTAATGTATAAGGTTATTTGTATTTATTTTTTCAGGTTCAAACATGGTTTAAAGGGGCTAGATGCAAGCTGGCCATTTCATACTCACTACTGCCACCTCAGGTCATACATGTAACTACAGCTTCTATATTAAGCTCGTGCATGACGGCACTTCGATCCCGCATTCATTGTGTAAAGAGTGGAGAAAAAAAGCAGTGGGACAACTCCATAAGCTGCTGTCACTGCTGGTAAATCCATCCAACACACTGTTGTGTCCAAGTGTTTTAATGTAAACAATAACTCCAGGGAAACTGCAAATCCCATGATCCCATGATGCTTATTGTGCACACTCAAGCTGTTGTTCGATGTCAAATTGTTCTTGTCTTTATCTTAGTTCAAACGCAATCTTCTTATGGATGCCCTAATAGTCTTATAGTTTTAAGTTTTTATAGTTTATCATTTATCTAAGATATGTGTTGTATGTTTTATGTTGCTGAAGGTCTCTCCCCGCTCTCCGCCCCCTTTCACCCAGAACTGAAATCCTTTAAGGATAATGTTGTTTCTATGCAGTATTCCTTGTGTTTTTTAGATTTAAGTGCATGCTGATAGATAAGATAGTAAATAGAAAATTCACCCACTCGCTCCAATACAGTCACACCACCATTCAAACCCCCAGTGGATTTGAGGCCAAACGTTTCATCTCGAGAGTTTCAAAATGATTTTTCCTGAGATTGAAAATTCAGGTCTCTAAATACTTCAGCTTGCAGTGAAGGTAAGTATTTTCCAACCTACTTTATAATTTGGCTTTATTCTTTATATAGTTTGGTGAAAAGTGGTTCTGTTTGATCCAATTGTTTAACAGAAGCTCCACACTGCTCTGTCTGATAAAGCTTTACCCATGAGGACAACAGAGGCCCCATACATCAGCGAACCGCCCACTCGTTCAGCAGCCCTGAGCACCTCGTGACAAACACAAGAGAGATCACTCACACTGTCCAAGCAATGAAGACAAATGCACTCACGCTATCAATGAGATTTTCTACATTTGGAGAATCCATCACTCAGAGACATTACATTACAAGAGCAAAAGTCTTCTCTGGACACGGAGAAATGGTTTCACTTTCAACATGCTCTATTGTTTTTACACCTTGGCTTGGAAATGTACTGCGTTTAGAAGAATGTGTACACTACGTTCTACTAATCCTTTCTGACCTTTGCGTTAACATTACAGACTAATACAGTTATTTGAAGCTAGAAGCAGATTATGCAGAGGAAAACAAACCTCAGGCCATTAGGATGCCATGCAATATCAAGAATTTACGTTTCAACTGGAGACGTTTCGACCTGGTTTATGGTTAACATGAATTATTGGGTGTCAGCACAAACTGGCTCTGTCTCAAAAAACTAATCTGTTGAGCTATTCCTATAAAGTCTGGACTGTAGTAGCACTCAGAACAGTCCAAAGAGCAGCAATAATCAACTCAATTACGAGCAGGGCTGGCTACCTTTTTTCATACTGGTACTTTAACGATACTTGGTTTTCGATACCGATACCTGAACGATCCTTTTTTTCAATACGTGTATAAACATTATTTGTCATATAGAACCATAAAACAGATAATGTTCATTAACTCCTTCCTTATATTTCATTTCATTTGCATTTGTATCATTAGAAACTTCCTTTAACTACAAAAGGGCAAAACTATTTCCAAGTTTTTCTTATTTCACCATTTTTCCCCCCCTAATTTTTCCCAATTTTTCCCAATTTCTTTATTTTTTTGTTTTCTTTTTTCCTCCAATTTTGCCCCAAATGTTAACATATTTTCCCCCAAAACGTTAAAAAAAAATCCATTTTTTCTTCTTTTCTTTTTTCCCCCCAATTTCGCCCCAAATGTTACAATTTTCCCGCCAAAATTTTCCTTTTTTTTTTTCTTTTTTTCCCCCAATTTCCCCCCAAATTTTACCTTTTTTTTTTTACAAAAAAAACATATCTTTTCAATTTTTTCCCCTAAATTTCCCCCAATTTTTCCAATTTTTTCCTACGTGATTTTTTTTTTTTAACTTTTAGTCCCCCCACTTGTTTTTCCCATAATTTTATTTTATTTTTTTCACTTTTTTGTCTTTTAAATGTTGATGAACAAAAACCTAATAACTTCAATACAAAGATTTTATATTTCATTTCTTTACCTGCATTTAACTTTTCTTTTTAGTACCTAAAGCTTTTTTTTTTTTTTTAACCCAGCCCTAATTACGAGCTTGCTGTGTGGATCAGCTGAAAGTCCCCCAGGCCCCAAACCCAACTTTTGAACCAACCTAAATGACTTAACTTGTTTTCTGCACCCAATCCCTGGCTAAAAAATCAATCAAAATTGTGGACTCTCTGCTTGCCCATATATAGCCCACACACTCCATCTGAGATTATGACGCTCAATTCTTGGATGTCGTGAAAACAACTTAGTCCTTTACACCAGATAATACAAAGAACAACAAACCTCGGGCCAACACCACTGTTACGCGGTGCAGTGGAAATGCTTAACCCCCAAAAGACTTGCGAGACAACCCTGATTAAAACACAATTACTCGTCTTTTCCCCACTGTCATCATTAAGCAGCAGCTCTTTTTGCCCGGATACAAGCTTTACGTAACGGAGCGTTCCCGAGTGCACAGGGGGAGCAGCACAAACGCTCACTACACCCTATTCTCTGCTCTGTTTCTACATCTCTCCTCCGCTGGACCATCTCGCCGTGTAGGTTCTCCTTTATTAAGCCCAGCGGAGACAGCGGGAGGCCGGTGCGCGCATAAAAATTCATGAGCGGTGTAGCAGAGATGAGTGAATTTGAAGTCTGTGCCACGGCTGGTCTCCTCTTAAGCGCACAAATGTCTGGCTCACGCTGACAGGAGCAGGTGCAGGCGTTTTGTCGCCCGCTGGGTTTTAACAAAGCTCTGTTTTTTTCGATATCAAAGAATGTGCCGCTTCTGCTCGTCATGTTTAAGTTGGTCTTCATCAATCTCAAAAAAGGCAGGCTCATATCTGGTGCATTGTGAAACAGAAGGCGACACCAAAAGGGTTCAAACCGGGGCTAAACCATGTCTTAAACTAACTATAAACTATGGATTAGAACTGCCAAGGACCCTGACTCCTAGCAGAAGCAACTCTGATTGATAGAAACACTGGATGCATAATCTTGTCGCTCTGTTTTGTCAGTAAAACCAGCCTTGGATAGAAAATAATACATCCAGGATTCTCACTAAGACACACACATTTGCACTGCGCAGTTGCTTTGTTATTGGTACTGTACCAAAACACTAGGAGCCGGTCCAACTTCCATCTCCCTTTGTCTCATTCTTCTTATTTCCAAAAAAGCCTGTGTGAAACCACAATATCAGTGCACAATAATTAGTTGATCCTGCCATCGCCTGTATTCACTGTTGGTCTCAGAATTAATACGCATAAGGTAAATGTTTATGTTCATCCCTGGTTAATTTGGCATTGCTCAAACAGTTAGAGACTTGCATTAGCGTAATGGCTCTTAACAGGTGGGTTGGGACACAAATTCCAGAAGTTGTGGGACTGATCGTTGTTTCTAATGGACAGCCTTGTAGTTAGTGTCACAGCAGAACCCTGTGAGGAAACAATGTACAATGATTTTAAACCCACTAAAAATGGGTTTATCATTTTAATCATAGGTTTTTATTTTGGGCTTATCACGGCTTGTCATGATGCATTAGATCAGCGGTTCCCAAACTTTTCAGGATGTGACCCCCAAAATCACCAGACCAACAACTCGGAACCCCCTTCTGTAAAATGTAGTTAGGATTTTATAATAATTTAAGGTACAAAACATTAAAAATGTGGTTTGATTATATTATGCAGGATACTTGATATTTGGCTTAATTTCACTAGGCTGTTTTCAATCAAAAATACATCAAATACAATGTCTCACTTGCAACCCTCACTTTGGGAATCCCTGCATTAGATCATGTTTCCTGCAGCAGCGATACCGTCATCCTCCAAAAATCAGTTTTATCAGTTTCTTGTAGTGAAGCTTAAAGGGACTTAAAACGAAGTATTTTCATCCCTCTACATGTTCAAGCCATGTCCTAATGTGTAGAATGAGCCCAGACCTATTCACCACAACTGCCTCTAAAAGTCTCTTTAAAGGGACTTTGCAAGTTGGTCATTTTATACTCACTATTGCCAACGAATGAGAGCCTTCACAAACAAACTTTATCAGTTTCTATGTATCATAGAACAAACAAAGTGCCAGTACTTCTGGGCTTAAATGTAACGAACATAAGAGATGCAGTATATAACAAAACACGGAAAAAATTACAAAGTCTTAGTGGGATTGACGTGCTGATTTTCTTTAAGTTAGTCCAGAACTTCATCTACTGATGTTTAATCAATCATTCATTTTGTACAGCCCAATATTACAACAACAGTTGCCTCACAGGGCTGCACAAACATGAAAACAATGAAACAAAACAATGTAATGTTCAGGCAAATGCTGTATCCAGCACAAGATGATGTCCAACATTGGTAGTGTCCAAATAAGCATCAGCAGCAGATAGTGAGGAGCCTCAGGGGCGCCACCTGTACTTAAAGCAAGGAAAACCCAGTGTGAGAAACCTCGAGGTTATGAGTTCAAAAATGTCTTTAGGCTTTTGTTTTGATAGTGCATAAGAATACATTTTGAGAATACATTTTGAGAACATAACAAACCCATGCTACTTTCAACTTGCAAGATGGATTGAAATAACACTAGGTAACAGTTATTCTTTCATGATTATTATTGCAAAATGCTCCAAATGTATTGACTCTTAACATACGGTCTGATTATGGTAATGATTCTAAATACTGTACATTAAGAAAGCAGACAGAGGCCAAGAGAGGATCCCGGCTCTGATTGTGTTTTAATGGCTCTTAATTGCAACATAATGAAGCAAAACTTTTGTTATTGCATTTTAGCCTAAATGTGGCCCTTCTGAATTCTCATAACATATACTGCAAGTTTCCATTACATTTTTTAGGTTAATTGCGCAATGATCAATAAATAACCTTCCAAAATGTTACAACACATTGCTATAATTACTAGAATATTCAATGCTTTATGCAATAAGAAGCTGTGTCTTATACAACAGCTCTCTTTCTTGCACATTAGCTCATAAACAAGGCAACTCTTCCTCAGTTATGCCAATGTCAATCCATTCATCTTAGCGCAAACGAGCGAGATAATGGCTTCCCAAAAACCATCTCTGGTCGTAAGCCGGGCCTGAACGCGAACCCTGACAAACCGATGTTGTACTTCTCCTTTCCGGCGCGCACGTGAATCGCCGAGATGCATCGGTGCAACTGCGTGGGGGATTTGGTAAAATAAATAAATCACCTTGGCACCGCGTGGGTACGACTATATTTGGCGCTCCCCAGAGAGACTCCGAGCTGCACTCAGGATCTATTAAGAATTTAAGGTGGAGACAGCTCAAGTAGGTCACAGACGGCTCATTTAAACTTCCCAGGATGTTCTCCAGCTGAGACGGACGTCAGACCAGAGCGATGGACTGACGGCACGAGGATGGAGCCGCCTTAAATCTGTGCGGATACACTTTTGACTTTTTTAAGGTGGAACGGCTTGGAAAAGAACTACTTTGATGATGTAACTTGCTGTGGACCACTGGGGTATTTTTAGCAAGCGCTACAACAAGCAAGTTTAAAAGACAGTTTTTCCAAGTGATCAAATAAATATGTTATGCGAGTTGTCGGCTACACTGATTGTCAAAGATTTATTCGAGGAACAAAGCGGCAAAAAAGTCAGCATGAAAGAGATCAGAATCGGGCCTACAGCGAGACAGCTGTCATTTTGCCCGGCCTTCAATCAAACATTTTTGATCATATCTCTAATGGACAACCAAAAGTGTAAAAATAAAGCTGTATCACGGGGGGAAAAAAATGATAATGAAGTCCCCAAAGACCAGAGCAATTAGCAAACTCCAACCACAGCTCAATGTGTAATGCATTTACTTTCACTTTAATGTACTTCCCTAGCAGTTGTTTATGTAGTAACATTTTAGGAAAGCCATTAAAGCAGACAGACCTTAATTTCCTTTGGTCCACACTTTCAAATTCTCATTCAGAAACAAATAGGAAATGGTTGTTATTAGGATAAATATAATGTTTTAAATGTATAGTAATAGCTGTTTATCTCCCCCCCCCCCTATATTTTCTCCTTTATGCTTTATTCAAACTTTTAAAATGGTTTTGGACATCAGCATTGGTATTTCATTTAAAACTGCAAAATGCTTCCTGCAAACAATAGGATTTAATAGTGTTATCGAGAAATGAGTTGTAGAGGAGACAAGCCGATAGCTGAAATGATCAGAATCAGTGCAATGAAAGCGTCTCATGCTTAATTGAGGTTTATAACGTTCTTTTAAGCATTGGTGTTTTAAAGGAATAGGCCGCCGTTTTTTACATACTGAGATATGTTCTTACCTGAGCTTAGACGAGTTGATGCGTACCTGTCTGGTCTTTGTGTGTGCCCTCAGTCACGCAAACAGACCAAAGATGTTGTTAGCATTTAGCCTCTGCCTCTTCCAGTATATATAGCTCCAAACTGGGGTGAATTTAGAAGTGCCAAGATCTTCCACGCTTTCTCTATTTAAATACAGTCGCATGAAAAGTTACATCCAAGTCTAGTTACACAAAATTAAAAATAAAGTTACGCATCAACTCGTCTAAGCTAAGGTAAGAACGTATCTCAGTATGTAAAAAGGGTGGCCTATATCCTTTAATAATATGAAATGATGTCGGTGTATGGAAAAGACAGTAATGATTGAGAGATTGGGCTTGTCAGGATTTGAAACTGGCCTGAAGCTCCCTCTGCAGACGCAATGGGAATGACATGTTAAAGCTAAATTTTTCACAGCATTCTGTCATTCACATGTCTGATTTAGGGCCCTAGAATTTCAAATGGCGAAGTAGGAGCAACAAGCCATATTTTCCATACTGCACTTTAGCACCTGTCTTGATAAATGAGCCAACTATGAGCGCAGAACTGTTAAGAACTGGTCCGGCGATGGATTAAAGGCTTTAAAAATGTGGAAGACCGTATTGTGTTACATTTATGATTCTATAAAATCCAGGAAAAAAGTGTTTTAACAAGAAGAAGAAGAAGAAACAACAAGTGAACAGGCCTGGGATTACTCAAAACAGTGTGAAATATTATATATATATGTCACTTTTGCATGAAGTGTCCCCTTTAAGAAGCATAAAGGGGCACCACCTTATGACATCAGCAAGTGGGAAGTAAGCATATTAAGTTGAAATGAAGATAGGATTATTCAAATGTCCATGAATGAAACAACTCCATCAACTGTACTGTATAGTGTTCAACCTTCAACTCCCGCCAATGCCTAAGTCCTAAAATATTGATCTTACACTGAAGTAAACAAGTCCATAATGTGTGTTGCTCATCAGCACGCTGTCAGCTGTCAACACTGTGGCCATTCACAGCGGTCCTCTAATTAGTGCAGCCTGCATGGCGTTGCATTAGAGAGGGCTTAGCGATATTTCATTGTCTTTGCCCGTTCTCCGCTCATTAACAGGCCTCCACAAAGCACAACACACCTCACATCAACCGCATTATACACACCAGAATAGACGGGATTTATGGGAGCGAGGTGACGAGAAGTTTTCACCGCCAAAATGTAAAAAGCGCTGAAGACCCACAAACTTTGATAATGGCTGACTTTGCTGCATCGTTTACATGGCACTTGCTAATTAGATTGAAGAACACAGGCTTCTAATTAGAGGCATAAATCAGAAACTTGTAGCAGGCTCCAGTATGGAAATGCTTTAGTGGTTCTCGATCGTGAGCCTTTCCAGGGAAACATTTTTGTTCACTATGCATCTGCTGTAAAAGCACAAAACCATTTCTGAGCCAGTTCAAATTTGTTCTTTGATCGTGTTTTCAACTTTACAGGATTACTTAAAGTGCATAAGACAGGTTTGAATCCTTTCATAATTATGCCTTAGTTAGACGGATAACATCTGTTGCAAGTAATAAGCATAGTTTTATTTCAGTGAAGCAGCAATTTAATGAAGAAACGTTGGGAAGATTTCTGATACATTAGCATAACATGGTTGGCACGGCAACAATTTAACATTTTTTACCTCTATTAATGTCACTTGCTGTCAGTGTCTAATGAGGAAGTGAAACTAAACGTCACAAAAAATGTCAAAACTAATGAAAACTGGGACATTCTTTAGCTAAATCCTAAGTACAATTGTGTGAATTATGTTTTAGCAAAAAAAATGTGTCATGTGCACTTTAAAGCATATCCAACTATAATTTGTGGAATAATACAGTATTTTATATTATTTTTGTATATTATATGACAAATTCAATTCTAGTACAATCTAATAAATTGATAGTGGGTAAAGACTAGTTGAAAACCATTGCTTTAAAGCACTACTAACTAGCTCATGCCCCTAGAGGCCATAAGCGCCATCGTCCGTGAGAGTAAATACTACACTGACAGAAAAGACAAAGGGAGAGAGGGATATTGTACATCCAATTACACAATGGATATATTTTTTTCATTCAAACTTGGCTGTAAATACTGTTTAGGTGGCGCTAGCCCGCAGTTAGCTTTGCCCGTTAGCCTGTTAGCTTCTTTGTGATTCCATTTTCTGGCCAGAGACACCAGAGGGAGATGAAAGACCCCCCAATCATCCCATTAACACTTGTTTTACCCCCAGAGGGACTACGAAAAGGATTTATTAAGGTAAGCAAGCTACTTAATACTGCTTTAAAGTGAATTTGTAATTTCATGTTTTTATATATTATTAGTTTGATGGGGTAATCCCAGAGGTAAGTATTACTCATCGTGTTATGCCTGTAAAGTGGATTTTTAATCGAAAAAGAAGCTGGAGAAAGTTATTTTTTATGTTCTAAAATGTAAATGAGAATTGAATTTCCTAAAGATTGAACTAGGGCTCATGACACGTGTGTGCAGTAAACATCCCGTGACAGTGAAGTTTACCACATCCCAGTGACCATTTACAATGTTCACAAGATTTCAAAACAGGGAAAACCATAGCATAATTGTGTCAACTATAGGTATGTTCTTGTGAAATAGATGAACTCACCCATATGCATTTTAAATCTATAAGAAATGTGTAACCGTCATTGCAAATGTGGTCACCTTCAACACATGCATAAAATACAAATGACATTCTGCCTTTTCAGACTGTTGTGAAACCTGAGGACAAAGCAACAGTATTTCTTTACTCTGTGCGACATACAGTATGAAATTGTGTGGCTCCACAAAGAACACAGAGCGACTCCCACTGAAGTTATTCAAGTAAAGCTAATGGTGTAGCAGCAGGCCTCCCCATGGGCCACTATGCATCAAAGTGTAAAGAATATTACTTCTGTTGCTTTTTAGAAATCCGCTGCTGCTCGCTGCACTGTATCCATGTGCTTATCCGATCAAAGATATACAACTGTTAGCCGGTGCTGGTGATGAATTGGCCGCACGAAAGGATGCATTGGATTTCTCATATAAACTTTTGCCACTTAATATACACTGCCTGACCAAAAGAAAGTAAAGCGACCGCCTGGATTTAACTAACTGTTCTGATCTGAGCATCATGTGCGGATGTGTGGATTTCTTCTTTCCCTGATGGCACAGGCATATTCCAAGATGACAATGCCAGGATTCATCTGGCTCACATTTTTACACTGCAGAAGCTTATTGAAACAATACCACAGCAAATGTGTGCTGTAATCAAAGCTAAAGGTTTTGTGACCTGTTTTTATGGGGACGTTTTTGTTGTTGGTGGGCAGTGTATTGTCACCAACTAAAAAAGCAAAATCAGGGAGAGTTGATCTACAGCTTCTAATTGCACAGCTTAGAGTTGATGTCTTACCTAAATCAAAACTGTGATATATGGAGAACATAATTACATTTTATACTTTTCAGAACATGTTGAAGATGTCTGACCTACAGTTTTATCAGGTTTCAAACATAATGAGACGCTATCGAGACAGAAAATTGCATTCTTTGCTTTAGATAATGCAATAAGCACAGTCATTGATATGTGGAACAGCAATAAACACCCACTGAAGAAGACGCAAGCCGGCACACGTTGGTGTGCTTTTTAATGTTTCTGGCCCTGAAATAGTCTTTTTCTATTTTTGTAAGTGAGTGCCTGGACCGTATCTTTTTATGATTATTCATATGTGGATTTCTATTTTATTGCGATTAACTGTGCAACCCAAGAGTCAACGATTTCCAGGTGTTCCAGGTGTCCAGTAAAACTGCATAATGCATTCAGACCTAGTGCGCACACGTACAGGTGGTGACTGCAGGTGCAGCGGGCGGTGTGGACATCACCTCATCAGGTGGGTGAATGCGGCGCTGGAGGAAGTGGAGTCTAGCACACACATTCAGGAAATAGCAACATAACCTCACGTCTACTACATCATAAAGACACAAGTGAAACGGAACCACCGTCTGAAAAGAGGAGGAAAAGTTTTATGACAATGCTGCCGCTGTGGCTTGAAATGCAATAGAGAATACACAGGATTACAAGCATGTGTTAAACGGGATTTTATCGTGACATGATCGCAGAACAGACAAGTACTGCACACTGCAAACCACACATATTGAAATAATATCCAGGAGATGCAGGAGGGATGAAAGCGGGGCGAGTGTCGGAGTGTCAGAGGAAGGTAGTTAAACTAGTCCACTGTCACCAAAGCACAAGCAAAGAATCGGGAAACAATTTTCATTCACATCTTAGCACTCAGCAACAGCTTGTGCAAACCCTAAAGTTATTGCGCAGCAGGAGCGGCTCCTCCTCAAGTGAACAAATGCGAGCGCCTGATTGCAACCATTTCAAGCGACCAAATAGATGCGGTAACAGGATTCGACCGGTTAGGTGTGAACGCAGTCCATTTGTTATCCACCATAAGCTTGGGATCAATACTGACCATCCATCACCAAACCTGTCCGTGTGTAAATGTGAAAAGAATGGTTGGTCACTCAAACATTTAAATTAAAGTTGCAGTGAGTGAACATATGTAAGTAGCCCTGACCAGCCAACCTCTTGTAAAAAATCGCCAGTCTCTAATTGAATTCAGTCACTATGAATCCATCATTCCTTCAGTGGGTCTTTGAAGTGCAAGCATGTATGGCACACATCAACGAGCATCTCACACCTAAACCCAAGAAAAGTGAGAAGAACCATTGCATGAAGCGTATTTGTAGCCCGTTGGCTATAATTTGTCGAGTTGCAGTGATGGTTGGCGTGGGCAAAGCTGCTTAAGCAGTTGCACAATGATTGACAGATACATTACCCTCCATTAACCTTGCCATAGTGTAACACAGGAGTGCTCGACCTTTTTGGACTCAAGAGCAACTGTACTTTAAAAGAAATCACAGAAAAGTTGACTGAGACCCATGAATACAGTAAATACTGTAAATGAACCTACAGAGAAGTATCCCAATATACCCAATATACCTAAGTGTACCTTAACCTTAACCTTATCTTTGTTCTTTTTGCATCTATCATAAAACATGATCGGCAAATAAAGGCTGTTTATCATTGGCAACACATGTGTCTCTAGTACTTTCATCATCAACACTGCTCAACACCAATAAAGAATAACGTCTCTCATGGCCCTATGTCTGTATATGTTGATCTTACAAGTAACTGCTAACAACCAAGCAACAAGAAAAGCTGAAGAGGAACTGCTTATTCCCAAGATGACCATCCACCAGAGAAACAATTACATGTTGTTTTCCTGCAGCCTGGGGGTAAACTTCCTATTGGCAAAGCCGATAACACTACAGCGTGCTGATCTTGCATCCTCAGTTGTAAATGTAATCTTTGTTTTTCTTCCACCGACTACAGCGATCCCCCCCAGTGTGATGTTTACGTGTGTCTATACTTGGGATTTCCTTTAAGCCCCGGGTTACGAGGATCCAGAGGTGCCAAAACCCTCTGACAGTTTAGATGGATTACAGATTATTTCACTGTAATCTCTGGTCATTGTTCAAGGCTTGGATTAGGGTCAGTTCATCCAGGCCAGTAGATGAAAGTGCTTAAGGTCAGCGAGGGAAAGACTTAATCAATGGCCAAGTCTGGATCTCGATCGGTTCACTTCTCATTCGTCAGCAAAAGCCGGTTTAAAAGAAAATCTATGGCACGACACTTTTTCCACAACGCTGTCCCTTTTCAGCAACTTTGAACACTCTTATCTCATTAATGACATTTTGAAGAAAAAAAGGAGCTCGGCCCCACTTTGGATGATGAAACAAACGGCTTTGCCAAGTTGCCACCACCGCTGCTTTCACAATAATTAAACCATCGCGTGAGCTATAGGTGTGCACAGTCGGAGGTGGGTAAAAGCAGGATATCCAGAATATCTTTTCATAATTACACTTTGGTTTTTAGCAGATTCTTTCCGCATGATTGACGCGCCACCATTTAATAATCACTTGTGCAGCAGCCGCGCCGCCGACGTATACGGAAAGTGAATCACTGAATGATTGTAGGCAAAAGGGCCAGTCACAGCCCACGGAAGCTAATGTCAAGCAGCACTTAAGCGATGTGCGCCGCAATTAACCTGTGGCAAAATTACAGGGAAATTACGCCAAAATCATGTTTGCAGTGCAGCCCCTCGCGGTATTTGCATCAGCTCCTAGTGACACCAAGTGGAATTCTTAAACAGGCTTGATAGGAAAGTGAAGTGGTCTATTAGACGAGTGGATCTAGTCTCTGCATCTGTCTACACAGGGGAATATGAGGATAAAGATGAACAAAGCATTGAATAGAAACTTGTATCTGTAATAGGGCTGGAGGACATTTGCCGATAACTGTCGTGAACATTTCAATAGTATAACAATGTAGTTGGAATATTTAACAGCACTATTTCAACATAGCAGATCCCACTGAGTCTTGTTTTGTTTGTCTTGTGCCAGAACAAGACGAAAAGAATTATGAAATCAGGACCAAAACAAGGGTAAAATGGCAGTAAATAAGAAAAATCAGGACTAAAGCTGAACTTTTGCATTTTTAACCATGCGTTTTTGTTTTAGGCTGTGTTGGCAAAAAAATGTTTTGATATATTGTGGCTTCTTAAGATAAAGATATTGCGCCACCTTACCAATATAGTAATAAGACTCATTTGGCAGAACCAATCTGTAATATGGGCTATATATATATTTCCAGCTGGACAATAATCACGGCGCTGTCCTTCCTCTCCCCTATCTTTTACATTCACGATAAGCTGGGTCCCACACAAATAAAGAGATAGCTCAAGATTTCATAAAGCACATCGAGTAAAAGGAAAAAACAGGTAAAAACATTACGTGAGTCATAACGACTTGACTTGAGGAAAGGGTGGAGGTTTTTGTCTTGAGGCTAACGGCTAACACGAAACAAAAATAAAAACTAGTGCAAAGTTTTGAACGAGCCTGCATATACAGTAACTACTTACAGGCCAATTCTTGGCCTGTAAGTAGTTTCCATTTTATGGAGTTGTTTACATGTTATATTGTCATTCTTTAACACTAACCTTTAGCTCTCAAGATAAAAGAGCTCCAACCTTACGACCACTGGCGTTTCCTCCGGGACAGGATTCACATCTAACATATTTGAAACACATTGCAGTCCATCAGTAACTCGGTGTCCTTTACGACATTTTTGAGGCTCGAGCTATCTCTTATTTTGAGTGGTGAATGTATAAGATAGGGGAGAGGAAGGACAGCGCCGATCTTATTGTCCAGCCGGAAATCACGATGGGGAACTGTGCATCTAGCCCATTGGTTCAGATTTTCTGTGATTTTTCCAATGTAAGACTTGAAATTTCTAGCAAATATTATCAGTGCAAAAAAAAAAAATGTAGCAGATATCCTTCAAGGAAAAAAGCTTGGAAAGAACTTGCGTAATAGAAGATAGTACAACCTTTGGACTAGGGTTATGAAGGTCTAACAAAGGAAGCATGTTTTTCAGGATGGGAAGAGAAAGACCAGTAGTAAATAACAATTGCATCTAATTATATGAAGGCTACAAGAATATCTATCAGTAGTTTTAGCTGGCATTTAAATGGAAAATTCAGAGTTAAAATTCAAGGTAAACAAGAGCAAAATAAGTACCTACCACTTTGCACCATGCACTAGCGACTTCATTGTCCCGCCGCTCTCATAATGGGTGACAAACCTCTGCACAACAGAGAGTTTATGTGAAGGTGCTTTTATCGCTGTATAGAGAGGCAAGTCTTCCTTCAGGAGTTTTAAGACCACACTATACTGCAATCTCTGTGACACTTGTAAAACACATAAATGAAGAGAAAAAGAGTCTTTACTGTGAAGTCCACCGTAAACGATAGCACCTGTTTCTCTGTGAAGCCAGTTAATAAAAGCGCAGACAAAATCGTTATCTTGAGCTGGAAATCTGAAGAGTGGAGCCGACATTTCTTTGGCGAGTTTTCACAGTTGGCTGAGAGAGGAGGCACTCCAGCGTGAGCCATCTAATTAAAGTTTACTTGAACAACCCGGGGCCTAAACAGCGATGGATAGATGGGACTTGTAAACCAAACCAGAGCAGCAGACAGGCAGCCTTTCCATCAACAAGCCTACAGTGTCAACAATCTAGCATTAATAATCAGCGCTACGTTATCAGAACAATATAGTGAGGAGGAAAACGTACAGTGGATTACTTTACTGGTAGGAGATGATTGAGGGCCAAGCAACAAAAGCCCAATTTCTTTTGGAGCACAGAATAAAAGAACAGAAGTTTGAATTGATTGCGACACTTGGAGAAAGCAGACGCATTTCTAATGCAGTGAGGGGCTTCAACTTAAAATAAACCACTGAAAATCTGTAAAGTGCAATCAGCAGAAAAGTTTTTTGTATCCCTAGACTTGCATAATTTAATGCTTGGATGGGTGTTAGAATATTTCAGTAGTTGTTTTTTGTTCTCTCTTCCATTTCATAATTTTAGAAACAGGGCCCATTTATACAAAAAAAACAATCCTGGTGAACTAAATCTGCATCGTTTTGCTGTGCATTTTGGAAAAGAAACTTGTCAAATACTAGGAACACTATTTGTGTTTGAAAACAATACAAAATGAGCTTCTGTGCCCTCTGGTTTATTTGTTTTGTTTTGCCTCTTTGTGGTATACTGTAAAAGAAGAAATTGTGGAAAAACAGAAGCTACTGTGCGCTGCCTGCATCTAAAAATCAAGGCCCTTCTCTTGATAAATGACCCCTGAAGTGTTTCGTTTATTGCAAACATGGACGTTGGCAGCTGCTGTATATGTTGCTATAGTGTTAGTGTGGCTTTCAATATATATCATATATATGGGAGGGTGTGCCAGGCGCATTGTTTTAAATGTTGTAGTTTGATTGATTGATTGATTGATTGATTGAGAAGGTGCAGTTACACGTATGACCTGAGGTGGCAGTAGTGAGTATAAAATGGCCAACTTGCATCTAGCCCCTATAAATGTCTAGTGTCATCACCGTATTGGGAAAGAAAGACCCCAACTCATCAAAGTTGCTCAAATTATTTAAGCAACTACACTATATTTTGGTTAGGGCTGCACCCATATTTTTGTTTTCCCAGTAATAGGTAACGTCCATATCGCAAGAAGCCACAGATTCACTGAGGTCGTCCATCTGATTGAGATTTACACATTTTTCTGCAACACGGTTTAAAGCCAGAGCACTTGTAACTTTCAAATGAGCAAAAGTTTAGTGTTCGTCATCATTTTCTTGATCCAATTTAACGTTTTGTCGTCATGACCATGTTTTTGGAGGGAGGGGAAACCGTAGCACCTGGAGCAAACCTGGCTGGCTTCAATGCTCCTCTGATCCAATGAAACGCTGCCCCGCCTCCTGGGTTTGTCCTTGTTTCAGAGCGTGGTGTCCTGCACTGTTCAGCTCCTCTACCTCCTCCTTCCTCTTCCTCCTGCGCAGCTCCCTCAACTCCACAACATTCTTTCACCATTGCGAGTCTTGCCCGGATACCTCTACGTTTGTCCGTTTTTTGTTTCCTGTAACGCCTCTTGTGACACATCTACTGTTCTGCAGGTGTGTTTGTTTCAGTGTTTCAGAAGACGAAATTTGTAGGTCTTAAATGTCTTTAGCTCGCCAGTTTAGCTATTTGCTTACTTTTAAATAACTTAAAGTTCGTGGCAAATACAGACTCTACAGTAAATAAATCCACTGAACCATTGAGCACAAAAACACAGCAAAGATGTCGCAGCTGTACCAAGAGAGAGGGAGTTTGCTGCTTATTTACATGACGCAATGATGCAAAAAAAAAGAAAAAAAAATGCAACAGGCAGCACGGCAGCGCAGCGGTTAGCACCTCCGCTTCACAGCTGGAAGGTCCCGGGTTCGATTCCCACCAGGACAGGGCCTTTCTGTGTGGAGTTTGCATGTTCTCCCCGTTTCTGCGTAGGTTTCCTCCAGGTACTCCGGTGTTCCCTATCACTAAAAACATGTACAATAGGTGAATCCTCCAGCCAGGTGATTCTCACCACCAGCCTGGGTCCACATCATGGAGATGGGTCCAGGGGCACGGCACTGCCATCGGCCACTGTTCCTTACGGGTTGCCCCAGCGGCATCGAAGGATGGGTTAAAAGGACAAATTTCCCTACGGGGACAATAAAGTATACAAACGAACAACCATTTTGATAAATCAATTAAATAAAACATGTAGCAATTTCCAATAACAATGTCAGGGATTTTTTATTGACCCAATGCACTTTTCCTCCATGTTCCCTCCATGTATGTTCACTTTCCTTCCACATCTCCTACCTAGTATTTATGTTGCTATGAGATGAGTCAGCAAAGGCCTCAATTACGCCCACATGTTTAAAAAAGAAAGAAGAAAAGAAATAAAAATTATACTTACTAACTGAAAATATATTGATTTTGAATAGCGAGTAAACAGTTAATTAATATTTTACCATTTGCTGCAGAGCTATAGTTGGGCTCAGACTGTTTCGTGGGCAGTGCAGAGGCCGTTACAGTGAAAGATAGTGTCTAATGATGTGTTTACTGCCTGCTCTCGCTCCAGGGAGCTCCTTTTTGCCCATAAATGACTTTAAAAGCAGACAGTGAGAGGTTTCTAATTATGCGCAATGACTTACGGAGGAAACGGCGCACTTGAGAAAGCCTGTCAAAGCTCAGGCTCGCTGTAGTTTTGAGTGGTTTTGATGTGCTTTGTTGCTGAGGGGAGGTGAACGAGAAAGGAGCAGTTTTTGGAGGTAGAGGCGGCTATTGATTGGTGCTTAATTATTCATTCAGAGCGGCGCAGTCAAGTCTTGGCACAGGCTTTCCATTGGAATGAGAATCGGGGAAATGAAAATACAATGAGTTCAGGGGGGTTTCCAAGCCAATTAAAATCGCAAGACATCCCACGCGGCCAGTTGACTCTTTGAGACATTCCCAAGCTCAAATGAAAGCATCGGTTTATACAGTGGGGAAAAACAGTATTTGGCCAAAATCCAATACAATGTCTATGTGAAACTGACCAAATACTTTTTTTCCCCACTGTATGTGTTAATCAGGGCTCAAAAATTTAATCTAAATTGCAATAATTTAGTTTGGGCAATATCTTCTAAACAGCACAATATGCTGTATAGACCTATGCCTTGAAATGTATGGGGTATTTGTAGTAGTTTAGCCGTGTGGGTGACACTTCATAATAACTATACCTTATTTAGCCTAAATAAATGATGAATTAACACTTCATTCAGCATGAACAATCATTATATTAGTAACTACTACAGTTAACGCCTAACTCATAATGAATAGTTCTTCACATACTTCACTTATTCATTGTTAAGTAGTTATTAAGTCTTAGTCACGCTTAACTAATGAATTGTTCATGACGAATTAAGTGTAAACTCGTCATTTATTACGGCTAAATAATGTGTAGTTGTTATAAAGTGTCACCACAGTGGGTACTTCAAGAGGGCGTACTATGATTTCACAGGTATTTCATGAAAATGTCAAAAACATCTGCTTTACACTTTGTTGGTTAGACAATGCAATATTGATCTAAAAAACAAAATCTCCAGCAGCTTCACTTCCTCATTTTCAAGCGATCGCCACATAAGCCCCGCCCACGCCCCCTCCTCTTGCTTGTGTGGCAGTAATGAGGCTATGGCAAGTGTTTTGCTCTGTGATGAAAGGACTAAGCTTAGCAAGAGATGAGTTGAGGAAAGTATTTCGTGGATACATAGGATTTCAGGAGGAGCTTTTTGGGAGCTGCCGCTGCAGTGCTAAGAATAGTCACTGGAGATGATCGAAAGATTACTCGAAGATGCTGTAGCAGCTTGAAACACAGCTCCATGTCTGTTTTTGATTGTAGAACATTGTAACATGGTAAAAATCTTCAAGCAGTAAACTTTATAATACCCTTCCTCCAAGTCTCATCACATGTCAAGTCAGAAAAATCATAATTACCGTAGGTATTTTCCCCAAATCTTGCAGCTCTATTGAATAGTCGCTGAATAGTTCGTGTGAAAATGTCTGGAACTGAAACAATAATGTCTTATCAAATTGAAAAATTGAAAAAAACAGATTAGAGAGAAAGTCACAATTACGGACTTTGCCAAAATTGTTCAGCTCAGTCTACAGTATGTAAAAAGAATGAAAGGAAATAAATGGAAAGCCCAAAACAATATCATATTTGTAAATCACTGTACTCTGTGTTTTAGACACAACAATGAAACTTGCTTCCTCTATTCAACATAGACGACTGCTATGAAATATTGATAGTGACAGAAGAGATGTCTCACGATGGCAGCACAATGTTGTAGGACGATGCAAAGTCCCCTCCTCTATGAAGGCTCGTTTAAACTATAAACCCGGTCAATACAGGATAATAGATCTTATCCATGGGTCAGTGACACATCAGAGTTAATGTTACAGTATAAGCCTCAGAGCGTCCTCTCTGAGCTCCACTGCGAGATGGTTTGACTCGTCCGTGTTCGCAGCGAGCCTTGAATAATTCAGTGAATATAGGATGTTCCCGCTGCCAGTGAATCAGTCTTCACTGTGGATCCTCACTGAGGTCTATGCCCTTCTTCAGGCAGTGCCATCTCAGTCTCGGAGGACTCATAATGGGCTCAGGTCATGCATAAACTGTCGATACACCCTGAGATTCACACGGCTACATTTCACACTAGGATAAGCATTGGAAAAACAGGAACATCGACACCAAGTAGAAGACTTGTATTGCAATAACATTTATACTATAATAGTCTAAGCAACAATTCCAACTCCCATTATGCCTTTACATGATTTCCCTGTGGGTCAAATCTAAACCTAATTTTCTCATTACAAAAAGCACTACTTCTTTTGATGCAGTAGATTGTATCTGTTGTTCACCTTATGTTGGCTATTAACTGTCTTTGTGAGCAGCTCTTACGTTTTCAACTTTCTCTTCAATTATGTGGAAAAGATCTGGGAAAACTGTGAGTTATGTGTTGCCTGTATTGACCCTAACTGGTGTAAAATACTTTTAAATCTAATAAGTAGGCTATAAAGTGAGTGAAACATAGTAAACATGGATTAGATTATTGTTTTGGACCGCATCAAAACGAGCAGTTGGCTTTTATTCAGCTCTCGTTAATTTGCAACTCTCTGTTTCGATCGGAGGAAGTTGGGAACTTTGCCTCCAAAAATCAGCTCCATCGACAAAACACCGTCCAATAAAAGTCACGGTAAACGGCGACGGCGCGTGAACGTACCTCGCTCATCTTCGGTTCTGCTCGTGGTGCTGTTGGATGGATGAAGGTAAAGCTCCGATGTCTCCGAGACGCTGCGCTCGCGCTCTCGCGGCTTTTATAGCTGATCCGCTCTCCAGCCCCGCTCCCCTCCGGCAGCTCGCTCTCATGAAGCCAATGAGGCGCGTCTCTCTGCACGGATCCTCCGCGCGCCAGGATGTGTCCCACACTTGTTGGGCGTCCGTTGGAAATTATGTGAGATTATGTATAAGTAGGGGAGATGTGTGGTCAAGAAACGAGATCTGTGCGTAATTGTGGAGACATTTGTCGGTTAATGATATGATAGAAGGACTAGCAGCATTCTTCCTGTTTCAGAATTCACCATTTACATTGTCCAATTAATAATGGCGACCAACAAACCGCCTTCTACAGAGACTGGTCAAAGAATAATAAGGTAATTCTCCTGTTCGCCCATGAGAACCTGACTGATGACATGAATTAGCAATATGCAACTGGTTTCTCCATAGGTTCCTTTTATTTTAATTGGAGATTATGTCATCAATGCTTTCTTTAAATGAGTTAGCCTCTTACCCCCGCCTTAACAGAGTGCTTTTTCTCCAGTTCAGCTTTACCCAAATTTAAAAGCTTCTCGACTGGAGCTTGCAAGCCAGAGTAACGCCTCATTTGAAAGCTAAGACCTACAAAACTGATGTAGAAGGATTTTTTTCATCGCGCTGCTGGCGCATTGTCGTCACTTTGACGTTTTTGTTGCGTCTTTATCACAATTTTTGCCACATTTCGTTGTTTTCGTCACATTTTTGTCATTTTTTCATCACTTTTTTGTCATTTTTTCATCATATTTTTGTCATTTTTTCATCATATTTTTGTCATTTTTTCATCATATTTTTGTCGTTACATTTTTGTCATTTTTTCATCACTTTTTTGTCATTTTTTATCACATTTTTGTCATTTTTTTCATTACATTTTTGTCATTTTTTCATCACATTTTTGTCATTTTTTCATCACTTTTTTGTCATTTTTTCATCACTTTTTTGTCATTTTTTCATCACTTTTTTGTCATTTTTTCATCACTTTTTTGTCATTTTTTCATCACTTTTTTGTCATTTTTTCATCACTTTTTTGTCATTTTTTCATCACTTTTTTGTCATTTTTTCATCACTTTTTTGTCATTTTTTCATCACATTTTTGTCATTTTTTCATCACATTTTTGTCATTTTTTCATCACATTTTATTACATTTTTGTTATTTTTTCATTACATTTTTGTCATTTTTTCATCACTTTTTTGTCATTTTTTCATCACTTTTTTGTCATTTTTTCATCACTTTTTTGTCATTTTTTCATCACTTTTTTGTCCTTTTTTCATCAATTTTTTGTCCTTTTTTCATCAATTTTTTGTCCTTTTTTCATCAATTTTTTGTCCTTTTTTCATCACTTTTTTGTCATTTTTTCATCACTTTTTTGTCATTTTTTCATCACATTTTTGTCATTTTTTCATCATATTTTTGTCATTTTTTCATCATATTTTTGTCGTTACATTTTTGTCATTTTTTCATCACTTTTTTGTCATTTTTTATCACATTTTTGTCATTTTTTTCATTACATTTTTGTCATTTTTTCATCACATTTTTGTCATTTTTTCATCACTTTTTTGTCATTTTTTCATCACTTTTTTGTCATTTTTTCATCACTTTTTTGTCATTTTTTCATCACTTTTTTGTCATTTTTTCATCACTTTTTTGTCATTTTTTCATCACTTTTTTGTCATTTTTTCATCACTTTTTTGTCATTTTTTCATCACTTTTTTGTCATTTTTTCATCACATTTTTGTCATTTTTTCATCACATTTTATTACATTTTTGTTATTTTTTCATTACATTTTTGTCATTTTTTCATCACTTTTTTGTCATTTTTTCATCACTTTTTTGTCATTTTTTCATCACTTTTTTGTCATTTTTTCATCAATTTTTTGTCCTTTTTTCATCAATTTTTTGTCATTTTTTCATCAATTTTTTGTCCTTTTTTCATCACTTTTTTGTCATTTTTTCATCACTTTTTTGTCATTTTTTCATCACTTTTTCGTCATTTTTTCATCACTTTTTCGTCATTTTTTATTACATTTTTATCATTTTTTCATTACATTTTTTGCCACATTTTTGTTGTTTTTGTCACTTTTTTGTCATTTTTTATTGCTTTTCTGTTGCTGCTTTTCTGTTTTTCTTTTTTTCACTTTTTGCACGTACTTGTTTTGCTCATGAGACACTTGGTAAATAACCCCTTAACATTGCTTTGGAAATCAACAGGTCATACATAAATACATCCATGTAATTCAAAAATTGACTAATTGCAGTGATGACAATCTGTAAACGTCTCATGGAGAGGTGTCAGACTGTGTGGATTACAGCACTGACAGACTGAAACCACAGTTTAAAGAAAAGCTGGTCTGTTCACCCGTCATTATTACTAACCCCAAACCTCCCACAGGCAGAGCTCTGTGGTCAATGTACCCACCACATCAGCGCAGTTCATTGGCAGTGGCCTTATTGATTCAGAGCATGTGTGTGTATGTGTCCATGTGTGCGAGTGGTCATTAATCAGGGTGGCTTTGGCACTCTCTATATCACTCACACTTTAATCAGAGCGTCCAGAGCTGGAGAGGGGCGTTCACTGTCCCCCAGGAGGAGCACATGTGCACGCACTAATTGATCCCCGGATACTCCCACCAATCATTTATTTAGACACAAATTCAACTTGAGCTATTCATTCTCTGGTCATTGCAATAGTTCACACATTCACAATGGAAACTGAGGAGGACTTCATTCTAATTACGTTATAGACCAAGTCCTTGATTAGGATTCAGTTCATACAGAGGTAATCATTCTCTTCGTTGTGATACAAATGTATAGAAGTGGTTCTGTGTTCAGAAGCGAAACATCCTCAACTCAACCAAACCCAGGCCAGTCGACGATATGTTCATGTAATAAAGTTCAACCTCAAAAGACTCACAGAAACAGAGTGGCGTTAAAAAAGTTTTATTGGACATGACCCCGGCGGATGATTTATATTAACGATATGAAATACGTGGCGATGATGAATGATTGACAGAGTATCTCCCCAGGGTCTGGACACTGGTGGTGGTAGAGGATGAGACCAGGGGCGACCAGTTTACAACGACGAGCAGAGCCGAGGAGAGGCCAGGCGGAGGAGGGTCGCAGCACAACTGGGAAACGGCCAAGCGATGGTTGAGGATGAATGGCTGAATCAGGAATGAGGAGCTGCAGTGATTGGCTGTCGCGAAGGTGCGGTGTGAGATGGGACTGTGATTGGATGATTGGTGAAGAGCTGCCGGTGGTGAGGCGATGAATGAATGCAGCAGGTACGTCTTCCAGGTTGAATTTGAATTCTATTTCAGTTGGAGAGACACACTTTTTGACAGAAATTTCCCAAATGTCCCAATGTTGTCCATGGTCATTATTTGATAATGACTGTGTTCACAAACCTGCCATATTATTCTTATGGCTGGAAGTCCATTCTACTCGCCAACATCACGAACATGTTTTTGATTATTGTCACCACTTTTGGATGCCTTAATGAGGAAATAATTAAACCATTGTTCACTTGTGTTGAAGGAGATGACTTTGAACTTTGTAACAGTTTTTGTTTTATGTGAATTGGCCGAGGAACTACAGAGAAATTAGAAAAGAGGCTAGAAATCTACATTTTGACTGTGACCATAGCTACCAGTAAAATATAGGATCTTTAAAATGTTGTGATGTCAAGTGAACCCAACATATTCAATCTTCACTATTGATACTTTGCGGACGAATGAGAGCCTTCATAAACATAATTATTATTCACGTGTACCTGCACATTACTACACTCACTTATTTTTACATTGTTTTGATCTGTACAGTACTTTTGATGTGTTTCCTTGATATAAAACTTGAGAGCTCATAAAAAGTGGTGTGTCTCTGAGGAAGTGTATTTTTTGCTATTTTAGGAAACAAAATTAAATCATTTTGTTTGATGCTTACACACAGAAGGCAGCTAAAAATAGGCGTTCTCAGTCAGTATTCTTCTAAACATGCAGCTTTTATAGCCTTAAATTACTCACAGCTCTAATCTTGCCCACCCGATCACACCTCCGTATGTGCAACAATCATGTTTCAGTCTGCACGCGTCATGACAGCGGAGAAGATCCATGTGGTGTGAGAAGGTTTCCTGGTAATGTTGTGTTAAGTAATCAGCTTTTTGTCTCATCTTTTAGCTGCGTCAAACGGTTTTGCCCTAAACCGTGTAAGAGAGTTTGTGATCCAGATGTTCAGCTGGTTCAGTGATTTTGAGGAATTCATGCATTCATAGCACTGAATACAAACGACTGAGAGATATCACTGAAAACATAACATTTCTGCATGTTCTGGCACGTTAATTCAGTGGGTGTGATGGATGCCCTTCAGATTACGCAATGGTAGACATAATGAAGGCTTGCATTTATATTGTGCTGTTTAACAACCTGCTTACAGCGCTTAAGAAAGTCATTATTCATTACTTGTTGGTGGTGATGGTGGTCAGCTAATGTAGCCACAGTTGCCCTGGGTCTGACTGACAGAAATGTGGTTCACCCTGACACTCTCTTAGGTGCTTATTCTAGTAGAGGGGCGAAATAAGTTTTGTCCTTTATATCATAAACTCAGACGTATGTGGGGAAAAACACTGTGCATCTCCTTATAAAGCATTTCTAGCAATTTTATGAATTTGCAGGCGGGTTTTTTCTTTTTAGCATTTCTGTGAAAGTGACCCTGAAAAGTGATACTTCCAGCTGTGAAATGTCCCTTTAAACTCGTCCAGGGTTTATACAGGCAAGTCAAATGTAATGCTTTTTAATGCCCAAATACTATATTTTAAAGCGACAAACTCGGGGGGGAAAAAGGTTGCATATTTCCTATGAAAAACTTTCATCAAACAGAGGCAAGGGAATGGGACAAAACAGGCAACTTTCAGCCAAAATAGCATCATTTTGGTATTTTCAACAAACTTATACAGTAAAAAATGAGCGATTTCATAATGTTCAAAATCCAATTTTTGCTTTTTAATGACATGTAAGGCATTGATTTTGGAACAATTCATTTAAAGCAGCACTAAGTAACTCATAGACCTAGAGGCCATAAGTGCCACTGCAGGTGTCGTAGCATATTGTACATCCAATTACACATAGCAGATATTTTTTTTCACTCAAACTTGGCTGTAAATACTATTTAAGTGGCGCTAGCCCGCGGTTAGCTTTGCCCGTTAGCCTGTTTACTATTCCATTAGTGTGTATTGGGGCCTTTGACCCGTAGGCAGGAAAGCTGCAATCGTGGTTTTCTGGCCAGAGACACCAGGGGGAGATGAAAGACCCCCCCCCCCACTCATCCCATTAACAAATTAAAAGGATTTATTAAGGTACATAAGTTACTTAGTACTGCTTTAATGAGTTTTAATGCTTTTAATGCTGTGAAGAACTGGGTACGCTACAAATATGTTTGGAAAGTTATGGATGAGTTTGGACCACAATCAACATTTCAATTGAGTGGGTTCCTTCTTTCATTGTTTGTAATCAAATATCAGGTACAGGGCCTTTAATACACTGTGGTAAATGACTCCATACATGGTGATGAGTGAAGTGTCTTGCTCATGGACACAATCACAATCATTAAATCTCAATCATTAAATCTCATACATATGAATCTGTCATTAATCGCATAGACTTGTAACACACTGATCAGTGTTTAATTACTCTATTTTATCCTCAAAACGGCGACACCCTTTCATTTCGGCTGTTATCCGACACGTGTTGCTAGATGATTCTGTGAAATAATAGAGCTTAAACCTTGCTGACAGCGCACCACAGTAATGAGACTCACAGATATACAGCTTCTGAGACCACCCGCTGACCCTCTGAGCCACTTCTTCTTTTTCACCATCATCAGTCCACACTATCAAAGGCATCTCATCGCCGCGTGTCATTAGTGCAGTTACCAAGTGGGACGGGGCAGAGTGCGTTCCCCGCTTGGACGTTTTCCAAGGGTTTGATGACCATATCGACATTTGCAGGGATTAAGATCTAAACTTTCTGAAGCTGCTCTGGCCCCGTTGCCCTGGCGACATATCGACAAAGTGACAGAGCTTAAGTGCACAGGGATCCTCATTACCAGTCGCTGCCTGCTACTCCCGTTTAATGTTCACAAGAAACGTATAGGCCTGTATGTAAATCCTATTTTTACTCTTGTGAAATGGGGCACTTTTGATCGCGGCTTCGAGTGGTGGACCCAAATCAGTCACATCAGAATCACTAATATGATGAAGTCATCGTAACCCCAGCGAATCTCAATGCCAGAGGAATGACAGATTAGCGAAGGAGTATAGTGCTCATTTTACAAGCTATTTTGGATATTTCTGACCATTGAAGACCTTGCAGTCAATCAATAAGTATAAATATATCCGTTTCCATGGTTACATTTAAGGTGGATTCGCTGCGTTGCATGGCTAAGATGTTGGGAAATTGGTTTGATTTGAATGGGCACTTTTTTGTTTGCTATTTATTTATTGACTGTGTTTTTGTAGTTATGCGCAGATGACAATTTGACAACAGATCCAGATCCAGAGGTACAATCTTGGCCGAATTAGCCTGCTTCTGTGCGTGTTTCCGATTGATGGCGAGGCTGCCAAGATGAAACAGCAGGACTGGCAGAACATGCAAATTGTGCACAAAGAATTCGGGAATCAAACAAGGAACATCTTGAAGAACAATTCAGTTACTCCACTTGTTGTCATTTATGCAGCTTAACTGTAAAGCTAATAATTATTGTAACAAGTACATACAATATCTAATCATTTTTGACTGTTTCTTTTAGTTCATTTCCAAGAGTTACCACACCAGGTCAGTTCTCCACACCATGAACCTGTCTCACTCCTGACAGATTGACACAGTGGCGCTGAAAGATGGGTTGAATGTAAAGGACAAACTCTCCTACAAGGACATTATAGTCTACTTGATATCGTTCCTGTTCTTTGCCTCCTCTGAACAATTCTACACTGATTATGTGTTTTAGAGGATTAGCGTGGGACAAATTCTGGATCAGCTTTGGTATTCAATATAGACTCACATACAAATAATTATTTCTGGAAAAAAAGTGTGACCGTTTTCATGTTTTTTATAAGAAGAAGCCTGTATGTGCCTATTGAGGTCAAAGCTGTAGTAAATGACCTTCCCCTATATGGAAGACACAGTGTCACTGAATGGTCACATCTTTTAACCTCTTAACCCCCACATAAACCAAGCATTTTCTCCAGTTTAGCCTTACGCAAAAACTAAAAGCGAAAAAGTGACAAAAATGTGTTGAAAACAATAGCACAAAGAAAACACTTCCAAAATGTGACAAAAACACAACAAAAGAGTGATGAAAAAGCAAGAAAAAAAATCAACAAGAAAGCGACGAAAGCGACATTCATGGTATTAAAAACAAAACTTAAAGGTTGGCTCAAGGGGAACCAGACATGTGACCACTGACCACTGTCCTTATCTTATCTCAAGTTCAATTGTGTGGATGATCTGTGGGACTACAGGTATTATTCTGGCACATTTACATGTATATGTTCATTAATATGCATTGTCCCTTTAAATAAATAAATAAAAACATCTTTTTTAAAAATGACAAAAATGTGATGGAAAAAGTGATCAGTTTTGTAGGTGTTCGCTTTCAAATGAGGCGTTACACTGGCCTAAAGGCTGTAAGCTCAGTCAAGAAGCTTTAAGATTTGGGTAAAGCTGAACAGGAGAAAATACGCTTGGTTAAGGCAGGGAGTAAGAGGTTAAAAAGTGCCTGTACAAAAACATTCATACCAAAACTTGTCATTTCAGTATATTTTTTGCTACACTCCAAACACCATTGTAATAGCCAGAACTACAGCCACATGAATGCTCCTATTACTCTCTGGCAAGTTGAGTCTGTAAACAGATTCATGCAGGGACGGTCCTGGCTATCAGCCTAATTAACAGCCTAATTTCACTCACGTTAAAGATGCCATTGAGTAAATGGTCAGTTCTCATTGCAGTAATAGTTTTTTGGGGGGCAGCGTCTGGTCAGCATGGTGTTTTGCCAACCTGTGGGCTGTGCCAACATGAGACGTGTAAATCCAGCTCTGAGCCAATTTGGTGATGAAGTCTGTTGGGGAGATTAATTTGCCAGACATTCCTTATGCAATGAAACTGCTTAGGGAAGGGCCCTAAAAGCCAGTAGTACCCAACAGGCCACTCTCCTCTGTACACGGCTTATCAATAGTCATTAGTACGGCTCTATTCATTGGGTTTTATGGGGTTTTCATGTCCCTGAAAGAGTAATGCTAACCAAAGTGAAAACATGAGGGGTGTTGCTGTTATGGTGTTGCTCTTAGACTTGGCTGTGGTTTTGTTAGCAATATTTAACCAATGGAAAACGTTTAATCAAATATTATAATTTAGGACGGATTATTCAAATTGTAAGTTCTTTGTCTGTGGGTATTTGGTCGTTTGCATCAAAATATAAATAATATTTCGCTGTCCCACCAAATCCACTAAATCCAAACATTATAAGCCTTTTCAAAGCTGAGATGAGCTCCAGAAACCATAAATCTAATGTACTGTATAATGTGACATAACAGAGAATGGCTCACTGTAATATGTTTAGACAAGTGGAAAGGTAATGTGATCGAGCGGAGAGAAAATAGCTGCTTCAGACGGATTCCGGCAGCACTTCAGCCCGGGACAGCAGCAACTAATGTGCAACACTTCCATACAACTGGTATTATGCTGGGATTTTGTGGACAGGGAGTCTGGTTTCACAAAGGAAGCAATACAGCAAAGCGAAATGCAAACTTTACCAGAAATAGGCAACACGCAATAGCTTTGAAAATCCATTTTAAACCAAACCTCTTAGCCCCCACCTGAACTGAGCACATCCTAAATCTAAGTCTAACGAGGATGAAAAACCCAATTAAAAAGTGATGGAAAAGCAAAAAAATGCAGAGTCACGATTTGACCTTTTAACCCCTGCCTAAACCAAGTACATTTTCTCCAGTTTGGCTTTACCCAAATCTAAAAGCTCCTTGAGTCTCAAAATATTGACAGAAATTAGACAACAAAGTGACAAAAAAACGCAATAAAAATTTGATGAAAAAGCAACAAAAAAACACCACAGAAGAGCAACATAAGATGAAAAGAACAGTGACAAAAAAGCATTAAAAAGAGCATTAAAAACTCTTCAGAAAGCAACAATAACACAATAAAGAAGCGACAGAAACATGACAAAAAGGAAACAAAAACGTGATGGAAACACAACAAAAAAAGGAACAAAAAACGCAGTAGAATAAATACAGAAACACGACAAAAAAGTGTGAAAAATGTGACAAAAACGTGGCCACAAAGCAACAAAAAAGTCATGACATAAGTCTTAGCTTTCAAATGAGGCGTTACACTGGTCTATAGACTGAAAGAGTCGAGAAGCTTTTAGATTTGGGTAATGCCAAACTTGAGAAAACTGGCTCAGTTAAAGTGAAGAGGTTAATGGTAGAATGTTCTCAACTTATAAAGCGCTTTTCTACCTACATGAGGCCCAAAGCGCTTTACAGCAATGAACCAGTCATCCATTCTCTCAGTCATACACTAATGTATGCAGACACAGGAGGCAAGGAGGGCGAAGTGTCTTGCACAAGGACACAACAACAGTGTGCATGAGACGACCCTGTCATATTGTTTATTTACCAGTGATCGTGAGACCAAGTGAAGACGTTTTACTGCCATAAAGCTTCAGCAAGTTATCAGACCACTTTCATTTAACAAGCAGCAACAATGTGTCGCACCACAAACTGTGCAGATGAAACTCAAATCTACGTGTCACTGACGGCTGGTGAACATGGGCCTGTAGATACACTCAAGGACACTATACAACTTTCTCCAACTAAACTCAGACAAAACTGAGATCATTGTTTTTTTTTTCATTGTTCTCTCTCTAAAACCAAAAAAACATCAGGTTCGGAGTCTCGGAGTAATCATGGACTCAGACCTGAACTTAAACAGCCACATCAAAGCAATAACATCAGCAGCTTTTTACCATCTGAAAAACATCGCTAAGATCAGAGGAATAGTGTCAAAACCAGACTTAGAGAGACTTATCCATGCATTTGTCTCCAGCAGGTTAGACTACTGTAACGGCTGCTCACTGGCCTCGACAACTGCAGTACATCCAAAATGTGAGTCCAACAAGTCCTGACAAGAACCACGAGATACGACCATATTAGTCCAGTGCTCTGGTCTCTGCACTGGCTTCCTGTCACTCAGAGAATAGACTTTAAAACAGGTCTGCTTGTTACAAGTCTTTTCATGGTTTAGCACCAAAGTACATCTCTGACATGTTACAGCCGTATGAACCATCTCGGGCCCTGAGTCAATAATAAACACGGTGAGGCTGCGTTTCAGTTTCATGCAGCTAAAATCTGGAACAGTCTTCACGAGGATGTGAGACAGGCCTCAACACTAACAATGTTCAAATCCAGGCTGAAAACAGTTCTTTTTACCCATGCATATGACAGCTGAAAGTATGTTATCTGCACTCTCGCCTTTCACTGTAGTTGAATAATTGTATGTTGATGTTTTTATCTGTTTTCTTGTGATTTTATGCAACTGTGAAGCACTTTGAAAAGCCTTGTGTATGAATTGTGCTTAACAAATAAACTTGCCTTGCCTTGCCATTTATTTCTGTCTTATAATGCCACAGTCTGGCACTATTATTCTGTGGATTGAGGAAAAAATCCTACAGATTATCCTGAAATATTCCATGACAAATACTGTATTTCGTTTTGGGAGAAAGAAAATATGAGGAAAAGAAATTTCATTGCACTTTTCTGACATGAAAACTGCAGACCCATTCCTTTGCTGTAGATTTTGTAAGAGAAACAATAATGATGTGAACATAATCTGATTTCAACAAAACTGTATAGCAATGCATATCCAACTCTCTTATACCTGTTCTAATGTGATTCCTGTTTAGGGAAGGCATCATTCCATCCAATTAAAGCCCAAATTAAAGCCGGCTTACACCGATGTGAAGGCCGGTAATCAGCTCATTGATCCAAACTCAAACACGGGTCTCCTCCCAGGCCTCGCTCTCATCCTGATGCACGGCCTGTAGCGCTCACTCTTTTGGCAGTCCGCACACAGACACAAGGTAAAGGTCATCTGAGTGCACTGTCAACCTGTGCTTCATGGCCTGCCTGGTAAACACTCCACAGACCAAGATCTACAACACATCCTAAAGACCGCAATTACTCCCTGTCACAGCCGCCGCATTCTTAAGTAGCAACTTTATTTCAACTCCAGCAGACTGTGGTGCTCCCAAAAGCATGCAGCGTCCACATATAACTTTGAAAAATCGTTTTGGTTGTTTGGCACTCGGACCAACTTTTTATGGGCCCTAAGGCTTCGTTCTGAGTTGGCGGCCATTGCCAAAGATTCAACACAATTACAGTATAACCTCGATATAACATTAAAGCTCCAAGCCTGGACAAAAGAGTGGTTGCACAGTTAAAACCTCTGCTACATGCACCCATTATATTTCACAGCATTATATATCCACTCTCCACTTTTAATTATTCATAATCATAACCACACAAAAATAATAATGAATATGATCCAAATGGGGCGTTTTCCAAACCTTAACCAGGGATGGAGCACATACGCAACACATACCACATCTATTTTGAGGCTTATAAATAATGAACAAATTATTAAGAAAACTTTGTAGCTGTTTTAAAAATGATGACAATTACATTACAAATATAGTGTGTCTGATATAACTTGAATTTTGCTGATCTGATCATGTGTCATAGTTGGTGCTATTGTTTTGTGACAGTGCTTTAGTGCAGTGTGTTCAGAGTTGGCCTGTGCTGTTGTGCTGAGCCGCTGTAGACATATTTCATATTCATCATGACAAAGATAGGAACTGACAGGAGACTTAACCTCTCTCTGCTGCTGTCTGCCTTTTGGAAACAAACTGGAGTATTGACTTATTAAATCAAACCTTTATAAACACATATCTGCAACCTCATTTTACATAATAACATTAATAATTTACAAAACATGTCAGAATGCTTAGCTTATGTCAAATACAATGTTTGTCCTGAGCACTTGCAGACATCCACCTTCTCCACACTCCAGAGCTGCTTGTGACCAATAGCTTCATGCAGACACTGCCCCCTAGAGGCTGCATGTTTAACAGCCACTGGGATGTCTGCTAAAGATGGTCCATAACTTTTTTATACAATAGTCACATGTCTGTGTTTTGGGAAGTTGAGTTCCAGGTTGCTGTAGGCATTTCCAGGCTGGTAACTGTTGTCAGATACAGGTTGCTGTAGAAAGTAGAAAAATACTATGTTATTCACAGAGACATGGACTCTGTAACGTGGCCTACTTGAGTCACTTTTTGAAGCAGGTACACTTACTGGGGTAGTCGTATTCTACTTAAGTCAAATACTTTGTTATAAAATGGATGTTAATTGAATTTTGACAAAGCTAAAGATGATAGTGTTGTGCCATATAGATTACTATCTCTGTTTAAAATGTGAGGGATTAGTACTAAGAACATTATAATAATGGAGATAATTTATATGTCATTATTATATAAAAGGAAACATGTGCACAAGAAATCTTACTCCAACAATCAAGTATTTGTGGCATGCATTTTTGTTCTCCTTGACTTAGTTTGACTGACCATGCCCATCACAGGTATGTGCTGTATTCTGGGTTCAGGCTAAAAACTGATTGATTTACGCTCACACTCCTGTTTGCCTCTCCTTATACACGAGCGAGTAGAACAATGTGGTTAGACACATGATAAACTCTCCTGTTCAATCATCAAACAAGACAAGCCCACCTCATAAAAAGATCCGTTTGTCTGGGAGAACCTGCTGTCCCGTTCACTCGGAGGTAAACCTGCGCACAAAGACGTGTTGTAAAAACAGACTAATATTTCACATAATCTTGAGTGTTATGAAGCGTCTAGTCATTGCTTGTTTTACCGTCAATGGTGAACACTGGGTTGACTTGGCCCTGGTTCTGAATGTCTGGCTTGTTGCTCAACTGGCTCTGAGTTCGCTGTCTCCTGCGCAGAAAGAGCATGAAGTTATTGAGATGAACATTTTGAAGACAATCATGAGACTAATGTGTCGGCTCTTACATCATTTCCGCCTGATAAGTCAGTTCTGAAAATAAGACATATTTGTACATTAGTTTTTTTTATCTGTGTGATTTTGTGTTATTATTCCCTTTAATCCTTTCTAATAATACTAATGCTATTTCAGCTGCTAGTTCTTACTCAATTGGAGCTACCACTACTATGATACCTTGAACCTATATAGCTATAGCTCTTGTAAAGACCCCCAAAGCACTTCACATGGCATTTTTATTTACTCTCAGCCACAACCCTGGGGTAAACTGACAAAAGCGAAGCTCCCAATCTGTCCCCTAAGCCGCTGTGACAACCACCAATCACACCACATTCAAGTAAAGTGGTTGAAAAGTCTTGCCCAAGGACATAACGGCAGCATGCCACTATTGCAACTTTGTCAGGACTTGTGGTATGAGATTTATACTTACGTTTCTCCTTTCTCCTCTTGTAGCAGAAGATCAGGCCAATTATCAGCAACACCACCAGTGCGAAAAGTGAAAAGGACAGCACAATGGCAATGAGCACTGTCCAGTCTGTCGGCTTTGGGACTTAAGAGAGGGGGGAAAGAAAGCTTTTAAAGTGTCCTTGAATAACAAAATACTGTTAATACTATTATGCAAAGAGCTTACCAACCACCAGCTGAACCGAGCTTGAAATTGGGTCTGGAAGAGTAGGTACGGTGGCCAGACAGGTCACTGTGGTGTTGCGGATGGCTGTAAACTTGTACACGCTGGTGGAGTTGTAGCCGCCCTCATTGCCGACATCAGTGGTGTTGACGAGGCTGCTGTTCACGGCGTAGCCATCAAGAGTCCAGCTGATGGTTGCCGCGGGAAACCAGCCTAAGGTCGCACACTGGAACTCCACCTGCTCCCCCTCCTGCACCGTCCTGCTGCCTCCCGAGAGGCCGCCTCCCGAGATGCCGACGCTGCCAGGCTCTGAGAACCAGAAAGCCTTATTTGTTTGAGCCATGTCGCTTTACTATACTCTATATGATGTACTTCATGGTTTTCCATTTCTGTGAAGTATGAAATATGAAAATGGCTGTCCAAGTGCTAAATCAGGTCTATAACAGGACTGAACTAGGTCAAAACATGGGCTAATCAGTGTCCAGAATGGAGTAAACCATGGTAGGGTAGTTCTAAGGTGAGTATAGGTCAAGGGCGAGTTAAAAACATTTATTATCAAGGACATGATCAAGGACATGACTGATTTCAAGACTTTTGCCGCAACCGAGCAAAAAAGTATGACTTTAAGTTCAAAAGTGCAGTCAGACATCACGAGAGAGTCAATCTGAGTGGATACTTGGAAGATAGTTAGAAAACTCTTTATAAATGGGCGGGATTTGTGACTCGATTTGAAGTGACTTGCGCTTGGACATGAGGGTGCCCTGGACTCATACAATCATGACTTAAGAACTCTCTGCACTTAACCCAGATTTAACCATAAAGAATATGAAACAAAGACTAGTGCTGCAGAGGAGCCTGTGTACGATCAGCTACCATAGTTTCCGAACCCCTATTTTAATGTCCTTCACATTGGACCCAGAGGAGTATTATCTTTCTGTACGAATTGTTTTCATTCTTACTCGTTCCTACTGTGGCAAAAGTTCCTCCTGCACAGGCTGTGTTCACTTTGTCTTTGTTATGAATATTAAATCAATTGCATGTCTCTGTATTATCGTTCCCTTTGTTTGTTATTGGAGCCCCTCGTTAGCATGCCCTTGTGCAAAAGAAATCAATGGCCTCCCCTGGCAGCTCTATTAAATGGATTTATGAGCACTGTTTGCAGGTTTTGCTATACGTGAAACAACGTATGAAATAATCATGGGAGTCCTAATCAGCAACACAAGCAGCATCGCAAACACACCAAGGAATCAATAGTTTGGGAACCAGAAGTGTGTGGTTGAATTTTGCCTACTATAACTGTAGGAGGAGGCCTAAGGAAGACCAAGGACACACTGGGATTTTGGAACTGGGACTTGAAACGATCCAGGATTTCCCCTGGAAGAGCAAGAGGAGGTGTGCATGAATAAGGAAGCCGCTGCTCAGTCTTGTCGTGACACATAGAAGGTGGATTCCTGAAACTGCACCATTCGAGAGCCACTGCCAAAGACCATTGCTAATTTTATCAAACATTTCTAATATGAATGCAACGCTTTGTCCAGAAAGGCTGCATTTTGGTTCTCAATCATCTTCCATTGTGATGCACTCTCACAGAGATCAGAAGTCACACTTAACAATACTCGCAATTTGTCCAACACAATAGTCCTGAGCTGGTCATTCTGTGCCGCAGAACTGCATCCCTGATTGACATATTGTCTGCCATTTTTTACAGAATCATGGTTATTATGAGTATGACCTACTGGCTCCATCTTCTTTCTCCTTTTGATCCCCAGTGAATACATCCCTTTTTCCAAATGTGAACCATTTTAACGCAATATTTTTCATTACATTTACACAAAAAATATAAGCACTTTGTTTTTTCAGCAAACTGAGATAAAACAATATTTATTTTCTGTCAGATGCAATATATATCTTGCAGATTGGATATTGTGTCACCTAATGATGCAATAATGGCAATTTGGCGACACATTATGCCGCCTTATTTACAGTAAACAATGCCATCAACCTAGTTTGGGCTTTATTTATTTAATATAGGGACAGTGCATATTAATATAGATTATACATTTAAACATGCCAGGCTAATTCTGGCATATTTTCATGTATAATGTATATTAATATGCAGATGTAAATTCATCTGTAGTCCCTAGACAGTTGTGTGTCCTCCTGAAGGGAATAAAATTACAATTACATCTGATAAAATACAACACAGAAAGATTTTTTCTTTTTTTAAAACAGCACTCTCAATAACACAAACCAAACATGACAAACATTACAACAAGACTCTTACAATCTCAACAACTACAGAGACAAGTCAGACAAACCAACAAGGGACAATAGTCCAGCAGGGGGCAGTGAGAGGTCATCAGTAAGTGCTGACAGCTCTGATTCTCAAAGAGACATTTTTTTTTTCATTTATATGTATTGATGTTTCTAATTGTAACAGGGTTGAGATTCCATTCATGGGCAGCTCGGACATAAAGGGTGGTTTGACCAAAGAGGCTTTTTCTCAGAGGGATGATGCAGTCGCCTCTTGCTGCTGATTTGATTCTCCTTCTTTTTTTCAGAATCTCCCTGAACCCTATGAAGCTGGTTGGGGTGGTGGTGCCCTGAGGTAAACTGATGAAAGTGTGGCTGCTAACCTGCACCTCAAACCACAAATCACACACGCACTCACAAACAAGGTGGGCAAAGTGTCTGGTCGACTCATTTGGCATTTTTGAACCTTTTTTATTCACTATGTACTGATTAGTCAAAAGTTACTTGGCCATGAGGGTTTTTTCTAAGTTGTTAGTTGTAGAATTTGTGAAATCAATCTTTTGCAATGAGCAACTTATTTTAAATTTGGTTTTAATTTTTGGACAGGAATCGATCAAATCTAAGAGAAAAAAGGGTCTATGTGGTTTGTTTGTCTTTGTGTTATACTTTAAGTCAAGCTTATTATTATCATTTTCTTCAACAACTGGTGCACACTCAAGCCAAACAACTCAAACCTACATCTAATGGTTCGGCTTAAAATATAACCTGCTGAAGTGGCTGGTGAGACTTAATGTAATAATATAACATAGAAATCTACAAATACTTGACTTGCCCTGATTATAACTACTGAGCCGCTGCTGAACATGAGAAGCATTCAAATCAAAGAGCATGACTAGTCTGTGTTACATAAATCTGAATAATGTCAAAGCTTTTACCTTGGACAGACAGTTGTGCCGTCTTGGATCCGTACGCGCCCTGCACGGTGCAGATGACAGGCCCGGAGTCCTGCCGCGTGACGTTAATAGTGAACTCCACGCAGGTGGTGCCAGTGCCAGTGCAGAACTGGGCAGAGTAACGCGGCCCGGAGGGTGTGGAGGTGCCCGAGGATGACATGGTGAGCACCAGAAACTCGCCTATTGTCCAGGTCATGAAGGTCCATTGTCCCTGCACTGTGGCTTTGAACTTGACTTCAGAGTCTCGCAGTGCAGTCACGTTCACGGGCTGCAACTCGAACTCGAACTGACCAAAGACGACTAGAAAACAAATAGTTGATTGTTAAAGGTTTTTTTGATCTATAACATTACATGCTTCTCAAGCAAACTTTGATTTCCAATATCCATGAAATGGTAAAAAAAAGAAGCTAATTTGTCCATTTCTTATTGCACTTGGCACATCACACTTTTTACTTTAGTGTAGTTTTGTCGGGACATAGAAAAGCAAATGTTTTGATTTGAAAAGGTCTATTTGAAACGTAAGCTACTGGTTCATGATGTTGAAATGGGAATACGGGAATATTTTGGCCTATATTGTTTTATATGTTTCCTCCCTGATTACTGTCAAAACAAATAAATGTATTCTTTCCAATTTTCAGTTTACTCCATTAAAGTAAGTATGGTATTTATTGCAATGAGTCTCCATTTCTCTATTCACCTTATTCTGCCCCGCCCACTTTTGCCTCTTTTTGCTTTGTCTCGGCACTTCCGTTGTATTGACACTTCCGGTAGAGCGCCAAGCCCGTTCATTTAAATGGAGAACAAGAGAAAATGTTTGCCGCTCAAATCTGATGTTTAGTGGATTGATTTGTGTAAAATGGCCAATGTTCATTTGCGCCAACATGTCAACACTGCACCGTTTCTCTGCTCGGCCAAAAAACGGCTTTGTTTTCGTGTAGTAACTGATTTTATCTGGACTTATCCAGTCCCATGCTAACTGATGGGAGAAATGGGGAAGGCACAATTCATGGCAGAACCCACGGGAACTTCTCGAATAAGGTGAATAGCAGTGGTTCCCAAAGTGGGGTCCAGGCCCTGTGGGGGTCCTCAAACCTTGTCCACAAGACAAGTACATTAAAAAAAAACATTGATTTTGAAAGGAAATCTATGTACAGTATTTATTTAAATGTACTGCTTTAAATCTGTATTTTGCTCATATATATATATGCTATTTGTTATGAAGTGTAATTTTAAGCATTAAAACATGACAAGGTGTTTGGAAAACAGTGAAGAATCCTGTATCGGAGGCCCTTGAGCGATCGTTTGATAAGGGGGCGACGGCACTCTGAACTTCAGGAATGGCTGCTCTATAGACTCATAAGGGAAATTATCATTTCAACATTTCACCTTTCTGTAGGATTTTATGTAATCCCTAGTCTAGTTTATTGAGCTTTGAACCCCCAAAACCAGGCAAATTTTAAAATAGGCAAGTTTAGTTCTACCGCACATTTCGTACACAAGGCAACTTAATGCGCCTCATATATAAATTGTATCGCCAGTTTTTTGTTTCCTGTTCACCTGCAGTGTCACAACTAAACTAGGCGCTTAAATGTCAAAAGCATTTCAATATTTAACCCTGTTTGATTGCAGGTACATTTTGGATGTGGTCATAATTGTAGGTTTGGCAGGTGGCAGGTGTCGGCACGTTCCAGGACGGCATAATAATCATTCAGGCCACATGTCTCTTAGTACAACACAACACTCCGGCTTAAGAAGGTGTCAGAGTTTGTTCAGTGACTCAACACTAAAGGCTATGACTTTAAGAGTGAAACTCAAACAAACTCTGGCCACACATGGCCCACAAACAAAATGACACAGGGGTAAATAATATTTTGGGGACTAAATTACAATCTATTTATTGCATCAGTTGGGATCAGGGATAGAGGAAATGTTATTTTATTACAGATATACTGCACTTCCAGGGCTTGACATTAGCTCTACATGCCAAATGATATATTTAAATTCTAGCAAGTGACTATTTTACTCTTGCAATAAGAAAATTAAACATGATACACCTATTCTCAGCCTAGTTGTGCCATGTTTTTGTTGAATTTCCTCAATTCATCAACCCATCATACCTCTAATGGGCTTTATTGTATTGAAAATAAGAAAAAGAAAAGCTACGGTGACCAAAACAGGTAATGTCGTCACTTATCTACATCAATCACGGTTTATTAGTAGACTCTATGACACATGCTTTTATAAACACTGATCAAGTATCGGTATTCTGATCCCTCTGCACTTTATACTGCTCACTTAAAGATGCAGTATGCAACTTTTTATGCAAAAAACAAAACAAAAAAACTTTTACCTTGTAGTGATCCAGCGGTTGTATGAGTGGTCAGCATGACGCCTTTACTTTCCATCACAGTGACTCCAAGGTTCAATTGTTTTGAGAGTTTCTGGTAGGGTATCTCTGCTGACGGACCCTCTCACCAGAAAACCTACAAAACAATTGATCCTGGAGCGTTGCAGAGACCACGGTGATGGAACGTAAAGGCGCCATGCTGACCATTCATACTGCAGCTGCCCACAAGGTCAAATATACACAAATATCAACTTTTTTTTCCACATAAAAAGTTGCATAATGCACCTTAAAGGTACAAATTTGAAAAATAATCTCACCTTCAGTTGCGCACAACAGTAAGCAGAGGCATATAAGCTCCGGCCAACTTTTCCCCAAAAAAGTCATGATGCTGTGTGGATATTCTGTCCAAAAAGAGAAAGAGAGAACATAGGCTTATATAGAGTTGTTATATCCTCTTCCTTTGTCATAATCCTCCTCTTTGGTTGCATCGTGTTGCTATTCTTCTTTTTTGTGTTGATCAACAGTTGTCCCGTGAAGTCCATTTTGATTCAATGTCAATGAGGTTTCGATGGCTGGTTTGCTGTTCAATTTCATATTCTATCACTTACAATGTATTTCTGAATAGACGAAAGCACACATCACTGAAACTAATCTAACAAATATAGTATACACAAGTTAACCTTTACAAGTTTATTACCATTGATTAGGCAAACTTACCGTGGGGCTGGTCGAGCTGCCGGGACCTTCATTTCCTGGTCCAGCAGGTGAGCACTGTGTGAAACTCAGAGAGAGCAAAGTTCAAGTGCAGCCGTTCAAACAGAGCTTATCAGCCCATTGTGCTGTAGGTTCGCAATAATAGGCCCAATGTGACTGAGATCATGGGCGTGAGGATGAGGTCGCCTCTCTCCTGTCATACGCTAGGTCATTGGCCTGGTGGTACTTGGAAGATTAAATATCATTTCACACATAATAACCTAACTGTGTGTCACAAAGGCACAAATTTGTGACCGTGAAATATGAATGAAATTTGTCAGCAGTTAGTCAACAATTAACATGTTACTAGAATTTTATATATTTTCAGAAACTGCAATAGGGCTATTAACATGGCAGAGGTTTTACATAAGAATACATATGCACAGTGTTCTATGTAATTTCTCGTAATCTGTAATTTCACTTGCCTGAACATTGGTCACGATATGTAAGTAATGTCACCTCCTGTAGCGCCTGTAAAAAAAAAAAAAGATAAATTCTCAAGATAAATTAAAACTCCTCATACCCATGATGCCAACATAATGCAATTGCTTTGTATTTGGGTTTGCACCGGTAAAGCCAGCAGGGAAAGTGGTGTAGTTGAAAAGACAGACCACTAGAGGTCTCTGAAACATCATGTAAAGCTTGCAGTACTGGGTTATTTTCTTTAAGGGCAAGTATAAGAGGGATTTTTTTGTGTGACGTCATCCTGTGCATGCAAAACGAAAAACAATCAAACCTTTGAAAGTGTATGTGTACTGTTGTGTTGTGTTATGCTTGCATAATAATGCATGGTAGGGCACAAACCTATATCTTGTTTTAAAACCATTTTAGTGGAGCATGCTTGGTTATCATGTTTGCTTTGGTGCAGATGAAAAGCTGGACATGTGCTGTCTCCACGCTGCACTGGGTACAGGACCGTGCTTCATTATGAGGCATAGTACAAACTGGAATGTCTCCAGACACACAGCTGGTATTGTATAGGCAGAAGCAAGCAGACAACCATGAAAAACAGGAAGTAGATAGTGGGGGAGGGTCACCTTATCCCCAGCATATGGCCGGTCTGTTTTGGAGGCCTCCTCTGCTGCTTCTGCCACCACCGCGTCAGAGATCATCAGTCAAAACTTGTCATATGGAGGGCTCATCCTAGAGTCTGCTGCCTGACTTTGCAGGGATCCAACCATGCCATTGTTGTAGCCCATTGTTCACAACCACAAATTAGTTCCATTCAATTGCCCCTTCATCTGGGAGCACGAGATATGGGCCCCAAAACATAACACTTTCCTAGAAGATGAGACATGTCCTCAGAGCAGGCATTAATCCTTTTGTGGCATCTGTTTTTGTTGTGTCAGCTAATAGCTAATCAATGGTCAAAGCCGGCTAAGGTTTATTGTTAGTGAGCTTATTATGGCGCGCTGCCACTACGGCGAGCTTACATCAGACACATACACAAAATGAAGTGTTAAAGCCAGGTCAGGGACACACCACATTCCTCTGACTGAACAAATACAACTGAATGTATTGAAACATGCAGTGTGCATCATAAACAATTTATTTTTAGCTGCAGCAGGTGCAATTTTACCAGAATCAATGTAATGTTCAAATTACACTGACATGTCATATACACTCTGGAGCTGGTCATATGGGCCATGTGGGACCATGTTGTGAACCCTGGTGTAAGCTGGCTCTACCCACCAGTCCATATGGAAAGGCTGCCATTTGCTCTGAGAGAAATCCACTTAAGAGTGTGAGAGGGACAGCCTTTCCCTGCTAGTAGGCGTCTGCACTGGTTTGGCTATAGGCACTAACTTCAAGAGTTTAGGAAGACCTAGACGCCCTCACCCGTTCATGCCTGATAACAGCTCCTGGCATGTGGCAAAATGTCACACAAGAATGAACAAGTCGCACTCTGTCAGAGAGGCTTTGATGAGGTCACCTTTATCTCTTGTCTGTCTCTTTGCACGGGATTAGACTTTTCCATGTCTGCATAAGTAACTGTTGCTCCAGTTACATAAATAAATGGACCCACTTTCACAGGGTGCAAATCATTATAAAAGCTGTGCTCTCCACAGTAGCATTGCTGCCACCTCTGGCTCAAAAGGAAAACAGGAGAGAGTGAAAAGGCGCGAAGAACCAGCAACAGGCAGCAGCTGTGATGGAAGGACTACTCCACTCCATACAACAACAGCATTGTTATGTGAGACCTACCTAATGTCTTCCCCTCCCCCTGCACTCAGTAGAGTACAGTAGCCAACTCCTGCAAACACTAACAACAGTAGAGTTATGCCACTCATTTTTAACCATGAAGCTTTTGTTTTTAATCAAATGTAGGCCATAGGTCAGATATTGTATTATTACTATTATTACTATTATTATGATTATGATTATGATTATTATTAATGTAACAACAGCATGTCGTTCTGTCACTCAGATTTCCTTCTGACAATAGTAAGAGATTTTAGTTGGTAACAGCTTAAGGAACATGTAGACACATGTGGCTGTTTGCTTAGAGCATATTTTAACAGGTTAAATGGGGTTGGCTGCAGCATTTTACAATAAACCTATCACTTAACAATAAAGGAAAATAAAGGAAACTTTACAGCAATACGTATTGGCTAAGACGGATACATGTCTTATTGGGAGTTTTGTAGTTATAGAGGATAAGCTTCTTGCTTCTAGGCCAGGCGAGAACATACTACTATTGCAGTAAGCATTATGTCATTTGTGAGGTGTGATGTGAGCTGGGAAATCTGTAAACTCTCACTTTGGTGTGTTGTGTCAGACTCCTGTCAAATGTGGTTCTGCAGGATATGTCAGTTTACTGTGAACAGAAGAACTATTTAGTTTTGACCTGATCCAGTGATTAGATAATTTATGTCTTGAACAGATCCAATTGGTCATTTATCACAAAAGCTTCAGATCGGTGGCTGTGTAAATCTGTGGCATAAAAGTCAGACAGTTTACCATATGTTTTCATTGACACGATGCAGCACAATTGTGGATGGCTGCTTAGACCATTAGACTTAGCCCATGACCTACTGCAAAGCGAGATGAACATGAAATTAATACAAATATTTGAACTGAAATTCTGGACAGTATGACAGGCATAGGCCTACTCCCCAGTGAGTAATGTATCTTTATATATTCATAGGCTTGACTAACAAAAGTCTAATTCTATTTTGGGATGAGGAAGACGTCTCGCATCGCAGTAACAAAATCAGAGCGCCATCACACCTCGCGCTGAAGTCATGTTTGGGCTGCCGCTGCACGCTCGGGCACACACAGCTGGACGGGTGCAGACTGCGCTCCGCGGAGCTGGCAAAGCTGTGACACGAATCAATTCACGGATCCTGACGCCATTTTCCCAGGATTAAATACAAAAGCCCTGGTACACAACCCTCACTCCCAATCCACCAATGCGCACGTTTATTTATTTAGCATGGTCAAAGCAAAGCAGCAAAAATCACAAGTCTTTTTTTATGCATCACATTTGCGTTAAATGCAAAACATGTCTTGGGTTTGGGCGAGCAGAAAGCAGCCCGAGCCTTACGCGTAATTTGGTCTTGTTAAAGCGTTGATGGCTGCACAGAAAGACAAATGGTCCTCCACATTAAATGACTGACGTGTAACGCACCCACACAGGTGAGGGCCAGCGTTTGAAATTGTTTGGCTGATGTCTGATTCAACCAATGTCCTGGCTCCAGGGGCGGGACAAAAACCCGTCAATCACAGCGGGACTATAAGCGCGTGAATGGGGAGGGAGGGGGAGAATCCAATCCGGTTTGAGCTAGTTTTCTTCCAATGGAACATTAGCGTCTCGCTGCGCTGTATTGCACTGTACAGATACAGCCTTATTCTCAATATAGCACGGTTTTCCCTCTGTATTTTACAAAACTGAGCGGGTTTTTCCTTTTTTTACAAAGTACCCACACAAACCAACCATGCCTAAGAGAGTCAGAGTGAGTAGACGTTGTTTTTTCCGTGCATTCCGTAATATAGCATTTATAAACCACTGTTGTCTTTCGTTGTGGAGAATGTTACTGCATATTACCAGAGTTGTGTGGTTGTTTTAAAGACATGTTTACCTTTACATTGTCCAAATCCCCTGTTTTTGCCGCGCTCGGTCGCCATTGTGGTTATTTTGATTTCGCGAAGTGGCTCATCTTAGTCTTATCTTCTGCTGTGATTCTTTAGGGAAAGACCTTTAATGTCCCCTTCACCTGTGCACGAAGGTTCGCGTTGTCGCTCGCTTTTGTAAATGTGTATTCTCTCACGCTAAGTGCAGGGAAGTATCGTCTAACTATGTCGAGGGAGATCGCTTTTCTGCGGGGAAAGTTGGCGGTATATTGATCGTTTCCAGGAGGTGTCTCGCGTTAGCTTCTGAAGTTGGGTCACAAATTGCTGGCCTTTACTTGAGTATTTCTTCATTTAGGGTTTTGTGTCTGTCGATTGTCTGATACTACGTGTAGGTTTTACGTTAGCAGTCGGTTTGTCCTAACGTTTTAATGCTGTCGTGATATTCCTCTAACTTGCCCCGTGCGTAAACGTGCAACATGCGTAGTTTGCTTTATCACGGCGGTATGTTTTGCAACTCTCGATCCTTCGTTTGTGCGTTCACGTTGGGCTTCGTCGTGCTCGTGTGCCCTTCTCTCTCAGCCTAGGCCAGTGCAGGTTATGCAATGGCGAGCCTCCGTCAGCACAGGCTGCTCCTGTTGCTGGGCTCTCGTAGACTCTGCTGCGGATCGACATGGCTCTTTTCAAACCAGTGGCGGGAACAGTCCTCTGCTGCTCTTTTTTTTTCTCTCCTCATGCAATCCCATTTATTACCAGTGGATGACTGTGAGAGGAGGCGGAGTCCGCCCTCCGCCTGTGTGCAGGGAGTAGGAACCAGAACAGGAAGCGTGTTTTCACCGTTAAACTACTGTCGAGGAATAACATGACATATGCGCCAATGCACCGCGGCCGGGACTCGCCATGTAGACCATAAATACTATTGACAGATGACAGAATTACAGGCATCTGCTACTGTTCCCCCCATGAACATTTTTGGAAACACCCACATTTGGAGTGCATGATTTATCAGACATAACACTCTCTCTTCTCTTTGTTTTTTAGAGAGGTGCAGCATCCGATTCAGAGGTAAGTAAAAACAACGAATAGGGAGAAACTCTTTACTGTAAGGTGTACCTACCACTAGGGGTCAGCAACAGATTGTAAAGTAATGTATTTTCTCCTCTTATTTTGCAGCCCATAAGGAGATCACCACGGTTTGGCGATGTAAGTTTATACAAACTTGATGATATGGCTATGGTGCAATGAATGTAGCATCTAAAAGCTTTTTTCTTCTAGTCACAGAAACCTGTGCCTCCTAAGCCAGAGCCTAAAGCCAAGACAAAGGTTTGTTTTCATTCTTAAGTTGTGCTTGGATTGTATCACTGTCTTAAACTTGTAGTAGTTATGTAATCATAATGGTAATGTTTGTTTACAGAAGGCTGCTGCTGCTGCTAAGCCTAAGAAAGCCAAGGAAGTAGAGAAGGCCAAGCCAGAAGAGAAAGAACCAGAGGCTCCTGCAGAGAATGGAGAAGCCAAAGCTGAAGACGATGTGAGGCTCGGATAAAGCCTAAATTACTCTTTTATGTCCTTGAACTTCTCTAATAACCCATTTGGTTTTGTCTCTAGGCACCAGCCGCAGACGACGAACAGAAAGATGAAGCCGCTGAATAATACCACTCAAACACAACTTTTACCAGTGCTCCCTGTACCTCTTTTCTTGTACAATTCAGGGGAATATTTTTATCAACTATTTTCTAAATACAGGTTTTTAGTAGTTTGATTGTAGAGAACACTTTTTTTTAAATGAAAGTAAAAAGTCAATTTGGAAACGGGAATTCCATCAACTCCCAGAGTTTTGAAATGCCATAAATTTTACGGTTCTTGTTACTGTGAGTGGTTTTCATTTCAGTTTTTAAATGTGAAGGAGGGGAGGGGGGCGGTCACTGTGTTGGTCACAGTAGCAGGGAATCTGGAGAAAGCTCGCCTGAGAGGACTACATTCCATATGCTTTATAAGGGACAGTGTATGTAATCTGATTTGGGGGGGGGATGGACAAAGGGCAACTCATTGTTTTGTTGTTTATATTGGAGAAACAGTGTTTTAGAATGTTTGTAAGCTTCATTCCTCTGTTAACTCTTGTACTCATGCAGTTTCTTAATGATTTGGTCAATAAAGCTAAAATCCTAGTACTGGAGCTCTTTGTCAGAATTGTGCATCACGTGTTTGGATTGTGTCTGTTCTGTGATAGCATCGCAATAAAACTGTATAGCTGCTGTTAATACGTCCCTGTCTTTTCTGTAAGCAATAGCACACTGTAAACGTTTGAAATTAAGCATATCAGTCGTTTTCTTATCCTGATAGTTTCTCTAGATCTATAATTACTTTAACTTGGTTATGAAATCCCGATTCCACAGTGTCACATAGAAAGGTTTTAGTGTAAATCAAAGTTCTAGTGAAGTATCAAATGTTGATCCTGTTTAATTCAGTCAAAATCTCACTGTAATTCAGTTCAGCACCATGGACAGTTTCATGTATGACGACCAATGAAATCTTTGTCTAAGATCGACTCTAATCTCAAACATAGTTTTCTTTCTAGTTTATTAAAAAAAAGGAAACATGTTTTAGTCAGACATTTATTAAACTTTTCACTGATTCAAGTTGGTATATTAAAGTGACTGTGACAGGTTTTAAAAAATATATAAATATGGGAACTTTTATACCTTGGTAACAATTAGGTGTAAAAGTGTGAAACAAAGTGCAAATAGCAAAGTATTTGTTCAATACTGTGTCATTTGAGCACCTACATATTCTGTTGTGCTGTGTAACTCATGTTCATGCAGTCTAAAAATATACCACATTTATGTGAAAATATTTGTTGTTTTTTTTACTTTTTACATGTTTCAAGTACAAAGTGAGGTATGGAAAATACAGACTTATTGGCAAACATTCTATATTACATTTAAAGCACATTTAGTTTTAAGTGCATATAAACAAAAACTAGCAGCTCTGTTATCAAGCACATTATCAGTAAATCAGCACATTTAGTCACAACAAATAATGAGTGTTAGAAGAGTTACTCAATCTTCTCAGCAATTGGACCCATTTTGGTGCGAATGTTGCGTACAAGGAAGAACCCAACAGTACCAATGCCCATTATTATCTCGGCTACCCAAAAGGCCGTGTCCCAGCTGTGCTCTTTAGCAACTGTGCTGAAAGGAAATCCAGCCATAAATGCCCCAACTGTGATTAAAAAAAGAGAGCTCATTACTAAAATGTGAAATAAACTGCACTTTAACCAAGGTCACACGTCTTACCATTGGCCATCAGAGCGACAACAGCATGAGAGGTTCCACAGAAGTTTGACGGAGCACTTTCACTCGCAATCACGCCAAATAAAGCGATCGGTCCATAGGAACAGAATCCAAACAATGCCCCAAGGAAGAGTATCCAGATCTGACGATGAAGAGGAGAGTTTAGAGATGAGCGTTCAGTAAAATAACTTCATACTATAGTCTATATTGAACCTCTTTTTCTGAAGCGCCGCTTATCAGTGAAACAGGATGAATGACCTGAAACCACAGTGGAGGCTCCTGGAAAACAAAAAAAATATAACATAACATTTCAATAAAGACGGCCAGAGCTACACTGCAGTGAGGACAAGCTGCTATTACCTGTGGCATATCCGGTGTAATAGTGACTCTGAAGAGGTACATGGACACGTACATTCCCGCCATCATAAGAATAAGCAGGCCATGGCGAGGGTTTCCATGTGTACCCAAGCCTTGCTAGCATAGGTCAAATAGAGATCATTTATATACTAAGCAACAGTGCCTGAATACAAACAAGACTCTTTCATTACCCGTGCAACAGCCCTGTCCGAAATTAACCCGGATACGAGGCTGCCAACAAAGCCTCCCACCTCCAGCGCACTCATGTAGGTACTGCCTATGCACACAAGGGTAATGTTAATGTTTATTAAAATAATAAGGAAATGTAAAACAGGGGAACATACCCATTAGAGCGGTTTGGCCCTTTTCCTGCATAAGGTATAGTTGGCCCCATTCCGTAGCAGCGGTTTTCACCCCGAACACCACCAAGTATCCGAGAGACAGCACCCATAGGAAAGGAGAGAGGAGGAATTCCTTCAGAGTGCTCTCACAATTTTCTGAAAGAAAACAAATACAATAGTCATGTATTCATTGTCTATAGGAATCCAAGGAGGAAATTTTTACAATTTCCATTTCATTATGCTGCATTCACAGATTTTCTTTTAACTGGTAATCCAAATTAGAAAGTTATGTAAAAAGAAAAAAGAAAAGACTTAAGTGTTCATACGACTACATATCCATTGGGAGGAGAAAGTCACAGTGAGTGAGTTTCCGATGCAGAAGCCAGCAAAGTGCCCAGCATGCGTAACAAACTTATCCACAAGGTCAGTGGAATCTCAACCCAACTTCAGCGTATCCTGTAGTTTGGCCTTGTTTTATGAGCCCATAATGCAGGGGTCACCAACCTTATTTCAGCTGAGGGCTACTTTAAGAGCATTAAGTTGTTCGAGGGCTACCAGTTAAAAACAAATCCTAAAGACTTAAACGTACACTGTTCACTTATAGGATATTGACTCCATATTATATTAAAATAGCTTTATTCTAAACTCATACTCATACTAATTTTAAGAATTAGATTCAAGAAAATGAAGTGTTTTACACTTTAGAAAAAGTCCCAAGGGCTACTGGACATGCCCCAAAGGGCCCCTGGGTGGCCGCGGGCACCACGTTGGTGACCCCTGCCATAATGTGACATCACAGTCCAGATTTTCCCCGTAGTTTTACTGAATCAACCACTAATATCCCTAATTTTTTAGTGCCATGACCCACTGAAAATGGTTCTGACTCACTAGTTGAGAATCACGGCACAATGCGATCATGCACTACACCACCGACACTTTCCTAAATTAACTGTGCAATTAACTCTTGGCTTGTTGCTGCTGTTACAGAGAACTGTCGTGTATACTGGAGTGTCCTGTTTCTCTATACTTAAACTCCTCTTGTCCTTACCTCCCTTCTTCTTAACTGCGGCATCAATGCTGCTCAGACCCACATCCTTGGGCTCGTTCTTCAAAAATGCCACACACAGAAAAGAGAAGGCTGCACAGAACACGCCCGACATGGACAGGATGGTCCTCCAGTCGTAGTACTGCAGCAGCACAGTGACCAGCAGAGGCCCCAAGCTGCCGGCCAGATTCATGCTGCAGGAAAGCACTGACCACCACGTCCCGAACTGAGACGGCTCGTACCACTAAACAGAACACGAAGACACAACATTTTACAATTCAAAAAGCAACATCAACAATTAACACAACATCTTTTTCACTTGGCAGTAGCACAACTAAGTTAGTACAGCTGTCGAATTCCCAAATGATATAATGGAGTGAATGTCAGCCAGACATTCCTCAAAGGACACTCACTTGAGAGAGCAACCTCTGGCCTCCCAACAACTGTTTATTACCGGAGTCAAAACAAAAGTATATATGAAAACTGCAGAAACATTTCTGTTGTATGGGTAACATGAGTAATAACTGTTATTACATTGTTGTATTATTGTTTCAGAAAGGAACACCTCTATAGTTCTCTCAAGGAACAACTATAAATACATTTGTGTGTAACGTGATGCCCTTCAGTACTCCGCACCTGCCAAAGCTTTATTATTCCTCACCTTTAAACTATTCTGCAAGCCACAAAACGGCAGTCTTTGGTATTGGTAACTGATGCAAAGACAATGTCATATGTTTGTTCATGTTTGTGTGTTTTAAATGGAAAAGTCCCTATACAGCACTTTTCTCAGTCATACACCAGTGTACATGGACACTGGAGGCAAGGTGAATAAAGTGTCTTGCTCAAGGATTCGAACGCTCTACCCTCTGTGCCACTGCCATCCCATTTTAGTGCCACGTTGTTACTTGCGGTAGTGCTAATGTTTTTAAGAGTATTGTGTTACTTAAATGCCTGACACAGAGATTATTGCACTCAGACTTTTGTTACCTTGCGCAGCACTTTTCCACACGGGGGCCAACCACACCCTTGGCCCAGACCATTGATGAACCACAGGAGGGCAAACATGGACACAGTGGAGGACCAGGAAAAGGCCACGTTGATGCCTCCAACAAGGAACAGTCCAATGGAGAAGAGCCATCGGGCGCTGATCTGGTCTGACAGGACCCCGCTGATGAACTTACTGATGGCATAGGCCATGGTTTGACTGCTGGCAATCATACCTAAACATAAACATGACAGTTACAGCAGATACCCAACTACAAGCTGTACTTCAGTCTTGGCCTAAATGTCAGAGAATGTCTCAATTAATATCTCTACTAAGTAATACTTATTAGTCAGCTAATGGGCTTACGTTGTTAAAGGGCTAGTATTTTTGCATCATGCAAGGAAAACAAGATTATTGAGCTCCTGAACAATGGGTTTCATTGACTAATGTGAGCAGATTTGGGACAAGATTAAATTCAAAATGACACACATTGTCTACTCTATTCTTACCCAAGTCATCCTTGTCAAGCTTGATCTCTTCCATCACAGATGGCATGACAAATGAGAAAGTCTTCCTGTTGAAGAAGTAGAGCGAGTAGCCTGTAAACATGCTGAAGAAAATGACCACACGGTAATAGCCATAGCCATTGCCGTTGGACCCCATGATTACAAAAGTAACTCTTAGAAAACCAAACAGGAGGTGCTCTTTATCGTGGGTCCAGTTGTCCTAATAATGCAGCAGAGAACAGCAGTGTGGTCGCTGTTGACGCCTGGACACAGAGTGGACACAGGAGGGAACTCAGCCTAGAAATAGAAAAAAACAAAAGGTCAACAAAGCAGTTTTTGGGTAGGCAATATAAGTTATATATTAACAATATACATATCTAAACTACTGAAGAGAGTAAACATACACATGAACAACAAAAGCAGACTTATTCCAGAGCACATCCTTCCTTTCATCTCAGGAACTTATCTGTGCTGTATGCCCGCCGCCTGAACACTTTCTTTTGACCCGCTGTGCATTCTGGAGAAGTCAGCAGCATTGGAAATATCATGTGTCCCTGTGCACAACCTAAAGCATGGGGGTCTTCTGGATGAACACGCCTTTAGCTCCCAGACGGAGGTTGCGCAATAGAACTGGACAATCACACACCAAATATTTAAGAAGGCAGACCTCCAGATGGTCTCTCTCCTCAACGATCCAATGAATGAATGACGGACAAAGCTAAAGGTGACCATCAGAGCTAGCCTGGCGGTCGTGCACGGGATTACACTGCGTATACGACACAGTACTGTTGTTTGAAGGCGCTATCTCTGGCGTCACCGAGGCTACTGACGTTCCTGCGTCAGAGGGAAACGTTCCTGGTTACCTTGCATTTGAGTTCCGCTGGCTGTGTCCCGGCCATCCACGCGAACAGCGGAGAGCGACCATTAAAATGCGCCTCCCGTGCGCGCCCCCGCGTGCTGAGCTCTGCTCACCAGCTTTACGGCCGCGCGAGACTGGCACGGAAAGAAAACCGTCGATTGTATTGGACACATTGGACATCAACAACAGGCCTGGTCATGAGCCGATAACAGAATGTTTCCTGTTAATCAGCTGCTGCTCCAATGTAGTTACGGTGTAAATAGGACCACCATTTAGTTTACCATACCGGAATTGAGCCAGCTTAATTCCGGTTGCGCATGTGGCCAAATGAAATAACGCACAAAGACAAGAAAGGAAATAAGGGGAGAACAATGGCAAAACACATGACATCAATAACCAACTGGATACACCAAAACCTTAAAGCCTCTGAAGGAAGGACATGCCTTAAAACCTTAGGAATACGAGAGCAGAGACCCCCAATAAACAAGGTCACTGATCCGGCCCTAAATTAGAATCTTGGGTCACAAGTCGTTGACCAAATATAGCCAACAGTGTCATTTACAAAAAGTGAAACCAAAAATGAGACAAAGTAACAAGTTTATTATAATTTTCTCTGGGGTTTGACTGAAGTACCTTGTAGAGCATCAACAATTATTATATGAACACAATCTTTCCACAAGGGGGCGCTGAAGCTCTACCTTGCAAAATGTAGTTGCTGCAAAGGTGTTGAAAAGATGTCTTGACCTGAAGATAAGTCACTTTCTACTTTCATTGTCCTTGTTGCCTCTTTGAGTGCGTTGTTCTATTCCTTTTAATTCGGCTGTGAATATATAGCCTATATTATATCACAGCATAAAACTGTGCCAGGCATAATTAGTAAATAGAAATAGACATATAGGCTAGATCATAGATTAATTAATCATGTCTTCTGGCATAGAAGTCATGAGGAAGGCATTTCAGAACAACAAAGATAGAGTCCCTGTACTAAACAATCAAAGTGCCTCGGACTTTCTATTGCCCTCCTGAAATATTCTTCTACCCTCATTAGGTGTTTGGCATGCTGTGTCTTCTATTGAAAGATTGATCCAAATGTAATTTAAGTGAAAAAATAAATATTCTTAAATAAATAACTATTATTTGGGTGTATTGGTCCACTAATACTATTCAAAGTGCCAAAGGAGAAGCCAACACTCTTGGGCCTAAACCACGGTTTCTATCACCATTAATTTCCAGCCCTTCATTAAAATATGCAAAAGGATTAAAGGTTGGCACAGCTTCTAGTGAACTGGTTAAATTGATGAGAAAATCCATTATTTGTCTACGTGTTATTTATAGACTCAAAACATGTTCTTGATAGCAGAGATGTGCTATGAGAAGAGGAGAGTAGAATACTTTACTCTTAATGTCCTTTCCAGATGCGTCACGGAGAGACACATGTTGTGAGTTAAAAATGGCCGTAGGGATGTTCAGTGCTGCATCTAATCTCACAAAGTAACGTCTAATTAAAACAGAGGATGAATTGCAGAAAGATCCATAAACATCATGGAGACAGCCAATTACTTTATAACTGAACAAGCACAACTCTGCAAACGCAAAAGCTACAGTGCCAATGACTATTCTTTATTATGTCGTGGAAAAATAGTGCTGAAGTGGATCTCTGTTGTCTTACTAATATGTGTTTGTTTTATAGTTAGACAACTTTTTTGAAACAACTTTGATTCTTTGAAACTTTTTGTGGAAACAATTTGCACGGCACAACAATTATGGACAGTGGTATGTGAATGAGTCGGCTGATGGCACTGATTGGCAGCCACATTTCTCTCGGTCTACCCCAGGGCTACAGCCAGCCAAACGCAGCATGGGGAATAAGTGAGTAAAACGGTGAAAAGTACATTGGGTATCTTTAAAGGCAATTTAGAGTACACTGCCAGACCCAAAAAAAAGTCACCACAAAAAATTATGATGGGAGAGTGTGGCCACAGCGCAATGCCTTCTCCAGCACATCCCAAAGATTCTCAATGAGGTTAAGATCTGGACTCCGTGATGGCCTAGCATTCTCATCTTGGAATAAGTTCATGCCATCAGGGCAGAAGAACTCAGTCAGCGGATCTCATTCTTGAACCTTGAACCTAGACCTGACCAACCGCAGCAACTACAGTTAGTTATATCCAGTAATCCAAGATAGTACAACGCATTTCTTTTGTATCCTCACTGAGGCCTGTTGGATGGAGTTGTCAGCGTGAGTTCTGGACCTCCTTTCACCATTTGATGATAAGCCATTTGCGAAACTGCAGGGACTGCTCTCTCACAAATCACCTGCTCTTCAATCTTCGATATCAAGCAGAGCATCTGAGAGAGCCCCCATGGCTTCAAGCTGCAGTGTGGGGAATTATATCCACTACAAAGCAATATTTATCTCAATTTGCGTCCAAAATGAACACTGTTTCCCACTAAAAGCACCAATTCAACTGGGGCTAATGATACAGAGGACATATTGAACCCGGGAGGAGAACTGGCTTTGTGCGACTTTTCTGTAATGTAATAATGTGGACAGATGTTTGCGGAGCCCACACGAGGAAACTATAGCTTGACTTAGGGAGTCTGTGATCTAAAACGTCTACATTAGTAAAAGATTTTTGAAGATAAATGTTTTCCCTTGGATTCTGCTTCAGTTCAGTGTATGCAAGTGTGGGAATTTTGCATTGTGTGCTAGTGTATTATGGATATTTTGTCAATATCTTTGATAAACAGTGAAATTTCTCTGCGTACTGTAAACTCGAGAAGCAATGAAGTATGACGAAAGGCATGATAATACTTTTGTTTAACCCCTGAACGCCGTGTGTTGCTTATTCACAACATACCGCTTCCTGCAAGAACTTAGCAAATAAATTAAAAGTCATCACCTGGATTTAACTAACTGCTCTGATCTGGAGTTGCTGCTGTTGATCAGGTCTAGATTCAGCAACATGATGAGCCCAAAGACTCACTGACGACACCAATATCCTGAATGACCAGGTTATTCCACCAATGGGTTTCTTCTTCTCTAGTGACACAGGCATATTCCAACATGTTAAGGGTTCGTCTGGTTCACGAGACATCATTTTCACACATGGATTGGCCGCCACAGAGTCCAGATCTTAACCCCATTGAGAATCTTGGGGATGTGCTGGAGAAGGCTCTGAGCAGTGGCCACACTCTCCCATCATCAATACAAGATCTTGGTGAAAAATCATTGCAACACTGGATCTATTGACATCGCAGAAGCTTATTGAAACAATGCCACAGCGAATGCACAATATAGTCAAAGCTAAAGGTGGTCCAACCAAATATTAGAGTGAGTGACCTTTTCTTTTTCAGGCAGTGTACTTACTTAGTCTGGTGTCAGGCTGAGTTTATTTAAATATCAATCATCAAGCAAGATCTCTCTAAAGTATCTTTTCAAATAATTTTACACCCACAAATAAAACTAGATTAGACTAGTTCTGCAATGACCAAACTGTAAGGCAATCGTTGTGAACATGCCCCTGTTGTGAGCACATGTCACACCTCACAACAACAGCAGTGTCATTTGTGTGGAGGAGGGACAGAGAGCGAGTGTGTGGGCACGGGGGTCCTGCTGCAGAGGAGCACTCACTTAATTACTGCCATTATTTCCCTGTTGTCTCCCCTGCACTGAATGATGAGCGCAGGACACGTCTTATTAGCGCCGGCTTGTTGTGCTTGCTCTGTGGGAGGATGTGGACATAAACAGTTACTAAGGCGCTTGTTCTATTACATTTGAGGGAAAAATGTGCTGAACAGTGATGATAGTTGGGCTGGCTGCCTCGTTTAAGGCCACACTTCGTGACATTTCATCCAATAAATATAAACTTCACCCACTGCAAAAATAGCATTTTCTGTCATTAGGAGTGTGTTTTGTTTTGCTGGCAATAGCATAAAGTTAAAGGGATATTTCAGGGTTTTTGACATAGGGCCCCATGGTTTATTAAATAAATGTATATACCTGATGCAAACTCCAAACAGGAAGCCCCAGGCCGGCGGAGGGATTGAACCTGTCCTTCTAACCGATTATCCTAAATGTTGCGGAGTATGCCTTTAAAGGCCCTGTGCTTCGTTTTTTATAGAATGGGAATGAAATACGTTTTGAGATCTTATTGACAAAATTTAAAAAAGACACTGGCAGGAAAAAAGTGCATCTTATAATAAACCATTTTTATTGCTTGTGAACTAGGCCAGTTTCCTACTTGATTCCCTCATTCAGTGATTGCAAAAACATGTCAGAAACATGTTTCAGAGGACAGCCATTTTGATCGCTCTTCTTGTACCATATACAGTATCTCTGTAACGCTGCAGAGAACCAGAACCTGAGTTTTCTGTGTATTTTTCAAAGTGAAATGACAAATAGATGTTCAATGACAATTGCCAACAAGCCGTGCGTGACCCAACCGATCCTATTATTACGTCTGTCAGTGTTACACTTCAGCCTTCTTCACTTGTGAACAAGAACTGAGACACTTCTTACTCCTCCAAGATGTCGTTCAAAAAGAAGTGAAACCTGTGATCACATGAGTCATAACATCTCTGCTGTGAACCGAGTTTCTGAACAAACTAAAGTACACACATGAAACAGGAAAAGACTTTACTGATCTCACAATGGAGTAATTCACTTGTACAGCAGCTCTTCAGAACAATCAGGCAAAATGTGCAATCAACAAAGAAGAAGGCGATGTGCAAATGAGTGATAGTAAAATAAAGGTCATCAAGTCAGTAACTAAAGCTGTAGCTGTTTCTACTGTATGTAGCCTGTTTATGCTGATAGACCACAAACAAGTTTATTCTGCATTTTCAGTCTTTGCAGAGCCTCACGCAGTTGAATATGTACAATATTCATGACTTGCAAACACACTTTCTTTAGCATGATACTTTCTATTTACATTCAAATAGGCTTAATTCTGTTTGTAAATAATGTAGTTATTTCCTCTTTACTTTATCTTTGTCTTCCTTTGTGTCTCTCACTTCTGCTGTGTGGACACACGGCAAACACAGGAAATCACACAGGGCTTATGATATGCATAAACAACGTGACAGATTATTTATTGACGAGCTTTTGATTAAAGATTCATAGCTCCACTCACAGTAGCCACACAGGAGCGAGAAGTCCGGCGAATCAACGTGGACAAGCGGCGTTTAATAGTGAATAATGAAGAGAGGCCATTTGGAGTATTAATATTTCATACTGCAATTGAAAATAACCTTGAGCTTCCGCTGAAAAGCTCTGGGTTTTACCTCAGCTGCAGTAAATATCAACAAAGGACTGTAAATTTAGTAAAAGTAGATTTAAAAAGTGAAATATTAAGTAAATTCAGTTGGCCAAAGGATAAACAGTTTTGCTCAAAACTTTACATACCCTGGCAAAATCATTTTTTTTTTTTTATATATTTTTCAAAGAATCTTAAAGATAATACAACATTTCCTTTTTTTTTGTGGTTGTGTGAAGCCATTTATGGTCAAACAACTGAGTTTGCTCTTTTTAAATCATGAAGAAAAAAGAAAGTACCAAAATGACCCCGATCTAAAGTTTACATACCCCAGTTCTTAATATGTGTATTGCTCCCTTTAACATCAATGACTGGAGCTTAGAGTCTTTTGTGGATGAGGTTCTTTATTTTTTCTAATGGTAAAGTGGCCCATTTTTCTTGGCAAAAAGGCTCCAGTTCCTGTCAGTTCCGGGGCTGTCTTGCATGAACGGCATGTTTGAGATCTCCCCACAGTGGGTCAATGATATTGAGGTCAGGAGACTGAGATGGCACTAACAGGACCTTCACCAGAATAAATGTCTGGTAAGAACAATTACTTGTTAAGTCTGCCTGCCCATTTCGACTACTCTGTGGCCAGCATCCCCACAGCATTGTTAAATACTTCATTCATCCTTTATAAGACATTTACACAGTTTACTAACCATTGTTAACATTAATAAACATCTAAACAGAGAGTAGTGACTGTGGTTAAGGTCAGGGAAAGACATTTAGGAAAACGGTTTGGACATAATTATAATAGAGTCTAAACTTATTCATCGACTGAACAATAAGTAATCTGCTTACAAATGATGAGAAGCTTTGTAGATGTTTTAGAAATTATAAAACAAGTATTTGTTTGACTTACTGTTTATCCAGCTGGTCGCAGGCAAAAGAGACCACACTCAAACCACTACGATCTGTGCATAATCAGGCTTTAAAGACATTTTTTAACAAAAACACTTCGTTATCATCATTGCAATATCCTGAGTAAGTACAAGCTGCTCAGTTTTGACAATCTAATTCTATACAATGATCTAAGAAATATATTCAAAATCAGTAATAATACAGCTCCACCGCCACTGAAGATCTTTGTCAGACTTTGTTCTAAGCAAAACACGAGAGGCACTCGGTCCACTGCAAATAAAAACTGTGTTATCCCAAAAAGATTCTCGGCCTTTGCACAATGTGCCCTTTCATTTCGCTCCATTACACAGTGGAATGAGCTTCGAGACAGTCTGAAATTGTCTGTGGATCTTAATAGTTTTACTTAAATTTGAAAAAGTATTAGATCATCAACCGTGTCAGCATTGATGAATGTATTTTGATTTGTAGGGAGTGTTTCGTTTTCTACACTTTTAGAAAAAGCATATCATGTATTTTATATAGTGATTTTATTGCAGATTTCTAAATTATAATTGTAATGTTTTTGTGTACTCACCCATTCAGGGACTGCAGATGGAAAATAGATAGCTAAATCTGGAACAAATCATCTCTTCTTTTGTAAAGATGAATGTTTTTTTACATTGTCCAATAAACTATTTACAAATGCTTTAACAGTGATCATGTAACACTGTGTTACTGCACATTTTATCGCATTGTATAACTAGTTACTGCAAAATTAGAAAGTGATTTCAAATTGGTTTTATTCCACCAAGAAGTGAAAGTGGTATTATATAGTGCTTTGTTATTACAAAATGTGGCTCTACACACTTCTATTTAACTCACTCTGATGATCTGGGGTCGCTGCAGTTGGTCAGGTCTCGGTTCAGCAACACTAAGAGCCCAAGGAATGAGATCAGCTGACTCCCTGAACATCCTGAATGACCTTCCTTCTTCCCTGATGGAACGGGCATATTCCAAGATGACAATGCCAGGATTCACAAGGGCTCACATTGTGAAAGAGTGGTTCAGGGAGACATTATTTTCACACATGGAATGGCACACTCTCCCATCATCAATACAAGATCTTGGTGAAAGCTCAGCTTAATGCAACACTGGATCTTTTGACATTGCAAAAGCTTATATTGAAACAATGCGTGACCTTGACTTTGTGGTGACTTTTTTGGGGTCGGACAGTGTAGGCTGCCACTGCTTCCATCCATCACATATTATTCACGGATTCCAGACTTTCCTTACTGCTAACTTTACATTTGAGTAGTTTCCCATCTAAACAGTGCACCCTGATGTAATGGGTAAAAAGTATGTGTGGACAATACGCCGGAAGTCTCAGTGACAGAGTGAAGAGCCTGCACCTCAGCCGTGTTTGTGATTCCACTGTTGGTTTTCCAGCACAAAGCCGGCAGCCTGATCCTCAGAATACCAATGTGCCGTGCCCGTGATTTGTTTGGTGGTTTGGGAAAGCCTTGCTCCAAGCCTCTTTGTGAAGGATGAATTAACTGGCATTGTATGCTGCCCGCTGAGACGCCCAGAGACAAAATAGCGGGCTGCTGAAGCTGGCTCGGCCATTTATTTTCTCCCCTGAAACTTCCTTTTTCCCTCTGCCTCTGTCTCTGAGCCCCTTCCAGCTCCACAGCTACAGTCTGAGCAGTGCAGTCTGGTAGCAGTGCAACTATGTGATGATTTCCAATAGGGATTTATACAAAGCAATAACGAAAATAGAACAGGCTAAACAAACATTGCACAGACAGCCAATTATCACTGGATGAAATCTTTAATTATGTACTAAATCAATTCTTACAATACTGGGGGAATAGTAACAAAGTGTAGTAAATACAGGTTAAAACAAGATAAATACTTTTTGTGTGCGCACCACAGAGGGTTGCAACTGGATATACATTTGGGAAACGTCTCTACAAACTCGGTCACAAAACGTCTTCCGTCCTGGACTCTGCAGTGTATCTGTATGAACGAGGCGAGGACAAGGAGGACAAGGACACGAACCCATTGGATAAAGAGACGTGTTGTTTTGAGAGAAGGGTGAAGGAGGTCATAGAGATTGGTGCAACCAGCTCTCAACAACACGACTGGAAACAAAAAAAGGCCAAACGAGGAGGTATACGGGCAAGACTCGCAGCTAAGCCACACAAGCCTTCCTTCCTTACTATTGTTCTGGCTAACTTTCGTTCGCTGGAGAATAAGACGGACTATATTCGTCTGCTACAGGTGATGAGAAAGACTGTTGTGGAGTGGAGGGAGCTGCGCAGAAGAAAGAGGAAGGACGAGGAGCTGACCAGTGTGGGACACCACGCTCTGAAACAGAGTGCACCCTTTCAGAGGAGACTGAAGGCAGTACTCCGGTTAACCCTACGTCTAAGAATGGGCTGGTCAGGTTGGTCCACAATGGCCAAGCGTTCAGTCGCAGCGGCTCAGGATCAACACCTGAACGCAAATTCGTTTCTTACTGTCTTAGTTACAAACAAGGAGGATTGAGGTTCCAGCTGCTGCACACCTGGAACAGAGCTGTGATTTCAACATCCATCCCTGGTCATATCTGATGTGCAAACTGTCATGTAAGGCTGTCGACATGGGCCACTCACTCACACGCTTCAGTCACACGCAGGCAGGAAGGTAAACTGCAGCATACAACTGTCATACACAACAATCTGTATGTGGTTCGAGTAAGGATTTGAATCAAATCTTATACCCTAAGTTATAAGATGACCTACTCCATCAGGATGACGATATTTTATGAAGGGAGTTTTTCATGGAAAGTGAGTGTCTCTATTCTTTACTTGAAATTACAGGAACATTTCTGAAGTAAAAGTTTCTGCAGATAGAGTTATCATGAACTCCTGTTCTCATTAATTTGGTACAAAATGTATTCACATGCACGTATTTGAAAGGGTGAAAATCAGTGCCATCATAATTTTGAATAATTTGAATAAAAATGTGTCTTGATTTTCTAACATGAAATTGAGATAAAAACGAGGCAGCCTTTTGAACAGGTTATTTTTTGGTTGAGGATATTTCACTTCTCACTTCAAGAGGCTTCATCTGAAATATAGGCTGAAGCTACACAGTTGTTGGCAGGTTTATAATGAAATAATAATGGATGGAACCAATAACAAGGTTTAGTTTTTGATCAAACTAAACCTGCTTTGCGATGCCCCATAAGCTAAACCTTAAAGTGCACCTTTCCAATATCATAATAATAGAATGTAGCAGAAGTTAATAAAACTCCACCACTGAGCACACACTGTATTTGCCTATTTTTAGAGTTTGTGGTTAGCGTGCTGCTGAGTTTTGTGCTGCTTCAGGATGGAGATGAAGTGAGCCGACTTTTTTTTGCCCTAAATGTTGCCTGCCTTCGTGCTCTTCCCCTCTGAGAGAAACTTGGGGAGATGTGGAAGTCTGTCAGGCAGCGTGTGGGTCCCCAGGCACTCTGACCTACTTGTTCCTCTGGCAGCCAAACTGTGCGGCAGCAAGACTAAAGCGAGAAAAACATCAGTGTGAAGAATAATCACGCAGAATCCTTCTGAGAGATTTGGGAGAGATTTGCAGGTTAAAGTTAAGTTTGGTTTGGAAAGAGATTGCATAAATATTGTCACACTTTTGAGGCACTGCAGGTGAATAGGAAAAAATAAAATATAGAGATGTCAATGTAAAACCTTTCCAAGAAATGAATTCAAGAGGGAAAATGATTAAAGGTTTTTAATATTTTCGTGTAGAAAATGGCCAAAACTGCATTGTTTTTGTGTGGACAATATCATATTTTGAACAATATAAGAGTAATGGATAGAATTAGATTTTGCTAACAACTCCGAGATGAGAGCAGTGTTCACTTAGTCACATAAAATCAACCAGACAAACACGACGATCAGGGCCAATTACTTGAGGTTAGTGGGAAACACATTTTGAACTTGTAGCTGACGAGGCTTTAAGCAACTAAAGCAAATAAATGCAGACAAACCATCGCTTACCTGAAAACGGTGCCAATTCTCAGTCATCCAGGTGATTGATTCTACCCTCTAGGTTAAAAAACAATGCAACTGGACAAAAGCCAATGTTTCACTTAACAATGCCAAGAGGGGAGAAAAATATCTTAATTTATCCGAAACCAAAAGTCCAGTTGGACTGTTTCTAAACCGAAGGGATAGTTTCCACACTTTAGCAGTCTAAGGCTCAGAGCGTCCTGGACTATTGTACAGGTTTATGCTCAAAACCTTGCACCCATCCACCTCACATATTTCGTTTTCTAAATTAGGCTTCTGTAGTAATGACTGGTATGTGATGTGTGGCATGTTATTAAATTATTATTATTAAATTCACAGAGAAAGGGAGATGGATGAACACCATAAGTCTCAATGAGCTAAAAGTCTCATGCAGAACTTGACACACGGCGTGTTATTACCAGCTGCCATGCATATTTTTACACTCCATTTTCAGGGCATTTTTCATCTTTCCTCTTATTTTGTCCCAATTACTGAGCGCACATGATGCATAGCGGCAATCCTTTATTCAGTAAAGGTTACAATGAAGAATGGTGGATCACTCTCCCAAGTGTAGCTTTTTCTCCCCCTAAATGTCACAGCTTTCAAAAAGAGAGAAAGAGGCACCTAATGGTTCTCCAGGGCCCATCTCTCAAGGTTTGACGCCTCAAGGCGTCGGACCACAGAGGCGTCACAGTAAAACCAGGGCTGCAGCATGTTGTTTACCACACATGCTTCATGAAACCTGTGACGATTGTCAGACAAACTCTTAATCCAAAAGTTCAAGCACTTTAAAATGAGAACTTTGTGACGTTTTTGTCCAGTTTGTATTGTCATTGTATCCTTGGGCAAGACACCTGTTCGAACACATTGAGTTACACTTTACTACGACTGTGCACAACTGGGCATCCTACTCTGTGTATAATGTGTGTAAATCACAATCAAATAATTCATATAAAATAATATTGGGATCCTGGTATAGATTATTAAATATGTATTACTGCTGTAAAACTGCTTTTTAAAGGTGGAATCATATGATTTGACCATGCTTTTAACTAAAAATATAGATATATATGACCTTGTGCCACCGGGGCTGTAGAATCTATACAGCATATTGTTTGAAATATTTCTGGACATTAATTACAGAGTTAGACAAAAATATGGAAACCCATTTTCATAGGGCCATTAAAGTGCAAATATTATGTAACATCTACTCTACTTTTTATACCTGGAGTTGTGTTTAGAGTCACTCGCGCATCTTTTAGTGATATTTGAATCTTCCCTCGAGGCTGCTCTCGGCACCGCAGCAACGGCTTCTAAAAAACTCCTCCTGAGGTCAAGGAAATGCTTTCCTTAAAAGCCACACAGCCACACGTGCCGCACAGTCTAGTTTTTCTTTTCCTTTTTCCCCCCATTGAAACAGTTGCTAAGCTAAGGGGAGCAAAGAGCGACTGGGGGCATTTTGTCCCGGCTGTTTCACATCTATATTGCATTTTCTAACTACATCAGATAGTGACAAAATGTTTTTACAACCAAATACTTACCCTTTTAATTTATAAGTTAATAGTTGTATTGTTTTGCTTATGGAGATGAAGTTCAACAACGATGATCTGGACAGTGTCTCCCAGCCATCAGGGAGAAGACTACGGAGCCTGGATCTGAGGCCAGGTCCAACAGACTGAAAGACAGCGGAAAGCACGACTCTCCCCTTCCCTCCCTCTGCTGCCCCCTATGGCAGGGGTTCCCAAAGTGATTCTGACGTTTCTGAGTAGTATATTTGCCCTATTTTTCACTTTCCCCCAAATTAAGTGCAACAATACTTATTCCAAAGGTAGATATTTCACTTGCCGGGTCAGAATTACTCAAACTATGATATATTACGAATGATTTCAGTCATTTAACCTATCTTTTGTGTAGCCAGCCAACCACAACCCACAAGACGCTAATCCCATTTATCATCAAGCTTGTCCCCGCTTTCCAATAACAGCTGAAGTTTACAAAGGCGACAGAGGAGAGAGAGCACAGAGGAGGGACCAGCGGAGGAGAGGAGAGAGAGAGAGAGAGAGAGGAGGGCTGCGTGGTGAATAATCTCTGTCTTCTCTCACAGCCCTCACTCTCCGCCAGCATCGCAGTGCATCGGCAACAACATCCCCATCTCCACGTCTTTTCATTCATTCAAGGATACGCCGTTCACAGCTCAGAAACCTAGAAAGCTGCATGCTGTTGATCCGGCGATGACATGATTCAACAAGGAAAGGCAGAAGAGTGGATCGCTGCGGATTAAGGTAAAAACATTTGCAGTTCTTTACTGTGATGTGTCAGATGAGAAATGGAGAGGACTTTGATCCAATCGGCTTGAAGCTAATTAAACATGCAAATTAATGAATGGGGATGGTAATTTCCTTAAAGAATTGCATTTGCATGGATGCTTGTTTGTCACTAATAGTTTCAAAGCCAGCGGCTGCAAGTCGTATTTAGATCATTAGGTGAAAAGTATATCTTTTCCTCTTACTTTTTTCATTATGGTCCAAATGTGCATCTTTACTGGACATTTTTAATAATAGTTCACAACAGTGGCTCTCAAACTTTTCACACCAAGTTTCTCATACAATATTTGACTATCCAAGTACCACCAGGCCTATAATAAAGATAAAATAATGGCTAAAGCAGGTCTAAATTGGATTAAACTACGCATAAACTGGGAATAAATCCAGGACTAAACCAGAACTTTAACTCATTACTAAAGCATGTAAATGAAATGATCTCTTGTATAAATGAAAAAGCTGTGGTTGGGTCTTGGTTTTGGCTTGACAGCTGTATTTTTGAGTAGTTTTCACACATCCTTCTTGTTCTGTGAAGCACTTTGAATCTCTTAGTGTCTTCTGAAAATTAATTTGCCTTGTTGTGCTCATGCTTATCTCAGCATAGTTATTGTTAAGCCTAGTCCAGTTGTTTTCCCGGATTAGTCACAATTTTCATGCCCTTTTGTTTCCGTTTCCACACTCCAGTCGTGTCGGTGGCAAACGAAAAGTGGAAGCCCCCCCCCGTCTTTCTCGACACGTTCCAAGACAAAAACCTATTGTTCACACTTGTATACTTCTAGGGTTTTCTCATTAACGTCCAAGCTACATCAGTTCTTCATTAAAAAAAAAGCTTTACGTTGGGCGTTTTGGGGCTTGTTTCGGCCCACTTGAAAGGCCGTTCACATCAGACACATTCTCAGTCAAAGCCGAGGGAGCGCTGTCTGTGCAGATCAATACACAGAGCGAGCAGCAGCAGCAGCAGCAGCAGTGGCGACGATGAGGAGGCAGTGTGCACAAGTCCAGTGCTCTCATCTGCCTCTCAGAGCACGGCAGGGGGTTTGTCTACCATGGAGCTATACTCAAATATGAGCAATGGAGGCGTCATACCCACTTGATATAACAAAACCTTTAACCCCAAAACCCCCAAAACCCCCACCTGAACCAAGTTATTTTGTCCAGTTTGGCTTCACAACAACAAATCTAAAAGCTTCTTGAAAAAAAAGCATCAAAATAGTGACAAAATGTGGATGAAAATGCAACAAAAACGTGCAGGAAAATGAAACAATAACACAATAAACAAGCGACAAGAACACGACCAAAAAGTGAAGGAAAATCCACAAAAAAGTTTTTAAAAAGTTTAAAAAAAAAAGGTGAAAAAAATCCCCCACCAAAAAAAGCATTAAAAAACCCAACAAAAGTGTGACAAAAACATGCCGGAAAAACAACAATAACACTATTAAAAAACCCCGACATAAACACAACAAAAAAGTGACAAAAAGCAAAGGAAAAAGTGATTAAAAAGCAAAAGCAAAAAAGACAAAAAAACCTACGAAAACACGACAAAAAAGAGACGGCAAAAACACTTCTAAGTCTTAGCTTTCAAATGAGGCATTTCTCTGGCCTATGGGCTGTGAGCTCCAGTCGAGAAGCTTTTAGATTACGCATTATCTCCGGTTCGACTTTACCCAAATCTAGAAGCTTCTCGACTGGAGAGCAACAGTGTAACGACACATTTGAAACCTAAGACCTACAAACCGACTGTTTTGTCACATTGAAGTGTTTTTGACGTGTTTTCAGCTCATTTTTTGTCATGTTTTGGTTTATTTTTGTTCTTTTATCATTGCTTTCTTTGTTGCTTTTTTCTTGTTTTCTCCATTTTTTCCATCACACTCTCGTCATATTTTTTTGGCTTTTCCAGAACGTTTTTTGTGGTTTTTGTCACGTTTTTGTGGCTTTTTTTTTGTTGCTTGTTTGTTGTTTCATCTTAGATTTTTCGATTTGTTTAAAGCCAGACTGGAGAAAACGTGCTCGGTTCAGGCGGGGGGTCAGAGGTCAACTGTCATGATCTGCTGCACTTGGTCAGGTCTATACCAAGATGACAACGCCAGGGTTCATCAGTGATTCAGGGAGTATGAGACATCATTTTCACAACGCCGCCACAGAGTTCAGACTTCACCCCATTGAGAATCTTTGGGATGAGCTGGAGAAGGCTTTGCTCAGTGGTCACACTCCCCCATCATCAACACAATATTTGGGGGAAAGATTAACCCCTTGTCCCCCGTCTTAACCAAGCGCACTTTCTCCAGTTCGGCTTCACCCAAATTTAGAAGCTTCTCGACTCTCACAGCCTGCAGGCCAGTGTAACGCCTCATTTGAAAGCTAAGACCTACAAAACTCATCTTAGCTTCATCCTCGTTATGATTGTCACATTTTTGTCCTTTTTGGTTGTGTTTTCATCATGTTGTTGTTGGTTTTTTGACATGTTTTGGTCCCATTTTTGTGGCTTGATCCACAGTTACATGGATCACTGCCACAGTAACCGGATTACACACAAAAAACACGAAATCTGGCCAATACGCACCAAAAAGAAGTTTTGAAAAGGTGATAATAAACCTGACAGTAATGCGACAAGAAAGCAACGAAAATGTGACAAAAACATGATGAAAATGTGTCATAAAAAATGTGACACGTGATATCAAAAACAAGGATGAAGCTTAGATGGGGTTTGCAGGTCTTAGCTTTCAAATGAGGCGTTACTGAGCTGTCAACTCTCCACTGAAGAAGCTTTAATATTTGGGTAACAATGGAGAAAATGTGCTTGGGTTAAGGGGTTAATACAACACATTTTGGGACCCTTCTTTTCCTATTCCTGTCGTTTACATTGTTCCTTGTTTGTGCAGCACTTTGGAAACTGTCTTAGTTGTTGAAATGTGCTTAATGAATAAAGTTGGATTGATGATTTCTTTTTGGTCAGTCAGGTGAGAAGTGCAGCTCGACTGACCCTGGTATCCCCAAACCCTTACTGACCAAATTAAAACCTAATAAAAGCAAATCGACTAAAACTCAGTGTTTGCATAGGTTTTTAAAAAAAACATTAAAACCCTCAAGAATTGCATTGCAGTCTTCTCAGTCGTACCTTTTCTATTTACCAACATTAACGAATCCAAAATCGCCTGCAGGATTTTACTCCAACCTCCAGTGTCAGATCTGCATCTCACAAGGCGGTTCATTCTGGGAAACAAAAGCGCTTTGCTGATTTAAAGACAGATGGAATAGGAGGGGTTGGATTGCAATCAATAGAAGGATGCAGACGATTACATTTCAGTGTATACATAGCTGTGATTGCTTACTGTATTTGTGTGTGTGCATCGGCAAAGGGCTCTGCGGGAGGCTGGTAAACACAATCAAGGATGAATATATGTAGATTTATTCAGATATCGCTATACATTTTACATTTTCTGTCTGATTTCACAATGCAAAAAACTGTCTCAACGGACGGGATATGATCAATACTCAGAATTCAAATCGGAAATGTAAGTATTTATGAAGCAGTTTTACAAAGCGCGCGATGGAAAGGAAATCTGATGTCACTCGAAGGCAAAATCCTTGTCCATAACGTGCGAGCGAAGCTGTTTGTGGCTTTGATCACAACAGTAATTGGATTAAGCTCATTTCATGGCCGACAGACTTTTACACTTGTACGCCGCAGCGTTTTGAGTGGCACGTCCCTCTGGCCAATCACTTGATTACTGTCATAAGAGAGCCGTGCACTCAACACAATTATTACTTTGATAAGGATCACTGAAGCCATTCTGAGATAAAAACGTAGTTATGCCGAGGGCCTCAGAGGAAATACGCTCACAATTATTTACTCCGTCAACAAGAAAAAGATGCTAATTATTGTGACGGAGGCGGCGGAGAAGAGATTTACTAAATTACACTTCTCAGACAGACAACATGAGATTATCACAGGTAGCAAAATCATCTGACGTTCTCAATAACTTACACTGATTACTGATACTGCTGTTTCGGATATTATAAATGCAAGAATAAACGCATTTTGAAGGGGGTAATAAACAAAATCTACTTTTTAGAGCTTTTTACAATGTTGTTCTCTCATCAAAAACAGACCTGAGTGTTTTTCGTGTGCTTTCGAACCGCCAGCCCGTCTTCTCCAGTGGCTCCTGAGTGTCCAGGATGTGCTTTCAACTCTCCATCTCTTACGAAAATCCTTCCATTGTGGTAAAAAACACTTATCATAGTTTCAGAACAGCCACACAAGAAAATCTGTTTTTTTGTTAGTTTCTCTTTATTGAAATGGCTGGATAGCAAAGGGGAGCAAAGGGAGGAGCTTATGGGGAGATTGCTTGAAAATCAGGAAATTAAAGTACTGGATATTTTTGTTTCAGCTCTTTCAGATAAATTTTCCAACAAAGTGTAATGCACTGAAAAATCTGAGTATATTACACATACTAGCTGTAAATCACAGTATAACCCCCTTTTAAAAAGTGGGTTCATTCACTTATTTTTATATTTTTAACTACACAACCAAACAGAAAATAATACGTTTTTGAACTGTGCAAGAGTACTGTTTGATAGGCCTTTTTCTAATGTAATATAGTCTGTCATATGGTTCTGCCTGAATGGTGCAATGTTATTATTATCATCTTCTTTTGTTTATGATTGACTGGCTCCAACACAACAGCCTTTAAGCGAAACAGACAGACTGTTGGCTGATTATGTTTTATATTCAGAAAATAAGTGCTAAACTAAGTTCTGAGGTGTTAGATAGTGTGAAATGCTTGTTCACTGTTCTATAATGCTTATCCCAAAACATATTCTAACATAGCACCTTTTCTGCAGAGGCAGGAGTGTGAACTGTTCGTTTGGCAGAGTGAGATTGAGACTCATTAACACATTCACACTCAAATGTTCACACTGTTTGGATCAATTCACACACGCCAAAGGATCTCTTTAAGAGTGTTATTAAGCACCCATAATAAGACACATTTACAGCAGGATACTCCAAGTTGAGACCAAACATATGTGTCTAGTGCATTAAACCTTTTTTTGTGTGAGTGTAGAGATGATTGCTAGTGTTTGTTATAAACCGGCTATTTAAGTATGAGTAAGTTGGTGAGTAAAATAGGCCTAATTTCAGAATGATTTGGAATATTTTTAAACAAAACATTAGTAAAAGGCCCTCTGTACCAATGCAAAACCAATTGTCTATTTCAGTGGTTCTCAAACTGCGGTACTTGGGCTTCTTCAGGTGCAATCATCATCTGCACTTTTAGACTTTTAGAGGTTTTAAGTACGTAGCTTTTTTCATGCTTTAGTAATGCATTTCATTTTTTGATTTATTTTCTGGTTTACATGATTTTGTCCAATTTAGGCCTATTTAAAGAGGGGGTATTATGCTTTTTTCAGCCACATAGCACCAGTCTATAGCACACTACAATGATGACCAAACCTTCTGTTGGTCTGTAAATGCAGTAAATTAGAATAACTGCCTTGTATAAAATTGCTCTTTCAAAATGGTGGTAGCAAATGACTTGAAATAGGCCCCTGTCTCTTTAAGAACCTCTGACCCTTTCCGACACGCCCCTCCACACGCTGTCTGTGGCATCACAACAACACTCCGCTTGTCTCAACAGAAACTACGATCGGTGCATTTTAATTTTTATTGTTGGAAAGGAGCTACTGTTTATCACTTTGTGAACAATGGCCACACAGGATATTATTTGGAAACGAACCTTCCACACCGGACGCTTGGAAGGGGCTCTTGCCTGAAAAATAACTGCTGTTTGGAGGCTTCTCTTTGCATCTGCCCTATGGATCTCTAACTATACCCCCATGGACGACACCAGGATCTGCAGGAGCCCATACGACTCAAAAGACGGACATTATCTGTGCAGGTGGACAATGGTTTTTACCCCGTTAGCTTGTTATAATCGACTACAGCTCATTGTTGATGAAAAGTCTGCAATAAACCACAAATGTGTAAAGCCAGGCTCATTGTGTGATCATCGTAAAGGCTGCTTCGAGTAGTTGCTGCTTTATTGACGTTATTTGTGCATAATATGCTGCCGGTTTTCAATGAATGTGAAGGTGAAGGTTGTTAGCTTGTCGCGGCTAATAGTGCCTTAGCTCCGGGAGAAACCACTCGGCTACGACTCACTGTAGATGAAATGTGAGCAATAAACTACGAAATCAACAAACCAGGCTCCGTGTATGATCGTCATAAAGGCTGCTTCAAGCAGTTGCCTGTTTAGTGACGTTTTCAATGCATAATATGCTGCTTGTATTCAGTGAATTTTCCCGTTAGCTTGTCGCGGCTAGCTTGTTAGCTCCGGGAGAAAACCACTCGGCTATGACCCATTGTAGATGAAATGTGAGCAATAAACTTCCAAATCAACAAGCCAGGCTCCGTGTGTGATCATTGTTAAACGGTTCTTTATGTGTGTGGTGGTTTTATTGACTTTGTGTGCGCATATTTCTCGTTTTCACGTGATGACTCGAGGTTTAGCTTAGCATTAGCTTTCACCGGAGGCTCTGTGCATCATCAAGGCCCAGCGCAGAACCAGACACTGAAATAAGTGTTCTTGTCACCGGTTTGAATCCTGGGTGTTTCGGTAACAGAAACACTGATGTGTGTCTTTGTAAAAGTTTCAGAACTGTAACTCCGGTTCACAACACATGAAGCTAATCCTCCATGATGACTGTTTACATCTTAGGGCTAGACACTGCGGGGAGAGGGTTCTGCTGAGGAGCAGTGGTTGGTTACTCGGCTGGTGACGAAAGGTCGGAGGCGTATCCTGGAGGTCGAGGGCGTTTCCTGAAGGAATCAGGCGTTTTATCCCTAAAATGGCCGCCATCAGAGTTTCTACAGATTACTCGAAAATACGTGAATGTGCTAAGGCAACACTTCAGGCATGTTTTTAATGAGGGAATGACTTAATAACATGATGTAAAGCTTGAAAAAGTCCATTTTGCATAATACCCCCCCTTTAATTGTTTTATTGAGCCAGGTTTACACTTAACCCTTGTGTGCCCCATAATTCAGAGTTACACTCGTGGTCACCTGGGGTCATTTTTGACCCCATTTTGTTTCTCGAATATCTCAGTCATAAAATAACCTTTTTCAACAAGTTTGGGTTCTATCTTTAGCGTAGCTTCAGACTAATGGCCTGATACAAAAACTTTGTGTTTTTTATTTTTTTTCAGTGTGTAGGCCTTGTTTATGTAAAAAACAAAAAACAAATCCTTAACAAACAACAGTCATAAAACATCAAAAATCGAATTCTGAGGATAACTCGGACTATCTGGTCAGTTTCCAAGTGGAAATAGTCAAACTTTTGTGTTAATGCAATTTTTGAATTTTCTCATACATTTGAATGAGAACAAATAGTTACACTCGTGGTCACCTGGGGTCATTTTTGACCCCATTTTGTTTCTCTAATATTTCACTCATAAAATAACATTTTGAAATAAATGTGGGTTCTATCTTTAGTTTGACTTTATAAAAATGCACTGATAGTAAATTTACCAGTTTTTATTATTTTTTGGGTCGGTGGGACATGTTTATGTAAAAAAAGTCAAATTTTGAGCCAAAAATGGCCCTGTAGCACTGAAAATCCTGAAGTGGATATAACTCGAAGTATTTGGTGAATTGGGCACTGGGAGAGGCTCAAAGGTAGAGCAGGTTCTGTTTTTGAAAAATGATTCATTTTTGAATGAGAGCAAATAGTTACACTCGTGGTCTCTGGGGTCATTTCTGACCCCGGCAAAACCCCATTCATTTCAATGGACGTGAGCCAATCCTGCATGTTTTCTGTCTTTGACCTTTTGTACCGACTTCATTTGTGCTTCAGATATGAAACCATTATTATGTTTCCATCCCAGAGGATCTCCTTGACATGCACATTAATCAGATTTTGAATTCACATATTTTTACAATAGTTACAGGGCCTAAAGCCTGAAAACAGCAGCAGCTCTCCATTTATTTTAATGTGGAGTGTATATTTAAAAAAGTTATGGATTTGGAGTTGAAATGAAGTTGGTATGAAAGACAAAAGTCAAAAATATAGCTGGAATCACAGACATGGAGGACACTGCCCTTTGTATCAGGCCATTAGTCTGAAGCTACACTAAAGATAGAACCCAAACTTGTTGAAAAAGGTTATTTTATGACTGAGATATTAGAGAAACAAAATGGGGTCAAAAATGACCCCAGGTGACCACGAGTGTAACTCTTTCTCATAACATTGTAATCACTTAATCAAAAAATAAAAAATAAAAAATCCTGGTAAAAGTCATGGATGTTAACGCATATCTGAAAATTCAGACCATTTGATAAAACTATGACAGAGATACGCATCGACAAAGTGGCCCTGGGGTCATTATTGACCCTAGGGACGACACAAGGGTTAATTTGGCCTGGTGGAACTCGGAAGGTTGAATATTTTATGTGCAGGCTCGAGGTATGAAAAAATTGAGAACCACTGACTGGTCAATTCACAAACGCGCCAGGTGGTGATGAGCTTTGGTCTATCCTTTTAGTTATTATTGGCCCTAGAGGCGGGCGATATATCGTCTCCAAGATAATATCAAAATTGCTGTTTGGAAGATATGCAAATTTACAATATCAAATTTATCTCCAATGTCAAGAAATGTGGAGAAAAATAGAAAAATAAAATGGGGATAAATGTGGAAAATATTTTTTTTTTTTGCCCGTTTGTAGTCTGTTCAGGACAATATCCCTTTTTAGTACATTCAGATGTTTGCAGCACATTTTTGCATATTTGTGATGGTTTGCAAAATGTCTGACTTTATACAATTTACCAGTGATTTTGAACAGTTCGCCCTAATCACTATCATTAATGTATCTCTACCCTCCGTGTCTCACACTGTCAGGCCGAGATAAGATTTGATTAGCCAGTGAGTCGTTTCTTTTATTCCCCGGCTGCATACAATTTCATACCATCACAGTCTGTGCTATATCTTCGAAAATAAAACCGCAATGACAGCCAAGTAGCTTTTCCAAAGACAGTCACTGTAGAGAAAATCCACTAATTACCGCTCAAAAGCAGCCAGCTCGGTCGAAAGTTATGCTTCACAGTGTGTCTCCTGTAAACACAACTTGAGAAACTATTAATTGGAGTGGTTAATGATTTGCATGGTAATGAGTTGTTAAGCACACCTACACATTTTACTCTATATGAGACATTAAGCATAAGCGCCATCTGTGCTAAACACGTCTCATCATAGAAAAACTCTGTGTTTGATGGACAGATTGAAGAAAACAACTTATAATAGGCTAATAATACTTCATGTACTTATCCTAAGAGTTGTCAATCACTATGTCCCATTTTTGTAAACAAAGTGAGGGAGTAAGTGTAGGGCCATCAGAATACTATATCGCCTTTATTTATGTGTTTATTTGGTCAGGACAGGGTAACCAATGTATGTACCAACACCGGATTGTAACCATGGGCTAATTTCCATCCATTGTTCCACACTCGTACTTTCAAACATTCTCATTCAACCTATTGTACATGTTTTTAATGGTAGGGGAGAACAAGCAATAAATGAAAAACAAACAAAACATTTTTGGGATCAATATTCATCATACAAGTTTTTGCATTCTCATTTTTTTACCCAAAGTAAGTTGTGTTATATTGTATTTCATGTTTATTGTAGGATATTTTAAGATTTAAGTGCTTTCATACAAAGCTTTACGGTCATTAGGTTAGTTAGGTTCTGTAGCATTAAATGGACTATACGGAGTTTAAAATGTTAAAATTATCTATCTTCCTCCCTCTACATGTTCCAGTCTTAATGTGTAGAATGAGCCCAGACCTGTTCACCACAACTGCCTCTAAAATCCTGCACGGTCACTCAAAAAGTTGTTACTTCGGGTCCAAAGTGTCACGAGCTTAATATAGAACCTGCAGTTAAGTGTAAGACCTGAGGTGGCAGTAGTGAGTATAAAATGACCAACTTGCATCTAGCCCCTTCAAAAGGTCTTCAATAAGTAAGGGATAATGTATAGAACGCTGGGCTTCAGGGCGAAACAAGACCCCTCCGCTTCGCGTCGGGGTCCGGTTCGCCCTGTCGGTACTTATTTTCCCGATAATGACCAGCGTTCTATACATTATCCCGCTTATTATACGGCCATTTGCCAACTGAACACACACAACATAAACTTCGTACGCTTTTATGAAGGCCGAAAGGTTTATTTAATGACATCCGCGACAAATAGTTCCCAAAAGTTTGCGCGTTGCGCTGCAGCGTTTGGCTAGGCTAGAAGCAGCAAGGCTAGTAGCTAGCCTAGCTACTTAGTTGAAGGCGCAGTTGGAGGAATGGTGGTGAATCTTTGGGTAAATTGAAAGTCAGACTCACGCTAACTTCACGAGCAATTCCCCCAACTTCTCTCGCAGTGACGGGGACAGAGATCGTGTCCGCTACTACGTACGCGCGGAGTGATATGAAAGCACGAACTCCGTTGCCATGGGCAGCGGTCATTATTTTTTTCAGAGGTCCTTTATCAGAAAATAATGACCGGTAGAACGTTGGGAAATCCCATTCAAATCAACGGAGCGTTCTACTTACGTTGTGAAGAGCCGTATAATAAGTAAGGATTAAACAACGAGGAGCCGTGCATTCGACGGTTATAATGCACGACGCGGAGTCAAGAACACCACGACTCGCAGCGGAGTGGTGTTACTCCGCGAAGTAACACCACAAACGTGGTCCCACAAATGTAACATTTATAATAAGTATTTGTTTAATTTACTAAACTCACTAAATATGCCAGACCACCGGGACTATTTTATGTGGGATATTAGCCGGTCGCTGAAGGCTCGTCTCAGAGCGAGTCATTCTCCGCAGCTATTACGAGGATCTCAGTCAGGCGCAACCAAACAACATAAGCACACGCTGCATCGCCAGAATCACAACACAACAGGACTAACCCGGCACTTTTACGTGGAAGTAAACACCGATATGCGGCACTCGTGGGCAGGAGTTATTTCACTTTTACGCTGTTTAACCTGAAGCTAGCTAGCTAGCTCAACGAGCTCAACTGTTTATGGAAACAGCTGCGGTGGAGTCCGCTTACACCTGGGCCCCACGAACTGAAACTTTTATGATTGACTTTACTAATCCAGACAAATATGTTTAAATGCAGAGATCATTTTATGTACGCCTGAAAATCATGAATAGTGCCTTAACCGTTTTCAATAGAAATGGAAAGCTCATATTTTATTAACAGTAGCTAACCTAGCTGCTCACTCTCCTCTACTTCCCATTTATCAAACATTTTGTTTTGGCCAAAAACGTTGAAATTAAACAAAATCCATCTCATACGTTCCTGTCAGTCATTAATTACGTGTTTATCTGATTCAGCTGTGTCATGCGTTGCTATGGCGATGCCCACAGCGGAGTGATATCCCAGTGATTTAACTACCGGACTACGTGTGCGGTTATACGAAAATAATGCACGCTTGTTAGCACCCACCAGCCAATCAGAATCGAGTATTCACCCAGACCATGGTATAATATTGTTTATCACAACATGTTTCTGCCTCAATGTATCAAACTTCAAATTTGTTATCATGATAGGCCTAAGTGTAAGGTTATCCCTTTATTTGTGTTTATTTGTATGAAAAATCGGTTGGTATCAGTTGAATTGTGCTTTGTTGTGTCTTGTTGTGAAAGTCACACCACAGATTAACTGGTTAAATATAACTAGCCTCCCTGTTGTTAATTTGGCTAGTGTTGTTTTTGCTTCTAGTGAGTCTTTAAAGGGACTAGATGAGAGTTGGTCATTTTTATACTCACTACTGCTACCTCAGGTTTTACGCGTAACTGCAGGTTCTATATTAAGCTCGTGCATGACGGCACTTGCAATCCTAATTAACCTTTTTAGTGACAGTGCAGGATTTTTAGAGGCAGTTGTGATGAATAGGTCTGAGCTCATTCTATACAAGACATTGCTGGAACATGTAGGGGGAAGAAAACACTTATTTTTTACATTTTTAAACTCCGTAAACTAAGTCCCTTTAAAGGTGCTGCTTTCACAAAATATACCTGTGAAGAAGCTGGCCACGAGGGGTCAAAATGGGCAGGCAGACTCGACAAATATAGCTCTTACCGGACATTTATTTCTCAAACTTGTACTTAACCCACATGTCACACACAAAATGGCCCCCGAGTGACTGCCACAGTCAGCATTTATACCTCCCCTAATGGGAAAGGACCTCCCACAGGTTAGTACCATTAGTTCATTGACTTCTAACAAGAAGTTTATCTGGCGAGTGTTCAAATCAACAAAGATACAAATCAAAAATCATACACAAAAGGAAACACAAAGCAAAGTTTAAACCAGGTTCCCCCTGCCACATGGTTCAGCCTGAGATTTTAAAATGGCCGACACAGACCACGCCTCCCCTTTGTTCCCACCAGGTGGTACAGGTAAATGTGTATACTGAGTAAATGAATAAACAAAATGAATCTGATGGTTATGGATAGCTAATGGATATTGCAAATGAAAACAAAGCAAAATGACCAAAATAAATAATGGGACAAATCCACTTTGTCACAATCCATTTTAGCGAGGGTAGGTTTGGGGAAATGTTTTAGTCTTGAAAGTGAACAAAACCACACTGCTCCAAAGAAGTAGAATCCAAACAATTTTTATTCAACCTAAATATCTAATTTCATGTGGACGACAAATGTTATTTTTGTTTAGGGAAGTGTCATCAATCCAGCAAGCAAACATTTACCAATCCAAACCAGAAGCGTGCTGTGACTGGACACTTGCCAGCTTCATAATGCCAAAAAATTTGCCACTAATACACTCCATGCCTTGTTGCCATTGTACGTGTTTACTACTGTTGTGGTTTGGCTGAAAACTGTGTTTTGTCGTACAACAAAAGCAGGCAGTCAGAGACGGACCTGTGCCAAAACTCCCATCACATTTCACCTAATGGCTTTTATCAGTTCTTTGACAATCAAACCCGCCTCAGGAGCCAAACCCTGCTGCCTCTCACTTCTTCAGATCTTATGCACATGTCTGCCCACTGTTTGACACTGGCACGGCCTGGAGCTCCGTTCATACAGCCCTTCTTTCATATGCAAGGAAATCACAGCTACATGAACAAAAACACCCCTGTACTGTCCATCTATAGCGGCCCATGTGATCGTATCTGTTTATGCCAATAGGATGGAGAGGGAGGACTCCATTTGCCCGGCTTGTATGTGACATTTTTAGTGTGATTTATTCCATTGTCCCAAGTCCTCCGGGCCGTGCCTGCCCCTCCGCCTCAGCTCCTCGCCACGAGAAGCTTTGACAATCCCAGCCTTTGTTTTTGCAATGAGAAGCAGCATTCTTTCAGCGCGATGACCTCCTATGTCTGTGCAGGGGCTGGCACCGGGAACGCGACCCTGTTCCGCCAGGACTGGACAGCACCCATGGGACACTGAGGAGACTGGGACCAGACGGGTGTCACCCCCAAATCTAAAGGATATTCGTCAAATAATGGCTGTTATATCCCGGCTTTGGGGCTTCTTTAACAGAGGTGGGTGTGTTACTTGATATTTAAATGATGTTGCTGTTGTTTTTATTTTAGTTTTGTTAAGAAATCCCTCCAGGTGGTTTGACAGTCTGATTATACACATCATTAATTATGGCAGATGTCACCTACATTACTTTACAAGCACAGGCCTACACTTTGCGCTGATAGCCCTCTGTATTTCCAAATACTACAGCTGCATCCAGTCCCTGTCCTTAGCAACAGTGAAGCAGAGCGAGAGGCAGGGAGCAAAGGAAGTCAAGTGTGAAGGAGTTTTATCCCTAAAACCCCTGAGCACCAGTAATGTATTCAAGACCTCACTCAACCTTTTCATCTAATCCTCCAACTCTGGCAGTGAGCAACAGAGCAATAAGCAGATCGATAAGAAGGTAACTCATTCATGCTTGCATCATGCACCATTGTACTGATGCATGTTTTAAAATATCACTTCAGATTTGGAGAGGCAGAGTTGGAAATAGTTCTGTGGCATCCAGATATACAGATCCAGAGTCCACTTGTCTCAGCAGCAAGTGCATATATGTGATGTTAGTAGCAGCAGAAGGGGGCATTAGAAATTGAGAATATATGGTGGACCCTAAAATAGAACCTTGTGGCACGCCTCGGGTAATGATAATATTAGCCTTCCAACCAAACTCTATTCAATTTGCTAAGCAATTTAGTCATAATATGCTGCACTGAAGTCTAAAAGAACAAAACTTCACTGATTATACTCTGATAGGAGGTGAAGCACGAGCCCAGAAATGTAATCCCCCTAGCCCACTCCAGTCGCATTATTGTCATGGCAGGTTTTTGAATGGTAGCCTAAATGTCAAAAAGTTCTGGCAGATCTGTGTGAGGCTGGTTTGATGTAGGGATGGCTGACAAAAAAACATAGCATAAGGAAAAGAAATAATGTGTCATAATAAATTATTTTGAACTTGGCTTTATTACACATAGCAAATTTCTCTAATATACATGAAGCACAGCGTAAAAAGTCTGTACTCCCATGAGGAGTCCATGCTGCAGGGAGCTGTCAGCTATTGTCTTTGAATCTGTATGCACTGCTTTAGTCTCCAGCTCGAGGTGACATTGCTGAGAGTTTCAAAGTGTGCGGTGGTTCTTTTGATGCTTTGACAGTCAATCCATAGCCTCTACAAAATGAATTTGCTGACAAAACACCTGATAAAACCTCATGTCAGCTGCTGCTAATTATCTTGTCAAAGCCGAGTGTGACAGGCCTGAAAAAATGCACGGTAAGACCATTTCCTTTCTGAAGTAAGCACATTTGGAAGCCGCCTTGTCCAAATTCTTATTTTACTGAATAACTGAGAGATCTTATCAGTTTAATGAATCAATGCAACTGGACATTTCTTGGTGTAATAGCTGACATTTTGGGAAAGAAACTAATCCCTTCTTGAATCATCACTCACTTTGCAACAAGGTGGAAATCACATCACAAACTTTACCGTCTATATCAAGAAATGTCCAGCTGTATTGATTTATCGAATTATTTCTACCTGAATGTTTGAGAATTCTTGTTTGAGAGCTCTGAGATGACTTGGATGCAGTTTTATGTCCTCACATGCACCATGCACTATTAGACACAAGTCTTATTCCTGTCTGATTTCCATTTGTGGTGCTTTGAGGCAATAACATTTTATGATCAGCAAGCTCTGGTAAGCATCATTAGTGCCCACAATAATGGCCTTATACTGAATCCGACAGAATGATCAGTGGAATTGTAAACCATAAACAACGTAGCGAAGAATTACCGTTTTGTAGTATTTAAAAAGAGTTTCTTGTATTGTTCCATAAAGGTATGGAGTGTGTTTCAAATTAGTAAACACCAATTATTTACAAGAAGCACAACATCATCCAACCCAGTGCCTTTGCTGAATAAATATATTCTAACAGGATCTGCTGCAGTACATTTCTCTGTCAGCTCCACTTATGTTTGATGCGCCTCTGTACCATGTGAGCACTTCAGTTCTGGAGGCTTCACTTTGATGGACAGGGATAATTGTGCTTGGATACTCCTGTCAGAAAGGCAGCCGGTGTCTGTTTTCAACGTTAATTAGTCTCCTTTCTTCCCCTGTCTATTTTCCCAACTCTTATTTTGGTTTATTACGAGACATGTTCAGCAATGGCCGTGTTTTGGGAAAGTGAACGAACCAAGAGCCTTTCAAAACATACCACTGTTATGTTTCAGGCATGAATTAAAGCGTAAAACAAAGTGTGATTCAGATTGTATTTAAGGTGAGATGGTGATGATGATTGTGGCTGGTTGAGACTATGGGTGGGGGCTCCATCTCAAGCGTGTACCCAGCTCTTCAGGACCCCCCTCTGAGCAGAAGAATCGTTGAAAGATAAAATGGGCATGTAGGGAGGGAGGGTGGGGTTGACAGATTCAGACAAACACTGTTGAATGGGCTTGGCATCCGAGTAATTCGAGGCGTGGTTAAGCGAAGGCAGAGTGGTTGGCTTGATTGAGGCATGGCCCTTCTCCTGCACCTGGTCAATAAAATATTAACTAAATTTCCGAGAAGGGTCTGAACGCAGCTGATGGAATCAGTGGAGCTCCAGTTCTCCACGGGAAATGACATCACCTCCACAGCACTAGCTTAAAGGCATCCAAATTTACCCTAACCCCAACCCTAACCTTCAGGATAGTGGAGTTTACTAAAGGCGTTTTATTGAGATTCATTTAAATAAATGTTTAGGTGATGTCATTTCCTGTGGAGAAGTGGAGCTCCACTGATCACGTGACTCGGCTGCATTCTGACCCTCCTAAAGCTTCCTGTAGACTATGTATGACTGACCTTGTTGACATTAAAGTGCGTCTTGGATCAGTATGTTGAATGCAAAACAAACTCTATAGATAATACACTTTGGTGAGCACAAAGTAAAATAAATAAATAAATTGTACTAAATAGTTGTGCACAACAAAGTGTCTGCACCTACACTAGTAGCTTATTTGTAAATTGCACTGTAGATTTTTTAAAAACCTCCTCACAAGCAATCACCTCATTGTCAATTCCAGCAGTGCACTCTTAGACATGACCCTATTAGCCCCGAGTGTTGATTGGCCCTTCCCACCTTTGATCTCAGTCCAGCTCTGATCCTTTTAATCAAGTACTAATTATGTTTCAGTACTGAGAGTTGCACAGTCTTGGTGTGGTTAGAACTCACTGACCAAATGAACTGTCACTCTTCTACGGATTGTGTGTGCTTAAATCAAGAGTAGGAGTCATTGTGTTCGACATTGTGTTCTTTTTGTATCCCACAGGATTCTACATCCACACCGTTTCCTCACTGATATTACCTCTTTGTGGAATCAGCTGGATTTATGACAATGTGCCAAAAACAAGGGTAAGATCTACACCTGGGAAAGGTGTTCTAAAAAGTGCTATATATTCCACAGCTAGTCTCGAACAACCTATGCAGTAAGGACTACAAAAGGAATACGAAGTGCCTTGATCCTTTATTTAAGTATATGCTGGCCCACAGATCTCGATGAGCACCTGTTTCCCTTACTTCAAGAGGTGATCTAGCGAGTGCTCACTACTTATTTTTCTCCAATCTAATCCATCCATCCATCCATCCATCCATCCATCCATTTTCTTCCACTTGTCCGTTCTGGGTCATGGGGGCAGCTGTTGGAGCTGCCCAAATCACATTGCACTAGCCCCTTATGGCTCCTTCTGCAGGTGGTGGGTCCACGGAAGGACGGCCTCATGGTTCTAACCGGGCCTGTTGGTCTCTCATAAGGGGCTTCTGAACCGCTCTTTGTCTGACCCGTCACCTAGGACCTGTTTGCCATGGGAGACCCTACAAGGGGCACAAAGCCCCCGACAAAAGAGCTCCCAGGTTCATTCGAGTGCTCAAACCCCTCCACCACGTTAAGGTGGCGGTTCCAGGAGGGGTCTCCAATCTAATTTGGGTTTAAATTAGGATTAATCACAATTTAATTGCAGGCCTAATATTTGTGGACAGACAACCCCTCGCAGTCATATAACGGGTAAATGTAGTATCTTTCAGCACTTCTTTGATTTTACAGTTAAGCCTCAGAAAAATGCACCAATTAGACCTACATTCACTTTATGGCAACCATAAAGGTTTTTATTCTTCCATCTTTATGAATGCTGATAGTTTGACTGTTAAACCTTGTACAATTCGCTCCTTAATCCCCCTGTATTTCAGAAAGCTCTTTCAAATAAGACAAAAGGAAAGCTGGGAGCACTTTGTGACCTATTTTTGTTGTGCAGTGGTTATGTCAAGCTTGAGCTCCTTCTTCACTAAATGCTTCTTCTTCAGTGCAGACCTTTCAGCTCTGGTCAGCTGACGTGCACACACTAGTGACAAACACCTTCTTTAGATACACTCTTCATTGTAACATGGTGAGAATCCATTAGTCAGGCCTCACTTTATGACCTTACAACACTGCACTGAATAACTCCAAAAGCAGCAAAAGGCTTTTAAACATCGCATCAATCATGCAAACCTGTTCAGTACGCACAGACGGCACAGTCGATGACAGCGGCTAATACAATCATGATCAAGTTACACAATACTTTACTGAAAATATGAAAGTGTGTATTTCATATCCTCCATATCTCTTTATGGCACACTAAGAAATACACAACATGAAGCTAAGTTTGGGGTCGGTTTGGGGTTTCCACAAAGGACCTTTATAAAGTGATTTGTCACAGCTGTCCTCTTTTATCCAGACTGTACACTGTGTTTAAACACACACAAAGACTGCGAGGCTTCGCCTTTGTTATCAAACATTTAGGTATTCGCTGGAATTAAGAGTCTTTTGTTACTCAGAACAAAAAGATCCTTCTCCTTTACTTTCTTCAAAGCTCATTTTAAGGAATATTCATAAAAACAGTGTTTTTAACTTATGTCAGTGCATATGTGCTCTGCAGGTAGTGACCTGAAACGTGGCTGACTCCTGAGATGCCGAAGAGACGAGACATCGTCGCCATTGTGTTGATTGTGTTGCCGTGGACACTGCTCATCACTGTTTGGCACCAGAACGCCATCACTCCTCTGCTCACAGCTCGCAAGAGTAATCAACTCTTACTCTGCATGAATATTTATGTCAATATCTGAAGGAGCCTGTTACCAGTATAGTGCACAGCCTCAGGCGACACATCACATGTTGGGGAAAAGCAGCACATCCAAAGGGTAGAAAACAAGACTTTTAATGCGTGAAACACTGCAGCATTTGGACATGTGACTATGAGCTGAGTTTTCACTCAACTGTTTACAACTGACATAAGTCTCGTGAGGAGAAGGAACCTCTTGTACTGGCTTTAATGTAGCTCTGGCACTTTAAGTACATGATGTTTGGGTCAACAGGATGGTTGTAAAACTAATTTCTTTCATTGTTTTGCAGATGACAGACTCAGTGGTCGCTCCAGAAACACCTTCATCTATAAGGACTGCTCCTCTCAGAGGGGCATTGTGGAGGTGACACGTACTGAGTATGTGTACTCTCGCCCCCCACCCTGGTCTGATGTTCTTCCCACCCTCCACGTGGTCACTCCCACTTACAGCCGACCCGTGCAGAAGGCCGAGCTGACCCGACTGGCCAACACCCTGCTCCATGTCTCCAATCTACACTGGATCCTTGTGGAGGACGCACCAAAGAGGACTAAACTGGTCAGTCACTTTCTGCAAGAAACTGGTCTGAACTACACCCATCTGAATGTGGAGACGCCCCGGAACTACAAGGTCCGAGGGGACACCAGGGACCCCCGCATTCCCCGTGGGACAATCCAGAGAAACTTGGCCCTCCGCTGGCTTCGTGAGACCTTAAACATCAACAGCAGCCAGCCTGGAGTCGTCTACTTTGCCGATGACGACAACACATACAGCCTGGAGCTCTTTGATGAGGTGAGACATGGAGGCAGCAAATATGACGTTTATCAGCAATATGTGGCACAAAATACAACTTATGAAACAATGAAGAGCCAGAAGGAAAATCTGATTATGTGTCGTGTCTAATGTAATACAACTTAAGAAACATGAATTAATCCTGTGCCTATATCTGCGTTGTCAGATGCGCTCCACAAAAAAGGTGTCGGTGTGGCCGGTAGCCTTTGTGGGGGGTCTCCGTTATGAGTCTCCGAAAGTGAACACTCTGGGAAAAGTGTTTGGCTGGAAAACAGTGTTCGACCCTCACCGGCCTTTTGCCATCGACATGGCTGGGTTTGCCGTGAACCTGCGCCTTGTTCTGTCTAAACCTCAGGCCTATTTCAAACTGCGTGGAGTGAAAGGAGGTTATCAGGAGAGCAGTCTATTAAAGGAGCTGGTCACTCTCGGGGACCTGGAGCCTAAAGCTGCAAACTGCACTAAGGTAAGAGAGAGCGATACTTGTCCATCTACCTCACCCTCATCACAACATCGTCCTCTGAGTCTTTGTGAACTTAAACCTTCAGTGAACTCTGTATATCTGTGCTTCAGATGATAACATGTCCACATTGCAATTATATATAGCCTAAAATAGCATGTTTTGATATATTATATGTTTCCCTTGTATGTTTGTTCCTGTAGATATTAGTATGGCACACACGGACAGAGAAGCCAGTGCTGGTAAATGAGGGCAAGAAAGGATTTACCGATGTGAATGTGGAGATATGACATCTTTCATCTGACACAGGTACGAGCCGATTTACAAATGCAAATTACTGCAGTGCCTCAAAGTAATTATTTTAGGAGATGAACCACAGAGATATGGCTGCACTGACACAAAGTCTGACCTTTAGAATGCACTTAACAATGACAAAGACACACACACACACACACACACACACACACACATACAGTGTCTGGACACTCGAACATAGACGCTGCTGTTGACTTTGGTTAATAGTCTACACTGCGAAAAGTAATCAAGTCATCAGTCAGATTTTCTGGAAATAAGTGCATTTGTCCTTGATTTGAGTTGGTGAGAGTAATTAAGTATTTTTGCACTTACATTGGTCTTTGAAATATTCAAAATGGAAAAGCTAACCTGTATACTGAATACTAAAAAACATACTGTATATTTTATTCTATTTGGAATAAATGGATGAACTAACTGCATTACACCAATGAGAGCAGAGTTCCTGTGATTTCTCTGATAGGCCTCAACCAATAGTCTTTCTAATTGCAAATTGTTTGCTTTCCTCATTATCGTACAAAGGTCTTCTTTTGTTTTGCTGGCTGTAATTTTTGTTTTGTTGTGAGTATTCTGAAAAAGAATTGTAATAGAGATGCTATTAAAGATGCCCATGAAACAAGCATAAAGGAAAGAATGTTATATTTTATTATTTTAGATTTTTCATTTCATCTTTCCAAATAAAAAAAATAAAAAATAAAAAAATAAAAGTAGATTTGAAACATCTCATTATCAGTAACTTATTATACAGGTGCTCATCGTAGAATTAGAATATCATGAACAACTGCATTTACTTCTGTTTTTCAACTTAAAGGGGCTAGATGCAAGTTTGCTATTTTATACTCACTACTGCCACCTCAGGTCATACGTGTAACTGCACCTTCTATATTAAGCTCGTGCATGACGGCAATTCGGACCCGAATTAACATCTTTTTGAGTGACAGTGCAGGATTTTAGAGGCAGTTGCGGTGAACAGGTCTGAGCTCATTCTACACATTAGGACATTGTTGGAACATGTAGGGAGAGGAAAATACATAATTTTGACATTTTTAAACTCCGTATAGTCCCTTGAAAATGTGATATAGACTCATTACATGCAAAGTGACTTATATCAAGCCTTTGTTGATTCCAGCTTACAGGAGATTTTTAATTTGGTGGTTTTACAAGCTGTGAGCCATAATAATCAAAAAGATAACTAATAAAGGCTACATAATTCACTTTGCCTGTAATGAGTCTATATCACATTTTAAAGGGACTATACGGAGTTTAAAAATGTCAAAAGAGTGACAGTTTAAGTTGAACACAAGTAAATGCACTTTTTCATGATATTCCAATTATATGCCGAGCACCTGTAAGTGCAAAAACACACATCCTCAATTTTAGTCGTTTTAATTGTTTTACCAGTACAATTACATCATTTCCTTGTTTATTTTTTTACTGTGGTTACAGTGAGAGAACCTCGATGTGGGATTCTGCTTGATACGACGAGCGCCACAGAGCGATGAACAGGGGAAAAGACATGCATTTTCCAGTGCTGAGAAAAGCTGGTGCACCTGTCCATCAGCAGACGGAGCCTCACGCACCTCAGATGTGCACGATAGTTCCAGGTCTGCTCTGATGCAAAACACGGACAGGCGCCGCTAGGACATCTCCTTGGAGCCCTGAGACAACGGATATGAGGAGGTTTGACCGCAAGAGATGGCACTGCAAAGCAATAAAGCGGCTCAGTGAGAGCAGACAACAGCAGGCGAGGCCCCAGCCCGCTTCACAGTGTGGTCTTTTGCACGGGGCAGCACGCAGAGTGAAGGAGCTCCTTGTCTTAAATGAGTCAGAGCTGAGGGATCTGAGCCCTCCCCATATCTAATGTACAACACTGAGCTATTGAGGGGCCGGGACTAATGAGACCCCAACACTTTCACATGCACAGCTGTCAGGGCACTCGTAAACAGAGCCCACGTCTCATCAGATCAGAGCATTCATCTTTACAGTGGGCTAATTAAGCTCCTGCTCTGCCACTATAACATCCCCAGTTACGGCTGCGCTGCCTGTACTTGAGCTAATTATGACCACATTCAACATCCACTCCAGTATTTATAGATCAGTTGCAGATGACGCAACGCTTCCTGTGTTTCTCAACCAGAGATGCAGTCGAGATTTTTCAAGTCCAAGTCTCACTCTCAAAGCTTCGTCGTTCGAGTCCAGTTTAAGTCCAAGTCTTTTAAGTCAAAAAATTCGAGTCATTAACCTCTTACAACCTGCCTTAACCGACCACATTTTCTCCAGGTTTGGCTTTACCCAAATCTAAAAGCTTATTAACTGGAGCTTACAGCCTATAGGCCAGTGTAATGCCTCATTTGAAAGCTAGGACCTCGTGGCACGGTGGCGCACAGCAAGAAGATCCCGGGTTTGATTCCCACCTGGATGGGGCCTTTCTGTGCGGAGTCTGCATGTTCTCCCCTGCGTAGGTTTCCTCCAGGTACTCCGGTTTCCCTGACCACTAAGAACATGTACAATAGGTTTCCCTCTGGAGCCAAGACTCCCCTGAAAAGAGAGATTCTTAATCTCAGTGGCACTTTCCTGGTTAAACAAAGGTAAAATAAAATAAAATAAAATGTGTTGTTGCAATAGGATTACTATACTATCTTGCGTTGTTGCCACTTTTTTGTTGACTTTTTGTCACTTTTTTTTTGCTCTATTGTTGCTTTTATGAGGGTTTTTTTTAATCACTTTTTTGTTGAGCTTTTGTCGCTTTTTTTCTTACACTTTTAAGACTTTTTTCACATTTTTGTTGCTCTTTTGTTGAGTTTTTGTCACTTTTTTGTCGCCTTTTCATCCTCGTTTTCTTCTCTCTTTTAGATTTGGGTAAAGCCAAACTGGAGAAAATGTGCTCTGTTCAGGTGGGGGCTAAGAGGTTAAAGTCCGAGTCACTAGAACTTATGAAATCCAAATCCAAGTCACAACTGCCGCCCATTTAAGAAGAGTTTTCTACTATTTTACAAGCTGCGTTCAATCAATGGACCCACCCATGAAATGTGACAGTATTTAACACCCTTTGAGCTTAAAAAACACAATTCAAAAGCTTGTGCGTATATTCAGAGGTCGCTGGTGCCAAGGACTTGAGAGCGTCCTGTAAATCTGTCAAGTCAGAGTTCAAGTCCGAGTCCTGAAGCTGAAGTGGAAGTCACTGCCTCTCAGAGAAGTTTTATGTCGAGTCGTGAGTCTTGGAAATGACTTGGAAAGCTTTTGCATCCCTCTCAAACGGCGGTACAACTGTAATTATTCTCCCCATGGACGGCTGCCGAGCAAGTAATGATTTCATAGCCCATTGGCTCACACTAGCAGCAATTACAGATGCAAATGTTCATCCCAGAGTGTTAAAAATGTAAAAAGTGTTTCTACTGCCTTGGACTGTCAATGGAGCTGTTCAGTTTTATCTGCAGCTGTTTTGAGCATAAAAAAAAACACCCATCATAAAGCACGGTGTTCACACATAGTCACTCTATCCACAAGGTTACATTTTATTAAAAGAAACACAATGTCACAAACCAACAACACACTGCTGCTGTTGTAGAGGAAAAGGCAATTAATGAGAAATTACTTCTGAGACTAAAGTTTTTCCTTTTTGGTTCTCTGTGCAGCGCTAAAGGTCCGTTATTATGCATCACTCATCTTATTTTTAATACCTGTGGGCTCCTTCAAATTGATGTGTCTTGTTTTATCATTTAAAACAATGAGAGCCAGCAAAAAAGCAATTCAGCCCTAATTTCTGCGCTTAATGCAAGGACACATCCTCTGCTGGTTTAGAAGGGAGTGAGGGAGTTTAGATCAAACGGAAAATATTAGCTGCTACCGTTTAGCAAGACTTGATTTGTATCCCTGAAATAATGCAAATGAGTCTCGAAGAGCTGCCAGGACTCAAACACATAATAAAGGGGAACCCACAAAATACAACTTGAGACATGTCTTTGCTGAGAGAACATTATATCATGGTTAAAAAGATCGAAAAAGCCAGTTTAGCTTAAAGGGATATTTCAGGATTTTTGACATAGGGCCTCATTTCCTAGTTATCCAGTGAGGTATCCAGAGTGTTGTTGATTTCTGGAGATTTTTAATCTCTAAAGATTTTTTCAACTCTTCAAATATACGGACTTATTTGAAGAGTTTAGTGGTGCTAGGCTAGTGCATGTCTATGGTAACAAGTAACCTGCATTAAAAACCTTCAAAATCATCGGGTAGTCCTCCAAACGTTGCCATATCTGATTTGTAGAAAGCTCCGTTGTGAATTCCACGTGTAGTATTGCCGGCCACAGGCACAACAAACTACTGCAGATCCGGTAACCGAGCAGATCACTCCGCCGCTGCATAGTTTAAAACCAGGAAGCCGATGCTGCTCAAATATAAGTTATTTTAAATGCCAAATGGTTGTATATCAAAAATGATTCAGTCAACACAGACATTTATATTGGTAGCCTGGTGTTGTAAGTGATTTGTCTCAGGTGCACTGTGCTTGGGTCAGACCGTTTTTAATGCAGGCTACTAGTTACCATAGATATGCGCTAGCCTAGAACTAGCCTAGCACCACAAAACTCTTCAAATACACGGACTGCATGAATAAAAACAAATATGTATCTCCAGAAATCAACAACACACTGGATAACTAGGACAAAGGACAACCTGTGTCAAAAATCCTGAAATATCACTTTAACCTCCTACCCCCTCCTTTAACCAAGTGCATTTTCTCCAGTTCGGCTTTACCCAAACCTAAAAGCTTCTGGATGCCTATAGGCCAGCGGAACACGTCATTCGAAACTGAAGACCTGCAAGACTGATTATACATTTTATACGTTTTATCACATTTTTTATCTTTTTTTTTTGCCATGTTTTTGTTGTTTTGTTTTTTTCTGTCACATTTTTTCTTGCATTTTTGTCGCTTTTTAATTGCGTTTCCAGCATGTTTTTGTCACTCTTTTGCCACTTTTCTTTGTCACTTTGTTGTTGCATTTTCATCCTCGTTTTTGTCTCCATTTTGCTTTTTTCAAGAAGCTTTTATATCTGGGTAAAGCCGAACTGGAGAAAATGTGCTCGGTAAAAGTGTTAACCGAGCACATTTTCTCCAATTCGACTTGAATGAAAACACAACAAAAAAGATTGATAAAAATGCAACAATAAAGTGACGATAAAGCAACAGAAAACGCAAGAGAAACGCGCAACAAAAGGGACAAAAAAAACTACGTAAAATGTGGCAAAACAGGTGACAAAAAAGTAATAGAAACACCATAAAAAAGCTACAAAAAAGCAACCAAAATGTGGCTAAAACACAAGGAAAAATCGGTTTTGTAGGTCTTAGTTTCCAAATGAGGCTTATAGGCTGCAATCTCCAGTCGAGAAGCTTTTAGATTTGGTTAAAGCTGAACTGGAGAAAATGCACTCAGTTAAGACGGGGGTTAAGAGGTTAATACGGTGCATAGGGAAATGCTTCTGTGTAACTGCAGGTACTGTATGTAAATGAGTGTATATAAAATGCTCCCACATGAAGAAATCTGTCTGTCTTTGAATGTGTGAGGGTAATTTTATCACTGGATGTCCGCCGCCATGCCCAGGTCAGGTGTGTCTTCAAACTGAACCTTGTAGTCGCTCTCTTGCTCTTCAAACACAATCACCTTGAAAACAAACAGCATTATTAGCAGTTATGCGTATTACAGACGGTAGTTTTAGAGTTTGGATTTGATTCAGGGCTGACCTGGTTGATGCCACTGTTGAGAAAGGGCCCGGGGAGATATAGAGCCTGCTGGGGGCCGATGGACCAATAGCGGCCAAGATTCAGTCCATTGATAAAAACAACACCCTTTTCCCAGCCCTGAAAACATCACAATTATTACATTTAAAGCATAAAGCATAATAGAAAGTCTCTTCATTGACCTCTTAACCCCCACTTTAACAGAGCGCATTTTCTCCACTTTGGCTTTACCCAAATCTAAATGCTTTTTACAGCCTACAGGCCAGTGCACTTTTGAATACTTTTTTGTCATGTTTTTGTTTGTTTTTTGGTAAAAAATGTTGTTGCATTTTAATCTTCGTTTACATCTCGTTTTTGCCGCTATTTTGCCGCTCTTTTCTAGAAGCTTTTAGATTTGGCTAATGCCTGGATACCTGGATAATAACTGGAGAAAATGTGTTCGGTTCAGGTGGGGGATAAGAGCTATTAGTTCCTTTGCTACATGTAGAGGCCGTTTCAAATCAGTGCGAGAAAGTGAAAGAAAACTTTGTGCTGGAAATTTTGTGCTGTTTCTGGTGTTTTAGCTACTTCAGCTGAAGGATAAAAGAGGGTTAACATAATTAGAAACAGAGGTCGACCGATATGGGTTTTTGTAAGGCCATGCATCGCCAATATTTTGGGCCGATTTTTAAAAATGCCTTGTCTATAATCCTGTGTGTGCTTCTAAACTGTAAAATGTGTCAGTGTTGAACTGTGCTTTTTTTTAGGGGCATAGGGCTGATTTATTCAGGGCATTCGTGTTGAGTACTGTATTTTCTGGACAATAAGTCACACTTTTTTCATATCTGTATCTTGGCAGGGGCTGCGACTTATACTCTGGAGTGACTTATACATCAGAATATGTAATTTCACATGTTTGTTATTTTCACACTGACAGCCACTAGAGGGCGCTCTAGGCTTGTGTACCAGTATCTGCTACTCCTGTACCACAGAAGATTTAAAAAATGGTAATCGAGCAGCAGAAAAAAAGTGTGGAGTGAGCGAGATACTTGTGAGGGACTGGCAAAAAGCGGGGGTTACTTTTACTGCAATAAAGAAAACAAAAAAATAATAATCGTGGGCTAAAAGCTTGATGGCCACAGCAAGAGGAACGAGTTCGCAAATGGGTGCTTGAACAACGTGCTGCCGGGAGAGGCTTGTCAACGGTACAAGTAGTTGCCAAGGCTGGTGCGACTTATACTCCGGAGTGACTTAAAGTCTGGAAAATATGGTAGGTACTTCAGAGGGAGCTCATATATCAAAACAACAGCAGATTTCAGAGCAAAAAACGGTAAGTCTCTATGACTTATGGTGATTTTATCGGCCTGATATCGCCCGATAGCTGATATATACAGCTGATATACAGTCTGGCAAAAAAAGCTAAAAATGATTTGAAGGTTTTTTGACTTACCGTTAACTTCACAAATGTGTCGCTTGGATATCCGTACGCAAAGAGCTTCCCCATAAAAAACCCCGGGAAGCTGGGGTTTTTGGATAAGGTTTTCCACGGCGCTTGATAGAGACTTAAAAACAAAGCAATTTACAATCACAAATAAATAAATTTCAATTGCCCTCACTCTGAAAGCAATAAAGCGCACAAACCTATCAATAAAACCGGGCTTCATATCCAGGCTGTATATTGTGAAGTCCCTCAAGGGAGTATTGTTTAATAAAATATCGCCCACTAAACCTGGCACAAGCACAAATCATTGTTGAATGCGCCGTCACAGGCAGAGAGTGATTTAATATTGCTGCATATTGTCTGTCCATCACCTTTATGCTGTTTGTCGAGATCTCTTCCCTGCTGAACGCGGCCGCAGTTTTCCACCAATAAACTTAGAGTCCTTTTTCCCTGCGAGGATTGATTTTCTTTTGTGTCATTTATTTATACTGAACAAGTACAAGGTAGAATTAAAACAGTAGTTCACTTTGATTTCATACCTGGCCATCGGGAACTGCCATCTCCAGAGCTTGGCGTTTGAAAAGTCCAATGTAGATTTTGTCCACAAATACCTAGGGGAAAAAACAAGTGTGCTACATTAACTAAAAATAACTACGGTAGCAGTTTTCCTTTATACAGTCATCCAACTTCACCAGCATGTACGAACATAGAGGGAGTGGGATGGAAGAAAAGGAGAGCCTGAGCTTGGACCACTTTTTTTTTTTATCATCAAACCAAACCCCTTAAAACTTGCAACAACAAAGAATATATATATTATATTTCAGCAAATCCTCTAACTGGCTTGTCCCAATTCAAGGCAGTATCTTGAGATGGGCTCATGGGGGCATTTAAGTCTAACATAACCTTACCTTGTGCCTGTTTTGTTTTCTGGCTGCTTGATAATCTGTTTACCTTCATATCTTCCATCTCCTTTGGAAAGCTTTATCTGTTTATTTGAAAGGGACAATAATGCACATGCGAGGCTCGGGCTCAGCCGTTCCTAATCTATGGTACTTGCGCTTCTTCAGTTCTCATTTAAGTACCACCTGATGACCCCGAAATGATTGCTTCATGCAACAAGTTTTGTGCTTTCTTGTTTAGACAGGGTTTACAACAAGTTTAGGCATAATATATTCTGATTTAGAGCTACACTGCAAGATTAAAAAATAAAGTAGTCACCTGGATTTAACTGTTATGCTCTGGGGTCAGGTCTAAGTTGAGAAACACTATGTCCCCAGCTGAACTTTCTGAACATCCAGGTTGTTCCATCAATGGATTTCTTCTTCCCTGATGGGATACGGGCGTATTCCAAGATGGCGATGACGGGATTCATCAGGCTCACTTTGTGAAAGAGTGGTTCAGGGAGCATGGGACACCGTTTTCACTCATGGATTGGCCTCCACAGAGTCCAGATCTTAACCTCATTGAGAATGTTTGGGATGTGCTGGAGAAGACTTTGAGCAGTGGTCACACTCTCCCATCATCAAAACAAAATCTCAGTGAGAAATAAATGCAACACTGGATCTTTTGACATTGCAGGAGCTTATTGAAACAAAAGTGCGCTGTAATCAAATCTAAAGGTAGTTCAATGAAATATTACAGTATGTGACCTTTCCTTTTCTTTTCTTGGCAGTGTATTTTGTGAGATATACTGTATAATATTTTTCTGAAATGTGTAAAAAGTTTGAGAACCACTGCTCTAGCTTGTTACGCACATGTTGGCGAGATTATGAAGAACAGCAGACAGGCTTCTGGTGACGCCTGAGGTGATTTAAAAGACTTACTAGTGCTCGATCCCTGATGTTGTTTCCAGATTTCAGTAATCCTCCAGTAGTTATAGTAGTCTCATACAGCGTGTAGCCGTACGCCTGTCCACTGTTGCCGTTCACGGGTAGATTCTCCATGCTCACTGGCCTGTGTGACTTCAGTGGCTTTTGGCAAAATTGAATTAGGCTCCCTCATTTATCCAACAAACTGTACAAATAGCAGAAACATACTTCTTCTGTGAAGCTGAGGGCATCCCACAGTGACAGGTGCTGGTACATAATGGCAGGTTCATATGCCTCTCTGTAATGCAGGGCGGGCATGTCAGGGAAGGTCGCACCATCTGCTCAATAGATGTAACTTTCTTTTACTAATATTAAACTTTATGAATCATCTTTGCGTGCTCGTTGATTTAACTCACTGCTATAGCGAGAAAGTAGATCCCTGAGCAGATGGTACTTTGGCGCGTATTCTCCAGATTCAGACAAAGGAGCGTCATAGTCTGAAAAACATTGCATCAATAGTAAGACACTGCCCCCTATTGAGAGAGAAGGGAGCAACACTTTGGAGAGCAACATCACTTCCTCAAAATAACTGCATGTATTGTAGATGTGTGTATCTCACCATAGCTGGGGACCAGTGCTCGGTAAGTGGGATCTGCCAGGGCTCCGCTCATAAAACCAAAACTTGATCCTCCGTGGAACATATACAAGCTGAAAGACATGCCCCGTCTCAGCATCTCCCTCACAGCAGACGCCATATCTGCAAAAGGGTTAAAAAACACACACACACACACACACACACACACACACACACACACACACACACACACACACACACACACACACACACACACACACACACACACACACACACACACACACACACACACACACACACACACACACACACTTTGAATAAAGGATTGAAGACAAGCATTAACAAATTATGAATAATGTTTATTCGGACCATAAACAAAACATAAAAAAACAAACTCATACGAACTCAAAATACAACCTGCCATGATTGTGGCAGTTGTGAGCTCAGTTTCAGACGTGCAGCTCAATACATTTACATCTTGGTACAAACAATTTTGTTTTACCTTTTGCACCTTTGAGATTAGGCTGTCCGAAAAGGAGTGGGGGGAAGTAAACACTTATTTAGTCCCACCCCTTTTAAGTACTGTCAGTCTCTTTTCCTATTTACTTTTTTCTTAAAACAGTAATTTGAGCACTGCGATCTAAATCAAGTTGTCATATTCAGTGTGAATACTACCAATCAACATCAGGTTTGCAACAGCTGAACATAAAAGGTCAGAGATTTTCTTCCGATACATACTTAGAGAGTATCCATTCTTTGTATTGATATTTAAACTGTCTGATATTTGGACATCGTTTAAGGTCTACATGTAATTTATTCCATATTTTATATTTTAGGACCACAAACGGACACACAGAAACTTTGTCTGGATGTCCGGGCATGGGCAATTTTAAAGTGATCCAAGCCCCTTAAATTATATTTTCCTTCTCTTTCAGAAATCAACTGCTGAATTTTTAGAGGTAGTTGCTTATTTTTAGCTTTGTACATTAATTGAGCAGTTTTAAAAGTTATCATGTCTTGCAGTTTTAGAATCTTGGCTTTAATAAACAGTGGATTGGTGTGGTCTTGGTAACCAGCGTTATAAATTGTTCTTATTGCTCTTTTTTGAAGGATGAATATTGGTTGTAAAGTAGTTTTATAATTATTACCCCAAATTTCAGCACAATATGTCAAGTAAGGCGAGAGAAGAGAAAAGTAAAGTGTTTGTAAAGCCCTTGAATTTAAGACCTGCTTTGCCTTGCTTAATACAGCTATACTTTTGGCTACTTTTTTTAATTAAAACAATATAATGTTAGGTATAGGCTTTCACAACCTTTTCATATAGGTTTATGAAACATGCAAGAGCTCAAAGTGGAAAAAATGAGATTTGCATTGTGCAGCATTTACATGAACTATTTCCTTAACAAAAATGAGGTTGGAAAAAGGCCATAAAAACAGCTGCACAGACACGTTTAGAAAGTTAATTTTGCAATGCACAGTGCTGATTTGAATTGGGTTTGAATGAAAGGCTAGTTAGTGCACTGGATTAGTTTTGCTTATTGTTATCTATACAAATATATTTATTTCCTTACCCTCTGGGGGAAGAATATGGTGCAGCTCACCCCATGCATCATACCAGCCCGTCCAGTAATCCATTACCATTGTGGGGCTCTTGGGCTGAAAGAAAAACATGGGTGAAACATTATGAAGACTAATCAAAATGCTCAAACAGTGGAGAAATCATGTAAACCTGTAACACTGTCAAATCTTGAATGTCTCTCGGATTCAGCTTTTGTAACTTCAGTGTCCTCACAGCTACAAAAGCACAATCAGTTTATTTTACTCTACATTGTGTGTTTATGAAGAAAATTGTATACCTCCATCCACACCCCCAGCCTTTAACGTGTTGTAGGAGTCTGATGTGAGTAACAGCTCTGTAATCCCTCTGGTCTGTAAAGCCTTGTTAACACAAGTAAATTAAATACATAAAGTTACACCACATACAAACGCAATCAGTATCATAGTATCTAACAGATACCTCTTTAATAAAATTCATGTAACTGTTGTCTTTGGCAAAAGATCCATAAGCATTTTCAACCTGCACTGCAATTACAGGCCCTCCTTTTTTGAACTGGAAAGACAAAAAAGAGTTTCACCGTCATCAATATATAATTGCCAAATGTTGTTTTACTATCATCTGGTTTCGTGTGTAATTTAAAAAGTCAATCACATTTTTTCTCCTGAAAGTTCCTTTGCAGACACACTGTATGTTTTGTAGAACAGGTTTGACAATATGTAAATTTGTCAAATATGTTGATATTTGTTTGATGTCATAAACTTTTGTAAATAGTATACCAGGCCATGTGACCAGTCACATGACCTGCTCTTTTAAAAATTACCCATCTGGCCCAGACAAAGACACAGCAGTATTGAAATGCATAGGCTGTCCATTCCAATAAAGGATTTTTTTTTTTTTTTTAACACAGAGTGCCTCAGATCTTTTTTTTTATATATATAATGTTAAACCTGTTCAATAGTAATTACGTCCTGTCTTTGAAAAGCACCTGCATTCTTGCCTTTCTATCCACGGACCCTCTGGAAGCACACTTTCTTCGTACTCTTACATACTGTATGTTTTCTTTGAATACCAATATTTTTTGTTAAATACATTTTAAATAAACAGCCAGTACTGCAATTATAAATGATTTAAAAAACAATACCGTAAAATGTACCTTGCGGTTTAGTTGATACTAACAGTTCACATGATTGTCGCAGATACATTATGCATTTATTTAACTGATATCATGATCCTACCTGGAGTGGAACTAATTTTGGTATAAGCTTGTTGAAATAAACATTGACAGCCTCGGTGAAGCCGGAGTATGTTGTTCTGAGTTTCATCTTGTCATCTCTGAGGAGCCAGCTGCAAAAAAGCAAACAACATGCTCACAGAGGCCAGTGATTTACATAATTCACTGTAACTCTCCCAGTGGCAAGAAGTGACTTTTCACAAAATGCATTCAATAAACTGATAAAACGGTTTTGTTTTTTTCAAATTCGCCTGAAGATTGTTTGATTTGGACGAGATTTGAGCAAACATAATGAAGCCAGGTTTTCTACATAAACACTGCTTTGTTTGAAAAATATACCACATTCATAACAACAGCATCATGTAACAACTCATGCATGCCTTAATATTTATTCTAACTTGTGTTACATCCATTGCACTATTAACCCTCGTAATGACATTGGTTTAGCTCATTAGCTATCACTACCTTGGAAGTCCTCCGAGATCCAGTTCAGAGGAAATGTACGGCCCGGGACATAAAATCACCCACAATCCCAGCTCTGCTCCAAGACTTAAAAAAGCTCTGAAATCAAAACAAAACATACAGTATTTGCTCTTAATGAACACAGTTTTGCTTGTAAACAAGGCCCTCTTTCTTTGTGTAAAATTGCTAAAATGTGCACAGACGCAGCAGTGGTTGGTTAGTCGTTATTTCCCTTCCATAATTTCTCTCTGAGGCTGGCGTTGTTATGAAGGTGCTGGTGTTGTCAGGAGGGAGTTTGTGGTTTTCTCCCCAGTGAGGTGTGGCAATGATAATGAGAAACAATATTAAATGAAATGAAATCAAAAGGTATATATAAAGTGCTTTTCATACCGAAAGGCATCACAAAGGGCTTTACAGATTACAACATTTAAAACAACACGCCTGGCACACCCTCCCATCCCCCTGAATAGATACAACACACACACTTTTACCTCACCATCTACGCACACGCCCCATCACCCACTAAGTCAGAATAAAATAAATAGATATATAAGGATGGGTACAGATGGACAAGTGTGGAAACCCCATTTGAGGAGCCGTCTGCGCTGGGAGCAGCAGTCCAGCTTCAGGGCACTGAGGACAGGAGATCCCAGAGGAGGCGCAGCAGAGACACCACACCTCCACCTGAGCACCCATAGGACAGCACCCACAGCCTATCACTGCTCCCAAGCCAGAGGGCCCCTTCAGACGGAAACTGCAAGAGCCTATATGGTTTTCCCAAAAGACCCAGAAATGCAAGTGATGCTATAAGGGCCACATTGTACTGTTTTTTGTTTACATATTTTGTTCCTTACTCCAAATCCAGTTGGGTTTGAAAGTTAAAGACACCTCTCTGTGGTTGGTGCAGATTCCATGGCACATATCTAGGAAAGCGCACATAGATTTAGAGTTCTTATAAACTTTTGCTGTCAAGATCAATTTTCATACGTAGTGACTGTGTTGATGCCACAAGCCTTCATCTTCAGCAGTCTGTCTCTCCAGTAGGCCCTCGGTATGCGGAAATAATGCATGGCACCCCCAATGATGCGGAGAGGCTCTCCCTCCAACGTGAACTCGGATGTGTTTGCGTTCAGCCCCACTCTTCGGCTCAGCCTCCGTCGTCCTGTAGACACGCTGACCCTGAGAAGAAGTGAGTTTGTGTCAAACCAATGGGCCATTGTGCTACAAATGGCCACATGACAGAGCTGTTAGCAATGTGCAGATTGTGCAGACTTTATTTGAGCTCACGAATGAGGTTTAGGAAAGGACGTTTACACTATTTTAACTGTCCTATAAAAATGTATTTTAAGGAAGCAAAATACAGTAATTGCATGATCAGGATAATGAATTAATTAGATAGATAGATAGATAGATAGATAGATAGATAGATAGATAGATAGATAGATAGATAGATAGATAGATAGATAGATAGATAGATAGATAGATAGAAAGTAGTGCAACCAGCATAGTTCAAATATACAATATTACTCATAATATATATTACATTAACAATGAATAATCAATAACTTGACTTACCCAAAGTATCTGTACATGAAGAATCCAAAAATGCAGAGGCAGACCAGTGCATATTTCCTTTTGTGTACATTTCTTATTCTAAACACGACCATTGATGTGGAGAGAGGTCTCTCTCTTGGTAAAGCAGACCGCAGTGAAGTTCATTTGAGCGCTGAAGCTTGATGCTGAGCTGAACATGCACCGCCTCTTGGGATGCCCCCATGGAAATAGAACACACCTTAAACAAAGTGTGTTTTGTGCAGCCCCGCTTCAATGTAAGCTTTAAAAAAACAGCCATAAAATAAAAGGATAAATGATGACCCACATGAATAGCCTAATCCAAACTCAACATTTAAAGCAAACCAAAGCATGTACTTCAACAGATTGTGTGACCAAATATCACGCTTTGGTTGATCTAGTCACGTTGACTACATTTCCCATGATCCTCCAGTTCGGAGCTTGCGCAATGTGTTTTTCTCGGCCCTGGCTGCTTGCAGTGTTTGCTTGTTGTTGTGAGATCCAGCGCTACAAAAAAGGGAAGAAAACAGCTGCGTTATCCCTGTAAACCTGTCGCATGAGGTAAATTGTACATGTTTTTCATTGTCTGTGGACTTGACGACTTGAGCTGTTTGTTTGAGAACTGTCTCGGTCATATTTATGACACTAAAAGGCTACATGCTAAGTTAGTTGTTTGGCGTTAGCTAGCAACACAGATAGAGCAGATATCTGTGCAGACAGACAAGCCGGGAGAAAACAGACCAGCTCGGTTCACTGAACTAGCTTTCTGGAAGTAAGACTACACTTGTGTTTATTTGTTAAAGGCATCAATTATTGGAACCAAAGCTACTGAACAGCTGTATGTAAGTCCTGAGTCAGTCAGCTTGCTCACAATAACAAGTCAGTACTAGTAAACAACAACATGGCTATCTAACCGCACAGTAAACAAAAGAAGTCGTGTATCTGGAAAGAAAACTCAGGCATTTCAGCTTGACTCAGAAAAGCCCCAGGATGTCTCTATTGTTAAATCTGTGATCTATCATTTTCTTCAACGTCTTATTGTTTCCCTAGGTTGCTGGGTGAGCCCCTTCCTGCCATGAGAGCTGACCACGCGGTCCTCAGTCCCCCTTCCTTGTGCAGTTGATGGATCTGCAGCTGGTCCAGAGATGACAGACAGCGTCAGGGCCTTCCTCCGCTATGTTGCGATGGTAGAACAAACATTATACTTGTTTATTCTGTTGTTTAAATATAAAGAGAAAGAAGTGTGTATAGCTGGCAAGGCCAGGTATATGCAACTTACACTGTTATTCAGTGTCAACATGAATGTAATGATTGCAATGATTGCTTTTTAGTTGGAACTCCCAAGTGTTATATTTAGCCTGGATTTTTAAGTATTTGTCATAGATTTATTCTCTGAACATCGAATTTCATTTAAGCCAAAATATTGCTTTCAATTTCGATTATTACATTAAAATAACATGAGCTGTGTTCTTAAAGGAACTAAACTACTATAAATAGATATACTATTTATATGTCGTAGTCACGTGTGAATTCACTGCTTTCTACTTGTGTCTCTTTACAGTCAATATTTTCTCTCATTAGCCTAGTTTTGGCCTGAATTTGTCTTTGTCCCAAATTGAAGTATAAACTACAACAGAAAAACAAACTTTACTTAATTTCCCATGCAAATGTTTTTTACTTCTTAATAACATCCTAATTAATGTTTTTAGGGGATTAAGGACTCCATTTTGGGGATTGGCACAATCTCCAAGCTGGATGCCCGCATTCAGCAGAAAAGAGAAGAGCAGAGGAGAAGAAGGGCCAGCGGGGCGTTGGCACAAAGGCGGGCACAGAGTGAAGAGCGTAAACCTGACAAGTAAGAGGATGATTGTTTTTGTCAAATTATATGCAGTATGAGTCATCTTAATATATACTTTTCCTATTAGTGAACCAAAAGTGGCCAGCAGAATCTTTCAGTGTTGTGCCTGGAATGGGGGAGTGTTCTGGGTAAGGTGGAAGCTTACTTATCATTTTGTCCAAATCATTGCCATTTGTGTTATTGAATTCTTTTGAATTTTTATCCCAGCTCAGTCTGCTTCTCTTCTACCGGGTGTTTATCCCACTGTTACAAAGACTGACTGCAAAAATAATTGGTATGTTCTTTTTGTTTACCCGTTTCTTGTGAGGAAAGCTTCATTATTAAACTGTATAATTTGTTGAATATTCTTAGGTGACCCCTCCCTTCATGGCAGCGTGTGGTCCTGGCTAGAGTTTTTCCTCACCTCGGTCTTCAGTGCGCTTTGGGTCCTCCCTTTGTTCGTCCTCAGTAAGATCGTCAATGCCATCTGGTTCCAGGTTGGTCCCACTACATTGACATATTTATTACCAGTAGTAGTTAACTGTTAACTAATGTTTTCCTCTGCAGGATATTGCTGATTTGGCCTTTGAGGTGTCTGGTTGTAAAGCTCAGCCGTTTCCCAGTGTTAGTAAGATCATCGCAGACATGCTCTTTAACCTCCTCCTTCAAGCACTGTTTCTCATTCAGGTATTTTTTTCAGACACATCCTTTTATACTTTTGTTTATTACGCATTTGTGTCATTATATTGTTTTATCCTCCAGGGTATGATTGTTAGTCTCTTCCCCATTGATGCCATTGGGCAGATGGTCAGTCTGCTTCACATGTCCCTGTTGTACTCCCTCTACTGCTTTGAGTATCGCTGGTTCAATCATGGTAAGCCCGTTGATAGAATTTACAATGTAAAATATTGTAACTAATATACTGTATGTGTTTATCCTAAAGGAATTGAAATGCACCAGCGCCTATCCAACATTGAGAGAAACTGGCCTTATTACTTTGGTTTTGGTTTGCCCATGGCTCTGTTGACTGCGCTGCCCTCTTCATACATAATAAGGTACACCAGCACAAGAGCATATTCATCCTTCAGTATGGATACACATTTGAGCAGTTGATAGTGAACTGAGAAGTCCAGATTATCTAAATATAACCTTTGTGCCCTTACAGTGGCTGCTTGTTCTCCATTCTCTTCCCCCTATTTATCATCAGCGCTAATGAAGCCAAGACTCCGACCAGGCTCTAGTGAGTTCATTTCTAATCCTGTAATAAACCTCTCTTTTTAATCGACTTGATTTGGACTTAAATACATCTTTGTTTTCACTCTCATAGCCACTTCCAGCTGCGTCTCTTCTCCTTCGTTGTGCTGATCAGCAACAAACTGTTTCACAAGACTGTTCACCTGCAGTCGTCGCTGACATCATCCGCCTCCTCAGAACGACTGTCCACAAGTCACATCTCTCCGTCCCGCCAGCGCCCCCTGCCCAGCCAGTGATGGACCTGATGAAGGACACTAATAACAAGCCAATTCACATACTGTGAAAAAGAGGCTTCTGTCTGAAGGACTGCCTGGATTAAGAAGGGTTATGATGTTTTACGCCCTCCATGGCCCTGTGGAGTTTTATTTGCAGCACCTGGCATCAACACACAACAATCGACTGCCCTGTGCCTCACACTCAAAAACACATTATATATAGTTTTTGATGAACTTTATTTTATTGAGTTTCTGTATAATGTGCCATTTGAGTGACCCTCTTTTAATAAATTACAGCACAAGACAACACCACAGAGCTTTGATATGTGTTAAAGTTGATGAAAAGAGCGTTTAACTTAAGGAGTGTATGCTTCCATTGACTAATAGAGTAAGTCAATTCTCTTAAAAAGTATTTTTCCTTAAAGTTTACCCCGAATTTAAAGCTGATTTTTTTTTTTTTTTAAATGGCATGAAAATTAATCTTACACATTGGTAGCGAGATTAAAATCTGACACCAGCGAAGAAGCATTTTTAGTCTGTCAAATTTTAAATATTGCAAAGACACTGCCAAACTGCTGCTTCTTATTTACTATATTTTAACCACTGAATACACTTGATTCCTGTTCTTGGCTGTACTGTAGGAGGCAACATTGAAAATTACACATCCTAAACAATGGGTGAGTAGCCTTAACATGCCTGCTTTTTCTTGCGCTAAACAGAAATGCTTATATTATTTTCAGCACTGGTTGTCGCCCTTAAGTTGTAAAATGTACAACTGTAATGCAACAAGTATTAAGTGACCCTCAATCTAACCTAATTTTCACTGTACCTCATTGCAAAGCGCATCCTTTGCAATTGCACAAATGCGCATGAAAGCTGATTATGTGAGGTTTTGTAAATTACCAGTAAGTTTTATTTCAATAAAATTATCAGCATTTAACTATGCAGTCACTGTGTGCTCAAGTGGAAGTAAAAGGCAGCAACCCAAATAAGTACTAATAATGTTAATCTCTTAACCCCCGCCTAACCAAGTGCATTTTCCCAGCTTTACCCAAATCTAAAAGCCTACAACCTACAGGCCAGAGCAACGTCTCATTTGAAAGCTAAGATGAACACAACTCATCTAATCAGATATTTTTCCTTGCGTTGTTGTCACTTTTTGACATTTCTTTTCATCGCTTTTTTTGTTGCTCTTTTGTCGTATATTTGTCACTTTTTCATCGCTTTTTTGATACTTTTTCATCACATTTTTCTTCTTTTTTATTTATTTTTTGTCAGTTTTCCATCACATTTTGTCACTTTTTTATCACATTTTTGTCACTTTTTCGTCACTTTTTTTATCACATTTTTGCTAATTTTTTACATCACGTTTTTGTCACTTTTTATCATGTTTTTGTCACTTTTTCATCACAATTTTGTCACTTTTTCATTGTTTTTTTTGTCACTTTTCCGTCACATTTTTGTCACTTTTCTGTTATCCTTTGGTCACTTTTTGTTGCATTTTCTTCCTTGTTTCCGTCTCAATTCGATAGCTATTTTGACACTTTTTTTTTTGACTCTTTTTGATTTGGGTAAAGGCAACTGGAGAAAATGCACTCGGCCAATGTGGGGGCTAAGGATAATATATATATATGTTGTATATATATTTCCAGAGAAATCATCAACATGGATAAGAGAAGATAAAATATATGCTTTTTTTAACTGAGGCTCTGGAAGAGGGGGTAAGAAGTCCTTTAATAAATGTTTTTTTACTAAAGTAAGTGATGTATCTGTAATAGGAGTACAGTTGCTTAAAAAGTTACTGTGTGCATTGAATGAGGAGGTCGTTATTGGCATTCTTTGTGGTCCAGCCATAGACTAAGCACTAAGCACCTAGATATATAAAGCTGTACTAGGTAAAAGATGAACTCGCCCGGTAAGGACACGTCACTACATCGACGCGGCAAGATACGGAAGTAAGTTTGATTGGCAAATAAGCAACCAATGGAATGTATGGAGTATGTGTGCGACGTGGCCTTCAACCAATAGGCGGAGACTATGAAGTCGAAGGGGCGGGACTAGTGGCCAGTGAGGGTTGTGTGCGAAAAGTGTATGAGAAACAGGAGCGGGTGAGTGTTTCTAAACGTAATTATCATTCTGTTGAGTGTAAAAGCCAAACATCTGCGTTAATAGCTATGTTTTCTTATGCATTTTGGTGAATTTGTGTTTAAAAGCTGAGAAAGAGGTAGGGGTGTACATCACACGGAAGCTATCATGTTAGCATGGCTAGCTCTGAGTACACTGCATGCATCACAACTAACCGGCCTTCTGATTAAAACAACGTGTACGTGTCTTATTATGCATAGCAATTTGTGCACACAGAAGAATAACGCAGGCAAAATCGGATAACGGTTCAGTTTGTTGCTTGGAGCGACATTGCATACATTGCAGTTTGGTGACAGAGTGTAGCACTGCTGACAATGGCATGAATGAGCTGTGTTGAGTTTATTACTTGCATTTAATCTTTTTCATTGAGCAGTCATCTATTCTGTTAAAAGTCAAGGGATGAATCCGTGCATGTTTGCCAGAGTAGCAGCTTCCTGATTCCTGACGCGACTTCTTTTTCTTTGTGGTTGCGTGGCCTTATCTGGTTGGGTTGGACAAACTAGTTATTTTTTTTAAGAAAGCTACCGAGTTTTGTGCAGTGACTGACCGTGATTGAGTTTTCCCAGAATGCACTTGAGAATCACAGTCATAATAAATAAGTTTAGACCTCTTTGTGTGCTGTAGTTGCCTAATATTGATCGTTTTTGTCCTGCTCAGGTTGTACGGTGAGCAGTTTCTAACCTCGCCACAATGACCAAGATGGGCTTCTTGCGTTTGTCCTATGAGAAACAGGACACACTGCTGAAGCTGCTCATTCTGTCTATGGCTGGTATCTTGTGTAAGTCTCCCTCACATCAGTCACTCTGTGCTTGAAACGCCTGCAGAAAAAGTCAAAAAGTTTCCCCCTTTTTTTTGGGTCTTTCTACAGCATTCTCCACCAGACTTTTCTCTGTGCTGAGGTTTGAAAGTGTCATCCATGAGTTTGATCCGTAAGTGGCAATACTTCTTTCCCCTCCCCATTGTTTTAATTTACTAACAAGTCAGGATCCTATTAATATTTTGTGTTTTGATATCAGATATTTCAACTACCGTACCACCCGCTTCTTAACAGAAGAGGGATTTTATCAGTTTCACAACTGGTTTGATGACCGGGCATGGTATCCTCTGGGCAGGATTATTGGTGGAACTATCTATCCAGGTGAAAATCTGATACGAGTTAAAACCAATGCTCAACTGAATGGAGATGCTTTAAAAGTTTTTCTCATTCGTTGACAGGGTTGATGATCACATCCGCCCTTCTGTACCATGTTCTGCACTTTTTTCACATCACCATCGACATCCGCAACGTCTGTGTGTTCCTTGCACCTTTGTTTTCCTCCTTTACCGCCATTGTCACATACCATCTGACCAAGGAGCTTAAGGTATGGGTGAAAGAATGTACAATTTCTACAGCATTGGTCTAATTGTGGTGAAATAAAAAAGATAATTACCCTCTCTCTCCCTCTTCAGGATGCGGGAGCGGGACTTCTTGCAGCTGCTATGATTGCTGTGGTGCCTGGTTACATTTCACGTTCGGTTGCTGGCTCCTATGATAATGAAGGTAAAAGTTCTCAAATATGTGTAATACATTTTTATTGCAAAGCTATACTTTCATTTTGTTGAATTTTATAGACTGTAAAGAAAGTAATTTACCTTCGGGGTTCTATAAAGTTATTCTGACTCAACTCTGCCTCCTCTCATACTTTTAAGGTATTGCCATCTTCTGCATGCTGTTGACCTACTACATGTGGATCAAAGCTGTCAAAACTGGATCAGTGTACTGGTCATCCATGTGCGCTCTTGCATACTTTTACATGGTGAGCAAATGGAAATACAGTTTATGTGTTTGAACGGTTTTGTGTTGGTTTTCTAATCTGCGTATGTGTTACTACAGGTTTCATCATGGGGTGGCTACGTTTTTCTCATCAACTTGATTCCCCTTCACGTCCTGGTTTTGATGCTGACTGGGCGATTCTCTCACCGCATCTATGTGGCGTACTGCACCGTCTATTGTCTGGGCACAATTCTCTCCATGCAGATTTCTTTTGTAGGCTTCCAGGTATGTGTTTTACTACATAGCATGATTTTATTATAAGTGTTTTTCTTATGTTTTTGATTCTCACAATGTCCCAAACTACCTTTCATCCGTCACCAGCCTGTGCAGTCGTCTGAGCACATGGCTGCCTTTGGTGTGTTTGGCCTGTGCCAGATTCACGCCTTTGTGGATTACCTGCGAAGCAAACTCAACGCCCAGCAGTTTGAGGTGCTCTTCAAGAGTGTCATCTCTCTGGTGGGCTTCATCCTGCTTTCTGTGGGTGCAGTCTTGATGCTGACTGGTAAGAATGTCTGCCAAAATACTGCCCTTGTGTACAGTGCCATGGTTGACCCAAACTTTGATGTTATTCTTCAGGAAAAATCTCTCCTTGGACTGGCCGTTTTTACTCCTTGCTTGACCCATCTTATGCCAAGAACAACATTCCCATCATTGCCTCTGTCTCTGAACATCAGCCGACAACCTGGTCCTCCTACTACTTTGATTTGCAACTGTTGGTGTTTATGTTTCCAGGCAAGTAGTGTCTTCCATCCAAAATTATTCTCTCATGCATTAATGTAAAGTAATTTGATAATGGAACCACTATAAAGTGATTGTGTCCTAATTATTCCGATCACTTGCACATCATGTCAAGTTTTTTATTCGACTATTAAATGTTGTTTATTACTCAGTTATATTCTGTCTAACGGCCTTCTCTGTATTCTTGTAGTTGGCCTGTACTACTGCTTTAACAACCTGTCGGACGCCAGGATTTTTATCATCATGTATGGAGTGACCAGCATGTATTTCTCTGCTGTGATGGTATTATCCTCTTCATAAATAACATGTATCTCAAGATTTAGCATCAACCTTTTGACCTTCCCTTTGACTGTGGCGGTGTTCTCCTTCCTTAGGTGCGTTTGATGCTGGTGCTGGCTCCAGTCATGTGCATCCTTTCAGGCATTGGAGTGTCCCAAGTTTTGACCACTTACATGAAGAACCTTGATGTCAGTCGTCCAGACAAGAAGACCAAGAAACAGCAGGATGCCACCTACCCAATCAAAAACGAGGTGCAAGAGCTCACTCAAAAGGCTCATTGTAGTTGAGATTTTTTTATTTCATCAACTGGATGGAGTTGAAGACATTCAGAAGCTTCTTGTAGTAAAATGTCAGAATGGTTAAACACAAAATTAGGGGCCTGTTTAAATCCCCCACTCCGGGGATGAGGGGTAAGGGCTGCCATAAACCTATTGTTTTCACTAAAACAGCTTCACTAAATAAAACAGTCTTCACTCTGGGCTGGTGCAAAACTGGGAGTCGTTTTGTCCCATTTGCATTAACAATGCCCTGCTGCTGTGATCTGGTAAGCCCTTTGTAAAGTGGAAACATATGTCTCAGGCCGCCTCCATGGTTTCCTGTGTGCTAGGTCTGAGCTTTTTGTCATTAACATTCACATTTGAAAACGAAACTCAATCAACCCTGTCCAGTCAACAATATTGAAACTCTACTACAATAGAATACTCATGCTTATCACACAAACAATGGGCTTATCTGAACAGTTTACAGTAAGTACATGGCCAATGCATTAACTCCCTGTTCTGTTACAAATCAGGTTGCCAGTGGGATGATTCTGGTCATGGCCTTCTTCCTTATCACCTACACTTTCCACTCCACCTGGGTCACCAGTGAGGCCTACTCCTCGCCCTCCATTGTGTTGTCGGCCCGCGGAGGAGACGGGAGCCGCATTATCTTCGATGATTTCAGAGAGGCTTACTACTGGCTCCGGCACAACACCCCAGAGGTCAGTCACACACACACCAAACACTCTTTAAATAATGTGCATGTAGCTGATTTCTGCAAACACCTGGATCTCTTTTGGGAGTGTGGCTGTATATGTAAATTAGAAAAAAGAAAGCTATAACTTTTTAGAAAGATATCGCAATTTGAGCACATGTTTTGAACTCAGATTATGTACTGTACTAACACTTAACCAATGAATGAATGAATGAATGAATGAATGAAAACACAATGTATGTTAGATAAGTGTTTTCAGGGTCCCAAAAAGATCATTAAGCTGGACATTTTGAGTTAATGGAGAAACTTTTTCAATTTACAGGATGCCAAAGTGATGTCTTGGTGGGATTACGGCTACCAGATAACTGCGATGGCTAATCGAACTATTCTCGTGGACAATAACACATGGAACAATACCCATATATCCAGAGTTGGGCAGGTAAACATGTTGGTCTTTTTAGTTTGACATTTGTACTTTTGCATTTGGTATAACTTTCCATGGGGTTTGTTTACAGGCAATGGCGTCAACAGAGGAACGGGCCTACGAGATTATGAGGGAACTGGATGTCAGCTATGTCTTGGTTATCTTTGGAGGACTTACCGGTTATTCTTCTGATGGTGAGTGTGTCATAACTCATTAATAAACTTGTAAATGTGCTTCAATATTTACATTTTGGGGACTGTATCTCTTGTTAGACATCAACAAGTTCCTTTGGATGGTGCGTATTGGAGGAAGTACTGACACAGGCAAGCACATCAAAGAGCACGACTACTACACTCCCACAGGGGAGTTCAGAGTAGATCGTGAGGGATCTCCTGTTCTGCTCAACTGCCTCATGTACAAGATGTGCTACTACCGCTTTGGGCAGGTCTACACAGAAGCAAGTGAGTAATCCAAAACATTAGCCTCTATCTTGACATGTTTTTTTTTTATCAAATTGGTTCTAAACACTTTTAATGCTCGCTTTATAGAGCGCCCACCTGGTTATGACAGAGTGAGAAATGCGGAGATTGGAAATAAAGATTTTGAACTGGATGTTTTGGAAGAAGCCTACACTACAGAGCACTGGCTAGTTAGGATATACAAGGTAAAGCTTTTCAGTCTTGCATGTATTTGAGTATTTTTCTCCGTGTTTTTAACGGTTGACTTTCTTCTAGGTGAAAGATTTGGACAACCGGGGCCTTTCTAGGACATAAAACCTTGACAAAAGCTGTTGAACACATTTTTAGCGCACAGCACTGAAAGCCTTCCCCTTTGATCAGCAGATGATTGGAAGAAAATACATACTTTTTATACTTTGTTTGGGGAATTGCATTAGAGATTAATGTTTTGTGGATTTTGTTATTTTGTATTGTCTCATCTGGGATCATTGGGAACAGGTGTCAAACGTCCTGTTAATTTGGAAGTGTTACAATTACATTTCCAATTCATGTAATGAAAGAGCGCAATGTTCACTTAAAAGTGCTCTGAATTTTTACAATGTGGTTAAATAAAATGAAAAATGATTCAAGACTCTTTGTTTTAATATTAGAGCATTTATGTGCCAAAGAAAGTACAATAGTAAGGCACAGAGTATAATGCATTGCACATCAATATATTATTACATTGCACTTATGGAAAGCACTTCAGTTCAGCAGGTGCTGTTGAAAAGCGCTATACAAATAAAGGTTGATTGATATTAGTAAACCAAAGTGACTCATACTGTATATTCAAAAGATTAGTCATATGCAAATATACATTTTACAAGTAAAACCTTCAACATCAAGCTTATTATTAGGACCAGATTTAAAGTAACTCACACTTATTCAAAATGTGACCTACACCCTGGGCTGGTCAGGCAGATCTTCCAGAAGAGCAGGGTTTTTCCTGTAAATATACGCATTAGCGTCGTCATCCAGCTTCACCAGCTCAGCGAGTGATGAAACGCAGGGGTCGTGGTCGACAAGCATTGTCGGCAGACGAGAAGACTGGCGGTGAATACGGCTGGAGCGTCGCACTGGTGTCAGAAACTTTAAGTCTTTGATGTTATTTTTACGCTTAGACGTGCTGTAACAAACTTCATCCTCGATCGTCTTCTTAACACTAAAAGAAACATTTTTATTTACAACATATTTTAAGCACGCAAAAGCTTCAAATATGATTTTACCTCTGCAAAAATGGTGTGGTTTTAACACTATATTTGACAACAGAAGCTTCCTCTGTCGGCGGTATATTCTCATCCACATAACAGTCGTCATCACTTTCCTCAGACTCATCCTGAACTTCCTGGTCGTCATCTTCACACTTCACCATCCCATTATCTGGAGTTTCACTCTTCACATCCGCTTTACATTCTTCTTTTGTCTCGTTGCCCTGGTCACCGCACTCATCCTTCAGCTGTGGGAGCTCTGTAACAAGTGAAATAATGAGAAGTGGAGTTGCAGCAGGTTCTTACATTCGGCTTGACTAAACACAGAACTGATACATCTTTTCCTTTCATAAAGATAAAGAGACCAGCAGGTTTTAGAGGAAGACAAACTTACCATCGTCACATTGAGAGGGTGTTTCTAAAGCCTCCAGTGCGTCACAGAGGTTAATAACAATCTGATAAAAGATGGGGTTATTAATATTTGAAAGGCATCAAAGCAGTAAAAATCCATTAAAATTTGCTCTCACATCATCAACTCTGCCACCGTCTTGTGGGTCAATTGGAAGATCTAAATCAGAGTTTTCGAGCAGGTCCAGTGTAGTATTCAATATGAGAGATGTTCTTTTGTCCGCCTGAACCAACTCCTGGTTGTCTGTAGTGAGGGCAGGTGTAACGGGTTTTGGCTCCTTTGCTTCAGCTTCAGATTTGGACTTTGTAGTGAGTAGAGCTTTTGTTTGAGATTTAGGAAATACAGCAGCAGGTTTGTTGGCGATCTTGACTTTTGTTGAGGCGGCAGAAGGCACCATAGCTGGTCTTTTCAGTGTCTTCCCCTTAGAGGCAAGCCATTCTGCAAGTTTTGCTCTGTAACAATGAACACAAAAAACTTGTTAATGGATCATTTTGACTTTTGCTTTACAGTCTATGGTGAAAAGCACTGACCTCTTCTCCTCAGCAGTTTCACTATTGGCTCTATATTGCCTGACAGCGCTCGTAACTGGAGGCTTGCTCGCCTTCGTGTCTGTGACTGGAATCTTTGGCTTTGCGATCAGAGTCCCACATCTCCTGCTCTGAGCCACGGTGGCGTTTCGGGGACGCGCTGCGGTCGGGACACTTCTGGCGGGTGGACGAGCAGAGGAGAATGTGCTGATGGAAGGTTTGACAGCTCTCGTCGAAGTTGATGCTGTTGGGCCACGCCCTGCAGCAGATGTGGTCCGACTCCCAGCATTTTGGTTTGTCGTTCTTGGGGCATTTGATTTCTGCTCTTCGTTTCTAGCAGGAACACTTGACTTCCAAATAGACCCTATCTTTGACTCGACAATCTTGCCTTTGTAAGTGCCTGGAGCAGGTCTTGGAAGCTGTAAGGCAGGTGTTGGCTTTGGTGCTTCTCCAGCTGGCTTTTTGAATTTTGCAGCTTGTTCAGTTTTCTGGCTGTGAGATTGTGTTTTGGCTGTTGCAGTGCTTTTCAGACCTGTTGCCTTTCCTGAAGACAGCTCAGCAATATTCTGTCTTGTCGCAACTTGTTTGACAGTTGTCACTGTCCCCTTTTTTGCCAGGATCTCGTTCTTATTTCCATTTGTGTGGACTGGAGGCACAGCAGCTTTTTGTCTAATGAAAGACTTCACCACTTGTGCAGGCTGAACATTCTCCTTGTTTTTCTAAACAGATAAATGAAAAATAAAATGGAAATACACAGACGTTAATATTACAAATTATATAAACACATCAAAAAAGAATAATCCTTAAAGGCCTTATACCTGATTTTTTCATTTCAAACAATGAAAGAGGAAGCCACTAAATTGAAATGTTGGTGGGGGTACAAACTCATCCCTAATCTTCCTAACATATTTGTAGCATCCCAATTCTTAACAGGGACATGTTTATAGGCACATTCACTACTTGCAGGGTCACTTTTCTGGGTCTCTTTCACAAGAATGCTAGAAAACTCGCCTCCAAGTTCATGAAATTGCTACAAATGCTTTATAATTAGATCTACAGTGTTTTCCCCACAAATGTCTGAGTTTACAATATACTTAAGGAAGACAAAACAAATGTCCTTCCATAACTAGAAAAGAAATCAGGTAGAGCTCCTTTAAGATATTTTGCTTACTTTCTTAAGGGTGTGGTTTTGTCTCAGAGTAGTGGTGCTTTCCATCCTTTACTTTTGATTGGTGACCTTGCCAACAGAAAATCTGTTGAGAGATAATGACAAAATGAGACAAAAGCAGTTTTAATACACACAAGTTCATGCTTTAACATAACATTTTTTTTTATTATTGCACTGAATTTGGGGATAGGCGCTCATAAGCTTCTTGCTTCAGCTCAATCATTTTGAGCAGAATGTATACAGCTCAAATAAACAAATAAACTAAGCTAACAATTAAACAACAATAAGACATCAACAATGACAATGACACATAACACACTGTGAAAGCTGGGAATCTAGGAGCACACTGTTTCCATCTATCATGCTAGCTCAACAAGGTTTGGTAAAATACTTTCGATAAAACTTCTGTGTCTTATAAGCAAAACCCCAACCAGCTTAAACTGAACTTTACTTACTCTGATGGGCGTCAATGTGAGGAGAAATCCTCTCACGATGCAAAAGGCTGGAGCAAAACGGCGTGTGTGTCTACTTTCCTCTGCTTTCCTCAGGGTGAACGATCAGTTTGACTGTTTGACTTTGCCGCTGTCAACACTGCGCTGCCATTGGCCTGGAAAGATCGCGAGAACATGAAACAGACCAATGGGAATGTGCGGGAGGAACAGAGGAGCAGTGTGGCCGCTTTCGGGCTTTGAATGTTTGAAACTAAATAAAATTCCTGTCGTACTGGTTTTGTTCACTTTGTCAGCAGAAAAATCAATGACAGGAGGCAATAAATCTTTAAGTTAAAATTACCATGCCATAAGTATTTATCGGGCGTTTCATTTGAGTACAGTAACAGACAGTTCACAAAATGTCTTACAAGGATTAGGAAAATATAGAATATGGAAAGGATTCTGGTCAAGATAGAGATCATCCAGGTTGTATTGTTTTTCAACAGGTGGATAAATACAATAAAAAAGGGGTCATATTTTTAAAAATTGAATTTTTGGTTTTGACCGTTTTTTACCAACAACGTATAGAAATCCCTTCAAAATAAATCAACAGCTTGTTTTTACATCTCTAGTACGCTCCTAAAGTGTCACAGATATTAAGAGTTGCTTCTCAGTTTTTCACAGATTTGTTGAAAATATATCAAAAGTGGACCATGCCATACAAACTTCTTTAAATCTCGGCTATGATTGTTTTACTTTGAAATGTGACGCCGGAAGTGCTCTTGTGGCAATGGCGCGTAGTCGCTGGTGGCAAACGTAAAACTATTTTGAGAGAAGATTGTTTTGGTAAAAGGTCGAAATGCTGGGTCATTGTGCTGTCCCAAACTGCACAGGAGGAAAGTCCGACTCACAACCATTGTTCAGGTTTCCCCTGGATTCTGAAAGGTAATGAATGATACATACAATATTCTGCAAGCTAATCTTCCACAGCAGTTCATACAGCACATGTTTGACTACTAGAAAACACTATAATTGTTGTGTTTACTTCACTCACCCAAATGATGCCTTTACTGCACGATATTGTTTGTTCTCCTACATTAACTTTGTTGCAAGTTTTCTCATTTAGGTTTACCATCTGTTATTTGCATGCTCTTTTTCAGGTGCAAACAGTGGTTGGAGAAATGCCAGAGACTAGACCTCATTGACAAACCTCCTGAGCAATTGTACAAATATGAAAGAGTTTGTGGAAAACATTTTGAACCGTCGACCATGGACGGTGTAAGTTAACATAAAATGTAAAGTACAACGTGCTTTGTAATTGGTCTGTGGTTAAATGTATATAATCCTATATGTTGTAGGAGACTCAGGCCGGTGTAGTGCTGAAGGATGATGCTGTTCCCACCATCTTTGATGAGACAGAAGGGACTCAAACCAATCCTGGGAAGCGTAAAGAAACCGTAAGAGAAGAGAGACCAGGAACAGGATTTTTTTGTTTGTGTCTTAATTGTATTAATGCTGTTTTTATTTTAAAGGCAAAAGTCAACGAAAAGGAGGTTAAAGGAAGGAAAAGTATGTTTGCATTCACACATTTTTTGTGATAAATTGTAGGGCTGGGACAAAATATCGGATCGGACTTGGATCGCTATACTTTTTGCTCCAATACCAAGTATTGATTCTTTATCAAGTATTACGATACTGTCAATACTTGAGTTTGGAGGCATTTTTATCATGACTCTGTTTTCCAGTAACAGTTACACATCATTTTGTGTTAATGCACCTTTTCAGTCTTAACACTTACATGTCACAATACATGTCAAAGGGCTTTTTGTTTATAAACTTTGGACACATGACTTTTTACACGTAAACATATTACTTATAATAATTACTTCCTGGATTGCAATACGTATCAGAATGGCCCATGAGTATTATGATACATATCGGATCGTGACAAAAGTGGATCGTCCCAGCCCTAATAAATTGTTTGTAAAACTTCTTCTCTCAACAAATTGTGTTTTTCTTGTAGAAATGAAAAAGCCTGATGCTGCTGAAGAGCCTGCTGAAGAAGACACCCAGACAGTGTCAGATGAAGATGACAACAGAGAGTATTTAAAGTCAATATTTGAGATTATGCTCTTATTAGGTGGACATAATATTCTCCCTACTGACCAAGGAAGTGACAGTTTTGGACAAAGTAATTTTCAAGCTCTGGTAGAGTATCGTATTAACAGTGGAGATAAAATTCTCCAGAAAAAATGGGATGAGAATAAGCAGAAGTTCCCAGATGAGCTCAATAACCTAATCAATGCTTGTGAACAATGCATTCGTGGTAAACTTGTGGATGAAGTCACGCAAAATGGCCCTTTCTCATTACTTACTGATGAGTTAGTGATGATCTCCGGAGAATTATGCCTGCCCGTGCTTGTTCGCTTTGTAGATCAGTCAAACCGCCAGCAAGAAAGGTTTCTCGGCTTTGTGTCTTTCAGTGGAGATGAAGACGTCTTAGCTGAAAAAGTACTGTCAGAAATCGGTGAGAAATGGGGCTTGAAAATGGAGCAGTGCAAAGGTCAGGCCCACGCTTGCTCTGGAACACATTCTAGCAAGATCAAAAAGTTTGCTTCCAAAGTAGCTGAGAAATTCCCCGCTGCCGTACTCACAGTGAGATCAACTCAAACAGTAAATATCGCAGTTTCCAGTAACATGGCTTTGTCAGGAGTTCAGCTTGTTACTTCTACCCTTAAGAAGATTGAGTCTTTCTTCAGCCTCTCTCCTTTATTGATTACAGAGTTTGAGCAGGCGATATCTCTTTTCTATGCAGACAGAGAGGAGAAAGCCAATGCATTGAAGGAAATCTGTCAGACTAACTGGACAAGCTGCTACAATGTTTTTGAAGTTGGGGCTGAAATATATGAGTCACTGTTGCTTTGGTTAGACAGCGTGAACGACAATGAAGATGTGAGGTGGAGTGACCAGATTGCACAGGAGGCCATGGTGATTTCAAAAGCTCTGACAGATTTCGAATTCCTCATGACATTAATTGTGCTGAAAAATATAACCGCACTCACAAAGGCCTTTGGTAAAAACATGCTAGGAGATGCTGAAGAGATCAGTTGTGCTGCAAACAGTCTGCCAGCGGTGTTGCATTCGATAAAGGAGGTGGCTGACAACATTGAGGTGTACCACGAATTCTGGTACGAAGAAGCCATGAACGTTGCCGCTGCGGTGGACGTCGTGGTCAAGGTCCCTCGAGCTTTTGTGAGAAAACAAGCAGAATCGGTCGTGATTCAGCCGGACAGTTACTACAAGGAGCACGTGTCTCTCGCTGTGGTGCACGGCCTCTACGTAGAGTTGAACGACGTCTTCAGTGAGTGCGTCCTGAAGACTCTTGAAGGTTTGTCTCTGGTTCCTGCTGCAATTTATCAAAAGAAATCTGCCAAACCAGATGAAGATTGCGTGCAGTTCTTCAAGAATGACGTCCCAAATCCAGGAGCCCTTTCTGCTGAGTTTAGCTGTTGGTGGGTCAAATGGAGCAAAAAAAGCAAACAGGAGCATTTTGTCACGAATATTCAAGACACACTGCAGCTGGCTGACATGAAATTCTTCCCAAATATGTTGGCAGTTTTCAGACGGCTTGCCATCGTGCCTTGTTTGTCCCTTGAAAGTACTAGCAATGCTGTGTACAAGCGCTTCAAAAGATACATGGAGAATGTGCCTGATAAATTAAAATCAAAAAGCATTGCATTTATGAACATAAATTCCCACGTCAAGTGTGACCTCGATGCTATGATTGAACTTTATGTCAAAAATGGCCCTGAATAAAAATGTGTCTGGTATTTGCAAAATGTAGAACAAGCTTTAAATAGGTGTACATTGTCGTTAAATAAGTTGTAGTGTTAATTCATGCCACGTCTTTTTCTCTGTGCCCAGATGTGAAATTTCAGCTGTGTGTTCATGCCATTCAAAAGGTATTCTTCTGTATTTTTATGTACAGATAAAATAAACCTTCATAATGCATTGCCAAACTGTTGTTTGTAAAGTGTTGGTCTATTTAGTCTGGATGATTATGATAATAATAGTAGAGAGTAGCTTTTAGGTAGTTACAAGTATATACAATTATACAAAAATGTGGGAGATAAATACTGTATATGAGCAGTGTTGGGGAGAATACTTTGAAATTGTATTTAGTTACAGAATACTGAATAGTTTCCTTAAAATGTTTCTAGTGAATATGAAACTGAAATTTAATTATTAACTGCAATGTGTCCCTTTGATACTAGGAAAGTAACTGTTTACCAGAATACAGTTTAGTTACTCCCCAACACTGTATATGAGCATTATTAACATTGCCAGCAGATGGCTCTCAAAGTTGATTCTGTTAAAGCAAACAGTCCCACCACTCCCTCTGGTGGCCAACATCCTGAATTGCACAGCCGAGTTCCTGGTTATACATCACACGCGTTTGGTTCACTGTCTTAGCGCCGAATAGCAACTTTGGAAGCATGGATTTAGACGACTTTTAGTTTCTCCTGATTTCCAGAAACTGAGGCAACGAACGGTCTGACCTTGCAAACTGCAGGCTCTGAGTAAAGCATGACTCTTTAGAGTCCCTACTTGTTTTGTACTGTAGGCTATTTAGTTTGCAATCACCAGCAGGGCTTGCTAACTTGTTAGCTGGCTACATTGCAAACCAAAATGACTGACCGCTGCGCTGCGGCCAACTGCGGCTATCAGCAAGGAGAGGGCGAAAACACCCCACTTTTTGATTTCCCACTGGACGCTGAACGGTACGTGTTGTGCTTTTGGTTCAGAGCTAAACGTAGAAAATTCAACACATTGGCTGAAATGAGGAGCGTTAGCTTCCGATTAGCACCGACACTAGCATCACAGCATGTTGGGTAGTAGCCATTTGAACTCCGTGGAAAATGGCGCATATTGTGTTACTACTTGAAAAAGTCATTTGATTTCACAATCTCTCTGTTTTGAGGATTAAGAACACTGCACCTCAGCAGACTTGCACTCTCTGTCAAGTGTTCACTGGTGTTTGTACATTGTGTTTCTTTAAACAAAGTGCCAACTTTAGCGTTGTTTCCATTGCTGCGCGACACCTATCGACTGAATGTGCGCATTCATTATTTAGATTCACTTTCAGGTCATTGGCGACATGTCCGTGTGGCTGTTTCTGTGCCAAATTATCATTAGGGGATGCTTTATTTCTAGTTTTATTTAATTGAATCCAGGGTATCTTTCGCTTGTTTGTTTTTTTACTGAGGAAATCTGTCAACTACATGGCTGCTGTAATGCTGTGTCTGTATAGAGATAAACAGTGCCCTAAAGGTTTTATAGACTGAACAATTTTATTACAAACCATAAATTAACGGTTTGAAATGACACTCCATGTTATTACAAATGCTAAATGAATCTTATTTATCTTTATTTATGAATCCTGTGTATTTATGGGTCTTATTCTGGTGTATTTTCAGGTGTAAACTGTGGTTGACAAAATGCCATCGCCAAGATTTGGAATCAGAAGCCGCAGAGCACGTGCACAAGACTTACAAACTCTGTGCAAAGCACTTTGAGCCTACGATGATTTCTCATCAGGTAATATTGGGAATAATGCTGTCATGGAAATGAATCACAAGTCCACCCTGATACATTATATTATGATATTTTTGAAGTTTTATTTTTGAAGTTTATTTTTCTCTCGGGTTAAAAAGAAACCAAACAATTTCTCCAACAAATTGTAAAATGAATAGTACATTATAGAATAGTTAAAGACAGATCAAAACATGTATCCACAGCAGAGTAAGAGCTTTCCCAGCTCACAGTACCATCTTTTATTAGGAAATAAACAGGACATTGTGTTGTACTAACAATAACAACATTTTTCATAAATGTTTTTTATCCTAAATTATTGAATTATTTAAATGTACCTGGTACTAAAATAGAATTAATCTTTTTTTTTTTAGGATGACTCTAACACTGTACTAAAAGGAGATGCTGTTCCTACCATATTTGACCTTACAGTACCAGCAAACAATCAATCAGTGAACAGAAAGCGAGCTGGAGATCAGGTAAGGTGCAAATTATTTATGCCGTTTTAGGAAATTTTTACTTTTTCTTAAAGTAATTCTTCCATTTTGTGCTTCCAGTCTGAAGACAGCCACACGTCTATAAAGAAAGCAAAAGGTATGTGACTTGAGCAAAAGTCAAATAAAAAAACATGTCTTGAAAGATGATTTTTTTTTGTAAAGTATATGCATTAATGTTACTATACACCAATTATCTTTCTCTCCAGATGTTGCAGAGATCACAGAGGAGTGTGATAAAAACTGTTCAGCACTTGATCTGCCAGATGAAACCCAAACACCGGAAGATGTAGCCATCTGTAAAGCAAAAGACACACTAAAAGTGTATTTTAAGGAAATTTTGGCTCTCACTGGATTCAGCATAAATGGTGCAAACGCCACTGATGATGCTATTGGAGGTGCAAGAGGTCAGCAGTCTTTAAATCGTGTCTGTGTGGAGAAGATTGACAAAAAAGAAATCTTGCAATTTGGTGAAGACTTGATGATTGAGGAAATCCAAAACAGCCTGCACTTAGCACGGTTCTTTTCCATTCTTCTTCAGGAAGTGACTATCATAGAAGGGAAGGAGCAGGTTCCAGTTTATATCCGGTCTGTCACAGTTGCAGGGTTTCCGCAGAAGCACTTGATTGGCTTTTTTCCTTGTGATGTAGATGCAGAGAATCTTTTCTACTTTCTTACCTCAGAGTTGAGAAACAAATGGGGCCTGAGGATGGAGCACTGCAGAGGAATCAGTTATTTAGTCAAAGGCAAAATGTGTCAAAAGATCCGAGACCTGACCTGTAGAATCCTCCAGGAGTTCCCACAGGTCGTTCTCTCACCGAGTGAACCATATGCTTTTAACATTTGGATCATGCGCTGCATGCCAGTTGCCTCTATTCAAAATGTTGCCGACACTGTGGAGGAGGTGGCTGCGTTACTCAGGAGAACACCAGAGCTTTCCAAGAGACTCGAGGGGAAAATTCAGATGGCATATGGGCATGTAAAAGGTGAGGTAGAAAGGATCAAGAATATTCTAAGTAGCAGCTGGGAACATGGCACTGATGCTTTCCTGACCATGCTGGATATCCTTGAGCCATTCCTTAACTGCATCAATGAAATTATCTCAAAGGTAGATGAAGACACCGCTGAGCAAATGGCCAAGCTCAAGCCAGTTTTGAAAAACTTTAATTTCATCATCACTCTTGTTGTTCTGAAGAACACACTTTGTTGTGTGAGCATACTGAATGCCAGTCTCAGGGGTTTCATCAGCGTCAGCAGTACTTTACAGTACACGATTTCTAATGCCTTAAAACTGCTAAGCAAGTACCAACAAGAGCTCGCAGTATTGCATAGAAAATGGTTTTCTGATGCTGTTGGGAGAGCCAAAAAGCTTAGTGTTGAAGTTACTAAACCAGAGATGGACCAAGGAAACACAGCTGAGACCCCACTGGAGGATTTGTACCGAGAGACGCTGAGCCGGCCCATCCTGCAGTATCTGGTTTTAGAGTTGAAAAGAGTCTTCAGCATAGAGATGGTTCGAATACTCAGGTGGCTCTCCTTGGTGCCATCTTACATGGCTGACCATAATTTCAGCATTCGCAAAGATAAAGTAGCCGATGCTAATCTGAACAATCTCGCAAGGCCAGATACCTTCTATGAAGAACTGGGTTGTTGGGAAGTAAAGTGGAGACATGCCAGCAAGCGCAGAATCCTCCCAACTACTGTGTTTGCCACACTTAAGATTCCTGACATTGGATTCTATCCAAATGTGCAGAATCTGCTGAGGGTGTTGGGCACAGTCCCATGTGTGAACGCAGAGGCAGATGTGTATGGGCAATACCATATGGTGCTGGAGAGGTGCCAAGCCTACCTGAGCCTGCCTGAGGACCAAAGACAATGTAGTAAGGCTTTCATTTATGTCAACCAAGACGTGCACTTCAATGTGGAAAAAATGGTGGACTCCTATGTCCAAAAGCATCCGGACATACTGCAGCTGCTGCAGAAGGTGGGCCATTTTTCAGACTTATTGATAAGCTTTTTCAACCAAGAAATTTTAATTTCCAATATTCCTTCTGCGTTTGTGTTTTTTTTTAGGATGAGGACCCTAAAGAAAAGCGTACACCAGGTAGGATTACAGAGTTTTTTTATCATCACTAAATCTTAAATTCAGAAACATCCGATATTGTGTATAGGTCATCCTCAGATTTGAAGAGATAGAGATAAACCTCCAGGTAGATTATTCGAAAAGTTTAATTGCACTTAAAGCATTTAAGGTTGTTCAATGTTCATATTTGTACACGACAAGAAAATATATATTTTTATTTTTGAAAAGTAGCAATGCACAAGAAAGATACACACACTCAGAGCTGAGAGTTAAGTTGCTGGTTCCAGGTTGACGGTAGAGGCTGCTTTTCAACAAAAATGGAGAGCATATTATTGCCTTGTAGTGATGCAACAATATTTTTGGAGAATTGTCTAAATGTGATTTTTCTGAAAGATAAAGCTAAGCTGGGATTGGATCGTTCCATCCCAAATATTAAGCAGCTCTATTTACCTTTTCATATATAACTTGTACTAATCCATTACTTTATTCGCCCTATTTTTGTGATTTCATTTGCAAGAATAATTTACTTTTAGAATATTTTTTTGTAATAACAAAACTAAAGTTCTACTTAAGACCTTTTATGAGGAAGTCTCTTGAACATAGATCGACCCCAACCCACCAGTTATGAACCAAAAATATTTTGTACTGTACATGACACAGCGCCTGTTTCCGCGCCACCTGTTTTAGTGATTAGAGCTGTAACAATAAGTCAAACTGCGTAATGTCTGCTTAATTAAAAAAAAAAAAAGTTATAATTTATACAAAATAAACTGCTTTATCATCTTGTTTGAATATTGAAATGGATTGTCGTTCTCGTTTTAATATCTTTAACCTGTGCTGTTTTGCTAACTTTTAGTTGAACACCATGGAAACCATGCTGAGAAAGACACTGAGGAGGAACTGCAGATGATTAACCTGGAAATGGATGCTGATAGACTTGTGGAGTTGAAGTGTGCGGAAACAGACAGGGAGGCTCTAAAGTCTGCGCTGCAGTCTGCAGTGGTCGCCGCGTACTGCAGCCAAGACAGAAACCACACTCAGGCCCCTCCTGCTCAAGACGGAGAGACGGAATATGTCACAAAATCAGAAATGCAAGAAGTTCTCGCTGTGTGTGAGAACGCTGTCAGAGAGGGAATACTCATGGAAGTTGGAAGCTCATTCTTTTCCCTATTCATTGACAGAGTAGTTAAAATGGGCGACAATAACTACCTTCCGCTGTTTCTTAGATTTGTAGACAGCTTTGACGTCATGCGATTAGAATTGTTGGGATTCCTGGATGCAGATCTAAGTTGTGAAGCTATGGTTAAACGCTTATTTGAAATTGTAACAAAAGAGTGGCATCTTGACTTAAAAAACTGCAGAGGTCAGGCCTACCTGGGCTCAGGCGACGTCTCTTACAAGTTAAAAGCGTTTGCTTGTAAAATACAAGAACAGTATCCACTTGCAATAAGCACTCATTGTTCTTCATATTCTTTCAACACGTGGTGGTCCAAATCCATCCCAGTGCAAGCAATTACAAGAGCTCTGGAGACTTTTGAAGAAGTGATGATGTTTTTTGGCAGCAATGATGCTCTAGAAAAACAACTAGACCATGTGATCGCTAATGGTCTCAGAGAGAGCTATGAAAAAGTTCAGGAGTTGCAAGGGAAGTTTTGTTCACTGTGGCAGAAGAAGCATGACTCCTATGAGGTGTTTGTGCAGATGCTAGACCCCTTGGTCGAATGTCTTGGGAAAATCAAAAGCAACAAACAGAGATGGAAGACCATGTCTGAACAGGCTGTGGCACTTCTGCAAAAGATTTTGGACTTTGATTTCATCATAGCTATGGTTGTGTTGAAGAACACATCATCCTTCACTAAAGATCTGAGTGCTGGTCTTCAAAAGGACCACTTTAGTGCTGCATCCCAACTCTGCCACATCGGTGGTATTGTGGCTACACTGAACCGAGTCAAGACGAATATCAAACTCTTTCATCAAAACTGGTTTGATGAGTCCTGTGCAATTGCACAGGGACTTCGAGGACACACTGAAGTGCCTGAAAACAATCTGCAAACAGATGGAATGATGAAGCCAGCTGGTTTCTACAAAGACAGTTTGAGTGTGCCTCTAGTTGATAACCTCATCAATGCAGTGAAGGATCATTTTTCAGATGACCACAAAGAAGCTCTAAATTTTCTTTCCCTTGTCCCAAGTTCAGTTACACAAAGCTACATGTTCGAGAGTTTAAAGTCCAAGCTTCCTCTTTACAGCAGTGACCTTCCTGATGCTGATAACTTCTTTACGGAGCTTTGTTGTTGGAGAGTGACATGGAAAACCAAGGCTTCACTCACGACCCCAGGCTCATTATTCCAGACTCTGCGTTTGCCGCTAATGCAGTACTTTGGCAACATCAATGTGCTGCTGAAGATCATGTCAGTGCTGCCCAGCACCGCACTGGAGGACTGTGGGGTTTTGATGCGCCATAACAGGTTTCTGGATTATCTGAGGAATACAGAACCACAGGACAGATCCACAATCCTTGCACTGCTCCAAGTGGGATCTGACTTCCGCCGGGACCTGGACCGCATGGTCAGCCAGTGTCTGAAAGCGACGCCACAGGCATTAGAAGGCATATGTTTGGTAAGTGCACTTCTTTACTGTGTATATTGTTCCTTAGTGCTGGTGAAGTACTTAAACGCTTTATTTTTTACAGGAGAGAGAGTCAAAATTTTTCAACAGAAACGCTGAAGTGAAAATGGAAGGTAAGGCAATATGATGTGTTCAAATGGCAACTTTTCTACAGTTTCTTTTAAAACCTTGTTTTTGTTGCATTTTAGTTGAAACTTCCAAAATGGAACAAAAAGAACCTAAACATGATCAGCCTGCTCTCATGACAGAAGACCAAGAGATGAAACCTGCAGATGAAAATGGTCACACTGGAGACAACTGTCAGAGTCTTACAATAGTGTTCAAATTAGCTGCAGCTTTAGGGAAAAAGAACTGTAGTCTGTCTGACCTTTCTGAAGAGAATCGTGAGCTTATGTTTCAGGAGCTGTCCATGTGCCACTGGTTTGAAAGTGAGAACAAGTGTAACATTGGTGAGGACCAAATGGGGACACTTGTTATTCAAGGTGTCAGAGATTTTATACTTAAAGAAATCCAGGACTCACCATTCTTCTCACTCATTACAGACAAGCCGGTCAAAATCGGTGATAAGGTGTACCTACCTGTGTTTGTTAGGTATGTGGGAGAATCTGTGCCAAAAGTAGAATTGATAGGATTTTTGCAGTTTAATGAAAACTCCAGCGCTGATGCACAGGCACACATCCTCGCAGATGTTCTGTGTGATGAGTGGGGACTAAACATGGCGCAGTGCCGCGGGCAGGCGTTAATGAACCTAGGCGCAGGCTTCAAGAGCCTCAAGAAAATGTCACTTGATTTTCTCCAAAACTATCCACTTGCTGTAGTCACGCCTAGTGAGTCTTGTGGCCTCGCTCACTGGCTGGTGCAAAGTGTGCCTTGTCCCTCGGTAGTGAGAACTCTCAATGTTGCTGAAGACCTCTTGCTGTTTTTTGATGAAAACCCCAGTCTGGAAAAACAGTTAGCACAGGCAGTGGATGGGCTGCTCAACATGCCCAGGGAGGCTTTAGAGGAAAGTCCAGAAACATGTTACTCGAGGTGGAGAAAAAGAGAGGACTTCTTTGATGTTCTTGTAGATACTTTAGAGGGTATCCTCAGTTGTCTAGATGCTGTTAGTTCTAGTGCCGCTGGTGCCAAATCCCTGCATGCGCAAGTGTTCTTTTCAGCACTGAGAAATGTGGATTTTATCATTTGCCTAGTAATTATGAAAAATGCTTGTGCTCCTCTACGCAACTGCAGCACTGTCTTTCGCTGTGGGAATCCGGCTGATATTCTTTGTGAGGTAGAAAAAATCCCCTCTATTATAGAAACTCTCAGCAACACACTGGCAAACATAACCACAGTGCACGGCAGTTGGTTTGAGCAGGCATTTCAGTTGGCAACTAGGATTGCTCCTGAACAAGTTTGCTTCTCTGAGGAGGTTAACAACTTTGAATCTCCTGAAATTTATTACAGAGAGAGTCTGAGTATTCCCCTCCTTACCAGTCTGATTGATGAAATGAAATACAGCTTTGCCGAAAGCCACTTAAAGGCCCTGTCAGCCTTATCTTTGCTGCCCTCCTGTAGCCCGCAACCCATTCTGACAGAGTCCACAGACAAACCCTTCAGCCTGTTCCTCAAAGAGCTGCCAGAGCCTGAGGCGGCAGAACAGGAGATCAATGCCTGGTCAGCTGTGTGGAGAGAGAAGTATCAAGATGTTGCTCCTCCAACATCTATCGCCGAAACATTGGCCCATGTAGAGTCCAAAAACCATCCCACTGTGACCCTCCTGCTCAGGCAAGTGGCAGTCCTGCCCAGTGTCAGTATGGAGTTTGACTTGATGAAGACGACACTGAACTCAATCAGAGATGTCTTCAAAAACACAGTCTGCAAAGGCAGTAAACCAGATCACATGATGCTCCGCTCTCATGCCACAGCATTGCAGAGATTACCTGAGGTTGTTGAGAAATGTATGGAGCTCAACCCGGAGAGCAGACCCTGTCTTTCGAAGGTATTTTTTTTTTTTTTCCTACTCTAAAGTAATTGAAAAAATTATATGTTTTGACTTTAATTGTGTGGTTTTATTTAAGGTTATGGCCACATTGCAGAAGCTTCATCTGGAAAATGGTAAGTATTTCTGTAATACTAGTGTAGCTGTTCAATGTGTAGCTTTTAAGTACAGTTTGTTCCAATAACATGTTTTTTTTGTTCATTTAAGAAGTGAAACCTGCCGTAGAGCAAATAAATGGCACATCATCTGCAGAGCAGCTCACAGAGACCTCACAGGTCATGGAAGTACCAAGGAAGGCGGTGTCTTTTTATGACCCTTCACAACGTGAGCAAATCCTGAAAGAAATATGGGACTCTCAGTTTTTCACAGTTATAACTGACCAAGCTGTTGACATTGAGGGTCATCTCTACATCCCTCTGTGCATTCGATATCTAAACAAGGAGGATACACAGTGTGAAGAAACATTAGCTTTTATTCCCTTCACTGAAGCCATGCCTAACCTTACTGAGACTATTGAGACGGCATTATCTGAGAAATGGGGGCTCAACATGGAGTTCTGTAGAGGACAGGCTATGTTGAGTGTTGGTGAAGTAGGTGCTCAGATGAGCGCCGTTTGTGCAGCTCTTGCTACAAAGTACCCAAAGGCTATAAGAACAATCAGCTCGGCGCTCTCCCTTAATGTGTGGCTGGCAAAATCTTCTCCTGTCACAGAAATAGCCAATGGTGCACTTTTGATAAAGAAGATACTACAATGGTTTACAGAGGATGTAGAGCGACAGAACAGACTAGAGGACATGATCTTGCATGTGTTTCGCACTGATGAAGGAAAGGGCAATGAGCTGAGAGACAAACTTGTCAAAAACTGGGACAAGAGTCACGTAGTGCATCAGGTGATAGTGGAGATTTTAGAGGCGGTCGTGCTATGCTTGAATGAAGTAAAAGGTCAAGGTACATCCGATCAGCAGCGGGCATTGCAGTTCTTCACAGAAATCAGAAGCTTTGACTTTATCTTGGTGACAGTGGTGCAGAAAAATGTCTTGAAAGTAACTGAAAAGCTGAGTGAGGGGCTGCTGGGGAAGCCATTAGATGTGTTGATGTCGGTGAACAGTTTGCCTGATGTTAAAGTTCAGCTTGGACAGCTGTTGTCAGATATAGACACCCATCACAAGGCCTGGTTTGATGAAGCTGTTGCATTGGCTTCCAAACTTCATGTTCCCATGTTGCATGCTGCCCTTTTGGAGCCGCTAAGTGAGTTTTACAAAGAGTCAGTTAGCACAAAAGCTGTCGGGCATTCAATATCAGAAGTTGAGGGCCTCTTCACAGAAAAGGTCACCGATACGCTAAAGTGTCTGGAGATCGTGCCTTATGCAATGTCCAAAGTAGAAACCAGCATTCTCAGTGGTCTTGTTAGCAGTCTGTACAAAGCAGACTTGCCAGATGAGGTCTCCCTCTACACTGAGATGAAGCTATGGAAGGACAAGTGGTTGGATCCTTTGGCAGGTTATCTCCCAACTACTGTGCTCGATGCTCTCAAGACGTCCCAGATCAGGAGCTTTGTTAACATCGAGACTCTCCTCAGACTGCAGGTCATTCTGCCATTTTCGCGAAGGGAGAGCCACTTCAGACAGGGAAAAAGAAGCCTACAGGAGTTTGTTCAGCAGGAGAAAAGGCTGCTTAGTGAGCTCCATCCTCTGGAATAGACTGGTCTTCCGTTGCATTTGCAGAGTTCAATAAATATAAGATGTCATCTCAAATTGGCACCAATTTTATCCAGAACATCCAGATTTGTGAAGTTCTGAGCCGTGTACATGATCTTATAAGTTTTCTGTTTTGTTTTGTTTTTTCATTTTATTATAAGACAAAATCCTTATCCTATGTTTTTGTTCATATTCTGTAATTTGTACAGTTGGTACTGTCCATTGGGACCAATGTCTTGGCAAAAAACTGCTCCACTGACAATTGTCAATGCTTCTGTGCCTTGATGCAGACACCCATTGTATTCTTATACAATATTAAAATGCCCCATTGGCATTTAAAACTCATTTTTATTTTTGCCATGACCAAGAACAGTTCAACTTTAAGTAACTCACTATCATGAACTATTGAGTCCTCACGTTTTATGTTTCCCCCTCTTTGCAGGAATAAATTTGCTGTAAACGTGTCTTTAAAATTATGTTTCCTATGTAGGAAAAGCTTCATATATATTTGTCAAAAAATAATAAAATGCTTAAAAAGATTTTCTAATTTGATGGGTTCAGTATATTGAGTTGACACAAGATGGTGCACTTTGACCAAGTTTGGCCTAAAACTGAAGTGGCCTGTAGACTTTTCAGGAGTATTGTTAGATGTTTGCAGTTTTAGAATGGTATATTAAATACCATTCATTTGCAAAGTCATTAAAATATTGAAATCATTTGTAAAACATCAGACTAATATCCCTCACAGACTTCGTTCAGGTGGGGGCAGCATAATCAGAATAGTTTTTTATTGCCATGGTTTGAGAACTGGTTCACAAACTAGGTTTTCTTCTCAGTGTTGGCGTGCAACATAAAACATAACACGGAATCTAGATTAAAAAAAAAAAGCTATAAAACTCTAAAGGCTATAGGGCACTTGCATAAGATATAAATAATAAAAGGTAAAATATGGTAAGATGAAAATTGACAGAACAAGAGCAGGATGGTATTTACATCCATAGGTATATAAAATGATAAGGTGAAATAAAGTGATAGCAGCTCATCTAAGTGCTCAATCATTTACCATAAAACAGTTGTCCTAAAAAGAAGAAAAAAAAGCGCCTTGATAAATGTACAATGTACAAAATAATAAAGAAACTTTTATAATTTGGTTTGATGTTTAAATGACAAACCAAGACTTCATCCCAGTCTGATTATATCCACTAATTTCATCTAATTTTCAAAGCTTTAGCAGCAGTTGCAACTAATTGTTGAGCCTAATCTACAGTATTTGTCATATGTATTGCTCTTTGTTCTATTTCAAGACTATTTACATTGTAGATTCTCACTTAAGGCTTTCATTTATGTATAAACAAGGAAGGAAATACATTTAAAACAAAAAAGGTGAAATAGATTCTTTAAAATAGAGTTGAAAATGGAAAGCTAATACATATAAGTGTTTCCAAACTTTTGACCGGTGCTGTAGGCCGACACTATAGGTCAGTTACCAAAGCCTCGCCGTGGCAGAAACCTCCAGCTTCGGCCTGGGTGCCCCCGCCTGCACCACTGGCCACATGTAACAATACTTCTACAATGTGTCTTTTATTTATTTACACTTTTGATCCTGGAGATGCAGGTTTTACAGTTGAAATCGCATCCCCTCCTCCCATTCCCGAAAGCAAAACAAGGTATTGCCATAATTGACCCGTGCACTGGGTTTCCTGCTGGAAGTCAAGGTTGTGCACTGATGTAAGACCCGTAGCACTCGGTAATCATGTCCATACACAGCGAGGATTTAACTATCCTCTGGAGGGGAAGACAGAGGGCTTAAGTGGATTTTATTTCAAGGTTTTCTTTCAGGGAAAATTGGCAATGCGGACCCGAATTCAGAAACTACAAGTACAACCCTTGGTTTGAATTATTACCATTTCAGCTTGTGGATTGTGCGCTTTCAAAACACTTCATTTGTACATGCCAATATGAGTATTGAGCTATTGGAGTGATATGTTCTGGAGAGGTTGTCTAAAAATATCTAGCTTTGCAACCAGGAGTTTCAGCTCCTGTTTTTAAATGTGTGTTTTTACTAAATTTTATTCATGTTTCTGATAAAATGTTGAATATTTGTGCAGCTTAAAGTGCAGTGGTTAAAGCTGCAGCACTGCAAAAAGAAGTGAAGAAGTCCCTCATTTGAGTAACTAATTTAAAGAAATCTGTCTTTTGGGCAAGGTTTTACACTCCTGGCACTCAAAATTAGACAAAAACTCTATATGCTAAATTGTTATTATTACAAAGATTGAAAGAGGAAGCCACTAAATTAAAATGTTAGTAGTGGTCCAAACTCAAACTTTCCTAACATATTTCTAGCATCCCAATTCCTCACCGGGGCAAGTTTATAGGCACGTTTAACAACTTGCAGAGTCACCTTTCAGGGTCACTTCCACAAAAATGCTTGAAAACCAGCCTCTGAGTTCATGAAATTGTTTTATAAATAAATGCACACTGTTTTCCCCACAAATGTCTGCGTTTACACTATACTTAAGGAGGACGAAACAAATCTGGTTCCACTGATCAGGTGTAGTGCCTTTAATTTAAGTGTATCAAAACATGCCCCATGGACAGATTTCTTGAAGTTAGTTGCTCAAATCAAGGACAGATTCACTTCAAGATCATTGCACTTATTGCTAGAGCATGTTTTGCAGCGTGCACATGTGGGAGAATACTGTTCTACCCGAAAAGCAGAGAGGGTTCAGGTTGCGGCTCCGGCAATTTGGTGAATGTCTCTCCCCACACCTCACTCTGTTATCCTGTTGAATAAAGCCAAAAAAATCCTTAACCCCCGTCATAACTGAGTGTATTTTCTCCAATTCAGCTTTACCCACATCAAAAAGGTTACAGCCAACAGACCAGAGTAACGCCTCATTTGAAAGCTAAGACCTACAAAACTGATCTAAGCTGATCTTTTTCCTTGAGTTGGTGCCGTGTTGTCATCGGATTTTTGCCACTTTTTCATAGGTTTTTTTGTCACTTTTTTTTCTTTTTTTTCCTTGCGATTTCATCCTCGTTTTCTTTTCACTTTTGTCGAAATTTAGGCACTTTCAGATTTGGGTAAAGCCGAACTGAAGAAAATGTGCTTGGTTCAGGCGGGGGTTAAAGTGATAGTCTGTAAGTTTAAATATATCACAAATGTAATAGATTGTGTATAATTTACCATCTGGGTCTGAAATTTAAGGTAACGTAAGTAATATTAAATAATAATGTTTTTTCTTAAGTCCCTCCCTTTGCTGATTTCAGCAACTAATCAGAATCCGCGGGATACCACTTTGACCAATGAGACAAGCTTTTTCTGTGAACCGGCCTGTCAGGTCCAATCAGGAGGGAGGGGGAGGAGCTTGATTGTTTACTTTTGAAATTTCTGTTCCTGCGCTACTCATTTTGCAGGAATGTAAAGGAAGGCCTTTACTTTCAGATTTCACTCGATCTCTCCTTACTTTGCAAACTTACAGACTATCACTTTAAGAGGTTAAAACCAGATCTAAATGTGAAGATATTGTAGTTCGGGAGTAAATGCTGTTCTCACAATAAAAAAATCTAACAAAAATAATATGTAATTTTTGTGCCAGTAAAGTATATTCAGAAAACTCTGCAATCTAAACCAGTAACTTCAATCTGAAGAAAAAAAAAAAAAAAAAAGATGATGCCAATGATAGGGATATCATCAATGTCAAACGAAGCTTTAATCATACATCAAGATGCTCCAGTTCTTTTAAGCCTCAACCAACCACAGAGACAACAAACGGGAACAACTCATAGAAAACATCTGCATGTGCCCCGTTTATCTGTTGTAATGTTTAAAAAGTCACGACACGAACAATCCCGACGCTCGGTTTGATTGCATTCATCATTCTCAGATCTTCGTGTTTACGGAAAGCAGAGAGAGAGAGCAAAGAGATTGAACGGCTTTGGCCTGGACTTGGCTTAAAGTATATCACCCACATGGTCAACCCCTGCGCCCTCCTGGCCTCAGCACCTCTCGCCGCGCTCCTCACCAGCACCTCTTCAGGCTGTTCGATACGCGCTCATTCGCCACGTGATAAAGGACGTGTGTGGAGACGGCGCCTGCACCTTCAACGATGGAGCGTGTGTCTCCGGGAACGGGATCATCCTGGAAAACAGAGAGTTGTGTTTTGTTTTCAATGTTAAGCTAAGTGTAACTGAAGAGAAACAGACTCCAGTGACAACATGACAACATTACAGGGTTAAGCCTCCAGCTGCTCAAGACAGTAAATACAGCAGCTCCCGGGACGCACGGCAGCAGCCGCAGAGGCTGAGGTGGATTGTCAACGCATTAACTAATTTGCAGCTGTAATCCCTGTGCGTAAAATGTGCCGAATGATCCCCCTGTCAGAGCTGCACCCTAAAGAAGTGTGTCACCTTAACGTTTCAGTAGTTACTTATCAAGACAGGTGCTAAATAAAGAGTGCAAGGTGAAAAATAAAATTTACTTTTTGTGGCCATGTTGCACCAGATTTAACCTCTTAACCACCTGAACAGAGCACTTTTTTGTTTTTTGTTTTGCTTTACCCAAATCTAGAAGAGCGACAAAAACACAACAAAAAAGCAACAAAAACATGATGAAAAAGCAATGAAAAAGGTAATGTTAAAAGCCACAAAAAGAGTGACAATAAAGTGACAAAAAAAAAACATGACAAAAAAAGCCAACAAAAGAACAACAAAAACTTGACCAAAAAAAACAACAAAAACATGACAAAAAAAGAGACAAAAGCTTCAAATATGCAACAAAAAAGTTACACTCAGTTTTGTCGGCCTTTGCTTTCAAATGAGGTGTTACACTGACTCTCCAGTCGAGAAGCTTTTAGATTTGGGTAAATCTGAACTGGAGAAAATGTGCTCGGTTAAAGTGGGGGGTAAGAGGTTAACATTTGAAATCATGTGTATTAGAAATCTGATTCATAAAAGTAACTTTTATTACTACTACTTAATGTTTGGTAAATGACCCCTATGTGGTTTAAAGATGAAATCATTGTACTATTTTATTAATGTGCATAACACATTTTAAATGAGCTTATAGGTGAATACAACATACTGTAGAGCAGATGTTTACACCAGTTATTGAATGTGTGAGTTTTTTCTCACCAAACCCTATTCTGAACAACACTCCTGTAATAGGCCTGCCCTACAACAGGAGTAGGCAAGTTTGTGTTGTGGTTGGCGGATTTTCTTCATAGCGAAAACCCAAAGGTGTTTTGCCAGGAAATAAAAACATATCGACAATATTCTTCACATTTTGAGAGTACTTTATCACGTATTTGGATTCTAATTTCTATAATAATATCATCTTGGGCGGCCCGAGGTTTTATGCAATTTTAAAGCAGTACAAAGTAACTCATGTCCCTAGAGGCCATAAGCACCACTGCAGGTGTCGTAGCACGTTGCATTTTTTTAACTCATTAATTGTCCGTGAGAGTAAATACTACGCTGACAGAAAAGACGAAAGGAGAGAGGGATATTGTACATCCAATTACACAGTGGAGATGATTATTTTCACTCACACTTCGCTGTAAATACTGTTTAAGTGGCGCTAGCCCACAGTTGGCTTTGCCTGTGATTCCATTAGTGTGTATTGGTGTCTCCAACCCGGTGCAGGAAAGCTGCAATTGTGGTTTTCTGGCCAGAGACTCCAGGGGGAGATGAAAGACGCCCCAATCATCCCATTAACACTTGTATTACCCCAGAGGGACTATGAAAAGGATTTATTACGGTAAACAAGTTACTTAATGCTGCTTTAAGGTTTAACCTCTTAACCCCCACTTGAATCAAGTTTGGCATTAAATCAAATCTAAAAGCTTCTTGAAAAAAGCATCAATATATCGACAAAAACAAGGGTGAAAACCCCAAAAAAGAGGGACAAAAACACAACAAAAAGTAACAAAAAACGTCAAAAACATGAAAAAATAAATACATTTGAAAACGTGACCAAAACAGTGCCAAAAAAAGAGATGAAAACACATTAAAAAAGCGCCAAAAATGTGACAACAAAGGGGTGACAACGCGATAAAAAAAGTTGCAAGCAGTTTTGTAGGTGTTAGCTTTCAAATGTGGTGCCATAGGCTGTAATGGAGAGTGTAGTGGAGAAGCTTACTGATTTGGGTAAAGCCGAACTGGAGAAAATGCGCTCGGTTATGGCAGGGCGCTCGGTTTATTCCCTCAATAGTTTTACGACTTTTTCTCTCACATATGACAGGACTAATGTGAGTCAGATCTAAAGATGAAACACTGGATGGACAGGGAGAAAAGTCAAAATTGTTAAGATTTGAATCATCGGAGGGGGGAAAAAAAGAAAAATATTTAAAAGCTGGACTGACTCAAACAATGAAAAGAAGTATTGAGAATCAACCCTCTTTGATGTATAATGTAGCGACTGCACAGAACAGACATCACCTTCCCACCGGTGCCAGATCTGTCGCTGCCGGTTCGGAGACGGAGCCATCCTCGGAGACGCCAAAAGATGTGTTCAGAAGTGCCCCCCATCTGTCTCTTAAAACGCCCGCGTCCTCAAAGCACAAAGGAGACAGAGGCCATAAACAAATGGTACACACAAAGACGCGAGTCTCGTTTAGCTGAGGCCTGGATTGGAGCTTGTTGTTGCGAGAGGCCGTCCCCGCGGAGAGGGACATGAGAGGGTGATGGGATTTTCACATGGCCGGGGTCAGGCCGTCCCGTTCTCTCTCTCTGTAGGCCTAAATGCACACAGCAGGAGCAGTGTTTACGATACATAACGCTATAGAGTCGATCATCTTTTATAAAAGGGCCCCCTGTTGCTCAGAGAAGGGATGGCAGATTGTTCCCATCTGAAAATTCCCTTTGCTGTATATATGAAGGCTATTAATCAATGTGCTGCTTCTGATTTTGATTAGACGATTTTATATGGATCAAATCTATAATAGGGAACAGACATTACAGGGCATCTGACTAAAGCACGCGCATATACCTTTGTAGAGAGCTGAACTTTTATCATCTTGTCACGCTGTCTTTAAGCGGTTTTATCTCAAAGGTAATCTGACTGAAGATTAAATTAGAGTTCAATTAGAGCTAAACAAAGTCAGCCTAAGATTAGGGACTTAAATTTGGTTTTGCTTCTTGACCGAGGCATGGGAGTAATTTCCAGCTGCATAATAGTAACTGTGCACCCATTGAAGCTGTGATCGTCCCGGGTGAAAGCTGAGAGCGTCTTCCTCCCCCCGGAGAGCCTTCACATTCATGACTGGCCTGATCCTCCAGAGATTCAGACAACAATAGCTTAACACTTCAGTCGTAGTAATCTTTCCTCTTTGACACCACTTTAAAGCACCGTTTTAATCTTTTACAGGTTTTAATCTTTACATTTTTGTAATCTACATATGCCTATACCAGCATGGCAATGTTAAAAAAAAGGCTTAAAGAGAGATTATATAGGCTTATTAAAGAGAAATATATATCTATTTAAAGCACAGATACAGCTTTAACTTGCACTTATGTAGTAATGAAGGGAAAATATATAAGTGAAATCAAAGATTAAAGATTCAGCTTTATTGTCAGTTCATCCACATGAAACATACAGAGAATGGAAATGATATTACTCTCAAACCCTGAGTGCATATCAAATGAAATATGCCTACATATTAGAGTTCAGTGTCTTTCATAAACTTGGACTTAGTTTTGTGAGACATAAATCTTGTTGTTGCATTTCTGTCATGATAATCCTTTATAAAAAAGTGTTCCATTGTGAGAAGACAATGTAATGTAACTTTATCTATAGAAAAGCTGCCTGCAACTACTTTAATGTCATCATTTATCAAACAGTGGTTTCTTTCGCTGCACAAAACATGACTGATTTCTTCATGATGAACGTCAGTGTTTCGCTCACCGCTGCTGGCGCTGGTTCAGAGGGTGAGATGTGCAGACCAAAGGCAGGAATGGCGAGCCTGAGTGTAAGTTCAGGTCAGAGACAGTCATCTCGACACCCACACACACGCGCTGGCCGGAGCCCATTCACAGATGACCGCCATGTAAAACGCGCAGTCTCCCTGGAATCAGGATCACAGGCCTCTGCAAATAAGAAACACACATAAAAGGCTTTGGTCTGGATGTACAGCTCGGAGCGGGCGCTGTTAGGAAGACTCGCCGCGACACAAGATCCTGGCGTTTTCAGGGCCAGCGGTTTGTTGTGGTCTGTACAAGTGTCTGCTTCCCGAGACGTTTGACAACACCTGATCTGCAGAATCCCAGAGGAGCAGCCGCGCTGACTGTCCCAGCGGCAAGGTCAAGGTCTGGACACTTCTCCCTCGGTTTTGTCTGAGCGCTGGAGGTGGCTGCATGACTTTCCCACAGCTGCATCCGCCACATATCACTTACAGCAGTGGGTCTCAAAGCTTTGGAACGCACCTTCAACACATAAAACTCAAGTATAAATTTAAACTAAAATCAATCTGCGGTTTGGCCCTGTTTTGGTAGCTTTCACATCAAAACACGGTATTTCTCAAGATTCATTGATCATGTGTCTGTCTATTAAAAAAACAACACTTAGGCAAAGTCCCACACTGACAATGATCCGGCGCTCCACCTTTGGGCCTCACAGCATCAGTCGAGAAGAACCGCCACAGCTTTCATAAAATATTCAGAAACATTATCAAGCGCAAGTGAAAACAGTGTGGTATGAAATCAGATGAAGAGAAACGAAAACAAAATCTGAAATGTTTTTTTAATATAAATATATACCCCCATATAGGTTCTATATGGGGCAGCATCAGACGGCAGCAATAACCTGTCACCATTCCATATTTAAGAATGCACTGTAAGACCGTATTCCAAACCTGATTCTGTACCAAAGACTATGTAAACTTATTTCCTATGTTATTTCCTATTCTGTACCAAAGACTATGTAAACTTATTTCCTATGTTATTTCCTATTCTGTACCAAAGACTATGTAAACTTATTTCCTATGTTTGATTATGGTTATGTATCTATATCCTAATCCATGTGTTGATTATGGTAATGTATATGTTAATTGTACCATAATGAGCTGGTCTCAGAGAACAAACCGGAATGTGAAAGAACGGCAGCTGTAAAGTTTGTAAATACGTTTAAAGGGGTAGGCATAAATAAGCATTGTTTGCTTCAGCCTACTCCCTTTTGGGCATTATTGTGTTTCTTTTCTTTTGTAACAACTTGGAACTTGAAATTGCTCAAATAAACTAAAAAAAAAACTAAAAAAAACTATATTGTAAATCTAGACATTACAATTTTACTATCATTATATCATTATCCGTATGAAGTCAAAAAAGTAGTCTGTGCGGGGAAACTAACACAATACAAATAAATCTGTATCAAATGTTGCTTCATAACAATTATTATTATTTCCAGTTATACAACATTTTTCGGGTTTGATTGCCATATTTAATTAAAAAGAAAACAAATACCTCCAGCAGACAGCTCCAGCTCACGGGAGGCTGCCTGTTGAAATATGAAGGGGCTATTCCTGAGCCGCGTCTTTCTTATGCTAATGCCGCTCTGACATCAGCAGTGAGATCAAAGCGGCACAGGGCTACTTTAGCGCACTCTCACCCCCACCGGGGCTCACTCTCACTCTGGTCCGCTCCTGCCCCTGACGCGCGCTCAGTCCCTCCAGTCTCTGCCTCTCTCTTGGAAACGCGCACCATGCGTACCTGTGCGGACGTACTCTACCTCCCCACGCTGGATTTTACTCGCGCGTCTGGCTGATACCGAAACAGACAACACCCTGAAAGGATACTCACTCCGCTCACGTTTCATTGACCCCTGCGCGCATTTATTCCACTGTGAAAGAACGACGGGGAAGGTAAGGGGCAAACTTCTTTCTTTCTTTTTTTTTTTGGTGCTTTTACGCACAATGGAGCTGCGAGATGCGAGCTTCAAAGCCAATGTGTGACAACTATTTCACAGCAGAAATCTTTAGCACAATGTTGATTGACTTAAAAATGGACTATTCCTGTTTAAAACGTGAATTCAACTCGCAAACTAGATCCCTTTTTTGTTGTACGCTTGTCTCTAGTGATTTTTTTTGTTTGTTTGTTATAATAGGCCCAAAGTATCCTGGGAGAATATAGTTTTATCAGCGTTTCAGTGATACCTTCAGCGCAGTTGAATGTCCATTGTGCGCCCCCGCGGGACAATTCAGGCTTGACATCGGCCAGTGCTGGAGCGCGAGGCTATCAGTGTTTTATCTTCACGGGAAACAGGAGCCGCTTTTTCAGGCCACTTCGGGTCGGTGTAAATTTGAACAATTAAGCTCCTTGTGCCCCACTTCAGACTTGGTCAAACAACAGTCAAAAGAAAAGGGTAATAAAACACCGGGGTAACTCGAACAGCTTAGTTTGAGTTATCATCATTCCCCATTTAGTTTTTTTTCCTTTCTTTTTTTTTTTTAAATGCCCCTCTCACTCCGTAATCCCGCACACCTGCAAAAGCCTGAGTTTCAGTAAGCTCATTAAAATAATTCATAGGACTGACTTGACACTGTTTGCGCGCGCCTCGGCCAATCAGCAAAAGAGCAGAGAACTGGCTCTTCCATCATCTTGCTGATCCACAACTTAAATCCCTATGATGCTTTGAGATAACCTGTAATCGCTCTGTAGGCTGTATTACTTTGTCACTACAAGAGTAACTTGTGGTGATGAGCTCTCACTGAAATCCCATTGAGAATTAGGCCTTTTCGTGCTTGTTTTAGGCAAATATCGCGGATTTAAACGGAAAAGGAACATGAATTAATAATACTGAAAGTGTGAGCGTACTTAAAGTTGTGTGTAGCCCGTTGTTCACATCAGAAACAAATAAAATAAGTTTAGTCGTTATCAGCAACATCATAAAATCTGTGGCGTCAGCTTCAATTGTCTATGGGCACGGCGTAAAAAGTGTTACGGGAAGCTATTATCTGAAATAAAAGTGTTTTTTAAATGCAAGTTTTGAAGTGTGGTGGGTCCTGAGATAGGCCTAGCACTAAAGAAAGATAGTTGGCTGTTCTAGCTCAGATGAATGACAAAAACATGTGATCATTTAATCTTTCTGCTAGACCGGTCTAGATAATTATGGATGATAGGTATGGAAAAAAGGTAGCAGTATCTGTGAATCAAGTAAAGCCAAAGTACTAGTATCGGGGTAAAAAAGCTCTAAGATTCAGACATATTTCTCTAAAAAGAAATCACTCATTTGTAAGCCTACACTTCAGAGCCTTACATTGGTGTCCTTTGTTGTCTTTCAGGGCTATTTGTGCAATGAGGAGTGACTTCTGAAGCTATAACCCCACTGCGCTCCTTCGCCCCATATCCTCCGTGAACTCCAGTGTGAAGCCCCGCCACTCTCCCTCACCATGCGGAGCTGCTCACATGTCCTGCGTTTTGGCGTGTTCACCGCCCTGTTGGTATCTCAGCTCTGCTCGGGCATCAAATGGCTGTAAGTACTGTCCTTTTCACGCCTTTTCTGGGTTTCCTGCTCGCATGTTGTTGTTGTTTTTCTTGGGGAGTGGGAGTGGGGCGGTGGGGGGGGGCTGACGTCATACAGATAAAAACGATATGGTGAGCGTTGGCTTTGTGTTTCTGTATTTTATGGAGTGGTGGGTCCCGGGGCAGCTTTGAATCGGGCCCCCAGCATTCCTGCGGATGATCAAGGAGAGATTGTGTCGACTGTGAGGGAATGGACTATAAGTCGCGTTTATGTGACACTGAAACATTTTTAAGAGTTTAATGTTGAAGTAGTAGGCCAGAAGTCTTAGCATTCAGTGTTTCAGCTTTAACGTCTTCAGTTTGACGTCTTTTGTTTCAGCAGGGGTTGTTGTTTAATGTTATTTGTTGAAAAAGGCAAAATCACTGTTCGTTGACAAGATTGAACTGTGGGCTGAAAACAAAAACAGTGTTTTCGAACTTTTCACCACGTACCTCACAAAATTTAACCTAGCTTTGATCAGACTTAGGTCAAGATCAAATCAGGGCTAAACCGGGTCCGAAAAGGGTCTAAAATAGATCTAAACTGGACATGTGTAAATAGGTTTGTAAACCATGTCTAAACTAGTTAAACACCTAACTTAAGCATGAGTAAAATGATCTCTAAAAAGAAGATTGAAGAAAATATAAAGTTGTTGAGAGCCAGAAACAATAAGGCTAAACGTGGATCTTCTCTTTCGTTGGTTTTCTCAAAGACAGTGAACCTGCTCCATAAAGCCGTGTCCAATTGAAATGATAACATTACATTTGTGAACGCTGCCTACTGTACTGCACTATATGGACAGCTCTGCGTTAGCAACATCTGCTTCAACTGACAAAGACACGCTGCATATTTTATCATGTCTTCAGTGCAGCCTCTCGAGCCTCATCAAAATAAAGGAGTAAGATATAAATAAGATAGACACCTGGAGGGAGCAGTCGCAGTCACGTCGTCCTGATTATAAGTCAAAACGGAGCTAAAGACGGCACATATATATATATTGTCGAAACACGTGTTAGTCATACGTTTTTTTACTGGCGACATAAACCATCGATTGCACACACATTTCGGGAAGAATAGGAAATTCTCAGGTTATTTCTGTATCTGCAACGTGTTACTGTTTATTGCGCTGGAAAACTTTTTCATATTTCAAAAACGCTCGTGGTTAGCTGCAAATTTGTTTTTACAGCTATTTTCAATTCTGGTGTTTTAGTAACGTCCTTGACAACCTTGTGCCCGGGCCTAAACACAAGTATAAGTCATTTTGAGAGTAAATAATGTGACGTGGTACAGTCACAGTGGGCAGGCTGGGAGTGGGGATGGCATGTCCTAAATCCAATGGTGAGCTCCAACAGTGTTGATGATGCACAGCAGAACAATGTGAAACAGATGCAGCTGTAAACACCTGCGAGTGCGGGATTACAGCGTGCCCAGTGGAGTCACAGCTTATCACTGGGCACAGAGAGGTGGCCCCTCGGCACTAATGCAAAACAGGCCACGAAGCAGGCGGCCAGGGTTTCTCACGGACTCATAGACGGCCAGAATGGTCGCCTGTTGCTTTCCCTTAAAATTCACCATAAACGTAAAACCTAAAACAAACATTTTGGCCAAAAATTATGTCCAACCCAGGCAGTAAAAGTTAAACTTTTATTTTTGCTTAACATACTGTGAGGTCGCGTCTATATTTTACATGTATCTGTTCATTTTGGCAGAAAGAGCACATTTTCCTCTATGATTTAACTTAAGATGCCAAACAGGTGTCAGCTTTGCTTTATGTACCTACAGCTGACTTTTGTTTGGGATTTCTCCCTGAGAAGACGTTTCTGCTTTGTGTTTAATGTAAAAGCATGGCCGCCCAATAGCGCTGATTTTTTGTTTTTAAATTGTGATCTGACTTTCGTGTAAGGTAAAGGCCGAAGTACTTTATTGCGCCCATGGGGAGATTTGACTTCTGCATTTGTCCTGTCCTTCAATGCTGTTGTGGCAATCTGTCAGCAGTGGGGACCACAGTGTAGCGTCTGGGGACCCACCATAACACCTCAGGATAGGTTTGTGGTCAGGAGTAAATGAATTTCACACAGAAAAGTCCACACCCGTCTGGGAATCAAGCCTGAGACCTTCTTGTTGTCAGGGAGTTTTATCTCTAATGCATGTTCGATTGTCTCCTTGCAGAGCACTGTCACATGCTCCTACATCTCTACACGTCAACCAGACTCAGCACTGCAAACTGCTGCCAGGCATGGTGTCTTCTCAAGCCCAGCTGTGCCGCAGCAACCTGGAGCTCATGCAGACCATTATCCAGGCAGCTCGTGAAGTCAAGAAAACCTGTCAGAAGACATTCGCTGACATGCGCTGGAACTGCTCGTCAATTGACATCCCGGCAGATGCACCCAAGTACCGACCGGATCTGGACAGAGGTACGGTCTGAAAGAAGCTCAATAGTTCTGTATCCTTGATTTAAGTCAGTGTTTTTGACATTGAATAACCACCCTCAAACCAAGGTCATTAGGCCTGTCACCTTCACAGCAGAGTTCAAAACTAATACGAGAAGTAGTAGTTGGCAGCGCTAAATGAAGTACTGGCTTTTCTTTTGTTTATGTTAACATGGCAGCTGTCTGAGAACAAAACCATGCTCATTTCATAATGTATTATTCTTCATATACTGCGTCAACTTTAGCTTAGCCAGTGAAAATAGTCCAGCTGTTTATCCTGTCTGGCCTCACATGCCTTCATTGGACAGCCACGAGGAGAACTACCTTCCTCAGCATGATGAACATTATCCCCATTTACCTTTAACTGTGGGACCAGGACACAACCTGGCTACACATCTGTTATGTGGTGCTTCAGTCAGACTCAGATGTTTCAAAGTCCCAGACCTTGAAACAAGCCGGAGATGTGGGTAGAAGGGTTCTGTAGAGCCATTTACCAAATGAACAGTCTGCTCGGAGCAGGAAATGGTTCATCTCTGTGCAGGAATGGCTTTGATCTGAACAACCCACGGTCAGACATGATTTGGTCCCTGTGCTGTAGTCTTTAACATATGTGTTTTTATTTAACATATGTGTATGAAAATCACTTCTAATTACGTCACCATTGAGTTTACATTATGGCATGACCAGGGACGCATTTTTCTAAAAAACATATTTTGAATGAGTCAGTTGCCAATGCTTTACACACGCCTAATAGTTCTATCTTATTGTTTTGTCCAGGAACGAGAGAATCGGCCTTCGTGTACGCTCTGTCTGCTGCCACCATAAGCCATACCATAGCGCGGGCATGTACTTCAGGAGACCTGCGCCTCTGCTCATGTGGGCCCATACCTGCAGAGATCCCGGAGCCGGGCTATCGCTGGGGCGGCTGTGCAGACAACCTGCACTACGGCCTTGTCATGGGCTCTAAGTTCTCTGACGCTCCCATGAAGATGAAGAGGCCAGGCTCCCACGCCAACAAACTCATGCACCTGCACAACAGCGAAGTTGGAAGAAGGGTAATTGTTATTTTACTTTATAAAGCATTACAAATGTTTTTAAACTCTAGATGCAATAGAAAGTGCACAGCATACACCTAATCATGATTCATTTATCCTAAAGGCCTTAAGGGATGCGCTGGTGATGAAGTGTAAATGCCACGGCGTGTCCGGCTCGTGCTCCATCAGAACCTGCTGGCGAGGCCTGCAGGACCTGAGGGAAATCGCCATGGACCTAAAGACCAAGTATCTGTCAGCCACCAAAGTGGTCCCCAGGCCCGTGGGCACTCGCAAACAGCTGGTGCCCAAAGACATCGACATTCGGCCGGTGAGGGAAAACGAGCTGGTCTATCTGCAGAGCTCGCCAGACTTCTGCACCAAGAACGATAAGCAAGGATCTGTCGGCACTCAGGACAGGTAAGAGCCTCTCAAGCCGCATGCAAATAGAGAGTAAAAAAAGACTGTTTCTGATGACAAACAGGAAGTGAGGATGTTGACTTTCCTGGTGGCACCGTTTGGTGAGCACGCACCTTGATAACAGACGGCTGCCTGTGAGAGAGCTGTATCTGCGCCTTGTCTGAGCATGTGTCACCGAAAAGGCCACGTTCCCAAGTCCTTGTCCCACTATCAGAGAAAAGTGACTAATGGAGCTATACTTAGGGTGAAGTGCACTTCAGCTGACACAAATGGGGAAATGGTTAATGGCCCCCATTAGATAAAGCAGTGCTTACTGTTTAGCCGCATTGTTCGAGTTTAGACAGTGCCATGCCACGTGTTTGTGTGGAGAATGTGCTGTGGAGTCTGTTTGTCTCTGGGCCTGACTCATGATCGCACAAACTAATCTAAAAAATGTTTGCCAATGGAAAACTTCATCCTGCAAATTTTCCCATTATCTCGGCCCGACTTTTATCGCCCGCATTGAACCAGCGGGTGGTTAGACATCTTTTATAATTGAACTGTTTCATGATTGAACCAAAAAGAATGTGTGATTAAACAAATAAATCAATAACTTTGGTTGAAGAAGGGCAAAGTGGAAATGCAAATAGTCTCATGACTACACATAACAGATTACTGAGACGTGCACTGTGTCATCGCCACTCACTCGGCCAATGGCTCCAGTCTACAGCCGATAACAGTGCCACTGCATTGCCAAGTCACGAGACCGTCAGTTTGATGTGTCATTACCCAGTGTTTGATGAAGATATGCTACAATGGGATCTGTGTTCAGCAGGACTACTTTGGCGGTAAAACCTCACATTAATGAAGTTTGCTAAAATACTTTTCCCAATATATTATAATTATTAGAACATTACAAATGTTGCAGCCTGCACTTTTCCAGATACTGATGTCCCCATTAGCTGTGGTCACTGTTTTACTAGCCCATAAACCCAAATAGAGCTTGGTTTCCTCATTCTTTCAATCAAATCTAATTCATTTAAATCCCAGAATCTGGGACAGTGACTTTTGCAGCTGTGGGTAATGTATAAAGTGTGACTGCTGATTTTAAAAGTAAAGGGGGCATTATTGAGGAGTGTGCGTTCATCTTAAATTACATTACACTGCAGATGGGAAAAGCAGGATATTCAGGCCTCTTCCCTCGCTCCATTTACAGCAGTAATACAAGGGAATCTTGTTCCTGACATAACACAACTTTGTGGGCTTTCTCTGCAAGTCCCAGCTCCCACCGATGTAATAAACCTGTCTCGCACTCTAAATGAGTCCTGTCCATCCCCCCCCTTCACTCCCACAGCAGCCTTCAGCTCAATGTCTTTCTCACCATGCCGCTCTTTAACACTTCGCCTTCATAAAACAATGCAATTATGTGCAGAGGGCAAACTAAAGAGGCTGAGGCCGGCCCGACTTATTCAGGCTGATTTACAACAGGCCATTTTCCTCTCATTCAACAGGGCTTAAGGCTCTCAGCACCACAGCTCAGGACAGACAGAGAAAAATGTTTGGAAGGAGGACACACAAAAGGCTGAGGCCAACAGGTCAGGCACTTTTAAGACCATTGTGGCCACTTCAGGGGCTGTGAGATTGTACACACAGACTAAATGTTATGGAATGAGGCAATAAACCTAATTGTCTCAGGCCAAGTTTTTTAGCTTTCTCAGCTGCCACCACTGGGGAAAACTGTTTAGTGTAGATTATATACTGCTTTTATTTTGGTTTTGACAATTCAGACTAAAACATAACTTTTCCCTTTTTGTTTGTGTTTATTTAGGCAGTGCAACAAGACGTCCGTGGGGAGTGACAGCTGTGACCTGATGTGCTGTGGTCGTGGCTATAACCCCTACACAGAGAAGCTGGTGGAGCGCTGCCACTGCAAGTACCACTGGTGCTGCTACGTCACCTGTAAGAAGTGTGAGCGCATCGTGGAGAGATATGTGTGCAAATGAGCGGGCTCACGGCGCCACAGATGAACCAAAGCACTACAATACAACAAGGCTTACTTCCAGCTTTAGCATGTCTATCTCAACATGAGCTGGTTTCTTGTGCCAGTGTCATTTTTGTATCAGTCTCCAAACTCTATCGCTTCACAAGCCGGGACGCTGGAATGTGGGACAGTGCTAGTGAGTTTTGTGAAGACCGTCCTCTTGGGTATTTTTTTCTTTCTAAAAACAAGTCCCAAACAGGGACACACCAACTATTTTATTCTATTTTTAATAAAAGAAAAGTTATTGGATTTCATGCTGGAGAAGAGGACTGTGTAAGCGTCATTTCATGGAAAAGGATTCAGATGGATCCACATGGTACTTTTTTCAAGGTACTACAAATATTTCCTCCAAGACAATGAACAATGGAGGACAAGGAGAACACAAAGGGAATTTTTCTTAAATCACAAAGCTATTTGTGGTTGGTATTTTGGACATTTGAACAGATCTTCTGGGCCATACCCACACTCCTGTGGACTATGCGAAGAATGAAAGACGTTGTGACATGCTGCATTATATCTCTGATGTCTGAATCCAGAGTTCAAAATATATTATATTTTTAGAGCATATGAACTTGTGGATTTTGTAAACCACTTCTGTGTGGATGTACATACTGTTATTTTGTATACTGAAATAAAGAAAGAAGTATTTATAAAATAAATCTTTAATATCTTTATACATTTTGGTTTTCTTATTTTCCTTTTCAATTGAATAAACAATGCAACCCTAAATTTAACTCCTAAACTTTAAAATCAATAATAAATTATTATTATGATGATTATGATGATGATGATGATTATGATGATGATGATGATGATGATTATTATTATTATTATTATTATTATTATTATTATTATTATTATTATTATTATTATTATTATTATTATTATTATTATTATTATTATTATTATATGCGGATAAACATACAGAGCTTATGATCATTTGAAAAGCTATAGTATAATATTTGCTGAAATATTCCACATATTCATAAATGGGAGACAAGTGTGGATTTTGACAGGGGTTATCAACTCCTGTCAAAATCACAGCCTAAAAAACAGATGTTCAATGCTCAGGAAACGAAATAAAGAACTTACTACTGGACATTTATTCCCCTTAGTCTGGAGTAGTTTGTCATGATTTTGTACTGACAGAAATAGCGGTGGAAGATGTCAGCTCTCACTGTGAGCTCACATGACACTTAGCAGCACCAGCCTGCTCCACTCCACTTGACCCGACTGTGTGCGCACTCTCCAAGTGCCAAAACAAAGGTTCACAACACAATCACAAGGCTCTGGCGAAGCACTGTGTATACTGAGAACAACCCGGCCTTCCTCTTCATTTTCACCTAATATGTTTGATTTTGAAACAGAATGACCTGAGATCTAATCCCTTTGAGACTCAGCTCAGTAAAAGTCTGCCGCACAGTCTGTGGACATTGTGGGGCAGCCAGCAACCAAAAAGCCAAACTAACAAAGTGCTGTTGGGGGTAGGGGTACACACGGTGCAGGTGAGTGGGGGTCTACCACTCAAGGACCCCTTTTCAGCCCCTGGCATTCCGCGGCCGGGCAGTTGAAGAGAATAGCAACAATCCCTCAACGCCGTCTCATGTCCCGGCACCAACGTGAAGACAGTGCCGTTGATAGAGGACACACACATGCGCTCGCCAGACTAGAATAGAGTCGGCTAAACGCTGACAGGAAGAGCGTTTGAACTCCTGACCTCTCTTAAGATGGTGTCAAGGTCCATGACATGTTTCTAAAACTCTGCTTATCTCTGTCGATTTTCCTCAGGAATCCAGTAGGTTGCTAAGCAAATATTTACACTGCATTGAGAAACATTCTGGTCGTACATCAATGCTGCTTCGGACTATCGTGGCTTATGCAGCAAGCCGGGCGTTAGGCTAATTTCATCACACCTCAAGATTAGATTAGCCTCTTCTTTATTTTCTGAGACGCTTAAACCTAGCCAACTGAGCTTACAGGCAACCAGTGTTATCATTTTACCGTGCAAGTATTCAAATGACCTTAGAGTAACCCCTTTGTAAATGCTGGACTGGGTTTATACAAGTACAGGCGGCTCATCTCAGCCAAAGCTATATCTCTGTATACTAAAAAGGTTCTCACCTCAACTGGTTGTTTTGACTCTCACCTCAAGAGGCTTTGTCAGCAACTAATAATCTTTTAGAAGCAATTTGGACTTACACTGATCAAGTAGGAAGATGTTTACCTTGGTATTGGTTCTTCACCTCCCTGTTAAACAGCGCAGTCTGCCGCTAAAAGTTTATTAGCTGATGTATCGCTGCTGATCTCCATGGTAACGCAGGCACCATACGTTTGTTTAGTGATGATATCTTCACTCTACTTCCAGGTCCAACTGAGCTTTAGTCGTATTCACTATCATGGGATGTTTTTGATTTTAAGCTGCTGTAGAGCCGACTACAAGGCCCTTTCTAAACATTTGATCGCACAGAAATAGTGCCTTTACTACAGATTTTCATTAGTAATGGTTTTCTAACATTAATTGTCAAATTATTTTTTCCATACACAATGAGTCCTATTTTAAATATAAAAATATATTTATTTTGCCTGGAGAAATGCTGAGCTATATTATAATAATTAGGTATAAAACAAGTTTTTGGCCTTTTATCTGTTGTTATTTCAGTAGGAGATAAAGTTGTGTATTTTGCTGGACCCGGAAGTAGCTTAATATTGTGTGTGATGTCACACTTAACAGATGTATAGTACTAGGGGATAGTAAACTTTCTTCTAATCCTATACAATATATACAATATATCAACTTTCCATGGACTTAAATTAGTCTGAAACTGATCGATATCTATCTCTAAAAGTCTGAAATTACAAAATTAAACCAAATAACCTTTTTGGCCAGTGACACTTGACCTGTAAACTAATCCCAGTTGCTAATCATTCAATAGCATTTTAGTCAAAATTGTTTTCTATGCTTTAAGATGTCACTGCATTTGGTGCAGTACCCCGTGGTTGCAGTAATTTCTGTTGCCTCCCTGTGACAGAAAAAAAAAAGACATATAGACGAGTAGTAAATACCTCTGCGATTTCAGTTCAGGTTCAGTTTGACATAATTTGCATTGTGGCAATGGTGGCATTTTTGTCAAGTGACTCACAACCTTTTTTTCTTGCATGACTAAGACCTTTCTAAAGTCTTGTATTGCACTGATGAATATCATGTGCATTGGCTTTGAGGACAAAAACTTGAAGAATGTGTTGGGCTTCCGGTCGTTCAAGTCTATTGTGTCCTGGCAGAGACTAAACTAAAGCAAAGACAACAAAAATCGTAACTAACTCCCATTGAAGTTTTTAGTGCACCCTTCGAAGTATCTAACCGTCTCTTCATAGCCGGCGTGACCTCTGGCTCTGTGGGAATTACCTAATAATAGAGAAAGGACAGAAGACTTTAATGGACAGCAGTGAAAATATGGGAGGTTAATGTCGGCCAAACAATATAACGCCAATTGCCTTTGTGTGGCCGGCGCGCTAGATAACTAGCAGTGAATGAGCAGGACAAAGAATTCGGCTGCAGTGGTAAAGCCTTTCGAAAGTACTGACCCGTACTGTAAATGCACTTTTGTGGGCCCGGTCGCCCACCACACCCCTCCCTGCAGCTTTAAACGTCGACGCTCGGCCCGGGAGTATGTGCTGGTGAAGGCCGTTTTCTGTTTTGCTGCGTGTCTGTATTCCAGTGGGTGTGATAGGAATAGAAACTTGTTGAACTAATTGGCCATATTGTAATCTCTTTGGACATCCTGAATGAAGCTCAGAAACTTAAGAGATGACAACAGAACATTTCTATTTCGACGAGGTTTTATATGTACTAGAAAATTAGACATTATTTGACCTCCCTTTCCCCTGGTTTGTCATTTTGTTATGCTATTATTAGGGGTGGACCGAGACACAAATTCCACCAGACGAGATTTTTACATAACTTGTAATAGTAAAAAATAGATGAAATATTTCCTTTTACTGAACAGTTTAACGGAATTTAAATAAATAATCTTTCTTTTTTAAATACAAAACTAAATATTATGTAAAGGTTGGTGACAACTACGGATTAAATATTCCTTTAACCCCTTAAACCCCCGCCTGAACCGAGTTTTACCCCAATCTAAACTGGAGCCCGATTTGAAAGCTAAGACTCAAACTCATTAAAGCTTCTTCCTTGGTTTTGTTATTACGTTTTAGTTGTTTTTGTTGCGTTTTTATGTTTTCATTGCTTTCTTGTTAAATTTTTTGCCATATTTTTGTTACTTTTTGTCACTTTTTTTGGGCCATATTTCTATCAAGTTTTTGTCACGTTTTAATTGTGTTTTTGTCACATTTTTGTCACGATTTCGGTGCTTTTATGTTGCGTTTTGGCCACATTTTGTTTCAGTGAACAAGTAACCGTGATGATCATAAGGAGGAACGAGCTTAGATTAGTTTTGCAGGTCTAAGCTTTCAAATGAGACTCTGTAGAAAATGCACTTGGTTAAGGCAGGGGTTAAGAGGTTAAGTACCTTTACACAGTGATTATATTGGATGCAGCCCAGTAAAATTAAAAAAAATATCCACAATATTAATCTACTCAGGGCTGAAAAATCTTGTGGCTTTTAAATCTCGCAAGATCTTGTGGCTCAAAATCTTGGCCTATCCGTGCTTAGCCTTGAAATAAAGAAAATGCCTTCTTTCAATGTCACTCGGGTTTTTGAACCAACTATATTCACAACACTGTCACTTCTCTTATGCAAAACACATGATTAATTAATTCTTAGGCCACCACCGGTCTCTGATCCAACAAAGTAATCATTAGGAAAAACATGAAGTCTATTTTGGAAATAGACGACAGAAACTAGTCCTTTAAACGTATTCTTTTTATTCTATTTCATGGTCTCAAACATGAAACTTGATCCAAACTAAGTCTCAGCTTGAAGCGTGTCTGTGAATGCTAATGCAATTGTCAATAATTTAATACAGACACCAAGTTGGACAGTAATTCGACAGTGCAGATTTCAAAACCTCCAGCTGGACAAATAGCGAAAAACTCTCTTTAATAATTCAACCAATTTCCCCAGACTAAGTTGTGTTTAAAGTCTTCTAAAATATGATAAGTTTGGTGTTTGCGTTTGCCATGTGTGAATCATGGAGAGACTTATCTTGGTGGGATTTGTCGAGCGTCCAAACAAGTAGAAACGCTCAGGAGTACATAAATTCAAGCTTTATGCCAAATAGTTTGGGATAACGTGATTTGGTTCACTCTCAGACGACACTCTCCAAATGCCGCAGCAGATAAATGTAGCAGGCCCAGTCTCAACACACAGTGAATCAGACCTCCGTCACGCAGTATAAACTATCTGTGCAGGGACAAATCAATGAGAATCAAAGAAAGCTAAGTACTCTGGGAAAAGTAAACAGCGCGGCCAAGGAGTCAACAAAATGTCTCACGAAGAGCTACCATAAGTGAGGGGGGTTAAAGAGGCTACAGCGGCACATCCTTATTCACACCAAGATCAATAAAACGCCGCCATATTTGCCAAGTGTCTAGCTTTGTACAATCATGCAAATTGGCCAGTCGGCTCAGGAGAAAATTCAGACTTCAGACATACTAGGCTCGATTTACATGATGGGTGAGGTAGAAGGTATTTGCTTTGAGACAGTATATTTTTCCAACTTTTTTTTTAACAAACCCCTTCTGTAGAACAAAATAGCTTCTGCATGAATTCACATTTTACAAGTTTCTTTTGAGATATTGTTACACATGTTTGATTACATATATTCAAAATAGCACAAATTCCGGAGTCAAAGTACTTAAACAAAACAGTGAACTAGAATAAAAGGACAAAAACAAAGTGTAAAATTGACGTAGAGAGGACTTCTGCCACTCTGAGTCTGAGTCAGCGTATTTGTTGTGTGGAGTGCCTCAAGGTTCCGTTTTGGGTCCTGTCTTATTTGGTTGCTGTATTGATCCCTTTGGGAAAGGTCATCCAAAGGTTTACCCTTACCAAAAAGAAGTACATTCAAGTATACTAAAACTATCTGAGGAAATGTGTGTCATCATAAAGTATGAACTTGTGTGCAGTAAGGATTAACTATAAATAATAACTAATGGATACAATTATCTTTATTTCTTTTCACACTAAACTAAGAGTATAAAAGGTCACTTGAACTTTCAAAGACAAGGTATACTCAAAGTGTACCAGAAGTAGACTAAAATGAAACTTAGAAGACTACTTAAAAGTTACTTATGAGTACTTTGAAGTATACTACAAGTGGGCCAATTTAGGAGTATACTTGTAAGTAAACTATAAGTACACTTGGGATAATATACTTAAGTATACTTAACATTATGTACTTTAAGTATACTTCTTTTTGGTAAGGGTAGTGATGTTTCTTTCCACCTACAGGCATTTGCTGATGATATCCAGCTTTATTGAACCTTTAAGCCGTCTGAGATTCGTAAGCTAAACAATGACAATAACTCTCTACAGACAAAACAGAAACAGTGGTTATTTCTCCTGCTGCTTCCGCCCTTTTTGCGCTCAATTGACTCTGTTGACTCCTTAAAAAGCAAACTTAGGCTTTCAATTAGCTGCTCTTGGGCTGCTGTGGTTTTGTGTTCTCTTAGCCTTTTATATTGTGTGTAATTTCTGATTTTGTGTTTTGTTTTGTGAAGCACTTTGTGGCTTTTTGCCCGTGAAATGTGCTATATAAATAAATGTTACTTGCTTATTTACTTACACTTACAGACTATCACTTTTAATGCACAGCGGATTTATGTTTTAATGGGTGCATCATGCCTCAAAAAAAAACATGTGTCTTTACAGTGAGCAGGCTCTCCTCAGACCGAACTCAGAGCAGGACACCACCAAGTCATCCCCATGGACATGTCACTGCTTTGCATTGACTTCAAATGCATCAGGCCCTCTCCTAAGTTATCGCAAATTGCAAAACAGTATTATCAGAGTCCAGCTGATCACTAGGAGCCTGTTTGGTATCGCTGCCGTATCTGTTTAGGTTCAGAGTTTTCCAAAAGTTTAGTTTATCTCGTGACGTAGCAACATAACCGGGAATGTTTTGTGTGGCTTTGAACAAAAATGTAAAAATGTCAAAGTAACCAAATAATTCCTCGAAGGAGCAGGAAACTGTCCACCTTCGCCTGTCTGTAACCTTTGCTCGGCTTTTCCCTAAACGGACGCTAAGCGCTGGAGTGTGTGGGAGAGCGGGTGATGAAAAACATTCCTACAGCCAGCAGCGCTCAGATCTACAGTGATGGCCTGATAACGGCAGATCCCACACAACACTCACAGCCTCCAGTCGATCCCTTAAGTGTTTTATCACCCAACATGAGGCCTTTTTAACCGGCTAATACACCCATAAAACAGTCAGGCGTCTCGTGCTGCCAACTTTATCAACGGGAAACGGATGCACTGCTTTCTTTTTAGGGAGCATTTGGTCACATTTTATAAGAACTACACATTTGTCTAGCACTGTTCTATACTTTAAAGCCTTATACCTGATTTTTTCCCCCATTTCAAACAATGGAAGAAGAAACCACTGAATTTAAATGTTTGTTGTGGTCCAAACTCATTCCTAATTTTCCAACATATTAGTTGCGTCCCAATTCTTCACAGGGTTGTGTTTATATGGCCACATTTCACAACTTGCAGTGTCACTTTTCAGGGTTAATTTCACAAAAATGTAAGAAAAGTAGCTTTCAAGTTCAGGAAATTGATACAAATGCTTCATTATTAGATGTGTTTTCCCCACAAATGTCTGACTTTACAATAAACTAAAGGAAGACAAAATATATCTAATTACATAACTAGATAAAAAATGAGGTATAATTCCTTTAAGGAATCATCAAACCATTAACAAAGCATTTGTAATAATTTGCTTTCCTTAGAAAGAAGAAAGGATCTTCTGTTTTGTTTGCAGACCCAGACAAGGAAGACCTTATAAGAACTTATTAAACCAGAGACTGCTGTTCTCCTGTCTCCATATTTCCTGTAGATCTTAGTGGATATTATCAAGTTCACTAGAACACTACGGTTTACTGCTGTTTTTTTTTTTTTTTAATAAAAAAAACGTTTTTTTACGTGAAGGATGCCTGTTTCATGTTTCAATATTCTAACTTTAATCAAATAAACAAATTATAATCAAATGATAAGATGTCATCCTGTCATAGATAAATGTTAGTGTGTGAACCCTTCAGAATAGTGGCCTCTCTGCTCTGTATCTCTTTGTCCAGGTTAGGCACAAGAAAGGTTCAGGTCAGGACAAGTGTTGGGGCCAGTTGTCATATAGGCTCTAAACATAATCATGATCTGACCAATAAAATTGATATGTTTGTTATGATTGACAAAGAAATACTAACGTTTTGTAATAATGAATAACACAACATGTTTTAAAATGATTTACAAAGACACCATAGTGCGCAGTTACTTTTTAAGGCATTTTGAGAACAAAGAAGTGAGATTGATAACTTCACAGCGCATGTTGATATCTTTATTCATCTGTCAAGGCAAGATAAACAAATCAAATCATTCACCGTGTCCTGAAGTACACTGTGGTTATATACATTCAGCCAGGTTAATTTTAACAGCCCAATAAAACATTTTTATTTCTCTTAACTGCGCAAGACGTTGCAGTGAGACAGAAATTTATTAGATATCTGTTGATTTGTAGATTTGTTTCCGCCGCTGCCTGTGCAGCCCTTTGTCTCGTCGTGCAGCGGTGCGCTTGAAAAACGGCCGTGTTTGTCATACGGTGATGTATTTAAAACACATGCGGATTGTGTTTATTTCCAGCAAATATTCTGCTTTCAACGTGACAAAAGCGCTTTAAATCAAGCCGTTTATGCCTTGGGAGCCGTGATTAGCGTAACACCAGAACATGAGGACAAGCCGAGGCCTGAAAGTCATCCCCCCTGGTACAACAGTTGGCACACTAATAGAAGAGCCCATATGAGCTCAGTACACACTCAAATCCCCATTTGATCTGGTCAGAGGCCGCTGTTCTCTTAAGTTTCCCAAGTGAGCGACTGAAGTATTACATCTCCCCCCCCCCCCCTTTCTGCTGCAACTCAAGCGCATCACAATAAATCAATCTCCGGGGCAGGGCAAATCTTCCAACTAAAGTTTTCATGTAAAAGGCTGTATTTCATGGACGAAAAAAAAAAAGCCAAATGGCTGCGAGGAGAGATCCGACTTTACGCATTTGTCGTTGTTCCATTTTGAGTTATAGGGGGTCATTTTGAGTGGTAGCCAGTTTTACCCCAAGCCCCCTTTTTCTTTAACTGCTTCCATATTTCCAGGCTGAATGAGGTAATACAATTTATTTGGCAAACGCCCGAGTGGGGAGGGCAGCCAGCAAGCCCATTACATGTGATTAGCACTGTTTGCACTGGTTTGTAAAAAAAAGTTTTTGATTGGTGATCCGCCTGTGGGAAAAGACAACGTTTTTACTTAGGAGAGCCCCATTGGAAACTACGCACCGCCATCAATCACAAATAACCTGCTACTGAAAGGGGAGCAGGTGCCCGAATGTGTGATGCTAGAAAAAATACAATGAAAAAAGCAAAAAAAAAGTGACTTGGCAGGAGATGAGAAGCGATAATTTTACTGTCAAAAAACGTCAAAGATTCTCCGGGTGTCGGAGCTGAATGAAGATGATTTGGACATGTTAATAGGGGTGTAATATATATGTGTGTGTGCTGTCAAAACACTGCAGAAGTTGTGGAAATAAGCTGTCAGTTTGAGTTATTCAATCTACTGTTTGGTATCTTTACAAGAAAAATGTAGGAAAGGGGATTCTTCAATCAAATGTAATATAAATATAGAAAGAAATCGATATAGGGCTGGTTCAATGTCAGTACTTAAACAATATTTGGTTTACAATACTTTATTTGATACCTTTACTGAAATATTTGTCATCTAGAACAATAAAGCAGAACAATAATGTTCATTCATCCCATAAAAGACTATTTCTTTTACATGTGTGTAATCTATTTGAGCTGAAACAAACACGTAGCTTTAATGCAGTACCTGAACACACCAGGCATCAAACTTGGTAAATAAAGAAACCTTTTTTTTTTCTCTGTACCTGTTTTCGATATATACCAATAGTACTTTTTTTTATCTATAACATACTAGTATTGTATTGTTTAACGATACCCAGCAGTCCTAGAGAAAAAAGAAAAATGAAAATGCTGATCTTGTACGGTGTTTAGATTAAAACAATTTACCTATTTAAAAGCTTAAAAAATAGCAACAAAAACAAGGATGAAAACACGACACAAAAAGCGACAAAAAAAGCAATGAAAAAGCAACAAAAACCGACAAAAACATGGACAAAAAGACACAAAAACACGACAAAAACGCTTAAGAAAATGTGGACAAAAACGTGGTGACAACGTGACAAAACAGTTCTTAGCTTTCAAATGATGCGTTACACTGTTACTCTCCAGTTCAGAAGCTTTTAGATTTGGGTAAAGCCAAACTTGGAGAAAATTACTTGGTTAAGGCAGAGGTTCAGAGGTTAAATGTTTGTGTTGCTTTTTCAATAATTCAGGGTGATTATTGCTGTTGGCTCTATTTTTGTGAGTAAAAAAAAAAACGTTTTTGTCCTTCTATATATTGTTAAAGCAGATACTTGCAGAGAAAAATCATCTTTGTGAGCTGCGGATTTAATTCTGAAGCCTTTTCACTGATCGTGAGCAGATTAGTCATAAGAGTTTACATTATCATGACAGTGTTGCCCCTTAAAGTTGGGATGATGAGCTCGTATGCTCATCTGTGAATAATCTGCTGTTAAAAATGTGTTGGGAAAGTTAAGATTGAAATAGAACCACAACTAACAATAACCGTTAATACATTTTCCGACTTCTATTTTTAAAATGCTATAATTTTCTGGTAGCCCAAGTCAGAAAATAAACATTGTAAACGCACAGCTAATTTTTGAGTCACAGTGACCAAGGCATTTCTCCTGTGGATGAATAAATTCTGCGTAAGTCAAAGTGGGCCTGTGCAGCGTCTGACCCACAGACTGCGGCCTGTATCGTAACTATACGGCTCTGATTTAGAGGCCGGTATTAGAGCTGGAAGGACTCAGCCCCCACTGAGCAGTAAAATGTGTGCTGCTGCCGCTACATTCAGCCTCACGTCTCCTGCCTCCCCCCGAAAAATGCAGCCTTTATCCAACTCCCCTTTCCCAGAACACTTATGGGCAATCAGTGTGTGGTCAGGACAATCTGCTATCGCTAAATACTCTGAATAGGGTCTCTGTAAAATAACTAATAACTCTAACAGGGCTGCAGAATATTTAGGTGCAGCCAGAGTTTGAAACTACCGGAAATCGTGAGGAGTCACTTTGTTGTGTACAGAGGTAGTAGCCAAAATATTTGCTGAAGTATGAGCTGGAAAGTATTCGGTGAATATGAACGTAAATTCCCATAGTACGAACAAAACATAAAAACAATGTGATAAATGTTGTATTTCTTATTAATACACCATGAAAATAGATCAAATAAACCTATTTTATACCGAGGAAGAAAAAGTGCACAATTTTTCAAATGACAATATAAAACTTTTATAGTGAAATGGGTCTAACGATTAACTTCAAAATAATACTGATCAAGTAGAAGTACTGTGTCATAAAATTATGCTTGAAACAGCTTTGAGTTCATCATTTTTGTTTGTCTGTTTAGATTTGATAAAGACAAAGACTTAAATGGCATTGAAGTAGCTCTGGTCATTACCGTATTGCACTTCTACACAAAGAAAGAATTAAAGAATACCTTGTTTTGTTAGACTTTTTCAATGGCCCTTTTCTGGTTTTGGAAATCTCTTCGCTTAAAATACAGTTTCTTCAAAGGATGCTCAGTACAGGAGTGAATGTACAGTAACTGTTCCTGTCCACATCTGGAACCAAGCAAATACACAACACTGTTGTAAAATTTGTATTATGGATCAGGAGAAAAAAACACACACTGCCAAATGCCTGACTAAACCTTTTACTCCCGCCTAACCAAGTGTATTTTCTTCAGTTCAGCTTTACCCAAATCTAAAAGCTTCTCGACTGGAGTTTACGGCCTACAGGCCATTTGAAAGCTACAAAAATGATCTAAACGGATCTTTTTCCAGGCGTCATTTTTTGTGTGTGACTTTTTTGTTGTTCTTTTGTCACCTTTTTATCGTTTTTATCGCTGTTTTGACACTTTGTCCTTTTAAGAAGCTTTTAGATTTGGGTAATGCCAAACTAATGTCCTTAAATGAAATATATTTTTGTAAGTTTTGGCAGTGTGCAGGATTTTTCCTGGCCGATGTAAGGTGGGTTTCTCCCTGGTCTCCTACACACCTGTTCTCTTCTCAAGGATTATAAAACATATAAATAAAACTAATACGTTACATCATTTCATATGTTAAATGTCTCTATGTTACATCACAAAGAAAAAACACGCTGATTCGAACAATTCAAAGATTTCATTCAGTCAACGAGAAATTGTAAAACGTAAGCAATTCAGATGCTGCGCCGGTTTGTTGTTTTCAAACAGCGACAGAGCGAGGGAGAGAATTTAAACTGTTGGTTAGTGCACTCAATAATCCCGGTTAAAGCTGCGGCACATATGGAGGAAAACTGCTCTGTCCTCGGCGATGTGGGTCCGAGTCCCAACATTTTAAAATAAAATAAACTGTTAGCCGCAGCCCCATGTTTTTTTGTTTTTTTTGCTCTCACAAACCTTTTTTAGCAAATCTGATTCTTCAAGTTCCTCAGGGTTTGCGATCAATCAGAATGTTTTATAATGAGAAGCAGACAGCCGTCCCTTTTGTTGGTGCCTTTATAAGATTGTATTTGTTTCTTTTGATTCTTGTGCCTGTCCTCAAAGTGACTACTCCTCAACTTAACGTTGCGGATATTAATCAAATAAATGTCTCTATTTCCCACGATAAATAGTGTTTACTGAAGGCTTGTATTGCCCATCTGAAACCCAAAGTGACAGAAACAAATGAAGCGCAGGGTTTAAAAAAGCAAGGTGGAAATTTATGTGGGGAAAGTTGCGGGCCCGTGACTGGAGCGGGTCGGAGCGAAGGGTTAAAGCCGTTAGCGCTCATCTTCCTGTCACGTCCTCCAGGGAAGTCGGGTGAACATGTGCTGCCAGCGAGGCTCTCATTTCTCCTGCTGCCCCTCTCTTGGCCGCACGTTTCTAAATAGTAGAGTCCTAATATTTACTTCTCTCTTTCAAGCCCAGGCAGAGCGGGAGCAGGAGGAGGTGGCAGGGACCCATGCCCTCATTAATTCTGCGCAGGGAAACAAACATTTGTCCTTTCAGGGCCTTGTGTGACTTTGTGGAGGGGCACAGCTGTAGACTGACAAGAGCGTTCCTGCCTGTCCATTTCATGTTTGTATTATGGAGCTGTGAGAGAGAATTGAGCTGCTTGCTAACCAACAATGGAGGTCATGCTGCGGAATAAATGAGGAATAAATTGATGCCTTTTGAAGCTGTCAAGGCAATTTAGCTTTTATCGGAAATGCGCTTGCGTTAGTGAAAATGACAGCAGTAATATCTGCCTGTGTATGTTCTTTTTTTTTGCATAAAGAGGTTTATTAGCGCCGCATGATAGACTATGATCTGCAAAGCATGTACTGGACACTGTGCCAGCCTCAGCGTCGTGAGATCAACTTCAGGCGATGATCTTTGGCTGAATGTCTGCCCTCACTCTTCAGCCCCTTTAATGCTCCGCTGTCCAGTCCAATAAATGTGACAGGCTAAAATAAAAAAAACTATTTTTTGTATCTTCTTGCCGTGTTTTGGCAGCACATCTCGAGTTGAAGTTTGTACCAAAGTAAGGCTTAGAAGGGTGACCTTTAATGATTATCCAACTGCTGGTAAATCATTACAATTTTTGTTCTTAGCAACAAAGTCTTCAACAAACAAAGGCAACACAACGAACCATCTGTTGGTCTGAATGGCACAGAAACACTTCATCACAGATCCTGAAGTCCTTTGGTGAAGGAGTGGCTCCGGAGTTCAACGGTTATTCTGCGTTTTCTTGGACTATAGTTAAGTTAGGATGAAGACATACCGTTTATTTCCTCTTGTTCTCACTTCGTTGGCCCTCTGGTCTGTGGTGTGACCAGAATGTTGCCCGGGAGGTTAGATGACTGTGCATTCCTGCACAAATCTGCTCCCCGAAGAATTCCCAGCAAAATTTGTCTTCCAGAACACACCACAGTCTCACAGCTGCGATGGTTGTTGGAGGATTCCAGGGACAGACACTTGGCTTGTTAGAAATCTACTTTGATGACAGTGCTCTGTCATGACAAACGCTCTGGATATCGACACTCTCATCACGAAAAAAAACAAGGTTATGTTGACAGTGTGCTTGCTAAATACTTTGATTTGAAGAACATTGAGACCTTTATTCAAAAGTTACTCTAAATATACCACAGCCATTTTCACAAAACCAGACCACTTTGATATTCTTTTGTGTATTAGGTTGCATTGCGTGAATGTCTTGCGCTCGTCTGAAATAAATGCATTCCCCTCACCCTCTGTTAGCTTTTAGCCTTGTACTTACTGCCAAGGCACAGCCGCGCTCATTCCTTAAGCACGTTTGACAGAGAGGACACAGAGCACTTGTGGGTGATGGACGGCCTCCGCGGCACAGAGGCCCTCACACGTCTCTGCTGGCCGCCAACGGAGGATTAGCACTACAGGCCTCAAATCCCCCACTAACCTCAGAGCCTCCCCGCACTATCCTCCATCCCCGCACCGACCTCGGGCATTCCTGGCTGCGTCACATGGCACTCCAACCTGGTCAATGCCCCGAGACTCGAGAACCAGCGAGGTGCCAACATTCCTGCCTGGCGGGCTTTTTGTTGGAGGGATTTCCTGTGGGCTTTTATGCCAGTGTGGAACAATTACTGCTGCTCCACAACTACAGACTGTGACAGCTGGACACTGGAGCGGCACAGTCCAGCATGTGTCTAAATCTGGGATAGAGGTGACCGGCAGAAGTGCACACTCAGAGGTCATTGTGAACTGGCATCCATTTTACAGCGGTACATCTGAAAGTAGCTAGAAAAGAGAGTACTGTCGGCAATACAATACAAAGATACAATGTCACTTGAATTTTGTTTGGGCAGATGATTGGAAGTCGTACAATAAAAATAGCATTGAAGGCAGGTCATGAGTGTAGAAACCAGCAAACAGAAGACGGAAGGAAAAGCTTAACTCTGCTTATCAGAGCTGAGAGATGTTATAAAGATTGCTCTGAAAGAATTTTGGTTAAGATGTCTTGCAGATTTACCCAACACGGAGGCATAGGAAACCATTCTCCATAGCTGTGATCTTAAACAGTTCTGCTTTTCAAAGGAAAGGAGTGACTTTGGAAGGTGAACTGTTGATGAATAAAGGTTTTGCATGTTGTGTTCGGACCACACCCGGCTTGTATTAGATTTAAATGAGATCAAATCATTAGATTAAATCAACCCAGTATCTCAACAAGACACAGCTGTGTGCAGCCCTGTTTCAGCTGGACGTCCTTAAAGTCTTTGATGAGGACTGCGGATGGCTCTTCAACTCCTCTTTAAAATATGCCTTTGGTCCATCAAAGTGACTTATCCAGACTTTTAATCGCTGTATTTATGTTCTTAACCTTGCCGTCAAAGGGAAGCGCATCGTCGGTGTGAAAGGTGTTTGAAAAGTTGGATATTGTTTTTATTTTTTGTGTAAAAATTCCTCATCTTCTTCTACACATGTGCACACGGTCAGTCGTCTGGTTTGCAGCGAGGTGAAGGTCAGAACGCAGATGCCACAAGAGCTGCTCAAACGAAGAACAAACCACGGCGTGCGTGTGTGTGCGTGTGTGTGAAGCCTGCTCCTCACACTTTCCCAAATGTCATTTTTCATAACATCAACATGGCGCTGCGCTCCAAATTGAATTTTACTTCTCCACCTGCTCCTCTGTCAGAGCACATTTGTTACAGTTGTTCTAAAATTTGATTCAAACATCTGCGCACCAAAACTTGGCATCAGAAATCATCTTTGCCTCAAGTCAGTGCTTTTTGATGAAGGTAAATAGATTCCGAGCAGCAGTAGACGATCGGAAATCTCTGGTCCGTAATCCCGCGAAGCGCCAAGTCCTCAATTGCTCTCAGATCTCTCCTCTTCAGTCAAACAAGAGCGCCATAGAGAACAGTTTGACTTGTGGCAATGCAGGGACAAGGGAAAGTAATTATTTACAGCGACACTTCGGGTTCTGAGCGGCATGCTTGGTTGGAGGGTGAAGCGGAAGAAAGATCTGTCTGCTCGGCTGCCAGACTGAGGGAAGAGTTGTTTTCGCCTTGGAGCTCAGTAGGGCGCAAGAAATGGTCACCACATGAAGAACCCGGGATGATGTCTCCACTTTTATCTCTGGTGGCTCTAAGCGGGATGAACTATTCCTTTCTTCTCCATTGAATAAACCCCGCCGCGGATCACTCCAGGTTATAGTACTACATTTCTACATCACATGAACTGTCAAACTCAAAGCAAACTCCTAATACTCTGATAGACACTGGCAATGGCATATTTTCAATGAGTAATCAGTATAAAGCTTTTGGAAGAGGACCTAATTCAAACACATAGAGCTGGTTCATGGACATAGACGGGACTGACCTTTTCTATAAACCTCAGCTCCCACACAAAACAAATGCTTTCCACTCTTTCATTATTTAACACACAAAAATCTCCCATTGTCCTCGTCCAAACTCCAAGACTATACGCGCTGTTACTGCCAAAAGAATTGGCGTTACACCTGACGATTATAAAGCCCCTTGACGATTACTGAGATTGTCCAAAGATGAGATGCCGATTTCGATTAAACATGATTAATTACCCAATCCCGCCTAAACCTAGTTTCTCTGTGACATTCTGAAGTGGGGCTTTAGTTGAGGTCAGTGTTACCACTAAATCTCTCATTCTGATCGATTTTGTCATAGTTTTTGTCAATCCAACTCCAGATATGTTTCTGGACTAATAAAAATTACCCCCCACCTGAACCAAGCATATTTTCTCCAGTTTGGCTTCACCCAAATGTAAAAAAAAAAAGCATCAAAATTGCGACAGAAACAAGGCTGAAAACGCAACAAGAAAGTGACAGAAACGCAACAAAGAAGTGGCAAAAGCGTGCCGGAAAAGCAACAAAAAAAGCTATTAAAAAAAACAACAAACATGAAAAAAAAAAAAAAAAAATTACAAAAACATGACAAAATAATCGACGCTGATAAACGCTTCAAAAACGTGTCAAAAACGTGTCAAAAACGTGTCAAAAACGTGACGAAAATGTGACGAAAACGAGACAAAAAAAAAACGAAAACGAGACAAAAACATGGCAACAATGTGACAAAAGAGTTAAAGGGACTATTTTGAACCTTTTTAGTCAAAATGGGAGGAAATGGGTATTTTTACTGTCACGGTTGTCCTTCGGCGTCACTATGTGATGAAAAAAGTTAACCCTTTTTCGTCACATTGACTATTAGGGTTGACCATACACAATATCAACGAATCATAATATGCCGCAAACATCACGCATCAGGCTGATTTTATTCACAGATGACCACTTTTACAACATACTTTTATGGGGAAAAAAGTATGTTGTAAAACAAGAAGAAAAAAAATTCAGGTATAGCTCCGTTAAGGCAGTATTGAGTAATTTGTTTACCTTAATAAATCCTTTTCGTTGACCATCTGTGGGTAATACAAGTGTTAATGGGGTGATTGGGGGGGTCTTTCATCTCCCCCTGTGTGTCTGGCCAGAAAAGGTAGGTGTCACCATTACACACAAATAGAATCACAAAGAAGAAGCTAACAGGCTAATGGGCAAAGCTAACTGTGGGCTAGCGCCACTTAAACAGTATTTACAGTTTCAAGTTTCAGTGAAATAAGTAATTTCCATTGTGTAATTGGATGTACAATATCCCTCTATCCCTTTGTCTTTTCTGTCAGCGTAGTATTTACTCTCACGGACAATTAATGAGTAAAAAAAACGTAACATGCTACGACACCTGCAGTGGCGCTTATGGCCTCTTGGGGCACGAGTTACTTGGCTTTCAAATAAGGCATTACACTGTTGCTCTCCAGTTAAGAAGTTTATAGAGACAATGCACTTGGTTCAGGCAGGGGGCAAGAGGTGAACAGTAGTGGAACATTAAAACAAGACTCAAGCTCCCAAAGGAAAAATTAGAGGTTAATTTCTTCCACAAGCATTACTACTCGATGAATCAGTCTAGTCCTTCATCATTTGCAAGAAAGATTCCTGAAGCTGACACTTTTTGATTAACTGTATTACATATTTAGTCGATTAAATCTTGATTAAAACCAAAATTATGTTTATGTAATTTATTGTGTATATATTTAATTCCTGTTTAATGATCGTGTCTTTAAACAGTTATATCTGCTTTAAAAGACAACAGCTTTAACACCTGTTGTGGAGATGTTATGTAATCACAGCAAAGCACGCCATCCCTGTTCATTCGAATAAAACGTTACTATGAGCCCCTTGAACTCTCGCTAACACCGACCTTAAAAAACACTACTAAACACTAACGCCCAAAGACGTTCTGTGGAATCAAACCAGCATACTTCCTCCTTGTCCACATGCTTGAGCAATGTGTCTGAGCAGCCGCGTATGATTTATGAGCACCTTCACACCCGGCCCCTCTTCAGTTCAGAGGACAAGCTTACTTAGCAACTGGAAATCCCGCAGCGGTTTAGCGCCACGTTTCGCTCTTCGTCTCCAGGTCGTCAGAGAACAATTTGTGTTTTCACATCGGTGTTATTCTTCTTTTTTTTTTGGGGACGTCTTTCCTCTGAGCGCGTGCTGGCCCCTCCGAGTGTTTCCCTTGTGCCCCCCCCTTCTCTCTTTGAATGCTCTACTGACCTTGCACTTTCCTTGTTTCGCTCGGAGCCGGTTTGCAGCAGCTGGACCGGTGGCGGTGGCCCCCTGCTTCCATGGGGCCGTCATCATTTCCTGTGCGCCCCAGTGTCCTTTCTCTCTCTGACAGTGGCTCTAATCCCGCCGGCTGCCCTCTGCTTCCCTGTGGCCCATCGTGTAGAAACAATATCAGGGAAATTCTGAATTACTGCGACAAAACTTTATTTCAAGTGTGCTCACCCGTCTTTTATAAGGGGGAAAAACAGTCTGTGCTAAATGGCAGGTGCCTTCACTTAAGGCATTGTAAAAATTAGTGCTTCGCAATAAAAATAGGAATTTAGGAAGCAAATAAAAATAAACAAGACCCATTTGGATGTTACTGCCAGTTTCTGCCTGTTGACTATAAAACATTCAGAGCAAGCAGCACCAACAACAAATTAAAACATTATGACAATCATTATAACTACATTAAATGCAATTACAGTTACTTAAACACAAGTATCGCCTTGTTTTTGTGGAGTTTGTTTCATCAGCATATTTAGTCCCAGACTTTAATGTAGAGTGTCTCCGTATAGTGGCGTCTTATATTGGTGACTCTGGCAAAGCAGCCGGGGCTCATTGAGAGCATTGTTAATCTCTTAATCCCCACCTGAACCGACCACATTTTCTCCAGTGCGGCTTTACCCAAATCTAAAAGCTTCTTGGAAAGAAAAGGCATCAAAACAGCGGCAAAAACGTGATGAAAATGTGACAACAATGTGACCAAAGAGCCACAAAAGCGCAAACAAAAAAGTAATGAACATGATGATGGTAATGCAACAAAAAAGCAATGAAAATGTGACAAAAATGTGATGAAAGTGCAACAAAAAAGCGACTAAAAGTGACAGCACAGTGACAATAAAGTGACAAAAAGCCAACAAAAGAATGGCAAAAATGCAACAAAGAGGTAATGATAAAACTGAAGCGTTACTCTGGCATATAATCTGTAAACTCCAGTCGAGGAGCTTGGATTTGTGACATAGTATTAAATATCTGCATAAATGAGTAAACTTTTTTTTAGATAATGCTCTCTACTAAATTTCCAGTGGGTTTTAGTAGGTAGCATAATAGGCAGCAAATATGTGCATCAATTAGTAACATTTTTGAGATTACGCTGCCTACTGAATTTACAGTTTTAGTAGCTCGCACATCATTAGTTTTTGGCTAAATATTAACTTCTACCTAAGTGCACTCACTGCACAGAGCACATCGAGTCTGTGAACTCGAACAGGGCTTGACTTTAACACGAGTCAACTATAGCAAAAACTGCCAGGTAACCATTTCACACTTACCACATATTATCTACTGTACATATAACCATCAATGGGATTTATTATATTAAAATAAGAAAAAACAAATGAAATAGTTGTATAAACAGAGAAGTTAAGTGGCTGGGAATGAGCTACAGTGGCGCATAAAAGGTCATGTCAAGGCCTTACATTTTTATCTTTCTTTGAACTCAAGCTCAGCTCACAGGAAATTGTTTGTAATCAGGCCTAAAACACAAAGCTCATAAAACTACAATAGTTGTGTCTCCAGCAAACCCTGCCTCTGTGTCTTTTTCTGTGCAAATTCTTACAGTGTAATTTCCATCAATAAAGGGTTATGGGGTTTATAAAATGTGACTTTCCTGCATTATTACAGGAAACATGGTCATAATCTGGAATCTAAACCGGCGCAGTTGCCTGAAAGCGCATATTCAGGCAAATCGGGGTCATTTAGAAAAGACCTTTTAGCCGCCGTGGTGTTGCTGTGCTGCTATAACATTACATCAAGCAACAAATTGAGATGTTATTACTGACAGTAATCTGAGCACGTTTGCGGTCGCCGGGTTCCCCACATGCTTATGGAAATACCTCCTTGCTTCTGGGAATTTAAAACCTGTGTACAGGCCAGAAGCTCCGGCGATGCATATGCATGGAGGATTCTTGAATCTGCAGCGGGTTCGACGACGAGCGGCGAGAAGCAAACGCAGGAGGAAAACCAGCGGCAAATCTGTGCCTTTGATGAATTATGTTTTATGTAACATTATGTAAAGCAACTGTCATCACATGATATGAAAATAGTACATGAAAGTTCACAGATGCACCGAAACACAAATGCATTCCTGTTTTGCTTTGTTTTATTTTGCCCGTCAAAAATCGATTTGGTTTTGGAAGCAATACAAAACTGAAACAAAGGGAATGATCAGAAGTGGTAACGTAAGAGTGACTTTAAAATGATTTTACTGAAGTAGAAAAAAAATAGAGGTACAAATGATTACAATTAAAGCATGTATGTATAGTATAGAATGTGCATAAGTATTGAGTAGCTGAACATGAAAGTCCGATTTTTGTTGTTGTGACAGAAAAAGGATAAAATGACAGTAAAATTATGATATTTTCAATGAACACAATAGAAAAATAAGATACGGTAACACTTTATTTTACACTGCCCTTGATTCATTGTACCTACAGTAACTACATTTATTACAATGTAATGGGCTTTGTAACAATGTGTAGTAACTTGTACCTATGGGTTAGATACACAATGGAATGTATGTATTGTAGTTTGCAGGTACATAATGTAATAAGGCATAATCCTAACCCTAACCTTAAGCCCAAACCCTAAGGGTCTCGTGTCCTATTACATTATGTACTTACAAAGTACTAATACAAGTTATTCTATTGTGTACGTACTACATAGGTACAAGTTATTACAGATTGTTGCAGAGCACATTACATTGCACTAAATTTAGTTAGGTACAATGTATCAAGGTAGTGTAAAATAAAGTGATACCTAAGATACAATAAATTAATTAAGCCTAAAATAATTAAACTTTGATTCATTTTCATATCTTGGCGGAAAAGAAAGAACAAGTAATTGTACCGTTTAGGGAGGCAATGATTCCCTTTAGTCACGATTCGATAGTATTTTGATATGAATGTCCCAATTTCTATTAGATTCAATAATGAGCTGAACAAGAAATACAAGTTCTATTGTTTTTTATTCATTTTGCTCGCTTAACAAGCAAAACTGACTAAAAACAGAATGACACTTTGTGCTGCACTGTCAAAATAGATCCTAGTGCAAAATATTCAGCGGCTTCGTTCTTTTAGACCTTTGAAAAGGGAAACATCTGAAAACACTAATAGCGGAACATCTACAATCTTTCATCGATTCATATTGAATATATTTGCGTATTGAATTGAAGAGGACGTACTAAACGTTTCACTGTACTGTTGAGTATGGTTGCATCTCTTCTTAAAATATTACTCCACAGAAAGTACAATTACTTGGAAAAAAAAAATCCTCAAATACATATATGTGAGTAGATATAATTGAGAACCACTTGCCTCTGGAGACAATCCATCCAAAAGTTGTAGGTCATCAGCAGAAATACTCCCGGTCCACATACCTCGCGTTAGACCGATCACTAATTGGCTTGACAGAAGGAAAACATTGGCTGGACTCCTCGGCCATTGTTATTCAGTCAAACGTTTTCGGAGGGATGAAAACTAAAGGCTATTATCCCGATCTGGAGCATATGAGGTGGTCCACGAAATCTTTAATTCTTAGTATTTGATGAATGGCATATTGTTAAGAATCTAATAGACCAATGCATTGTTCTTAAAATCTGCTTCCAATGGCTAAACAAATGTGATGTTTCAACAAATATCCGAGTGCATTGACAGCATTTCAAAAGCGGTTTTCTAATCGGATATCAAACAGTGTTAAGCTCAAAAGAACATTACAGCTCTTTGATCAAATTAATGATATTAAACTCACAAGGCCGCGAATTTAAATTAACCAATAAACAAGAATGAGCGGCACAACGAGGTCTTTTGTTCCGCCAAGTTCACCTGAATTACACTGTATTTTGTTATTTTTTGTGGGATGTGTGGGCTAATTACAAAGCATTTGTATCAATTTCAACTCTCGGGGTAATTTTCCAGCATTTTGGTGAAAGTGACCCTGAAAAGTGCCCCTACAAGTATGGAATATGCCTCTGAACCCGTCCCTGAGAAGAATCAGGATAGAAAAGTGCTATATAAGTTGAGTCCATTTACTATTTACCATTACAAATAAGTTAGAAAAGCTAGGAATGAGTTTGGACAACAACTAACATTTAGTGGCTCCCTCTTGCATTGTTTGTAATAATAATAATAAAAAAACAGGTATAGGGCCTTTAAAATAGAAATGAACAAAACAGGCTAAAAAGAACAAGATCCAAGCTCTCAATGAAGCAGTTCAAGGTAGTTAATCACATCCTTTTCAATCCCAGGAACACGTCTGGTCCTTTATGCCTTTTCAAAACCTTCATCGAAACCACAGAACATAAATACTACTGCACTTTTTCTATATAGGTCTGAGCATTAAATCATTAAATTGTGCTTCTATTAAAAACTCACATAAAACGACAAAATTGTATGGTTCTTCTCTTCCACTAGCAATCTAACCTACAGGTTTTCTAACCCCCACCTGAACCGACCACATTTTCTTCAGTTTGGCTTTTTTCTTGAAAAAATGTGTGAAAAGAGCGACAAAAACGAGGATGAAAACGCAACAAAAAAGCAGCAATAAAGTGTCAAAAGAGCTACAAAAACGTGCGACAAAAAAGCGTCAAAAATGTGACTAAGGAGTGATGAAAAAAAAACGGCATAAAAGCCACAAAAAAGTGACAAAACTGCAATGCAAAAAAATTATGAAAAAGAGACAAAAACATGACAAAAATGCAAAGTTAAAGTCGGTTATGCAGGTCTTAGCTTTCTAATGAGGCGTCACACTGGCCTACAGGCATCGAGAAATTTATAGATTTTGGTAAAGCCGAACTGGTGAAAATACACTCGGTTAAAGTGGGGGATAAGAGGTTAAACCACTCTATCATCTCTCATAATTTTGTGGCCATATCACCTTTCCTATGCCCAATCCCGTCAGACCTTGGAAGCTAAGCAGGGAAGGGCCTGGCAGGACTTGGATGTGAGACCGTTTGGGAACACCAGGAAGCCTAGCGAATGTAGTAGTGAGTGTGTGAGTGGTGGTTGGAGGGGCCGATGGCGCAGACTGGTTCAGAAAGATCTAGCAAAGTGGTTCAGAACAAGGCAGCGAGACTTGTCCTTGGATGCTCAATTAAAACTAACAGAGAGCACATGTATTCTAATTTGTCATGGCTCAATCTAAGTCAAAGAATACAAGTCACATTGGGCACCTTAATATATAACAGCCTATCAGTCAAAATGCTTGTTTTTATATTCAATCAAATTGTTCTATTAAACTCTGTGCATAAGCATAATACTAGAATGGTGTCCAACGGTCATATAATAACACAACATCCTAAAACTAATTTCATGAAGAAAACGGTTCGCTATAGAGCTATATCTACCTGGAACCGTATTCCAGTTGGAATTCATGAACTTAGAAATAAGGTACTATTCAAAAATAATCTGAAGCGTCACGCTTGTGAGTTTGTTTGCTCTTAAAAGTATTATGAATGTTTATATCTATGTACATTTTAAGCCAAATATATATATAAATGGTCTCAACTTATATAGCGCTTTTCCACCTACATTAGGCACTAAAAGCGCTTTACAGCAAGGATCCACACACCCATTCATACTCTCATTCATACACCAATGTACGCAGACACTGGGGGCAATGTGGGTGAAGTGTCTTGCCCAAGGACACAACGACAGTGTGCACCTTCTGGAGGTGGGATTCGAACCCCTGACATTCCGATCATGAGACGACCTGCTCTACCATCTGCGCCACTGTCGCCCTTAAAAGTCATTATATTTGTTTTTTTAAAATACTGCATATACATATTTGAACATGTAAAAGCTGTTTCGAATGGGCCCAGGAAGACTAGCTGACTGCTTATTGCTCTCAGCTAATGGGATCCATATAAATAAACAAAAATACTGGTTGCCTCGCTTCCGTCAGTCTACCCCAGGGCAGCTGTGGCTACAATAGTAGCTTACCACCAGCGAGAATGGAGTGAACGAATAGTGCAATGTAAAGCCTCTTTGAGTGTCCAGAAAAGCGCTATATAATATAAACCAATGCATTATTATTTTTATTATAATTTCGTGGGTAGATTTGTAATGACTGTCATACAACACTATGTGCTTCCCCAGTTTGTTCATATCCTCCTGCCTCTTGGTCGAGCAAATGCATTGCAAATTATGACTAAAAAATAATCTAAAATGTTGCACCAAAGTTAAGTTAGCACTGCGTCCCGCTCAGATTCTCTGTAAAACTTGCAGTGAAAGAGTTAGTTTTGTCTGTGTGGGGTCGGCTTCCATCTTGTCGTCGTGCCTTAGTTGCTGAGTGGAAACCGCTCTGACTAATGAGAAGTGGATGTTGAGACACCTCTTAGTGACAGACGCCTGTTCGCAGAGTTGTGCGAGCATGTATGTGTGTTTGTATGGAAAATACAGAAATGAATATTCGGTCATCAACTGAGGTAAACACTGTTAACAGTCTCTGATAGCGGCCGTGGCGGTATACAGAATTTGAGTGGGGCTTTGATGCTGCTTCTACACATATAAACATTTAGACTCCAATTAAAACCATATTTCATTTCTCGCACAAGCTGTTTACGCCATTATACACTCCAGTCGTGCAATCTTTTACATCTCACCCTGTATTTGTAATGACAGCTAGACACAGCATAGATAAAATATTTACGCTGGCCATTGTTCTCTCCGCCCTCTCAAGGTATCCAATCATTAACAAATAACATGGCAAAGTGCACGGTTATTCCCGGAGTGTCATAACAGCGATCCGAGCTTTGGATAAAATGTTTTGAGGTGGAGGTGGCACACATGATGATATGTTACAGAGTTGCTTTCTCGGCTGATTTTCAGACTTTTATGACTTGTACATTACTCCACAGCCCAGGAGCAAATATCATCGTAATTCATGGTGTCGGATCAAATTCTTCCCGGGTTTTCAAAGCGGTCTCGATCCCGTCCCAGAGGAGGAAGTGCTAATTAGACGGTGGTGATATCTTGTCTACCGAGCGGTATCTGCTGATAAGGCCGTACCTCTGGAATTTACTCACGAACACCCATCTTTTATCTCCGTGGCAACGTAAACAAACACCCCACTGTCAACGGCGAGCATTTCTTTGTAATCACATGGTGTGGCTCCAAACTTTGAAGTCTTTAACATTTCTGTACCTGAGAGGCAGACATGATTTTTAGCAGCTGCATTAAAATAACAGTGTTGTTTATAGGCTTGGTATCGGGTACATGCGCTCCGGTGTCAAAACCCTGTGCTTCCCCGGCAACTTGTGTGGGACATTAAACATTCTACAACTTCCTACAGAGCCAAAATATAGACACTGAGGGAGATACAATTTTATAGTAATTTCTAGGAGACGGCTCGTCCAAAGCAACACATTTTCACTGTTTTTGTGTTGCACTGATATTACATCCAAAAGTGACCTGTTAATGACAGAGAAGAAAAGAAGTTACAGCATTCTGTGATGGTAATAATTTGGGAAGACCTTCACATATTTTAATACGTCGCAACAAAAATTATACTTCTATAGATGTCCAAAGTCTGCAATCTCTGAATTTTCCGACGTCTGACTTTCCTTCAAAGGTTTTCATAAACCTTGTCTGAAAGTAGACTAATAAATCAGTTCCCGCTCCTCTCATGGAGACAGTGGGTGAAAGCAGGAGGCACTGGGTTTCTCCTGTAACACAAACTGCAGCAGAGAGAAGCAGTGCTCCCTGAGGAACAGAGGCTCTTTATTGGTATGTGTCCTGCAGGGAGTGGCCATTACTGCTGTGTTACACAGGTCCATCTGTCCGACTGTAACAGGCCACGCAGAGGTCAAGCCCAGCCCGATGACACTCCGCAGTGAGAGGTGAAGTCTGCAGCTCGCTCCATAACACCTTACGTTCTTTCTTGAACCTTCTCCAGCATTCTCCTTGGGAAAGTCTTGACAAGAAGTGATGTGTTTTACTTATCCAGCTGCAGCAGCAGTTTGGCGGTATTTCACTATAACGAAGCAGCTAAAAAGGCACCACCTGCAGAAAGTCTGTATCACAGTATCACCTTCACTGGGTGAACTCAAATAAAACCAGAGTTTACAGTTTCATTTGTTGCACAGCACATCTGTGTTTTCCCTTGCTGCCGTCATTTGCCTGCATCTATAACCTTGTTAATAAGCTTTCATGATTGCGCTTCACAATTTGCAAAAACTCCATCTGTTGTATGACGACTTAACGGGATCTGTGACTGTCAAGGCCAGAACGCACACATTCATAGGTTTATTTGGCTGATTGAGATCACAAAGAAGGCCAGACATAGGCCATCCCATACTGCATTCAGGTTTACATCTCCACTGGCCCAAAAGGACTGGCCATCGGGTCCAACTTGGAATAAATTTGAAGTAAAGTTTGTCTGTTTGTTCTGTTGTTCCTTGTGCTCTGGCCTCTTTTTACTATTCCTCCTTTTGTGTTTAAATTTTGGATGAACACATAGGAAACGCTGAATAAGAAGAGCAGTGATTCTTATTTTAGCTATGCCAGTCTGTCATTTCCTTTATTAGATAACAGTGAAGTTACTAGATCTATTTGGATTATACTGATATCCGAGTTAGGAGTTTGTTGCAATGTTTTGCTCATTCTGTTATGACTGGTCTGGTCTCTGTGGGGCTGCTGCCTACACTGCTCTGACGCTCAGCCTGGGGCTCACTGTTTCAGTGTTGAGATACAAGCGCTCAGTGTTTTCGGAGCAAATTTACGGGTCCTAATTGTTACTTCCAAATGATATGCCGTAAATTACAGCAGAGGAAGAATGTGAGCTATTGGAGAGTTCCTGAGGAAATCGAGCTCTGATGACTGCTGAATGGCTGACATCATTGGGCTGTGAACACTTGCGTGATAGTAAGGCATATGTTTTTCTTTGTTTGTGTTTCGAAGCCTTTCTACATTATAATTTCATCTTGTTGCTACAATGCTGCCGCAGTGTTGATGGAGAAATTGTGTTTTGTTGGTGGAATACAGAGCACAACAGACAATGGCTGAATGACTCAATGTCTCGCTTCAAAGTCACATCTCTTACATCTAAACTTGGTATTATAAATACTTACATTTATACAGAATTAAACTGCTAACTGTATTTAATGTTCTTCTACAGTTCATATAGCAGTTAAAATGTTCATTTGTTGTAACTGGCGCCCTCAGAGGCAGAGGTTTGTTTTCTTTCATCTTCCTGAGTTTAAACCGTCATAAAGGATTAGGAGGGCAGGTCAAAGCCTGAGAAGATGCATGTTATGTCATTAGTGAGCACCATCAGCGAGGGTCTGTCGTGGTCTCATGTGTTTGCAGGTCACACTGTGGACACATGCTGCCAGGAGCTCAACGACCCCCATCCCGCACATCAGGTCAAAGGTCAGTCACATCAATACAGCCTTTTGACACGGCCTGACCCCTGCACCACCTCCTTGTACAGCAACTGTCCCAGTACAAGACAATTAGGATTGCTAATATAACAAGTCAAGAGAGACGTCAACTAGTTGAGTATCCAGAGCTTGGCATATGAAGGCCTCTTGTTTTGTCATCTGCCGCTATGACCCTCACCATGGTCCTGGCTTAGGCCTGTCCTTTGAAGCCTCAGGGGAGCGAGATGTAAGTGAGGCTTTATTGCAGGGAAATGGATGGGTCAGCTACCTGCTGTGGCCTGTCGTTAGCCTCAAGTCGCTCTTATCAGCTTAGACTCTATCTGGGGTCCATGGTTCTGCGGATTACATTTGCACCACTGCTGTCGTCCTGCTGTATTACTGCTGTGGAGAGGTGTCCCCTACCGCTGCCGCCTGCAGTCCAAAGTGGCACCTTCACAAAAGAGCCCAGCGCCGCACAGGGGGAGAGCTGCATGGGATTATCTAGTCTCATTCAGAGGTTGTTTGTAAGTGCTCACAAAGACGCATCTCTCTTCAGTGCTGCTCATCCCCCAGCTCCACAGAAACAGATTAACTCGGTATTTGAACCTTTGATATGAGGCTCTCTGAAGAAGCGCAGTCATCCGTGTGGGCATTGCAGAACTGACACAAAAACAGAAATAAGTAAAAACTCTTCTGCACTGCTGTGTGGCTTAGTGGGAGGAGCTGCAGGGTATAGGGCAAGTCTCAGCGTCATGAATTTTCAGTAGTAAGTCTTATCTCTGAAATGTCTCTCTGCAATCCCATTCCCTCATATCTCATATCCCTTAAGAAATATATATATATATATATATATATATATATATATATATATATATATATATATGATGAAGATATAAGTGTTTTACTTGAAAAACGGTCCTGGAGGAGAAACTAACACAAAAAGGCCACAGAGAAGTCAGAACAGCATAATATTTTGCCCTGTGTCCAACAACAAGGCACAAGACCAAATAAGCCTCCAGTAGACAAAGTGAATGACTAGGTTACCATACATACCAAATTACTATTGTACTGCTGATAGACACTTCTGTCCCACAATGCAATGCACAACAGAAGTACAGAGGCCATTCGCAGCTGGGAGACATTTAGATCGACTGCGGACAATGGCGAGACAGCTCCAGGATCATCTCTTTGAGAGCTTTCCAAACTACAATTGAACTGCAGTCTTCCAGAAGTGCGGTTTGACCAGCACTCAAATTGTGGATCAATATTTAAGGAAAAAAATATGTTAATTAACTTCATATAACTTATCTTTAACATTGGCTTGACTCTTCACAGGAAACATATGTTTCATGTTCTTTGTATGTATATGAGTAAACGTGATAAAACAATGTGGTAAATTCACAGAACTGAGTGAAGTTAAATGGTCTGCCAATAGTGAATACGTGACTTCTCTGTTTCAACGTTTGTGCATTTTTTCACACAAATGCTTTGTCTCTGTCATGCCCCTTCAAGTTTCATACAAGCGTAAAAATACTGGGCAGGCTGAGTCTTTGAGGACACAGAAGAAGCTTTGGATTGTTTCCTTTTTTGTGCATAGGAATTAAATATCAAAAAAACATTTGGTGTCAGAGTTGAACTCATTCTAGTGGGAAAAAAGCACATTTGGTCTGACTTTATATGATCACTCTGGTGGTAATGCAGCGTTTTACACATCACTCAGTGACATTGTAATGTCACTCAAAGCATTGAGAAAAAGTCACATTTATCTCCCGCTTGTTTGAAAAGTGTCGGTCTGCTTTCTATTTTGCCTTTCATTTTCCATATGCTGCAAGAGTGTTTTCAGGATAATACTTGAATTCTTCTCTTGACAAACATAATAATGGGGTAAACAGCCTGTCAGAGGCTCTAGTGCTGAGTTGCTGGCCATTAGCCACATGCTAAGCTACTGTGCTCCTTGTCTGCTCATTGTCCTCTCCTCACAAGCTTTCATCTGGGCAGCCAAGAGGCTCAAGGCAACCCCAGAACAAATGAAACCAAACTTGGGGCAGGCTTCAAAACAACGCTGAGAAAAATATGACAGGAGGAAAGAAGGGGCTGCACTCATTACATGGAAAATGTCCAGCGTTGTTTTCACTGAGTTCTGCTCTTTTATGTCGAGCCTAATGACCGAGAGCCGCCTGTGAGAGTTATTAAAAACGGCATCTTCTATGAACATTTTATTGGCTTTGGTGGAATGATGACCCATGAATGAAATTTATTGAGAAACCACACAGAATAAAAACAATTTCAAAGTCTTGCACTCATTTACTCGCAATTAAGATGCCTGTTTTTAACACATGGCCTCCAAACGCATATACGAGCTGTCAGCCCAAAAATGGATCGGTGTTTAAACAAGATGTTCCGTAATTAGAGTGATACCCACCGCAAAGTATCGCACTGGCCTACAAACCCGGTGTTGGCACTGGGTTGTTGCATGCCATGGACATGCGCTCCTCCAGAAAGCAACAATAGACATCTGAAGTCTGGTTTAAACCCTGTCAACGCGCTTCAGTTCACAGAGGTCTGAAGTAGAACAAGACCATTTCCACAGAGGGGTGGAATCAAAGTCAACAAGACAAGTTTTCGTCTTTATACATAATCAAATCATCCAAAAAAAAAAAAAATCTGAAAGTTTCTTGACCGGAGAGCAACAGCGTAATGCCACATTTGAAAGCTAAGACCTACAAAAGTGATGTAAACTTTTGTTGTCACGTTGTTGTCGTGTTTTCAACTCTTTTTGTGACTTTTTGTTGAGTTTTTCCTTCCGTTTTTGTTGCTTTATGTGGTTTTATAGTCACCTTTTCATTGCTTTATTGTTGTTGTTGCTTTTTTGTGGCTGTTTTTGTTGTGTTTTCGGCATGTTTTTGTTGCTTTTATGTGTCTTTTTCATTGCTTTTTAGTTGTGTTTTTCATCACCTTTTTAAAGTTTTTTTTTTTGCTTTTTTGTCATGGAATTGTTGCTTTTTTGTTATATTTTTCATCATGTTTTTGTCGCTTTTTGTGTTACTTTCTTGTAACTTTTTTCATTGCTATTTTGTTGCTTTTTAGTCACTTTTTTCATTGCTTTGTAGTTGTGTTTTTCGTGACCTTTTTATAGCTTTTTTGTCATATCTTTCGTCATGTTTTTGTTGCTTTTTAGTTGTGTTTTCCATCACGTTTTTGTCGCTTTTTTCATTGCTTTTTGTGTTTTGGTCACATTTTTATTGCTATTTTGATTTTTTATTTTTTTTTCAAGAAGCTTTTAGATTTGGGTAATGCCGATCTAGCTCAAATGTGCTGGGATCAGGTGGGGGTTCAGGAATGAGTAAGAATGCATTAAGGCACTTACTAAATGTATGAGTGTGTATCTGCAGTACTGAGAGAGTAATAAGCCTGTGCAGAGCCTGAACCATTGCAGCACATATACATATGCAAGCAGAGGTGTGACTGGGTGTCATGCCCTTCTGTTAAATGCACTCACTGTCCTGCTCCGGAAGGCTGTGCGGCTTAGGACTAAAATAAAAACTCAGAGAAACCTCAGGCGCTTCTGCGTGCTGTACAAATGTTTTGACACGGAGCGGCCAACAGGCTTTCTCTTTTTACACTTAGTAAAAAACGGTAATCATCAGTTACTAAATATGTGTAATGATGAGCACTTCGGGGTAGAAAGAACGCATGGATTTGTTTATTTGACTACGATTGCTGAATGTGTGGCGTCACAGGCTTAGGGGCTATTGAAAAGGAGGTTCAGCATTCAAAATACACTCACCTCATATTTGACTGGCGCTGACCAAAAGCAGGCACACAAATCATGCCCTGAACAGAGTCAACAAACGGATATCTGGGGTATTTACGTCTCGCAGCAGCAGCACACTCAGCGCCGATACTTTTGGTCATGCTGTTCCCATTTTGATCAGCTCTAAAGCGTAGTGACAGTTGACGGGGGAGCGCCGTGGCAGAGGTAATAAGACGGCGATTTGTCCAGGTGAAACGCAGCCCGGTCTGAGAGCTGTTCGGGCCCCTCGGGCGGCTCCGGGGCCGCGTGGGTCTTTGAAGTGACGCGCAGCTTGTGTTTGCCTCGGTGGGTGGGATGCAACAGCCCAGAGTGAGCTCCTGACTGCTCTGGAACAACAGCACTGAGGGGGGTCATTACACGGGATAAGAAAATATTGTGTTTCTAATTCGTATGAAAACATCGCACAGTCAAAGCTTGAGCACGTCAGGCCAACGGAAACAATCAACCAGATCTGTAGTCGAGTCATTCAATTTCCAAAGTCATTTTCGAGCATTTCTGACAGCATTGAACTTTTCATGAATTGTGCCAAAATTAGGGCCTTAAAAGTAATTGAAAAGCATTAAATTAAAATCAAACTGGCATTGAATACATATTGGGGGTAAGAATAATGGAATATTATTGCATAAGTTATGGTCAGATCCATTCAGCTGCAGTTTTAGCAGAAATGGTCCAAAATGCTGTAATATCCACAAAAGTTGCTGTTGTGTCCAATTTTCTTTTGAATATCAAAATGCCCCCCATTTCTCTGTTTGATTGAATCTCTGACAGAGATTGTGGCATTCCAATATATTATTACCATATAATGTTTGGGTATAAACAATGGCATTAAAAAGCATTTTGTTTATAAAAGCGTATTCGAAAGTTGTTAAAGGGACTATACAGAGTTTAAAAATGTTAAAATTATGTATTTTGTACATGTTCCAACAATGTCCTAATGTGTAGAACAAGCCCAGACCTGTTCACCACAACCTCCAGCTCTATAATCCTGCACTGTCACTCAAAAACGTGTCACTTCGGGTCCGAATTGCTGTCATGCACGAGCTTAATATAGAACCTGCAGTTACACGTATGACCTAAAGTGGCAGCAGTGAGTAGAAAATGGCAAACTTGCATCTAGCCCCTTTAAAAATCAGCTAGTCCAAGTCCGATTCCTCTAGCCTGAACCTAAAGTTGTCACTGCCCTTCAGAAAATCCCAAGCCCGAGTCTGGTGGAAGTTCTCGTCAGGTCAAAAGTCCCTGAAAGGACTTGGAAAGGAGTCACAAGTTCCGAGTCCAAGACTTGAGAAAAACACAACATTACATTAACTTAACCTCTTAACTCTCGCCTTTACCAAGTTTCTCCAGTTCAGCTTTACCCAAATCTAGAAAACTCATCTAAATTGATCATTTACCTTACGTTTTCATCATTTTTGAAACTTTTTTCATTGCTTTTTTAATGTGTTTTTGTCACCATTTTTTCATCGCCTTTTTGTCACGTTTTTTGTCGCTCTTTTGTGGCTTTTTTCGTCACTTGTTCATCCTTTTTTGATAAGATAAGATAATCCTTCATTGATCTGTAGTTGTAATAATAATAACCTCCTGTCACAGAACAAATTAAAGCTTTGTATAAAGTGGACTTTATCCTCTTAACCTCCGCCTGCACTGAGCACATTTTCTCAGCTTGGCTTTACCTAAATATAAAAGCTTCTTGAAAAAAGCCTCAAAAACGTGACAAGACAACGATGAAAAAGTGACAAAAATGTGGGACGAAAAAGCCAAAGAAGAGCAACAGAAAAGTGACAAGATTTTTGCTTTGCTTATTGTACATACGATACCTCGTTTTTCTACTATTTAACTGTTTGCACATTTTCTGTCTGTTTTTGCACACTCTCAGTGATCTTATTGAATGCCGAATATAGCAAGTGAATTTCTCTGTTGTGAGATGAGTCTGTGTCTCTATGTTTACAAGGTAGATATGTGGTATATACTGAGTGATGGATTGAAGAGTAGTAGTAGTAGTAGTAGTTTAGAGAAGTGTAAATACTAATTTATAAAACAAAAAAAAACAGGTATGAAGAGGAGGAGTGGTCAAAGTAAAACCTTTTTCTTTTCAGATACATTGTGAACTGTATTAGCGTTTTGAAATTGATGTGAAAATAATAAAGGTTGTTTTGCAAATATAGTGGATTTGCACAGTATGGAGTTGCAAATTGCAGAGGGGGTAAGTTTCAATACCTTCAACAAACTCTTTTTCAAATAGAAATGTCTTTCATTCCTTTTATTGAAATATCCTGTTTGTATTCTCAATCAACTGTAATAGAAAGTCCCATCTATAATGACATTGTAATAATTTCCAACAGCGTAATTACAAAAAACAGGCATCAAAACTAAACTGGCATGAATTTCCTCATTCTTTCCTCTTCCCTGCCTTTCTCTTTCTCTAATAATCAGCGTCCAAAGTAGAAATCATCGGGAATGACAGGGCTTCTCTGGAGTAATATCCCCTTAATCCAGAATGCTTCCCGTTTCCCTCAAAGCCGCCGGACCCCTGCCTGTTCCTCTGGTTCACATTTGTCTGTCAGTCCGGGGTTATTTATGGCGCTGCTGACCTGGTGGCTGCATAATTAATAATACTGTGATTCATCAGTGTCCAAATGTACACCGTCTGCTCCGAGCACAAAATCCCTGAGAGATTTAGAGCTCCCCGAGACGCTGTGGACGCAGCAGCCCGCAGGCTCCTCGCCCAATAATTACAACATCACGTTTCTGTCAAAGCTAGACACAACGCTCATGCCACTAATGCTCAAGTAATTCCTCTGAAAGGGAAGATGCAATCGTTGGTTTAGTGCAGCATTAACCTATGAAGATGTTTCCTTAAGTGCAAAACTCTGTCTCCTTGTTTAATTGGGAAGTACATGCAGTCGAAGAAATAATATGCAACTATACATTTACAAAGTGACGTTTGTCCAGGAGATTTACAGATGTTGACGACTGGACTGGGTTGATCTCTGTTGAGGACATTTTGCTTTTATCTTCAGAAGCTTCTCTATTGCTTCTTCTCTGAGAGGAGAGGTCATGACAGCCACAGTGTGAACAAGAAATAGGTTTTGACTCTGACCCCTCGGGACTGAGCAAAGCTTGTGTATTTAACCAGTCTGACAAAAAACTTCTGAGGATCGAAGCAAAATGACCTAAACTCAATAAACCCAGTCCAGTCGACAATATCTTTAACCTCTTAACCCCCGACTTAGCCGAGCACATTTGCTCCACTTCGGGTTTACCCAAATCTAAAAGGTTACAGCCTATAGACCTAAAAAACTCATCGAAACAAATCTTTTTCCTCGCGTTGTTGCTTTATGGCACTTTTTCGTCGCTTTTCTGTTCTTATTTATTCTTCTTTTTTATTGTTTTTTGTCAAATTTTTTTTTTTTTTTCATTACACATTTTTGTCACCTTTCAGTGTTTTTTGTCACTTTTTTGTTGTTTTTTCATCCTTGTTTTCAGCTCATTTCTGTTGTTATTTCCAGACTTTTTTCAGGAAGCTTTTAGATTTGGGTAAAGCCAAACCAGAGAAAATGTGCTTGGTTCAAGCGGTGGTTAAGAGGTTAAATTCACTATGTTTACTGTACAATATGTGACTGACCGATACGGTACATAAGGCTTGTGTAACTAATCGCTATTTAATCAAAAGTGCCGTTTTTATGGTTGTAATCAGCAGATTGTGAGGACTGCAGTTATTTAGCACTATTTAACATCCACTGTATGTCTCCATATGGATATCCCATATCTTTATTTATTTATCTATTTGTAAGAAAATCCCCTTGAGATGCAGCATCTCGTGTACAGGGGGAACGGAACAGCAATAAACAATGACAATCACCGTAACCACACTCCACATCACAGTTCTCCCATTGAATCCAACCATCAAGCGCTTCATACCATCAGTTCAACATTGCAAAGTAACAAATACTAAAGTATGTTAAGAAGACTATACACAATAATAAAGTATTAAATGTATAGGTAAGTAGAAGAAATTGAATTATCTAAAACAAGAACAAGATGATACTTGGTGATTGAAACTCATGCCCCTAGAGGCCATAAGCGCCACTGCAGATGTTGTAGCATGTTACGTTTTTTTATTCTTTAATTGCCCGTGAGAGTAAATGCTACGCTGACAGAAAAGACAAAGGGAGAGAGGGATATTATACATCCAATAACACAATGCAGATCCTTTTCACTCAAACTTGGCTGTAAATACTGTTTAAGTGGCGCTAGCCCGCAGTTAGCTTTGCCCGTTAGCATGTTAGCTTCTTCTTAGTGATTCCATTAGTGTGTATTGGAGCCTCCGGGTCGGAGCAGGGAAAGCTGCAAGACACCAGGGGGAGATGAAAGACCCCCTAATCATACTATTAACACTTGTATTACTCTCAGGGGGACAACGGAAAGGATTTATTAAGGTAAACAAGTTACGTAGTACTGCTTTAGAAACATGGATAGTCGAGATATACATATTAAACCTGCTTGCTCTGTAGTTTAGAAATCTATAAACGTGATTTTTAGCGGTTCATATTTCAGTTATTTCTGCAATGTTGATATTAAGTTATTTCAATTTAATACCTGATCATTTTAACCTCTTAAACCCGCCTTAAATGAGCACAGTTTTACCCCAATCTAAAAGCTTCTCGACTGGAGCTTACAGCCTTAAGCCAGAGTAACGCCTCATTTGAAAGCTAAGACCTACAAAACTGATTTTTGTTGTGTTTTTGTAGGGTTATTTTCGTCTTGTTTTCGTCATTTTCTGTTGCTTTTGTTTACGCTTTTTAGTCATGTTTTGGGCGCTCTTTTATTGTTTTATTGTTGCTTTTCTAGCATGTTTTTGTTGCCCATTTGTTGCTTCTTTGTCTCTGTTTTGGTTAAGAGGTTAAAACATAAATCGCAAATCATGTCGCAATCAAAGTTGTGCAGCCCTATTGTGCATGTTTTTCAATGTTTAGGAGATGCCTTTTTAAGTCTCTTCTTAAAACACACGTGTTCACTTTATTAGTTCATTTAATCATGCTAGTAATGTTTAAACCTCCTTTTAATGATGTTATGCTTGTTTGTTTGTTTGTTTGTTTTTAGTTTGTACATTTTGCAGCACTTCAGTCAGCTTAGTTGTTTTTAAAGTGCATTATTAAGTTGCCATTACCATTACCTTGTTTGTTTTTTAGTTAAATCGATGAGGAAACCGACGCAGGCTCAAGAAAAATATATACTGTAACTCTGCAAAGAATTGCCGTGCTGTGTGCATGTAGAGTGTTTAGTTTAAAATACTAAAATGTCCTTCAGCAATATGGCCACATCCTGGAACCATTCACTTTATGAGTCGTCTACAGTCTGTCTCCTATTCGCGAGAGATCCAGTTCAGCTAAAGTTTATTCTCCTCAGCCTTGAACAGCAAACGTTGAACTATTCCCTCATTGAGATCTGGTCTATTTGTCCCTGCTATATTTAAGATTTTTTAGTCAATCAGGAGATGAAAAGAACTCCTGACATCATCTTTTTAAGTCCACACAGTGACACTGCGCACTCAGGGGACACATTGAGCAGAGATTTCAACACGTCTCAGAAAAAAAACCCAGAAAGCACCTCTGCCTGTTCAAGTGGCTCGAGGAAGAAAGACACCCCACCTTTTGCGAGTTCACAACAGCCCATCTGGTCTATCTCAGGCTCCGGAGCAGGTCATATCCAGACGTGACCTCCTTCCTCTCCTGCCGCCGCTCTCCCCAGATGACGAGTCAGGCGTTAGGTGATACAGCTCGCTCCTAAAAAAGCCCAAAAGTAGAATGAACTTTTCGAAACTGCTTCAGTGGGACTGTATTAAAATGCAGAGATGCTGAGGTGGAAAAAGTCTGGAGGAAGTCAAGAGGTGAAGCATTGTGACAGAATGTAAAAATGTGCTGTTATGTGCATAGGGAATACTGGCAATGCAGCTTGCACAGAATACTGGAAACAGAGGTGAGATAAAGCGTTAAACTCAATAGTCTAGAAAATGTACTGCTGTTATGAGATAAGGAGATCATTTTAAAGCAGAGAGAAGTTTTGACTCTTCATCCTCTTTCACACTGTGCTGCCCTGTCCAATAAAGCCTACAAGACAAATAAAGACTTCAAGGGATATTTCCGGATTTTTAACATAGGGCCTCATTTCTTAGTTATCCAGAGTGTTGTTGATTTCTGGAGATATATATTTTTCTTTAATTCACATAGTCCTTATATTTGAAGAGTTTAATGGTGCTAGGCTAGTTCTAGGCTAGCACATGTCTATGGTAACTAGTAGCCTGCATTAAAAACAGTCTGACCCAAGCACAGTGCACCTGAGGCAAATCACATTTGACACCAGACTACTGATATAAATGTCTGTGTTGACTGAATCCTTTTTGAAACATAACCATTTTGCATTTAAAATAACTTATGTTTGAGCAGCATCAGCTTCCTGGTTGTAAGCTACGCAGCGGCGGAGTGATCTGCTAGGTCACCGGATCTACAGTAGTTTGTTTCCCTGCGGCCGGCATTACTACAGGTGGAATTCACAAAGGATCTTTCTACAAATCAGATATGGCAACGTTTTGAGGACTACTCCATGATTTTGAAGAGGTTTTTAATGCAGGCTACTAGATACCATAGACATGCGCTAGCCTAGCACTAGCCTAGCACCACTAATCTCTTCAAATATAAGGACTGCATGAATTAAATGTAAAAAAATCTCAAGAAATCAACAACACTCTGTGGATAACTGGGAAATGAGGCCCTATGTCAAAAATCCTGAACTATCCCTTTAATAATATGCGTAAACAATCCAATCCAATTCAGTAAGTACTTCAGTATTAATACACAATATAAATAAGTCCAGGTGAGATAAAACTTGTGATTCTGTGTCAACTTCGATCCCAATTCCCTTTTATGAGTCCACAGTGCACAGGCAGCACTTTCCTACGGCTGCGCTCCTTCACATTCACAGCTGCATATGTTTACACTTGGGAGCCATGCAGCCTGGCTGGGGCAGCGAGGATTAAATGCCTTGCTTAAGGGCACAATGTTCATTAGATGCGGTGGAGAGTCAGCGCTCACCACAAAGTCTTACACAGGCACTTGGGTTCAAGCGGACTTTCACGTCAAAACAGAACATGCGCAACACAAACTCGGCTCAAAAACTGATTTCTTTTCTCTAAAGAGTATATATTCAATATTAAAAGAGCAACATTGATGATCCATAAATTGGCAACTACAGTTCCCATGGTACAGACAGGAATTGTTTCCAGTTTCAGGTCCAGTTGGCATTGCCTTCATTTTTGAGGGAAAGGAAAAGACAAGGAATAGGCGTAAAATATTTGCAAGAGTTCCAGGACATTGTGTTTGGTATGGCTTGAAATCCTGTAATCACTGAGAAGACAGTGATAGGCTGCATAAACTTTTGGAGGTAGTAAAATGCTCGATGAAGGTACAGTATTTATTCAGACTTTTCAGTTCACTTCACTTCACCTTCTTGTCAATACTACCAGGTCAAAGTACATTTATATAAACATAATTGAATCACTCTCAAACTTGTGGTGTCGCAAACAATAGTTACCATTAGATCAAATTACAGTGAAGGGGAGAGTTCATCATTCTAACAGCCTGTCACTTAGACCTGGCTTGGATGGAGATTCCCTGATGTCATGACTGAAAAGGTTGTCTGATGTTCGAGGTATCTCCTCTTGAGATAACACTCTGCAGTGGGGATCAAATAACTTGATTTCACTTGAGAAAAAGTACAGATACTCCTGGTCAAATGTTCTAGAAAGTACTAGCTAAGTGCAGTGAATAATAACTTTGCAACTTCAAAAACATGGAAGACTGCAGCGAATTCATCACCATCTACTGCCCTGGAGTGTTCATCATAAGGCTTTCAATACTTCATTGAACTGTAATGGATACCAATATGCATTAAAAAACAGGATTGCCAGGCGATTGGGTGCTATCAAGATTATTGTTGTTGGGCCATGTCATGAACCATGTCACGTCCACTCAGTTATCTGCCAAAAAGTTTTGATCTGGAGCATTGTAGTATTTCCCAAGATTGCTATAGCCTTCATAACACTCACAGGCCTATTTTGTTTTCTTCTTGCAGCTAACTACATCTGCAATGGCAGGTGTCATGAGGCTGGAATTGGCTGTGGAAATAGAAGAGGGAAAACAACAATAAAACTCTGGGCCAATAGTTGACTTGGTGAAAAGGTATTCTCTCGTTATATACGATCTGACCCTCTGCTCAGGGGCCATTGTTTGTCTGCGAGGAGAATTTATAATCCTCATAATGGCTAGCACTATGGGTCCTTCTGGCATGACCATATGAGATTAATGTCTTCTCTTTACAGGGTTTAATAACAGAAGGAACTCGACTGTCTGAAGTTTTGAAGCGTCCTGCTTTGAACTTACATCCCGCAGAGCAGCCTGAGTGCTTCCTTGTGTCTTAAACGCGCCCGCGGACGGTGATATAACAAACTCGCCGATACCCATCGAGGCAGTATCCACAACCACCCCTTTCATGATGCAGATCCGATGAAGTTGCATATTGACACGAGTTTCTGTGGCATGCTGCTTTTGTTACACAGTAGATCCTGTTTGGAAACCCATTCGATCTGGGATGAGGTGCAGACGTACTTCGCGCCTATTTTTCAGCATTCTTCACATTCACTGAGTGTGTGCTGCCTCTTTTGGATCGCTGTGGCATGCCCTGTGCCAGCTGTCACTGCAATGACCTCTAATTATCACTGAGCTGGGGCTTTAATGTCCTTAGGCCGGGCGTGTGTCCCAACTCAGTTTCCATAGCCCGGTAAATACCCTCCGGCACATTGCAGCCATTCCACTCGGCAGCGGCGCTCTTGGCAGTGTGGCTCTCACAGTGTTGTGTGCTTGCAATTGATCTGGTTGAAAATAACTGCATTTGTTTACAGTATTACAACAGCAATGTAAAGAAGCCTTTTGTATGACTGTAGGGTTGTCAGTTTATTAAGCTATTATTAATTTACAGGTTCTCAGACTTTTTAGGACCAGGGAAACAGAAACAATCCCTAAACAAACAAGAAGAAGCATTACAGGAATAGGAACGTATTGTTGTTCCAGGAACCCGAAGTTTGAGAACCAGCTTTAAATGATAATACTATTATCTGGAATTGACTCAAACCTGACTTGACTAATACTAAATGCTCAAAATACTTAGAATTGATGGCAGGGTTTGAGTGAAAAGTCTGCATGTTCTCCCTGTGTTTTAATGTGTTTCCTGTGAGTACATTGAGTAAATGGATAATGGGATTTGCTCTTGACCAAACCTAACCAGATCTTGAGGGTCCCCAGGCTGCAGTCGCACCACTGCTTTTGTCAGGTTACCTTAGTGTTAAATACAGAGGACACATTTTCCTACAGGGACAAAAAAGTATAACTTGATACCCTTTGGCATCTTAAAACAAGCAACTGGCTGTCAAATAATGCTAGAGAGAGTAAAATACACAGGAAAACAGTGCATATTCATAAAACATGAATAAAAGAAAATGGCACAGGAGGGATGTTTGTTATGAGAGTAAACACGCATGCGGTTGTTTTGTCATTGTGTGATTATTAGAATTGAACAAAAAGACACTTGAACAGCAGAGCATTGTCTCCTCTTATCCCGAACTAATGAAACGCAGAGCACCACAGTTTCAAAGCAGATACAGTCCAACCTCACACGAGTAGACTCGCGGTGCCAGCCCAATCTTGTCTTTCTCACAGGCCATGAAGGCAGCCCTGCAGCGTGAACTGACCCTTTGCAATTCTCCTTCTAGATCCCATTACAATGTATTATAACATAGCCGTGTTCCAGTGGTGGAAAATACAGCCAGTAAAGATACATCCACTCCACCAAGGTACAGAAAGATAAGACGCAACTGGTGATCCTTTATTACCAAAGAGACAAGTCAAGGGGGACTTGGCAGGAGAAATGTGGCTTGTGCTATTGAGGGGGAAAAGAGGGTTATTCTCTCTATATGCCCAGACTAGTTGGCTGCCTTTTGCGGAGACAAACAGGGGCTTCATCAGTTTGTGTTTTCACCCGGTGTCAGCGCCGGTATTTTTAAGGGAAACGTGGAGCGATTCAGTCAACAGCTGCGATCCACCTGGGATGGGGGCGTGTGTGTATGTTTGGATGAAGGAGTATGCAGGTATTAGTTCGTCTTAGTTTTTCCTGGTTTGCAACAGGAACTCGACAAGAAAAGGAGGCCACACTGCTCTCGTGCTGGAAATGTAGACCTGGGAGAAGTAGTTAATAACAGTTAACTTTCTTAACTTATACAAAACGAATGACCAATTGATTACGGTGGAGCAGCACTTAAGCTCGTCTCACAAGATGCTTCTAGGTGTAATTTTCAGACATGTCTATGCTTTCCCAATGTCTGAGTAAGTTCCCCCAACTCCAAAACATGCAGGTCGGGTTGGGAATGCACAAAGTGGCAGCAGCTCAGGACTCCATCCATTTAAGCTACATAATCATATACAACTTGAACGTAAGGACAAATCAAGCAAATCCTGTGTAATATCTTTAAATTTAATATGGCCACAAACACTTCTCCCCAGAAAGTGAAAGAAGAGATGTTCTCCTTCGAAGCATGTGGTCAGACATGTTGGCCTGTAGAGCCCCACCTGGGAGAGCAGAGAGCTCAAAGAGCTGATCCTTTTCATGCTGATGCTGATGTATGACCTGATACCGTGTGTTTTCACTTTCCAAATGGCTTGACACAGAGGAGCACAAAGGCCAGAAATCTTTAGATAGGAGGCGTACACCCCTAACCCCAAGCACACACAGGGATCTGGGACAGGGGGCCTCAAAACTCTCTGTCTACAAAAACAATAATAACATGGTTCTTTGTAGCTCCCTCTGTGTTGAAATCCCAGCCTGCTGCGCTCACAGGAGCAAAGAATGAATTCCTGTCTGGAGATGCCAGAAGCTGTTAGGATGAGCAGCGGTGTTCACTCGCTCAAATGAAACAAAAGAGAGGGAAGATACGGCTTCTTCTATACAAGGTCAAACCAACAGAGAGAAGCCCATATGTTGGATGGTCTTAATTGAGCTGGAGGTGGACAATCAACACGTACAAGGATTCCAACCAGGAATCAGTTCTCAAAGTATTTTCTACTTTTTTATTTCAATCTTTAACTAAACTCAAAGTCCATATTGTTAATTCAGTAACTACAATGGGCTGAGGCTGGTCATTATTTAACTTTCTATTTATTTCAAGTGCAGAAAAAATAAGGTTTCTGTCTATTCCTCAGTTGTTGAAGCTGAAGGTGAGTGTTTCAAACGTTTAGAGAAACAGGTCCAAAAATAAAGTAAAGGGGGTCTATTAATTTTGTAGATAGTGTTATGGACAGACATACATTTTGAACTAGGAGTTATAAAGTTGGGAATGCTTCATCAAATAAGACGTGTCTCTCATTAATAGTCAATGGGGCAGTAATAATGGTGGCGACTGTCACGTAGAATGATATTAAACTATATCATGGTTATATTAGTCATTAAACATTCGCCTGTGAGTTGTTTTCTTCTGCCTGTGTAGCTCAAGCCTCTCTCTCTCACGGATGGTCACCCCTGTAACCACTCTCTCTTCCTTCCTGACTTTTGCCTCCCACGTCCCGTCGACGTGTGTGTCCTTTACCTGTCTGTCAAGGTGACAGGCAGCCACTGAGGAGGGAGTAACTTCCACACTGCACTAAAAGTGTCCTTTGTGACAGCTCCGAAAGGCTGCAGCCTGTGTAGTGACAGGCTGCTGATCGCTGTGGTTGATGGCACACAGTTAAAGTTACAGCCGCAGATGGAAAAGCATTACGGCCTATTCACTTCACATGACTTTGTGGAGCAGCAGTGTGTAAGCAGGGGAGGCATTAAAAGCCTTACTTCACATACAGGATATGTTGTGATCAAAGAAACAAAGAGGGCAAGGCTCATATTTCTCACTCTACAAACTACAAACTTCAGGCAACTACATTTAACCTTTCAAAGTAAATAGTATTTTAAACCATGTTGGCAAAGTCCAGGGTTAAAGGTCCAGTGTTCAAACTATGGTTGAGTGTAGTAGTTTCAAATATTAAGGTTGCAGTAGTGCAAAACATTTAACATCACTTTAAAGCTGGTCATTTATTTTCAAATCATAGTTTGAATTAGCGGTACATTTACTTCTCCTGCCTTTCCATGGATCTTTCTTCATTCATTCCAGTCAGTGCTCAACACCTCCAGGCTGCCACCATGACAGATGATTGATTATTTCCATGAGGTGCAGAAGGGAGTTCCTCCTTGAAGGATCTGTGGTGCCGGAGGGGTTTGCAGGTAGCGCTTTGCATTGTTTAGCCTGGTTCCCTGACGTCAGTGGACATTCAAACCTGCCTTTACCCTGCAAAAGAGCTGATCTCGTTACCATTCAGCCGGCGGAATTTAAGAAGAATAAATCCTGGAGTGTGTACGAGTTTATAGGGCTCCCTGGATGTTATTTATCCGTGTAGCCAGAGGGAGATCCCATGTGAGTACAAGGCATTCAGGGGTTAATGTGAAATCCTCCTTATTCCCCCTCATACACCATGATTTATTCCGCAGACTTAAGTTGTAGCACATGTGTCTCGCATGGACAGAGCTGCACATCGGATATGACTGCTGCCCCCAATGCCTTGGGACTCATTTGTTAAGGGTCCAAGAGGGTCAGGAGGAATTTTTGACCCCATAATCAGCCACTCCGCCGGCCGCCGAGGATGTATCCGTCCGCGTACACTTCGGACCTTGAAGGGTCCTTGTGTTGTTTAACAAGCACGAAGCTTCAACTCAAGTACCGACAGCTGGTGGCCTGTCACGCTCAAATCCATACATGCAAACATGTGCAATATGAGCTGCTCTGGCTGACAAACAGTTAATGTTGAGAACAGGCAGAGGCCAGGCCTTTGTACAGTCATTCAATCTCCAGTGAACCTGAATGTTACTTAGGGCTACAAATCTGTAAGAAGCATTAAGATGAGGAGCAAAGGCTAGCAATCACTATGTCAAAGCCTTGTCGAAGCTTAAAATACTCCATTGTCCCGACGCAGGTGTATTATTCGAGTACCTCTCCAGTATCCACTTGGCTCCTATTATTAGGCCTTTGTACATGGGATTATGGTGACATGGCGTCTATTGTAACTCATACAGAAGATACAGCATCCCACGCCTCAGGAAAGCCAGTGATCAGTCAGTACAAGTTACAGGTGTCTTGGCACGCACGGCTCACCTGAATGATGTGACTGTGTCTTTGAAGTGAGCTCAGCGGACAGGATCACGTCATCATGGCCCGATGTAAAAACAGGGTTCGTTGGTTCAAAGATGCGCCTGGAAACACAGGATAACATCACCCTACACAGTGAGTCATGCAAATATGATCACAGGGCTCATGCAGTCAAAACGCTTATGAGTCAGACTACAATATGTAATTCTATGTAATATCATTTCTCTATGATACGGTTATCTGAGGATCTTAAATACAGTGCCACCTTAGTAAGTCAAATTTGAAAATACATTATCATTTCTCTTTGGTGAACTTGAAAACGCCTTAGTTTGTTTATCTCTGAGTGATGTCACAAATTACAGAGCAACATTTCTAATTAAATGTAGCTGCATTCTTTTAATTTTATTCCTAGTCATAAATTTATTTAATTTTAAACGTCATGGAGCTTTAGATCGCTTACAAATTGATGCGCAGTTCAAATACACCTCTGCAAGACTGTTGTTGTGCCTGTAGGCTAGACACACCCACCTCACCTGAGAATGATAGCAGTGTGTGTGAGAGTCTCAGGCAGCGGTGGCTCCATCAGTGACCGCTCTGTGAAATAGAATTGATCACATTAAAATAAAAAACACAATTTGGAAGGTCACAACAATGTCCTTTGCAACTAAATATCCTGTCACAATGGGTTGTTATTAACAATAGGTAGAAAATGTAGTTCATGAAGGTACTGACTGGTTCTGCCTGTGTATGTGTCTGGGACTGGGTATGACCATTATTTATCACAATCTAGTATTGTACAGTGTTTAGCACCTGTAATGTATGGGATAATAAGAACGTCATCAAATGTCTAAAGTCCGTCATGTCTAAAGAACGTCAATCAAAAGTGTAAAGTCCATCCATTTTCTTCCACTTGTCCGTTGCCGGGTCGTGAGGGCAGCTGTTGGACCTGCCCAAATCACATTGCATCAGCCCCCAATGGCTCCTCCTGCAGTGGTAGGTCCACAGAAGGATGGCCTCACAGTTCTAACCAGGCCTGTTGGTCTTTCATAAGGGGCTTCTGAACCGCTCTTTGTCTGACCCGTCACCTAGGACCTGTTTGCCATGGGAAACCCTACCAGGGGCGCGAAGCCCCCGACCACAGAGCTCCAGGATCATTCAGGCGCTCAAAACCCTCCACCACATTAAGGTGGCGGTTCCAGGAGGGGTCAATGTAAGGTCAAACTGTATGAATACGAGATGCTGTTACTACCATTAGTATTACTGCCAGTGAGGAATTCATGAAGCTGTGTACATGAGAATCAGAATAGTTTTTATTGCCATTGTTTGAGAACAGGCTCACAAACTAGGAATTTTTCTTGGTGCATCATAAAACATATAACACAGAATTTACTATAAGGCTATAGGCTATGCACAAATAGTTTCCGTCATTTTGCTGTAGACACTTTTTAGGGGACTGTTTTCCTTTCAAATATATTTTTAATTTTAAATTCTGTGGATAAGGTCCTTGCATTACTCTGAAGTGCATTCATATTAATTGCATTAAATTCTTGCTTCGGCCTACACCTTCGAGTTCTTCGTAAACTAAGAACGTAAATTGCTCAAATAAACTAAACTTTCTATGTGCATGTGAATGACTTAGAGATGATTGAAAACATTCACAGACATATCAATGTGATGCATAGAAATGTATAAACTGGGTGGTTGTTGTAGCTTGAATAATTTCAGAGCAGTTTTCCCTGTGACTGTGCTTACAGTTTGAGACTGTCACTGCCTTGACCCCTGCAGTCCCTTTTTGACAAACATAGACCCTCAGAGCAGCACACCACACATGGCAGGAAGGAGATGTATATGGAACAGATGAGGCCAAGCTACACAATGGATCAGTAGTAACGACTTTCTTTTTTTTTTTTTTTTAAAGCAGACGCAAAATTTTCCCACAGCACAGAACATGTCAGGAGGAGCTAAAGTCAGGTCAGCTTGTCAATCAAAGCGAGCTGCGATCCTCACTGGGGTGATCAGGTGGAATATTTTCATACTCTGGCGCGCGCTGACCCTTTGTTCCCCTCTGCACACCATCTGGACGTCTGTCTATTTACTCACCTGCAATACAATACTTCCTTGAAACAAACAACAGGCGTTTCTCTTCCTGTTTGAGTCACGGATCCTCCTCGGTCAATGGCACTAGACACAGAAGACACAATGAACATACAGTCAGAAGGTATTGGATGACACCACAGACTTCTAAAAATAAAGTAACGTTTGGTGTTTTGCTCTAGTTCTAGCTGCTTTTTGTGTCGATGGTTCTGCTTGTTGTGTCTATTTACAAACAGCTGATGGAATATAGGGGTCAGAGTTAATGTGGCACAGTAGCAATGTCCAGGAAAACACCAGGACATAGATATATATCTGCAAAAGTCAATATTATTCAGAGCAGGTATGAGGGCTTTGAAGGAGACATCTCTACATCAATACACTGGCCCTAAAGCCTTTAAAAGCATGGCACTCCGCCCGCTCCACCCTCATCCTCCGCTTTGTGACTCCTGCCTGGACGTATCTCATCCATCTCATCTGCAGCAGGCGGTGAGGCTGCTCCTCTCCTCGCGCAGCTGCCGGCCCAGGAATCCACAGCACCTTTCCCACTGCACACCGCCTCCTCCACTGAGCCCCAGTCACTCCAAACAGAAAATAACCGGCTTCAGCTGATGGATGACTCACGCTTGTAGCCTGTAACCCAAGATGGATGCTTTCATCTTCTCTGCAAAGCAACTGACAGCTTATCGTAGGGGGCATAACAAAGGGCTGATCACAACCAACGGGATAAGAAAAAACACATTAGGAATATCACTCTAGTTTGACCGTTTGTGTTTTGGGGAAAGGCGGGAAGCGAAATACTCAATCTACAATCTTTTTATTAATACAGACACATCTCCAAGTAAGATTCATGGTCTCCCCGGTGGTCTTATAAGGGCTTCTTTAACTCCCTTTCAACACCTGGAATTTTAACGGCTTATTGTGTAGTAAATGTTTTTTTGTTTTATTGATCAAGCCTATAAAGGGTCCCACAACTGGTGCGTAATGATGGGTTTTCGAGGATGTTTCACTAATGAGTCTTTTTATTGCAATATCCAGTGCTCTAAGTGAACACAGGTGCCGCCTGTGTTAACCATAGTTGATCGTTCTTTTCACTATCATCTAGAGGCAAACCAAGTGATGGACAAAATGTGGTTTGTTGTGTTCCATTATCAAATGACTACTCTTATATCAATACATTAGGTGGTTATGAACGTCATATACAAGTGCTAGACAAACAATTTTCAACATTGTCCCACTTCTGAACAATGCACTTGCCACCTGAACAGTAGAATAAACAGTGAGCAGCTGAATGGCTGTCCTCATTAGACTCAAATCAGCTCTAATGTGGCTCAGTGTTGTTTTACAGCGCTGGTGTGACTTATATGTGACTAACTAGTTAATCAGAGTACACTCACTTTAATGTGCTCTTGATAGATTGAAACTATTTCGCCCCATGGTCCACCGCTTGCCATTTTGACGTCATTATACATTAATGTTTTGATAACCAGGACAAAGCCAAAGGCCGGGGGAACGTTTGATTAAATGCATCAATCTCTATTAGGAGGCCAAACATACAGACTATACTTAATACATGCAGACGACGAAAGCTGTGCACTGCTGGTACAAATTAAAGTGACATTTATCCAACTTATCATTAGTACAGGTCTCTTTGTCAGCTATACAACATGTTCGAAGGCATATTAATAGTAAAAAATTATGTGTGAGTGGTGGATTTGATAAATGATATTCCTATGCCACAGTAGTAGCCTGCGTGTTACATGCTCCCAGGGTTTACTATATCACACCTGAATAAGAGCTTTGTAACCTCTGTAGACCTGCTCAGCTCTATTCCTGATCCTGCCATTTATAACTTTAGGTTAACCACAAGCAACGCATGTTTCACTGTGGCACTGTGACGCTTCAGCCCTGGCCCCTGACTGTGGACCACGGTTTACGACGGCCTGACCAAGAAGGCTTATTGCACCGGTTTACAACAAATTCGGTGCCTAAGCTGTGTGACCAGAGCGCAGACAATTTTGGTGTGCTGAGTCCAAAAATCACATTAGTTTTGCTCAACCCGGTCAATTTTTTACCCCTCGGCCAAATTTTGCCGAAGGTAATGTCTTCAGTACTGTGTCCAAAATTAGGAGGAGACGGGGTTGGTAGTCATAAAAATATGTTGTAGTAGCCAAATTTGCAATTGTGCAGATATTTCGGTACACAAAGCATGCAGTTATGCTCAAGGACGGCGCTAGATGTTCTGAGACTGACAGAAAACAATTCTGGGGCCCCCACATTAAAAAAAATAACCCATTAAAAATCACCTATGTACCTTCAACGGTTAATTTAAAAGTACAACATACAGTAACGTGTGGGGGCTGGTGCTCCCCAGGATTTCTTAACTGAGCAGATTGTACTTCCTGCAATTTCCTGCACCTTTTAGAGGGCCCCCAGCAGGTTAGTATGGTTCAAGTTCTGGATTTTATTTCTTATAAAATTCTATTGTAGGACGACATTTTATTAAATTAATAAAATACACCAGCCTTTATTGCATTAAATGCAATAAAGGCTGGTGTTCCCTATGAACAAGTAAAATATTTCAGCACACAGTGGGAGAATAACATAAAGAGGCATAAGACAACTTATGTTCTGAATTCAAAATATTGTTTTCTTTTTTTTTTTCCATTTTGTCAAAGCACTGCTGCGAGTCAATCTGAGTCAGTGGGGGCCAGATGGGCCAGACCCAGTCCTCTGCTTCCTGTGCTCCGCCCATGCTCTTAACTTCATTTCTGACTGTGAGACGCAGCCTTACACCGGTTTTTACAAACACGCGTGTGTTGGTAAATATAAACTATATACAGGCACTTTTATCATTTGATGCCAAAGATACTTTTGGGAAATGCCCCCCAAAAATATGACAGAACCTCCAGTACTACAGGAGGTAAAAAAGCATGTGCCTGATGATTACTGAGGATGGAAAATCCACTTGGCACAAAAACCTGATCTGATATAGAAAAATGAATGTCATTTTCAGATTCTTGCTTGTCATACTGCACAATGAATATAAACAAGACCATTTTAATGTGATATTGTTTTGCACACACTTACCATAGTCCAGCTGTTACAATTTTAGCATTTCAGTGGCAAGATGGACAAGTTGAAAGCTAGCTTGGAACATTAAAAAATGTTGACAAAGAAAATACTTTAGTTGTTCAAGACAACTAGAGCTGCACGTGTTTGTAAAGAATCCCTTCCCTGGTAGAAAAATGATGATGTTCAGTTTGCTAATGCTAATTACTGTGCGCTTTACGCATGGCTTTACTTCCGGTCTCATCGCCCCTAGTGGACACGTTCAGACACTACGCCACTACCCGTAGATACTACAACTACACCCACTGCAGATAATAGGCCTCTGTTTACAAGTATTCTAATAACAGGCTATATTTGGCTGACTGAGTTTGAGATTTCTATGAAGATTGGGCAACACTCGGTAAACCAAACCATTTTGGCCCTTTATTTTCTGTCTGTGTTTGGGGTTTGTGTGTCTCGAACCAGAAATGCAAAGTGACAGTCAGGATGTTGGCTGGCTTCAGGTTGTCATAGCCATTTTTCAACAGAACCACTAATATCCTACTGTAAATCTAACCCTAAAATGCAAAAACTAGCTTAGGCTGCAGTCATTTCCTTTTCACCAAAAGATGATTATGGAAATACTATCTGGCATCCGCTATATAATATAATAAGACCTGAGAGGGGTTTGTTATGGGCTTTCCTTAAGCTTAGGGGAAATGATATTGTTGAAGGCTTTGATGGTGTATCCAGTTGCAGGGCTAAATCGATAATAAGAGTAACATTAATAGTGTAATGCCACCATTTTCTGATAAAGTGGCAGTATCCATTTCAAGGGCCACTAATGGACCTCTGGTGTGACGATGCCGAGGAAAGTGCCTGGTATCTCTTTACAAAGACAACATACAAATGCAGAGGCCACACAATGGCCATAGTGACATCTGTGGTCTTCGTGGCTATTGAAAATAAAACACCTTCTTGATAAATTGCAAGAGAATAACCACACGAGGTCAGGACTCATAATAACTGACAGCCGCTGGACGGTTTGTGGACATGTGATACAGAGGAAACACACTCCCACTCCCACCATCTCACGCCTCAGTGTGTCTCTGCGATCACGGTGGCCAGCTCTGTACGTTACATGCCTCCAAACGCCTTTTACCGTACTACAGAACATCTGGATCTTTAACATTTGGCCCACCAAGCACAACATAAATAATTTATGAGAAATCTCAAAATCTTGGTGTGTACACATCGCTCCGACTGCCAAACGTTCGGAGGTTTGGGTTTGATTGTTGTCTCCACAGTAAAAACCGGGCCAAATGATTGCTGAAACAATCTGAACCTGTTTGGCAAAAAGTATTAAATATCAGCCCGTATCTGCAGCAAAAATGCGTGTTAAAGTTTAATAGTACAACTGATGCAGGTTTTTCATTTTCATCCCAGATATTATTAGAGCCTGAATAACAACATTTGGGTTGCTCTGCAGAGGAAGTTGGTCAGGGAAGGTCAGAGTGGTTCTGGCACTAAGTCAGTGCAGCCGCAGTTCTCCAGTCCTGGAACACATTTGCGAAAGGGTCTTCAAAACACACGGCTGCCATGTTTCTGTCCCTCGGTGAAAAAAGCACGAGACCAGGAGGCCCTCTAGAATAACACGGGATGCCTGGAGCAAAAATAATCCTCCCTGTATCACACAATGGGAGTATGTGGACTTTGTCTCCAGCGCCGCTCTGAAAAATGTGCACATTGATAAGAACAGTGCCGTCTTTATCATTAAAAACAAAGTTGCACTGAGCTGCATACACTGCCATCCATCTGACTCCCAGGCAGCCATGTCTCAAACTGCATTCATCACACATAGAGGTAACTGGAACCATATTGGATTGGAGGCACCAGGCACTCAGCTATGCACCATGAAACGCATCAGTGGATATTCACACTCACTTTTTATTATAATACAGGCGGATGGATATTTGCTGAATTCATAAAAAAAGAAAGACCGGATAATCACATCCACATGTTGGATTTTTTTATTGTACCGGACTGTCTTCTGAGAGATAATTGCCATGTCTTTCTAAATTATGTTTACAGTGGAGGAAAGCAGTTTCACATGTACTGCCTTATGGCTTAAAATGACGTTATAACTCAGATGAGAGAGAATGAAAACCCAAAATCAATGCTGACTACTGCAGTATTGACATTTTAGTGCACAGATAATAAAGAGTGACGTGAAGCTTCAACTGGAACTGAAAACGTAGACTGAAGGGAAATACAACTGGGAGTCCAGAGATCAACTCACAGGTTCACAATCTACAAATCCCAAGTTAGAAATGGGGTTTGTTTGACAGAAAAGGAGAACAATGGTATTTCAACCGAGTGCAGTATAAGACACTGAGCCAAGTTGGCATTGCACGTATCACTGGACGCTTAACCATAATAAACGCACGAGTGGAAGTGGAATATTAAATCCTTAATTGCGCCAATCTCATAAGTTTTTCCAATCATAAATTAATAAAAAGTCTCTTGTAAAAAGTCTTGGCATATTATGGACATATTTATTTTTACCAAATCATCCAGAAATATGGCTAATGCTCCGCCCGTTAAATCATGTAACCTTTGGAAAGTTTCTTGCATCCAGATATTTTTTAATAAACGTGGCTAGTTAAATTTTTATTTTTAAGTGACAACATTAACAGAGCAAAGCTGTGTGATCTATAAAACAGGTGAAGGATTTAGTCATATAATTGTCAAGTGTAAGCGCTGACTTGAGCGGCTCATTTTTAGCCTGTGGTAAGTCTTCAGTGATGCGGGTTTCAGTCCGCTGAGCCATGTTTGTCTGTAATAAGACTCCACGGAGACATTATATTTTGTATTATATTTTGTGGATATTAGATATATTAGATATATTGACCGCCTAAATAAAAGCGATCAAAACCGATTTGTTATAGTTGGAACCATTCATGGTGTGACCTTCTTCAACCTGGATAGACTCAAACAGACAAAAGCAGTGATTAGGAAGATTTATTGACATGTACATTAGTTTTGGCAATCAGACCCCAGCGGTATAGACATCGATGTATGAATAGAAGTCAGTATGTTTGAACAGCTTGGAGTTAGGGATGTCCCCCCGGAGCCTGGACACTGGGGGTGGCATGGAAGACCTGTGAAGATGCAGCAGGAAGAAGCCGTGTACGGAAGAGGTGGAGATGGGGTGGAGGTGGGTCGCAACGCAGCTGGGAAGCGAACAAACTATGATTTGCTGGGGCTTAAAAGCGGGACCGAGGGCGATGATTGGCGGCTACAGAGGTGCGGCTCTTACGTTGATGGGCTGAGGTGGAGGTGTGGGCCTCACGGAAGCAATCATTGGCTGGAGGAAGGTGATGCTGAAATTAGTCTACTAGGTTGAATTAAAGGAACTATACAGAGTTTAAAAATGTTAAAACTAAGTATTTTCATCCCCTACATGTTCCAGCCAAGTCCTAATATGTAGAATGAGCTCAGACCTGTTCACCACAACTGCCTCTAAAATCCTGCACTGTCACTCAAAAAGGTGTTAATTCAGGTCCGAAGTGCCTTCATGCACAAACTTAATATAGAAGCTGCAGTTACGCATAAGACCTGAGGTGGCAGTAGTGAGCATAAAATTACTAACTTGCATCTAGCCCCTTTAACGCCTAGGCTTCATTTTGATTTGATTGAAACTCATTTTATCATAAATGATTCAAAAAAATTATTGTGAAAAAAACTATCTCTCTGAACAGTGGCTCAGATGGCAGAACGGGTCATAACCATAAGGTTGGCGGTTCAAATCCCAGCTCCCGCAGGTGCAAACTGTCATTGTGTCTATGGGCAAGAAAGGGCAGCCTCACTTCTGCCAGCAGTGGTTACACTGAGTATGGAGTGAATAAGAATTGTATTTCTGATATATCATGAAACTATCAATAAACTGTTAAAACACTGTATTATCCCACAAGTGAAAGTTAGATAAGCATGAAATCAACCCGTAAAGTTATGACCAAAACAAGTCAGTTACAGTAATTTCTATGCTTTCATTGAAGATAAATATGGAAAGAAATGTTCCCTGGGAAAGACCATTGACCCAATGAAAACAGTTCTGTGACCCACTTTTGGGTTTTGACCCACCAGTTGAGAACCACTGATGTACCACTGTCAATAAAGCTTTATTAAGGACACAGAATCCTGCATAGTATTAAAAGAAAAAGAATTATGCAAATAAAAACAACAGACAGCTACATCATCATTATTTACACATATAGGCAGGAGCGCCAGCGCTTCCAAATTCTTGAAGCAAACCTTGCTTTTCCTCAGACAGACCAAAGCTTGTATAATACAGTTAGACTGATTCTGGACACATAAATGTATAGATACAATGCTTTTTGCCAGGTGCACAAGATCTTATTCCGCAGTTAGCAAACATCGCACTGCTGTGCCTTAGTACTTTCAATAGCATTCTCAAAGTATCGCATGTCCAAAAAAGCACTCTATAAAACTGATGAATTATCATTTTTCCACCAAAATAAAAAACTGGAGCTTCACAACTACAGAGCCCAGGGTTCATTTAAAGTAGAAAAGTATATTTAGGGAGCATGAATTAAAGGTATTACTGCATATCAGACATTTAAATAATGAAAGCCTATAAAAGTTTGGCACTTTTATTTCATACGATGTGTAGCCTCAATATAATTCTAGCACTCTTTATTCAGTGGGGTGACATTTCATTCCTACCCTTTGAATGAAGCGACAGGCAGCCAAACGACAGCATAAGTGGTCAGGTTAAAAAGTAACCCAGAATGCATTGTTCTCGGTCTCCAGGCAACACACTCGCGCATACCTCCTCTTTGAGCCTGATCAAACCATCTGCTCCGCTAAACAAAGATAGCAGCCATTAGTCACTAAACATTAACATTCATGGCTTTAATGACTTAGCCTGCTGCATGTTTAGCCATCCGACAGAGTCCAAAACCCACAGTTCTTATGAGTGATTGTGCTAAAGTACAGCTGGCACAGTTTTATTTGGATGGAGTAACAAGCAGCATGTGGAGACGAGTGACCAGTAACGGGGCAGAGGAGGAAGCGGAACCCCGGGCCACGTTTGTCGTCAAAACCACAGAATTAGGAAGGTTTCTGATCAAAATCTCATCAGCGGGAAAAAAGAAAAGAAAAAAAGGGAGAGGAGTGAGGGAGTTTCTCAGAGTGCACCAGCAGACATGGGCTCCAGCGCTCCATACGTTCTCATGATAGATGTTTTTTAAGATATAAAGGGAAAGCAAAAATATGAACCACAATGCACCTGTACAAAGCTATTTTTCATGTGGATGATAAATTGAATTACAAGTTTTATCAAGTTAGACTGTCCATTGCTAATGAAAAAGAAACCAAGCCTTTCTTTTGTAGGCATTACTTGAGTGGTGAGTATTTGCTTGGACTGGAAAAGGAAGAGCAACTGCAGCATCAGTAACATAAACGTTGGGTCTATAAGCCCAAAGAATGAGACCAGCTTACTCCCTGAACTTCCTGAATGACCAGATTATTCCATCAATGGATTTCTTCTTCCCTGATGGCACGGGCATACTCCAAGATGGCGAGCCCAGGATTCATCGCACTCACAAGGAGCATGATATCATTTTCACACATGGATTGACCACCACAGAGTCCAAATTTAACCCCATTGAGAATCTTTGGGATGTGCTGGAGGAGGCTTTGCACTGTGGACACGCTCTCCCATCATCAATACAAGATCTTGGGAAATCGAGACATTGAAGAAGCTTATTGAAGCAATGCCACAGCGACAGTGTGCTGTAAGTAAGGGATAATGAATAGAACGCTGGTCATTATCGGGAAAATAAGGATCTGCAGGGCGAACCGGTCTTGTTTTGTCCTTGTTTCGCCCTGAATTATCCCGCTTATTATACGGCTATTTGCCAACTGAACACACACAAATAAACTTCATACACGTCTATGAAGGCCGAAAGGTTTAGTTCATGATGATCCGCAGCAAATAGTTCCCAAAAGTTGTGATTCCAGGCAGTGTGGCTAGGCTGGTAGCAGCAAGGCTAGCTACTTATTGCTAGCCTAGCTATTTAGTTGAAGGTGCAGTTGGAGAGGAATGGTGGTGAATCTCTGGGTAAGTTGAAAGTCAGACTTCCGTTAACTTCACGGTCACTGCTGCAGTCTTTTTTTTTTCAGAGGTTCTTGAGAGCATAAAATAATGACTGATAGTACGTTGGAAAATCCCATTCAAGTCAATGGAGCATTTTACTTGCGCCGTATAATAATCCAAGTTTACAGGAATCCAACCAAATAATAGATTTTTTGTGGTACCTTTTTATTTGGTCAGGCAGAGTATAGTGGGATTATAGAGAAGCAGCAAATCATCATGTAGCAATAGTACAGTGCATTATTAAGAATTGCATTTCCAACCAGTAGTTCTATATTTGACAGTAAAGTCATATATATTTCTATGATTTGGACACGTATTTTGTTGGACTGCCTTTATAAATACACAGACAGAATGTATTTTTCTAAATCATCTCGATGAGACCCGATGCTGATGACAGTAAAGGCTACTTCTTTGCTTCGATAAGATTTATAGAAAAGCAAAACAAGGTCAACAATTAATCTGTTCAAGGACTTTTCCTAAAAGGTACAGCTAATAGCAGTCTTGGCAGATTGCAGTGCTTTGGGAGTGATGGAGGAGCAGCCACGATGACGTTAAGAGGCAATTTTACAGAGAAATAATATTAATGTCGATAAAATGTGACTAAAATGAGAATTATTCCACTCTACACCCAAACAGACAAATGTGCACAGCCATGAAATCCAACATTTTGTTTTACTAACTGCAAATCCACCTTGATTTATTGTTACGAATCTCCCTCAAAAGCCAAAGCAGTTCATCTGGAATGCTCCGCTGCAGCGCTTCCTCCTCTGTGTGAAAACGAATAACCAATGGCAGGTTAAGTGACGTTTTTATAGGACGCGACGCACTTTCCAAGATTTTTATGCATTCATTAAAAATGTTTCGGACGGAATCTGACAAATGAGGAGCGAGGCCAGTGCCATACAGCGACCAAAAGCCTCTATTAGTGGAGCCAGCCAACGTGTGCTTGTTGGAGTGCGGTCGGGGAATGATGCCGTCCTCATGCCAGTGGATAAAACAATGGCTTTCCGACAGCCAGCAAAGAAAAAAAAAACTACTGTTATGTGACACAGAGTAAATTCATTGAAGGTCTCTGACTGTTGGCGCGGAGCAGAGCCATACTTTCCCCCTGCAGCTCATTAGGGCCGGTGTTTACAGCAGAACGTATGGGCCGCGGCAGATATGAGTCACTAAATCCAGATATATATAAGCACTTTGGACTCTCACTTCATGCGTCTCGAAATGCAAGGGGCTTTTCAAACACTATTGAATAAACAACGCCACATGGCTAAAATAACACAGAAGCTGATGCATCCCATACTTTGTACAACTTAAAGCAGCATGGAAAGCCGGGTATGCCATTCTAATACTTCGCCGAGTCCTTACAACGAATCCCGTGGGGTCTCGATAATTAGATACAGACTAAATGAAGGCAAGTGGGTTTGTCTGCCTCTGAGCCAATCAGGAAACAGCGAGCCCAGTCTGACAAATAACTAACCTATGAAGCAAAGAAAGCACAGCATGTCCCACCCCTATGGTAGATAAGTAGTCTGATTGGACTGTAGCATTGTTTGAAAGGGAGTGCCAAACCCACCAGTGGACAAAGGTGAAGAGTCTGGCTTTTAATCAATACAGTGATGATTGGCACTGTTTCAATAACCGTCATATCATTTTTTTTCTTGTATAGTTTCCTTCTGGGTTGAAATAAGATGTTCTTTAAAGTTGCAAAAGAGTTCCGCCACATTGGATGCTTGCAAACTAGCACATAGTTAAAGTAGAAGTCCATAAGATTGCAAAATGAGGAGAGAGAAGCAAGGGTGTAGGTTTTGGGGTCAATATTATATACATATTTTTTGTAACTAAGTCAGTCTCCTCCCCCCTGCGGCCCCTCATTGCTGCACTCTTCACTCTCCTTGAATTGCTTTACTAAGAGCAATTCACAAGCCCCTTATGAGAGACCAACAGACCCAGTTAGAATCGTGAGGCCGTCCTTCTGTGGACCCACCACCTGCAGGAGGAGCCATAAGGGGCTGGTGCAATGTGAAACAGCTCCAACAACTGCCCCCACGACCCGGCAACGGACAAGTGGAAGAAAATGGATGGATGGATGCAAGATAGAAGTTGGTTTGACTACTGTAGTTTCAGCAACTCCTGTAATGTTAAATATTATAAATAATATATAGATAATCAAGTTACGGTAAGTGTTGTGTTCGGTCTGTTGTTGAGGCGATCCTTCTGCCAGTGCTTCTTGTTGATGCCTGTGGGATGTTTTATCTGTATTTTATATTTTATGTGGACTTTAGTTAGAATGCTCATTGTGCACTGTATAAACCTGCTGTCACTGCCTCTGGTCTGGGCAACCACACTGTGCAACCTGTCAAATAAATAAACAAGGCTGCTTACATGGATTTGTCAGTAGGGAAAGGGAAAGTCTTCATCGATGTCGGTGCAGGTTTCCTGATCTCGATGGCCTCTCTGATTCACTGTTACTTTCAGCACAGATGATGATATTGTTCCAGTCCATGATGTGATTCTCTTCTTGCGATGGCCATTCCTAATGGTGGATCTAAACAATAATAAATAATAACAAATAACATGTGCTATTGTGTTGCTTTTGGCAGATTCAATAATACAAAATCCACATTTGTTTTCATTCCCCCCCAAAGATCTCACTGCAAACAAATCATTTGCTTTTAATTATGCAGTATCTTGCCTTCCCTACGAGCCCCTATCTATTAGGAACAGGCAAAAGGTGCAATAGTCTTTTACCACTAAAGGATGGAAGACTATAAATAGCAGAAAAAAGTTATTGTTTAACAGCTTTTGTAAGTTACTAAGGCCACTATTCTTATTTGTGGACCTTGTGACTGCGCAGAGTGTGGTTTCGAAAGCAATACTTCATGAAGACTTACGGCTAAATTATAGAAAACACATTCGATTTCATTGCTTTGGTATTTACTATTCCGTTGTATTTGACAAATGGCAAGTTTAAGCTTTTCAGTCAAATGTTTTCCTTACGCTTTCTTTTGTAAGACAATTATAAATCTTCTTCACCAATCCAGTGGAAAACAGAAAAAGATGCTGGTCTGCACTCCATGGAGCCTTCCCCTGCAGTTCTTCAGAGGAACATAAAAGACGCTGTTGAAATAAGCTGGAGTTGGCTGTGAGAAGTAGACCAAGGTGTAAAGCCTTTGATGAGGTTTGATCACTCGTGGGGTTTCCTATTCCTTCTGGCTCCTTTTTTTGAGTCCTAACACTGTAATTCTGGGAGTTGGCCCAAAAAGCAAATATATAAAACCCTATTACGGAGGAAGTCCGGGGATGGCTTGTCAGAAATTAACTTGACACACTGATAAATGGTCTTGCTGAATTCGAGTAACCACAAGATGTGTATCGGAGGAGGGAGTAAGTGTCGGCGGTCAGATGGAGGCTGGATAACGTTAACCGTGAACAGCGCTCGAACAGGCGGGAGGTGAGAATGTGGGAGAGACGGTGCCAGCGTTCCCACGTGCTGCCAGGGAGACATTCCTAGTTCTGACAGAAGAGGCCTTTTATTCCTCATCCAGACAGCTGGACTTTGTAAATCTCCGCACTGGACTGTCCGACCCGCTGCGTCGCCTTGAGGTGAAGAAACCAGGGCCCCAAACGTCATCCATGCTATTTAACGCCAAGTCACTCTCACTCATAACACAGCGTAAAACGAGAAAATTGTCTGAACCGGGATTTTTTCTTTTAAATATTGTGAGATGAATATACAATCATATTTTTGGTGTATTAATTCATGAAATTCCAGAAGTTATATTTCAGAAGTTATGTAAAAGTACACATTTTAAAGCAGAGGGTCCTGTGTTTGCAGATTACAAATAATGGCAGCAGTTACATTATCTACTGGTTATCTGGGGTTGAGTTGCAGAAGTGTTGGCTGAAATTCCCAGACTTCTCTCAACCCACACATTTCCCCCAGTTTTTCTAAGGGGATCCCAAAGTGTGCCCAGGAGGAAAATACTTAATTTTAACTTTTTAAACTCCCTATAGTCCCTTTTATGTATTGGACGGACATGCGCCCGAACATGACGATGAGATGATGATGAGAAGAAAAGAGAGACTACTCTCGTGATTTACATTTATCTAAAGAACCATTTTGTAATTGGGGCAAATTTGGATGGGTGCTCAAGGATTTGGGGGGGCTCAAACACCCCCCAGCAGCACCCATGAGATCGGCATCCCAATCTCCACAGGGGACATGTACGAAACATCTCCTTAAAGGTACTATCCCTTATTTTTTTTCTTTTCTAGTGGATGGATGGAACAACATTTGCTTTGTCCTCCACAAACTCAGACATTTGTGGGGAAAAACTCTACCTCTAATTATAAAGCATTTGGAACAATTTTATGAAGTGGCAAGCTAGTTTTCTAGCATTTCTGAGAAAGTGACCCTGAAAAGTGACCTTGCAAGTTGTGAAATGTGACTATAAACTATATCCCTGTGAAGAATTGGGATGTTGCCAACATCAGTCAGGAATGAGTTTGGACCATAACTAAGATTTTATTTTGTGGCTTCCTCTTTTATTGTTTGCAATCAAACACATCATGTTCAGTATAGGGCCTTTAACAGGGGGGCATCAAGGTGGTCTATGGAACTTATGTCTGAGCGACCTCAGCACCACACCGAGCTCCTCCGGGCTGAGCCGCTCACCTTATCTTTAAAGAAGCACCTAGCCACTGAGGAGGAAACTGATCTTGGTAATCGAAAGCGGTGCTCGAGTATTTTGGAGTAAATATTCTAAATCAAAGTTACAGATTCTATTCACACATATATGTTAAAACCTTAGCTTTCTTCAGGCTTTCTTTGTCAGGGTGTTTTAGGGTGTTTTGATGCGGATACTAATAAGAGAAAGATAACTTTGCAATAGCCTGAATTATGAGGCCCCTTCTCACACTCACTTGCACTTTTCATTCCTGTGCCGTTCCTTCACTTCCCGTTAAGCCCCCTCTCACTAGGAGACAATGAGCATCAGATGTGTGTAATCGCCACCGGGATCTGAGGGCCCGCCTGCACCTGTGTTGTGTAAGAGGCGCAGAATTGCACACATGACAAGGTAATTAGCGCGCGGAACATCGACTCGATTCAACAGCCTTGAAGATTTCCTCATAAAATGGTGGTACCGTCGCGATTATCGGTGACAGTGGCCATGTGTCTCCCATTCCCAGATGAATCGCTCCGAACTGTTAAGATGTGGCTTGGCTCCTGGTTCGAATCCACAATCCTCTCGTGCAGGACGTGAACCTAAACCGCCCTCGTGGGATGTCCCGAAGCAGAGCGAAAAGGTACAGTGCATAACAGAACAAATCTCTCTATTAATCTTATTATACCGCGCGTTAAATGATACCATAATTACCACGTCATAAAGGCCGGTCTGCTTCCCATCACCGCATTGCCTACGTGTGAAATTATGATTAGCCGTTTCATATCTCCAACACAAACGCACGCCTTTCGTTACTTTTTTCAATGTGACTTTTGAGCACAGCATGTGTTATTAATACGAACCATGCAAAAGTTACATTAAAGCACCAAAGAGGACAAGAAGACAGTTAAACAGACACCGAGACTGACAGCGCGGTGACGCAATGTGTCAAAGAGCTGCCACGGAAATAATGAGGGGACAGATGAGCCCATGTGTTTCATTTAGCGAACCCAAACCCGAAACGGACGGATATGTGACAAAAAATGGACATTGTGTGGTTTTGTTTTTGTGTATTTGTATAAAACTATGATGTAATAGCATATTGTAATACTAATGCACTCCTATATAGACGGACAGCATGGCACCTTCAAAGCTAGAAGGTCCCAGGTTCGATTTCCACCTGGACGGGGCGTTTCTGTGTGGAGTTTGTTCTCCCTGTGTCTGCGTAAGGTGCTGCGGTTTCTCCTACCACTAAAAACATGTACAATAGGCCAGGATGAATGAGAGTGTGTTTGTGAGTGCGAGTGTGGGACAACGGATGCAAATCAGCCAAAAGCTGCAATCCAGCCGGTGTGGTGTGTTTACATGCATGAGTTTCTCCAGTTCGGCCTTACCCGAATCTAAAAGCTTCTTGAAAAAAGCGACAAGAACGAGAAGAAAACGAGGATAAAAACTCAACAAAAAAGTGACAACAAAAGCGATGAAAGTGCAACAAAAAAGCGGCAAAAATGTGATGGAAAAAGAACGGGTGAAAAAAGTGACAACATTGCGAGGAAAAACATCCTTTTAGATCAGTTTCGTAGGTCTTAGCTTTCAAATGAGCGCTGGCCTACAGGCTGTGAGCTCCTGTCAAGAAGCTTCTAGATTTGGGTGAAGCCGAACTGGAGAAAATGCACTTGGTTAAAGCACGCGATTTTTTTTACTGATTAATTATCCGTGAGAGTAAATACTACGCTGACAGAAATGAAAAATGGAGAGAGGGATATTGTACATCCAATTACACGATGAACATATTTTTTTTCACTCAAACTTAGCTGTAAACACTGTTTAAGTGACGCTAGCCCGCAGTTAGCTTTGCCCGTTAGCCTGTTAGCCTCTTCTTCGTGATTCTATTAGTGTGTATTGGTGGCTCCGGTCAGGTGGCAGTCAAGTTGCAATTGTGGTTTTCTGGCCAGAGACACCAGGAGGAGGCGAAAGACCCTCCAATCATCCCATTAACACTTGTATTACCTCAGAGGGTCAACGAAAATGATTTATTAAGGTAAACAAGTAACTTAGTATTGCTTTAAGGAGAGGGTTAACAAAGAAAAAACAAAAAAAGTGGTACTTGAGCTTTTTTTCCAGCAATTTTAGCCATAAGAAAGCGTTTAAGACCCGGTTTCATCCAGCCTGGCCAGTCAGATACTCTTTGTTTCTGTTCAAAAGCAGGACACGCCTTTGCAGAAAACAGGAAAAGTGTTTTGTGAGGCTGGCAAGACAAGGTTTAGTCCTGATTTGAACTTGATCTAGGCCTGGTGGTACTTAGCGGGTCAAATATTTTATGAGTTAGCGTGAAAAGTTTGTGACCCAGCAGTTAACCGCGTTGTTCCGCTGATGTTTTGTTTGCTTTTTCAATATTGTTTTGGCTAACGTTACTCGAACTTTGCACCGGGATTCGTCAAAGGAGCAGGTCGAGCTCGCTCCCTGTTGCGCTACAATATTCACATGCACAATGTAAACCCAAATTGCTCTATCTAACAGCTTGATCTGTTCTCTATTGGTGCAGGAGAAATTTGGAAAGCCAAAATAACGTGGAAATAAAGCAGAACTCCAGTGGTGCAGAAAAATGAATAGACCAGTATGTGGCTCCGTTCAATTGTCAGGCCCCTTTCCAAAGTAGGCTCTTTACAAAGACCAGTTTCACGCCACAGCAGCGCGCCCGGCCCATAATGTTCCTGCGAGATGAGAGCCGGTCAGCCAAAGGATGAGCTGTGTCATGTTGAAACAATCTCTCCCCGATGTTTGCGAACATGCAGCCGACACCACTGGTATTTGTTGTTGGTCTTAACTCATGCCATGGTAGCAGCTCCGCGGGATGCTCTTGTTTTGTTTGGGACGCCTGCTGCTCGGACCAGGCCTGTAGTCACGAGATGGAGATGACTGATGGCAAAAAGAGAAAATCAAAACCTTTCTCCAACATTAATAAACATCACTACACAGCGTTACCTTATATTTACAGAGGGGGATGAAATAATAAACTTTCGTGATTTTTGCAAAACACTGAGCGGGTTTGCGTACAGTACAGGTTCAATGAAATATAATGTTAATTTAAAGATAGTTTTTTTACTGACAGATGTAATTACATGTACTTTTGGAGCAGTTAGCGCTCTTGCCTCATAACAACAAGGTCTTGGGCCTTTCTGTGTGGAATTTGCATCATGTGTTCTATCCATGTCTGCAGAGATTTCCTTGGGTGCTGCAGTTTCCCTTGAACTACGAAAAACATGTATAATAAGGTCCCTATGGAGCCAGGTTAAATGAGAATGTGTGGGGCAAGTGCAGCAAATTGATATAAATACTACAATCCGGTGGTGACGATTTGTGTATTGTGTACAGCATGCACTGTCCCAACATTTTTATGAGGCTAAAACTATGACCAAAATGTCTGGATATTTTGTCGACCAAAATTTGACTAAATATAAATGAAAGAGACTAAAATCATCCAAACATCCAATGACAGTTTGAAAGAGCCTCATATCATTTGCATTCACTGCCAAATAAACAGTTCTGTGCTTTATGTGGGAGGAGCTCCATAAAGCTGAGGCTCTTAATTAAATATGATTATAATAAATATTATAATACAGTTTTCTAAATCAAAATCTTAAATTTAGTCGACTACATTTACATCCAATTTTAGTCGACTAAAACTTGACTAAAATTGAAGAGAACTTTTTGAAAAAATCTTGACAAATTAAATTTTCTCAGAGTAAAACTTAATTAAAATATGAGAAAAAGAGAGTAATATATTGTCAAAATTAAAGGGGGGGTATTATGCAAAATCGACTTTTTCAAGCTTTACATCATGTTATTATGTCATTCCCTCATTAAAAACATACCTGAAGTGTTGCCTTAGCACATTCACGTATTTTCGAGTAATCTGTAAAAATTCTGATGGCGGCCATTTTAGGGATAAAACGCCTGATTCCTTCTGGGAACGCCTTGACCGCCTGGAGACGCCCCGATCCTTTCGTCACCAGCCGAGTAACCAACCACTGCTCCTCAGCAGAACCCCCTCCCCGCAGTGCCTAGCCCTAAGACGTAAACAGAGTCATCATGGAGGATTAGCTTCATGTGTTGTGAACCGGAGCAGTGTTTCTGTTACTGAAACACCCAGGATTTAAACCGGTGACAAGAACGCTTATTTCATTGTCTGGTTCTGCGCTGGGAATGTCTTAGGGCCTTGATGATGCACAGAGCCTTCGGAGAAAGCCAATGCTAAGCTAAACCTCGAGTCATCACGTGAAAACGAGAAATATGCACAAATAAAGTCAATAAAACCACCACACACATAAAGAACAGTTTGACAATGATCACACACGGAGCCTGGCTTGTTGAATTATTTCAGATAAAATAAGGTGAAACTGAATAGTATTTAAAAATGACTTTGAAAGGAAAGAGAGTTCAACTATGGGGGTTATTTACCAAACTTGTGCAAAGCGAGTAGCACGTGCAAAGGTGGATCAGCAGCAGACTCGTTTACCCCTTATTTACTCACGCTGCATGGTCTTATTTACATTTCAGATTTGTGGGCCTGATACTCCAATACAGGCAACATCAAGTGGTGGATTAAGCGCAACATGTCCACAAAATAGCAGATTTAAATTTTCAGCTTTTTAGTACCTGCCTTGATAAATGACCCCCTATGAATTTAATCGGGGGTACTTAGAAATAAATAAAAGACTCAAGGGGAAAAGAAAGAGAAAAAGACGGTTAAAACTACTGCACGAGGCCAAGGGTAGGCAAGTTTGCTCGATGGAAGGTCGATTTTCTTCATTGTCAAAAGATTTGTGTAACGCCTCCCCCTGCACAAGGCTCTCTGGGCCTGGGACTGGGCGCTATTGTTGATGACAAAACCCTAACTGGACCACAACAACAGATGAAACCATTTCTCTCAAACTTGCAGTAAAATAATCTTTTTTTTTTCAACAAACCAAACCTATGAAAATCCACATTATGTTCTGAATTCACTCTGATTGGAGTTTTAGCTTAGAACTGTTTGCTCCATTTTAATCCCTTATTTCTCTCTCCGTAATCTCGTCTACTTATCCAGTAAAGATACACGGCCAAAAAACGTTGCAATCCCACGTTACTTTCTGTGTCTATAAAAAGAGGAGGAAAGAACATGATGTTATCCGAGAACAAGCACCTACTTCAAAACATCTTGAAGCGCACAATAGTTACAACATCCGGCCAAAATCTGATCTTACTTTTCTCATTGTGCGTCTTTGTTACCTTAAGGGGGTCGTCTGTTATGCCACTACATGTATACCGTATTTCAGGTGTCGTCATCTGGAGTCACTGAACGGTAACTATAGAAAGCCACAGCGTCTCTGAGCGCAGCATCGAGTCCTCGTATGAATGGGATGACATCAGCCTTGAATTGCCCAAAGCCTGCCCAATAAAACTGTCATCATTTTTTACCCAGATATACCACACGTCCGAGCTCAATATCAATGCGCCGGACGCCACAACTTTTTTATTACAGTGCAACTCGAGCGTGTGAAGAAGAAGGGCTGTAACATTTGGAATTGGCGCAGAAATATTTTAATAAAGAAGACATTGACTGACAGAAAGAGTGAGATTTTACTGTGTTTGTGGAGGTGACCGAAATTGGGCCGGGGAATGAGTTTAACAGCTGAGAGAGGATGACCAGAGCGGCCCGGGAGCAGAACGGTGTCTACTCACTGCAGCAGCCACATCTCCCTCCAGGCTCGTAACACAGTCCCACAATCCCCGTATTATGACTATAATCCAGCCGTAAAGAGTGAGAGTCAACAGTATGAGGTCTCCGCGCGCTAATGAAAGAGCGAGTACTTGGTGTCTTTGTGTTGACTTTAAACCGCACCGTTGAACGCGGGCCAAGGCGGATACCTGAGGCTCAGCCTCCACTTGTCCCGCTGTGACGGGACCTGGAGAGGGACCGTTCATGTTACAGATGCTGGGGAGAGATACCCTGACAAAAACTGAGAAGATAAATGAATAATAATAATGAATGAATTCGTTTAAAAGACTGTACAGTCATTTCATTCAGATAAAATCTCCCACTGAACCACACTCTCAAACTGTTTTTGTTTTGTTTTACACTTGATCCGCAAACTGTGCAGAGTTAAAGAGTTCCTTCCTCAAAAGAGCTTAATATTGGCTTATTCAGTTACACTTTGTGTTAGAGAATGAAATTAAATTCAGAAACAGATCATTTAAAGCGGGCAGGCAAGTCGATTCCGACCCCGACAAGATCGGGTCTGGCAGAGCAAAAGCAGTTCCTCCTTCGCTCTGCTTGACCCGACAGACCTCGGATGCTAAGCAGGGAAGGGCCTGGCTACTTGGATGGGAGACCGTTAAGAAGCCTGGGTGAATGTGATGAGTGAGGTGTTGGTGGTGGTGGTGGTACAGACTGGTTGCTTTGCTTCTGTTATTCTACCCCAGGGCAGCTGTGGCTACATTAGAAGCTTACTACCACCATGTATGGAGTGAATAAATAATGCAACGTAAAGCGTCTTTGCGCGTCCAGAAAAACGCTATATATAAATCCAATGCATTATTTATTTTTATTATGGAGGGCTAAGCCTTCACACATTATCCCAAACTCAAGTTTTGCTCTGTACAAATAGTAAAACAGTAACATTGTTCCTCACATAGACCAAACAGGGTGGTCTTGTGGTCTCCCAAAGAAATCGTTTCTAAGAAGTTGACAATATTTTATGAAGCACATTCCGAACATCCCAATTCTTTACAGTCAGGGACATGTTTATAAGCACATTTCACATCTTTTAGGGACTAAAGTGGAGCTTCACATAAAAATGAGGCACAGGACCTTTAAGGAATAGGCCACTGTTTCTAAATACTGAGTTATGTTCTGACCTTAGCTTAGACGAGTTGATGCAAGACGAGAAAATCGACATGTTTAACTTTGTGTAACTATACTTGGATCGTGTAACTACTCATGTAACCGTATTTAAATAGGGGAAACGTGGAAGAGCTCGGTCGCTTCGAACTTCACTCCCGTGTGGGTCCATAGAGGAGAGAAGGAGAGGCTAAAAGCTAACAACATCTTTGGTACACATCAACTCGTCTAAGCTCAGGTAAGAACATATCTCAGTATGGAAAAACAGTGGCCTATTCCTTTAAGTGTCTTGCCCGAGGACACAGCAGCAACATGGAGCACCAAAGCAGGGTTGAATCATCAGCTTTTGGGTCATTGACCGAGTATCTCCACCAGCAGAGCAACAGATGCCCCTTTGTATATTGATGATAAGAAATAACAGAAATACTTCGGATCGGATCCAATTGGAGGGTAAAGTAGCATGTGGCGACTTGGATGAGTGGATTGTTAATGTTCAAAACATGTTTGACCTCACATTACTTAATGCCTGTGTAGTTGCTTTCAGATGACTAAAAGTGGATGGATTTGATCTGGACCAAACGGCCATGGGGGACGAGATACCGTTTTCAGTTACATTTCATCAACTTATTTTGTTAAGAAAGTTAATTTATTTTTTAACAGGCTAAGTATTTAAAGCCCCTATAATCTCCAGAGACCTCAGGTGTAACTTTAACCACTCGGCCACTGTGCGCCCCAGGTTTAGAGTTCATTAGAATAAGCGGAGGTGGTCTTAATATGAAAGTGCGGGCTCATCCTGTGCAGGTTAGAACGATTTCCCAGCAAGCCCCTGTTTAAATTGAATGTAGGTCGCCATGGTCTATAGCTTTGTTGATTTATGATGTCGAGGCATTAAATAGAGCTGCCTTCCTAAAGCTGGAGGTGCTTTCGGACACCTGATAGCCATTATTCCTGACACCAATGTAATCTAACCATGACATACTCATTGCTTTTTGTCCCCCATTTGTTCACACATTTCTAAAAATAAATCTACATACAGGGTTTGCAGAGGACATGGTGGTGACAGGATTTGGCGGTGAACTGTAGAGGTGGCCGGGTTTAGGTGGACGACAGTATCGGGTGTCTTTGGGTGTCAAGCGGGTGCTCAATGGCTTTGACCCGGTACTCACTGTCAGGCGATACAGCTGCTGCAGAGGTGTTGATGGACCAAGGCTGCTCCGCTCCTCTGTTTACCCTTTCCACACAGTATCTATTCGTTTGGGATTAGGAGGACAGGGCGACTTGGCAGGATGCCTATTAATAAACAACCAGAGTTAATGAGAACAATGGTGCGAGGGTGGAGACAGGGGAAAGATTGATATGTGAATATACATACCGTCACTGTGGAGCTCAGCCAAAGGGCCGGGCCTCCATAGGCAGCAGCACAGATTTGACCGTTGTATTGTACATATGTGAGGTGCCTGTGATGATGAACAGTCCTTCAGCTATACATCTCTGCGCTGGTGAACTCCTTAAACTCAGAATATGAAGACATCTGAGAGAGAGCGAAGCGAGAGACAGGCGAAGTAAGACTGCTCACCCTCACCCATTCAGACATGGTGCAGGAACTACAGAATACAATGGCGTTCAGGCAGGGGCTTGAGCAGACTTTTTCACTGGGGTGGTCCAGTGGGGGCACTTAGCAAGGGTGGGACCCAAGTCAGTCAGAACATTTAAAACAGAAGAAAAGGATAATATCCTGGTAGACTTGCACGCACAATTTGCACATATTTCCTCATAATATGGTGATTGATTATAAGTAAATGACTTTGAGTCCCTCAGTCCCTGGCAGCATTGCACCTCAATGCCATAAAATTATTCAGTGCTTTTAGTGAACGCAGCTTATCCATAGAGAAGTCATCATCACGCTGAACGGCTATGGATTTGATACAAAGCAGTTTTTGTCAAAAGTAATAACTTCAAAGTTCACAGATGTGAGCCATGGCTACAAGCTGCTAAAGTAGATTTATAAGGTATACTAATGGGTACATTGCGCACAGTAAAAGGCTCTGTGCATGAACATCAGGGCACATTCTGTACATTGTGGAGGAGACAACGGCTTCCTGTACACATTTTTCACATAAATCAAAAAATTATATAAGATTAAAAAACTTTAAAGAGTCAACTTGATTGTTTTTCAAGCACATTCGTTTAGATGGCAACTAAAAATAAGCCTAAACACAGATTTCTCCTCCGGTGAAGTGCTTAATCTTTCAAAAAGTTTATCTGCCACGTAGTGATTTAATATGTATTTATTTTGTTAAGGCATGGCTAACTCCCCGTAGGAGTAAGACAAGAACAGGTTTGTTAACACAGCGCAGTATCAGCAGAATGTAAATGAAACAATGTGCATTTATAACCTGCTTAAATAACGTAGAGGCAGAACATAAGACATTCCTATCTTCTTACCACGTTCCTTGAAAGCTCTTAAAATGTAGCACTTTCTTTTTCCATTGCGGAAACGTAACATGCCTCTGTAAGATTTAGTGAAGGACATGTGTCCAGTCGGAGTCTACTGTGGAAATGTTAAAAGTTGTTCCAAGTCGATATAAAACTTCCACGTCAAAAGACCCATCTCACTGTTCTTCTCTGTCCTCAAAGGACGTCTGAAGTGAAATATGTTGTTATAAATCATAAGCACATCAGATTTGACAGAGATAAACGTGTCAGAGTCACCTTCACCTTGAAGCCAAGTTACGTATGTATTGTATGTTTTTGTATTGTATGACCCAAACCCTTACAGCCTTGAGCGAATGAGCCACTCCAATTAAGTATTTAAAAAGCAGTGGACTGAAAGGTTTAATTATTGCTCAATTTGAGCTAAACTTCATGAGCCTGAGTGAGTCACAACACTAAGCACTGATTTGAGTGGTGTAGTGTGACCTAACAGTCAATGTATTACAAACAGCATAAAAAAACAACTTCTCGAGCTCCTTCCACCCTGAGACTGACAGAAACGTGGCTGACTAAAGCTTTACCAAGGAATAATGTGAAAGTAAATCCATTCTTGCTCCATAAAACATTTCTGTGAAACACTATAAAACCCCTCTAAAGCCTTTAAATCCTTAATCGTCCATAGCAAATCAAAAGTATGTTTTACACACAAACGCAGGAAAACCACATCTTCAACAGGACGACATACATTCATGCCATTGGACAGTCTTTAATAAGAAAAGAAACCTCCATACAAAAGTATATTTACATGGTCAATTGTTGGACCGTGTAGCAGTTTATGGAAATGATCTGACAGAGCTAAACTTTTAGACATAACGTTGCACACAGTAGAGATCAGAAGGTCCGTGGAGGGAAAGCCCATCTCAGTCGTGGCAGCTGATGCAACACTACTGTCAGCGCAGAGACCACGCAGACAGGAGACGAACATCGCTGTGACAGTCCGTTTGAAATATCGCGTGATGGAGCAGAAATAAAATTATTGATCCTCTTTCAACCCAAAGAGCGGTGTCTTTTGGGAAATATAAATAATGCATAAATCCAACACCGGTGCAAGAAAGCATTTGGAGCGGAGATACAGGGAAGTTACGTGACGTGGGCCTCTAGACAAACACAGTGATACAGCCTGAGTGACATTTCAACAAAATACAAGTACAGAATTTAATTACTTTTATACAATGATCATATGTCGACATTGAGGTTTACAACGCTGGACTTGAAAACATAAAACCAAAATGGAGATGAATCACGATTGCACAGTAGCCCTGCCATGTGACACTCACATAATCTTCAACTTAAGAACAACCTGTGCGGAGAAAAGGGCTTTTCTGAATCGGCTGAAACTCCCACCTCGCGAGTGCAACAGGCTGATACTCAAGGTCATTGGTGAGATTCGTCAAATTGGTGGTGCCTGCATGCCACCACACTCACAGTCCACAGAAACTCTCTCGCACCATGAGTGGAAGCTGGAAACGTGGATAAAGGCAGCTCAAGTATGGCAGCGGGTAATGAATTATGTTTGGTTTTAGATTGTGGGAATTTTTTTTTAAAGTTTTACTCTTAAGTGCATTGACTGCTGCAAAAATAGGCCTTGGAAACATGGATGTCGATTTAGATACGTACTGCATTGAAGGTTTGTGAACAAAAGTGCTACTCTTATTGGAAGCTCAGCGGCTGAGCGACATGACCATTGTTTATTTAATGGGAATCTTCTTTGGGCCTTGATAATCAAATCTCTGACAATAATTTTAAAATGATTAAATGCTTTAGGCCAGTGGTTCTCAACTGGCATGGTGTCGGGAACCACCATCTCCCTTTATTCAAACCCATAAAACACTTAAATAGTGTGAAATATTGTACTGTATTGTCCTATGTATTATTGTTAAGTTAAACAAAGATCACAGATTCAAGTTGTGTTGTTTTACTTTTTCAGTTGAAAAATGTCAAAAGAAATGGTCTCTGGTAAAATCCCCGACCCACCAGTTGAGAAACACTGCTTTAGGCTGTCCTTATACTTGATTTATTTTAAAGATTACAATAGAAATGTTAATGGTAAGTGCAAATTGGTCACAGTTCCAGAAGAGCTCCTATGTTTTCTGACACCTGCACATACTGTAGGTCCACATTGCTGAGCGGGACGTGCCATCAGTCTGTGCTTCATTTGTCAGAGTTCTTGCGAGGTCGCCTGAAGCTGGACATGTTCTCATTAAGAGCATAGATGCGCCTTGAGAACTCCTCAAACCCCGCCACGTCAAGCTCTCCCAGCACCTGTTCGTCGCACTCCACAGCCACAGCCTGGTCCACGGGGATACAGCGGTAATCCTCCAGTTGGGCCTGGTCCACCAGCCCCACGCCCAGCCCAGTGGCCTCTGTGCCCATGATCTCCTCTGCCTGCTCCACAGAGCAGCGCAGCTCTATGGGCCCTGCAGCAGCCTGTCCTGCCACCAGGGACCCGTTCATAGCACCTGAGTGTTGCGCATCGGACACAGATTTGTCCTCAGGATCCACAGTGTTAGATGAGGCTGGTGGGGACGAGCTGCTGGGAGGGTGAATATCCTGTTCTTCAACTTCACTAATCACTTTTTCAGCACCGCGCTCCACCTCCTCTGGTGTCTCCTCAGATTGCTCTATCTCAGCTTCTTCCTTTTCTGCCATCTCTCCCTCCAGGGCACTCTCTGTGGGCTTGCCCAAGTTTAATGAGGCCATACCAGCATCAAGAGAGGAGTGGTGCTTTGGAGAAGCTGAAGGTGATGCCAGAGCAGGTGGGTGCGGCTCTGCGCACACAGCAGTGCTGTAACTCGGTGGGGGAGTAGCTTTACCCTTCTGCTTGTCAGCTTCAGAGCTGGCACGCTTCCTCAGGGCACGGTCTGGAGAGCCTGTGTGGCCGGAGTACCCGGACTCTGAGGCCGGACCAACACTGAGCTGGGACTTGACGGGCACAGAGATGGAACTGGACACTGGCCGGTCACTGTGTGCAGAAAGAAAGGAAATGTCAGACAACACTTAATGTTTCATTGTGGTTTCCTTGTATTTGCAGCTTGATGTCATCTCAACACCTCCACCCATTCAAAGCCTCATCCTGATAAAGGGAAAGGACAGCTGCAACTCTTTGTAAATCACTACATCTTACGACATTCAGAAAACATTTGTGCAGCCTTTGAGACTACGCTCTCAAACTGCTGAGTGCAACAGCGCAGCAGGCGTCTGCCCAAGTATGTCAGACATTTTTGTCCATAACAGATAACAGACTTGGAATATGGGACACCCCGCTCCACCCTCTATTCAAGCCATAAATTTATTTAAATGGGGGCCTCACCGCCTGCTCCAATAGCCAAGGCCAAGTGTAATTCACCACTCTGCCTTCTCAGGAGTAGACACACTGTTCCCCTGAGGTCCAAGGTTAAGAAGGGTCTCACTGTACCCTCTAGGGATTCACATGTCAGTTAGCACTCGAGGACAAATCTCTACTTGATCGGTTACGCGTGCAGCATAGTAGATGTCCCAGTAAATTTTCCAGTCAGAGGATGGTTTTGCTGCATAGACTGCTAAGACAAATTATTATAGACAGTCGACGCTCCGACAGCCTTTTCAGAGAGCCATGACCTTGGCATCGGCAGGCGCCCTGCTGAGGTGGTCCGAGCAGCTAACTGGGTTAAGAAGGGTCCTGTATAGGTTAAAAAGACTCGTCAAACTTCAAAGTGCTGTGCTACAGTAAATGAGAACCATGCATGCTTGGGTACAATACGTACTAATGGTCACAACCTGTAAATACAAGACCTTGAGTCAAAGATTTAAGCTAATGGTGGTAAATCAGTGATAAAAGCTGTACTGGTCATTTATGGTCAAGGGTAAGAAAATAGTGAACACCTAATTCTCAGTGTCTTTTAAACACTGGGTATCGTTGGCCGTGAACATCCATCACCACCAAAGTCACCACTGCAATAAACTTAATAGTAACGACAACCCATCCATCCATCCATCCATTTTCTTCCGCTTTATCCGGGGCCGGGTCGCGGGGGCAGCAGTCTCAGCAGAGATGCCCAAACTTCCCGATCCACACACACCTCCTCCAGCTGTTCTGGGGGGACCCCGAGGCGACACCAGGCCAGCTCGGAGACATAGTCCCACCACCGTGTCCTGGGCCTTCCACGAGGCCTTGTCCCACTAGGACATGCCTGGAACACCTCCCGCGGGAGGCGACCAGGAGGCATCCGAAACAGATGCCCGAGCCACCTCAGCTGGCTCCTTTCGACGTGAAGGAGCAGCGACTCTACTCTGAGCTCCTCCCGGGTAACTGAGCTCCTCACCCGATCTCGGAGGGTGCGCCCAGCCACCCTGCGAAGGAAACTCATTTCGGCCGCTTGTATTCGCGATCTTGTCCTTTCGGTCATTACCCAAATCTCATGACCATAGGTGAGGGTGGGAACGTAGATCGATCGGTAAATCGAGAGCTTTGCCCCCCGACTCAGCTCCCTCTTCACCACGACAGACCGATACAGCGACCGCATCACTGCTGACGCCGCACCGATCCGTCTATCGATCTCACGCTCCATCCGTCCCTCACTCGTGAACAAGACCCCGAGATACTTGAACTCCTCCACTTGAGGCAAGGACTCCCCACCGACCTGCAGAGGGGAAGCCACCTTTTTCCGGTGGAGAACCATGGCCTCGGATTTGGAGGTGCTGATCCTCATCCCGGCCGCTACACACTCGGCTGCAAACCGCCCCAGTGCGTGCTGAAGGTCCTGGTTCGTTGAAGCCATCAGAACAACATCGTCCGCAAACAGCAGAGATGAGACTCTGAGGCTCCCAAACCGGACACCCTCCGGCCCCTGGCTGCGCCTAGAAATTCTGTCCATAAAAGTAATGAACAGAACCGGTGACAAAGGGCAGCCCTGGCGGAGACCAACACGCACCGGGAACAGGTCTGACTTACTGCCGGCAATGCGAACCAAGCTCCTGCTGCGGTCATACAGGGAACGGACAGCCCTTAGCAGAGGGCCCCGGACCCCATACTCCCGGAGCACCCCCCACAGGGCACCACGAGGGACGCGGTCGAACGCTTTCTCCAGATCCACAAAACACATGTGGACTGGTTGGGCGAACTCCCACGAACCCTCGAGTACCCGATGAAGGGTATAGAGTTGGTCCAGTGTGCCACGACCAGGACGAAAACCGCATTGTTCCTCCTGGATCCGAGGTTCAACTATCGGCCGGATCCTCCTCTCCAGCACCCCGGAATAGACCTTACCGGGGAGGCTAAGGAGGGTGATTCCTCTGTAATTGGAACACACCCTCCGATCCCCCTTTTTAAAGAGAGGGACCACCACCCCGGTCTGCCAATCCAGAGGCACTGTCCCCGACCGCCACGCGATGTTGCAGAGACGTGTCAGCCAAGACAGTCCTACAACATCCAGAGACTTAAGGTACTCAGGGCGAATCTCATCCACCCCCGGAGCCTTGCCACCAAGGAGCTTTCTCACCACCTTGGTGACTTCAGCCCCGGTGATGGGCGAGCCCACCCCCGAGTCCTCAGCCTCTGCTTCCTCATTGGAAGACGTGACGACGGGATTGAGGAGGTCCTCGAAGTACTCCTTCCACCGCCCGACGACATCCCCAGTCGAGGTCAGCAGCCCCCCACCCGCACTGTACACAGTGTTGGTGAAGCACTGCTTCCCCCTCCTGAGGCGCCGGATGGTTTGCCAGAATCTCTTCGAGGCCGACCGATAGTCTTCCTCCATGGCCTCCCCGAACTCCTCCCAGACCCGAGTTTTTGCCTCCGCAACCGCACGAGCCGCAGCACGCTTGGCCTGCCGGTACCTCTCAGCTGCCTCAGGAGTCCCACAAGCCAACAAGGCCAGGTAGGACTCCTTCTTCAGCTTGACGGCATCCCTTACTTCCGGGCGCCACCACCGGGTTCGGGGATTGCCGCCGCGACAGGCACCAGAGACCTTACGGCCACAACTACGAGCAGCCGCATCGACAATGGAGGAGGAGAACAGAGTCCACTCTGACTCCATGTCCCCCGCCTCCCCCGGAATCTGGGTGAAGCTCTTCCGGAGGTGGGAGTTGAAGACCCCACTGACAGAGGGATCCACCAGACGTTCCCAGCAGACCCTCACAACACGCTTGGGCCTGCCAGGTCTGACCGGCTTCCTCCCCTGCCAGCGGATCCAGCTCACCACCAGGTGGTGATCGGTTGACAGCTCAGCCCCTCTCTTCACCCGAGTGTCCGAGACACGCGGCCGGAGGTCAGATGACACAACTACAAAGTCGATCATCGACCTCCTGCCTAGGGTGTCCTGGTGCCACGTGCACTTATGGACACCCTTGTGCTCGAACATGGTGTTCGTTATGGACAAACTGTGACTAGCACAGAAGTCCAACAACAGAACACCACTCGGGTTCAGATCGGGGAGGCCGTTCTTCCCAATCACCCCCTCCCAGGTCTCACTGTCGTTACCCACATGGGCGTTGAAGTCCCCCAGCAGAACAATGGAGTCCCCAGTCGGAGCACTATCTAGTACCCCTCCCAGGGACTCCAAGAAGGCCGGGTACTCTGCACCGATGTTGGGCCCGTAGGCCGAAACAACGGTGAGAGACCTGTCCCCGACCCGAAGGCGTAGGGACGCGACCCTCTCGTCCACCGGGGTGAACTCCAACACGTGGCGGCTGAGCTGGGGGGATATGAGCAAACCCACCCCAGCCCGCCGCCTCTCCCCGCGGGCAACTCCAGAAAAATGGAGAGTCCAGCCTCTCTCCAGGAGTTGGGATCCGGAACCCAAGCTGTGCGTGGAGGTGAGCCCGACTATATCTAGTCGGTATCTCTCCACCTCCCGCACAAGCTCAGGCTCCTTCCCCCCCAGCGAGGTGACGTTCCATGTCCCGAACGCCAGAAGCTGTGCATGTGGACCAGGTCGTCGAGGCACCCGGCCTCGACTGCCACCCAGTCCTCTCCGCACCCGACCCCTACGGATCCCTCTGCGGGTGGTGGGTCCACAGGAGGGCGGGCCCACGTCGTCCCTTCGGGCTGGGCCCGGCCGGGCCCCGTGGGCAGAGACCCGGCCACCAGACGCTCGCGTTCGGGCCCCAACCCCAGGTCTGGCTCCAGGGTGGGGCCCCGGCTGCGCCATGCCGGGCGACGTCACGGTCCTTGTATAGTGTACGTCCATGGGGGTCTTTTGAACTGCTCTTCGTCTGACCCGTCACCTCGGACCTGTTTGCCATGGGAGACCCTACCAGGGGCATAAAGCCCCAGACAACATAGCTCCTCGGATCATTCGGGCGCTCAAACAACCCCACCACGTTAAGGTAGCAGTTCATGGGGTTGGCAGTAACGACAACCACAAAATGTTTTTGGCAATTCCCATCTGTGAATCTGAAAATGGAATCATCTGAAAGTGTTTTGGGGGATAATAAATAATGCAGCCATGATGAGTGGCAAGTGGATATGCTTCTTCCTCTTGAAACAAAACAAAGATTAGCAAATAACTACATACTAATGTTGCTTCATTGAACACAAATATAAATAAAAGTGAGAAAACTGAGAGGACAAATCAACTTTAATGATCAGACTCAGTCGGATGTCATTTTGCATCATGTCAACAGAGAAGCCACTGTGTGCTGACAGCCCTGTGCCGCAAACAAATATTTGTTTGATAATCTGTCAGTGACTGAACGAACACACCAAATCAATAACCCCATGATGCACTGGTGTACGTCATGTAACATACCGTGTATTACAAAAATAACAAAACTCACAAATCAAGCATTACCGTTTATTTCAGACGGGGTTTCAGGTCATAAAAAACAGCAGCCACTCTTGAGCTAATACAAATAAGTGTGCCATTGTTTAAAAAGGAGAGGCTTTCTCAGCAGCACATGGCTCTGGTTTGAGTGGTACAGCAGCTTCACATACCACAGCGATGGGAAAAAGGCCTGTTGTAGTGAGAGGTTACCTCCATTTACCCACGTGTGTCTTTAGGTTTCACTGGGCCCCAGTCTCTGGTGTGCTCCACTGACAGCACTCCGCTGCTCTCAGTAAAGCGACTGGGAGACCGCTGCCTAAATCATCAAGCAGAAAACCTGACAACCCAAGGCAGAAAAAGGCCTCACTCCTTCACATTATTTTGCCTGCTATCCTCCTTTCCACAGCTGATGTCAAAGCTGGCATATTTCAGGCACACTAAGGAATTCACATCGCTAAACCTCTACTCCATCCAGTCCCAGACAAACTTCACAGCATGCTCTTGTTCCTACCCAAACTTTCTAAGAGACGCCACTTTCAGGCCAAAACAAATAATGCCAGATAAGACTTGGACGTTTGATGTGGGCTACGACAATCCCTGTGGAACCACTAAAGCAAATATCACTAAAAACCTGATATGCTCAACTGAGGAAGTGAAGCTGAACAGTGAACACTGCTATCCTTTTCACCGTCTAGACTGAAAAAAGTACATCAACACAGTGCAGAGGGAGCCATAGAGAAGCTGCCCCTCAACAACACATATAAAAAAGATGACCAAACATGACCAAAACCGACCATTTTTCAGGTGAAAACTATTGGACACATTGGACACCTTTTAGCTCAAAGTTGTGAATAATATATGACATTTTCATTGCATAAACTTAAGCCCTGTATATTGGGAATATTGTCATTGTTAAGTGCACTGTGACATCATGCACCTCCTGAAATACCCGATTTCAGGTACACATCTGTAGTGAGGTGTATCCTCAAATTCAGAGACTATGAAGTTATAAATAAAAAGTTACAATTGTGCTCAAAAGTAGCCTGGAAGTCCCACATGGGATGTACTTTAACGTTCCAACATGACAATGATCCAAAGCACAAGGCCATGTCGACCTCTCATTGGCTAAAGCAGAATAAAGTGAGGGTTCTGAAGTGGCCATCTCAGTCTCGTGACCTCAATATCATTGAACTCCTGTTTGGAGATCTCAAACGTGCAGTTCATGCAAGACAACCCAGGAATTTACAGGAACTGGAGGCTTTTTGCCAAAAAGAATGGGGCGCTTTACCATCCGAGGAAATAAAGAGGCCCATCCAGAGCTACCATAAAAGACTCCAAGCTATCATTGATGTTAAAGGGGGCAATACAGAGTATTAAGAATGTAAACTTTTGATCAATGTCATTTTGGCCATTTCAATTATCATTATGATTTAAAAAGAGCAAACTCAGTTGTTTGGCTTTGCACAACCACGAACTATGAGTGAAAAAAAACACCTTTTGTGTTATCTTTCATATTCCCTGGAAATCAGTAAAAGAAAAATCAAAAATTCTGCCAGGGTATGTAAACTTTTGAGCACAACTGTATGTCTCGATATTTGTCCTTTTGTCCAAAATTATTTCAACATAGGATTGAATGTCAAGCAGCGCCTGTGGATTTCCAGGCTGTGGACCTGAGGCTTAAACACAAATCTTCAGAAAACGAAGCTTGCAGATTATGGGGTGGACAATATGTCAAAAACTATCATGAGCTCTTCGTATCTTTATGCTGCTGAAAGTTCACACTTCACTGTCGTGGTTAAATTGGCGTCACTCAAAGCATCACAAGACTGAATAATAGGAGGCGAAAAAGAAATAATAATAAAATAAATATGTAATATATAATATTTTTCCTGTTGAAACTGTGAAATTTTTAGTTTTGGTCCAAACTGTCACAATCCTTCCTGCACAGTGAAGCAGGGGGACCGACCACAAAATAAAATGCACTTATTTAGATTCTGCTTCCGTCTTCCTTCTGCTTCCGTCTTCCTTGGCAAAAAGACATTTACTCTCCAACAACCAAAAGGTGCCCCAGCTTTAAGTCCTAGTGCGCCTTACTTTCATCTCATCTATCTGGAGGCATTTCCATTCCTCATTACGGGATTGTGGGTGTGGAGAAACCAAAGCTTTTCATGGTTTCTTTTCTTTCAAAACAAAAGGTTATTCAATTAATGTGTGTAATAAACATTATCCCCTCAGCTGACCCTGGAACAGAAAAAGCGATCAAAGCCAGGGCAGAGTCTTCTGAAGCAGACCGGCTCAAGGGTCACTCACAGGACAGACAGTGGACATAGAGGCGCACAGATGTTCCCTGAAGTGGACACATCTCAATGGTAATTGTCACGTAGGCCAGTGCTGTGCTGCTGACACCGCATGTTCTGTATGAGGTTTGACCGTGTGTGCTGCCTCTCACCATCGGACCATCAGGCCATGCTCCAGGAAGTTCTTCAGGTTGGGCAGAGTTTGTTGCAGGTCTGGGGTGGTCAGGCCATGTTGATATCTCAGCTGCAGAGAAGAGAGCACACAGTATATTATTAACCTCAGAACAGCCTACCACCATGGGCTGTACGTTAAGGTGCGGTGGCGGACATCTCCATGTTTGGATGTCCTCTGCAGAAGAAATACCACCTACAGAAGCGGCCTGAGGTCTGAATTCTTTCCCCGTGATCTATTTCTGCACTCCCTATTGGACAATCACTCTTTCGGACACACAATGAGCATCTCTCCCTGATAACAGCCATGTGTTCTCATGTGGTAAGTGCGTGGAAAGGCGAGGTATGAGACGCTGGCGGTGGCTGGAGAAAACTCAACACGTTTCAGAATAAACAGGGCAAAAAAGATTATGTTAGAAACACTGTGACATTTTTCCTCTCCTCGCTCTGGACCCACTTCTAAATTTGGCCTTCCATGTTTCCTTCCTTCTCCCACAGTACTCTAATTCATGACGACAGAATTAAACCCACAGGAAAAAAAACTAAAAATCAACACAGCCACCTTTAAACCCAGATGCCAGGAATAGCTTTAGAGTTCAGCCGACTCAAGACGCAGATAAGTTCAATTAAGTCATTCTCTTGAGCAGCAGAGGAGCATCACGCCGCACGTCCAGCGTTTATCTGCCGCCCCCCTGTCACACAGGCCGCCAGCACCCGCGCACATCTGTTTTATTTCCACAGGGGCGTTGGCAACACCCCTTACAACAAATACTCCGGTAGAAAGGATGAGGCACGTCTGACCCCGACGTATCAGTCACCTGCGCTCGAGCAGTTATAAAGACATAATGGATGGACGGCATGTTCATAAAAAGTACTACACGTGTTTAAAAGTACAGGTGAAGGGTCAGGGAGCCGCTCTGTCTTCTTGTAGTTTTGTATAACAGTGAAAAAAAGGGATGGTTAAGTGCCAGGATGCTTCCTTGCCAATGAACTTCATGACCTTGCGCTTCAAGCTGGATTGTTTTTGACTTTGCGTTGGCCCTGCTGGTGGGATGCCCTCATGAGGTGGCAGTTTAGCAGTGCTTGAGGGTAATTCATATTTTTACTTGTTGACGTAGTTGGAAAAATGTAATGTATGCGGGTACATATTTACAAACGCAATCAAACTACTAAACCCTGTGCTTTGAAAAGACTGCACTTTGCCCAGCCCCTGGTAGGATGTGGGGTCGATTTCATAATCACCAGGCTTTACGGACATTTTTTTTGGCAGAGTTTGGATGAGACAAAGTAATTATTTTTTTTTGCTGAGGATTGTATAAAAGGGTATGTATAAGTTAATGAATCAGCTACATTTATATACTTTTATAGCCCAGCCCTAATACCTCACTGCAAATATGCTCTATATCAGAGAGTGATATTACTATATTAGATTTTGTATACTTGAGATTGAACCTCCCGCCTTAACCAAGTTCATTTTCTCCAGTTCAGCTTTACCCAACTCTACGAAACTCATCTAAACGGATACATTTCCTCACGTTGTTGCCACATTTTCATCTCTTTTTGTTGTGTTTTTGTCATTTTTCTGTTGCTTCTTTGCCACATTTTCCTGTTACTTTTTGATCCTCATTTACTTCTCATAGTTGTTGCCGTTTTGACACTGTTTTCAAGAGGCTTTTAGATTTGGGTAAAGCCAAACTGGAGAAAATGTGCTCGATTCAGGTGGGGGTTAAGAGGTTAAATGTTGTACCTAGTACCTAGAATTTATTCCTAAGAGGTTCTGCTTTGGGTGATGTCATTTTTGTGTACAGACATCACATATTTTAAATTGTAAAGCGAGTTTTTCATGTAAAAAAAAAAAAAAGGCTTATTTTTTCTGACCAAAAGAAGACAGTTTCCAATTCTAATCTCACAGTAGACTCTTCTACAACATTCAGCGGTGTATTCCTTACTCACAATCAAAACTATGCAGTGCACTCTATGTATAGAATATCAGAGGAGGTCTTTATCAGAAGAAAGGCGCGTCTGCCAACGAAAAGAGACGAATTCTGTGTGAACATAGAAATTCATTCAGGTCAGACAGCAAACCTCCGCCGCTGACCGAATGACGGTGATGTGCTGTCCACAGAGCTGGTTAACGGAACTGGCTCTGACACTGCAGGCCAAGATCAATATCCCCACAAACCCAAAGCACGTGCAGCCAGCTCCTTCAGACATGAAAATGCCCAGCTTCACGGAAATCAGGCCATATGAATCACTTCATCAGATACGAGTGGAGAAATACTTCAACTTCAGCAAAGAATACAACACAACGTATGCTTTCTCTGATGAATACCAAAATAAATAACGAGAGCTATTCCTGAGCACCATTTGTCACCCTGAGGTCTCAAGCGTTTGGAATAATAAATGCACCACGTGTCGGACAAGAGCCGTAAGTCAAATTATCCTCAGAGCAAGAAAGAATTCAAGAGTGCACTCGCCTGTTATTATGCATATCTTACCAAGTGTGTGGAGTGCTAGAAACTCAATATGGTGCAGACAGGCTGTGATGGCTGAGGTCACTCACTTGCTTGAAGCGAGAGTTCTTTAATGACAAATGCATTTGAGAAGCATATTCGATGAGCCAGGGGTGTGAGGCAAGTGCGTTAAAACAGTGACCTAAGTTTGCCTAAAAGATAGTCATGAAAGATCTTTGTAAAAATGTTACAAACTTGACATATCTGTGTCCCGAGATACAGTATGACGACGTGTTTAAATCAAATACTGGTTTCACTGATAACAATTGTAATGTTGATTTATTCACAATAGGTTCAGTGCGCGGAACAATAGGTTCAGTGCGCGGAATGTTTTTGGCAAACTTCCTGTTGGCCAGTGTAGGAAAACGACTACTTCCTGTCCATATTTTAAATTAAAAAGAAAATAATACCAGAATACAGCTACATTGTGTCCGCTACTGACGGTTTAAATATTGATTTATTTCAACAAGACATGGCTAACTCTCCATAGTAACCATGAAGAACGGGAAGCAGCCATTAACCCCTTAACCCCCAACTGAACAGAGCACATTTTCTTCATTTTGGCTTTACCCAAATCTAAAAGCTACTTTAAAAAAAAGCATTGAAATAGCGATGAAAACGAGGATGAAAACACAACAAAAACACAATGAAAATGTGATTAAAAAAAAAGCGATGAAAAAGGAACTCAGAAAGCCACAAAAATGTGACAAATGTATGCGACAAAAGAGCGTGAAAGAAAAAAAGCTTCAAAAACGTGACAAAAATGGGTAAATGTGCTTGGTTCAGGCGGGGGGTAAGAGGTTAATCTAGGAAGTCTTGGAAGCTAGGCAGGGCAATGCAAGTCTATTTATACCGTGCATTTCACACACAAGGCAACTCAATGCGCCATCATCATGTTGCTATGGAGTTCGGGGCAGAAACATGCAACTGTTGGATAATCACTTACAACAAATCAAAAATTTAAATTGTAAATACTTCACCGGAGGAGACTGGGTTTATAAATGTAGATGTTTTAGCTAAAAATATCAGCATCAAGGCTAAAACTCAAGCGTCACACTTGGCGTGATACTTGCGCTTTCTGCTGTTTCTAATTTTCATTTTCATTTAAAAGTGTGAACCCAAGGATCTCGGGTCAAAATGGCGTCATGCAGCAAACACTGAGCAGTACTTGTACTTTATTGTCTGTGTGCTGAAGTAAGTGGAATACATTAACGCTGCTCGAGCAGGTCTGCAGTTGACCCAAAGCCCAGCCGCCAGACCATCAATATTCATAAACTGGTCTGGCACTCCCCCGTTGGAAGCCACATTCAGTTTGCTCTCTATGTACTGCATGTGAATATAGTATGTGTTGCTCGTGGCCTGGGAAGCCGTATATTCTTGGACGCGACCTGTCAAAACGTTCAAACATGAATTCCCTCCTTTCTTCTCAGCTGGTTTAAACCAAATAGAAAAATATTAGTGACCCCACGGTGTCTTGTGGAGGGGGAAAAAAAGGACAGGAACGCTATGAGGAGAAAAACGTGTGAGTCAACTTAACGATGTAAAACTGAGTATGATTTCCAACAGTCGGCGCCGCTGAAAGCCTTTGGATGTCAGCTGGAAACAAACAGAGCAGTGGGAAGGTTTAGATTCTGGTCTGTAAACCTAAACGGTTCCTGGGGAGAGTGTTGCAACTCGCATGAGACAGTCTGTTGCAACGGACACGATGTAAAACACACCGACGGTTGATTTTTGTACAGGAAAGTGAATTAGCACATGGAGCCGGGTAGAAATCGAACTTTAATCTTTGCACAAACACCGCGAACAATCCGAGTGTGTGTCTATGTCAACAGCGTCGGAGCAGGGTCACACAAATCGCTAAAACTCTGTCCACGGGAGAGCGCTTGTCAGTCCTCGTTTCCCTTTCAGACCGGCCGTTGATGAATGCAGCTCTAGTCTCTTTTTATTTTTTTGCGCTTGTGCGTGTGCTCGGCCTGGCCACGGGGTTCTTTGTAATGGGGCTAACCAGATCGTGGTGAGAAATTCCCAGAGCCCATTGAGGAGGGCTGAAAGGTGAGAGGAGCGGGCTGCAGGGGAGGGGTGATGACATCGTGAAATGGATCGGGCCGGCGCTGCAACTCGCTGCTCACACCTTTGTGCCTGGACACTCCCTGCTTACACTCTGCGCCTCCTGGACAACGGGGTTCTCCTGTGCATTTCGTAGTGGTCAATCAGCTGCTCTGACTGGGGATGGCGTGTGAGAGCATGAGCTTTGGGTCAGACGCGTGTGTTGCAATATAGGGCTGTGCAATTAATCGAAATCGCAATGGTAACTTGGTCAATGGTAAATGATCTCAACTACTGTACATGTTGTCCACCTACAGAAGTCACTTTACGGAAGGAACCACTCACTCTCATTCATACACCAATGTACGCAGACACTGGAGGAAAGGTGGGTGAAGTGTCTTGCCCAAAGACAAAATGGCAGTATACACTTCGAGCACCCGACCTTCCGATCATGAGACGACCAGCTACACCATCTGCGCCACTGTCGCCCCTCTCAGTTATTGTATTGGGCCTTTTTATGAGTCAGGTTTACAGCCAATTCAGTGGCAGTAACAGCACCTGCTTTGGAGTTTGGAGGACTATAACTACATTTTATTTGTTTGTTAAATCAATAGTTCTCAGCATTTCCATGGAAATATTTCTTTCGAAATGTATCCGCTTACAAGGCACACACACTTTCCTGAGCTTGTTAACATTAGTTCTTAATGCCTATTCAACAACACACAGGTTAACACAGTATTTCACATTATTCATACATCAATTCTTATTTAGGTCACAGGTTGTCGTAATAAATTGATGGTGGGTCATTGCCAATAGAAACCATACTGGAAAGCTTTTATTTTCTGATTGAGATAACATTTCAAAAGGCCTATCTTGTCTATGTCCATGAATTATCATAGCTATATATTTGTTTGTTTTTGCAACAATCAAATCAAAAGTGCAGGATGGATTAATATAGGGATTGCCAAACCCCTTTTGCAATAAGGCAGCGAGTTTAAGCACAATTACAATTTGAATGGCCACATCCTCCAGTCTCATGTGTCTCACTTTGTGTGAAATCTGCTAATCCTGTGGTTGAGCTACAGTCATGTTCTAATCCCTGTGCAATTCAAGCATAACTTTGCTCTTCACTCAAAAACTGATGCGCCAGGATGTTTTCTATTGAGCACTGTGAACTGAATTTGGATTTTAAGAACAAAAATTCAAATCTAGTCCCAAATGCATTACTGGAATTAGATATTTCTCCAAAGGTTTTCCGCTCTGGTGCAATAAATCTATGACTGTGCATAAACAAAGACATGTCAGGAGCGCCAACAGGGACAGGTCCGTTTACAGAACACGCCATCCATCATTTACCAAAACCGTCTTGTTTGCCCGGAGCTCCGTGCAGCGGCTAAACAAACACAGTCTGGCTTATGCCATGTATTACCGTTTCCCTGCATTTGTCAGTACCAATCACCCTCAGATGGGATCGCTAATGTGGGCGGGCTGTGCTCACTTTTTGAGCTTGATTGCTGGTGATTGTGGTGCGGGAGGGTGGGCCAGGTAACAAAGCACGCCTTCCCCCTGAGCGCCTTTTATGCAATGAGTTCAGTATAAGTAGACATCAGTACAGTTCAGCCGGTGCGGAGACCTAGCGTTGTTTGACAGGTGAGCCCCCATCTTCAGCAGAGACGTGCAGCGGAGCAAAACGGGGACGCAGGATATTTTCATCAAACATCATGGGGTTTTGTGTGTCAGGAGGTTAAGAGTCTCTTTTCTCAAACTCGGGGCCATCTCAAGCATGTCCGACCCGTATCACGCACAATTATCCTGTGATTAATAATGAGCTGGGGTTTGTCCGCTGGGGTAAAAATAGAAATACTTACCTCTACAGCACACAAAGCTACATAGAGCCCCCTTTGGGAGACAATCAGGAGCTCGTTAGGCTCTATGACGACTTAGGTTCGATGGCTAACCAGGTGTACTCCCCCCCCCCTCCACGACATAACGGCAAAACTGCCAAGACCAACACAGGCAGCGACCAACAAAGCTTGACCACGAGGTAAATGGAGCACCCAACAAAGCGTCTCCAAACCAGTGGCAGAGAGCGCCAGTCCAAAAGAGTTGCTATTTTTCATGTTTTTTGTCAACTGGTCCACTACACGCAAGGGAATGAGGTATGAACAGGGTTTGAACAAAAATGCATATCAAGACTTTTACATCATTAACATGTTTTCCAGTGGTTGTCTGTACTCTGCTAATGTATAAAAGCTAATTTTGTCCACACAATAGAACAAGGGTCTACAAAGTCAGGTCTAAGGTCCCCGATGATATTGATAAATGTAATGGAATTGAATGAATTGAATAAAGGCAAGGGCAAGGCATGTTTATTTACTCTCAATGCCTTGGACTGACCTAAGGTAGACCCTAACTAATTACTATTATATATACTGTACCTACTCTATTGCTCTAAGCACCTGTAAAATTACACCAAAATAACGCCTGAAACGAGCACATTTTCTCCAGTTTGGCTTTACCCAAATCTAAAAGCTTCTCCACTGGAGCTTGCAGCCCATAAGCAACGCCTCATTTGAAAGCTAAGACCTACAAAACTGATCGTGACTTTTTTGTTGCCACGTCATATTTTTTACTTTTTTTGTATTTTTTTTTGTCTTGTTCTCCTCCATTTTTGTTGCTTTCTTCATTGCTTTTATTCCTCGCTTGTTGACTCTTTTTTCGCTTCACTTTTTAATCGTGTTTTTGTTTCTTTTTTGGTTGTATTTTCATCCTTGTTTTCGTCTCTGTTTTGACATTTTGTTGAAGAAGCTTTTAGATTTGGGTGAAGCCAAACTGTAGAAAATATGCTCGGTTCTGGTGGGGGTTAAGAGGTTAAAACAGTGGTTCTCAACTGGTGGGTCGGGAGCCAAATGTGGGCCGCCGGACCGTTTTTAGTGTGAGCCTTTCCAGATTTAATTTAATATATGTTTAGAATCACTATTTGAGTCTGTGAAAATGACTGTTATCTGGTTGTTTTTTTATTATAATTTCAGACTATTTGAAGTTATATTTTACAAGTCTAAATCATATTTTGGTCACAGATTGTCCTCCTAGGATGATTGTGGGTCCCGACGCTAAAACCAGTTGAGAACCACTGCTAGGACAACTATACCCCGGTCCCATTATGTACAAGATTTTGCAATTAAGATGGTTAAGAGTTTCAGTACGCTGATACTTCTAAAACCACCACTAAACACAGGTATAAAGCTACACCTGAAAAATTAGCTCTTTCATACAAGTAAAAAAAAAGAAAAGTTATAAATTCACATATACAACATTGTTCACTGAGAGTAAAAATGAGCACTATAGTGTTATATGGGGTTAGACACATTGTATGCACAGGAGTAATTGTAATATTTGTTTATACTGATCAAGAACGTATGTTGGCCATTTTCGGAAATATTAGTATGTCTTGCCAAGTGAAACAAGCAGACCTAATGAAATGAAAAATTCTGTTGGCTTATGAGAACAGCCCTGGGGCATCGACGTCCTCTGTAAACTGCATAAAAACCACACATCAATACAAAGGTCAGATTGTGTCCATGACTCAGGCGACACAGCCAAATACTTCAGCCAAGACCGCTGCATGATGCTTCGCAGAGGCCAGAATCGCCCACAGCGGTACATTAAGTTTTCATTGTGTTGCCTAGTCATACATTTGTTTGTCCCAATTTGTATCTCACACAGTGGCATATCAATCAGCATTTTAAATTGGTGTTTACAATCTGAGAGCCCAATAAAAGTTTGTCAACTTTTGATCGACATCACCGTTTGTTGGCCAATAGGGCGGTGTTTGGCCAATAATTCAAAAATTTGTTGCAGTTTTGCTAAATAAACATCACCCTCGACCGATACAGAGCACACATTTGACGGTTATATTTACATGCACTGGCATCCGCTCTGATCTTCTGTTATGACTGCGCCATAAACAGTTTAGCTCATCCAACAGACTACAGCATTACCTTTTGCAGCCAAAGTGCAAATTCAGCCAGAGTGCATGACTTTCTTGTTTATGGCACAGTAATCATGTCTATAACACAACAAACCAAACCAGAACAAAGCCTCACTTAAAAATGAAAACGATAGCGGCTCATTACCTTCTCACGATAACTGTGCGTTCTCCGTTTTACCAGAAACATCTCCGTTTTGTGGGCTACATCGCATGCTTCAAACTAACACCAGTTCACCACAGTGTCATGTATCCGGTACACAAGATTGTCAAATTAATAATGTCTGTGATGTAATGGTTTGCAGTCCCAAAACTTTATCAACCTTTCACTGGAAATCACAAACGAGAGCTTTGGAACAATTAACTAAATAAAGTCTGACAAACCCTCCCCAAAAGCGATCATTTACGTAGATGAGAGAAAAGCAACAATACACGTGGGCTTTGGCTAGATTTTACACAAATGTTACTACACAGAGGATACATCACCCAATAAAAGACAAATGCTTGATACTTTGCCATGGAAGTGACAAAAAAATGAAGAACTTACTCACTACTTGTGGGGAAACAGACCAAATCCATAGAAAGTGGATTGAAACATAGGATATGTTTGTTTGTGAGATGGTGTATAAGGGAGAAACAATCAAATGGTCAATTTATGGCAGTAAATCAGAAGGTGGGATTATGGCGAGTTAAACTTTGTGGATTTGTAAAGTAAAGCAGAGAACATATAATCCTACTTGATTAGTCAAGGAAAAAACATGTCTCAATAATTGAACACTGAGCCTCGACTTTGTATACGCTTCATGTTCATCATCGTGATCATCATCTGGTCCCTCAGCTTCACACAAAATCAGGATACATAAACAGCAAACGCATCTGTTTACAGCAGACAAGACTCCCACACACCCACAGTGAAGCGTCAGCAGACAGGCTGTGAAGGTCAGCATGGGATCGATTCCTAGCATTAGTTAAAAGCTTTGCAATCAATTCATTAGCTTCCTCCACCTCTTACCCACCGCCTTTAACCAAGCACATTTTTTCCGGTTTGGCTTTACTCAAATCTAAAAGCTTCTTGAGTGGAGTTTGCTGCTGACTGTTGCTTTTCCGGCACTTTTCTGTAGGGCTGGGATGATCCACTTTTGTCACGATCCGATACGTATTGCGATACAATAAGTAATTATGATTTGTAATACGTTTACCTTAAAATTTGTGAAAAGAAAACAGTCATAAGTCCAAAGTTTATAAAGCCAATGCCATTTGTTTTTGAAGTGTTAGATCGAAAGCGCATTAACATAAAATGCACAAAGAACTGCAGGATAAAAAGGCCTGCAAACACAAGTATTGAAAGCATCGATACTTTGTATTGCAGCATAAAGTATTGCGATCCAAATCCGATCCGATATTTTATCCCAGCCCTACTTTTTTGTCACTCTTTTGACTCTTTTTTCAAGAGGCTCTTAGTCTCTTACCTCTCGCGTGAACCGAGAGCTGTTTCTCCAGTTCAGCTTTACCCAAACCTAAAAACGACAATGATCGCCGCGTTCTCTCTTTTTTGTCACTTTTTGTTGCATTTTCATGAAGTTTTTGTTAGTTTTTTGTCATGTTTTTGTTTTTTTGTTTTATTTGTTGTTTTTTCGTTGTGTTTTTGCCACGTTGTCGTTACATTATTGACACAGTTTTGTTGCTTTTGCGGCACATTTTGAAGCCTTTGTGTTGCATTTGTTTTCATCCTCGTTCTCATTGTTTTTTTGTTTTTTTAAGCTTTAAGATTCGGGTAAAGCCAAACTGGAGAAAATGTGCTCGGTTAAGGCGGGGCATAAGTTCATTGTTTATTGGTGATTATTATGTGTTTTATTGCAACACAGATTTCCTTTTAACAGTTGAATCAATTTGCATTCAACATTAGACATTACGTAGCACTGCATCTGCCTCATATACACAAACGGTACGACCCTGAAACTGAAATATTCCTCTGAATGAGTCATCAGCAGTGACTTGAAAGGAACCACTTGTGGGCCCAACAGAAGTTACAGGTTAATCATCCGGAGTCAGCTTCTGTCATCCAAAGCTCTCCAGCAAAGCGTAGAAATGTAAATGTGGTTTGGGTAAAAAGTACAGAAGCTTTCCATGTCTCCAATTTATGATGCCTTTTAAGGTGCTTTGAAATGTACTATACGCTACTTTTCAGTTTACCTTTGACTTGCCGTCTTCTGTCAAGAAACTCGGGCATTTCGCTCTCATAAACAGATCCATACAGCGAGCCCATCAGATAAGAGACGTTGAAAAGGTATGTTTAAGATTATGGTGTTTGACCGTAATCTTAAGTTAAGTTATTGACTTTAGCAGAGGCCATTGCTGCCTTTAGAACCGAAGCAAAGCCAACCCTCACGTGGCTTTGAGAACAGGCTCACAGCTCACTCCACACGTTAAGGCACTTCCTTCACAGGTGAAATGTAATATACCATGTACTTCCTCTCTCTGTTGCCATTTCAAACAAGCAAGTCGTAAAAGTGTTTTAATATTGCATACTATGACTTTCCTCACTTCATTTACCATCCCTAACCTGCGCTCGCTCTGTCCGCTTAGCCCCCGTCCCGTCTCCTCCGCACTGTGCTAATGTAATACAGGTGTGGCGTGGACCGGCGCATGAGCCCGCCATTCAAAAGCGGCCCTAACTCAAACCAGACTCTTCCGTCGCTTTTACTTGTTGTTACACTTTGCTGAGTATCGTATTGCCGCCAAATTCAGTCAACAGATTTACATAATTACGGGAAAAGCTGTGTGAGGGGAATAGGAAATTCAGTTAGGAAGACCACCGGTGCCAGAGGACCCGTGTTACTCTCCTCTGACCCCCATCACCGCGCGGAGCCTCCGGGGTGGGTGCCGCCATGCTTACACTCTTTAGCACATGCGTGAGATTTGGTCTGTGCACGGCAAAGCGAGAAGCCGGAGGTGGAAAAAGGACAAATTGTCACATGTCCATTTATTAAAAGCAGGAATATATTATGTGTGCGAGTAAATAAACGGAAATGCATTGGATTCTTGTATTGTTTCGCAGCTGTCTTCTTTCCATGATGTGTTTAAAAAATTCCCTTAATTGTAAAAGTCCAACTGTATCGATTGATTACTTCATAAATCTACCTGGATGTTAGAGGATTTCTGCTCGTTTAAGATAGTAATTGCAAATCTAAACCAAAAACTTGTCTGACTAGTCATAATCAGACATTTTTCCAAAACACTGCAGCCCAATTTTAGGGAGAGACCTCCTTTCACTGAGTAGAGGAAGCAGCAGTGACACCTATTGGAGAGGAATGCCCGTACCCCAGGGCTACTGACCCTCTGTACAATTACACTGTAGCCGGGTAACCCAATCCCTGCACAGGCTGTACCCCATTTGTGAAGACTAAATGCAGGGATCCACTTCCTGTTGGTAGCACTGGCCTGCTCAGACGTCATTAGTCCTTTCAAGTGGCTTCTGTTTGAAAACACACCTGCAGAAAACAGCATGTGCATTTGAACCTCTGTGGTGTTTCCATAAGATCCATGTGTAAAGATTAAAAAGATGAATGTGTGTACCCCAGGCACGTGCCTAAAGCCTTGGATGAAGCTGGCGACAACTTCTCCCTAATCCCTTCCTCTATTTCCGAATAGAAAAAAGAGGGGAGGGTTGCAGCTGCGTTGTTGGCCTCAGTACAACAAGAAGGCCAGTTTATCTTTTTACTCTTTTCCTCACACAAAGTCTTTGTCTTATGTCAACATGAAGCAAGTCTGAACTTCAGTATGCTACATCTGCGCCTTACGACTAAAAATAAACTTCCAACACTTTGATCAGCTGCTCGACTCTTCTTTGGATCAGTTCACAAAAGGAGCTGTGGGGGTGAAAAGTCGCGGGTTGGGGGAATCACATGGGTACTGATAAGTGCTTGGTCACTTATCAGTACCCATGTGTGGACTCGAGAGCACACACAGTCAGAAGCACGTGGCGGGTCCTGCAGACGGTGATGATGAAGGGTTGTGTCACCGTCTCCACTGTTGAGGCAGCGTACAGGCTCTCACTCTTTTGCAAAAGCTGAATTTATTTATTTATTTATTTGGTCGGGACAGTGCATGTTAATGAACATACATGGGTCTATCTCAGGCATGTATACACGACACGCCGGATTGTAGCTTTAGGCTAAACTGCATCTGTTGTCCCCCACACACTCTCATTCATTCTGGCCTATTTAGTGGTAGAGGATAGAGGAAGAGGTAGAGGAAACCTACGCAGACAGGGGGAAAACATACAAACTCCACACAGAAACGCCCCATCCAGGTGGGAATCGAACCCGGGACCTTCTAGCTTTGAAGCACGAGCTCTAACCAATGAATGATGTGGTCCTGATCGCCAGGGCAACAGACAAGAGCCCACTCCAGACGCAGCGTATGAATCAGGTTCATGTGATTGATCCCAAGGTCTGTAGCAAATATAAACTTAACTTTAGACACAATAATGCTACTAAATGCTGATTTTCATTCGTCTTCCGTTGCTATGTTGTGACACCATCTGCATACCCTCTATATAGCATTGCTACACTTACACCATACATATGAATGGGGCATTGGGGGTCATCAAAGTCGTCTGAAATGGCATTCCTTCCCTCTTTGGTCTACCCACTTCTGAGTGCACTGCTTATTTGAACTACCTTTTAGAAGGTACACAGCCATCATAAAACAAAGGAATAAAATAATATTTAATTTTGGGACCCTATAATGTTTCATTGCCCAACGATAAAATGTCGGCATCTGGCAGAAAGTGTAAATCTTTTTTTTTTTAAGTTTCCTGCGTTATAACAGTTTGTCAAGAGCGAACACAACACTGATGACAGTAAAATGACAACATCTGGCATCTGGCGAAGCTAACGGGCCAACTACATGTCCTATCAAAACAGTAAGCAGAGGGCCCAAGATTAAAGCTCGCTCGTACAATATTTCACAGAGTTCAAAAGGATTTTCAGACAGATCCCGCTGCTATTCCACTGGATAAAATATGCTGCGTTAAGCTGCTCCACGGAAGAATCTGGTTTGCCGGGGATAAATGTAGAAAAGGCAAACAAAGATGTCTGCTCTATAGATCCACATTAACCTGATGTGTTATATGGATAAGAAACAATATCCTGCACCATATGTGTCCATACATTGAGTGCCCTGTGAATTGTGTGGTTTGAAATTCCTCTTTGAAAACATAAATTATCACCAAGTGTCAGAGCTGCGAGATGCTTTCCTTTACCTCCTACGGTGGTTTGTTTTATAAAGTTATAGAAAAAAGGTATAGATTAAGCCTGATTAGTTTTCTTTTATTGAAAGTGTAAGCACTCAGTAGTAAAGTAACAGCAGTGGAAGATTTTTCTTAAGCAGTCATCTGGAAACGTATTCTCCTTCTGACAAAAAAGTTAAGTGATTGAAATCTAAGAATATTGAGCTGTGGTGCGTCTCTGGTGGTGCATGAAATGATTTCTGGGCTGAGGATGAAAAAATTCAAAACAGCGTGACTGTGGAATATACAAGAAGAACCAAAACACTTGGCCCCTTCGCTGTTGGCAGCTCGTACCACATTAAGAATCTCCACGGTATGGGAAGAGTATGGGCTCATGTCCGGTTTGCTTTGGAAAGCCTGGAGCATTCTCTGGTCATCTGGGTTCATTCAGCTGTGACCCTGCACAGTGTTAAGGAAGTTTAAACCTTTTGGGCAGCGGGTCGAAACACTTTTGATGAAGAAAACTACATTTTCTTTGGCTGTTTGGTTGATATGTGGCTGGAAGATATTTAAGTTGGTAAACAGGACAATCTTGATCATAATACAATACTTTATAAGCCTTTGATTTAGTCATTTTATTATATTTTTCATATACAATGACAATATTTTCTACCTGTGACCTAGACTGTTCCTCTCAGTTGAAAATGTCCCTCTAAAATATTTGTTCCACTGTATATTTTCAGAGGCGTTGCTATGTCTCCAAGGCAAATCGAAAACATCCCATGAAAATGTTATTCCAAAAACACCTGATTATTGGGTCAGGTCAAAGAGCGCCAATGTATACATTTCATTCTTTCTCATATATTTCAGACAATATGAATAAATACACACCAGACTGCAGGGATTTTCCAAAATTGCACCCTAATTCTCAGGGTTCTAAATCGGATTAGGACTTAAATCGAGGCAGAGACAGAATTGTCAAGAAGAAACAAATAGCTATTGTGTGGTCAAGTTTTTTTCCTATGCACTTTTGGTGGGCAGCTATGCGGAATGTTCCATTAATTTGGTGCAAGGGAAAGAGTACGAGGCGGTGCTTGCGGTTTGAGAGTCTTTAATGAGCTGGAAATAAGCCATGCTTGAATTTTAAGTAACACTGAGCCAATGCACAAGTGCAGCCGGCAACAGTCAGTACAAAGCAGGCTGACACAATTCAATCCGACTGTGATACAGTGGCCTCTTGAACCTGGAGAACCAAAACTGATGTCTGTGGCACAGCGACAGTACAGATGGTGAGGACTTTGAGGAAAAGCACACTTTCCTGTCAACAGAGGTGAAGAAGATAACCTGCGACAGAGTTGCTGACAGTGAGCTTTACAGACGGCCCTCCTCCTCTCTCCAAAAATCCTCCAGAAGTGCTCCCACTGTGTCTGTACGCTCTCCAAACGCATAAAATCTATACACGTGCACCATCTAAACGTGATTACAACATGTGTGCTTGTATTTGCACTTGGCTACAGAGGCAGGGTGCAGTTTTTTTGTGGACAGCAGCCTAATTACTATAAAAAGCAACTCCACAACTTGGCCGAGACATGATGTAGGCTAAAAGGGGTAGTTTCCTTGGAAACATAAACAGTATTGGCAATAATTTCAGCACTAAAACTTTAAGGATGTCCACGAGGCGTCATCACGGGTGAGTGGCAACTGGAGAGCAACAACAAACAAAAGCTTTTGGTATGCTGAGAGTGACACGCGCAAATACATGCATGATATACATACACGGGAAAGAAATTAGCACCATCTGCTCGCTCCATACACCGGGATTTACATCAGCCAAATTATCCGTCATTATTATAAATAGTATGTGCAGTTTGCACTTTTATTTTATTGGCATGTCTGAACCTAAGCAGCTATGACACACAGCTAGTAGCATTGTAATATTCAACATACATGCGGTAGAAGGGTCATAACATTTTTATGGTTTCTTGGAAAATGGGTATTTTTTTCATTTTAAAAGGCTGAGAAACGAATGGTGACGTTTGATTAAGTTTACAGAAGAAGGAAATTATTTTGATAGCTTGATTCATTCATTTGGGTTTTTTGGAAGAAGCTTTATTGTTGGCAGGAGAGTTCTTGAGGTCTGTGCTTTCATAAAAAAAAAAAAATCAAAAACGTCTATTCCAGTGTAACAATCACAGCAGCGTCATCCCAACAACGCTATTCTCTCTAGTGGGAGTAAAGGCTTAATGGAGGACATTTTAAGTGCTATTACGACTTAAGACAAACAAAACTGAACCACCACAACCACAGCCCCGGCCGTTTACTTAAGAGCCGCTTTCCGGACCCACTAACCCACTTCTTTAAATGATTAGACAACCTGAGTTCATCACAGACGCTTCATTAATAAAGACAAAGCTGTGGCGGGACGACAGAGGGCATGAGGCTCACGTGCCGACGGTGTAAAACAGCCTGACATCAGGGCTTTCGCACACACTGGTCTAATGAGGTGAGGGAGAGGAGCGCCTGACTGACATGCACAATAGAGATACCAGAATAGAAGAAAATTAGGAGTTTTGATAAGCACATCTAAAAGTTGTTAGTGCAAAGCTGCGCTGCTAATCCTGATTAAAAGCTGCCGATTGGCTGGAGTGCAGTGGAAGGATCTGAAATAGAAAGCACATGTGCTGGATGGAGGAACTATCCGATATTTTACTGACCAGATGAGGCCGGCGTTGTTTTATAGAAGGGCTGTTTAATGTCAATGAGCAGCTATAAAGGCCCGTGCAAATGATGGAATGGCTCTAGAACCAAATAATCCAATAAAAGCTTTTGATGAATTAATAAGAAAAACAATTTTATAAACTTGCTAACATGGAGGGTGGCTGCTCTTTAATATTTGACAAAGAGGCCTAACAACTAAATATAAGAAGCGGAAAAAGACATAAAAAACTAATAATACTTAGGTTGAAATGTTAAAGCTACAAACAGCAGAGACAGACTGTAGTAATTTTACGCATGTAGAACTAAAAAGTAATAGTTCAAATATTAACTCAAGTAGGAGTACAGAAAGAACTTCATAGTGTCGCAACTTGAGGACTGGGTAATTGTTTGAGCGCAAAAGTCTTTTAATATATTATAGTATACGTATATTTTAGTAGTGACGTAATATGACTGATGTATCAACAGGAAGCTTTGTCACTTACAGATTTACTTATGGTGGAAAAAGTAGATTATTACTTGTAAAGCTAGCAAACTAACAAAACACGTAAATAAAACAAAAGTCTGGTGTTTAGCCTAAACAAAAATATAACCTCTGGAATACCTCTACTCTGAACAATAGCCACGGTTTACTTAAGCTATAAAAATGTAATAGCCTCCATATACATTTCTCCCTCTCTCACAGAAGTGCCATCATTGACTTTAGCCGTACACTCGGACTGCTCTCTCCTCTGGTGCCTCTTTGTGGTGATGGACAAACCTGAAACTACCAACCGCAAAATGTGGAAATTCAATTAGATGAATTTAAGTGTTTCATAAAGTCATAGGTGGCTGTCCAGAGGAATGCCCATAAAAGCTCAGAAATCGGCTTCGCTGCTGACACTCACGCCCCGTAACAGTACGCCGCACAACAAGGACCTAAACTTACAACAGTGTGAGGCCTTGCTTATAAATTTCAACTCGTGCCGGACAGAAAGTGGAAGCTTCCTCTCTTTGAAACTATAGTCTTTGCATTGGTGAGCTCTGTAGTTTGCATTAGACGTCGTGCTATCAAAAACAGACCCTGGTTCTGGGCAGCACAGCAAACAGACGCAGCTCGCCAGCTAATCTGTCTGATAAAAAGCTAATAAAAACTACACAAAAAAAACACAAGCTGTATCCAACAACACGACGCTGTGATGGAAAACAGCGGCCACACAGTCAACTCGGAAGAAAACTAAAAGGTGCACATAATGGTTTGGCTTTGGTTAATAGCTAGCTTGTACAAGGAGTTTTGGGGACCACAGGATGACTAAACCACTGGGTGTTACTTTCCATTTTACCGAGACGCTTTTTTCTTTCTTAAAAGCAATACACAGTAAATTAAACTAATTGAGAGCTTTCAGAACACACAGAACTTCCTCCCCAGCGGAACATACAAAGTTAAAGATCCTGTGCCTATTTTTTCCTCATTTCCCAACGGAAAAAGGGAACTACTTACGTTTAACCTCCTCCCAACATTTCCTAACATCTTGATTCTTGCCATGGATTAGTTTATAGCACTTTTCACTACTTTCAGGAAGCAAAGAAGTGCAGTACAACAATAACTATCTTTTTTTTTTAAGCATGGGTGCAACTTTTGGCTTTACAAAAGATAAAAATAGTTCATACACTTGCACACAGATTTTTTTTCTATAATCATCGGCAAATACGATTTACTCCAAGGAGATCATTTGGAGTACAACGAGTGGAAAGGAAAAGAAGCCTTTAAAATACTACACTATATACAATAGCTGTGAATTTCTCCCCAATCCGCAAGTCTTATCTTATCAAATACAGCTTGAAAAACTATCTTTAGGGAGGATTCTCTTTCGGACAGTCTGACAGGTCAACCAGCAACTTCCATGCAGGAGGTAAGTCTATAATATCCTGAAATTATACACTAACAAATAGTCGTCTTGTATAACATTCGATAAATGGAGTGCAGGATATTTCACTGGTCAAAGTAGATAACAGGCTGCAAACTGTAAGATTATTATGACAGGGGCAACCTTTTCCACTCAGTCACTTGCAGAAGTAAGTGGAGTCAAGCAAGAATTTTATCATGCCTTCAGGTCAAATAACTGTTTTACCCTGCCATATTTCAAGCTGTTAAAGCTGAAATATGTGACCGAAAGAAGTGTCAGTGAGAGAGGGAACATTTTTTTCCAGATGATAAAGACAAAGTTGATGGGGTTGGTGTTCTCGCCTCACAACAAGATGCAGAGTTTACGTTCAGGACCAATGTGTGGAACTTTCTCGTTGGAGTTTCCATGTTCTCCCAGTGCATGGCGTTCCTGAATCAGACCAAAGCCGCCTCAAGATCGGAGATGGGTCGCCTGCTGCTTCTGACAGGTTGCCCCGGTGAAGGAGGGGTCAAATACACTGAATAAACTTCCCTATGTGGACAATACCTTAACCCTTATTGAAACCTGGACCTTTAGGAAAGACTAACATGGCCAAGCAGACATCTTTCAGACAAAGCAAGCATTGAATTAAATATTGATCTTTCCTGCTCTAGAACAAACCAAGAACAGATATGTTTATGACTCAGCCTGAATGTGAACTTCTCTTGGCGCCTTTATTTATAACTCCCTAGTTCCTGTTGAGGGTGAAAGTGCGGTACGTTTTGGGACTGGGTGCCTGTCTTGCCCATTGCGTATTTTATCATATCAATCCCTGTAAATGCAGAACGGATGTGGTTGTTATGGAAGCATGAAGACAATGAGTGGCAGCAGGCAGCAGAGGCGGCTGATTAATTCCAGGCCGCGTCTGTCTTTGGGTAGAGGTAGTGGCAGAGCCCGGAGAGTCGTGGTCCAGGGTTCAGGCAAACAAACAGTGTACAGTGGGCTGCATGACAATTTCTTAACAGAGGAGTCTGTTGGCAAAGTAGGTGTTTACACACGGACACAAGAATCTCTGCAGCTATTGAGAAGGGACTTCTTAATCACAAACAGGGAACTGAAAAGTAAAAAAGTAACAGGGAACTGAAAAGTAGCATGGGCCATACCATTTTTCGTGGCGTTTATAAAGTCAGTGATGAGCAGTGTATCAACTCAAATAACAGGAATCAGGAATTAGTTTGTTTAACAAATCAGACTGAAGTTAGGCTGGAGAAGCTGAAAATAAAACTGCAAAAAACGTACTCCAAGACAAAGATGTTGCTCTTGAGTGAAACGAACAGCACAGAACCGAGTCTACCCTCTTATTCACCCCTCACTCCCTTCACACAGGAATCCCTCCAGTGGACCAGCTCCCGTTCCACTTATTGCCACCTTCAAATACCACTAAACATAGAAGGTTCAAATACCACTAAACATAGAAGGTTCCCCAGTGAATCATAGCTGTGTTTTATAGAGCCGCAGTCTGCAGGGTATGGCAGTCAGCTCTCTGACGTCTGCAGCAGACCACCACTGTGGCACTGTGCCTGCACATCACTGGGAAAGGGCTCAGAGATTTGGAAGGTGGGACACTAAAGCCAACATTGAGGCAACACAGGCAAACAAAAGTGAACCCGGCGCTGACCTGCTCAAGCCAAAACACGTTTGTGTCCATTAATTCCCAATAGTGAGTTTCCTGTGCCTGAGGCGCACTAAATATGATACACCTTGTTCTGTGGCTCAGAGCTAATTGTTGTACCCTTGGCCTTAAAGAAAAGATTTTTTGTAGAGTCAGTTGTCATATAATCATCCCCACATGCTTCTTTCACAACAGTGATGGCCGAACGCAGAGAGTTTGCGCAGAGCAAATATAACCCATGGCAACTCTCCAGACTAAAAATGACTGCCTTTTCTTTGGAGTCAGACACACAGGAAGGGGGCAGGTTAAAGTGTCTGTGCCCCCCTGTGGACGGACTTTAAAATGGCATTAGCCAAATGTACCTTACTTTTATCATCAGAGTTTATTTGTCAAATCTTCCTCAGAGAATAAAAATCATTACACCAAAAAAAATAAAAACTATGCAGATGATTTACTCATTCATCTTTTGGGCATATTCTTGTGAGGAGTTAAGTCCAGGTTGTGTTTGCATCTCTGGCCTACAAAGCCTTAGTCACTTGGGTGATGGTTTACCATCTGCCATCTCAGGCGCTGCACACTCTGGCCTCATGACAAAGGGCCAAATTAAAGCAAACTAGTCCCCTCCACATCAAAGCAGAGTCGACCCGCCGCTGTCCTGATCTCTCGCCAGCTTCCCTGTATCACTTTCAAACACAGCCTCGCAGGACAATTTAATAAGGGATGGACAGCTAATGTCTCCCACCCAGGTTCCTGTTAGCAAGCGGCCAATCAGCCAGTCAGGCGGGTCAGCTGTGAAACCCGATCTCCCGCTTTCTATTCCCCCGCAGACACCAGACTAGCACTGCTGGGAGCACATAACCAGGCAGGCTTAAGCACACAAAGGAAAATATTCACAACCACAAACAAGAGAAGAAGAGTCAATACTAATTTAAACACAAATCACAACAATGACCCTCGCACAGGTCACGCGAATGCTGAGCAATGACCTACAGAAAAATATATGAAGCAGCACAAAGAGAACCACCTTTTTACCAATAAAATTAGATAAAAGCTACCGAGATTTACTGGACATTCATGAGGAAGATAAAAGCGCTCCACTGCTTTTGTACTTCCCCGTGTTTTTATCCTCAAAATACAAGCATGTGTGAAGTGTAATTCAAGAAACGCAGCGATCCGCCACGCAGGAGTACACAGCATCGTGCGGCGCGCAGGAATCGCCAAACAAGGTTGAGGAAGCTCAGTTTGCGGCGGGTTCCATTTTATCGACTGTGACATGTTTACCACTTTTGCAGTTCTTCAAACAATGCTCTATTATCACAATCATATGGAAATGGACTATTCCTGTTGTACTGTCGGGAGGTTTTCAAGTCGACCTGATAACTCTTCCCCAGTATGGACGCATTAAGCCATAAAAAAGAAATAAACCATAGAGCCATAGAAATAAACAGGACTTTGAATATATAACTTCTCACCCCTATTTACCTATTCATACCGAAGCTAGGACTCAAACCTGCAACAGTGTTTCATAAATTTGCAGCTCCTTAACTACGAGACTATAGGCTGAAAGAATCAAAACTTGTAATACAGTTTTCATGGAAGTAATCTAGTTTCAAATTGATGTCTCTAAATTATTTTCTTTTACAATTTACATAAGCAAAGGCTCAAATCTTTAGGACCCGAGTTAAATTGGCATTCAGTATTTTGAGCAAGTGCCTAATATAAATGTTCATTGATATTGCATGTTCTCTAATATATATACCTAATTTATGGAGGAATCATGTCCTGCCTTTCAGATGTCAAACCTATGCCCTGTCTACAGGTACATGAAAACGCCCAACCTACATTATAGTTCCTCATGTGTAAGGAGTTGAAATTGCATATTCTCTTTATGGAACAAGCTGCATCTGTCTTCTATCAGAGGTCAAATTAAACTTTCAGCAGTGTGTCTGTGCAGAGCGCAACTTCTGATAGCATGTGGTTCGGACTGTATAAAACAGAAATCTCACAAGGCTTAGATCATAATGGGAGCCTTTGATAAAATGACAATGGGTGGGGATTATGTAAGTTTATAGGTAGGCATATGAATTCCCTGTGTGATGCTTACCAAATGTTCAACAGAGGAAAGACATTTGCTGTTGTCAGACTGGGATATACAGTGTCTCTGGGCCAAATAAAGCATGTTTTTAGAGTGATTATATGCTAATTGCTAGGTTTTCCATCCCATTTTGGTAAATTCAATTCCAATCCCAACAATGCGTGATTACGTTTTTTTCTAAGATGTTGTCAGACTTACAAGTAGTAAAACGTACATAGTCTCCCTAATGCAATGCATTGACGTCAACCACCTGTTAGCGCTAATTGCTAAGTGTTATCCAGAAAAGCCCTACTTTTGCTTCCTGGAAGAAGTGGAACAGGGACTGGAATGCAAATTGTTAACTGTTGGAGCTAAATGTCTTGGGGATGAATGGAGGGAGTCACCCAGGTCAACACATTAGGTGTACTTTAATAAGCACGGATAGGTCGAGAGTTCAACCCTCCCCTGAGGTGAGAGCCATGGAAGAGAAGGAGAATCTGCCTCCTAGCATTAATAACTCAGAGCCGAGTGTGACACTACTTTTCTCCCTATCAGCTGGGATATGTAGGCTCTGACAGACAAATGCTTTTTGCTTCCTTTAGTCACATCTTTTTCATGGTCAAAAAGACACAAGATGTTTTAAAGGGCTCTAAAATTTATGTGACACGTGCTGATTTATTACCTGAGCAATGTTCTTGTTCAGCAGGTAGACGCCGTATTCGAAATGAAATCGCTCGCCCCTCGGGTATAATGGGAATCTGCAAGAAACAAAAAGATCACTTTGTTACGTGAAAACAAATGTGTGGGATATAACAGACACAAGCTAGAAAAAATGAAACACAATTTAGTCTGTGATAATATAATAACATATTATACATATGTAATCCCTTGATATGAAGTTTCTAATAAAGAGAGTATGGATAAAAAGCTGTTACTTTAACTTACACATGTTTAGGCTGCTACTGCTTTGTAATAGTTGATACAGACATTTTATCGTCAAAGCTGGTCGCTGCATACTCTCGCTAAAACTGCAGATGCCGACAGAAAGTAGAGCAGATTAATGATCCCACTCTGCGGCCGTCTCCTGATTTTTGTAAACTAAAATATTAAACACCGTGAAACAAAACATTTCCTAGCTTCAAAGTAGAACAAAGTTTTATCCTGCTGGCACGAAGAGGAAATCCCATCAATGCCCTTCAGGTGTTTAGGTCAGAAAAACTATAGGAGGAGATCTTAGCGACGGACAGCCCCAGGTGTTGAATCTATTCCGATGCAGAATCAAAGCTGCATGATTGTTTTCTTTGATAAGCTGCTGGTAATATGGATTCTGAATTTGATGACCACAAACTTCTTACTTTATGAAAAAGGGATCTTTAATAAATTCCTTCCAGCCAAACCCCTAACTCCATCTCAATCCACTGTGCATGTTTAAGCAATCCCGCTCAATTTCTTTAAAGAAACACAGTTAAACACAAACACAACTCTAAAAATGCAAGTGGAACAAGCTAAATGGTGTGTGACCGAAGTATGACCAATCCTCTAAGCTGCGTGCTTCTGTTATTACATGACGGCACTGCCAGAAGCAACAGATGCACTCAGGAGCGGACTGGGCCGAGTTTGCAGACATGTGTGTTGGACTCTTTGAACATGTTTTGTGTGTGTGTGGAACTGTACATCCGGCATACATCCTTCCTGAGTGTGTTTGCCCCCCGGGGACTAGGTCATGGTCTCCCTTTAATCCTGGGTGAGAGTAGATACGGGAGCCTTTATCCTCTCTGACTCTGACCTGCAGGTGCCTGAAGCAACCAGACACTGCGGCAGAAAAAGCACCTCCTTAAAACACTGACAATTCGCTGGCCGCGGCTGCCACTTGGAATCATTACTGCCATCCAGAGCTGCCTCGCTGGCCGGAGCAGCAGAAAACGCTAAACGTTTCAGAGAGCAATTGATTTAAAGGCTTGATATGTCAGGAATAAAAAGCAAAGCCTGACACGAGTTTTGAGTATTTTGAGCAGTAATACAGGCCAGAGTTTGGTCACACAGTCATCCTCTGTATCATATTAGTTTCATCTTACACAAATGTAATGGGCTGCCTGGAAAACAGAGATGTATTGTTTTTGAAATTGTGCAGCTCTCTCTTGACAAATCTGCAAACTAAAAGCATTACAAGAATATGACCCTAAAGATTTATAGCAACAAAATATGCTCTGGATTTTGAGTTTTCCGATGAAGAGAAGAGTTTAAGAAGTATGATGGATGCTAATCGGCTAAGTAGTAATTTATGACAATAAAACACACAATTTAAGGTAATAATAATAATAATAATTATTATTATTATAAGTAGAGTATTAATAGGAATAAAAAATGTTATAAAAGCATTTGGAATTTTGATTTTCTTAGATGAATTACACAAAGATGAGAAGTCAACACAGCTAGCCAGTTCTCTGTATATTTGATTGGGAATTAGGGCTGTGCTCAATATATCATATACGCAAAATATCATGACCGCTTTTCAGAATAATAAAAACCTTCATTTTGTGCACCTATAAGATCTTTTTTTCTTTAAATTGGGAATATATCTCGTATTATGCACATTTTCGAAATACACTTCAATTGTAATACTTTACATATCGTATTGTGAAGTTTTTGGCAATAATGTGAATTTTACCATTGAGGTGGCCAGGACTGTGGAGCTCCAGAGACAAAGTCAGGGTGTGAAATTATGCCACAAATATTAGCCCAGATTTTTTTCTCCAATTAAAGCCTAACACAGACTGAATCGCCATGACACGCGGCCTCCTTTATTTTCTATGACAGAACGCACACTAGGCTGCCGTGACGCGTGGGACGCTCAACCCGGCGCCACAATTCAGATCTGTTGAATACAGATGCGGCGCCGCGGAGGAAAACACAGGCTTTAACCTCCTGCAGAGGCACAGACACGGGTCTGGCCTGTGACAGACAGGGAGACCACCGTAAACTTTGTTTGGAGGGACGAGAGAAGCCGCGGAGACAAAGAAGCCATCACCAGGGCTAATGCTAATTCAGGGGAAGCATGTTAAACTTGTGTCTGTCGCCGTTTGCACTCTCTCTTACAACACGGACATACGAGTCTTCTTTTCTTTATGCCAAATGTATAAATCACGTGTTTAAAGCCCCGCACGGTTTGAGAAAAGCCTCTGAAGAGCCGTGACGTGGTGTGCTCCGGTGTGTGTTGAAATCCCACATGGATGCGCGTCAGAAGACGTGCCGCGGCGCGCTGCGTTCTGGTGTGTGTTGGCCTTAAGCAATCTCAATTTTCAGGTGATTTTTTAACCTCTGTTACACTGGCCTATAGGCTGTAAGCTCCAGTCCAGAAGCGTTTAGATTTGGGTAAAGCCGAATTGGAGAAAAGGCGCTCGATTCAGCTGGGGGTTATGGGGTTAATAAAGAAATACATACCATAATCGAGACGGACCTTTTAGCTCAAACAAAATCAACACATAAATCTTCCATTGCGCTCATCCAAACTCCAAAACTAGGTGCTGTTACTGCCAAGTCCTATGACAGTGAGTGAGATTGACCAACATTGATATTTCAATTCAATTTTGATGAATTGCTCAGGCCTAGACAAAGCTACTAACCAATGCTCGTTGTCCTGAGAAAACGGCGTGCCAGAGAACACATCTGAGCACATGGAAACCGAGAGTGAAACAACAACACAAACGCCTTTTCCTACACAACCCTAATATTTCCTCTTGAACAGATAGGACGGCCTTTTTTTGTTGTTTTGTCGATGACCGTGAACGAAGAGGGAAACAGAGCCACTTCCAAAACACACACACAAACACATGAGCACGCACCGGCTCCGTCACAGCGCCGTGATTAATGACCGCTGTCCACCACCTCCGAAATCTCACTGAGAGACTCTGGTTCACCAAACATGTGGAATTCCTCCCGGGGAACGTCCAGTAAAGTCAAATATTTTATTACACTGCAGCGGGGAGGACAGGGGAGGAGGTCTAGGAAGGAGGTCCCGCTGGAGTGGGCTTCAGGGGGTATTATCTAATCAGACCAGCTTTGTGACCGATCCATCACGCATTCCTCGTCAATGTCAGAGCACGGAGTCACCTTGAGTAGAATATGTTAAGATGTAAAAGGATTTGGAGAATGCTCAACATAAAATACAAAACTAAGAAAGAAAAACAATAGGACTTGGTATGAGAAATATGTAAATTAGAATTATCAAAAAATTTCATCGTTATTGGATTCTCTCGCACACTGCCTACTGCAACACCAGTGTTCTTTTATTTAAGGCTTTCGTCAGGTAAAATGTTTTTTATGATTTGTATTTTTGTCAATGGAACACCATTTTTTTTATGATTTGTGTTTCATTCGAATGGAACATATTGTGTTGAAATGGTTTAGTGAAATATCGCAATAACATGGTTATCGCAATATTGGACAGCCGCATCACATATCGCAAGTTACTTACTAAATCAAACTTCAAATGCGGCCTCCTCCTCATTCAAATCAAACTTCATTTATAAGCGCTTTTCATATCAAAAGTATCACAAAGTGCTTTACAGTTTACATTACACACACACATTCAAACTACACACACCCCCTCACTCACTAACTCACACACACACAGAACAAAATAAATAGATATATGAGGCTGGGTACAGATGGGATTCGAACCCCCAACCTTCCGATAAGACGACCCACTCTACCATCTGCGCCACTGTCACTCCCAAATAGATGTCAGTTAAAAGCTAAGCTAAAAAGGTGGGTCTTGAGCCTGCTCTTCGAAATCTGAATGAAACTTCCGTATCATTCAGATACAAGGAGTGAACTCTGTTTGTGTAACGGCTGTTTGGATCAATGCACGTTTGGAACGGGAGAAAAAACTTTGGATAAACTGCAACAAGAAGAAAATCCTCAACGTCTACACAGGTACAGTCATGTTAAGTACATTTAAGAAAATATTTTAGTGTTTAATGAAGCTCCTGTCGTGACAGTGTGCTCTGTGATTGGATCAATATGAAACTTTTCAGAATTCAAATCTGATTGGCTGTTAGCAAAGTTGGCCTGCCTGGCCTGGCAATAAAACGACTTGGCATCCACAGCTTTCCTTTTTGCATTATTACTCAGCCAGCAGCAGTACCATAACTCAAAATGTAAAATAGTGTAGAAATCGTTGACATAAAACCATTTGGACACTACAGTTTGTTAGATGTGTTTATCAGCAGTTAAATACATATGTTCTGCAGTTCTATTCTCTCGCTAATGTCAGTCTACAGTAGGGCTGCAACTAACGATTATTCTGTAATCGATTAATCTATCGATATTTTTACGATTAATCGATTAGTCGCTTGGCTATGAATGGTGTAGGAAAATTTTTATTTTTTCTATTTTTTATTCACATAAAGCTAAAGTGGATCTAAAGTTAAAGCTAAAGTGGACGTGTTGATGGAGTAAACGTAAAGTAAATGTTTGTTGGAGGCTCTTGGTGCTAATTCTGCTTCTGATTGGATGAGACACAAACAGATGAACATGAAATTTACAAAGTACAAAGTGTACTACATACACTTACTATAAAAACAAAGTAGGTTTTCACCAAAAATACTACATTTTCATGTAATTTTTGTTCTATTTGAGTCTGTGTGAACCAGAAAACGATTAATCGATTACTAAAAGAGTTGTCGACTATTTCAATAATCGATTAGTCGTCGATTAATCGATTAGTTGTTTCAGCCCTAGTCTACAGACAATACAGCAGAGTTGAAATCATAATAATATATCGTATTAGAGCTGATATGATTCGTGTTATGGTACAATAACTATTGCAACTATTTTTATCTTCAAATGAATTGAGAGGAAAGTACAAGTTTCCAAGTTACAAACCAGATGTTGATTTGCCATTTGGTAAAGTATTTTTCCTGGTATAAATCAAGACCACGTTTGGCCCACTCAATAGTAAAATCTGTGAAATCAGTGGAGTAGAACTCTTTCTTATTAAAAATCGGTGATTTTTAAGATAACTTTCTGTTTATACCATGCGATTCCAATAAGTTTCCCTCCAGTTGGAAAATGCTCTGTATCCGTTTGTCAGTCAGCGTGTAGGGCAGGGGTGTCAAACATACGATTTAATCCGGCCCTGCCCTGTAGAGCATAAATTCCAGAGTATGTCAAAAAAGAAAGTAAGTCTCTAGCCCATTCCTGTGCGGAGTTATGCATTTTTAAAGAATAACCAGAATGCTCATTCTAGCCACTAGGGGGCATTAAATAAATAAAAAAAGGATAGAGTTCCACACGTGTCCAGCAGAGGGCACTGACATAATAAGAGCTCAGGATATGAACAACACATTATATAGCCATGTGGTAAATGGACAGTCTGCCCCAGGGCGGCTGTGGCTTCAATAACAGTTTACCACCACCAAGTGAATGAATAATGACTACTGCACTTTCAGGAACTTGTGACACAGGCTTGTAAAGTGCAATACAAGTGTGAGCCGTTGTCATTAATGAAGCTACAGTCAAGTTGGGCCTTTGATCAAATCACAGCTGATTATTATTCATTTATTGGAAACATTTTCTCTATTATATGTGGCCCACGACCCGCCGTGGGAGCTGAATTTCGGCCCGCGACCCAAAATGAGTTTGACACCCCTGGTGTAGGGTATGGAAATACGACCAAATACAATTAAGTTTATATTGCATTGAAATGACTTTGGCAGTTGGGCCGTCCCTTTCCCACACTTCTTTGTTTAATTTTGCTGTACTCTTCTATCTAGTCAAATCTCCATCCCAGCAGCCTCCCTCTCATTTTTCACTTTGCCTAATCAAGATGTTTCTTCCGTCCGCACATCCCGCTCACGTAAGTGGCAGATCCGTCGAAGGGTCGTGTCCGTGAATTGACAAACACCGAAAACTCAATATGACAGGCTGCGTAATCAACACACAGACTCACGCTCACATCCATTTACGTAAAAAACGGATTACTTAAACTTGAAGTCTGCTTCCATTTAACCAATCTTCCTCACAGCAGGCTCCGAACAGAAAGATGAACTTGAAATGACAGAGAAGTGACAGGACGAGTAAATCTTATGCATTCTTTTACGCTCATAAAAAAATTACTTCTTTCATTTCTTCTCATCGCGGTTCAGAGCGCCACAGGACATCTTAGCGTGCCAGCAGTTAGGGCCATGTGGCAATGCGAAAATATGTAATCAATAAACAAGGAAACATTATAATGATGCATTTTGCAAAAGTCCCTCATTTTATGAGGCAGTGCATCGAGACCCGGAGCTACAAAGGGCTGGCAGCTGGTGCACATTCAGGTGTAGGCACCGCTTCACCAGCAGCTATAAAACAAAACGCTTATAAAAAAGGGACTTTTGAGATCAGCGACTACGATGAGATGAGGTAATAGGAAGTCCACCACCCACACTTTCTTTAATAAAGCCACTCCCGGCCCGGCCTCTTCCTGCTGAAGGACCTGTGAATAGTAGTTTGATATTCTTTCATGTCTGATCATCAGGCATCTCTGTGCACTGTTCTGCACAGTCATAGCCTCCGAACAGGTGTCACATCACTTCTCCCACAGTCAATGGCTGAGACAGCACAAATGCTGTTACTATGGGGTTATAGTCTTTTAAGGATGCACACAACCAATTTGCATTTTCTTCTTAGTTAAAGTGGCCGTTGTCTCTGCAGGAATCCTCGTTAAAGCCGACTGATACATGGCAAGGACACAAAGGTCAGAGCGACGTCTGTTGTGCAAACCATTACAGGCAGGTACTGTATGTTAAGCACTTTATAGTTTATTCAACACACTCAATTTCCACTGGGTCCATTGTGCTGCACAATGTTAAGGAGGACACAGCTGTGTGGGTGGGTGGTCGAGCTCGGCTTTATTAGCTTTGTAAAAATATGGTGACTCCTGAAAACGGGCTAAGCTCGTGCAATGTACACACAGATCCGAGGCTATGTGTGTTGCTGCCTGTTCTGACGTCCTAATTAAGAGTCGGCCTGGTCAGAGCCTTCACCACTGTTTTATGATGAGTGGTGCTGTTGAAATGCCTTTAATGAGCAATTTCAACAACATAAAACAATAAATGATTAGGTTTTATTGTTAAAACACCGGCTTATTTTAATGATGATTGTGCACTTGACCCCAGTGCGACCATTCCACCATTTTTGTCTTAGCTTTAAAAGTGTCTCTCGAGTAATGTTGACAATTGTGAACTGTCACACGTAGTTTTCATCACAGCTCTTAAGGATATCCAGGAGTGTGCATTCTCTCTCATGTTGCCATTTGTTTTTCACATTGTTTTAGTCAAAATGAAAAAGCAGAACACAATATGACCTGCTTCTCACCCAACTCTAAAACAAATATATTTTTCCCACAAAATAAACTAATACAAATCATTAAAAAAAACTCTAACAGGAAACATGGTTGTATTTACTTGATAAACAATATTGAAACTTGAAACTGAAAATGCATATATTATTATCTCAATTATTTGTAACCTAAGACCACGTTATTACTGTTCAAACTCAGGCATACCCGCTTCGTTTCAGCACCGCTATGTTTTGCCATGTTATTTTGTGCAGTACAAGAAAATCCTCGTCATAGGTCGTACAACGCCATGTCTCCAGCTGGGTCACTTATGAGGCTCACCTGTTAACCTCCAACAGGCCAGGTCTTCGGTTTTTCTGGAGATATTCCAAACATACCCTCCCTGCTATTGTCTGTGAGTGATCTGGATTAGAACCTCAAAAGACAAGTAAACATTCTGTCCCGTCCTGACGGGCCTTTGAAGTCTGACATACAGGCTTAAATAATGACCTATTTGCTCAAATGTGATTCCATCTCGGGGGCCCAGGATAACAGCTCCGTCATCTGTTTTATATAGAATATTCTAACTGCAACTTCCTTGAATTATGAACATTTGAAAAGCGATATCTTGAAATGGGCTATAGTTCCCAGAAACTCCCGCAGCTTATCTTACAACTCTCGGTTTCGTTTGTTAGATTCTCAAGACACTCACAGGTTCTTCTTGTCACAAACTGGCTTCGTTCCCAGATCCTCAACATCTACCAACTGTTTAAATTCCTCATTACATTTTTTTTTCTTCCAAAATCCTATTACGAAAAAAAATTGCATTGATGCTTTTGGCGCTGGACTATAGTAGCCAGTGCTTGCCATTTAATGGTAGAGCTCTGGTCTCAATCAAACAGTGGACATCTGGATTGCATCTCCACAGCACTCCCTGTACAATCAAAAACACTGAATCTGGGCTCACCAACAGAAAATGTAGGTGCAACATGTCCAGAGTCCAACTCAGACCCGAGGCGAGGAAGTAAAACTGAAGAACAAACCAGAAACTAACAAATACATGTATAATTTCAAAGAAGATCAAGGGGGAGATTTAACAGGATGCAAGTCTATAGTAGAAGTCCGTAAGATTGGAAAGGTCATTCTATTTAATTTGTATTACATTTAGACTTTCTCTTTAAAACCCTGTGATGAGACAGAAACTGTGTGGACAGGTAGACCACTTAGGAGCCTATAAAGCGTAAGGTTTATATGGGTGGACATTATAACAGACTCATCTAATCTAAGCGCACATTAAGAAACTTATTCCACGTCACCTCACTAATCACCACTGGTTGCCTCTTTGCGACACTTTAATCACCCCTTTTTAGTAACTTTTGGAGCTCGACGAGTTGCTTTCCGTCTCCTCACACATCATTTTGCTTTGTACTGGGGCCTCAGAGGTCACAAACATGCACAAACAAGGGACGTTTGCAAGAGCATTTGGTCCCAGTCAACACCAGCTAAGCGTGACGTTCACTTGTTCTGCTGCAGGATTTCAGTTGGTGATAAAATGACGACTTTTTTCCCCCTAATTAAACAGCACAAACATCAAACATTAAAACTGTCTACAGACTGGGATATCAATAGTTTTATTACTAGTCCTACTTCTTTTTTTAATGTGCAGTCTTAAATTGGACGCCATACATATAATTAAAGTGTCAAAAAAACCTGCTAAGTTCACAACAATAATACCTTCCTCTGCTGTTAATATCGTTTGCAGTGAAAGATCCATTGTCTCGAGTTTGTGGACGAGTGCGAGCAGGACTCGGGACTTTCTATATTTGTGGGGAATGTGAGATCAATGATGTTCAGTTTCGGGGGGCAATCTTATGTGCCCACATGCACAGTCATTAGCACAGCTAATTATAGCATAACCTTGAGTTTATCATTCCTGCTGAAGATGGTAATGCATGAATGGGATGCCAATCTGTGTATGTAAAGTAAAACGGCAGCTCAGGAACATGCAATTATCCTGACAAAAGCAAGAATTTTATTTCCTGAGATGATGCATAGTTACAAGACCACAACACACTAAAATAATAATTTCATTACTTGCGCTCGTGTGGTTACTATGCAGGTAGGCAAAAGGCATTTTTTTTACTCCAACAAATTATTTCTGGGTTTTACAAAGATTATTGCTACTATCATTTCTACTATTATTTAATTAACTCATCAACATTCAGAAACTAGTTTATTCAGACGCCTGACACAGTGTGGTCTTTCTATCCCAGGTTTCCTGCACTATACATAACAATACACCAGTGCGTATGTGCATGGAAATTGTGGTAAAATAAAAGACGCAAGCGGCTCCTGTTACTTACTCTCTCTCCTTCTCTGTGAGTCTGTCAGTGATGGTGTCTTTGATGGAGGAGCGTGAGCCTTTGTGGATCACTGGATACCGAAGAGGGATCTGAAGGAAGCAGGAGATCATCAGCACCAAGTGCGAAGTGTATCCCAGGGCAACGGCCACGCTCCCATCATCTTTAGCTGGAAAACAATGCAAAGCTTTGTTTGCACTTGCTGCAAATACAGTTCTTTGGTGGAAACAGTTTACACATGTGGGTAGTAAGAAACAAAGTTGACAAAAATATCAGATTAACGATAGCAAAGTATGACTGGGACAATTTATATATTTTGAAATTCCTCTTTGTCGTCGTAAAAATGTTTTGAAAATCCAAATCACAATGTTCTGATGTACGGCTTTCACAGTCAAAAGCCAAAAGTGATCTCGAATTCTGCCGGGACAGGAGTGTGCTTTACTGGGACACATATTTCAAAGGCTTGTGATGGCGTCAGTGTAACTGGGGGACAGTTTTTCAGTTTGTTTTTTTGTTGCCGTCAACGTTTCAGCAGCGCTATGTTTTGCCATGTTATTTTGTGCAGTACAAGAAAATCCTCGTCATAGGTCGTACAACGCCATGTCTCCAGCTGGGTCACTTATGAGGCTCACCTGTTAACCTCCAACAGGCCAGGTCTTCGACTTTTCTGGTAATATTGCAAACATAACCTTCCTGTTATTGTCTGTGAGTGATCTGGATTATAACCTCAAAAGACAAGTAAACATTCTGTCCCGTCCTGACGGGCCTTTGAAGTCTGACATACAGGCTTAAATAATGACCTATTTGCTCAAATGTGATTCAGTCTCGGGGGCCCAGGATAACGGCTCCGTCATCTGTTTTATATAGAATATTCTAACTGCAACTTCCTTGAATAAATAATATTGAAATATATTTCAAAGGCTTGTGATGGTGTCAGTATAACTGTTGGACACTAAAGATTGTGCTTTCTTTTACTTTTTAATTATTGAATCACAATAGATCATAACCAAAACAAGTTGCATTGTAAAACAACTTGTCTAGGACCCTCTGTACGGTGACAAAAGCGCATCGTCCCATCCCCTCAAAGGGGATGAAATTAAACTATAGCAGACATCCAGCTCAATGCATGAGTATCAGAGAACATAGTGAGAGGAACACTGGGTGTAGTAATGATGAATTCAAATATGTGCTTAAAAAGCAAAGGCATGTGATCCAAGTATCCAAAAAAAAGCATAAATGTCTTTTAGGTTGGAAAACGTGACGCCTGGGGGAATGTTTCTGTAAAAGCACAAATAGGAAGAAAAGTTTAGTAGTCAACAGACTATGTGGTTTAACATTCTCCAGCACCAGCGGGACACTGCTTGAGGCTGAGATTTAAAGCTATCATGGTTTTTCTCCTAATGTGTTGAAATAACACACCATGGCAGACGGGAAGCACAGCTGACTTTCAAGACACAGTATTTCATCCTGATGCATTTCAGTTCATACCATAAGAAAATCATGCCTCGTCTTCCTATAGTAGCATAGTATGGCTCTAATATAAGGTCAACAAAGGGACGTTTGTCCAACACCGCAGGGTGCAACTGAAGACTACACATGCCTTGTCAAAGGAAGCTGATAAGAGAAGCCAAGTTAAATGTAGAAGCCTGATGGACTTGGGGACAATACCACTCTGACCTTAGAGGGATTAGGATCCAGCTACCCCTAACCCTGACTTTTTGTGAGAAAAAATCACCCTCGAGGATGTTTTAAACTCTCTTTGACACCAGTGGAGACAATTCAGGACTAGATTAGGGCCACCACTGTGTATCTAGACCTCACACAACTCATGCTGCAAGTAATTTTTGAAACAACAGCAGATACACCACTCCCTGAGAGTGGAAGTGAAATTGTGGAAATACATGATTCAAGCAGCCGATGTTCTGAAAGCTATGAGTTCTTAAAGGACATTGACAGGTGAGATGTGAGCAGTTTCAAAGCTGCATGAATTACACCTCAAACCCCAAGTCTCGCTGGCAATGAGAAAACAAAGCCCACATCAACCTCAAAGCCCTTACAGCGAATTTTGTAATTTTTAAGACGAAATGGCTTATGGCACTTATGGTGATCACATGAATAAAGCTAAATGTTCATAAAATGTATAAATGAAAAATCAACGCCATCACAGGAACAAACTCACCCTAAACATGGCCATCTATAGTGTTAATATTGTCTGTTATGTTTTGTTATGTTTGACGCTACGCTGATTTGACAATGGAAAACTCTTCTGATCAGTAAAGATCATAAAGGTTACCTTGAAAATCCTCTGAGTTGGGCAGCTTCACTCCACAGATGACATAATCCGTCTGGTTTGTCTGTGGATTCAGGTTTTGGAGACTTGTTATCAATGAGCTGATGTCGGTGACCAGATACTACTGACAAAACAAAGAAATACTGCCATTATGATGAACACACTTTTTACTTACCACATCAATGGGGTAAATATATGAAAGCTCAGAGAGAAGTTGACGACAACGGAAAGTGAGCTGGGCATTCGACTTGAGCAGCTGTTCTCTGCAAACACAACAGAAACACAGTGAAAAACAGATAAAATTATGTTTATGATCATATCTATATTTTGGATCCTGTAAAAAGATGTTTTATTGTTAAAGCAGTTGTTAATTGCCTGTTTGTGGCATCTCCTGGTCCTGCTTTGGTTTAGTCTTGGTGATGGTCAGGTACGACTTCACCTCTTGGGGTAAAGCTATTTGGCATTTTAAGACGGCATACCACTGTCTACTAAGGAAACACTAATTAGACAACGATTTTTTATTCTAAAATGATGTTGCTGTAATATTGCAACATTGTGCAAGATAAATAATTTGATGCTGAATTGACTTGAAGTTACATCGAAGTGTTGTGTATGCAAACATAAATCAACACTTAATTGCAGGTTTCTACAGACCTTTTGGCAGTGCATTCCTTCTGCAGCTTGGTGAGCGATTCTTTCTCGAGCTTCAGAGTGTCGTGTTGAGCTGAAAAAATCTCCTCTGAAACGAGAACAGGAAATTTTACTGGTAACAGCCACGAGACTTGTATTTAGCGCCTGCCATCGTCCATTCAGGCAGGTCTTTTGATGACACCATCAATTATTTCCTTTGACACAACAAAAAACAACAACATATGTCTAGAGATTACAGGATCCTCCAGACGAGGTAAATATAGAGCTGGGAATGAAATAATATCAGATACAGCAACAGTGATGATACAGCAGAGGGAAGTTGTCAAACCACAAAACAGTCAAGTTCATGAGAAACCAGTGTAGCATAAAACGGAAGGGAATCAGACATCATTTAGGATTACGCTGTAAAAGAACAAAAACAGATTGCTACAGTATCACAAAACATCATCAGAAATTGAAGCCTGATGTTGGTGAAAGATGAGTGAATTTGACTCTTATTGGAAAGAAAATCAGCCAAATTCTTTTTCAATTTGTTTTTAATCCAACTCTAAAAATTACATAAGTATTTATTGACTTTTACCAAAAAAGGAATTATCTTCATAATGAAATAAGTCTTGTTTGTTTGACAGCTCCTGCACACGGGTTAAAAACATGGAGACTGATGATCAGGTGGGACAGCGTTTGTTTAAACAGGCCTCAAAAGAAACATGGAGGACTAAAGACACACAAACCTCAGCTGTGAGTGCCCGGACTCACAAGTGCTCATATTGTGACTGTAAACACTGGTAATGAGCCGTCCCCTGCAGCGGTCGACACAGCCACCAGTGACATAACAGTATGATATTAGTTAAACTAGTGGTTCCTAGTGGAGATCAGGGCCTCCTAGTGGGCTGCACAGGCTTTGCAAAAGGGTCTGAAAGGTTGTTTAATCACCAATCAAGGATATAATAATTTGTAAAACACCATGTTGAAACAATAAGTAAAATATATTTTATTTCCACAGCTTGTTGCACCGTGTGTATCCAACAGGCTGCTCAAGTTTTAACTACTTTTATTTTGATTTGCTTTAAAGTGACCTGGTATCTACAGACCATGTTTCTATTCCGGCAAATAGAGGCACAAACAGTCATCTCCATCAGATTAAGCCCAAATGCAGATCAGAGCTCAGACAGGCCATACATCAGTCAGAAGTGATGACAAGAAAACATATTTTAACAGTAAAGGTGTGGGCCTCCACTACACTCTTGCTTTCATGTTGTGCCCAGGTCTGCCCTATCTGTTCTGCCGATCCATCTCTTCATGCTTTCATCCTGAAGCTAACCCATTCCAGGACCATCAGGGGCTGGAGAGAAAACCCTCATGGTATGGTGCATTACGTGCAGTGCTTGAGCACCTGCTGTGTCAGGACTTTATCTTGTGCTCTGCAGAGGCTTTGGAGAGACTTCTGAAACATGTGCAGCGGTAAACAACATGTATTCATCTTCAGGAAGTGAACACATCTCATCACCTATTTTTATTGCATAGGGACAAACAAGAGCATATCTTTAATTAATATGCAAACGTATCGTAAAGGAATTGTATTTATTAAAGGCACTGTACCTGATCTTTTTTTGTTCTAGTAGTGGAACAAAGCATTTTTTGTCCTCCCTAGTGTATTGTAGTAATGTGGGGAAAAACACTGTGCATCTAATTATAAAGCATTTGTATCGGCATCATGAATCTACAGGCAAGTTTTCTAGCATTTCTGTGAAAGTGACTCTAAAAAGCTTGCTGAAGCTCCCCCGAAGAATTGGAACATGGAACTGATTCATGACACACCTTTCATACAAACCTAAGCTCAAACAAAAAGATACATTTTTTTTCCAGTAACATTTAATGACAAAAATCTCCCATTGTCTCATCCAAACTCCAATTTCACTTAAGTTTTGATTATTACCCATCCCTATGAGGCACTAATTACTGAGTTGGACATCACTTTCAACCTCTTGGCCTAAGTCAAAATGGCAGCCAGCTGAAGAACGCAGAAGCACAAACCTGTTGCTAACGATGATGGCTTTAACATGAGACCCGTGCTCGGAGGTGACAAAAGCTTCACGGTCCCGTCCTGCAGAGCACTGTATTTCCTAAACCTTTGAACGTCAACCACTGACATTTATTGGCCGGCCGACTTGGCTGTGTTACAGAGCGCGAGAATAACTACCGTTACTAAGTACAATAAACGCCGTTCACAGCACTGATTTATGTGTCTGCTTGAGGTAAAGGAGGGAAATTAGTGAAGGAGGAAATTTTGACAGGACTGTGACCCCACAAAAGTCCAGTCCATTCATCTTACAGGAACAAAGGGTGAACGTGGATGACACTGTTCTCCAAAGTTGTATGAAAACCTAGAAATACACAGCAAAAAAACAACAACCCTGACACGCTCACCTGACTGGGCTGCAGGAGTAGATCGAGCTGAAGACCATAAGGCCAGGTACACACAAGATCCCATGAGCGTGACGATGGGTGTAGACGGACGGTGCATATGGGCTCTCCTTTGGGGATTTGCGGCATAGCAATGTACTTAGACCAGCTATTAAAACGTCAATAAAAGGCAGAGAGAAACCTGCATCCAATACACCAAGGAATGTGTGAAAAATATAGCCTGGCAGTTTAGTCTTTTCCACTGTATTCTAAATGGAGAAAGCCCGTCTGGAATCACTGCTGAGGTGCTTGATTTACACAAATCAGAGCCAAGAGGCGGTTCAGAGACGCAATATTAGATTTTCAAAAAGAGCCAAGATGGCAGCTGCCTAAGATCAACTATTTGCTGCAACCTTTGCTTCCGTTTTGAATAAAGCAACTAGCAGCTATAAAAAAATACATGCCATGCTACCGAACTACCAGTCTGTCGTATTGAAGGAGATAAGTCCCTTCAGCAAAGATCCTCCAAGATGATTCTGAGAAACTGGATTGCCCACAACGAAGATCCAAATACATGTTTAAAAACGTCTAAAATATGGTCTCTTCCTTTAAAATTTTAAAGGGATGCCACCAAAGGCCTCCCCGTTAGGCCTATAATGATATGCAACTTGTAAAAGCGGTACATGATCATCAACTAGACGTTCGGCCCTGGCAAAAAAAAATCAGCCCATGTCCCATCCTGTGTGTACCTGTACTCACTAACCTGTAGCAAAAGTTCAAAAGCTCCAGAATACACTTTTTACTGCAGAAAATGTATAATTGAACAAGAAACACAGCGTGCAATGAGCAGGCTTTGGGAGTTTATAGAAAAATAAAGATTCACTGAGTTATGTCGCTTCTTTTCATGATGATTAAGCAAGTGGGTTTAACCAGCTTGAAATTATCGTCTGGATTGTGCATTTTTATATTTAGTATTTATTGGATTGACTGCACCAATGCATGGTCGGATGAGAAAGTACTACCCCCTGGGATGAAAAAGTTCCTCCAAAAGCAGCCCTGGCAAAAAGTGATCAAAAGGGAGTCGCAAAAGGTTCCTGTGGTGGGAAAACACAAATGGCACAACCCTTTTCTGTCCTCAACAATCTGCTGATTGTCTCTCCCCAATTATTTACCCTCTTTTATTCTGTGCCGTCTTGTCTATGGGTCAAAAAGACCTAAAGTCAAGACACAGGTTTAGGAAACATATGCAGTAAAATTAAACAATATGGAGAGCAGAGCAGAAGACAAAAGCATCCACATCGCCTCTGAGCCTGGGGACACAGCCCTGTTCTGCTTCAGCATTTCTAATCCGCTACCTCCTGTACCCGTCCTGTCTGGAGCACGGCTCAGTGGGATGTGGAAGTGCAGTATAGTCTTGGCAGCAGACAGCGTGGTGACATGTAAAGAGCACGAGGATTAACAGTCCTGTTTCAGGGTCACAGTACAAAGGAACCTTGACCCTTATTATGGCTGTTTCTTTTCTCAACTGTGTTTGTGCATCTGATTTTCAGAAAGTACAACTTCTATCACTGAGTGACTGAGATCCTTCTTTTAGTCAAATACCAAGGCTTGTTTGTGCGAATGAAGCCTTTGAAAGCCACAAAGAAGAAGATCTCATTAGTGTACCCAGGTAACAGGACACTTGGGAATGTTGAGTTTACAAACAGAAACAAAAAAAACAAATCATATTATCTACACTGTAACATAGACAAAGAATCAATTGCTTAATGTGGTGTTTTCATGTTGGGGCCTCGTGCTGCTTGTCTGGTCGGTTTAGTCCATCTTAGTCCAGTTGTGAAGTCTAGTCGAGGGGTTTCTACTTTGTTAAGATTCAGAAAACTGTTCTTTTACAGTCAGTGAACTTGAAAATTAGCCTCAGCTCTTTACCTTTTTTCTGAAGCTGTGCTCTTTCTTTCTGCCGCAGGTCCGTTTCCCGGCCCAGAGCCTTGGTCTGTCGCTCCAGTTCACTGCGCAGAACAGCGAGGCGCAGCTGCATACATTCTCTCTCCTTTTTCTGCAGACACAAAAATGTATAGAGTGTTTATTACTTCTCATAAAGACACCCAAATTTTCATGGGCCTTATGTAAAAGAAGTTATGCTTTTACAGACTGATCCCACAGCGCATTGATTTCATACATATCTACAATGCAAGCACTCACCACCTGTATCCTCAATCCATTGTCAACAAATATAACAAGAAAGATGGAGAACATGTGAGCTACTCAAAACATCTCCTGAACCCTGAGATTACTGTAACTGCTGATAAGCTAAAGTAATGAGTCCATGTCATGGGAATGGCAGTCTGCATGTTCCTATATGGAGGCCTGGACATTGGCTGCTCCAGTTTGTGTGTCTTTGTAAATTAGAAACTAAACTGTAAATAGACAGCATCTTATACGTGTAATAATTAACAACATTTATTCTAATTTCTCAAATTCACTAAACAGTGGACACGCACATTAAGTCTGTCCTCCAAACATGAGGGCTCCTGACCAAAATACTGTCACTAAACTGTAGATATCGCAGTGGCATTGTAATATCGATCAAATACAGACCCACGTGGCTCTTTGCTAAAGTCTTGAGGTGCAGTAACATGCCATGACAAATGTAGAAGTACAGAGATGTGCGTCAGAGCTTTGTAGCTAAAAGCGTGAGGGTAATCTGTGTGAGGGAGAAGGCTGATACAGCCTTCATCTCTCCAGTGCATCACACCCTTATGCTTGCATGTTAACCACCACTGGCTTTGGCACGAACCAGGAGCCTCCTACACTTTCACTGAAGACTGTGGCCCAGTTGACATGTGGGTCAGAAGAGTACAAGTGTGTAGGGGCCTGTAGCCCAGCGCAAGAGCCCGTCTGACTGAAAGGACATCAAACAGCAGAGGGTCAGCTGAGTAAATAAGCAGCCAGTCTGGGGGGCAGCCGGTAAGCAGCAGATGAATGGCACAGAGTGGGTGAGAGGGCTCTGTGCTGGGCCTGGTGGCCTCCAGAGTGTCCTGCTTTGATCCTACAACACAGAGAGGAGAGAGGCTGCTCCAGAACAGAAAAAAGCCTTACAATGGTCACACAATGCTGCCATCTCTTCAAGGGTCCACACTGCAGAGAACTTATAGAAAGGTAAAGGACGAGGATTATGTGATTTATTATCTGATGGGAGCCTTGAAAAGATTTCAAAGAATCTTTTACTGGGAGGAAATATCTTTTTCAAAAGAGTCTTTTGTGGTAGAAGAATGTTTTTGTGCAAAGTGCACAGAGGCCTCAGAAGAGTTATAGAAGAGCGGTAAAACATTTGTATCAAAAGCTGACAGAAATAGCTAATCAACATAATGGAAATAAACCTGAAGACTGACACACAAAGCCTGGGTATGTGTTGTGTGTGAAGTGAAGTCTACATGGAGGATCAAATGCACCACGTCACCAACTCTGGCTTTATTACAACACAGAGAGAGGGGCCTTTCGAAAGGGTGATGACAATAAACACAATGTCGAACCTGGATCACTCAAGACTGCCATGTTGCTCATATTATGGCCATAGATTTCTTTTTTTGTAAACTTTTTGCTTACCCGCTCAGTGCAAGATGCCGTCGTCCTCAACTTCTCTTCAATCTCCTTCCCGATCTTCTGCACCGTCACTTGCGTCTGCTTGATGGCCCTTTGAGCCGTGTGAAGCCTTCAAAAGAACAGCAGCCAAGTTAATGTCCACAGCATAAAAAAATACATTATGTTTTGAATAGCTCTCTAAACCCACTGGTGCGCTAAATTTAAACATATGTATTCAAACTACTCAAATGAAAAGGAAAACATCAGTATTTATATCAACCAGATGCTTTTACTCTCATAAGTTGGTGACTGTGGTACACAAAGAGTGGGAGCGACTGGGTCAAGCCGGGGCGATGAGAAACGGCTTTACCTGTGGAATGCACCTAATTCAGGCAGTTCCAACACAATTACCTCTTTTCCTCAACTTAAAAAAATTAAAAATGACAGAGATACTTTATATTTTGGACAAACTCTTAAGTGACATCAGGGTAAATGTGTTTTGTTTCAACTGTTTTGGTCGAAGTGAAAGGAGAATCTGATAGGGCCTTTCCCCAGGTGAACACTTTTATCTCTCTTCATGCATGTCTGTCATCTTATCATTTCCCAGGTCCTGGCAAACGCTCTGCTCATCAAGGGGAACTCAGATCTGGATGTTTGGGACGTAAACACATTGTCCTACAGATGCCATCATTGTCACTGAGTCTATTGCATGGCCAAGAGACAGGTTTTATTCCCAGGAAGTTATGACTTAGACTAATAACTAATAAAGGATCTACAATTTTTATCAGGAAAGAAGAACAAATACTGACTCCACAAGATGTTGCACGGCGTGAGAAATTAGTTCAACCTAATAATGATATACGCATGGAACAATTCAACGCAATATTACAGCAGTCTTCCATCACTTTCATATACAGCTTGCTTATTTTATCTTTAAATAAATATTTACAGCCCGATTTGGGTCACCAGCCACAGTCTGCGTTGAATAACACTGAGCCAGCATGTGTGCCATCTGGCTTACAGAGATAATATAAAGGTACGAGAGCCAAAAAAGACAAGACAGCACACAAACATGTGCAGCTGGAAAGCCAAGGTCATACATCTGCACATGAGCTTGACCCAGTCACTCTAATTTTGTAAATTTTGTTCCGAACGCCACAAAAAACTACACACTATTAATGTTTTTATCTCAAAGGCTGTAGGCGGTGCTGTGCAGTGTATCTGAATGCATGATCTTCAAACAGCTAAGGAAGTGACACAAAAGATGATCCAAACTTAGAACAGGAATACAATTGTTTTGAGAGTGCTGAGTTACGGTTAATTGCCTCCACACAAGTTACAAATTATGAACAGAATAACAAAGCTACAGCGCAGACAGCTATGCGCTCATACTCCGCTTCTACTTTATAAAAGGTTGAAAAAAACAAAACATGTGCTTCCTCATAAAAAAAAGAAAGGCATTAAGGCCCGACTGATGCATTACACGGTGAAACAAGGGTGAAAATATTACCGGTAATCTAATGTGAAATGAAGTGTCCGACAGAAGGAATTTAAGTTGAAAGTTTACTGAAACAGGCCTCGAGTCTAAGAACAAAAACAATACTTCATAAAGTCGGTACATGGGAGCCCTTTGTGTTTTGTGCCAATCCACACTAGACACGTGAAATGCAAACAAAAGCATCTACATCCGCACTTATCTGTGCAAGTGAGTGAAAGCTTAGGTGTTAAGCCCACTGCTGGTAAGCCCCCAAAGACATTGATCTAGCAGCCTGCGAACCAACAGGTGAACCCACCTCTGCAGCAAGGTATTCTGGTTTATAAACCCCAGAGGGCATGAGAAATCCCACCAAGAGCTCAGATTTGAGCTCGAGTACTGCTTCTGTTGACACTCACTGTACAGTCTGTACATGGAGGTCGTGCCAATCAAGTGGAAAATTGTTTTGCTCTCAGCATATGGCTCTTATTCATATCAAACAGTATAGTTTAATAATGGGGTGGGCAAAATGAAAAAAAATATATGTATCATGATCTTCTTAGTGAGTTTAATTTTTTATCATGATTATTGTACAAAAGTATCCTGATAACACAGAGCTGCATTAAATATAAAAGCACTACATCACAGTTTGATAATGTCACCAAACAGACATCCATGGTTTCAGTTTGGTAAGCAGTGATGTCAAAGCGACAACATTGCAACTTCTGTCCAAGTCCAAAAGGCTGTAACTAGCCCGTTAACTATGGGCTGACTTCACATATAGTATGTGAGATCTATCTCATAAGATGCTGAAACACTTCATATGAAGACCAAACCTTAGGCATGAAGGTTAAGGTGTAGTGTATTGAACTTGTAGAGAAATTCGTTCTCTGCATTTGAATGCTGTGAATGGACTGGCCCCTCAGTATATCACGGACCTCATCCAAATTTACCGACCCCCGCGTGCACTGAGGTCTGAGGGCAAGTTCTAGCAAAGACGAAACGTAAAATCATTGTTGGCCCTGAGCTGTGGAACGCTCTACAACTCCATGTCCGAACGGCCCCCACAGTGGAGGGTTTCAAGTCTCATCTTAAGAACTGCTTTTATTCTCAGGCTTTTAACTCAGTGTGAGTTGTGTGGTGCCCTTATTTAGTGTTTTCTTTTATTCAGATTTTATTCTTTAAACATAATGTATTTATTTACTATTTTAATGTATTTTTTTATCATTATTTTTTTTTATTGGTTTTAAACGTTGAATAATCTGTAGATCATAATTTTTCCTTTGCAATACATTTATTTTTATTATTGTTGTTATATTTTATATCGTGGATTGTGGAAGTGGATTGGAGCCACCCTTGAATGCCGCTGGGGCAATCTGTAGGAGCAGTAGGCAAGCTCCACCTCCAGATATGGAGCCAGGCTAACGGTCAGAATCACCTGGCTGGAGGAGCCACCTATTGTACATGTTTTTGGTAGGGGAAACCAGAGCACTCAGAGGAAACACGGGGAAACCTAAATAAAGTTGAATAAAGACGGCAAAATAGCAAACAAACCATGTCTATGAAAAGATCAGGCTGCACAAGTACCGTGGTTCTAACGCAAACATGGTGCTTTTGGAAAACAAGTGTAGTTTATATTGGTTCACACGTGTAATTTTACTCACAGAAATGCAGTGGAGACCTTCATAATACTTCTAATGACAGGATCACTGCCCTATTCTGGATGGCTCTATTTTGGACCATGAAAGTATACACTTATTTTACAGCATAATGAGACCGTGTTTTTAAAGCGGGGTTTCCTAAAGGGAAGCCCTTGTTAGTTTAGAAGTAGTGTTTACATTTTAAACCTGGAGATAATGGAACAGGCCCGTTTGTCACCCGATTCCTACTTTGAGCAGTGACTGCAAGTTAATTCTTTCAAACTCAAGGGATTCCCTGTGTCTGGTTTGTGAAGCTGTGTCTCCTTCTTGTGGACAGTAACTGAACAAAATCTAACTAAGCCAATAGTTCTTTAAATGCTGTCTGCTGTAGAACTTCACAACCACATTGCCTTGTGTTAGGGATGGAAGATATGGCAAAAAAATAATAATTAATCAAGATTTTTACTCATATTGATCAATCCTGAAGAAAAATAAAACATGTTGCTAATTCATGAACTTAAGGCATACCTAATATACAAACCTCAGCTTATGTAAAACAAATGCTTTCCTCCAGTATCATTTAACACACAAAAATCTTCCTTGTTCTCATCCAAACTCCAAAACTAGGAGCCGTGTCTGCCACAGAAATGCCTGTAAACCTGCCGATTATGAAGTTCCAAAACGATAACCAAGATCGACCAAAGTAGAGATTGCGATTTTGATTACATTTCAATTAATTGCCCAGCCCTACCTTCTGTGCTTCCTGAGACATATAAGCAGTCTGCATGAGACTAAAAGCTAATCCTCCTGACTTTAATCTTGTTCTTTGCATTCATAATTCGATTAAATAAATAAATGAATAATATGAATCCAGCTGCACCTAAAACTCTAATGACATTTGGTCAGTAATTGTAATTTAAAAATGAGCAGATCCATTTTACAGTAGCTCTGGAAGTAACTAAGATGGTTAGTTTAGTCTTTGTTTCAATTTTTCATGTGGCGCCATCTGCTGGGGAAATTAAATATTGTGGCAGAATATTTTATTAAAAAGGTGCATTATGCAACAACAAAAAAAGTTGATATTTGTGCGAATTTGACCTTGTAGTGACCCAGCGGCTGTATGAGGGGGCAGCATGGCGCATTTACTTTCGATGACAGTGGTTTCTACAACAGCTGTAGAAATCAGCTGTTTTGTAGGTTTTCTGGTGAGAAGCTCCATCAGCAGTGACCTTCCAAACAATCGATCCTGGACCGTCCTAGAGACCACTGTGATGGAAAGTAAAGACGCCATGCTGACCACTTAAACAGCCGCTGGGTCACTACAAGGTAAAATTCACACAAATATAAACTTCTTTTTTCTACATAAAAAGTTAAAGCATAATGCACCTTTAATAAGGGCTTGATATTCCAAGTAGTATTGTTTAGATGTCATGTTGTTTCATGATATGTGGTTTGGTTTTGGTCCAGTTACCCTATGCAAGTACTAACAATAATCAAAGTACATCTTTAGCAAGAAAGATCATTTACGTTTTAATGATGTACGCTGTGAAGTGGCCTCGGACAAGATGGAACAAAAAAAAACAGATTGGGTACCTGAGCAAAGAGAAGACACTGTAGGAGTTTCTGACCGCGGTCTGCTCGACCTGAAGCAGACTATTCTTCTTTCTTTCCGATGAGTCCTGGAAATCAATCAATTAATCAGTCAATCAATCAACCCGCTTTACAACAGCACCTGCTAAACCAAAGTGCTTTCCATAAGCACAATGTAATCAAAACAATTACCAATGAACACAAGAGTAGTTAGATGATTAATTAAATGATTATATAAAGTCTGTACCTTATGGTCAAAGTCAGCTGCATAGTAGCCATCATTCAGTCCAAATATGATCTCATTTGGATATCGAGACCGAATCTGTGAATAGAAAAAGTGCTCAGAACAAAAATGCTTTAAAACCAAAACACAGGACTTTTAAACATTTGCAGGAGCATTAAGTGCAGCCGTTAACTTTATTTACCTGCTGTCCTGTATATCTAAGACCATCCAAGTTCACTTTCCACTCAATAAGTAGTTGATAATGTTCCTCTTGGCCTCCCCAAATTCGAACCACGAAACACGACACTGAGGTGTCCAATAGGTCCGGCAACATGCCAAAGTCTAAACTTCGCCAAGTGGGATTCTGACAAACACAATTAGACAATGCATTAACACTTAACTAATTAACGCTTTTATTATAACCAATCAACATTACAAAGGAGATCTCTATATTAACATTTTGCATCGTTAGGAAAGTAAGAATGACATTACTTGGAATACACAATGCAAGGACTTACAGTAGGGACTTTAACAGGGAAAATAACAGGAAATTAATGAATGCTACTCAGCAAAACCCAAAAGCAAAGTGGACAGAGCTTAACAGTTGAACATACCACTTCCTGTGTCTACATTGATGACATAAGTTGTGAAACTATTGCCTCAGGGGCCAGAGAACTCCAAACAAAAGGGAAATGCAAAATGTTAAAAAGGTTTAATCGTATTCTCATGGGGTCATAAGAACGTCATTGTGAGATTAATTTGCTGTATACAATCTAGTAAGCAAATATGTAATGGCAGGGGTCAGCACCCTTTTTTACCTTTTTACCTTCTTTTATGTATCAAAAATAGAGAGCGACTCAATGCTTGTATAAATATGACTTAGGTGGAGCTGCAGCCAAGATTACATTTCAACACAATTACAGAAAATGTCTCGACTTTCCACTTTATACTAATACTATATTTACCTAAATGTTTGGAGAGTGTGTTCAACATGTTCAGAATGAGAACATAATAAAAAGTAGAAAGTCTTTGGGGAACTACCTAGAAAGGGCTACTGCTTGGAGATCCCTGTTCTATGTTGCATGTCTGGAGAAATGCTTTTACTTACCAGTGAGTCTCGAATGACTTCACTCTTGTAAAAATCTGAAAGAGAAAAAGCGAGAGAGTGGAGTTTGAATACAGAGATGACTGAAGTGACGTCATTATTCATTATGTTACTTTCAAACCTCTAGAAATGCGGTCTCCAAGACAGAGATGAAGGGTGAAATATGTGTCCAGCAAAGGCGACCCATTCTTGTTGACAATGTTTCGAGCTGCAATGCTCCGGAGATGCCGTAGTCGTCTCTAAATCACAAAAACAATCGTATTGGTGTGAGGTTCTCCTCTGATTACAAAAGCATTATTTGGCCTATGGGCTTTATTATGCAGGGTACAGGGTGAAAGGGGGTAAACAGAGCCATAAGTGCAACAGCCTTAACCACTAGATCATCGGGTACAACGGGCTATTTAATGTTGACTCTATTTCACTTCTCCTCCATAAACTATGTAACACTATGTGACTAAACTATTTAAAACATTACAAATGAACAGAAGCGACACCAATGCCCTGGCAACATCTCTGCAGCAGTTCAGCTAATAGTGGCATGACCTCTTCATGCTCGAAACAAATGAGCGGCTAACTTGTGAGGGGTGATCCGTCATGACAGTCACATGAAAAATGTTTTCACTTGCACATCAACAATGATTGAATACATCAGATACAAATCACAAAGTGCTAAACTGCTTAACATAAAGACGGCGGAACATGTGACTCATAATAAACAGTAATAGTTTCAGATTTTTGACATGCTCTGTTAGCTACAGGTGATCTTAAATGCTATGGTTACACGTTGATGCGAGTCTAAATAAGTTAAAGTATGCATTCTATATTCTGAAGCATACTGCCAATACCATTTCTACCACTCCCTTAAACAGAAGGAGGTCCTTTCGAGAGCAGCCATACTGAGACTAAATCTAAGTCATGGGATTCCCTATAAGATTAACAACTGTGGAAACACAAACACTGATTGTTCCTCTTGGGCCTTTTCGCCCTCCACTGAAACACCAGTGCTCATGAGCGGAGACTGAGATGACATCAAATGTATTCATGGAGGAGAATGTGTATTCAGACCAACACAAAACCTACAGTGAGCTGGACCATTCAACGGATATGCAAAACAAAAGATCCAAGTTGCATTTGACATTGCTGTATAATTTTAGGATTAAAAGGTTTCCATCACTGAGGATTAGCAAGGTGAAAGAAAAATTAACCCGCCAGTGGTCACAAGTTTAAAGCTGTGTATGTACACAATGTAATGTAAAGGCACAGAAAAGGAGACCAAAGGGAGGTGAAACATACATAAATTAAGGTAAAGTAGTTTGAGATTGCACTTTTAGTCCAACTGTTTAGGCTTTACCTCAGATAAGAGAAGAAAAGAAGCTGAACGTGTCTTTCTGACATTTGTAATCGTCAAAATCTCTACAGCACATGGATGTATTTCAGGTTTTCTGTACAACAAAATGTTAAACAGGAAGGCTTTATGTTTCAGTTATTACTAACAAGCCCCACTCAGAGCTGTAGTTATTGCCAGTTAATTAGTGCCACAGGTGCGGCAGGTGATATGACCTGCGTGGAAATGATCAGAGCCACGACATTCACAGAGTATGTTGTATGAATGGGTGTCATCTTTATTGAAAGAATGGCTGTTGGTACAAATGGCCGGAGTAAACAATACTAAAGTGACCAGATTAAAGTGTACAGTGCTAAAATAAAATAAGAACGATAATACTGCTGTATGTGCAGAAACCAAAGTTAGCAATGACATTAGCAACACAACAGCATTAGCTTCTTATATAAAGCCTAATAATATGCTTTATAATCCAACACGCTACTTAAGACGTGCAAGAATTACATTTATATCAAACTGACTACAAGTGCATTCGCTAAAATAACTTTATACGAGAGCTAGCTGTCAAGTAGCATTGCCATGCTAACCTATTAGCTAGTTTGACAGGCCCGTGGGTCCTCAAAGCAGCAAGTTTGTGCACGTGTTTTCCTGGGTATATTTCAAAGTGAATCTGCAGACAAAGGCTCTGACATCTTGTATGTGTACCTGCTGAGATGTGAGCTCCACATGTAAAGCTCGGGAAGAGGATGCTCCAGAGTTGGTGACAGAGGCGGCGGGGATGGAGAGGACCCGGCCGCTGATAGAGTTCATCCTCCTGTCGGCATCTAGCGCAGACTCTTCATTCAACAAAATACGCCATGCTCAGCGCCCTGCAGTCGGTGTAATGTCGCCTGAGCCTGACGTGCAAAATGCTAACAGTTTTTACAGTAGTTTGAGCGCCACAACAGCTGTCAGCTAACCAACGGGACGTAAACAAAGTACAGCTCTTGCGCTACGGCTGACTCGGAAATCCGTCCCGGAAGTGAGGCACTTCAGCGAGGACTCTGATTGGCTCCATGCAGTGCCCATCACGCAACGACACCGCCCATTTATAAAAGTAAGTGTTTCTATTGGTTAATTTATCTGTTTATCTTGTAGGATGGGCGGTATTTATAAAATCTGTCAAACCTGCAGAATTCAAGGAAGTAGCATAGTTCAACGTGACATGCAGGAGATCAGTGAATATCCGGAGTAATTACTTCGATATACATTGTGCAAATTGTAAACCACTTCTAAATATTGGTACAAAATAGTAACTTTACAGCTCATTGCTTCCATGTAATTGTGGTAGCCAGTCAAACATGTTATGTGTTAAACGTACAATCTTTTCGGCATTTCTGTGTCAGTTTCACATTAAAAACAATGTATTTGCTTTTAGCCTGCCATGAAATATTTGGACCTGCAGTGCATTAAATGACCACAAGTGGGCAGTAATGACATGCAGCAAGAGACTCATCCCAGTTTGCTGGGAGGTTCATATTTATTAAGGTCCGTATTGTGTTGCATTCCCGTGTATATAGTCTTTATTTGTATTAAGCACTCAAAGCACATCAGACCACACACACACTTTCTGAAAATATACAAAAGTTTAATTTCAACATTGATGAACAAATGCAATCCAGCATTTTTTTGTATATATATATATATTTTTGCTTGCAGAAACTTCCCACCTGTCGACATAAAGCAGCAAATCCCTCGTTTCTTTGTTTTAATGTCTTACATTATTTTGAGTTTGTGCACATATGACGTCATTTTTATACAAGTATAAACATACTTAAAAACTTTCTCCTTCCAGTGCTTCAATACTTAGCTTTTCACATTTGTTTTATCCTGTGGGTACAACTCATAGGCTACATAATTATCTTCACAGCTTGATCTGCCCAAAATCATCCAAACTGAGACACTTTGGCAAAAGTAATCAACAGTACAAAGTGCATTGTCAGAATAAGCAGATTTTCCCACTTTATATGTAGGTGCAATTAATACTTTATGGCAACATATTTTCACAAGCACATATTGATAAACAAAATCATACAAGGAACACTTGCATAGATCTATGGCACATTTAACATTTTGGTATTACCGTTATGTCTTAAATGTATCTTTGCATTGTTTGTGCTTTTTGTAATGTGAACAGCTTTATATAGATGTGAAAGAAAGTATTTAAAAGCCTTCATGATGTACGTACATTTGAGCTTCATAGAGTGCACTGCATTCTTAAAAAGCTTAGATCCAACTTAGACTTGATGTGGGTCAGAATCTTCTGTGAAGTCTTAAGAAACCCCACGATCCTATTTGACTCCTCGTCTGACAGTATGTGCCACAAGAGCACATTTTCTTGGCAAATAAAGTAGTCACAGACAAAGGAAAATATGGAAGCTATCCTTCGTTCTCATTGGATGTGCAAAACATCACTTTCTTTAAGGCCAAAGCGTGTCTTATACTTGTCAAAAAGGCACAGAAGCGACTTGATATACATTGAATGGTATAAATCTACAATATCCTCAGAAGGATCTTCAATTTTTGGCACAGTGATTGGCTCTCCAACTGTAATGAAGCAGACAATAATAGATTTAGAAATAATAAAGAAGAATTATTTTGCTGTTTGTGTAAAACTTACCTATTGTTGTGATAGGTTTACAATAAGGCACAATTCCCCAAGAGTCACCAAATATGAGGCCACATCCATGAAAAACACAAGGAGCAAAGCCTATCAGTTTCTGTAGCTTCTTCTGGACTGATCTCCACCAGGTCCCTTCTTCAAAGATCACCTGTTTATAGGCATCATTTTCCCCAAAGGAATAGACTGGAACCAGGTCAGACCTGTGGACGATAAAGATATAACAGACATTTTTAACACCCGTCTGGGCTGTAGTAGCAAGCTTTATGCTCTATGACCCTGTGATCTCCCCAATATGTATGCATGTGCCTACATCATTCGCTCTAATTAAACCGAGACGTTGCGTTGCTCCTGTCCTCCAAAGACACAAGCCTCTTCTGTCATGGTTGTGAGGCTACGCGTCAGTCTCCTATACATACCATGCATGAACCTGACCTGGACTCAACTCATTTCAGAGCAATAGTAATCAAGTTTTCATGAGTACAATTCTGCATAACTGAGCGTCTTTTCTAACTAGTAATCTTCTTTAGGGATGGTTCACAGGGTGAACAACCACAAATTATATCTTAATCTTTTTGGATTACCAAAAGACCCAGACAAAGTAGGGCCATGACTGTTTATGTCATACTTTGTTATGGCGCAAATTCCAGAGGGGAGAGAAGTATAGTGCCAGCTCACACGTCTGGGCATTCTACCTTTGCATACAAGACGTTCCATTTATAGAAGATTAGAGGATTTAATCTTAACCTTTTAGTTAGCAGAAATCTAAAGTTTAACCTTATCAGTGAGTTTTAATATCAAATTAATCCAAAATCGGATTTGGATTCGTAGTGTTTTGTCAGAGAAACGTGCATGTCTTGGCAATTTCCCCACTACTCACCCTTTCTGAAGGGCCAACTTGATAAAACCTTTGCGGTTCTTCAGGGTGACAGAATTCATGCCTGGAGCACAATTCAAAGACTCTGCTGCCCCTCCAACTACAATGATAACTGCATTGCCTGTCCCATTACATGACAGCAGGTAGTCAATGGAGTTCTTGTTCACTGGACAGATACCTGAAAAGCCAGATAAAAACAGATTTCTATTGTCAGAATATAGTCAAATTAAAAGTTACAAGCACAATCAATATATTGAAATTATCATATTGGAATCTGGAGTAACACGCTTGTGCATTATCTATCAATACACATCTATAGAGCTTCAGCAAACAATCAGTCAGAACAGCGTATGAGAGTGAATCTGTATAATCAGCAGGTCGATGCAAACAGAAGCTGTTTCAGTTATGCAACAGGACAAAGGTTGTGCTCTAAAGATATAGACTTATCATAATGTTATCAGCACAGTCAGAACCTGAGATGGGACCACCCGTCTCCTCACACACTCACCTCCAGACATCAGGTAGTCTCTAAGAACGGGCAAGCGGAAGTTTCCAGCCAGAGTCGCCAGCGAGGGCTTGATGCCTGGGAATTTTTTGGAGAATCCTGTTGCTTCAGTTCCAAAATTGCAGAAAGCCCCAAAACAGAGAATCCCATGAGGGTGGTAGCCGAAGATGTAGTTTCGACTTGGCGGCAGGTTGTGCGTTTTGATCAGCTGAAAGATATGTTAAATAATATTAGGTGTATTTACGCACTGCATAATTTACAGTGAAGAACCAACAAAGTACATCTTATCAGTTTATCGTGACATGAATTCCTTGTTGAACAGTCCAATAGCACTTTGAACTCGCAGCATTATCTCAGCTCGTCTATAAGCCTACACACACACACTACCTGACCAAAAAAATTTCAAAAAAAATTAAAAAAAATTAAAAAAAAGAAAAAGAAAAAAGAACACACTCTGATATTTGGTTGGACCACCTTTATCTATCTTTTAACACAGAACACATTTGCTTTGGCATGGTTTCAATTAACGTTTGCAATGGCAAAGGATTCAGGGTTGCATTCATTTTTCACCAAGATCTTGTATTGATGATGGGAGAGTGTGACCACTGCGCAACACCTTCTCCAGCACATCCCAAAGATTCTCAATGGGGTTAAAATCTGGACTCTGTGGCGGCCAATCTATCAATAAAAATGATGTCTCATGCTCCCTGAAGCACTCTTTCACAATTCGGACCCCATGAATCCTGGCATTGTCATCTTGTGCCCGTGTTGTTCGGGTTGTTCAGGTTCCGCTGATCTCAAGACCTGACTAACTGCAGAAACCCCAGATCAGAGCAGTTAGTTTTTGGTCAGGCAGTGTATGTATGTTAGTTTGTCTGTTTTTTTTGGCTTGTAAGCTTTATGGGAGAAGACCGCACAGGGTGAAAGGGGTGATGAGCAAGACCAGACATCAAGTGAATTGTCTGACCCAAGACTCGAACCTGCGACACATAGGTCGGTACACTGTTCTATGTACATTGACTACAAGACTACTGGCTGGGCAATTATTAAAAACTGGAACCCCACACAGAATCAGCTGCCGACGTTACAAATCTCAATGCTATAAGCACCAAGATGAAATTCTTGGACCCCAGTAAAGGAGCTCAGTCATTACATAAAAGCTTTTCCTTTCTGGGTCTCCGTTGAATGTGTGTGTGCCTCCACATAACAGTTTTTATAACATGCATAATGCGGAAAAATCCGCGGACTAAAGCGTACTAATTTTTGACAAAAAGATTAGAGTATAATAAGCTTAAAACTCAAAACAGTGGAACTAATTAATTAAATATTCATTTCACTGTTCCCCACCGTTACATTTATACAGTATAAACAATAAAACCTTGGAAGCTGCATCAAGGGAATAAAAAATGAGTGACAGGCACCAGCGTGATCACTAGAACAAATCAATGGCGGGGGCAAAGTCTTTGCAAACAAACTCAAACTCTTTTTCTACATTATAGATACCTTTACTTTAACTTATTGTTGTAGATTATTACTTATAAAATATCAAAATCCAATGTTTGCCAGTTGCTTACAGTCAAGCAGATGGCTCTGTAAACAACAGGATGATAAGAAATCTTGCATTGTCTGACCCTTAGATGGACTCGTCTAGTAATGCAAAGAAAAAACAAACCTGGGATATCAGGGAGGACAAAGTCTAAAATCCTCTCATCACAGTAAAGCATAGCAATCAACGAGGGACAAGGACCGACACGGAGCTCTCAGCTGATACCCAATCCACTTGATAGCTAATCAACCACTGATAAACCATGAGCAAGCTTAAAGGTTCAGCATTGATATATCAAGTGGGAAATCCCTTTCTCTAGTTTAATACATTTTGCAGTTTAAATAGATCACAAAATACAGTTATTGTGTGATTTGTCAACTTACTCTGATCGGGAAGTAGTCTCTAAAGTAGGTCCACACTGTCCAACTCCTCACCCAAGAGGATCTTCTCCCACCTAAAATGAAATCACACACTCAAATTTAGACAGTACCAAATTATTCTTATACGTAAACCCTTTAGTGTAATTGTTATATTTAGTGGCAAATAACCAACTTTCAGTATATTTTTTTATGCAAGAAAGAAGCTGCCATTAAGAAGAAGGGGCAGCGCAGCTCGTGCTTCACTGCAAGAAGGTGTGGAGTTTGCCTGTTCTCCTGTGCCTGTGTAGGTTTCCTCCAGGTGCCCCCGTTTCCCCTACCACTAAAAACATGCAGTGTGCGGACATGCACAGTGTGTCCTGAGGCAGGTGTTTCTGAACATTAGCCTGGAGGTTCATGTGGCTGCCCACTGCTCTTTACTGGTTGCACCAGCGACATTGAAGGATGGGTCAAGTGCAGAGAACACATTTCCCTGCATGGACCAATAAAGTAAAGCTTAAAAGTGAAAAATGTTTTAATTGCCTTGTTTTGGTGTGTTCCAGTCAAAGATGAGCCAGGCGGTGTAAACAGCAGCAATCAACCAGCAGTCGGTGAGGAACATGTACAACAACAGAACAGTGCACACAGCCCCTAAGACAAAGGGCAAGAACATTATTATTAGGCCACTTAAAGATAAATGCACTGCAGTGACATGACCCACTTATGAAGCTAATGAGACTTAACACCAACTCGTGTAGTTTCCTCTCATGCTTCGGCTTATCCCAGTAATAGAGGGGTTCCCAGACACACCAACTCACCGAGAGCCATGAAGCTGAGGACCCACTGCAGCACAGAGATGGCCTGCAGGTGTTTCTCCATCTTGGCGCGGCAGGGCCACAGTGCAGCAGGCACGTCCTGCAGGGCAGAGAGGAAGCTGGAGCCCCTGCCTTGGAAATAAAGTCATGTCAACAATTAGACGACAAGTGGCGAAAAGAGCAGTCACTTTAAAATCAATTACCTCAGATAAGGTGATAAGATTTAGGTTGTGTCCATGCATACAATCCTTGAATACCATCAAGTAAGCATAAATCCTGCTCCCAAGACATGTGTAAGTCTACAGAGCAGCGAGCACACTGACGAACTGCAGTGCAAACGAGGAAAACACCGTCTAATCCTCTCTGTAGGCCAGAAATAACCATCTCCATGTTGGCTCAGGCAAGACCTGCGAACCCAAGACTATCACTGCTTAAGCCTGTTCTACTGACCGGGCAAATTGGCAAAAATTCAATTAGTGAGCACAGGCTTATGATGATCTTAGTGACCTTAGTGGAGTGTGGCCAGTGGATGTCCAGGACAGAAGAAATGGTTAACACAGAGAATAGATGATTAATCTCCATTTGCGGATCTATTTGTTCAGCGCAACCCGGAATTCAAGAACAATCAACAAAAGCACTACAACAACTGCAAATAATGTAAACCAGTCACTGGCAATGTACCACTCATCATGGGATTACAGTACATATTAAGTTTTATGAGCTTTTAACAACAAATAATTAGCCTACCCTGTCATGTGTTTAAGAAACTTTTATTAACACTCAAATACTCAAATACTAACTTAAGGCCCACGTTTTTCCAAGGCTGAGCAAATGTATTTAGTTTGAACTTAATTTGGCATTCCCTTTGTGACTAATCCAAATAAAAAACTCATCACGCTCACGTAAATCAGGCTCGTTTTGAAGTTGCTGAAGGGTTTCTGGACCACAGCTGACTACAAGAAAAAGCTGCAGTTCTCCACAGGTTGACTCTTACCCTTGAGGACGCCAGAGTAGGCAGCCAGAATAGTCTTCATAGCCGCGGCTCCCTCGGTTGGTCTCAGCGATTCCAAAGAAACTCAAGACTTGTGGGCTCTCTACAGCGTGGCGTCCCCCGGCCTACAGCTCCTCATTCATGATTCTGCACCGGGGCCGACGTGCGCTGCATGCATTTAAGCGTTATGACTGGGAGGAGCCACGAGGGCGCAGGCAGGGGAGAGATGCTGCACGAGTGTCCCGCTGCAGGTGAGTGGGGTGGACGCGCGGGGCTGGGACCTCTGGACACGTCTGACCTGCCCTGTGACTGCTTGGTCTTTGAGAGTCAGTTCCGCTGTATTTAAAGGTGGGCGATTGGTCACGTGGTTGGGGAAACACGGAAAACAGGCCTCGGGTGCCAGAATCTCCCTCAGATTCGAGGGCGTAGGTTTGGTGTCAGTATTGGGGGACACTGCACCCCTTAGGTCCATAAGAAACAATGAATAATAAACAACAGAAAATATGAATGTACAATTCTATAGTTTTTGCATTGTTTATTGGTGGATCTGGGTCTAGTAGATACTGTCAATGGTAGAGACAAGCAAATGATGAAATATTACATTAACTTATTTGCTATTAAAATTATTAAAATTGCTAATGGGAAACACTATGTAAAAAAAAATTTTTTTTTATGAGTTTAGTGTCGATTTCCCCTTTAAATCTGGTGGTTCAATTTACCCCAAGACCTGGTTCAAGTTACTCTGCTCCTGGGGTAAAAAGAACATCTTTAAAACCAAACATTCCAGACGTTATTTAAAGACGCAAACAACTAGAAAACATCCCATAATGTATGTAAAAAATACAATTTTGTATGTATTTTATACAGTTTTGACACAATAACCACCGAAGCAAAAAGTGGCTCATTTTACCCCACTCTCCCCTACCTATTTAGCTTAAAACAGTAGGTTTTACTGTTTTACTAGAGGTGGGGAGGGCACCAAAGCATTTTCTCAAATAGAGTAACTTCACAGTGTAATAGGCTACTACTGAGTGAGTCTGAAGTTTGAGGGTTGAAGTAATTACAGAAAATAATACAATTCTGATGTTTCCAAAGAATACACTGTATACAAAAGAAATGAAGATATGATGCAAGAACATTAACATAAACACATAGATTCATTTATGTCAATATGAAGCTTTGGTCTCTTCATATTCACCCACCAGGGAAGACTATGAAATGTTTTACTCGGGTACAAATACTGTATTTATTTTTTACTCAAGTGGAAAGAAGAGTATTGTGATGAAGCCTCCCCGAGAAGAGCAGTTGCCTTAAAAAGTCGTGATGACTATGCTCTAGGTCCATAGTTCATTGCATGAATCTAAAAGACCTTTGTTGTTCACATTCATCTTTCTGGAAATGGTCTCTTCAAATTGTCATCTGCTTTACAGAACCTGCTGTATCTTTCATTATTCTGCATTGTTTTCCTGTCTGAAGACGAGAAACTTGTTTTTGTTATGAAGAAAAAAGAAAGATAAGATAGGATCCAGAGAATCCAGGCCTCTGCACTTTGACCAACACCTTCAAAATAAGTCAATAACATCGTTGCTTTGACCTCGCACAAACACGGGCAGATGTGAAACAATTACAGGAGCTCAAACTGTCAAATAACAAGCCCCCTTTACTACTATACAGGATGAAGATTTGTTGATTTTACTCACAATATATTGATTGGAACTAGACATTTAACTTGCAATAATCGGGTTCATTGTATCTCGGTCTCTATTAGCTTAATCTCTCTGTACATTGTCCCTGATAAAAAGCAGTAAAGAATTACTGCTTGAATTTATGTCTGGGCCACCTCTGGCACTGGACCTGGCAGTCTTATGAAACAGCAGAAACTTGACAGATTTTGTTAGAGTCAACAGTACATTTCTCCAAATTACAAAGTACAGTGTCTAGACCGTGTTGAAATGTTGCTGGGACATTGTCCAGTGATTTCAAAATTTTATTAATGTGGCTGCCAAAGGTCTCTGATTGTGCCATCTATTAAGGTCCAACATTGGATAACAGATGTCAAGGAAACAAGAATATCGTGGGTGACTGCACGTCGGTTGACCTTATGCTTACTGTAGAGCATGGGTGCCCAAAGTACGACCCTCAGACCTATTTGGTGGCCTTTTTAAAAAAAAATAATGCACACTTTACTGATTTTCTTCTTAAGCAGATACCAAAACAAGTATACACAAAACACCACGCCAACCTTTTATTGTTACACCAACACATTATGGTGTAGTCAGCCAGTTGGTAAAAGCGGACCAAGTACAGTCATATTGATGTAGCTTTTGTAAAGTGTCTCATAGGATTCCAGTTTGGCCAATGTTGATAAATACTCCTCATAGGGTGGAGATAGTTTTTTCATCCAATGTCTTAACAGAATCTGTTTTGCTGTTGTGAGAGTGAGTATAATCAATTTCCTTTCAAAGGATAAAATCTGGAAGTTCTGTGGTTAAACCCAAAATGGAAGGTTTTGCAGGGATGTTAAATCTCAAATAAAAAAATAAAAACAAATATTTTGAGAAAGAGCCTAAATAAAGGTGCTGGCCTTTTTAAACCTCTGCTAAATGCACAAAGTTGAACTTTTCACTGCATTGTCAACTGGTCACTGGCACTCTGTATTCACTTCAATATGCGACCCCCTGTAGAGTCTTATAACCAGAGGGTTGGCTGTGTCTGTAGGTGAGACACTTCACCGAACTCGCCTGTGTATGAATGTGTCAGAGTGAGTGGTTGGTGAGGGTATGGAGTGAACAAATAATGCAATGTAATGTGAGGGCAATAAAAAAACAAAACATTATTATCCAATGAACATATAACTCTCATTGAAAAATACAGAACTTTCATTTAATTGTCATATTACAGAGGTGTGTTACATGGTGTTCATTTTCTTTGAAGTATAAATCGATATGAGATGTTACTGTTCTTCATTGTTACGTGAGTCCATTTAGACAAAGTTTAGATGTGTGTCCTTGTCCACGCCGTGATCAGCTTTGTGCTCCTCGAAGAGATTGCTGAGTTCATCCATGTAATGCTGGTGGAGGGCATCGAGTTCTTCTAAAGTTGGCTTTGGGTTCTTCTCCACTCGGATGGGTCGCCCAACTGCAAAGGTGACAGGACAATACACTCAGAGTCAGTTTGCTTCATCATTTGCAATATGCTGCATCCGATGCCAAACGATGTGGGTTTATCTACAGCATGATGAAAGCGAATGTAATGGCTGTGTGTCAAAGTGGATAGTGCCAAAATCAACACAGCTTTTTATGGAGAGAAGTGAAAATTTATGGGTATGAAACAAAAAAATGTCTTTGATGTCCACTCACCTACTGTGTGGATGGGTTTTCTGTAAGGCAAGAGGCCAAAGGAGTATTGGAAAACGCCACGGGCATGGAAAAGAGGGAGAGAAATTCCCATGATGCCTTGCAGCTTTTCTTGTGTCCAGCGAAGCCATGTCCCCCTTGGGTTTCCCACTTGATCAAACACTTCATTTTCCCCAAATGAGAAGACAGGCACCAGATGAGCCCTAAGAAAAAGCAACAGTGTTAAATTGAATGCCCGTAAATGCGAATGTTCTGTACTATGCGTTTATTTCTTTCTACAACGATCTTACAACAGACTATGTGCTTTCCCAAGAATTGCCACGGGAATCACTGAATAAACCTCTGTTTCACTTCAGCCACAAGAACCTTTAAATAAATCGTTAGACAGCATCATTTCGAGAGTCACAAGAGTCTGGAGAATTAGCTGTAGTTAATTGAGAATTTGCTCCTTCCCCTGGGGCCCTGTGCTCTCACCCATGCTCCATGGCCATTTTGATGAAGCCTTTCTTCTTAGCCAGAAGTACATTGAAAGTCCCAGGATGTGCGTCAAGAGCCTCTGGAGCCCCACCAACTGCTATTACAACAGCCGTCCCACCACGGCGGCGGCGTTGGAGCGGGTAACTGGCACTCTCTTTGTCAGATGGGATCAGTCCTGGGATGATGAAACAGTAGAGTGAGAATAGTTTGAAGGTCATGTCAGTTTAACACATGTGTCCCACCTGCACACATGATATAGTCCCTGAAGAAAGGAGATCTGAACCAGAGAGGCAGCATGAGCATGTGGGTTGTGATCCCAGGAAAGAGCTGCCTGAAGCCTGTGGTGTACACGCAGAAGTTGGTGAAGGCTCCGGCCACCAGCACTCCATGAGGGTGAAATCCCATCACATAGTTGTTGTTTGGGTTCAGGTCTGCTGTTTTCACCAACTGTCATAAAACAAAGGGTTGTGATGACTGATTATGTACTATCTAAATATAATATACTTTCACTGTGAACATTCTTGAGTCAATATTTTCTTAATATTGTAGTTTCAACACTGTCCCTGACCCATGAACCCTCACTCATTGGTCTCGTGTCGACTGTTTGCTCACGCTCGAAATCCTGCCTGCTGTGGAAAACTAAAAAATCTGAAATCTATTATTACTCATCTTGATCAAACAATTGTTTAAACACCTTTGCTTGAATATACGATGATGAGTTTGAGTATATAGATAGACCATCTGCAGTTTTAGTTTGGTTTACACCCAGTTTGGACTTCATTTAGTCCTGATTTCATCTTGATCTGGTGGTACTGGGTGTGAGAAGTTAGAGAACCACTGGTCTAGTGTCTACAGTAATTGTGGTTCAGATACAGAGGTCATTAAACAAAATATTGTTTCACACTTTGTAGTTTATTAATGATTAAACGCCTGGAGGATCTGTTCACAGGCCTCTACTGTACCACATCCCACTTCTATGAACCATAACAACTGCTTTTTTTTTTAATAACTAAAAAGTAAATGACAAAAAGTATTGGACATTCTTGTATTTTGATTTTAAGTATTACTCTTAAACTAAGTATATAATTTTTGCTTTTGCTTTTGCAGGAACACTCTGATGGTCTTGGGTTAATCATTAAAGCCAAATGAGCCTTGAACAAGTGCTCTCTGACCAATCAGAGCCCAGCACTATTTTTTGGTTATTGAAGTGAGCAGTGTTTCCCAACCAACAGTACGGATACCACTGCGGTACTTGAGCATTGAGTATTTTGTAGGAAAAATAATCATTTGTGCACACAGGAAGGGAGAAAATTCACAGGTTATGTACACCTGCCCAAAACAAAACATCTTCACTTGAGAAGACAACAGAAAGAATTGGCAAATACAGACTCATATAAAGCGAAGCATGAGCCTTCGCTGCCCAGCATATACATCATTTAGGATTGTACATATTATAAAAAGGGACAGAAAGTGCTTAAAGTGCACTTAAAGGGGCAGGGAAGGGGATACAAAACAAACAACTACAACAAATAGTTGCGGTACAGGGAATCGTTCAATAATTAAACATTTACCTGAGTAATATTGAGATTGTTTGAACTGTATTTTGAGCATAACACACTACTTAATACTGATCATTTAGAATTTAGTTGATCACTTTGTTAATATTTGTCAATATCCTCAAGCTAGGGGGTACTCTGAGTTTACATGAGGGCAGGCGCTTACATCATGCGTCAAAACAAATAACTTCTGTTGCTCTATCGCTATTAAATGCCTTGACATCAATTGCATAACCCCTACATATAAACAAAATATTATGTAAAACTGTAAAACTTCTCCCGACTCACTAGAGAGGAAACTTAACATTTGAGCTCTAGCTGGTGCCATTAGAGACGGTGGTTAACGACGAACCAATGAAACAAATCAAGGTCTGAAAAGCACACAGCATCACTTAGGATTCACATTGACTCTTTGTCTGGACTTAACCTGGCGTACAGTCAGATGATGCTGCAAATGACTTGCTCAGAGCAACGAGAGTTACACCAATCCAAACCAAGTCTTGTAATGACTACTATTTAACATCACATTCGATTACACTGACTGACTACGGACTTATACTCGTGATCATTAATAGAACCCTTTCTTGGCCTTCACTGCCCTTATATTAGTTTATGGTCCAGCGTTTATTGTACTGGACGAGTTACTGCATGTTTTGGCTCTTAATGAAAGATGAGCGCACACAGGGACTGGCCCAAACTTGTATCAGTGCTCTGTCCTAAAACCAAGCAAAACGGATATGTTTTTTTTTTTTTTTTTTTACATTTGTGAAACCAGGAGAATCCCATTGATATTCAGAATCTCTTTTAGTGGAGTTCTGCAAACTGTTGAAAAACAACACTGTAATGTTGCTGAGCCAATAACCCAAATTAACAGGAGGTAAATATTATTACAGCGTGCTACTCTTCAACCTAACATTAAAATTAGATTCATTATTAAGATATGAAAAGACTTAATTCATAGGAGAATGACCTACTTAATGCCTATGTATCTAGTGCAATGTTCCTTTTGTGGGTGTGAAATGTTCTTCAGAAAAATAAACATGTTTATTTCCTTTTACCGTCTTACTGTACAGTGTGTGCTGTGCAGGCAGTGTTTTGTCATCCATGAAATGCTAATCACCTGTAAACAGTGTAAAAAGTGTCTGATTGTGGAGTTGGGGCACAGAGTTCAAAGAGAACATCAATCCTGATCAGTTTCGCTACGCCTTATTGAACAGAAGGATAAATATTCCCTCTCAACAAAAAGTTCATTATGTTTAAAGGTCTACTAACCACAAATACACACTGCTGATGTAAAATGCAGAGTTTTGTAATAAGCAAAGGAGATAATCAATTTCACAACAACATGCACCTCCTGCGTGTGACCACAAGATGGACACAAATACCTGAAAGAGTTCATCGCACTGGTTTACAATAAAAACAGACATTAAACTATGAATTAATCTAGTGCTTCTTTAAAAAGCACTGAATACACAGTATCTATCAGCATGAAATTGTGACAGACGATAGTTTGAGTGTGTGTCCAAACAGATTTTTAACAACTGTGACTGGAACTAATTTTCTCCCACGTTTGAACCAAATGTCTTGTGTCCATTCCTTCATAATAAAAATGACCACAATCTACGTAGTTGGATGATGACACAAAGCCACGAACTGACTTCAAAAGCAAATACAATAGATAATTTCCTGAAAACAGCCAACTTTTGAACAGCCAAGCTTTTTCAAAACATGGTTTATGATTTTAACAAGTGTGTTACCGTCAACTTTACTTTTTTGTTTAGGCTATTTGCAGATAAAGTGGCAGTGAGATGCAACACAATATTATAGAGTAATAAAACACAGTGCGTGACCACAAATCTGGATTTAACTCACTGTTATGATCTGGGGTGACCGCAGTTGGTCAGGTCTAGGTTCAGCAACAGGAAGAATGAGATCAGCTGACTCCCTGAACATCCTGAATGACCAGGTTATTCCATCAACAGATTTCTTGGGCGTCTCAGTAGCGCAGCGGTTTGTGCGCTTTGTGCCCCCACTAAAACATGTACAATAGGCCTGTATGAATGATGTGTGTGTGTGTGTGCGTGTGTGTGTGTGCGTGAATGAATGGTGGTGGTCAGAGGTCTTCGTCTTCCCCCCGGATTACATGGGCATATTCCAAGATGACAATGCTCGGATTCATCAGGCTCACGTTGTGAAAGAGTGGTTTAGGAGCATGAGACATCATTTTCACATAGATCTTAACCTCATTGAGTATCTTTGGGGTGTGCTGGAGAAGGCTTTGCACAGACCTTGGTGAAAAATGTATGAAAAACTGGATCTTTTGACATTGCAGAAGCTTATTGAAACAATGTGTGCTGTAATCAACGCTAAAGACGGCCCAAGCGTGTGACCATTTTTTTCTTTTTTTTGCCTAGGCAGTGTATTTGACCTTCCAAATACAACCAGGCCTAAATTAAGATCAACTCAGTATTAAACAAGGTTTAAAAGGGTCTAAAATGGGCAAAATGATGTCTGGGAGTTATCACAAAACCATAACCATAATACATTACTAAAGCATGATTAAAATGAATACTGTAATGTCTAAAATTGCATATTTCCCTGAGTATCACCTGAAGAAGCCCCAGCACCACACGCTACAGTTTCAAAGCACTGGAATAATTATAAATCACTCAATATATTATTAAGAATGTAAACATGCTGTGAACAAAATGAAGTTACTGTCCAACAAAATGTCCAGTGCATCCAGAAATGTGAGCAGTGATGTAACAAATGGCTGTAAATGGCTAAAGGGAACCACATTGGCCACAACTGGTCCTTTGCTGACAATGACAGAGATAAGCTGCTCTGCCTTCGTGCAGCTAAAGATCATAGATTAGATCAAATGCACTGAATCTATCTCCTTCTCTGACCTCTGGAGGTTAATCCCATACACACCTGGCCCTGCTGGTCATGTGACGCCTTATATTACGCAGTAAATAAATACAGCCCCGTGTGTCAGTGTCTCACCTTGACGGGGAAATAATCACGCATGTGGTCCCACAGTTTGAGACCACACAGGAAGGGCACCCTGCGACCGCCTCGAAACGGAGTGTCATAGTCGATGAACCACCAGACAGAATACAGCACACTGATCAGCCAAAACCGGGTGAAGAAAAGGTAGAAGAATAACACGATGCATAGAGGTGCTGGAAAGAGAAGAGATTTATTAGGATTATTCCAAGACGAAATCTTTAAGGCCACACGAACATCCCAGGGTAAATGCTGCTCAGAGGGATACAACATTTTCGAAAAGTTCAAAACACAATACAAGCCCCTAATGATAAGCTAGACAGGGACAATGTTTTTTTTTTGCAGGTTTTGCAGTATTTAACCCAGTGGACCCGTTTTCAATGGGTCGCCAGCCTTTCTCAGGGAACTTTTTTGTTTTTTGTGTGTACTATATGTGTTGTTGTTTTTTTCTAGAAGTGGGACAAATTTTGTTTTGTCCTCCTTTAGTATATGGTAAACCCAGACATTGGGGAAAACAATGTCCACCTAATTACAAAGCATTTGTGTCAAATTCATAAACTAGTATTCTAGCATTTCTGTGACAGTGACCCCAAAAACGTGATTGTGACTATAAACTCTTCCCTGAGAAGAATCGGTCTATTACAAATATGTGTTAGGAATGAGTTTTGACCACAACTTTCATATTAATTTTGTGGCTTGTGTTAGAAAATTTCTCCTTAACTTAAATGCCAGGCTTCTCTTGCAAATAAGGGACAAATTCTGTAACAGCTTCCTCTTGTAATATTTGTAATAAAGAATATAGGGCCTTTAAGTTATTTAGATTGTTGTGATTTCTGCTTTATAGCTTTATCCATAGCTTAAATCAGCAATAACCTTAAAATATGTAACAGTTTCAAATTGAAAAGAGTTTTTATTGTTATTTGGGTTGTGGCTTGTCGTCCCAGGGTGATGAATGATGGGTCCCAAAGCCATACAGGTTGAGAACCACTGATTTAAACCTTATGTTTGGGTACTAAATGCTTCATTCGTTAATCAGTTGTTACAGGACTGCTGCTGTTAGGGGGAGTAGGCCAAACCAGTTAGGCTTCTGGAACAGGCCTATGCTATGGAGAATGGTTTTAATAACTGGGATTGTGCAAAGACAAAAGGCTTCAGACACTGCCGGGTGTGACATCGACACCGATCCAAGAGTCTCATCATGCACTTAATTTCATTATGTGCCGTTTATCATACATGTACGTCTCACTGTGCTGCACATCGCTTTGAATTTAGCTCAATACAGCTGCCAGCACTTTTCTAAATTTAGGCACTGGCACAGAATTGACTCACCGCATTCAACAATAACAATGAGCTTGTCCTAATTTGCAAAGACAGAGTAGTAATTTTCCACTACATGATTATACAAAATTATTACACAAGTTCACAAAAAGGCCATGGATTATATTAGTAGAATTAGAGTAAAAAATTGCGCCTACTTTACCTAGTTTGATATTTTTGTGATGTTTATTAATGCGCCTCATTGTTGGAAATGGGCACAGGATGTGGCACGAGAAGTGGCAGATATTTTGCAACAATACTGCACAAATGGGCCATGAGCGAGTCCCAGTTCTATTTCATTTAGCTTCCATGTCATTTATGTTTTCTGATTGACCCTTTTTTGCCTTTTCTAAATAAACTTGCCATTTCACTTGTGCAAAAGGCAAGGCAAGGCAAGGCAACTTTATTTATACCGCGCATTTCGTACTCAAGGCAACTCAATGCGCCTTACAAAAGAAAAAAGGATTAATACTTACTATGGGCATCATCCCATCAAACTATAAATCAATAAGAAACTCATGAAAACCTATGATATACAAGGATGTTCAATACCGGGTACCAGCTTTCTCTAATTTGACTTGAGTCCAATCATTCCCCAGGCTGTTATCAAATAAATCTTTATGGCCTCTTTATTCCATTGGATCAAAAACGTGAGCAGGACATGTCATTTCAGTTTAGTGTAAAGTGGACAAGTAGATTTTTACAATATTAAGTTGAAAAATATTTTATTTTACGACCAGGTATCGACTCTTTCCCATAGACATCGATTGTGAAATTTGGCTCACTAGTATTTGGCATCAATGATTTGCAATATCCCAAGGACTTTGCAGTGAGAACCTATAATGGAGTATTACCAAGGAAATGAGGCTATTTCTAAAGTCACTAAACACCAATTTCCACAGTAAAATAAACAGCCACAATGTGATAACAATACGCTGCCAGGGTTTTACATGACACATAACATACTGCAATACGAGACCTCACCTAAAGCCAGAAAGGAGAAAACCCAAAACAGCACCACAGCCGTCTGCACTCTCCTGTGAAGGGGCACATGCCAGGGGGCAAAATCAATCTTCATAATTTCCACCAGAAAGGAGCGGCAAGACGGAGGTGCTGCAGCCACTGAAGGAGCGCACTGTTTCTGAGTGGGTCCAAAGTCTCATTGCTCCACTCTGATCCTGTATTGACAAGCTTATCTCAACTCAAGAACTGTGAGCTCCATCAATCCATATCTACACATTCGACTTTTGACCCAGCTTGTGAATGGTTGCAGATTTAGTCTTGCAAAAAAAAAAAAAAATACATATTCTAAACTGTTTTTGCATATAAAACATCAAGTCTGTGTGTATAAGTGAGGAAGGAACTATGGATATTTGCATGCTTTTCATAACCATCTGCTTTATAGTGACGGTACACAGTATGACAGCTCCATCTGGTTGAGCAATCAAGTAACAGCATCTCAGTCTGATAATAAGGCTGATAAATGTCCAATTTAACTTATGTTTGTTGTGCAAGTTTAACTTAAGTAAAGGATACACACCACAATAAAGGCTTGCAGCTTGTGTCAAAATGTACAACATGCCCTTTCTTGTTATTAGTATAGCACAGTTTTTAAAGGTATTATTAATGAATGAATGACATTTAAATTACTGATGCATTACTGTCTCTGGCCAGATATTAATTACACAAGATATGCACTATACTTCATGCATGGTTCATTGTGTTTTCGGGACATAGTGTAACACTATAACCCCGACCTGACCTCTGATCTATTGCAGTGTTGCTAAAACAAGCCAATTAAGTTGGTCAAGTTATTGCAATAGCAGTAAAACAGCAGTGCAGAAACACGCCTTCACAATAAAGGTTACCATGTGACAAGAGCCTTTTTTCCCTTGTGCCTTGGCAAGCGGGACGACTATGTTTGTCTAAAAGCCTCCATAAAATTTAGAGCTTCATATTTCCAGCTCTTTTACTTTGCCTCTGTACTGGGATGTAGATGTGGATGTTCTCTCCTTGACTGCTGTTTGCTGTCAGTGGGATGCTGCGCAGGCGGGCGGGGTCGTTTTTCCTTGCAGTGGCCTCTCGTAGAGTGATGAAGCAAGACGCACGGGACAGAGCGGACACACTGAGAGGATACGGAACCGTTGGCCCGTTGGGTCAGTAATAGGGTCCATCACCGATAAATCCCAGCTAATGTCTCACAGAGCCACGATGGACATCTGACTCTAGCGGCTATAGCGGTCCAACACACGGACATCTTGTTTCTCCATCTGAATACGGATACGCGGTGTTTTTGCAGTTGTGAGTCGGGTTTGAGTGCACGGTTGCAGCCCTCACCATGGCCTGGCCCTGTATCACCAGGGCGTGCTGCATGGCCCGCTTCTGGAACCAGCTGGACAAGGCTGACATTGCGGTGCCTTTGGTCTTCACCAAATACACGGATGTCTCCGAGATGCAGCACGTTCAGCTGCAACCGCAGCTGCAGCACACTCCCCAGGCACGAGTCGCCATAGAAACGCAGCCGTCTCATCGTCGTACAACAACGGCACGCACCGGGCGCAGGTGCTTCTCTGAGGAGCGCGCGAGCAGCTCGGTAATGCGCGAGGACTTTAAGCACTGGACAGTGCGCCCCGAGCGAAGCTGTAAACCAAGGAACGAGTACCACGAGCCGGAGACACCGTTCAATAGTGTAACACAGTACCAGAAGGACTACAAGCCCTGGCCCATTCCCAAAAGGCACGACACTCCCTGGATCCCAAAACCCCAAGCGACCATCTCCATTGGAGATGACCGCGCGCCCAACAGGTCACGGTTTGAAAAGCATCAGGCCCAGGTGGAAACGGACACCGGCGTGGAGAAAAGTGCCATTGCCGACAGAGTTCAAGAGAAACAGCTTCTGCAGGGACAGGAAAGAAAAACGCGCACTGCCACTACAAAGCAGGAAGGGCCGAAGAAAGTCATGCTGAAGACTGAAGCGAGCAGAGGCCGAGCTGCGGATGCGGTCAACAGGCAGATCAAACAGGAGCTCACAACCGGACCCGGCAGTTCGTACAGGTGAGAGGGGATTAAAACCTCTACAGCCTAAAAAGAGACGAGGTCACTGGGGTCAGTGAGGGCCAGGAGAGATCATAACATCAGTTAGATATCAACTGAAACCATTGCAAAAGAAATAAAACAGGACACACTGGCATCTACATCTTGAGTAGATATATTGTGTCTAAACTTTTTTCATGTGTGAGAAATAATAGGGCAGCATCTGTTTTCATTATTCCAGGAAGTTCCACTAAAGCATTCTCTATCATGATGAGAGCTCTCAGGAGGTGAATATTGTGTCTGTCAGAGTCTTTGGGCTACAATTGTTATTATCATGCTTTGGGTTAGTGAAGGCTTTCTGAGAATAGAATGTGACAGTGCAAACTAAGGCTAGCAGAGCTGAGGTTATGAGACTGAAGGAGTTCAGAGCAGCTTTGATGGTGATTATATTATTGTTGAAAGATGAAAGTCGTGAGGATGTGGCAGAGCAGTCGGCAGCGTGCAGATGGCAGGAAATGTTCAGTGATAATCAGCTGGTGGAGACACAAAACAGGTCAGCTGTGGGTTAATACCAGTCTGTGCTATGTTTGAAAAAAATATATGATGACGAAACTGTTGTGAAGGCCACAGCAATTGATCCACAGCTCTGGGAATAGTGTGTATTCAAACAGATTCCAAACTCATCATGTCTAATACGTTTCTTGAGAGCAATAAATCAGTCTGCAGTTGTTGAATATAGTTTCTGAACACTTTAATGCATCATTGTTGAGCAATCATCAGACCAATAGAAAATAAAGGGAACTGACTACAAAGATAATATAAACAGGATTAAGAGATCTGAAAACTCTCTCCCATGACTATAATCCTGAAGGTTACTGAAGAAAACAGCCACTTTGACTATTGCATTTCCCAAATATTTAGTTTCATCATTTCGGTACACAGTCTCACAACGACAGAGAGAAGTGAGCTTGAAAAGACCATTCAACGTAAGCCAAAACTACATATGCCAATCACTGCCCAGTAAAAACAGATGAGTTGCAGTAATACGGGAAACATACTGCATCCGTCTCAACATATTTTTGGACTGTGCTTAAAAACAGCAAAGGTAAGGAGGAGCAAAAGTAGGTAATGAGTAGCAAAAAACATTTAAAGACGTGCTGTGTTATATTTATACTGCCTCTCTCTTCGGAGCGGGCATCCACTTAGCGCTTGATTATGTCCCTAAAATAAACTTAAATAACATGCCCCCAGGGGATTCTGGTCGGAACAAAACTCTGCATTGCACCTGAAAAAGCTCCACAGTCACAGATAACCTTCCTTTCCAACTTGGGGCGTTTTTCTAAATGCCATATTTTGCATCAGAATAAGTATAATGCAGTAGCTGGGGCTTTTGTTATCGTCCTTTTTGTAGATGCTGCAAAAGACAAAGCCTTTCTTTGTGCAGAGGCGGACTGTTCCATTATGTGCTCGGTGCTGTCTGATAAAACAATGTTCAGAAAAGTGCAATTACAAGGAAAACTGTCAGAGTGGGTTCAAGTTTAACAAAACGCAGTCCTACTTGCTGTGTCTTTGTCATAAATGGGTCCTTTCTGTCGTGTTCACGCGCAGGGCAGTGATGTTTGCGTTAGCTGTGAAGAGGCCAGTAGATTTGGGTGGATTTAGAAATGATCCTCTTATGGAGTGTGCAAAGCCTTGTTTTTTTTTGACAGCAAGCCACGAGTGCACATCCTGCTTCTTAAGACAGAAGTAATGACTGTACAAAAAAAAAAAGTCAGACAGTTTTTTCATGCAACACCAGGGAGGAGTTTGACAATTTGTGCCTAAATCCTAATCCCTAATTCTCAGAGATCACAGACGATATCCCGTCTACAGTGAGCGTTTGCTGGTGGAAATAACAGGCTTACATAATATGATTAGATCTGATCTGATTCTGGGACTCGGATTTCACTTTGACTATAAAGCGACACACTAATTTAAAGGAAAACTATGTAATATTATTAGAGGGTCACTGCCACAGCTCAACCTTTGTAGGCTTATGGACACAAGTACAAGTTTGTGACATACAGTACCTCCAGAATTCTGTCACAAGAGCCAGTTTTTCCTATCAAGAGCATTACACTTTCACAAGTCGTATCTAAAGGAAAATGTATGAAGTACAATCATTAATATCAGTCACTGGGTCCATATCTCTCTGTACAAGACCAAAAATGTCCTCAAAAACAAAATAATTTTACCTCTATATAATATAGGCCTTCAGAACGCTGTGATGTCACCTGCAAACCAGCAATATAGGGCTTTATTGGGGACATGTGGCTTTGATTTTCAATGAGAGAGAGTTTTTTTAGGTTTAGTACAAACTGGTTTTAATCATACAATCTGGCGACCTTAAGTCTGGGGTTTCTGATGGGATAATTGTGCCATGAACTAAAAATAAAGAACAGAAACAACTTGATATTTATGCAAGTTGATCTAATTCTGATGAAGACCTTGTGAGTCAAAACGCATCAATAAATCCACGCAAATTCAGAGTGCCTCAGGTTTCTCTATACAACTTGATATTTATGTTTAACCCCCACATGAACCGAACACATTTTCTCCTTCTTGGAAAAAGCGTAGAAAAAGCTGAAAAACAAGGATGAAAATGTAACAAAAAATGTACTAAAAAAAGCAATGAAAGAGTGACAAAAAGTGACGAAAACATCATGAAAACAACAAAAAAGTATCATAAAAAGAGAAGAAAACAGATAGGCCTTAGCTTTCAAATGAGGCATTGCACTGTTGCTCTGCAGTCGCGAAGCTTGTGGTTTTGGGTTAAGGTGAGGGTTAAGAGGTTAAGTCGCTGTAAATGTGAATGAATCAACATCTTTGCCACTGCCAGTAAAAAAAAATACATATTTGTGATAAGTGATTACAGTAAGCAGTCATCTATCAATCTGATTTGAATATGCAAATCTGGGAACAACGATACATGTTTATTCCAAAAATTGGAGAAAGCCACTTCAGGTTTGCTGAAATATTTGAAAACATAAACAATTATAAAAAAAGATGTAAACCGTTCTTGTAATTGAGAATCAATTCCCATACAGTTGTTATAAGTTATAACAAAATCAAATTTTCGATACTGAGGCAGGAAAATATCGCGATAAACAATATTATTGAAGACCGTTAATGCCTCAGAAAGTAATTCTAAAGCTTAGGAAAAAGCCTTGTTCGAAAAGTACTTTCTCTTAAAACATCCTACAATAAACAAGAAAAACAAGGAAACACATCTTACTTTGGGTAAATAATAAAGCACTATATTAGTCCAAAAATTACTACTTACAGTATAGTAACTATCGTGACAGCCTTCTAAGTATAATCAGCATTTATTGTTTTAATCAGGAGACATAGATAAATAATGTTTGTAAAAATACTAAACAATAATCCACTACACTTCCTTTTGAAATCAGCATGGATCTACTGTTTGGCTGTAGCAAAAGCATAGCAACTGAGTTCTGTGATCACCATTTTGTGCCTTTCATCCATTTTTCATTTAAGCCACTTTTAATGGCACTCCCGGGGGGGCTGTTTATTGCTGTTGTAGCTGATGGGGGCGGCTGTTTCCATTGAACAGTGCTAATAGGAGACGAGATAGAGATGAAGCCGAGGGTGATCCCACGAGGAAGGCGAGTATTGACCAGGAGGAGCCAGGAGTGCCCCCGCTGACAGGCCAAGAAAACACTGTTCTGAGCTCAAACTACTGTGAGTGGGCACATCGATTCTGTGGGATACGCTACAAAAGAACTGCCAGCTTTTGTCTCTGCTACAGAACAAAAAAAACGGCGATGTTCCGTAATAGTGCAAACGCAGCTTATGTAGGAGGCTATACTTGCGAATTCTGCTACAAATATCTGGCTGTGGTCCACAGTCCTCCAGTGAAAGTGGAGGGTGACAATACCAAGAGCCTTCACTGCGCACCCCTTTGGGCACAGGCTCTCAGCAGGGCCAGATGTCCAGACGCTCAGCTTCAACCACACATGAAGACACAGTGACTCATAATATACAGTAGTATCACAGGAAACATTTCAAACGCTTCAGGTATAAAAAGCTCTTTGGGCTATAAAAACATCAGACAAGGCTGTGAGAAAGAGAATTGTACTTGTCCTGGGCTTCCAAACATACAAGCAATTTGAGTTAATGGGCATTGATAGATTAAAAAAAACTCTTTTGCAAATACATAGTGTCTCAGCTCCTTTTGTCAACCAAGTTTGAACTAAATTAGCACCTTCTTATTCATAATCTTAATCAGAAGATCTTTTAATCCTGCCTTGACTCTTTTGATCCAGCGTAGCACTCACTGCCTCTCGTTTTTTCAACACAAGCAATTAATTATTAAAGATTAAAGATAATATTAAAGGTGTAAAGTCTATATTTGTGTGTATTTGACCTTGTCGTGACCCAGCGGCTGTATGAGTGGTCAGTATCACCTTTACTTTCCATCACAGTGGTCTCTAGGATCAATTGTTTGCAAGGTTTTCACTGCTGATGGACCCTCTCACCAGAAAACCTATGAAACAATTGATCCTGAAGCATTGTAAAGGCCACCAGGACAACTCACACAGCCGCTGGGTCACTACAAGGTCAAATACACACACATATATACTTATTTTATTTGCAGAAAAAGTTGCATAACGCACCTTTAACACTGCAATCTAGAATCAATATGAAATAAGTGATTTTTTTTTGGGGGGGGGGTTTAGAAGAGCATCCAACGAATTTTATTCTATGAAAATACGCAAAATATGCTTTAATTTCACCCTATTCCTTTGTCATGTTCAGCATCTAGTATGTGTGTTTTTTGTGCAAAGACTAAACAAAACACAAATAACTGTTTAAAATCATATGTTTTCGCTTCACTTTAATGCACAGAATAATAACATGGCAATAGCATGAACAACACAATGGACAATGGGACTTATAACGCCCTTTAGACTGGGCCGTTAAGTTAAATAAATTCTTGTAAATTGCGACACTGACCATGTTGTTACTCATTTAGATGCTATCTCTATTCTATAACGATGCTATTACTGTGCAACCCATTATGCAAGTCTAAGCTTCAATTATACTGGATAATTCACATCTGAGGACCCGTGTCTTTCATCCGTGTCAGCCTTCATTCTTAAACCCAGCAAAGGGGTGAAACTTTCAATTGTATTAAAATAAATATTCTTTTCCCTCTAGTGTTCTGTTCCATCTGGCTGACCTTAACTCAGCGCTGTGGTGTGGTACAGTCAAAGCCACCATCCAACATTAAGCAGCTCCCGGGGCTCTGAGCAGTGAGATAATGTGTTCAGGGTTGGATGGAGCCGCCTCCTGTGGCTCTCAAATCCCACTAAAACCCCCTCAGACACTTGTTACCTTTATATTTCACATGTAGCACGGCCACAGTGTGTTAACCTTTATGTTTTGAGCACGGAGTAGGGCTCAATGATTTGGGAAATACATCTAATTGTGATTCATCTGAGAAGTAAAAAAAATGAGGATTAGGTTTGCACATTTTTTTTTTTCAGTACTCGACTGCAATTCAAACATGTCCAGGAGGAATACAGTTTTCTCAACCTCCTAGTCTGAGTAATGTTTTGGGCCAAATTTAGATTTCATTTTTCAATTGCTCTCTAAACACTGCTGTATAGTTATCATGGGCTCCGTCCTCAGCAATGATAAGTTTTTTTTTTTTACAAGCAAAGAAACATCATTCGATCAGTGATCGTCAACCCTTTTCAGTCAAAGATCAACTAGTTTTGTCTGTGAATAGGGCAAGATCTAGAATATTTCACTAATGTTTCTGTTTAGAATGAATGGTGTTTAGCTATAGCGTAATAGGTAAAATATTACAATAACAACTAAATATTAGGTCTATTACTACTGATACCAGATCGATGCAGTGACAATTTATGAATTTATGTTGAAATCTACTGGGGCTGTGCCAAAGATTTACCTGTAGATCCCAATCTAAAAAGGGGTAGGCAAGTTTTCCGGTGCTTGGCTGATATTTTTTCAAGTCAATCTTCATCATCAATCATCATTTCTTCAACGGGGAAGGCTAACGAGCTAGTGGCTAACAGCAAACAGTATTTACAGCCAAGTTTTAGCGAAAAAAAAAGATCTCCATTGGGTAATTGGATGTACAATATCCCTCTCTCCCTGTGTCTTTTCTGTCAGCGTAGTATTTACTCTAAATGACAATTAATGAGTAAAAAACCGCAACATGCTACGACACCTGCAGTGGCGCTTATGGCCTTTAGGGGCATGAGTTACTTAGTTCTGCTTTAAGGTGGCGACTTAACGTGGTGAAGGGGTTTGAGCACCCAAAGGTTTCTGGGAGCTCTGTTGTCGGGGGCTTCGTGCCCCTGGTAGGGACCCATGGTAAACAGGTCCTAGTTGACGGGTCAGACAAAGTGCGGTTCAGAAGCCCCTTATGAGAGACCAACAGGCCTGATTAAAATCGTGAGGCCGTTCTTCTATGGACCCACCAACCTGCAGGAGGAGCCATAGGGGCTGATGCAATGTGATTTGGGAGCTCAGACTGCCCCCTCGACCCGGCAGTGGTCAAGTGGAAGAAAATGGATGGATGGTGTTTGGCAGTTACTAGAGGTCTTACACTTCAGGGTTGGCAGAAAATCTCTGCCTGTGTGATTTTCTAAGTTATTGCAAACTCTCAAACTGTGATATTGATTGGATTGCCATTAATTTTCCAGCCCTAGTACCAAGCACAGGTTGACACTGTGTTGCTGTTGTTCAGTGATATGTCCATGAATAGCTGCTATGTGACTGTACAGTTGGATGTTTCACACGCTGCTCTCACAGTCCGTCTCTGTCTATGTGCTGTGGTGTCATGTGGTTACTTTATGCCCTTGGCCTTGGACATTGTTGTATAAGCTTCCTTTGGATTGGAGCTCCTTGGCCTCAGCGTGGACTTGGCACTATTATGTAATGCCTTTGTGCGGTTTCTCCACCTCTGCTGTGTTTTCTTCCTGTGATTATTATCTTTTCATCATTGGTTTGATATTTGTCTACTTTAAATTCCCTTTGATGTTTTTCCAATGAGGTACCTGTCTGTGAATACCCTTTGTTGATGAACAGCATAAATAATCTGAATCTTTCATGCAAGAACTTGCCATTTGTCACTGATTGTATTATTTATATCCTAATGACCATTGCTTTGTCAGTCAGCAGTCTCTTCAGAGTATGCGTATAAATTAAATTACCTGTCCCTGCATTCACAGCACATTAACAAGGTTAGCATTAGCCATTGTAGTCATGTTTTTTTTTTTTTGTTATTTAAGTATTTATTTGATTTTTAACATAATCAAAGCAACAACAAAAAAACAGCACAGACTGAACAAAACAGCAAAACTATACATCACAAAAATAAATGCAGACTTTAAAGTGTCTGACCTTTCAAATAAGACATAAACACATCCCATACCTGAAAATAAGACTCCTTCCGATTCTGTAACTTGGCAATTAATAGCTCATATGATGTAGTATCTGTCATGGATTTAACCCATTCCCTATAGAGAGGAGCTTCTGGATTTTTCCATTTGCGGAGAATCACTCTCGCAGCTAAGATGAAACCTGTTAGGACCAGTGCAAATTTACTCTTAGATATATTAGGTAAACAGGATCTGTCACCTAACAGGCAAAGTTGAGCAGACTCAGGGATAGGTGTACCTAGCCATCTCTGTATTGTTGAAATGATTGCTCTCCAAAATGGCTGAACCACTGGACAATCCCACATAGCGTGAATAAATGTGCCTTCGTGACAGTTACATTTCCAGCATAGATTATTCTGAAGGATGCCCACATTGTAGTCATGTTGATGAAATGTGACTGTTTTAAGGAATTGCTTTAGTTTTGCTGGAAGTTGTAAGTTGTTGCTTGAAGATTATTATTGCTTCTGAAGAGCATGCACAAATTAAATAAATAAAACTCTGACTTGAAATAAAAGCACCTTTTTCATCTAAAATCGAAACAATCAGGTGGAAGTCAAATTTAATAAAAATCGCAGTCATTTCATTGCCCTGTGAGCTTCAAACTTTTATTACCTTTATTCTTCAGGATATTGTTGTTCAAAGCAAACAACCATCTGACACATTTACAAATTACTTCATGTAGAAAAAAAACAACATTTTACTGTGTTTGTCTCTTTGGGATTGGCAACAATGGTGGATTAGGTTTATCGATCAGTGGGACAAAACAAAGGGAAAGTATTCAATTAAATGATTGTGAAAAGCAGGTTAGAAAAAAGATTTAACTTTTTTCAAGGAGCACTGGTTGAATATCGAGCTGTTTTATAAGGATAAGCATTGTGTTGTTTGATCAAGCACTTTTAAGACAAATGAGTGACTTAAATATATTTTGGTGCAAAACAAAACGTAGTAATAGTAAAGAGAAGATTTATGGACAGAGGGGACTGACTGGATACAGAAGATGAAGCGTTGTACAAATGTGACCTTCAGAAGTGCAGTGCGAGTACTCCTGAATGTCACACTCTGAGCCTGTGGTGCAGAGCTGGGTAAAGCTAAATCACTTATAGACAATACAATACATACTTTCTGTCCTCTACACTCAATTTTAAATACATGATAGTCTAAAGCAGGGATAGGCTTATTTTCTGGACCATGAAGATCATTTTGAGGAATCTGTTATATGCACATGACAGAGCTTTTAAACAATCCAGGAATAAGGAAAATATTGTACATTTCTGGTACATGTCTTGGGGGAGAACCCATAGACCCACTATAGCCTATATGAGAAAAAATACTACTATTTATAGCAGTCCCTTGGTTTGTGCCAATGCCCCCCCCCCCCCCTTCATTTGAATAGGAAATCAAAGTGACCCATGACTGTGCAAACTCACCTGCCCCTGCTCTACAGTTTTTCTACTAATTCCTGCATATCATTCTCATTTAAACGCCATATGTTTGTGCACACAGAACCGAATACAAGGCTTACAAAGATGTGAAACCAGCAAAGATGATCCGGGCCAAGTCCCAGTACCTGCCCCCGGACGAGAAGACCAACCTCGAGACCAGCTACAGTGCCACGTTCAAAGCCACTCCGCTGCGGCCCGCCGACAACAAAGCCCAGGACAGGAGGAGAATACGTAGTTTGTACAGCGAGCCTTACGTAGACCCTTCTAAACAGGTAAGACCCACTGGACCGGCTTGCCCCAAGTCACTTCTACAATAGGTTGCGTTCACGTGACATTGTAACTTTTTGGAGAAGCTATAAATTTAAATTATTGAGGTGGAGGACAGGAAAGAACTCTATGGTAGAATCAAGGTGATGATGATTTTGGCTTATGAACATTCTTTCCAGCACCTTAACATTGATAGTTTACTTTTTATAAGCTAAAATAATGCCAATGTAGGGCTATGTATGTTAGTCAGGATTTCAAGTTGTTCTGTGTCGCCCTCTGCAGGCCACACTAGGAAAGATAAACAGAAATGAACAAAATACAAGGTTTCATTTTAGCATTAACAACATGCAAGGTTTAAAATGTGGCAGTTTAATGTGGCATATTTGTGGATCTAACCCCATAAAACACTGAATCTCGCATAGAGTTTTACAGCCTCCCCTCCTCCATCTGATATTATGACACTGAATCTCGTGAACGCAACCTATTCTCACAATTCACCGAACACGCAGCCAGCATTCTCACCCCCACTATCCCACCATTCTTAGTTCGACAGGTATAGCTCTCCTCGCAGTAAATCCAAAAAGCCGGGAGCCACAGCCGCCGCGGGCCAGAGCAAGCCGGCGAAGAAGCCCAGAGATAAGCAGAGCGCGGCGGTGAGGGGCTCCAAGAAGACGGCCTCGGAGAACAAGCCCGACCGGCCGGCGGTGGGGGACAAGGAGAAAAGTAAAGAGATCAACAACAAACTGGCTGAGGCAAAAGAGTAAAAACCATTTAGCACTACTTTTTTATATTTATTCATTTGAGGGAAAACGCAAAAACAGAGGCTGCAAAATGACCCTTTCCTTTCAGTTCTCCCCTCGGTGTCTTTGTAACCACTCAATCTCTGTCTACTCTCGGGACTCGCTGAATATTGGGCATCTTGTAAAGCTACTCCTAATATTTACATTTTAGATTTTTGTTCTGACTCAAAGAGGAACTGATTTTAACCTCCTGTGTCAAACACAAATAACTGCTGAATGCTCTTTATTATTACTTACTGTATCCTTCCTTTACCATAACTAGCTTAACAATGGGCGATATGACGAACACTGAATAGTGATCAGATCCCTGTGATGATCTGCTGGACAGAATCATAGCCAAGGTCATCTTAAGTTAGGTCTGCCATTTGGTGATGAGCACAAGATGGCGCAGCTCATCCTGAGTTTCTGAATAAGGTAAATACTAAATGCATGTAAATCGTCATGAAATGGAAAAAGCGATCTGGGCTCTGAGACAGTGATTCTCAATCCCACACCTCATGAATTATTTGAGCTTTCAAGTACCACCAGGCCTGGATCAAAATTAAATCAGGACTATACCAGGATTAAAATGGATCTACAATTGACCTAAATTGATGAAATAGTGTGGGTGTAAAGCATGCGTAAACCAGAATTATATCTAACTCAAATTACTACTGATTTGAAATGAATCAACGTTGTTCTTTTCTATGCTCTAACCTGTTTGCTCAAGTTTTTTACAAGTTTAAAAACTTGTTTACACAAACGTAAGGCAGATAGTTAACAGTTAATGGACAAAAATGTGTAAAGAACAAGATCATTGGCAAGTTACATAAAGTTTGTCCCTGTATATGTTACCGTAGTAAGAGTGCAAGGATGACATCACCAACATACACCAAACAATCCATGGCAACCCTAATGCTAAACCATCTCCACTTGGACAAAATGCCCAATATTTAGGAATTCCAATCTCACTCTTTCTACCTCTCGGTTAAATTTATATCTTACGACTACAATATGAGCTGTTGGGGTTTGGACATGTCATTTCTCCTTCCGCCATGTAAAATTCACCATTGCAAACGAGTGGGCGTGCGTCCTTTTTCTCCTCCATCCGCCCTCCATCTTGTGGTTACCATGGCTACGGGGCTGCCTGGCTGTAACCAACGGATAGCTCTCGATGCATGGGCCCATAGACAAGCAATTTGGCTTTGATCAACTGAGCAGATTGCTTTGGTTGGGTTTTTATCAAGGATTTTCGAGTTGGAGTTTTGTCCTAAAGGAAAGATAATCATGTGGCTTTTGTACAAAGAAGAGGTAAAAAAAAAAAAGAAAGAAAAGAAAGAAATCAATCTGGAAATCTTTGATAAATGTCCCGCTTGGTTGGCCACGAGTGCGCTGCGTGCTTTTGTATCTGCTCTGTAGGCTTTTATGCTGTTATTCTTATGTCTGTGTGGAATTTATGACCCAATCACAAAGCTTTGTTCACTGTGATTATGAAAATGTCTCATTTATTATTGCACTTTTATGTCACGCAAGCCTCCATTATTATTTTGCACTCATTTGTAAGAATCCTCTGGACACCTTTTTGTCCCAGTCACCAGTCATGTAAAACATTCATAAGCGGTGTTTCAGCCCATTTTGCAACACTCGATTGCCAACGAGCCATCTGGGTCCCGCTGGAGTTATGCATTAAACGGCATTCATTTGCATTGATGTGGTGCTTGTAGTGAATAAAGCATTTTTCTTGACTTTTTTTTTTTTTTTCACTTTGAAGAGTTACAGGAGAGAAAAAAAAGAACAAAAAATGTGGAGCAGTGCAATTTGAGCACATGATATTCCCTCCAAAAGACCGCACTATTTTAAGCTTTTTAATTTGGCTCTGTGGCCCCTGAAAGACAATAGGTCACGGAGAAAACTGACAACACTGCCATAGAATAGATAAGCTAACACAAACATAGATATTTTTTCACAAAGCATTGAAAATAAGCTAATCCTAGCTTCTACCTTTACACACAAAGCTCTGTTGGCAGCTCTTAACCAGTTTAAGTTTGTTTTTATTTACTCGATTGGTTGGCACTGGGTTTAAGTAAGTATCTGTGTAGACTGTGAGCGTCTTAAAAGTGACTAGAAAAGATTATCTACTGTAATGACAACACTAACTTATTAATTATTTTTTACTATATTGAGCGTGTGTGTGACTCAGAAAAACCTATATCAACAATATCTTTGTGTATATAGCTTTAATGTGTATCAGTAAACCAGGCTGACCGAGGGCCGTCTTGCACTCAACTAGGCAGAATGTTGCACGACGCTAACTTCCAATGGTAACGACGGCTTCCTGTCTGTGTTTTAGTCCTATGGAGAGTTATGCAGTTATTGCTGTCATGCACGAGCTCAATATAGAAGGTGCAGTTACACGCATGACCTGAGGTGGCAGTAGTGAGTATAAAATGGCCAACTTGCATCTATTCCCTTTAAGGCATCGTGGCATCTTTGAGCGGCTTCGACAAAGGTTCAAAATTCTTCAACTTCTAGACAGGAACCGGCAAAGTTACACTTTCACTATTTTGACAGACATGTTTCATGGTAGTTTCACGGAATAGTGGTCAACAGACACTGAGGAGCACGCAACTTTAAGCAGGCTATGTCAAACCGTACACGGCAAAAGCTCAGAAAGCATGGAAAAGCGTGGAAATAAAGTAACTCATTAGAACTCATTAGAACAATCAATTTTATGGATAAAAGTAAAAAGTCAACGCAAAAGCAAAAGCAAAAGCAAAAGCAAAAATCAATACCTCAGAAAATCACTTTAAGACTTTTAAATAGTTATTAAGGGTCTTAATTTAGTAACTTTTAATAGTTTAATACTTTTAAGACCCCGCGGATACCCTGAAACCAAAGTTTAGCTTTTGAGACGCTAACGGAAAACTGAAATGGCTAGCTTAGTTAAACGCTAATCAGTGATAACAAGCACATAAACACAAAACAGTTAAAGTATGGGGCAGAAAAAGCAGCTGTTGAATATTTACTAAAAATTGTATTCAGGATGTTAAAAGTCCGCCGGTGGGAGACTGTGTTTATAACTTGAGGTATTTTAGCCTTGAAGCTAATGGCTAATGTTCATTTAGCGCTAACAAATGGTAAAATAGGACCACAATCCAAACTAATTTATATGATACACACTTGGCTTGACGTTTATTTAAGTTTTCTTCTGTTTTTAAATAAATAATTTACGTTAAAATGTGGACAGGAAGTAGTCTTTACCCTACACTGGCTAACAGGAAGTTGAGTGCCGCCTGCCATTAAGCAACAAGACGAAGCAGGAAGTTAGCTGAAAACATTCCGTGCACAGAGCCTATTACATCGTGCGGTCTTTTTGTTCTTTGCTTATGACAAAGTAGAAAAGATTTATATTTATAACAGAATCCATCGGGTAATGCTTTCCCCGAGTGCGCACCACACATACCTGCCAGTGTCCCTCATGTTTCACTGGATGACTGTGTCCTCTGTCGCCTGAGTCAGCGGCTTACACCTCCTTCGCTGTAGCCGCTGAGCACATGGTCCATCACTAGTATTTTGCAGCCTTTGGTCGGGGAGGTCATGTGTCAGCAGCTGGGAACAGTAATGTAAACGTAAACACGCCGTACACTTGGTGCTATCTCTGTGACAACAAGGCAAAGAAGCAGATAGGGTTTGGATAATGGATATGTTAAATTTTGTAATGGGCACTGGATATATAATAATTGACTGTGACGTGCTTGTGTTTCTATCTGCCTGCTCATATTTAAAGAAAGATAAATAAATGCAAAAAGCAGAAAAAAAGTACAATTGTCTTGATTTTTTTTGTGTTGGGAAGTAAAAGGGGTCAGTGGTTGCAGGTGTCTGTCAGTGTTTTCTGTCAGTCTGTCTTTAATAGACCAAAACATGAACTAGTTCAATCCACATGGAAGAGAACCGTGCTCTCTTTAAATTCATTTCAGTCTGTGCTGCCTCCTGCCGTGAGCTCTGCCATCCTGACCAGGCCCTGCATGTTGCTTAGATGGGAACTGAAGAATATATTACCTTGCAATTTGTGTTGAATATATTCCAAGAACTCATTAGACCTCCTAAGCCACATGTAGTGCACATGGATGTGTAGAAACCTATTTCAGTGTGAGATGTCATGTGCTTTTTAGTCCCATGTAAGTGCCAGCCTTTGCAATGCTTCATACTGAGAAAGCATAGTTTGTGACGCTGTATCACCATTTGATCATTGTTCCTTTCCCTTCACTGTACATGATACCGGGTAGTATGTTGCAGATGCTGTTTCCAGTTTGCTGTGTGCTAATGAGTGGCCTTCTGATTCATTTAAGGGTTGTGCTAAAACAGTACCACTACATACAACTCTGCCAGCCAATCCGAGAAACAGGCTGGGTGCAGACCCTAAAACAACACCTCTGGGGCTGTGCTCTTCCCGATCCCAGGTAACGACTAGAGACAAAGGAGCGCCACAACCGGCAAATAATCATATCCATACATGCTCATAGAGTCGTGCTTTACGTTTGGGTTTATGCTTTGTATTTAACTCGCACAAGTTTATTTTTGAAGCGCCGCATTCTCCGGTCTACTCGTCAGGTCATACCCCATGTATTTCTCTTCCATATGGACACTAGAGTAGGCTGGCTGAATGAGGCCGAACGCCTGAAGCCACAACCAACACCTCCTTAAGACCCCTTTTCTTAAGGAGACAGGTTTTGTTCAGTCACATCTGACCATTGATAATAGCAGCCTGCATGAGTATGAAATCATTCTCTAGGTAGAGTGGAGGTCACAAAAATCTTTTTGAATGCAAATTCTGCATTTCCACATTATCACACTGTTTCATAGTACTTTATCAAGAATTCATTTGGCCACTTTAAGCATGCTTCCACTGTTATCTGTTTGACCTGCAATCCAGTAATTAAGTTAGAGCTTGTGAGTTTTTATTTTTTTATTTTTTTATATATATATAAGGTAAGTATTCTTTGAAATTGGCATCATATAAAACAGAACAGACAGCGGCATGTTCACTCTATTGTATTGCTGTTCTTTTTTTAAGTCTCTTTGCACAAGAACACCCCGAGACCCTCATTACACTATTGGATTGTCTATCCCACACTGTCACAGTAAGTAAATCAAAATCTATGAATTTGACTGAAAACAATAACGTATATTGATTTGAATCAAAACGTAGCCTGAAAAAATATTTACTTTTTCTTTATAATTGTCAGATTGTCTGTTGTACCTAAAATGAGTGGTCACAGGGTGCTCAGCTCGGCAGTCACTTGAGTTGATCGCCTGGGAGAACTTACCTCATCACATGTCCCTCTCTGTCTCCTCTCTTCTGCTGTCTTAACCATGTGCTGCCTCCTAGAGATGCTAAAGACGAGCTTCTCCGACCCAGTGATCATCATTCCCCGGGTGCTTCTGGAGGAGAACCACAACAGCCTCTGCTGGACAGATCTGAGCCACGGAGAAGCAGCGTACGATTCGCCCTAGATGTCCAACAGACTGATTAGAAAGTATAGCACAAACCCAGGCAGCTGCACCTTCCACAGAGGCGGCTGATCTCAACAGTAAAGATTTAGAATTTACAATCACATTGGACGGAATCCCATTGGCACATCCCCATCACAGAAGTCCAGTACTTCCAGTCACAAGGAGCTCCATTCATCTTCAACCACGCATGTTTCAGTAATGGTACAATGACCAAAGTTTCTTCCCCTTAATATTATTGCAATGGTGCTAAGTCATTTTGGTTACCAGAGTATGTCGCCCATCATAGAAACAAACCATAAAGTGCTTAAACATCTACAATGTACTGTACTGTACAACTGACTGACTTTAGTGTAAATAAAATAGTCACAGAACACACTGGGATATTTCAATGTTGCTTTTATCTCTCCTGCACACTAACGCAAACACATACTGTATGTTTAAAGTTTACTGATGTGATGATTGCCAGAGTTAAAGGTCCAATACACATTTTTAACCTTTTTCCTTGCTTCCTGATGACCACTGGAAACACCAACAAATATTCCGGGTTTGGTAATACGATGCATACTGCCTCATTTGGATATCGTACATTTCTGCTTTAATGTTAGGTGCAAAGGCGCAAAAGGATTTTCACTCCAAAACCAAATCAAATGAAGTTGTTTTTCAACAACAGGAATTGCATCACAGGACTGCAACAATAGTGAAAGAAATAACCAATGTAAAGTCCAAACAAATGTAAAGACAGTCAGCAGCAGCAGAAGGAAACGTGCCCCGTGCATCCCCAGTCCGTAGCAAAGGAAAACTCAAAACCGCACAGGGAAAAAAGAGAAACCTTGGGAGAACACTACAAGGAGAGATCCACTCCCATATTAAGAAAGCTAGTTATAGCCTTTAAATGTTACTATTATATCTAAAGCTTTTTCAGACAAATCAGACAAAATAATACCATAGGCAAAAAGGTAATCTAATTAGAATTTATATAATTTTACAATTTTATGAATAAAAGTAAAAACGTCAATGCAAAAGCAAAAATCAATAACTCAGAAAATCACTTTAAGACTTTTAAATACTTATTAAGGTTCTTAATTTGGCAACTTTTAAAACTTCCTAAGGCCCCACGGATACCCTGAAACAAGTTGGGTATCCCTGAAACCAGACTGCATCCAGTGGCCTCATTTGTATGTTGTAAATTTCTGCTTTAATGTAGGTTCAAAGGAGCAAAAGGATTTTTACTCCAAAACTGAATCAAATCAAGTTGTTTTTCTATAGCCCAATATCAAAACAGGAATTGCCTCACAGGACTGCAATAACAGTGAAAGAAATAACCAATGTAAAGTCTAAACAAATGTAAAGACAGTCAGCAGCAGATGGAAGTCAGTCCGTGGCAAGGAAAACTAAAACCGCAGAGGGAAAAAAGAGAAACCTTTAGAGAAAACTACAAGGAGAGATCCACTCCCATAAAAAGAAAGTCAGTTGTAGCCCCTAAATGTAACTAATTATATCTAAAGCTTTTTCAGACAAATCCGACATAATGAAACAGTATGCAAAAGGTTATATAGAAGCTCATCAAATCATTATTCCTATTATTGCCCCACTTTACGGGAGCGCAGGGGGTTAATTATTGTACACAGCGAGCTCATTTGATAAAAAAAAAAAAAACACAAGAACAACCATGAACTACACTCCAGCATCACCACTGTCATAAATCTGTGTGCACTCAACCTATTTGCAAAAGTGGCACATCTCGGTCGAGGCTGGTACATGGAACTTTACTACCTTTCCAAACAGCGCTGTAAACAGAAAATGACTTTCAAGAGGCCGCATTAAAGCCATAAAACAGAGAAGCAGCTATTTTGGGTGCTTTCATGTCAGGGGTTATATTTCTTCTTGTTAGTGTGGTTTATCCTTGTCCATTAGTTTCTGCATTTAACATGGAACATCCCAACACTCCAGCAATAGTTGAATTTGCATAATTGCTACAATTGTCTTAAAAAATATCATTGCACATCTTCCCCACAAGTGATGATACTGTATTTCTTTGATTTACTGTAATAAGATTCAGGTTACAGTGCACATTATTAGACCCAATGGAGACAGGAAGTTTTGTCATCTGCAGATAATATTGTACTAAGTAATTGCAGTCTATTCAGATTGCACATTCATGAATTCAAGACGATTGTTGTTGTTGTGGATGGAGTCACAAACAATTCAAGCCCACACTGTGCTCGCTGCAGGAAGTGAATCACCTTAAATTACAATGAGTGACCATTAAGAAAATGCTGCCTGTCAGAGGCCATTAGCAGAACCGTAAACGTCCCTTTTATAGAAACATTATCAAATTACAAAACTAGTTCATTTCAAGGAGTGTTTATGTATCAATTTTTCACTGCAATAAGATTACATAGGACCCGTCTGTTATGAAAAAACAAGCCACTGTTAGAAGGTCGACCTGCCTTTGCAATGTCAACAACAATCCTGCTGTGTCCATGACTGGAAGACGTCCAATAAAATAATAATGACTTGAGCCCGGTGCCTGCAAAGAGCCCTGTTGAGCTTGCACGCAAACACACAAGCCTATACATGGGTGTGAAATGTTATAAATGACCATGTCTGAAGCTGAACCTGACCCCCAAGAACCCAGGGAAGAAGAGGGGGAGGATGGAAGATGGAGCATCAGACGCATATCATGTTACTACAGTAGCGACTACAGTATGTGTGGCCTGACTGTTTTCCGGACAGTAAGTAAGCAATGTTAAAGGGCCAACCATGCTCTAATGTTGTTACCTTGTGAAAAACATAGGCACAAGGTATTTGGGTAATAGCTGGCAATTGTTTTGCCCTTCAGTAGCCTGTATTGTTATGGCAGAAATATGTGAGAAAATACCTGCGTGCACCAGTCATCTAATAACAATTTAAAATAAATCATTATATATAGCCAGCTAGTTATTGATGTTTACATTAAAGATGTGCAAATAAACTCGTTACTGAAATAGGAACATTACATTTGGAAAGTAAGGAATGACTTTGGACCGCAAATAGCATTTTTGAATTAAGCTATTTGCTTGTTTGGGGGAAAAAAAAAACTCAGGTAAGGCCATTAAAGGAATATTTCAGGATTTTTGACAGTGGGCCTCAGTTATCCAGAGTGTTTTTTTCCTTATATTTGAAGAGTTTAGTGGTGCTAGGCTAGTGCTAGACTAGCGCATGTCTATGGTAACTAGTAGCCTGCATTAAAAACAGACTACTGATATAAATGTCTGTGTTGACTGAATAATTTTGGAAATATAACCATTTTGCATTTAAAAGAACTTATATTTGAGCAGCATCAGCTTCATGGTTGTAAGCTATGCAGCGGCGGAGTGATCTGCTAGGTTACTGGATCTGCAGTAGTTTGTTTACCTGTGGCCGACATTACTCAAGGAGCTTTCTACAAATCAGAAATGGTAACGTTTGGAGGACTACCCAATGATTTTGAAGAGGTTTTTAATGCAGGCTACTAGTTACCATAGACATGCGCTAGCCTAGCACTAGCCTAGCGCCACTAAACTCTTCAAATATAAGGGCTGCAAGAATTTAAAAAATGAAAAATCTTCAGAAATCAACAACACTGTGGATAACTAGGAAATGAGGCCCTATGTCAAAAATCCTGAAATATCCCTTTAACTCTGAAGATTTCAGGATTCATATCGCTAAGCATCATGGGATTTGCAGCAATAATAAACTAATGGAAATTTAAAAAAAAAAGTAAAATACTGGAGTTATTGTTCACATCAAAACACTTGGACTCTTGTGTGTAAGATGTGCCAACCAGTTGTGACTCAGCAGCTTTTTTCTCCACTTTGTATACTGTTTCTTGGCTAATATGAATCTATGAAAAATGTTTGCTAGCACCGACACACATGGCGGCTCTCCATGGTAACAGTGAATTTTTCGATTTTCCTTTTTCTAATGTTCACCTTATTGCTCATTGAATGAACCACAAGCCTCCAAATACTTACTATGCCTTCCTTGTCACGCTTTCAAATCAACATTTCCCCCCGCTTTTCCCCGGGTCCTTTGAAGGCTGCGGCTCACCCTCTCTCTCTTTCTCTCTCGCCATCTACCGCTTTCATCCAGCTCTGGGCCGTTGCCATGGACACGGGTTGCCAGGTCTCAGGCGGTGATGACGCTGAATGGGTTAATTATAAAAGGAGGAGGGGCCGACACACAAACAACACGGCCCTTCCAGATGAATAAAGGCAGGTCTCCGGGGAGCACCTCTCCTTTACAGAGACACAAAAACAGAAAAAGCCTCGAGTTCATCATTAGCATGCGCCACCTCACGTCCATCCAGGAAGTCTATTTTAATGAGCTTTCAATGCATGTTTTAATGTAGCCTAAGTATGCGGCTGCTACATCACCTTTTCATCCTCGCCCTTTCAGATGCTTTCACACAGGAGCGATAAAAAGGCTAAATTTATCTGAAAACGTGTTCACAAGTAGCCGTTTTACTGTCGCTCCCGTGAAAAAGACCAAAACATAGACAATGGCGCCCTCAAGCGGTTGCTCTGATAGTTGTTTGCACACGCAGCACATTTTATCAACAGGCAATACCACTGCTTGTAGTTAATTTAGTATGACTTATACAGTATTTACAAATATTTCAGTACTTTTGACAATAATTCAGCAAAGTATAGGCTAATGGTTGTAGGCTATATCAGAATTAGAATTACTTTATTGATCCCTGCAGGGTTTACAGATATTGCAACACATAAAGAAGAAACTTAACTTTGCGATTATAAAAATATAATAATCATTTTAAGAAAAAATACTATAACTAAACAATTAGGCAAGGCAAGTTTATCTGTAGAGCATAATTCATAATCCATGATCAAAGTGCTTCACTAAATGTAAGAAATATCACTCCCTGATTTTGTACATATACTATTATAAATATAGATTAGCCATGTTTAACAGGTGGTTTTCTGTCTTTTTAAAGGAAGACAAAGGAAAATGACAGTTTACAGCATTTTACAGCTACAACGTTCCCTTTGAGCAGATACACATGACTATTTTCTAATGAAGTATTACAGTGCAATGTCACTGCTTTGACAATGTTGGCTGTAGGCAAGGTTATCATGAGCTGAGACGCTTTTATTACGCTAAAGTGGAAAGAGCGCCCCACTGAGGTGCTTCGTAGCGGTGCAAAAGAAGAGAACGTCCACGTGCAAACTGCAAACATTTCAGTTTCAGCGTCAGGATACTGCAAAAACCCACAAAAAGTCTATGCGCTCAAGGTAAGAACGGTGAAATTCTCTTCTTTGGGTCTGTTGTTGCTGTTGAAGTTGTAGTGTCCAATGCGATTCCTTTGATAATAAAAAAGACAGACAAACCCAATAATGAAGAAGATCGTCAAACCAACACCGAGACAGGACAGTCCGATGAGTGACGCGGTGTCGTATCCCTCTTCAAATGGATCTGCGGAAACAGAGTGCGGAAAAGGTCAAACTTTTAACATATTTCTATGCACATGTTGTATGCATAGAAATATATGACGCGTTTTAAATAAAGCCACGCTGCGGAATAATCCAGGGTGACATTTTCATTGGAGAAAATATAGCCTAAATAAATACAATTAATCCCCGTTTATAATTAGAAGTGTTATTGAAAGAATATAATCTGACGAAAGTTTGTTTATGCTCATGAAATATTTGTTTGTTCAAAGTACTTAGTTATATTTACTCAAGTGATGATGAAATATTTCTTATCTGAATTGATTTGAAATTACATTAGTTTTATTGTATCTTATCCCAAGAATCATCTCTTTAATATAATTTTCATGAGGTACTCTTTGAAAATATTTTTTATGTTTTTGTCTGTCCTATGACAGGGGGGTTTCCAAACATTACAGGTCCGGACCCCAGCCCTACAGCAAAATGTAATTAGTGCTTGTACTAATCTTAAGGCTGAAAACATTTAAAATCAGTGCAATATTTCTTCTTGTTGTGTGTATTGTTATGTGATGTCATTTACATAGATAAAGTGTTTATAAGTATAACATATTTAAATAAACCTCCGTTATTGTTGCAAATTATATCTTGAAAAATTATAAGAATAATACATTTTTGAGCATAAGATTTTAACACTGAAACATTTACTCTACAAGTGGTATTTTCACCAAGTACTGTTTTAGTTTAATTATTTGGCTCTCCACCTCTGCCCTACGTCCTCACCATCTTCCTGCAAGAACAGAGGTCCTGAAGTGGCCAGAGCCCTCCCTACGGTGCTTCTAGAGCCAGAGCGGGAGGTCCTCTGCACACAGTCCTGAAATTGAACATGGATTTTGGTATTACTTCTGAACTCTTATTTTAGATTGGATTTGTCGTGCAGAGGCTGGCAGGGACTGTAACAAATGTGGAGTTATTGGCTTGGTCTGTACTCACGGGCGCGCAGGAGGCCGAGTCGAGCTCCACGCATATTTCCACCTGGCAGTGCAGATAGATGATCCTCAGGTCAACGAAGGAGAATATCTGCACGGACAAGCTGGACGAGCTGGAGTTCCCGTTTGTGATGACCGTGGTGAAAGGGTTTATTGAACACCTGTAGATGGAAAATAGCCGTTTAAGTACCGCAATTCCAGTGTTGACCAAATTAATAAATAGATTGTGTTCATATATATGAGTTAAAATCATCATAGTTTAACCTCTTAACCCCGGCATTTCTCCAGTTTGGCTTTACCCAAATCTAAAAGTTTATGGATTTTTTTCTCACATTTTTGCCGTGTTGTCACAACCTTTTTTGACATTTTCTTTTCATTGCATTGTTTATCATTGCATATTCGTCAAATTTTTGCTACTTTTTCATAATTCTTTTTTTTTTTACTTTTTGTAATATTTTCGTCACTTTATTTAATTACTTTTTTGGAATATTGTCGTCACATTTTTGCCACTTTTTTCACTTTGGAATATTTTCATCACTTTTTCGTCACATTTTTTAATACATTTTTGGAATATTTTCGTCACTTTTTCATCACTTGTGTTGCTCTTGTCGCATTTTCATCCTCGTTTGTTTCTCATTTTAGTCGCTTGTTTTTTCATGAAGCTTTTAGATTTGGGTAAAGCCAAACTAAAGAAAATATGCTCGGTTTTGGTTTGTTTTTTAAATGGAATAAATGCACATTTTTTTCTTCTTTTATGGTCCTTGACAATGAAAGATGTAGTATACTGTATATTCTGAAAAGATATTGTTCAAGTACCGGGTCCAGGACTGGTATCGATAGTATCGAAGTATATCAAATCAAATCAAATTTAACTTTATTTATAAAGCGATTTTCATACCGAAAGGTATCACAAAGTGCTTTACAGATTACAACATTCAAAACAATACGCCTGGCACACCCTCCCATATATATTATATATTAGGACTAAATAAATAGATTTAAGTTAAACAGTTAAAAGCTAAGCTAAAAAGGTGGGTCTTGAGCTGCTCTTAAAAACATGAACGTTCTCTGCAGCTCTGAGCTCCTCCTCAGGTCGTTCCAGAGGCGAGGGCCGTAATATTGGAAAGACGCCTCGCCGTGAGTCTTTTTGTTGACTTAAGGAATAACTAGGAGACCCCTGCCGGAGGAGCGAAGGGGCCGTGAAAGCTCATAAGGTAAAAGCAGTTCTGAAAGATAGGAAGGACCAAGACCATTAAGACATTTAAAAACCATTAAAAGAACTTTAAAGTTGATCCTGAAACACACGGGGAGCCAATGCAGCGATTCTAAAACCGGTGTAATGTGGTCCCGCCTGCTGGTCTTCGTCAGGACACGAGCTGAGCAAAGTTGTAACCCTGATATACTCTTTTTGGGAAGACCAGAAAGAAGGGCATTACAGTAGTTGATACGACTGGTGATAAAAGCATGCATTAGTGTCTCCGTGAATGAAGAACTGGAGTCTCAAGTGCAATAATTTTAGATCACAAGATTAGTATGGCAACAAATTTGATAAGGTTGACCATAAGAGCATTTTAAGTCTGGAGATTTCTTTCAAGAACAGTCAATTCAGAATCAGAGTTGGTTTTATTGCCATTTTCACAAACCTCACACTTGACCTTAGAGTGAGTTGAACACTCCCCTGTCCTCAATTAGGAACTCAAAAATATAAAGCATCATGAACGAAACAAATTCAGCAAGTTCAGCATATTCTGGACCTGTTCTCCATGAAGATGTATCTGGACAGGAGTGAAGGGTTGGCGGTGGGAGTGGCCCAGCACTTGTTGATGACCACTTTGATCTTGTCCACAGAGGTGTTGAGGCTGACCACCACCATCACGGATTCGCTGGGGGACAGGCTGAAGTTGTGGGGCAGAGGCACCGTGCCGTTCATCAGCTGCACGATCACCTGGAACATCCCGGAGCCCGTGATGACGTCCTTGATCGTGTCGTACCTGTGCAAGAGGTGAAAAGCAGAAGTTGGTAGTTTTGGCGGGACACTGCAAGTGATCAGGGAAAATATTTGAAATTGGAACATTTTCCGATATGAGAAAGAGTCTTGAAATTTTCGCATACACATAAGGCTTGTTATGGATGAAAATGTCCAAAACTGCCAATATTTTTGGCAATAAAATGTGGATAATGGATAGACCCCGGTTTAAATTTATAGGGTTTTATTAGGATACTAGGATTTATTTGGAAGTAGTGTAAAAAAAACAAAAACTGCCTCATTGTTTGGGGCACAAAGTTTAATAAATTAGACATTAGAAAAGTTCTTCTGGAAAAAAAAAGACAAAGTACAAGACTAGGAAATATGGTGTCTGCATGCAGTACTCCAACATTATTAGGTGTGTAGAGAATTCAAAATATTTGCTCAAGTAAGCATTACTTTGAAGTAATTGTACTAAAAGTAAAAAGTAGTGACCAAAATAATTACTCAAGTAGTACCTCAGGGGAAAGTGCAACTTCAATATTGTGTGTACCGAGTAACTGTTTGAGCGCAGAAGTCTAATTTATGATTCAGTCGTGACATAAATGATGAGAAACAAAACATGAAATGATGTTAAAAAAAAAAGTCTAGTATTTCCAAAAAGGAAATGCCAGAAAAATATACAAAAATATTTTTTATCAAGCGTAAAGTACATTAACTATATAGATATTATGTGTCATATGAAGCTGTTGCCGATTAAAGATTTACTCACTGTGGAGCGAGTAACTTTTCTCCCCCTCAAATACGAGTACAGATACTTCATTATAATATTACTCAAGTAGAAGTAAAAAAAAACTACTTTTGAAGTACAATTACTTCAAAATATTACTACAGTACATGCACTTGAGTAAATGTAAATGAGTACTGCCCGCCTCTGCTTGTTACTATTAAAAAAAAATCTTATTACAAGAAAATGTAGCACATTTTTTCTAGAAATGTTTTGCACTGAGTGATAAATGTTATCCCTGGGGTTCCCAAAGTCTGGCCCAGGAGCCAAATGCGGCCCTCAAATCAATTTCGGTGGCCTTTGGCTCCTTGTTGAATTGGAACATATTGCCAGAGTTGGTACTGTTTACTATACGTTTCATAATCATACACTAATATAACCTTTTCCCACTGATCACTGGCCCTCCACACTGAAAACACTTCAATATGCGTCCCTTAGTGAAAAGGTTTGGGCTTACCCCATTGAGCCAAAGTCTGAAGTAATGAGACTGCTCTTGTTGTATGTGCATATTACAGGTATCTCCAGCTTTATCTTCGGCGCTTGTATTTTGTTCGATGAGTTAATGGAGTTGAACAGCGTCACAGAGACAGTGTAGTAGCTGTCATTCTAAAAGACGAGAAAAGTGGCGGTTAAAGACCTGCACTAACAATTCCTATTACGCGAGAAGACAATGAAAACAGCGTGACTCACAACATGCTTAAGAAGAGTATTGCAGTCGTCCCAGGCCACGGTCAGCTGGGCATGGGTGGCATTGCCTCCGTTGACACCACACTCCGCCATCCCCAGGTGCAGGGCCGCCTCTGTGATGTAGCTGCTCTGGAGGAAATCCCTGGCCACTGTCACCGTGATGGAAGCCAAATTGCACTTCACTGCGATGGCCTCAGATGCCGAGATATTTATTGTTTTGACGACGAAGGGTACAATCTGACGGGCAGTTGTGGTGGTTGCAGGCTGGGCTGTTGCAGGATCAGCGGTTTTTGTGGTGGAAGAAGCTGCTGTTGCTATAAAAGTAGTGGAAGCTGCAGTAGAGAATGATGTTGGTGAGGTAGTAGTAGTTGCCATGGCAGCGGTGGCGGTTGTTGTGGTCACCGTTGTGATTGTCAGTGGAGGGATTGTCGTGGAAGCTGTGGTGGTTGTCGAGGAAGCTGTGGAGGTTGTCAAGGAAGCTACGGTTGTTGTCAAGGAAGCTGCGGTTGTTGTCAAGGAAGTTGTGGTTGTTGTCAAGGAAGTTGTCGAGGAAGCTGTCGTGGTAGTTGGGGGAGCGGGGGTGGTTGTCAAGAAAGCTTTTGTGGTTGTTGGGGACGCAGGGGTGGTTGTTGAGGAAGCTGCGATTGTTGTCAAGGAAGCTGTCGTGGTTGTCGGGGAAGCTGTCAAGGTTGTTGGAGCGGCGGTGGTTGTCAAGGAAGCAGGCATGATTGTCGAGGAAGCAGGGGTGGTTGTCAAGGAAGCTGTCGTAGTTGTTGGGGAAGCTGTCAAGGTTGTTGGAGGAGCAGGGGTGGTTGTCAAGGAAGCAGGCATGATTGTCAAGGAAGCAGAGGTGGTTGTCAAGGAAGCTGTCGTGGTTGTCAGGGAAGTCAAGGAAGCTGTCGTGGTTGTCAGGGAAGCTGTCAAGGTTGTTGGAGCGGGGGTGGTTGTCATGGAAGAAGGCATGATTGTCAAGGAAGCAGGGGTGGTTGTCAAGGAAGCTGTTGTGGTTGTCGCGGAAGCTGTCAAGGTTGTTGGAGCGGGGGTGGTTGTCAAGGAAGCAGGCATGATTGTCGAGGAAGCAGGGGTGGTTGTTAAGGAAGCTGTCGTGGTTGGCGGGGAAGCTGTCAAGGTTGTTGGAGCAAGGGTGGTTGTCAAGGTAGCAGGCATGATTGTCAAGGAAGCTGTTGTGGTTGTCAGGGAAGCTGTCGTGGTTGTTGGAGAAGCTGTCATGGTTGTTGGGAGAGCGGGGGTGGTCATCAAGGAAGCAGGCATGCTTGTCGAGGAAGCAGGGGTGGTTGTCAAGGAAGCAGGCATGATTGTCAAGGAAGCTGTTGTGGTTGTTGGGGAAGCTGTCGTGGTTGTTGGGGGGGTGGGGGTGGTCGTCAAGGAAGCAGGCATGCTTGTCGAGGAAGCAGGGGTGGTTGTCAAGGAAGCTGTCGTGGTTGTGGAGGAAGCAGTCATGGTTGTTGGGGGGGTGGGGGTGGTCGTCAAGGACGCAGGCATGATTGTCGAGGAAGCAGGGGTGGTTGTCAAGGAAGCTGCCGTGGTTGTGGAGGAAGCTGTCATAGTTGTTGGGGGGGTGGGGGTGGTCGTCAAGGAAGCAGGCATGATTGTCGAGGAAGCAGGGGTGGTTGTCAAGGAAGCTGTCGTGGTTGTGGAGGAAGCAGTCATGGTTGTTGGGGGAGTGGGGGTGGTCGTCAAGGACGCAGGCATGATTGTCGAGGAAGCAGGGGTGGTTGTCAAGGAAGCTGCCGTGGTTGTGGAGGAAGCTGTCATGGTTGTTGAGGGGGTGGGGGTGGTTGTTAAGGCAGCTGTCATGGTTGTCAAAGAAGCTGTGGTGGTTGTCAAGGATTCTGTGGTGGTTGTTGTCAAGGAAGCGGTGGTGGTTGGGGTATTGGTGGTAGTTGTTGAAGGAGCAGAGATGGTTGTCGTGGTTGGAGCAGTGGTTGTCGGGGCAGCAGTGGTCATTGTGGGGGCAGCAACGGTCGCCGTAGAGGTAGTAGTGGCAGTTGTTGGCATTACTCTCTGCGTGGTCGACTCTGATGTTACACTGGTTTGTTGATTAGTGGGATTAAATATTGTTGTCTGTGATACTGTTGCTCCCAAAGTCGTGGTGGTATTTGCTGCAAAGTACAATTACATTAATGAGGACTCCCTACAACGGTACATAATATAGCAGTGGTTCTCAAACTTTGGTACAGTGATGGTATGAGATAATTTCATGTATACTTATGTAATGTCTTTTATATGGTGTTGTAGGTCATATCGAGTTTAGACATCTTTAAGTCCAATAGGTTGCATCCACGTGCCTGTAGCTTAAATTTGAGGGGGTGGATATTGGTGCCTTTCAAAATGCAGATGTTTCGACTTGGTTTATGCATATCCACATAAGACATGGGTTAAATGCAGGACGAGGACAAAATGCCCTACAAGGACAATGTATACAAACAAATAAACAAACAACCATCTTCTCTGTCACCAAAAATGATCTAATCTTCTAATGTCCAATTATTTCCCTCATAAAGTTGTCCAAAAGTGGTGAAATTATTGAAAAACGTGTCTGTGATATTGGCCAATTGAAAGGACTTTGAGCCTTTCATTAACAATCCAGGTGTGGGGACCAATTCCTATGTCAGATTTCTTTCAAAAACAGTGAATCTCCCACAGAGTTGTTTTGCCACCCGTCCTCCATTTGACATTATGATTATCAAATTCTACAACTTGAACCTATTTAGGCCTATTTTAAACCCTATGTAGAAGTAGTCCTGGTGGAAGGTGAAATATTGTATAGTGTTTTATTGGTGTGAAAAGTTTGAGAACCACGGACATACAGGATTCTTGCATATTTCTATAATTATCTGGTTTATACCTTGACAAGACCGGCCAGGCCGTTCTGGGTCGCCATCCACAAAACCCACCAAACACGCACAAGTGTAAGACCCCTGGGTGTTAGCACACGTCGCAGACAGCGAGCAGTCATTTTCTCCTGACGTGCATTCATCCCGATCTGCAGAAACGGGTTAGATGACATTTACAAGTTTGTCATTCGCACAAACGACTTGACAAAACTGAAAAAATCTGGCATTTGGAATAATCATCATGGGCATTACCATTGATCTCTGTCTTGTTTGCGTCCACATCATACTTGGAGCTGTTCATGAGCGAGTTTATCAAGGCCAAGGACACGTTGTTGATGTCCTCGCCTTGAGTCAGGATGAAAACGAGGGTGAAACTGACGACCACGCTGCCCGGCGCAAAGCCTGTGATCTCGATTCTCACTCGGCCCGCGTCCACCAAGGCCCTCATCTCGGGGGAAAGGGACCGGTAGATCTGATGGTGACGTCAGTGTTAGGGCAAGCCACGGTGATGAAACAATGGATATTTTTATAATAGCGTGTGACTCAAAGCGCAATCAGTGCTGTGTCTTTGCTCACCTCCATGTAAATGCTGGCAGTGAGGTTTAAGTAGGAAGTGCTGGAGGCATTTTGTAAGTCACCAGTGTAGTTGACGTTAGTAAGTCGAGCTGTGGCGTCCAAGGTCTGTGCATCTACAAAGGAAGAGACAAGTGGATGAGACATCGCTTTGCCAAAGAGAAGTTAACTCAGAAAAGTCTGTTTTTGCATAACTGCGGTTTATAAATCTCTTTTTGGGCACCTCAAAACAACATCTGTGTTGGGATGAGACATGGGATGCAAAAGGACTTTAACTATTTGTTTCTTGATGCATAGTCGTAGGAAATTACACATCATTAAAAGGAAACACAAGCCGCCATTTTTAGACAAACGTGCAAATGATGACACTATTATCAATGCAGATGGCTTATGTGTGGTGCCCAAAGTGCGGCCTGGGGGCCAAATGCAGCCCTGAAATAATTTTTTGTGGGCCTTTAGGTTATTCTACATAATTATAGCCTCGAAAATTAACATTTTTGTTAATTAAAGGGACTATACAGAGTTTAAACATGTTAAAATTAAGTATTTCCTAATAAGTATGTATAAGTATGTAAGTATGTATAAGTATGTCCTAAGGCAGTGGTTCTCAACCTTGGGGTCGGGACCCCCAAGGGGGTCGCGAGACAAATTTGGGGGGTCGCCAGATCATGTAGACAAAATATACATATTTTTATTAGCGTATATTATAATGTTTTATTGTCGAATGTGTGTGCTATTTTACCAGAGTGCCATTATATGTTCATAATTTGATGAATTTATTTTAGCCATTTGTTTTTTTCTTTGTTTTTTAAGAATTATGAAGGCTAATGTTCCTATTTTTCACAGTGTGACCCGGGCAGGGGGGGTCACGAACCCCTTTAACTGTTGTAATGGGGGTCGCACCTCCAAAAGGTTAAGAACCACTGTCCTAAGGTGTAGAATGAGCCCAGACCTATTGACCAGAACTGCCTCTAAAATCCTGCACTGTCACTCAAAAAGGTGTTAATTCGGGTCCGAAGTGACGTCATGCACGAGCTTAATATAGAAGCTGCAGTTACACGTATGACCTGAGGTGGCAGTAGTGAGTATAAATTGGCTAGCTTGCATCTAGCCCCATTTAAAGGTGCATTAAAAGAACCTTTTAGCGACCCAAAGGGCTGATGGTTAGCATGGTGCCTTTGCTTTCCATCCCGGTGGCTCCTATGATGCTTCAGGATCAATTCAATCAACAGTGAAAACCTGAAAAAACAATTGATCCTGGAATGTCACACAGGCCATTGGGATGGTCATTAAAGGATGGTAAAGGCGTTGTGCTAGCGACCCAAGCATCCACTGGGTCACTGAAACCTTTATGAATGCACCTACCTAAAGCATGGGTAACTGATTTGTGGCCCTTAAAGCCAGGTAAACTTCAATATGCAGCCCTCAATGAAAAAGATTTATTATGGAAACTAAAACATGCAGGAGTGCTGCTTGGATATACTGGTTCTTTCAAAAAATCTAACTTTGGTGCTCTTCAGTGCAGGGATCAGCATTTGACTTTAAAAAGATACAAAACTGAGGCACTCAAAGACCCCTGAATTATGGCCTTTGAAATGTTGAAATTCATTCATGAGTTGTGTTTTCTCTCATTCATGCATATTTGAGGAATCTTGCAACGCCTGCAACCCACTAGCTGATGTCCTGCCTGTGTGCTTTTAGTGCTTCATTGATCTAGTTCTGATCATTTAAGAAAACACATTTCTTTCTATGGCTGACAACTATTGTTTTTAGCTTTATTTAGAGTATTTTCACTCCCAATGCACCAGTAGACGGTGGGTCCAGGAGATATTAAGGTTCATTTAATTTTCCTGATTTTTTTAATACATATGCATAATTTTAAGTTTGGAAAAGGGAAATACCAATGCTACAGAAAATAAGTTCATACTAAGAAATCTGAATAAATCATAAAACCTCCACCATTCTTACCCGTCTTGATAGTCAGTTGTAAGCCACTTCCTTGCCTCCCACATGCGTACGGCGTAACGGTGACCACATACAGCACTCCGGCCTGCAGCCCACTCATCTCCACAATTGTCTGACTGGTGTCATTAAGAACGATGACCTTTGCCCCTTTACTCAGAGCAACTCTGTAGCTCTGGTTTCCTGGGAATTGGCTCGACCAGTGGATACGGAATGACGTGCTGGTGACGTTGGCCGCTCGCAGGTCGGCGATGCGGGGGAGAGCTGGGGTCAATAAGGTAAAGGTGGGATTGGATTAGGAGCAAGGTTTGTCAATCGAAGTTAATTAGGGCGGCAAGATTAATGGCAACTGAATAAAAATCGCAATTTAAATAGTCACAACAACTAGAAAACTGCAAATAATGCACTTTTGGGTCAGTTGGTCTGAAACTGGTTTGTGAACCAATAGAACTATGGGTCTTACATGGGCGGATTCAGGTGTTACTAATCTGTAATAGATTAGACTTTATTTTAATTAGTTATCATTTGATTTGATTTATTTTAATGCCTTTTTACACCTTGGCAAGGGGACTACAAAAAAAAATGTTTTTTCATGATTTTAACCCAGTTTAGACATAATTTTGTGAAATTCAGATCTATTTTCGGCCTGGATTAGTCCAATTCTATCTTGATTTGGTGTAAAAATTTTAAGAATCACTTATTTAGTTATGTGTAAACTCTACAAACAGGTTCTGAAATTACTGTGAATCTCAAATTAGTTTTATCAGTCCATATTTCAGTCTTATCTCTAATGTACACCATGAACCAACATTTGAAACATAAACGTTAAAGTGATGGTCTGTAAGTTTAAATGTATTAAACATTTTATAAAATGTGCAAAATTGACCACCTGGTCTTGCATTGTGATGTAAAGCAACTAATCTGAGTCCAGTATCCTCCCCCGTTGACAAATGAGTTTTTCTTCTGGACCAGCCAATCAGTAGGGAGGGGGAGGAGCTTGAGCGTTTACTCTTGATTCTGTTCCTGCTCACCTCATTTTGCAAACTAAAAAGTGCTTTCTGGTTAAAGAGGGGAGGAATTTGATTGTTAACTTTTAAATTTCACTCTACTCTTCGCACTTTGCAAACTTATCACTCATTTTAATCTCATTACAATTGCATTATTTCTCAAAGGACAGAAAAAAAAATCACAATTACATGATTTTCAAATATCGTGCAGCAATAGTGAATCAGACAAAACAGAGGAAATCTCTTACGGCAAGTGGTTGAGGGCGTGGATGTCTCACTAGTGTAAGATACCGTCGGAGCGCAAGTCATGCCACTCAGAGTTGTTGTGGTCATGGGCGGGAAGCATGTAATATTAGGTGGAAGGGTGGACAGAGCTACAAAACAACACAGTAGTTATTGCATAATCATAATTTAAAGAGCAATGTTTTAATGCAGCTTTACCAACTCCTATTAGGCATGACAAAATAATCCACCCCCAATCCCTAACAATACTAAAACTAGCATCTGGACTTGATAGTCAGTTGCAAAGGTATCATTTATAGTTCAAAGCAGGATATATATGTTTTTTGTAAATACTGTAATGCTGATTTATTCACAAATACAGATAAATAACTTTTTACAAGCAATGCCTCCTGCTGTCAGTGCGTCACCGCCACACGGACAGGCAGTTTTACCTTGGCAACTAAAGGAAACGATGCAAATTTAACCTGTGCAGTTGGTTCCTGGGTTGGTGGAGTCCACGTCGGTGTATCCAGGGCGACAGGTGCAGTAATAGAGGCCAAACGTGTTCACGCATGAGGCGTGAGGTGAGCACCGGTGGAGAAAAGGCAGCGCGCATTCGTCAATGTCTGTAATAATAGATGATGATTACAAAACTAACAATGCAGCAATTCTGCCACTGTGTTTTCTGCAGTGGTTGAGAAAGATTGTTTTTGTTGTGTGGCTTTCACAGCTATTTGATCGCTATTAAATGTTCTCCTAGCAATATTATTTCTCCTACTAACAGCAGTCTGCAAATGTTCTCTTGGTAGATTTACTCACTTTTACTAATATGGTCCTAAAGCATGCAAATCATCATTTATCTTTTGCTGTTGGCTGTGTTAAGGATTTTTTTGGTCTGTATACTTTATTCTACAGGACAGCTCAGGGTGAAGCAGGGGGTGTGGAGTGTAGAGAGACTTTCAGCAAATTGTCAGAGCTTGGAGTCGAAGCCAAGACTCAAAATCACAACACTGAGGACAAGAATGTGCTCTGCCATAAGTGCAGCAGCTTTGACCACAAGACCAGGGCAAGGCAACTTTTCTTGGTCATGAAGATTTCTTTTTCTTACAGTATGATTCATAGAATAGACTAAGCAAGGGGTTTGGAAGTCTTCTTTAGGTACTGATAATATTTTTTGAATATTGTAAAAGTTTCAGTCTCATAACGGGTGCCAGAGGATGTGTACTGGAGGACCGGACTTAGTCTCAGGGCCTGACGTTTCCTACCCCTGCATTGGCTGCCCAGTGTTAGCAGCAAATTTGTCTTTTTTTGCCCTGTTTTCTTATATCTTTACGTCAGGACTGTACAATTATTATTGTTATTTATTTATTTTTATTTTTTTAAATATTCATGATTATTAGTAACCAAAGCTTACACAATGTATATAGTCGAGAAAATCAATTATTAAAATGAGTCTATACATTTCTATAGTAGGCTGTAGGTCTGTTTATTGAGATATGTGATCAAAAGAGGGTCTTTTGTACAGTCTCTCTCCTTGGTGTGAAGCAGGGGGTGGGGAGGGAGGGGTGGAAGCACAGGCAAGGAAGGGAGGGAGTTCCGCTTTCTGATTGGTGGATAAAACTCTTCTTCATACATACAATTTATACAAATCTAATCTTTTATTTTTATGGTTTTGCATTGTTTTGGAATACACACAGAATAATAATTTGATTATACCATAAATATTCGCTCTCATAATGGAGCGGTCCTACGTTACAGTGCATTATGTTGTTCTGAAAATGGCTGCAGGGATGAAGACAAGTGAATACGAATGGAGCAAGAGAACGTATACCTTCACGACCCTCCTACCACTAATGACTCAGACGCACCATTTTCCAGCCTGACATGCTGTCCTCTGCTAAAAATAGCTGATTGGCTTGTGCTGAAAGGGTGAAAGGACACTGAACATTGAATGACTACATTTATTCTACAGAAACTTAAGAGATCAAAAGCAGCCTATATGTCCATAAGAAGCAAAAATCACCCATTGTCCTGCACAGATGAGGGATGGTGGGGATGCAGTGCTCTGGTGTTTCTTTGCAAATGAACATGTGATTGATTCAAGATTGTGTCTGTGCGAGAGGAGAGTGGGCGTGCGCTCGGTGCACGTGTGCGCGCCTGTTCGGGGTGCTATTTTCCGCCATTGCAGGAAACATCCCACATGACTGTCACTCAAATAGAAGTGGTGGGAGAAGGAAACTGTGGTGCGACTGAGTCATTTTTTCCCGAACGCTGTGTTCTCTGCCTCATGAATCATAGCGAAAACTATATAAGAATGTCACTGCTGTGGAGGGGGGAAAAAAATAACCTCAAGAGAGATCTTAAACCTTTTTAGTGAAGTCAACCCAATTGCTCACCTTTTACGGTTACTGAAGACACCTCCTGGACGTGTTTGAGGAGACGATGGAGCATAGACGTGACATTGTTAAGGGAAGGGCTCAACTTGCAGCGTATCATTAGAGAGGTGGCAGTTCTGTACGGGTGCACGGGCTGTGAGCTGAGGTAACGAATGGAGACATTTGACTCCAGAGCCCCAATTACCTACAGCGGAGGAAACGAATTAAGTTTAGTAAATTTATTCTGAATAGCCACTTAATATTAAAGGGTTTCATGTGGTCACTGGGAAAAAAATAAGATATTCTATTCTGTATATCATAGTATTTCATTGTCCCCCATCAGGATAAAACCTGCACAATAGGTGAATCAACCAGCTCGGCACCCTGGGTCTCAGAGCGATACTCCTTTCCCCTGGTTGGCAACTGATCAAAGTTATATGTCCAAGGCAAAATGGCACCTACATAAAGATTAAAGATAACAATAAAATAGGTACCATAGCATAAAGCAGCCTGGTGTGGTTGTGGAGTCCTCCTTCTCTGGACATTAGCTCCTGATAATCAACTTTTATTGTCACTGTTGCATTGAATTGAAGCAGTCCAGGGTCAAAAGAACCAGAGCCTGTTGTTAAATAGATATGATTAATCAAGAGCCTGTAGTTTTTTTTATGTCACAGTATTATGTCGTCACATCTTATTAATTGATACTGACTTGTGGGATCAGCGCAGTCAAAGCAACTCGATGTCTGACAGCACTTTTGCCAGCCCAGACAGTCCATGTCCCATTCACAGCCTTTGCTGCCATAGAGCCCATCAGCACTTGGACAGGATCCTGGTTTGGCACTGATCTCTCTACTCCTGTCCTCGGCTTCATTCAGAGGAAATAACATGTTACAGGCCATATATTAACGGGCAGCAGTGCTGATTATGTGCCCACATCTGTTAAGCCTTGTCCTTGGCTTAACAGACGACGCACAGAATTACCAAGTGCCAGGCTCCGGCGTCATCAAATGTGAAATCATTGATAAAATCAGAAGATGAAACATACTCACTTAGTGCACAGTAATGGCCGATCTGTGTGTAGCCGTCGCAGCACCTGATCACCTGCTCCGTGACTGTTTTATACTCCGTGACTTGAGTTGGGCGGTATTTTGTGATTTGACATGTTTTCCAGGGAATCCAACCACCACATTGCTGTGTAATAGTGTAAGGCACCAAATACTGCACAGTGTAACTCAAAATCCTGGTCTCATTGCTTTTACAGAGATGATACCCGGATTGAGAAAGTCTATAATCTACAACAGAATAATATAATTTCATGTTTAGTGATTACACTTTCAATAAAACAAAGTAACACTCTAAAAGATGAAGTCAATTTTGATACATATTCATATAAGAAGAAGCCTATTGAAAAACACATGCCTTACCTTCTTTCATTAAGAGTTGTCCGTTGCAAAACATATTCAGGGCCCAAACCAGACAAACAAAGAGTATCCAAGTCATTTTTTACAGGTCAAATTTAATCATTTAAAGAAAATGCATTTATTGGCTACATTTTAAGGGCGTGCATTTTGATGAAGTGGCGTTAACTCATGGTTCAGGGTGAACGCAACGACCAAATCCCCTGTGGAGCAGACACTCTCCTCCCCTCTTTTAGCCAGCATTCCCCAAAGACCTGAGTTAATTTACCTATTTTACCGGTTCAGCAGCATAAACTATATTCTATTACGTGTACTATATTACACAAATGAATTGCCAAATAATATCATAAACTGATGCTATATGGTGAAACAATTCCATAGACTGTTTTTTCTTAACTATAAATTGTGCACATAGAAACGTATTTGTTGGACATGAAAATATAAAAGCATCAATACCAATAAAAATGATAGTTCTGAATTCTGTGCCATTTTCTGTGCATCATTTTGACTTGTCTGTGTAAGTAAACATGTTTATGGGACAGAGAGCGGGTGGAGTCTAGATCCCTAATGGCTGGGTTTGCACAGGTATCCATAGCACTGCTCACTCTCCTCCTGACGTTACTCAGCCTGTTCCTGCTATTAATGTCAGCTCATGGGAGAACGATTTATTTATTTATTTTTGTCCATTGAGTAATATTTAAATATTTTGTACAGAGAACAGATCATTTCGTCTTTTTTTATTTTAGTCCCCTTATAATGATGGTGCTTGGGATGCATTCATGCACCTTCTGGCGTAATGAGGTGTTACAATGAGCTTAATTAGCCTGTTGAGTCACTGGGTAATAAAGCATGAAAAATAAAGTCACGCAAGCTTGAGTGGAAAGGCAATCAAAAGAAGTGGCAAAACATCTACTAAAATCTGGCTTTTGAATTAAAAAAGTGTGAGGAGGTGACTTATTGCCGGTTTTAGGACTGCGGTATCAGTCGTCATCCTGTTACCAGGTGATGTTCAGACTCAGGTTTCCAAGAAGATGCATAAACATAGCAACTAGTTCCCTTTGGGTGCCTGTGCCACTAATGTAAAAAGAAAAAAAAAATACAGTGCTGAGTTTGCAATCTTCCTTCACTAATCAGCAGTCATTTCCAGGACTTGGGACTCGAATCTTTCATGTAAAAAGGCTGTTCAAAAGAAGCCAGCAAGAAAACTCATGTTAACACTGATTTCCTCGGATTAGGCGTTTCTTATTAAAATCACTAATGCTTACAGTGGGATTCATTTTCATGCACATTTGTATTAAGAGTAAGATCTGTCTCTTTCCAAAATTGAATCGTTCACTTCAATGAGCTGATTCTGTCACGATCGTCACGTCACTGCTAATGACTCAACCCGGACTTGTTATATTTCTAAGAAGCAGTGACTTGAGAACTTGGATTTAAACGATGAAGCTCTCAAGTCTGTGCTTTTAGAGGCAAATGCTGTCATTTGAATGGACATTGCTTGGAAAATGATAATAAAACATGTCTTAAATGTGCTGGAATTGTGACTTGAGTTGAGTCTCTAGTTGTAAGTGATACAAATGTCTGGGACTGGAATATTCAGAACTTGGAGATGGACATTGACTTGCAAATTTAACACTTGGCCTTGACTAGCCTTAAGTGACTCGGACTTGGATTCAGACTCACATCTCGGCTCATCAGTCATTGATGTAATGAGTTTCACTGGGGTTTGGCCTGGGAGCGAAGGCTTAATCACTTAACTGTCAAAACTTCATTTAAACCACAGGTGCCCCTTTATTCATGAAGTTATCTGTGTTTGACAGTCATTTTGTAGTTTCCATAGTTTTTGATTTAAGATAAGACTTTATTAATCTCACAGTGGAGAAATTCATTTGTTCCATCAGCTCTCAACACTCACACTGGGTGCAAAATAGACAGGAAATGCGTGATAAATGTAGTATATACTGTATAGCAATATATCCACTTACACCATGGAACATTTTGCAAAATAAGAAAAGAAAATGGACAAAAAACAGATTTATTCATCTAACACTATACAATCACTTGTCACAGCTGCTCTTCTTTCACAGTAAGGTGCAGAAATTAAAAATAAAAAGTGCAATGAAACACCAATGATTAGAACAAAGATATATCAATACAAAAAACTTCCATAAACTGTGGTGTCTCTGCCCCGCCTCCTCTGGGATCTCCTGGGTCAGTGTCCTGTAGCTGGACTGCTGCTCCCTGCGCAGACGGATCCTCAAATGGGGTTTCCACACTTGTTCATCTGTACTCAGCCTTATATATCTATTTATTGTAATCTGTGTGTGTGTGAGTTAGTGAGTGAGGGGGTGTGTGCGTAGACGTTAGGGTAAAAGTTGTGTGTGCAACATTTGTATATCTCCGGGGGGATGGGAGGATGTGCCAGACGTATTGTTTTAAATGTTGTAACCTGTAAAGCACTTTGTGATGGCTTTCGGTATGAAAAGCGCTTTATAATTAAAGTTTGATTTGATTTGAAATCTTGGTCGTATAAAAAAGGCACTGCCCTGAACTTCTAACCTTCAGCTGCATGGACACAAACACAAGTTTCAGTATGTGTGAACAACATGCCATTCCTCATTTGAAAGAACCTCCAGCAGAGTTACTGCAGAGTTAATTTGTGAGCACCAAAGTTTGGCTTGATTGGGAACAGGTGCTGGGATTGTGGAAGAAGGAGAGTGTCCTTTTATGTTCATTTCCAAACTGCCTTTAGACATCGGGTCAACCCTATGGGACTCGTCTGCTTTTTGATGGGATAATTGTCTTTTGAACCTAAACAAAAAGTAGTATTCGTAGTAAAGTATAGTAATAGTAGCAAAGTAGTAGTAAATCATATAAACTGTTGCATTACAGTTGTTGTCATACCGTGAGAAAAAGAGCTTTGAAGTTAAATTTCCAAATATCTATGAAGAAACAATGGCCCATTGCAACCGTGGGTCATCCAAACGCCTTGTTTCCAGGTGAAAGTTTAATACAAGAGAGCAAACTGCCCCAAAATCTTAAAATTGCAAGAAGAAAAGGCGGCGGTGTCCCCCCTCGAGGGGAACACAGATAAACAAGAACTTTTCCTTTAATTCAGCCTCCTGCACGGTCTCCGGTGGCTCCGCCCTCACATACTTGAGCCGCCAATACGAGCGCAGCGACGTGACGAGCGCTCCGTGCGATGAGCTCATCTCTGGTGTGGGATGACGTCAAATTCAAGATGGATGGGATCACGAGCCGCGCAGACGAGACAAATCCACACAACACTTGAATAAAGTCCGAGCGCGGGGAGGAAACACCCATACAACGACGGCCCGGGTAAGTCGACGCGTCTCCGGCTAACTTCGCGCTGCGAGGGGGGGCGGCTGAACTGATACATACTTGGTGGAGTGCTTTGAGGAGAAGCCTTTTCCCTTTTCCTCACTGACGTAACTCGAAAGGGGAGAATGTGCTGCTGCTGCTGGAAAAAAGCTCAGCAGCAGCAGCTACAACAACCTGTTTTGCAGCCAGAGCTCGCGCGCTTCACGAGAATAAAAATAGCACTGTCCGTTCTGCAGAAGAAGGACGCGTTTTTTTTTGTACATTATCGCGTGTCTCTGCGACCAATATGTTTTCATTCCTCAATAAAGCTGGCGGAGTGCAGACGCTCTGGGACGACACACGCTTAACTTTTCTCAATAATTAGCGGTGATGTTTGCTCGAGGCATTTCGTCACTACAAAACTGCTATCTGATTCAAAAGCGTGTGTTTGACAAAGGAAGTTGTCTGCCACGTCTCTTTTGGATGCACAGCCAGACGCTCAATCTTTCCACTTCCGAATACAAACCAACATAGTCGTGTTGATGCGATTTAGTTTTCTTAAGATGAGACGTGTGGGCGTGGAACTGTGTTATTATGAATGAATGGCTGTTTCCCTGATTCTGGATTGAAAGCAGTGCCTTTGTTGACAAATGTAAAAAAAATAAACGTTCATAACCCCAGTGTACGTTCAGTCTAAATGAATGTGGCTGGTCCTTTGGGGGTTTACATTCATTCAATTCTTCCTCTTTTTTTCTTTTTTTTTCTTCAACTTTCATCCTGGTGACTACATGTGCTAAAATAGAGCCATTACTCACAGTGTTAGTAATGTGCCTTACTCTACCATCGCCTATTCCACAGCTTTTTGTACTAACAATATACAACCACCGACTGTAAAACCGACTACAAAACATCAGGGGTTTAAACTGGTATTTGATTGATTGAGGTTTAAATCTGAATGTTTACTTCCTGGTGCACTTTTTGCTGACAGGAAACTCCATGCTCTTCTGAATATGAAGTGAGCAACATTAAACATCTGCTATTGTAAAGGATAAACTATAGTGAAATTGAAATACATGTACATTTATAGAGGTGCCAAATGAATATTCCAAACAAAAAAATGGGCATAAAAGTCACATCATACCCAGCTTTTCTGAGATTCAATTCTCAAAGGCCAGTTCTGAAGTAGTGATTCTTGGCTCTTGTGTTATCTCGTATTTATCCATGAAAGTGATCAATGGTCAATCAATCTCCTGTCAAGACATGAAGACAAGTTTACATGTGTATTCACTGGGATGCCAACAGTTGTGACAAAGTATAATTATATATATTATTTTCTGTATATTTGTGTTGAGAAGCTGGTTCTGCCCAGTGTGAGCAAAAAAAGTTAGATTTGATCAGTGTCTCAAATATTGCATTAACAACATTGCAATTTATACTAATCCATTTTAACAGTTCATTTGTTCATTAAAGACTTTGAAATGACTAAATTAGGACAGAGTAAAGCTCGAATGGCTGGTATCAACACATGTGTAAATTGTAGTCCAATGGAAGACCATACTCATATATTGAATATGTCACATAATTGTCAATAACAATAATCTGGTGATGTAGTGTGCAGCTTTATATCCTGTTTTGTGTTTAGTATTTTCATAAATATTTAGAGTTCAACTTTAAAGGGGTAAACTTAAACACATTTCTCACAGCATTTTGCTTTTGTAAAAATGTATCTGGTGTGCCAATATCTTTTGAGGGCATGTATTAAATGTGTTTTGTTCTGTTCTGTTTTTCAGACATGGAGAGCCTCGTGCATTACAGTAATCCCTCCCATGCCCTCTCAGTGCTGGGAGTGCTCAATGAGCAGCGGCTGAGAGGGCAAATGTGTGATGTGCTCCTCGTTGTCGCCGACCAAAAGTACAGTGCCCATAAGAGTGTCCTGGCAGCCAGCAGTGAATATTTCCAGTCTCTGTTCACTCGGATAGACACAGAATCCCCCAAGGTTGTTAATCTAGACTTCTGTGAACCAGACGCCTTTGAGATCGTTTTGAACTACATCTACTGTTCATCCTTATTTGTTGACAAGAGCAGCCTGGCCGCAATTCAAGAACTGGGCTACAGTTTAGGAATCCCCTTTCTCACCAACATCGTATCAGTAAGGCCACATGCATCGTACTGTGTTTCAAGAAAGAGGTTCTCTTTTTCTGAGGGCGATGAGAACGATGTCCAGGCGAGAAGTGTGATTGTACGTCGGGTTAAGATGGACACGGCCCACCCTCCCTACTCAAGTTATCCAAGAGAATCTGAGACAGCGCCAGCCCAGCAGTCCGCCCCGCCTCCTTTAGTGCAGAACTCTTACAAATCAGTAAGGACTTGTGAATCAATTAAATCATCAGCACACACTGAGACCCCTGAGCGGAAGTCTATTCATCCATACGCCTCTATTCTGAAAGGGAATACATCACACATTGCATCAGTACGGCCTCAGCTAACCTCCTCTGTGTCTTTCAGTGATGCTGAAGTGCAGCACATCAGGCTTCAGTCTGGCCAAGACACAAGAGATGACATTGGAGAAAATGAGTCCCATTATCACACTAAAGTGCCCTTTCAGGGTCCTGCACAAGAGCCAAGTCAGACCATTGACCGAAGCGGACCCCTCATAAAAAGTCTTCTCCGAAGATCATTGTCAATGGACAGCCCTGTTCCCGTCTTCTCACCCACCCTGGAGCTGCGGGACCTGCAGCACCGAGAGCAGTCTGTAGTAAAAATGGCATCAAAAGTTGGTGGGCCTGAAGCTCCAGTCCACAATGGTGGTTCAAAAAGAACATCCCCTTTGGTTCTCAGGTCAAGGTGCCCCAGTAGGTATGAGATTGGATCTCAGGTAGAAAGCAGTATAAAAGACGAGCCCAGCAGTCCACTAGCTGACCCCATGGACCTAGTTCGAATCACAGTGGGCGATGCATTGCCTGTTTGTCTGAAAGACTTTCAGAGTAATTATGAGCAAAGCATTAGACCAGATATTAATCTTCCTGTAAAAAGGAAGGACAGACCAGATAATCGCCGCTATCCATTTAAAAAGAATAAAATATTCAAAGAACATGGTCTTTGCTCAGAGGAAAATCGATCAGAAACAGTATCTCAGTCTGCTTGTGCTGATATGGATGAAAACAGTGAGGAGCCACCTTCAGGCAAAATGTTTAAATGCTGGAACTGCTTGAAGGTTTTCAGGTCCAGTGCGGGTTTGCATCGCCATGTTAACATGTACCATAACCCAGAGAAGCCGTATGCCTGCGACATCTGTCACAAGCGCTTCCATACTAATTTCAAAGTATGGACACACTGCCAAACTCAGCATGGTGTAATGCAAAACCCAGCTTCTTCTAGCTCCACTGTTTTAGATGAGAAATTTCAAAAAAAGTTGATTGATATAGTACGTGAACGGGAAATAAAGAAAGCATTGCTTTGGAAATTGAAAAGAAACAAGCAATGCTTGCAGTCTTCTGCACTTAACAAGAAACGATCAAGGACCAACTTTATTTGCCCTTACTGTGGCAAAGTATTTGTGTTCCAGTCTCAGTACAGACAGCACTTAAAAAGCCACCATCCTGAAAGGACTGAGCAGGACACAAGAGAGGACATGTGTCAAAGAGAAGAGCTGCCTCAGGAAAATAATGTGGACACTGGGGTTTACTCCTGTAGACTTTGCAATGTAAAGTTATCCTCTCTCTTCGAACAAGGTGACCATGAGAGGGGATGCCGACATGCCACAGTGTGCCCCTACTGTGGTCTCAGATTCTCAAGTCCTGCTGTCAAAAAAGACCATGAGGCGCACTGCAAATACAAGAAACTAACATGCCTGGAATGCATGCGAACTTTCAAATCCTCCTTTAGCATATGGCGCCACCAGGTAGAGGTCCATAACCATAACATGATGACTGTTAAAGACCAGCTTCAGTTAAAACAACAGGAGAACCATGAAGATCTGAGCAATGAAGAAATGTTCAGAGAGGAGCCGTTCAGTGAAGCTCACATGCACACTCACTTTGCAAGGGAGGACAGTAGTTTCACCAACTCGGGTCAACCCAGTTATGATTCTGAAGACTCTTCGTCGTATGTGCCTGAGGACCTGAGCATGAGCCATCATGGCAAGCTGGTGGTAAAAGAGGAGCCAATAGAGGAGTCTGTGAGTGACAGGGAAAACGCAGATACTGCCAAAGCTGGATCGGACGAGCCTGGTGTGTGGCCATGTGAGAAATGTGGAAACTTATTTAGTTCACGCAAAGACCTGGAACGACACCAGGAGCTGCTGTGCCACATCAAACCATTCATCTGCCACATCTGCAACAAGGCCTTCAGGACCAATTTCCGCCTTTGGAGCCACTTCCAGTCTCACATGTCTACTGCTAATGAACAAGGAACCAAAGAGATAGAACAACAGCCCTCTCCTCTGTCTCCCTCACCCCCATTGACGCCTCAGAATTCAGAATGTCCCTCCACTCAGGCCACTGTGGTGAAGCCGACACAGCCAGCATCCGCAGCTGCATCAATGGGTGAAGAGTCCAGCAGCCCAGAGCCGAGTGGCTCAGTTAGCAAGAGCAGAGGGACGGAGTTTGAGCCTCCTCCCACCAGCCCCATCCCAAGCCCCATATCCAGGGTAAATAGCCTGGAGAATCCAACTGGTCCTCAAGAGCCAGACACCCTGTTCTACCATGCACCCTCTCTCTCTGCTCTGACATTCAAGAGGCAGTACATGTGTAAACTCTGCCACCGAACCTTCAAGACCGCCTTCAGTCTCTGGAGCCACGAGCAGAGCCATAACCACATGTAAACCTAACAAAAGACAAAACTCGAACAATAGAATAAATCACCTCAGTCTAGAAAAGGAAGACTCTGAATGTATTTGTATTTGCCTCTGTTTTATTGAAGTGGTCATGCTTTTACAGATGTAAACGTGAATGTGCAATCAAGTGCTAGATAAATCAAGATTGTTAAGATTCCTCTCAGACTCAGTGATGATACTTTTCGTCTACGTATATATAAATCCGACATTAACGTATTTATTATTGTAGGTGTGTGACAATAAGAGCAGTCTGGTACTCGCTAGTGAAGCCGTGCAATTTTGAAAAGCTACAGTACAAAAGCCCTTGTTTATTTACACGGTGTTTGAAAAGTGCTTTAATAATCTTATGCTGTAGCTGAATTTCATATTAGTGAAGTGCTTTTTGTATCGGAGTAGTATCTATAGGTGTTAATTACATCTTACAATGTTGTGGCCTGGATTATACATTCAATATGCACTTATGGAGTATTTGCTTACATGTAATTGACTTGGATAAAGAAGCGAAAACATGTTGGTTCTCAGGTCCTACACCTGGTTTTTACTTTTATCATTCCATTTTCTTCTCGAGAAATCTGGTATTTTTTTTAAGTCCAAAAAGGAAAAAAAGTAATTAGCTGACACCTGTAAATTATGAAAAATATACCAATGCAAGATTTGTGTTATTGGCTCAATTTTACTTGTGCACAACGTAAAATAGTTAATTAAGAAATTGAGCTGCAGCTTGTGAAGTTTATTCACTTCCGGAGTTGCCAGTTTAGCGTCATCAAGTTTTCAGCTGCTTTCATTGGAAAACCAAAAACGACTTCAGGTTTTAGGATAAGTTGCACAGAGACATACTTTTGTCTACGGAGCAAGCCCAGTTAAGATTATTGTAAATATTTACACATTTGCAATTATTTAGTGAGCTTTACAACACTTTGATTGCCTTATGCAACTTCAAAAATCTTTCTTCACTATTACATTACTTTGAAGCACAATGGCCTATAGCGTTTCACTCAGGCATTTACAGTAATATATAGCTGAAGGAAGAAAGTTCAAGTGAATGAAAGAACTTGCGCAGTACTAAAATATAATTATTAAAGATTGTGGTTTGATTGTATTACACTTTAAACAACTGTATTATTATATTAGTATAATATTAAGTAACTGTATACTTACGCTTTGGCTAAAATAGAAAGTTGATGTAATATACAGTATGTTTATTTGTATATTGTTGCTATTGTTTGAGACAGTTCAGAGTATACAACACACAGAGGACATTGCTTTTGTGTGGGGAAAAAATAGTTTCACATGAATGATTTGGTCTGTGTATCAAAGAATTGTTTGTATTATACATTTTCTATGAAGTTTATCTTTAAAATATTGAAAAGTTTGTTTTAATATTATTGTGCTTTCTCTGCAATAATACTAATTTGTATTAGCATTGGTCTATTATTACTGTGTTTTTTGAGACTTGCAGCTGTTTTATGTTTAGGGGTTTTATATGTGCTTTCTGTAATAAAGAAGATGAGCATTTACATGTGAGTATCCATGATGTTTTTAAGTTTCTGACTGGAAAGTAGGAAGTCATTAGGAAGTGCGGGGTCTCTACTGGAAAAAGCCAAACTGGAAATCCTGCCTATCCCACGAGTCGTGTCACTGGCTCAAAACTGCAAAGAGAGGAAGTCCTAACGGAGCAGGTTCTGATCCACAGTTGCTCAATGAATTGTGTGAACATTACGCTTTGATAAAAGTACATAAGGTTCAAGACATTTAAATAAATTATTTAATGCTTAGATTATTGTAGAAATGCATGATTATTTATACATCCATTTTGTTGTAAATAAGATGAAAACATTTAAGACAAATACTGTAGCGTCTGATCTAAGGAAATATCAGTCACTGGCAATATTGACACAATAATATCAAGGAGAAAAAAGAAATCACTTTAGGTGCAGATGTCCGACATACAGTATTCTCAAAGAACATGGATGCGACTGGGGTTTGCTCACAAGGACAAAGTGTCTTTTATCAGCCTTCTCATGGTGGTGCTCACAGATGTCCCCAGAGAATCTGTGATCTGGTATGTGATTTTGTAAAGGTACGGCTGCACATCTTTCAGACTCGTGTCGAACACATTGTCCACCTCAGACTGGGTAGGCATCTTTGGCAAATACTCATGTCGGTTTATGACTTCAACAACATTGATAACCTTCTCGCCCAACTTCTCTCCGACTTTCTCCCGACAGATCTGTCTCTCTTGCTCATTGGCCAGGTTGACGACGTTGATCTTGATGCTCCACACCTCCCATGGAATGCACTCGTCAGAAAAGGGCCATCGGGACTTCTTTTTCTGGTAAAACTCCAACGAGATCTGCCCCATGCCATCAGAACCAGAAATACTCAGAGCATCCTAAGAAGAAACACATGCAGACATCAGCGTTCAATTACAGCTTGGCAAACATGAGTAATCACCACCACCTACCTTGAACTCTGACACAGCTTTTCTCATGACTCTGTCCAGTTCTTCTGATGACACTCGGACAAAAGTGAAGTCGATGAAGTCGCAGTCTATGTCCTGTGTCCCGACAGTGCCAATGGAGTAGGTGCCTTCCTTTTTGTAGTGGAATTTCCCTGTGCTGCGGTGCAGTAAAATGGTGTGAAGCAAAGCTAACATCGCCTCTTCCACCTGCCTCGACTCTACAGTGACCTCAAGAACTTCTGATCGACAGTTCATGGCGGAAAAAATGCACGTGTAAGGATAGTTTTTAAAAGAAAGGGTAAACAAACAAATGCGTGGCGTTAGCTGACTAGTGCTACTTGCTACACACTTGTTTACCTCCGTTTGTGGGCGTGGCTTGTTGAAAACGACCCCCCAAAAACTACTAAAAATAATAATAATAGTTATTTTACTGAATATTATCTAAAGCATCACTCTACACGCAATAACCAAGCCTAGCATGACAGTTCGACCTGTCAAGACGCTAAATGTTTGCGATTCACGAGAACAACAGAGCTGGAAAAGCGATGACGACAAGAGGACGCACGAATACGGCAAACCATCAGGGACAAACTAGCGAGCAAAACCCATTCAAAAGGAAAAAAAAAAATAAGGAAAAGGGTAAATGGGTTTAGGTATTATTTACCGCATCGGTAAGAAAACAGATGTACAGCCGTAGTTCTAACAAATGTGTCCTGTGGCTTCACCTGGTACGAACTGGCTTGCTAAAATCGCACTGCATTGTGGGAGTTACAGTGCCACATATCTTCGTACTCGCCCCAAACCGCAGAGCCGGAGCAGCTGCAGATCTACGACAGCACACCTGTTTTTTTCTATATATTTTATTTATTTTTAGAGATTAAAAAAGAAAGAAAAAGCAATAACGGAGTAAGCCACTACATTAAAATGGTAGTTGTGGTCCAAACTCAGTCTTAAGTTTTGTACCATAGAAATGCTAGTTGATACAAATGTGTTATAGTTAGATGCACAGTGTTTTTCACCACAAATGTCTGAGTTTACAATGCACTATAAAACAAATTTCGTTCTACTACAAGAAAAATCAGGTATAGTGCCTTTAATCTCAAGGTTTCTTTCTTTCTAACAATTTATAAACACAAGCCTAAGTAACTTTAAAGGGTCAAAAACTATTTCCAAACCAGACCTGGTTAGGCTGCTAGTAGGCCTATTATTATGTGTTCTAAGATTATATATATAGCTTTGTTGTTCGTAAAATGTTTGTTTATTTATGTTCATTTGGTAGGCACAGAACAAAGAGCCAATGACCTAGATCAGTCATTCCCAAAGTTCGGAACATTGCAGCCAAGCTTTCGAGGCCCCAACAATAACTCTATTCAAAGGTACATGGTCACATTTATATAGCGCCTTTCTACCTGCTTTAGGCACTCAAAGCGTTTTACATCAAGGAACCGGTCAGTCACCCATCCACACTCTCATTCATACACCAGTGTACGCAGACACTGGAGGCAAGGAGGGTGACGTGTCATGCCCAAGGACACGATGACAGTGTGTACCTGCGGGATTCGAACCACCGATTCTCCGATCACAAGACGACCCGCTCCTCTGCGCCACCATCGCTCCAAAGGAATTTGCTATTACATTAAAGCAACATTTAACAATGACTAAAGGTTAAATACTGATTTAAAGTAGTAGAATGTAGAAATTAACATTTCCTTTAAAGCTCTTTTTTTTCAAGGTACTTGTTTTGTGAGCAGGCTTTGCCCCCCCCCCCCCCCCTGTAGTTCCTCTGAGGCCCAGACCCAACTTTGGGTACCACTGACCTAGATTTAAAAAGTCAGGTAGGGTCAAGCAATGAAAGAGGAAGGCACTAAATTAAAATGTTAGTTGTGATCCAGACTCATTCCTCACTTTCCTACTAACATATTTTTGTAGCATCCCAATTCTTAACAGGGACGAGTGTATAGGCACATTTCACAACTTACAGGGTCACTTTTCAGGGCCACTTTCACAGAAAGGCTAGAAAACACGCCTGGCAAGGCAAGGCATGTTTATTTATACCGCACATTTTGTACACAAGGCAACTCAATGTGCCTGTAAGTTCATGAATTAACTAGACGTGCAGTGTTTTTTCCCCCACAAATGTCTGACTTTACAATATATTAAAGGACAAAACAAATTTCATTAGAAAAACTAGGGGGGAATTATGTAATCCTGTAGTGCCGTTAAAGGAACAGGCCACCATTTTTACATACTGAAATATGTTCTTGCCTGAGCTTAGACAAGTTGATACGTACCTGTCTGTATTCCTATAGCTCCAAACGGAGGTGAAGTTAGAAGCGACCAAGCTCTTCCACTGGCACGCACAAAGACCAGACAGGTGCACATCAACTTGTCTAAGCTCAGGTAAGAACATATCTCAGTATGGAAAAACGGTGGCTTGTTCCTTTAAATATCGTAGAACCAGTAACTTTTTGCAAAGTGGATATTTATTATGTCTATGGGATGTACCTATATTACAAATATATTCATTATAATGTCAGAAGAACTTATATACGTTGTTTCTTTGTTTGGCACCTGCGCCCGTGTCGTGAATCTGCTGTGGCGAATCTGCTGCGGTGAATCTGCGGCTGCTCCGGTCTGCAGACTCACTCTACTCCAATCAAGCCGCAACTTTGTACAGTCAGTCGGACGGACGCAGCCGCAGAGCAAGTGTAGTGGCAGGCGCTGCTGCATTTGTTTCATAATGTTTTTGTGGGACTCCAGCTCGACCTTTGGTTATCGACCCAAGGAGACTGTTTGGAAATAGTTTTTCACACTTTGGCGGCTTTGCAGACCGGGACGAATGGCCAGTTTATACGAGTCGAAGTGTAGATTAGCCAAGTAAGCTAACACCCATTCAGTAACAAGAGTGAGGAGTGCTCAAATAAGTGAAACTTCTTTTGCCCTTTGAGTACATTTCAGATGTTTATGACCTATCATCCTTCACTCTTTGGGACTTTTAACAACTTTTGCCAAAACAACAGGACGACATGACTCATTTAAGCGCTGTTTACCTCTCGGGGTGTGTGGCTGCCAGCGATGATGATAGACTGCTGCTTGCCTTGTTTGGCTGATCAAATACCATGCAATTGCTATTGTTGAAGTAATTTGCGCAAGGAGGGCGTTCAGCTTTTTTTCTCCCCCCCCCCAACACCCCCCATTTTCAAAGAATGTCCGACTCGGAAAGTTCCAGCTCATATTTTGGCTTGGAGGATCCGCAGTGGCTATGCATGGTCACGCTGTTCATTGCATCCCTCGTCACGCTCCTACTGTATTTTGTACAGTATTTCAGATTAGGGGGTGCCGGGGGGAAAGGGGTCGCTGCTTTAAAGGGCAATGCGGAGAAAGAGGAGGAAGCACGGGAGCTGATGGGATGGGCGCTGTCACTAAAAAGCTGGAAAAGTGTGTGGAGAGCGGCTTGGTGCAGAGCATTGAATAGCGAATCGAGGAAGTGCACGGTGAGTCTTGTGACCGACGAACCTCCTCATCATCTCACGGGGCAGGTGACTTCCATATGCTGTCATCTGATGTAATTCATACGTGGAATAAATGTTGCAGGATTCATGTTGAAACTAATGCCTACATAACACCATTGTTCACTAACCCTGCCTACCTGCTTGTGTGTCATCCCCAGAGCAGCATTACATTCTTTCACTTCTACTTTCATCCATTGCCTGCACTTTAATGATATTGTTTCTCCCCCCTCCAGAGTCCAGTTGTGTTCACTTTTGAAGAAGATGCTCTCGAGTCATCCGAGCTGGTGGTCAGTGAAGTGACGAACTATCAGAAGTCCCTCACTCAAAAGGTACACTTTATTTTTGCCTTAATAGAGTTCAATAGTGTCAGATACCCTGTTGTGTTGGTAGGCGAGGGTGTTTTCTGTTTCCCAAATGCAAGCTCAGGCTGTTCTTTGTTATGACTGTAATATGGGACCAAAATACCAGGTGCACTGTAGCTGAATGCAGGGTGCAAGAGGCTTATTTTCACCCACAGGCTGTGAGAGTGTGTTCATTTTAAGAAGCTTACCTAGCTGTCCGTCTCGGTGCTAAGTAAGGGCAATGAGAGCTGAGTGCTTCAACACCTGCAGATGTGTAGGTATCCTCTCAGCAGACTTTCTACCGTTTTATACTTGAACTAGGATTGTATTTCTCCACAGTTTGCCTACATGATTAATAAATCTGCTGATGAAAGTGTTGGCAACTACCAGAAACTAGAGCATTATATATTAACAATGAAAAAATATTGCATTAAAGTCTAATATTGAGTTCAAGAATTAACCCAAAGCACAATCATTACATATTAACACATAAGTATTATAATATCCAGAAACCATTGTTCATTTTTCCTTCATGGAACAATAACTGGGCTGTTCTCTTGTAGTTAATTGAGCCGTATATTTTGCTGTCGCATCAGAAGCCGAGAGTCATTTAACCCTGAAAACATTCTAATGGACATTGATTGTTGAAAAGCACCACCTGGCATATTGTGCCTTTATTGCTGAGCCTCGTTTCTTATTTGAATGGCTGCTGTGATTTATGAGCTTCCTGGGCCCTAGTCAAATACTTACAACAGGATTTACATGTATTTGTGCATCACTCTCTTCCTCTTCCGACAGGCGGCCTGCTGCAGGATGGTCGCAGAAAAGCTTCAGTTCTGCCTCAGTGCAGCGTCAACAAATTCGGCTGCATCGCATCCCTGCAAATACACAGTGTGCATTGAGCCAGTGGATATGCAGGTAACTGCTCTGACATTTCAGTTTTACAAAGCACTCCTTAGTTTTACCCTGCACTTTATTTGAATGACTGTTTTATCATTGTTCCGTGTTTTGTCCAACATCATTTTAATCCTGGTAAAAGGTCTAAATAAGATTTTTACTCCTCCAATTTCACAACAGATAAACAATATCTTCTAATTGCGATTTTCTCTCTCTCTCTTTCTCAGATTACCTTAAACGATTCTTTCTTTTTAGTTGGATTATTGACACACTGTCAGCCAGGATCTATGGATAGGACGCTGTTGTATTGATAGTATTAGCCTTCTCAGTTAAGCCAATTGTATTACCGCTATTTTTAGACAATAAGCACTTGTCGAGGCATCCGAGCGCATTGCCATAAATACAGCCTCAGTGATGGGTCAAAGGTAGGATTAAAGTGGAAGTGTTTGTTTTTGTTGGGAATCTCCTATTGTTACTGGGACATAATAGAGACATGTTTTGCTCTGTTTGGTTCAGTCTAGAAATGTCTCCAGTCATTCATTTAAAACGGTGACTAGAATGGTCTGGTCAGTCCACAGGAAGCTCTGCAGATTGACGTGTGTGAACATACAGACTAGGAATTATTGTTTTACTGCTCTGTACTTAAAGACACTTAATGCACTGGCAGAATCACAAAAGTTCACCACAGCAAGATTTTTGATTTTTTTTATACAGTTACAATTTTTACAATAGAAAGTTATTGAGTGGCATCATCATTTCTAACACGAGCCATGTTCATGACAAAAATCCTGTAATCCGGGAAACATTTATGACGATGTGCGAACTGGAAGCCTTTGGTTTTCTCTCTGTTTTGCGTCATTCTATTGAACCATCATGTTTTCTCAGGAAGTTGTGATACCAGCCTCATCTGGGCGTTCCTTTCCTGATAAAATCAAAACGTCGACATGCTGAGGCAAGATCTGCCCCGTTAGTTTTTCTGTATCATGCGGCGTCTAGATCTCTGTCTGTTCATCGTTCTGTGAGTTCATGCTCTGAATTAAGAAAATTTCAGCTTTTGTAAACTATAGTAAAATGATACTGGAGTGGAAAACATTCATTATTTGTTTGTTTGAGCCAAGGTTAATTTAAATGGTCCGTCTTGATTATGTGCATGACTCATAATATAAAATCATCATTTGCTGTTAAGTAAATTATAAATGAATCAAGACAAAAATGTCGATTGTGGAAACAGTATGAGGAAATTCATTAATGACACATTTCTGAGCCATATCACCGAGCCCTATTAGGATGTAAAGCATTGTTCTTCTAGTTGCTCAACAAATATTGAATCATTGAAAAACCTGTTACCTCAGACAGATCCTTAACTGCTTCAGGCAAAGACATTTTGTTCATAAAAAGTATCATATTTTGTGCTCCCTCTTTATATCTATTCTCTGGTGCTGAATAGATTTTTACATTCTGGGCTTATTCTTTATCCGACGTCTCCTCCCAGTTTGTGTATCTGCGCAAATGGCACACAAGCATCATATTACACTGTAATTTAGTGGAACTGACTCTCGTACGCTCAACTGAGACACAGCAGGTTCTTGGTCTCCATCTGCTTCCAAAGAAACATTTTTACAGCTATTTATCAAGCTGTTATTAATACCAATTTATATACAACCTTATTTTATTTGTAATTCTTGCAAATGTTCTCTAACAGATGCTGCTCATCAAAACACACTTTTTCACATCATCATAATGTCAACTGCATTTGCTAATATTGCATTAACCTCTTAACCCCCATCTTAACTGAGCGCATTATCTCCAGTTCAGCTTTACCCAAATCTATAAGCTTATTCCAGAGTAACGCCTCATTTGAAAGCTAAGACCTACAAAGCTCAAAGGAAATGGGTCTTTTTCCTCGCCTTGTTGTTTTTCTTGCTTTTTTTGTAAATTGTTTTCACTCTTGTTTCTTTTGGGTTTTTTGTTTTGTTTTTCATCTTAATCTTCGTCACATTTTTGTCACATTTTTTACCTTTTTTTGGTCATGTTTTTATCACATTTGTATCGCTATTATGTTACATTTTACACTCTTTATTTGCTTATTTCTTGCATTTTCCATCCTCGTTTTCATTGCTATTTTGGCGCTTTTGTCCCGAAGCGGTCCAGGTGGGAGTAAAGCGTTTAAATCCTGTCCATAGCGTGAGCACAGATGTATTTTTTCTTTTCTGTTCAGCTTGACCTTCTGATGAGAGAAGCTGGGGGCCAGGTCAAAGTGACTTGGGGTGTTTCCCAGTTGGACTCGGACGAGCTGCAGCTGACGCTACAGCCCGATCAGGTAATGTCTGCGATCTCCCCTTTTGTGACGACGATACACTACATCTGTTTAGTTTATGCGCTGATTGTATCTCCTCTGCTCACAGGGTGCGACCAGCCCTTGCAGTTTCAGCATCGTCAAGGAGCAGTTGTATCAGTTGTTATGCAGGACACGTCCCTCTGTCTCTCTGAGCTGCAGGTCCACTCAGTCTTCGGAGGTGAAGGTGAGTGGAGAAGTCTGCTGTGTCTGGATTGTCCATTCTAAATTCTGGACAGTACAGAAATTGTTACCTAACGTGCATAATATGTGTAATTAACAATAAAGTATATTTTACAGGACCTTCATAACAGAGTGGCATCACCTCCTAAACCTCCTCGTGCCCATGACTGGAAGCTACTTGTGAAAAACCTTCATGCAACTTACAGCGAGGACGGAAATGCTGCCGGTGGGATATTCCTTCTTTCCTCTGAGATGTACCAGCACTATAATAAAAAGATTCAGGGTTATTGACTGGCTGAAGGCTTTTTTTTTTTTTTTAAATGACACAGATATTTGCTCTTCTTTTAGGCAGCGTAAATCCTCTGTGTGTGCTGCAGTTAGATGACCCTCCTCAAAAGTTCAGCACCTCAGCCCTGAAGAACACCACTAATCCCACCTGGGACCAGCCTTTCGTTTTGTGAGTGGGTTTTGGACTCGAAAAACCTCTGCAGCATTTTGTCTAATCAAATGTTCTTGTTTTTTCAGTGAACTGAACGGACGATCGAAGGAGCTTAAAATTCAGTTGATGAATGACGGGCAGCCTCACGATTGTAAGAGCTATTGTAGATTCACTGTCCACTTCATACTTTATATTCAAGTGTGTGTGTGTCCTCTAGTAATTTGTTTCTGTGACACAGAGTCCCAAATGTGGCTTGATCCTGTTTTAGCAGATTAGCATATTTATCATTGATCCTAATCCTGACTATTATTATATTTGCATCTTTAGCCTCTTTGCTGGGTCAGGTGTCAGTGCCTTTCGATCTCGTGAAGAAACAGCCCAAAGGACAGCAAACATTTGCACTCAAGACCAAAGATGTAGTGACTGGATCACTAACTACTGAAGTAGGGATCTTCAAATCATCTACTTTTTAGGAGCATTTCTTATATACAATGTGCTGATATCTGAAACTGTGTCTTTCCTAGTTTACCTACCTGGAGCCCAGTGAGGTGAGGTCGTGGCAGCCCCCGACCCCTGCCTCCTCGAAGAAGGTAGAGATGGACCGTACAGTTATGCCCTGTGGCACAGTGGTCACCACGATCACAGCAGTGAAAAGCAAACCGGGACGGCCGCTGCCTGTGGGACTCAGTATAGGCAAGTGTGGTTCTGAACAATACTGTTACAAATATATTTGTAAACTATAACTACTGAAGTTTTATAATTCACAACTGAAAGATATTATATAAAGTAGAATTATTATTTTTTCCAGATACTTGCCAGAAGGTTGTAGCTAACCAGCCTAAGTTGTCAGAGCGGCGTGTTTCGGAGCAGTCGTCGGTGATGGGAAACGCTGTAAGCAAAGCCCTGTCCTCCTCAGACACGGAGCTTCTGATGCTGAACGGCACAGACCCAGTGGCAGAGGCTGCCATTCGACAGCTCCACCAATCTGCCAAACAGAAGCTTAAGTCACCAGTAAAGAAGAGCACCATCATCATCTCTGGCATTGCAAAGGTATCCATGACTCAAATACATGAGGCCTATTACTGACAGTGCTGTCACTTAAATCTTTAACTTTTATTTGCAGACACCAATGTCACAGGATGATGAGCTGGCTCTAATGGCAGGTTACGCTGCAGCCATGGATGCCTCTATGTCAGACGGCAGCTCCAGTCAGGATGTGACTGCTGCAGTTGCCTCAGGGTCTCTCACTCCCCCAGAAGAGGCAGAAGCTGCAGAAGGCCCCAGTGGGATCGGCCGGCCCCCTGACGACTGGGAGAGCAACACAGGGGAAGAGTTAGACAATACCTCGCTGTCCCTGTGTGTGTCGGAGGCCAGCTGCAAAAAGAGCAGAGGTGAGGGTGGAGGTTCTGCTACAGCGGAGTCCTGCCGAACACTCGTACTTTGTTTGATACTGAATCAAGTGTTGTAAATCTTTGAGAACATGTTTTGCATATTGCTAGAGGCCTAATTTTACAGATTCTTTGTGCTTGGCCCGTTTCACAGCCATCTGTTGCCTCAGTCTGTTTTCTGTTTTCTCTCCTGCTATTTGAACCTTTTGCTATTTGCCATCTTAGAGGAAAGCAGTGCTAAGCACTCATTAAGTCCACATGAGTAAGTATTTGTAGTATTATTAATGTTCCCTGTAGATCGTGCTAGATGCAGAAAGCAATACTTTGTCATTGTTTAGAGCTGTAGAGTCCCAGTAATTTCAAATACTCTGAGCTCAGTCATATAACTCCAAAATTCTGACTAAATCAATAGCTTTGTTGCATGTTAAGCTGCATAATGCTATGTACTCTTTGATCTCAATGATCTGTTTTAGTTTATAGTCAGCGAGTATGAAAAAAAAAAAAAAAAAACAATCTTATAAGGGAGAGTGATTTGTACACTGCTCAGCTGATGCAATCCACTGTGTGTTAGCTGGTGATTCAACAAAGCTTTGCAGACCTAGCATTGTTAAATATTCCTCTTAAACCCTTGTAATAAAATTGTTGACCCTCAAACTCAAAATTGCCAACTAACACAGTATGTGTTCCCTGCTGCTTCGATTTAGATTTAGGCTATGACTGCGCTGTATCTAACTGTAGTTGAAACTGTGGTTTTCCTTCTTTATTTCAGGCAGCTTTCTTCAGAAAGGTGCGAGGCTTTTCTTCCGGAGGCGGCACCAGAGGAAGGAGCCGGGAATGAGCCAGTCCCACAACGACCTTGTGTACCTGGAGTCTCCGGCCTCAGTGGAGCGGGCCAGTCGGACAGCCACCCTCAGCCGCATGCTCAGCCGCAGGAGTAAACACAAAAGCAAGGCCAATGGCTCTGCCTCAACCGGGGAGCCACACGCATGACCCAGAAATACAGCATCCACTGAGGCTTCCAGAGACTGAATCCTGCTCCTTCAGATGCCTGTTCTGCTTACCAGGGCTTTGCATTGTGAATGAGGAATTCTTGCAAGGAAAATATTCTCTTTGGTGCCTTTGATAAGAGGAAACATTTATGCTCTTATTTTTAGCAGCCAGAGAGGATATTATTTTGCATGTTCCTTTTGCTTAATCTTATGCAACTTTTTGAACTTATGAATTGCTTTGTGGCCTTGTTACTGATGGGACGAACTGTTGTGGGCCATGTTTCCTAACCTCATTGTGTTTTGAGGACAAAGATGAATTTGTCCCTGCTGGAAACTGTAAGTACCTTTTTACAGTGGACCAAAGATGAAGAGTGGCTGAATGATTTGCACACTCGTTTTTTTTTTGTTTTTTTGTGCAATGACAGGAGCCAATTATGTAAAAAAGGCCTCTTCTTTTTCTCAGTACTTAACTTAGAAAGGGATATGTGTGCATGACTGGTGAAAGTAAGTTCAGGACTACTTTTCAACACTAAAAAAAAATATCTGAACTTTGGGAAGAATTTTAATTTATGTGTTTGTTTTTTTTTACACTCATCGAAAGGATACTTTGATTAGCAGCTGTTCATAATATAAAAACTGTATGGCAAAAATTGTCATCAAAACAGGACGGTGTGATAGGCATAAAACAGTCACCATTACAGGTTATTGATTATCGACCGCGTGATTTTGGAAGTAGTGCAAACACTGTCACAAGCCTTAGTATGTAGTTACCTTTGGTCTGCAGTGTTTTGAATATTATGCAATTTCTTACTTCTTTACACTACTGTTATCAGCAGGGATGTTAATGTGTCAAAGGAAACTACACGATCCTTTGTCCAGAGACTGTGATGTAACACTTGGCCATATTTAACTGCAGCACGCACTAATGAAGCTTAACGTTACACGCCCATGTCACTTCAATTATTTCTTTCCTTTTTTTTTTTTACCGTCTTTCAGATGTAGCTTGGAACATCACAATAGGAAACGTGTGAACGGCAGCCAACTACTGTGGGTGCTTTTTTATCCAGCAGATGATTGTATTTCAGTTTTGTGAGCAGCTTGATTAAGATGTTTCCTTACGTCGAGGTGACTACCGTTTGGAAAAAGGTGGAAAAAAAAAGCATTTAGCAGCAGCACTGTGCAGCAATAGAGTAAATAACAATGCCTTGTTATTGTTGAAGTAGATTCAGTTGTTGCATTTGTGCCAGATGTTGCTCAAAAGTGTCACAAAAGATTAGAATCAAAGGCTGAAACCGGTTCAATTATGTCTGCGTCATCAGCTGTGTATGTCAATAATCAAGAAGCCTATGCACATAACATATCTTATCAGAGTGTTTACAATGTAACGGAAATAAAAAAGGCACTTACATGCTGTTCATGACAATGTACACTTGTTCTGACTTTTATTAGTTGTCTCCATTCAGAATAAACAAACTAAATCCTTTTCAGTTGGCATTATAAAGTGTTTGTTTTTTGTAGTAGTTTCCTAGATTGATTTGTAGGCCTTTTAAACTACAATATATTCTACACATTATCGTTCTAAGTATATAATATGTTTTAAGGTTTAATCAGTGAAGACCAACTATCATGTGCAATGCAATTTCCATTAATATAGTTTTAAAGAGTACTTTTGAAGGTCATTGATCCTCCACTTTACTACCTTTTCCCCCATAACGATTATTCCATTAAAAACAATAGGCTCTTTCAAAGATAGTCTGTCTGCGCGTGCGTGTTCCAGCTATATAAAGCAAACATTGATAATAACATTAATCTGCTTAGCTAATTATCAATGTTCGCCCGAGAGCTTTGATTTCAATCCTACATCGATAAGCCTACAGCCGCCTACATCTCCCACAATGCCCTGGGCGTGGCCAGTTTCCGGTCCTGCGCCGTCTCTGGAGCGGATTGGAACCCGGAGTCAGGACTCGATAAATGAAGGGTCTATAGCAGAAAAGGTAACATGTTTCTCTACAAATACACAGCAGCATTAGCTCAAATAGCGACACAGCTGTGCAGAAAAACTGCAGTCGATTCGAGCGGCTCGCCCTGCGCCTCCTTTAGCCGCCTCCGCTCGCGACAATGCGGCGCTAAACTACACTGACTCCCGTTTGGTCTGGTGCGTCTCCAGTCCATCCGCCATGCCGACTGTTCTTTGTTACAATCACCAAAGACGAGCAGCTCAGATCGGAGTTAAAACCCGGCTAGAGTTTGGGAACGGCTGAAATCCTGGATTTCATCTCACAGCTGCTGGACTGTATTCATGAAATTATGGCCCCAAGTCAGAGCGAAAACACACAGCTCTGTCCGAGTGTTTAGGCCTGAATGCAGCACAACTCGTCAAATGCAGTACACAGAACCATAATATGGAGAGCTCGTCTTTATTATTAGGCCTAATAAACCTCTATTAACATTTGTCACGAGTTTGTTCTCTGTTATAATGGAAAAACATTACATATTTATTTATTGTGATTTCAGGGTTTAGGTTGACGAAATGGCTGAGCAGACTCCAGATGAGTTTGTCTGTAAGTATTGACTCAGAATACATTATTGTAACAGAATATCAGTGGTTTATAGCAGGTGTTTGTTGCAGGGTGTGATGACTGTGGCCAGTACCATGACTCGGAGTGTCCTGAATTGGGGCCACTGGTGACTGTACAAGACTCTTTTGTGCTCAGCAGAGCAAGGTGATTCTCATTTCTGGACAAAAATGATTTTGAACGGATTAAGATAAGAACATGTATTCTTGTGATGGCAGACATTTTCTGAATTCCTAATGTCTGGTCAAGTGTTACAAGCACACACCTCTTTCATTCTTGTGGACAGAGCAAAGAAAAGCCTCATGACACAGAGAGAGAAAGTGGAGAGGCCCAGCGAAATTATGATTATTTTACATATCAACCATAATTTAACTAGAATTAAAATAAGACAAAATTGTACTATTCTAAATGAAATTCAGGTTTCACCCTATTGGTGTTCTATGTGTGTTCTGTGTATAATATGTGTTTCATTTGTTGTGAATCAGGTGCTCTTTACCGAACAGCCTGGAGATCAGAGAAGTGACTGCAGGAAAAGAGGGAGTGTTTGTTCTGCGACGTCTTGTCAAAAGAACTAGATTTGGACCCTTTGAGGCTAAAAGAGTCTCCCATTTACAGAGAGAGGGACCGTTTCCTCTGAAGGTAGTGCCCTTTGCTTACAATAAAGAATAATCCATGTTGTATTCCTTACTCTAATGTCACGACTCCCTCTACTCATCAGGTCTTCCAAAGAGATGGCTCCGTGGTGTGTTTTGACAGCAGTAATGAGGAGGACTGCAACTGGATGATGCTGGTCCGACCTGCCACAGACCACCACCATCAGAATCTGACCGCGTACCAACAGGACGATGACGTGTACTTCAACACCTCACAGGTAAAACCGATCTGAAAGTTGAAACGCATGTGTCGTCTTTGTGTTTGTGAAAAACTCGATGGTTTGTCCCTCACTTTAAATAGTCTTGGAGTCTCTCATAAGTCGTCTTTCAATCATATGAAAACTATTTCCCGCATAAGCTCGACAATCGTAGACTATAGTAGAAATTATATATCGTCACCTGGACTGGGTTGATGGAGTTGAGGACATTTCGCTTCTAACCCTTTTTGGCAGTTCCCCTTCCCAATTTGGTAACAATATTTTTTAAGCTATAAGCCTGTAGCCCAACACAAACCTGACGTAAAGAAATTAGTCTGTGCGTTTACTTCAACTTGGCTGGACTATTGGAATGACTTGTTCACAGGTACAAAATCAACCATCAGCAAATGGCAATTAATACAAAATGAATAGAACTTAATGGTCCTATACCTGATTATTTATTTTTTTTACATTTGAGTTGTCCTATTTCTAGGCTAGTTTTCTTTCATTTCTGTGACAGTGACCCTGCAAGTTGTGAGAAATTTGCTTTAAAACCTGTACCTATGAAGAATTTGGATGCTACAAATGTGTTAATAAAATTAGGAATGAGTTTGAACCAGAACTAACATTTACATTTAGAAGCTTCCTCTTTCATTGTTCAGGTATAGAGCCTTTAAAGTCTTCTAACGGCTCATAAGTCTCCTATGGCCTCCTAACACTGCATGAGCCCTTTAGGCCCTTGAGGATCCTAGAGCAAGGACTAAATATGGCTTTATTTTCCTTCTATGCGTCCCATTTATTGAACTCACTACCTGAAAATCTTTGTCTTGAGGGCTGGCATTTTAACCTCTTAACCCAGGTGGGGGCACATTTTCTCCAGTTTACCCAAATTTAAAAAAAAAGTGTCAAAATAGAGACATAAACGAGGATGATAATGCAACAAAAAAGTGATAAAAAAAAGTGACAAAACGTCAGAGAAGTGACCAAAAAAGTGATGAAATTGTGATAAAAAAGCCACGAAAAGAGTAACAGAAAAGTGACAAAAAACGAAAAGTCTCAAAAGAGCAAGAAAAAAATGACAAAGAGTGATGAAAATGTGCAACAAAAAAGCAATGCAAAGAAATGTCAAAAAAGCTACTACAATATGAGGAAAAAGATCAGTTTAGATGAGTTTTGTAGGTCTTAGCTTTCAAATGAGGTGTTAAACTGGCCTAGAGGCGATTTGGAGGTTACGGTGAGGGTTAAGAGGTTAAAGGGACTATGAGGAGTGTAAAACTTTTAAAATTATGTATTTTCCTCCCCCTACATGTTCCAGCAATGTCCTAATGTGGAGAATGAGCACAGACCTGTTCACCACAACTGCCTCTAAAATCCTCACTCAAAAAGGTGTTAATTCGGGTCCGAAGCATCCTCATGTACGAGCTTAAAGGGGGGGTATTATGCAAAATCGACTTTTTCAAGCTTTACATCATGTTATTATGTCATTCCCTCATTAAAAACATGCCTGAAGTGTTGCCTTGGCACATTCACGTATGTTTGAGTAATCTGTAAAAACTTTGATGGCAGCCATCTTAGAGATAGGTTTGCCTGAGTCCTCCTAGGAACGCCTCCACCTCCCGGAGACGCCTCCGAGCTTTTGTCACCAGCCGAGTAACCAACTACTGCTCCTCAGCAGAACCCCCTCCCCACTGATGCCACAGACAGCGTGTGGAGGGGGCGTGTCGGAGAGGGTCAGAGGTTCTTATAGAGACAGAGGCCTATTTCAAGACATTCGCTACAGCCATTTTGAGAGAGCAATTTTATACAAGGCAGTTATTCAAATATACTGCATTTACAGACCAACAGAAGGTTTCGTCATCATTGTAGTGAGCTATAGACTGGTGCTATGTGATTGAAAAAAGCATAATACCCCCTCTTTAATATAGAAGCTGCAGTTACGCACAAGACCTGAGGTGGCAGTAGTGAGCATAAAATGACCAACTACAGTATCTTCTCATTATATGTGGTAACTTTATTATTGTGTAGCTGAAGCACTTTGAGTGGTGCTTGTGCATGAAAAGTGATCTATAAATAATATCAACTTTATTTTGTGGCATTTTAGGACGTCCTCCCGGGCTCAGAGCTGCGAGTGTGGTACGGTGCCTTCTACGCTAAGAAGATGGAGAAGCCCATGTTAAAAGCTCCACTGCCGCCTCCGTTACCTCCACCAGGTGCACTTGCAAACCTATGATGTGAAAAAGAAGTTACTTTATATTTTCAAACTATTCATATAACTTTTTTATAATAGAGAAAACAGGACCCAGGATTCTGACAGAGGCTGAACAGCTCGATACAAGTAAGTTTTGTATCTTTAAAACGTCAACACCGTTCTCAGTCGTTTATATCTTCTCTTCCTTTTAACAGATGAAGGAAAAATGCTGCTTCCAGACGATCCTTTCATTGTCCAACGAATGGAGAGTCCTGTTTTTCCAGATATGGAGCAGGTCGGTCTCGCTCCTGCTCCACTCAGCAGGAAGAAGGGACTGTCCCGGGGCAGAAAAGCCAAAGGACGCAGGCCCAACACTCTTAGAAAAAACAAAGGTATGACTATGGCGCGGTTTGTGGTCAGCTACAGTCCTTTCTCAACTTTTACGTAATGTTATTTTGAGGCATCAATACATTTTACTTCCTGCTATGAGTAAAAAATATAACTGATTAAAACTGTATAGAAAAAGATAGTTATTGCTCCTTATGTAAAACTAATCTTAAGGTAAGGTAATCCTGTATTAACTATAAATATCAGAAAGTAATTTTTTTTATGTCCATCCATCCATGTTCTAATGCTTTATCCGGGGCCGGGTCACGGAGGCAGCAGTACAAGCAGATTTTATGTTTTTAGAGTCACATTATATCACAAATAAAACTTAAAAAAGGCTTTTATGCTAAAAACATTGAGTAGTATTATCACTAAATACTTGTCGATATCAGCACTTATATTGTCTTATGTCTTATTTTCTCATGTAAAGCGCTTAGTCACTATGTCTGTGAATGGCACTATATGAATAAAGTTCTTCCTTTCCTTCTTCTTCCTTCCTCTTCTTCCTTCTTTCTTTCTTCTACCTTCTTCTTCCTACTTCTTCCTTCTTCTTCTCCTTCCTTCCTCTTCTTTCTTTCTTCTACTTCCATCTTTTTCTTCTTTCTTTCTTATCCTTCCTTCCTCTTCTTCCTTCTTTCTTTCTTCTTCTACCTTGTTCCTTCTATTTCTTTCTTTCTTCTGTTTCTTCCTTCTTCAGCTTCCATCTTTCTTTCTTCTTCTACCTTCTTTCTTTCTTCTTCTACCTTCTTCCTTTTTCTTCTTCCTTTTTTTTCTTCCTTCTCTTTCTTCCTTCCTCTTCTTCCTTCAACCTTCTTCTTCTCTTTCCTTCTGTGTTTTTCTTCCTTCTTTCTTTCTTTCTTTCTTCTTCTTTCCCCTTCCTTCTTTTTTCTTCTTTCTTTCTTCTTCTCCTCCGTCTCCTCCTCCTTCTCCTCCAGTATAGAAGACAGAAGCATTTTTTGTTGTTGCTAAAATCTCTAAAAAGTTAACATTTTTGATCAGTTATCATTCTGAAAAGCACTTTGCAATCTTTGACTCTTGTCTTCGTCCCATCTGCAGATTTGAAACTCCACAAAAATGGTTTAAATTTGGAGGCGCCTGAAGCGACAGCTGAGGTGGCGTCGGCTGAAGCCATTGCCCCGAGCGTCGACAGTGAACCCGTCCTCAGCAGGCACAAACCTCGAGAGCTCAAGAAGGTTTACCGCTGCTCCCTGTGCAGCAAGGTCTTCCGAAACAGCAGCAATCTGAACAGGCACATCCGCTCTCATGGTGGGAAGCTTGGGAATATCAACATTTTCAAAAAAGTGTACAGATAATAGATGAAGTTTTTGTTTGTTTTAGGGGACAAACTGTTTAAATGTGACGATTGTGACAAGTTATTCAGCCGCAAGGAGAGTCTGAAGCAGCACATTTCCTACAAGCACAGCAAGACTGCGGTAGGCACTTTTACACAGAGCGGTTATTGCCTTTCGTGTTTTTGTTCTAATTCATCTCATATTCCTCAGCCTGATCTGGAATACAAATACAAGTGCAACACCTGTGAAAAGTCTTTTCGTCTTGAAAATGCCTTGAAATTTCACAACTGCAGGACAGGTATGAAAAATGCAGAGCAGATTTGGCCAGAAATGTTCAATTGTGATACAAGCGCCATAATTTAACAAATGCTCTTGAGTGCAGGTCCGAGTGTTTTAGTAAAGACTGTTGACCTCTTACCCCCGCCTGAGCCGAGCACGTTGTCTCCAGTTTGGTATTACCCAAATGTAGAAGCTTCTTGAAAAAAGTGACAAAATAGTAACAAAAACAAGAAGAAAATGCAACAAAAAAAGTGACAAAAGAGCGATAAAAACGTGTCGGAAAAGCAACAATAACAAAACAAAAATACAACAAATACGTGCCAAAAACACAACAAAAAAGGAACAAATAAAGTGTTGAAAAGGAAACAAAAACCGACAAAAACACGAAATAAAACCTATAAAAAAAAGTGACCAAAATAGGTAAAATAGAAACCGACAAAAACACATTAAAAACAACTATGAAAACAGAGACAAAATGCTTCAAATATGTGACAGAAAGTGGTGACAAAAAAGTTGTGATCAGTTTTGCAGGTCTTAACTTTCAAATATGGTGTTATACTGAACTAAAAAGAGTTAGAAGGTTAATTGAAATATGAACAGATTGTTTTGTCTTTTGTGGCATTGACAATATAGTATTTGTGCATTAAATTTGACTTGCTGCTGCCTGTAGAAACACTGTTAATGTTTGGAAGTGTAAAATCAACCAATAAACGCATTTAATTATAATATAGTAGGAGTAGGAGCAAAAGAGTAGGAGCTTATTATGGGTAGAATCAACTCTGAATAAAAATAATAATAATATATGTTTTCAAAGGTCTGGATAATGGAGCCCACATTGAATGTTTTTAGGCTGACACAAATCTGGTGCTTGTATCACAAACGATTTGGCCAAAAAGCGGCGTACGCTTCTCTACTATTGATTTTGTTTTTTGTTTATTTTTGTATCACTTTAACATTGTGTCATTTCTTTCTTTTTCCAGATGATAAAACATTCCAGTGCGATATATGCTCGCGGTTCTTCTCCACCAACAGCAACCTTTCCAAGCACAAGAAAAAACACGGAGAGAAGCTTTACTCCTGTGAGATCTGCAACAAAATGTTCTACCGCAAAGACGTGATGCAAGAGCACCACCGGAGGCACGGAGTGGGTAAGTCCAGTCCTCTACTGCCGGAGTCTTTCAAGTACAAATACTTTACTCTGAAAATATCAGAATAGCAATATCTGGTCAGGCAATGCACAGTATTATTACAATCTTTTTACTACATTTACATATTTGAGAAACAACTTGACCTCTTACCACCCACCTTAACCAAGTGCATTTTCTCCATTTCAGCTTCACCCAAATCTAAAAGCGTCTCGGCTGGAGTTTACAGCCTATAGGCCAGTGTCATGCCTCATTTGAAAACCTGACAAAACCCATCAAAACAAATCTTCTTCGTTGCGCTGTTGCCGAGTTGTCGTCACTTTTTAAAATGGCTTTGATGACACTTTTTTGTTGGGTTTTTGTCATGTTTTCATTCATTTTATTTCTCACGTTTTTGACGCTCTTTTGTTCTGTTTTTATCCTCGTTTCATCCTCCTGCAGCTCGCTCCGCTCCACAACAGTCTTTCACCATCTCCTCGTTTGTCCCTTTTTTGTTTCCTGTAGCTCCTCTTGTGACGCCTCCACTGAGCTGCAGGTGTGGGGGCTCTTGTTGCCTCTTCAGTGTCTCAGGAGAAGAAATTTGTAGTTCTCAAATGGGTTTTGCTGATAAGCTAGCATTGTTTACCTTTTAAAAAGCTGTTTTCTTCAGGACCATTTTGGACTCTCAAAGTAAACACATCCACCAAACCTCCACAAAAACACAGCAAAGACGTACAAAAGTTTCCAGAAAAACAATGTGGAACACAGAAACCACAAGTGCAGTTCGTAGAAAAAGGCAAAAAAATTCCGCTGTACCAGGAGCGAGGGAGGTCACTTCCTGTTTTCATGTCACCATGACATGTAGTACATACACAATGGAATAATGTGTTTTAGTACTTTAGAGGTACATAATGTAATAAGACATAAGACCCTCAGGGTTAGGGTTAGAGTTTGGGTCTTACATCTTATTACATTATGTACCTCCAAAGTACAAATACATATTATTCCATTGTGTATCTAACCCAGGTACAAGTTATTACACATTGTTACATAGAGCATTACATTGTACTAAATGTGGCAGGTAAAACGTATAAAGGGTAGTGTAAGATAAAGGGTTACCGATTTGGGTAAAGCAAAACTGTATTAAATGTGCTTGGTTCATGTGGGTGTTAAGAGCGATGTGTAATTAGTTTATTTTTACTTGACAGTGGGTCAAAAATTCCTTTGGTTTGTCTCTGTCTAGGACCAAAAAACCTGAAGAGAGAAGACCTGGAGGCCAACGGTGAAGAAAGCACGAAGTACAGAAAGGAACCATCGCCTTGTCCAATCTGCGGAAAGGTTACAGCTGCACCACACAAACAGAAAAATGTCACTAATGGCATGAAGTCAGAGAGATGAGATAAGTGCAGAAGCCCTGACCTGAGTGTTTTGTGTACACAGGTGTTCTCCTGCAGGAGTAACATGAACAAGCACCTGTTGACTCACGGTGATAAGAAGTACACGTGTGAGATCTGTGGACGCAAGTTCTTCAGAGTGGATGTGCTGAGGGACCACATCCATGTGCACTTCAAGGTATTTAAAGACAAGATACTACAGCCGTCAGATTGTTATTGCTCATTATAATTAATCCCCTGGAGAAATATTTTGCATATTAGCATTTAGAGTAAACTGGAATTTGAGGAATTCCCCTGTCACATAGCGCTGCATGTCAAATCATGTTCCTTCATTCATTACGTCTTGATGGGTTTTGCTTGTTCGGTTTGATCTAACTTTTTGTAACATGGAGATGAGGCCACTATGTTCAGTATTTTAATAGTGCTATTAATGCCTTTTCAGTTTTTCTCCTGGTGACTTGTAAATCTTAGTGAAAAATAGAATTATGATTGGTTGATACAAATAAATAAATCTGAGTGACACTAAGTTGTTTTTGTCAGGACATTGCACTAATGGATGAGCAGGAAAGAGAAGGCTTCATCAAGAGAATTGGGATTTCAGCTGACGACAGTGAAGAAACAGATGAGGAGGACGATGCAGATGAACCTGAGCAACACAAATACAACTGCAAGAAATGTCAAGTAAGCACCAGTCCTGCATCAAATCCAATGCTGTAAAAGGAAGGAGTAACATGTTGGTTGCTTGTTCTTAGCTGTCATTTGCCAAAGGCAAAGAGTATCTGAAGCACATCATGGAGCAGCACAAAGAGCGCGGTTACGGCTGTGGCATCTGTAACAGACGTTTTGCACTGAAGGCCACATATAATGCTCATCTAGTCATCCACAGGGAGCAGCTGCCTGATCCAGCTGTGCAGAAGTAAGAATTCCACCTGAGTTCAATGAAAATCTAGCTCCTTTGTCGGCTTCTTTTTAAAGGTCTGTCTTTTTAGATACATCCACCCGTGTGAGATTTGTGGCCGCATCTTCAACAGTTACGGAAACCTGGAAAGACATAAAATCATCCACACGGGTGAGCAAACATTTGAGTGTGCCCCTTTGAGAGAAAACCAGCGATACAGACTCACAATTCTGTCCGTGTGTTACTGCAGGAGTGAAGAGTCACAGCTGTGATAAGTGTAACAAATCATTTGCGAGAAAAGACATGCTCAAGGAGCACCTTCGGGTCCACGATGATATCAGAGACTTCCTGTGTGCCGAGTGCGGCAAAGGTAACCTCATTCTCAGCCTCAAATTGTTCCCTTTTCATGCCTATTCTACATTTTTTATGCACTGTGATTGTTTTTAAGGTATGAAAACTAAACACGCTCTTAGGCATCACATGAAGCTTCACAAAGGCATCAAGGAGTACGAGTGCAAAGAGTGTAACCGAAAATTTGCTCAGAAAGTCAACATGCTGAAACATTACAAGAGACACACAGGTGAGTGGAGAAACGTCTGCCCCTTGTCTAAATGACACTGTTTGACTGGGCATGGTTTAAAAGTTCATGGCCATTAGTATTTAATATACATAATGAAAGTGACACAACAACATTTAAAACTGGTTTTAGTCAAAGCACCACTGAGTTATCTTTACTATTGTGCACTTGTGTCTCAGGGATAAAGGACTTCATGTGTGAGCTGTGTGGAAAAACCTTCAGCGAAAGGACAACTCTCGAGACACATAAGCTCATTCATACAGGTTAGATCAATGTTTTCAATATACTACAGGTACTTTGCAGAGATGGAGGATTTATTTATCGATTTCTTATGTTGTAGTTGGTAAAACCTGGACATGTCCAACATGTGACAAGAAATATCTGACGGAGTACATGCTGCTGAAGCATGTGCATCTGACCCATGAGAAGGTGGAGGCTCAGGCATGTGACCTATGTGGGACAAAGGTGTCCACTCGCGCCTCAATGAACAGACATTTACGACGGAAACACCCTGAGGTGAGGATCAAAACTAAAGTGCTGCATCTTCACATTTGAGGACAAGATTAACAAAACAAAATATTACTCATTTCAGTTCAGTGTTAATTCATTGTCTATGAGATTGGACGACTTTGATGATCTGCAGGAACATTCAACAATCAATGAATCGTCAATCACCATTGTGCAGGTTAGAAACACTACCTCTGAATTATGTAATATATTGTATCTTCTCTCAATGTTTTTATCGTCTATTTCCATAGCCCACTCTTACTTTAGCAAAGGACACGACTTTGCCTCCAGCGAGATCCAGTCGACCTCCTCGTAACTCCAAGAAGAAGCGGGAACCAGAACTTTCTGAAGCAGATGATTTTGTTGATTTCACTTCAGCAAGACACGAATCCATCTCTGAGTTCAGCACTGTCATTGTTGGGGACGAGACGGAGACGAGCTCTGCAGTGCAGAGCATTCAGCAGGTGAATAAGTCACATTAAAAAAGATGATTTGGGGAATTGTATTAAATGTTTTCAAGTAGTTTGTAAAAACAGTCTGTGTGAGCTGAAAGTAAATGATGAACTGCAGTCAATATATTAAGCAAGTGTTTGTTTCTTATTTCCAGGTGGTAGTCCTTACTGACCCCAACGTGTCCACAGCCCCCTCCCCAAACAGCTCTGTGGGGCTGACCAACATCACGGTCACTCCCATCACCAGCTCGGCCCCAACTCAGTTCACCAGCCTGCAGCCTGTAGCCGTAGGTCACCTGACCAGTGACAGACCCATCACTTTGGACAACCCCATCCTCACCGTGACCTTTGACACAGTCAGCGGCTCCACCATGCTTCATAACCGGCCCGCGGAGCTCGTCCCGGAGACCGTGGGCCCCACAGGTTCAGCCGCGCCTCAGTCTGTGGCTCACTTCATTAACCTCACCACACTGGTCAATCCTATGAGTCATCAACTGGAGCCCCCAACTCTCGCCTGGAGACCTGTCCCACCAGCAGAGGGCGCAGCAGAGGCCTCAGTGGAGAACCAGGACAGTCAGAGCCAAGAGCTGGGACAATCAGGACAGAGCCAGCCCCCCTCCACTACACAAACGAGCGGCTCTCAGCCCATGTTTAGCTCCGACACTGGGCGCTTCACGTGACGTAACATTGTCTACAATATTAACTGAAAACACAGCACTCCCCAGATGGGACCAAACCAATGGTTCACATATAAACAGTGAAGATCGTACATGTAGCCACTAGCTAGAAATACTCATGTCTTCACACATCAAAACCAAAGCATTTTGATCGATTTTGAGAATCCATCCTGTACTGGACCCAGTCTGAAGCTGGATCACATGAACTTCCCTAAATGGCTGGATCACATGAATTATTATTTTAGAATGTTGTATATTGTACATATTGTTTATCTCTGCCAATAAAACATACTGAACCCCATTATTTTCAAACAAAATGCCACAGTTGTTTTGTGTGTTTTTATTAAGATATTTTATTCTATTTTAGTAACTTTGCAGTGGTCGTGTCAACCAGTAACAAAATGGAAGACGAGTCACTCTATGTAAACTAATGAACATGCTGTGCCACATCCACTAGAGGGCATCATTGAGATTACAGAAACATGTAATCCCGAGCATTGTTTAATTTTGTTTCTTCCCCCTTTCCAAAACCCTGAGAAAACACCGAAATATCTAGGGGAAAAAATGCCACAATTTCAGCTTTACATTCAAATTATTATACTGTATTAAATATATTTAATCATTTTACCTGTTCAACTCCTATTCAACTCCATGACCCGGAGGCGCGTGGGTCGGATCACACCGGACCCTTCTCACCCTGGACTTGGACTGTTCACCCCTCCCCCCACAGGCAGGAGGCTACGGTCGATCCAGACCCGTAAATCCCGCCACTTGAACAGTTTTCCCCCTCCACCATTAGACTCATGAACAAACAACAAGTCTCTATAGCTTAGTTACAGACTCGGATGTAACTTGCACTTGCACTGTGTGTGGTGTGTTCACATTTAGATCCACTGCTATCACACTATCACTTTATCACTATCACTTTATATCACTTTATATCACTTTATATCACTTTATACGGCTACACCTCTGTAAATACAATCCCGCTGTTGTTCAATGTCAAATTGTTGTCTTACCATGTCACTTTTCATTTTATCTTATTTATTTAATATTTGTATCTTATTTTTATCTTAATTCTGTGTTATATGTTTAATGTCGCCAATTTCTGATTCTGCTTTACCATCGTCATGTCAAAAGTCATGTCGATAGTCATAGTTTATTAATTCAGCAAATATAATACTTTGACTAAAATGATCACAAAATATAGAATTAAAACCGCTATGATAGTGAAGTTTTTTGGGCCAGTCGGCTTTATTAGATCGCACTTCACAGTATTAGAGCACAAAATGACGGTTGTTTATCAGGTCTCCAGCGAATAGGGGGACTTGAGTAACTTTTTGAAGAAACTTCTTATTGGAGTAGTTATATCAGTACTTTTTACTTCTACTTGAGTGATAATGTAATGAAGTATCTTGACTCTTATCTCGAGTAGTAAAAAAAAAGAAAGTTACCACTGTGAGTAAATATTTAACTTCTTACCACCCGCCTTCACCAAGTGCATTTTCTCCTCTTCAGCTTTACCCAAATCTAAAAGGCTACAGCTTGCAGGCCAGTGTAGCGGCTAGGTCTTAGCTCATTTGAAAGCTAAGACCTACAAACTGATCTACGGATAACTTTCCTCGTGTTGTTGCTGCATTGTCGTCACTTTTCTGGACTTTTGTTTTCATTGCTTTTTTAGTGCACTTTCATCACTTTTTCATCGCCTTTTTGTCATGTTTTTTTTCGCTCTTTTGTTGCATTTTCACCCATGTTTTCATCTCATTTTGTGGCTCTTTTGACACTTTCAAGAAGCCAAACTGTAGAAAATGTGCTCGGTTCAGGTCGGGGTTAAGATACAAAACCTTCATGTCGACCTTAATTATAATCATTTGTGTTTCGTGTGCGTTTTTCTTCCGACATATTTATTTTTGGTATCTGGTATTTTTTGTTGGACATGTTGGGATTTTTATATTATTCCATGTTTCTCATCCTTTATGTCACGATTGAAACATAAATTAGACTTTTACGTTCAGTTACTCACAGTACTCATTTTCCCCAAGTACTTTTTTCCACTTTTACTTGGGTATTCATTTGAGTCACATTTTTTTTACTTATACTTGAGAAAAATAATTTCACAGTAAAGTTAGTCTTGATGCTAATGTTATCTTATCTTATAGCCAGACCTGTGAGTTCTTTTCGTATCATCATTACTATAAGATCTAATGAACCTAACTGGACTAAAGTTACTCTTACCTGAGTAAATACTGTATTTTGGCTGCTCTATCCAGCTCTGGTTCTTTCTTCTCTCCTTCTTCACAATCCTAATGGAGTAGCAAGAAAAAAAAAGGGGCTTTAAGTGGTGACGTGGAAGGTTTTGTTTGGTTGAGACCAAATCTATTTGATTGTTTTGATTTAGTTAGCATGTGTATCACGTAGCGCATGAGTGAACCTGGCCGTTCACAAAAGCTTTTCTGTATTTATTGCTCAGATCATGATGCAGCCTGGGGACATGCTGATGACTCGGTGACATTTACACTTCACTGGGATGTAAATGAGAGCCTTTTAAATACAATTACAAAGCTCTCATGTACAGTTCTTTAAGTTTCACCCTGACTGTGCTACATATTGTAATTTACATGAGAGAGGGGGGGGTGTTACAGTGAAACACGACCACTTTACTGTTTGTAAATCGCTTATTGTGTAATGCACCTCTGTCACAGACCCAGACTGTCAGGCTGGTTACTCACTCCTACCTACATTCTTAACCTCTTCGGCTCTACCCAAATCTCAAAGCTTCTCAACTGGAGCTTTCAGCCAATAGGCCAGATGAACGCCTCATTTGGAGGTAAAAGTGCTTTGTTCATGTGGGGGTTAAGAGGTTAAAAAGCGTTAATGCTAGATTTTTGGGGTCCGACACCAATATGAAGAAGGTTGGCATGGCCGATAGCTGATATATAGACCGGTATTATAAGTAATTTAATCTGAGGCCTAGCAAGTTGTGGGATCGGACCGAAACGTGATATTGTAAAATACCCAAATATCCGTCGAGCCAGAGTTAATACCAAATTCTGGCAGATTTCTATATTCGCGACTACTTTCACTTGCCACTTAAGCCAGTTGAGGCCTTTGCCCTCCTAAATAAAACCATTCAAGGTAGTTAGACGTTTCTGCTTTAGAGTCTACACCCAATGTCTTATACAATTAGAAAACTAATCCAAACCGCTGAACCACTACAACATTTCCATTAAAACCTTGTATGACCACAAAACATCCCAACTCATAAGTCTGTGGTAATTGAAACATTAAGTGACTAACTGGAAAGCAAAACCCACAGTGGCCATGAGGCAAAAGGGTTTACGCCAGGCCACGGTGCTTAATTTATAAATCGGTGGTTACAGCTTTGAGGAGTCGAATTGGAGACATGCTCATTACACACACTTAAAATACCAAAATACTAAATACTTGCTGGATACTTAACCCTTTGTTCTTTGCAAATGAAACACTGCCAAACCCAGCTGACGAGACACAGCTCCAGCTAAAAAGCCATGAGTTTCCTCCAGTAATGATGTGAAGGCTGGAGGATTAAATCTGAGGACACAATTCCTCATTTGAGAGAAACCCCTGAATTCAGTGACCGAGTTTTAATTACAGGCTTCATTGTGGACGAGCACTGGGATTGTGAAAGTATAGAGTCCCTTTCTGTTCATTTGCAAGCTGGTTTTAGCCATAAGACTTGGGTGGTACAGCGGTTTGCGTTCGTGCTTCACAGCCAGAAGGTCCTGACTTTCACCTGGACGGGGCCTTTCTGTGTGGAGTCTGCATGTTCTCCCCGTGTCTGCGTAGATTTCTTTCCCCTACCACTAAAAACATGTACAAAAGGCCAGAATGAATGGTGTGTGAGTGAGTGGTTGGTGGTGTTCGGACTGATTTCTGTCAGGGCAGCTGTGGCAACAATCATAGCACCACTTTGGGAAACTTGGTAACGCAGGTTTGTAAGTGTGGGGCTCATTCTGCTTTCAGATTGGTTGATCGTCTTAAGAACCCCCCAAAAACAAACAACTTCTACATCATGTAAAACAGTGCTATGATGGTAAATAAGTCAACATTCCAGTTGTTATCCGGAGAGGCAATATTACATGCTCAATCCATACTGTATCTTAAGACACAAAGAGTAGGAAATTTGAAATGTTTACAGAAAATCTTTCATACCCTTCCTTTAACTCTGTGTGGCAGCCATTTGTTAAACACATGATGGTTTCCTGTTACTTCAGAATCCATCCTCCTCATTATAAAGATAAAGTGTTGAAAAGATAAATCCGAACATTCCCAAACCAGACTGCTCTCGGATAACGCCGCTTTTGTCAACGCGTCTTCCCTGTTCTGACCCGAGGGAGCGTTGGCTGGATAATGACCTACAGTGAGACAATAGACAGAGATATGTTTATGAAATAACACATTCCTGAGCATTTGGCCTGAGGCAATATTAGCAAAAGGTTATTTTCTCTCTTTCTTTGCGGGAACACAAGAAGGCACCGGGCTGCAGGCTACAGGCTTGACAATGGTGTGGAGGCTTACAGTGACAGCAGCATGCCTTGTGGCCCATCATGTTTGTCCTCTCTCTCCTCCTCTGTTTTCATATACAGGAAGTTTGTCAAGGCTTTGGCCCCTCCTCCTTTTTACCTGAAGAGAGGGAGGAACCACAGTGAGTAAAGGCAAGTGGAAAAAACAAGGAAGAGCTCACAAGCGGCAGGTTTGTGCTTGACTTAACTCCCACAGATTTTTTTTTCAACTAGAGGGGAAGGAGAGGGAAAAGAAGCTATTACTGAAAACTTTTTTTGAGCTCAAATATGGATGTTCCGGAGTCTCCCCATGGAAGTATGGGGCTTTTACGGACCTTTGATGCCTCTGAGTTTGGCTGCTGGGAGAAGATCGGCTCAGGTGGCTTTGGACAAGTATACAAAGTCCGGCACAAACAGTGGAAAACATGGCTGGCTATAAAATGCCCTCCGTGCCTTCATGTGGATGACAAGTAAGTCACAGCTTTTGCTCTTTACTCTTACTTTTAGGTTCACTGCACTCAGTCATGACACTTCTAGTTTGGCTTATGTTTAACTTGACAACAGGAAAAGGTCCACCCAAACTTAAAGTGAACATACCATGAAACAGATCAACCAGCTGTTTGTTGAAGCCAGACTGCAGCACAGACAAACGCCTCTGTGTGGTGTTTTTGATGTTAAGATTCGCATTCAGAGCTTGGGTTATTATGACTGTATCTGTGTCACATCAGGGAGAGCTGGGAACCCACATTGCCCACAGCCAAAACTGTTTACATACCCTGACAAAATGCCAAACGTTCAACGCTGATCGCTCTCGTAACCACTGGCCTTTGGAAGCTCTTTTATGTAATGTTTAATAAAAGAATGGAGTGTGAGCAGGTGGATGTTTTGTTCAATCTGAATAGTGCACTGGTGGATCACTGCAGTCTGTGTAAGGGTCAGGTCAGCTGGTCCTATCATTCTAATTATTTTGATTCATTTTCTGAAACTTAACAATGGCATAAGTGTTTGGTAAATGGCAACATGTAGCTACTGAACTAGAAGAACAGCTTCTAATGGAAGTTTCCATCCATGCAGGTCATGTATGTGTCGTAATGTCATCAACATTAGATTTGTATCAAACAATTGGAAGTCTCTGTTTTGTTTTTCATGCTTAATTTGGAAATGCTTAAAACAAACTAATTTAAGTGTCAACCTGACAATGCAACTTTCCATTTATTGTTGTATAAGGCTGACAGTGATGCTTTCAGATTTAGTGTCTTTAAATGAGGAAGACAGCGGGAATGATCAATGGCAGGGCAAACAGAACAAGTAGTCACCGTCTCGTCATCAAAATGTGAAATCCTAGCTTTTCCAAATAAAGGCAATCTTCTAAACCTGTAGCTCAAAGTCTTCACTGAACCTGAAGATAGGATGTTTTCCTGCACAAACATCTGCAGAGTACATAAACTGTAATTTGACTGCTACCTTCAGTGACCCGTGCACAGGCGCACACAGCGGCTCCGACTCAAAGAGGCCTTTGTCTGCGTTGGTTGAAGGCTGCGCTGTGTGGCACAGACAATGAAAGGAGTTGTTGAACCGGTCCTACCGGGCCTCGCTATTGCAGCAAGCACATTGTTGGGTGCAATGGAGCTGCCGAGGAGCACTTGGGATTATATAGGTGGGCCTTACTTGACAAGTGTCCGCCTATTATTGCATATGGTGAGATCTTTCTGTTCAGTGTGATGCATTATTCTCCTCCTATAGAACACAAATCCTGGAGAAACCTGATGCAAATTGCACACTAGGGACTCTCTAAACTGTGGACCTCTTTTCATCTTATTGAACACAATTCCCAGTCCAACTCACCTACATCAGTCTTTTAAGTGCCTTCCTACGAATGTAGTCATGCAATAGGTCTATCTCGCTGAGATCTGCCCTCATTAAGAGCAGCCTTTCAAAACTTCAGATCTATGTGCACTGAGGGCATGAATGACCCAAGCAGTTTGTGTTTGATGTATGTCAGCGTGGCCAGTGGACTGATAAGGCAGTTGAGCAAAGATTGAGCAACAGAACAAGAGCCCTGTTTTGCCCTCCTGCATTTTTGTGCATGGTTTCAAAGTTTGCATGGAACGTCCTTGGGCCTTAATGAGCCACTGCTCTGAGGAGCATTCTGTGAGTTAATAGGTTCATTGTTTATAATTTGAAACAATTCTACAAGATTAAAATGTCAAATATTTAAAGATTCTGCAAGATTAAAAAAAACACTTCAGCGATCAAGTATTAAAAAATATCAAATGTGCACAATCCAATTAAATACAGCTGAAATTGTTTCTTTGCAGAGACCGCTCAGAACTGCTCGAGGAGGCGAAGAAGATGGAGGCAGCTAAGTTTCGATATATCCTGCCTGTGTATGGGATCTGTGAGGACCCTCAGGGCCTGGTCATGGAATACATGGAAACAGGCTCCTTGGAAACCCTGCTGGCCAATGAACCGCTGCCCTGGGAGCTGCGCTTTCGCATTATCCACGAAACAGCTGTGGGAATGAACTTCCTTCACTGCATGAATCCACCTTTACTGCACCTCGATCTGAAGCCTGCCAATATCCTGCTGGATGCACACTATCATGTCAAGGTGAAAATGCCTTGTTACTTTATAAAAGCATGTAATAATACATCTATTTCAGTTGCCACAATGATCAGATTGCGTACTGTTGGGATCTTTAAGTTGAATTTATGGCACAGCTCCACATCTCTCAAACTGCCTGCATTCACAGCAGAGGTTTGATCCCTTTGAACCCTTTAAATATGACAGCCCCTCACATGCTCTGGGCGGACAGGTGTTTTACTGTCTCTGTCCAACCTTTTAACAGCCAAACCTATGAGGAGGCAATGGGTGGGAACCATTCATTCTCAAGTGTAATATCTGGATGTAAACACCTCAGCCGGGCCTGTTCTGACATGAGTGTGCTACTCCTGGTAAATCTCCCTCTGTAAATGTGTGTGGGTGTGCACAAACGTGACAAACCTCTCCTTGTGCATGCTCAGACATGGCTTGCCCTCACCATTGCACTGTACATAACAAGAACTGGTTGCCTGTCACACTTATTGGGCAAAATTAGTCATAGGAGTCACGAATAGCACACATTAATAGTATCTCATCTGATTTTTCCTAGATCTCTGATTTTGGCTTGGCTCGGTGGAACGGCTTGTCACGAGCTGATGATATCAGCAGGGATGGTTTCTGCGGCACCATCGCCTACTTGCCCCCTGAGAGCATCATCGAGAAGGACAGAGTGTCTGACACCAAGCATGATGTTTACAGGTGAGATTTGGACAATATTTCTGCTAAAAAAGAAGATTAAAGACTTGATATGACAATTCACATCATGTTATTTTTTATAGCTTTTCTATTGTCATCTGGGGGATACTGACACAGAAGAAGCCCTACCAAGGTAAGCAACTAATCAATACTGAAGTGGGGGGAAATCAATTAGGTTGGTAAACGTAGCAGTACACTAGAATGGTTCAAATGTGGCCATGAACTTAACACACTCAGCATTTTCATTGACCTCCTGACTCTCATTACCTTAAGTCCTGGGTAAGCCTTTCAGCAAGTGCTACATTGTGTATGTTTACATTTTGAATTCCAGAGTAGCAGGTGGACAGGGCTAGACCTGAAGTAATGTGTATTTTCCCAGGCGTATCAAGTAGCAGTCCACTTCAATGAACTTTCCTCTATTTGAGGAGAAACTTCTGATTAAGGGTTGCCAGGCTGGTACTGGCGCCGTTCATGTCGGATCTATTTTAAAGGGAGGCAAATGTTCAAAGATATCCCATCTCATCTACACAGTGAATAATGGTGAAATAGGAGGTTGAGTAATCCTTATCTGTTCTGATCCATTGACTAAGTGATTCTAGTCAGAGATACAGTCTATTCTCAAAGCTTCATGGGAACATGGCTATTGCTTCAGTTTGTTTATCTGAGCATGACAACGATAAAGTGATGCATAAATGGCTGTCTATACAGATGAGCCCTCTCCTGTGAGGGCAACTACTGTATGTCTTCACTGCTTTGCGTCAGTCGTGTTAAGCACGTCCTCCTTGTGCCATGTTTTTAACAGGGGAGAATAACATCCTGCAGATCATGGTGAAGGTGGTGAGAGGTGTCCGTCCTGACCTGGGGGCTGTGCCTCGCTCCAGACCTTCAGCCTGTGCAGGTTTCATCAGCCTCATGCAGTGCTGTTGGGACAACAATCCCAGCGCAAGACCCAGCTTCCAAGGTATGCTATCAATCATGCTGCATACCAAAATATTAATTAAAGCATTTAAGCATTAAAGTGATAGTCTGTAAGATTTCAAAATGAGGAGAGAGAAAGAGAGACAAATTTAGTAAAGTAAACGACCAAGCTCTCCTTCCTCTCCTGGTTGGACCTGACAGGCCGGTTCACAGGAAAGTTTGTCTCATTGGCCAAAGTTTAGGCACCGGGGATTCTCATTAGATGCTGAGAGCAGCAAAGGGAGGGACTTTACAAAAATATATAGTCACATTCATATAACTGGCGTTACATCTAACTGCAGGCCCAGGTGGTCAATTATACACAATCTTTAAATTTTGTAAAACCCTTTATACTTGCAGACTATCACTTTAAAATTCAAACTCTTAACAATAAAACCAAACAACTGGACTTTTAATAGAAAAGCTTATTTTAAATGTAGGTGCAGTAGTTTTGTTTTAATGTTATAAGTTTGAATTCACCACTTGGATGACTGAGAATCTGCATCGTTTCAGTAAAATTAGACTTTATTAAAATGTGCCTGTATTCATTAGAAATCACATCTGAAGCGGAAGAACTCTGCTCCAAACCCCAAGAGGAACCAAAGAGCCCCACGTTTTCTACTTCTGAACCAGAACCCACATCGCCCAAACGGCTCGTTCCTGATGAGGTGAAAACATTATGTAACACAAAACATTATAAAAGATCCTCTCAAACTTTCTTCACCAACAGAGGCAGACGATTTGATCTTTCCACACCAGAAATATATCTTACATTTTATTTCATTTCTTGATTGCTTGTTCTGAGTGAATATCCAGGAAATGTTAAGGCTTCCTTTAAGGATCTAGACATGACTTCACCTTTATGCCTTACACTGAGTTAATGTTTGATTTATAAGTACTGTTGCATCACTAAACAGGAATGTGGACCCATGAGTTTACCTTGCGTCCTACATATTATTATCAGTGTGTACGTGACTGTAAACAGAGGTCATGCAGCGGTTTTTTTTTTTAGCTTGACGCATAAGAAATCTAAAATATTTACTTTCGTAATACAGTACTTTATGTTTTCTATATTATCTAAACGTCAACAACACTTAAGTGGTTCCAAGTGGCAGCTAAATGACAAGGTGTTGATGGATTGGAATGTAAACTAACAACAGCTTGTCCAAATATGCTTATCTGTACACCACAGGTAAAAGACGACAAACCAGTGCGGCCAAAGTCAGCCATGTTGCCGGAAAAGGATTATAGTCTCTCAGAGCTGCTGAGCCAAGTGGACTCCGGGATCTCTAGGAGTTTTGACCGGGTGAAAGAGGACAGCTGTCACAGTAAAGAGAACACGTGCAAGAGGCTGTCAGGCATCTCCTCCGCAGATTCTGCCTTCTCGTCTCAAGACTCCATTACACTGTCTTTTGAGAGGGAAAACACATTTGGTAAGACTTTCTACTTTAAGCACTAATGGGATATTTCATTTGGCAAACTGTGTAGATTTATTCTCTTTTTTGTGGTCTTTCAGATTCTGCAGAGATCCAAAAGCGAAAGCTGTGTGAGGCCATAAGAACTAAAGACACAGCTAAGCTCATGAAGATCCTGCAGCCTCAGGATGTGGACCTTCAGCTGGATGGAGGGGACAGCCTGCTGCACCATGCCATCACTCTGAACAATGAAGAGGCTGTGAAGTTCCTGCTGTTGAATAATGCCAACCCTAACCTGGCCAATGCCCGTGGCTCCACCCCTCTGCACCTGGCCACCGAGAAACATCTGAAGCCTCTCGCGGAGCTCCTGCTCGGCCGCCGCAGCACCAATGTAAACGCCAAGGATGAAGACCAGTACACAGCGCTGCACTGGGCTGCACAGAATGGAGATGAGGCCATTACTAGACTTCTGCTGGACAGAGGCGCCACCATTAATGAGATGGATGGACAAGGCCGTACTCCCGCTCACGTGGCCTGCCAGCACGGTCAGGAAAACGTCATCCGGGTTCTCCTGAGCCGTGGGGCTGATGTTCGAGTCAAAGGAAAGGACAATTGGACAGCTCTCCACTTTGCTGCCTGGCAGGGTCAGCTGAGCATCGTCAAACTTCTGGTGAAACAGGCGGGAGCAGACGTAGATGGGCAGACCACAGACGGGCGCACGCCACTGCATTTGGCCTCTCAGAGAGGGCAGTACAGAGTGGCTCGTATTCTCATTGAGCTCGGAGCAGATGTGCACACCACATCTGCAGGGTCCAACACACCTCTGCATGTGGCTGCAGAGACGGGTCACACCAGCACCTCCCGGCTCCTGATCAAACACCACGCAGATATCCACGCACAGAACACTGCGGGTCTCACGCCGCTGCACCTGGCCTCTCAGCGAGGACACTTGGCCACAGTGAAGATGCTAATAGAGGAGGGCGCAGAGTCCCACAGGAGCAGTCACGATCTGCGCACCCCCTGCCACCTCGCGGCGGAGGGCGGCCACTGTGAGGTCCTACAAGAACTTCTCCATCACTGCCCTGACGGCGGCGCTCTGTCTGACAAACAGGGCCTCACCCCACTGCACCTGGCAGTAAAGGGCGGGCACTCGAACATTATTAAGATGCTCGTGCCACAGGACTGCCAAGAGTTTGTCACAGAAAGCTCGGTGCAAAGTGACTCTGAAAAATTAGCACAAACTCCATCAGTTAAGCAGAGAAAAGTCGTAATTCTCAAACTGACAGAGCACAACGACAAAGACTGTACACATCCCTCCAGTGCCCAGTGTGCCTCGGCTCACTGCTAACACAAGTCTGTAATGTAAGCTAAACTATAGTTCAGACAGTCACACACACACTGCCACATTTAGTTCCGGTTGCAATCTTTTATGTAAATATAAACACTGTATAGGGAGTTTTGCTATTGTTTATGCTATTTGTTTATATTGTTTATAATTAGAATGTATTTTTTTTTTTTTACATAACAAGCATGTTATATATCCGTATAAATCAGAACTTTAATCTTTGGGCCTAGAGACACAAAACTGCTGAATCCTTAAAGCCTGTATGTATGCCAGTAAGTTATTTTGGTCACATGACTTTGTATTTCAACGCCATTTATTATAAGTACTTCAGTGTTTTGAATCTGTTACAAACCTGTGCTGTCATTAAAAATGTCGAAACAAAAATAAATGTGTCATTTTATCTCTTACATAAACTTTTTCCACACATATGTTTGATTGGATGGAACAAACTAACCGTACAATAACATTTGCCAAATCATTGACTGTCCTGAGACTATCTTTCTGAAATGGAGCAAAAACAAATAAGACAGGTGCTAAACAGGGAGGGCAAACTGGAAAATTGATTTTTGGCCGTGTTGTACTTAATTTGCCGTATAAAATTGGGTGCATGACTGTATTCGAGCCCCAAATCTGATAAATGACAGAATGCTGCCTGAGGAAATAATGCACAAATGACTCTGCTGCTGATTCACTTTTGCACGTGCTACTTGCTTTGTAAATGATCCTCTTGTCTGTTAGAGAATTAACAATGGTGTTCGAGAGGATAGATGAAGAATAGGCAGCAGTCGGGATGTCTTTTACAGGAGATGTTTGTTTACCATTGCTACGGGACCCAGAGACATGAACTCGAGACATTGCACTAGTCCTACCATTCAAGTCTATCTCTGCTTCTACAGAAAAGGGATAAATACCCTCCCAGAGCGTCAAACTGATACACAAGCAAACATTCAGTGGCTGAGAGCCTGAGCACCAGAGTCAAGGCTATGACAGAGATAGTACGACTTTACCGCTTGACCCAGTATGATAAATAGCGATTTAATGTTATCCTCTAACATTGTCTACTGGGTGTTAAAACGGAGTCGTAGCTTTTTTTATGAACCACTTTTTCAAAACTAAATTCATTACAAAAGCAAAAACAAACTAAAAAAATAGGTTGACATTATGTTGAATTCATACATGGACAGTGTTCGTTGATTCGATCTTTCTTCTGTTCTTTTGCCATAGAAAGTTTTAAACATTGCTCACACCAGAACTTGCGATTTTGTCGTCAAAACAGTTCAGATTTCTGGGATTGCTGATGCATTCCACAATAATAAAATGTATTTGCATACTGCAGTTTGTTAAATGTACTACCAGTAGTGACACGGCAGCTCATTTAGCTACTTTTTATTTTTTTAATTTACAATCGTCCACTGTCAAATTTTGGAAGCAACACAAAAATGTGGTATAATTTCACACATCAGTTTTAGCTTGAATTGTAAGGCCTCTGGGCATGTTTTACATGAGCTCAGAGAGAGAAGTGACTTTAAACTCATACATCTTATCAGTAGATAATGAGATATATATTTTCAGTTTAATAGAATTCTGTTTTAGAAAACTTGTGTCTTCAGCTAATTAAAGACATTTTTGTATTAGTGTTAAATTTATAACCCTCTACCAAATAATGTAAACATTCTGCTTTTATCTATTGTTCCGATCAGTGTTGTTGGCAGGTTTATGAGGCTGGGCTTTTGCAATGAAGACCTCTAAAGAAATCCTTGGAAATGGTCTCTCACTTTCACCCCACCTACATGTGCGAGAACAGCACAAGGGGCTGATTTGGCAAGTCTGCATCTGCCGGCTTCTCACCTTTATTATTATTATCCTTTCCAGACCCCACAGAGCATGCCTGGGTTGGCACGACTCATGGGAACCAGCCCTTAGGGGGATCTCAGGGTGCAAAATGATGAATGCGATACAAGGGGCGATGATGTTCTACCTGCTATTCCAGCCTGTTGGCTAATTCCTCAGACCACTTTAACTTTTCAGCACTCCTTAAACCAACATGCCAGTTCCAGCGGCTCCAGGGCTCGGCTTTTTGTAACCCTAGTAACGGCCTGTGGGTGGCTGCTGATTCCAATTGTCCTGTTTTTATAGCCGGTGTTTGCTGAGACCCAGAAAATGACTTGGCAAACGTGCGTAATCCGAAGCTTCTTATTGTGTGCACGGAGCTCAGGGACTTCTTTCCTTGTGATATGTCCTTACGGCTGGGATAATGTTATTACACAACCTTAGCTTCTCGCTCATCCGACAGAGCCATTGCCTTTAGGTGGAATTTGCTGTGTAAAGTTCAATGTTTAAGGCTCATGTAAGTGGCTTTTGAGGTAAAAGAAAGAAAGACGAAGAAAGTTACATCTATTTAGCTGTACGACTATCCTCCAAAACCACATCAAAAAGCTATTTCTTCTTTTAACTTAAACAAAAATTATCAAATATTATAAAAGTGGCCTTATCTATTAACAGGTAAATATGAATGCATTAGTTAATCGCAAGTAATTTTGGGCCATAACTAACTTTTTGTTGGGGCAGGGAATCAAATTAAAATCTGGCTGCATAATAGTAAAGCAATGAAACTGGTTTAAAGAGGGACAGATGCATTTAAACTGCAGCCCTGTTTTCATTGCATTAGCAAGAAAACACTAATGTTTTCTAGTAATTTACAGCCTTTATACTGAGCAAGGTATTCAATTCATTCAGGGTTTATACAGGGGCTTTTTAATGCCATATTTAATGCCTTAATACTATATTTTAATGCCACAACCGCAGACAAAAGTAAACGTATTTCCTTTCTTTGCAGGATTTGCAAACATTTCATCAAATAGAGGAAAGATAATTGGACAAAACCGGAAACTTGTAAGCAAAAACAATCAATCAATTTCAGCCAATACTGAAGCTGAACATGTTTAGAACCATCATTTAGGTATTTGCAATGAACTTGTGCACTAAAAATAGTCATACTTCTCCAATAAATTTAGATTTAATGCCAGTTTAAATCAAATTGAATGCTTTTTAATTGTTTTTTGGCACAATTCATTTAATAGCTTACAACGCGGAAACCCTGTCATTGTATTAGAATGCAATAAAACAGAATGATAATTGTGTATCCTGTTTCCACAAGTAATTACCATGTCATTACCATAATATTTCCATCCTTAACCATACTATTACAGTGTCGAGGACTTAAAGTAGAACTAAGTAACTTGTTTACCTTAATAAATCCTTTTCATAGTCCCTCTGGTGGTAATGTAAGTGTTAATAGGATAATTGGGGAGGTCTTTCATCTCCCCCTGGTGTCTCTGGCCAGAAAACGACACTTGCAACTTTCCCTGCACCAGGTCAGAGGCACCAATACACACTAATCTAATCACGAAGAAGCTAACAGGCTAACGGGCAAAGCTAACTGTGGGCTAGCGCCACTTTAGCAGTATTTACAGCCTAGTTTGAGTGAAAAAAAAAATCTCTATTGTGTAATTGGGTTGTGGCACAATGTGCAACATCCCTCTCTCCGTTTGTCTTTTCTGTCAGCGTAGTATTTACTCTCACAGACAATTAATGAGTAAAAGAAAAGCAACATGCTCCAACACCTGCAGTGGCGCTTATGGCCTGTAGGGGCATGAGTTACTTAGTTCTGCTTGTAGACGGAGTTAAAAAGGTGAACATTTGTTATGTATTTTCTTCCCCTACTTGCGCCAGCGATGTCTTTATGTGTAGAATGAGCCCAGACCTATTCACCACAACTGCCGCTAAAATCCTGCACTGTCACTCACTGGCTGAAAAATTTCTCCACCATCATGCACAAACTTAATATAGAGATTGCAGTTACGCGTAAGAAATGAGGTGGGAGTAGTGAAAATGACAACTTCCAACTAGTGTCTTTAAAGGCACTATTTGCTTTGTCCTCCTTTAGTATAATGTAAACTTAGACATTTGTGGGAAAAACACTGTGCATCTAATTATGAAGCATTTGGAACAATTTTATGAACTTGCAGGCCAGTTTTCTAACATTTCTGTGAAAGAGACCCTGAAAAGTGACCCTGCAAGTTGTGAAATGAGCCTATAAACTTGTTCCTTTGGAGAATTTGAAGTTAGGAACTAGTTTGGACCTCAACCAGCATTGTCATTTTGTGGATTCCTCTTTCATTGTTTGTTATAAAACAAAAATCAGGTACAGGGCCTTTAAAAATCCAAAGTTTGCAATAAAACGTGAGTAAAGTGACATGAGAAAGTAAGTCTCCATTTTCCACACATTCTATACATCTTGTAAACTGACCAACACTATTTCCAAATGGTCAAAATCTACCAGCGTTGACTTAGCTAGTGTAGCCAAGCCCTGGGACATCACATTGTGTACTGTATTTCCTGGAGTTGCCCTTTATTCAGAGGGATTTACAATGACTGTGAAGCCAGACAGGGCCTGAGTCACTGCCTCTACCTGCTGAGTTCTTTTCAGGTCAGAGTTCAGATGGCTTTTCAAACACTCATGAATACGAACCTCCTTCCTTCCGCCTACCTTTGTCTTAGTCATAGGATCTTAGGTAACACAGCTCAGCCCTCAAAACACACGATGCAATACAAACATATGGGATGGTCAGGATTGCTCTATAGTATGCATGTGCAATACATGTGCAATATCATAACAAAGTGGTAAAGGTTAACTCTCTTAATGTTTTATGTCACTACAGCAATGTTTCTTTGCAAGATTAATGTAGATATTTTTATATTGCAGCTTAGTATTTTTTATTCTTAGATTGCAAACTGTTTCCATAAGTAATTATCATGTCATTACCATAATATTTCCATCCTTTTACCAAACTATAGGATTTAATTTCTTAGCCCCCACCTGAACCCAGCACCTTTTCTCTAGTTTGGCATTACCCAAATCTAAAAGCTTCTTGGAAAAAGCAAAGTCAAAATAGCAACGGAAACGAAAATGAAAATACAAACAAAGAAGTGACAAAAGAAAGCAACCAAAAGAGCCACAAAAATGCAATAAACACATTTGTGATGAAAAAGCAAAAAATAGAGCCACAAAAGAGCCACATAAAGTGACAAAAAAGTGACAGAAACAGGGTCAAAAAGCAAGAGGAAAAAAATGAATGAAGATCAATGAAGAAAGCGACAAAAACATGGCAAAAAAATCATACGAAAACGAGAACTAAAAAAAGAAACAGTCGATCTGTTTTGTAGGTCTTAGCTTTCAAATGAGGCGTTACCTTGGCCTATTGGCTGTAAGGTAAGGCAAGGCATATTTGATAAATACCGCCCCCAAGACCCCATTTTCCACAAGTTCTACACACATTGTCACCTGATAACCATTTATTGCTGGGTTCCAGGTGACATCACAGCGTTCTAAAGGCCCATAATATTATATAGAGGTACAACTATATAGGGGTCCAGAGAGATCATGGACCCAGTGACTGATATTAGAGATATTTTTTGTAATTCATCCATTTTCTTTTTAGATACGATTTGTGAAAGTGTAATGCAGTTAATAGGAAAAACTGGCTCCTGCCCCACTGGGTCCGATGACATCATCACATTCTAAAACCTGCAACCGAGCAATTGGTTCCTACTTCTTTCCTATCTCACATATTAGAGGAGGCATTCATGTTTATTGTCAAAAAGCTACTAGAGAGCTACTACAACACGATTAAAGAAAATGACTTACCTAAATGTTTGCAGATTGTATTTAAAATGATGAGAACAAAAGGAAATATGTCTACTGTGGTTATATGTGAAGTGTAAATAGAAAAAAAGGTGTAAAGGGCTTGTGAGATACTAATCCCTGGTTAAGCCGTTCACACGTCCTGCATTCACTTGACGAGATAATTATCCTTTATCAATTTATCTTTTTGTCTCGTCCGACGCCAAATTTTGAATGACAAAAATGAAGTCTAATCTCATACTTATCTTTTATCTTGAATTGTAATGCTTCTGGGCATGTTTTAAATGAGCACGGCGTGTGAACTGATTCTAAACTTGTACATCTAATTGGAATACTTGTCAGAAAAGAAGATAATGAGACACTTTTCAAAGTCTCACATCAAATAGAATCGTGTTTCAGAAAGCCTGTGAAGACAGAAGGTATAGCGTGAGGCGGAGCGGCCCTCACCTCTGAGTCTTCCTCCGTGTCACACGTCAGACGCCGCTCGGGCGAACGGCTGGAGCTGCTCAGTTTAGTTGAGTCATGCCTGAATCACAGAACATTCACCTCAGTGTTACAAGTTAGAAGATACAGGAGACAAATGTATCTAAAGAGGTTGTATACGTGGACCAGCATATGAATGGTAAATTGTTTATTAATGACTGTTGATCAAAGAAGTATGTAAGAGGCCACGAGCTGTTATAAAATCAAGGGCAACCTAAGTTGTTTTCAATAAATCTCCACTGGAGCTGTGGGCAATATTCTAATAGCCTATTATTTATATACACATTTCATTTTAAACTAACAGAACCAGCAGAACAAGATAAGTGATCTGTGTCTAAAAACACAGTGCAAGTCTCAACGTGCTGCTGTTGCTGTGGGTAAATGGAGGTGTAATTCTGGAATGACTTTATGATTTATGACGAACACAGTAAAGGCTTGTTTTATTGAAAGTAAAGCGATCCTCCTTTAAAGAAATAGGGAGGGACTGGTTAATGTTTTATTTTGCATTTTGTTGTTGATGATGTTATAAACCGTGATATTTAACAAGATTATTGTTAACTAAACTGTCTGGGACTGTGAGTATTTATAGGTGAGGCTGATAAGGGTTAGCTCGCTGAGAAGAAAAAAGATTTATTATTTTAACAATCATCAGAGTGTCAGCATTTGCTGCCGCGTAGCAGCTTGTAGACACGCCAGGATCTGCTTTGCATGACCTCAGTCTTGGATCCAGCTTTCACTTTTGGCATGATCTTTTATCTTTTGCATAGGGACAAAACTGTGTATTGTATATCCAGAGGTGGGTAGAATAGCCAGAATATTTACTCAAGTAAGAGTTATGTTACTTTGAAATAGTTTTACTGAAGCAGAAGTAAAAAGTAGTGACCAGAATATTACTCAAGCAAAAGAAAAAAAGTAATGGGACAAAATGTTGCTTGAGTGCTGTGTGTAGTGAGTTTGAACATGAAATAACATGAAAGTAGTAATATCATCAAAGGAAATACCTTAACCTCTTAACCCCCACCTGAGCATATTTTCTCCAGTTTGGCTTAAAGGTCAACTATTGTCGAAATAGTGTTGCTGTTTCGGAAAAAGTGTCGGAATAATGTCGAAAGGGCTATTTTGACACTTTCCTAAAATAGTGTCGAAATAGTGTCGAAAGGGCTATTTTGACACTTTTCGATGAAAGCGACAAAAATAAGACGAACATATAACAAAAGAGCGATAAAAATGTGATGAAAAAGTGACAAAAAACACAAAAGAGCAACAGAAACAACAACGCGGCAAACAACATGACGGTTTAAATAGGTTTTAGCTTTATTTTAGCTTTCAAATCAGGCCTGTAGGCTGTAAGCTTTTAGATTTGGGTAAAGCTGAACCACGCACCATGCACTAGGTTAAGGCAGGGGTTAAGAGAAAAGTAGGAAATAAATCATTATTATTATTAAGTAAAAAACACACACACACAAAATACATCTATTTTTCGCGTCAAAATGAAGGTTTGTCACTTGCTCAGTGTTGCGAGTTACTATTTTTTTTATTCAAGTAGTATGGATACTTAATTTTGATGTTACTCAAGTAGAAGTAAAAAATGCGTATGCAAAAACTACTTGTAAAGGTACAATTACTTCAAAAAGTTACTTAAGTACATATAGGCCTACTTGAGCAACTGCAGCACTACCCGCCTCTGTTTATACCATTACCATTGTGTTTTATTGTGTATTATTTGTGTCTATTTATAATGTATTTGCAGGAAAGAGAGAACATTACAGTGCGCGGATGTACGGGCTGTGTCCAGCAGAGGGCGGTATAGAGCTATGTCTGAGTGTCAATGGTTTGGAAAGACTCGGATTGTTGCCTTTTCTTTTATTGCTTTTACTGATTTAAGTGGCTTAGTCGTACTGCCTGTCCTAATTACACAGGTAGCTCAAATTAAAATGTTACTTCAACACTTTGACCCGCCAGCCACAGACTTGAGAACGAGATGTCCTCTTTAATAGCGTGTTTGTTACGGAATTATCCACAGAGAAAAAGAACAAACATTTATACTGTTTAATTGGGGGTTTAGCTACAAAATAATCTGCAACATCAACGTCTGAAGAAAAAGAGAATGCAGGATCAGGTTCTAAATTATTTCAATTTCTTATGACAGAACCCCAATAGTGTTATAATGGTGTAAAAGTAGACCTACCAATGCAATTAATCAGTGTTAATTTTGTCGACTAAAATATTTATTAGTCTTATTTTTAGTCGTGATATTTTTGCTGACTAAAATTGGACTAAAACTAAATTAAAAAGTTTTTCATGAGACTAAAACTATGAATAAAATGTCAGATATTTTAGTCGGCTAAAATTAGACTAAATAAAAATGAAAAGGAGAGACCAAAATCATCCAAACTTCTATTGACAGTCTGAAAGAGCGTCATATCATGTAAATTCATTGCCAAAGGAACAGCTCTGAGCTTTGTTCATGTGGGAGAGGATTAAATATGATTATAATCAACATTATAAATGCAAAGTCGATTAAATTTGTCTTAAATTTAGTCGACTAAATTTACATGCAATTTTAGTCGACTAAGACTCGACTAAAATTGAAGATAATCTTTTGACTAAATCTCGACTAAATTGAATTACAAGACCAAGACTCAAACTAAATAAAAATATTTTGTCAAAATTAACACTGTAGTTAGCATTATTCAACCACATACCTACCAAGAGACTTTAGTTTACTCTTTCCCGGGAAAATCCATGGGAAAATCCCACGTGTGGCGGTTTCGAGACAAAAGAAAAGCAAAAGCTATGTTAAAACAAAACCTTTACATTTTAGTGACGGGCGGCCTATAGGTCCGCACATCTTTATTTACACTGAAACAAGTGATTCTAGGGGCTACATTTAGATACATTTGATAGCAGAAGTTTCGTATTATCGATAAACTTTTTGTCGACTTTTGTTTTGTACATGTTGTTGTGACGCTAATTTGGATTCTTTCATTCGTGAAAAGGGGGTGAGCCAGCAATATAACAAATCCGTATGATCTTAAAACAAATGTAACCATGGCAACAATATCGTGGATTTAGCTATGGGTACATGATAATCCTCACAACACTTAAATATACTGCACTTAGAGTATCTTTATTGGATGTCGAGGGCAAACACAACCTACGCGTCCCCCCACACGAAACTAGTGGTACGGTCCGGTGAGAGCCTCCAGAAACTGCCGTGGGTTTTTCTGCTGTGACGCGCGGAGCAGCTCTGTGATGTGTTTATGTGCAGAGACACGACCAGGAGCTCTGGGGTCTACACAAGAAGACTCTGGCTGAAAATACACAGCGACAAAGGTATGTTCAACACGTATGTAAAGGGGCTCAAATGATTCGCCTGTAGACAAAGCGTGGTTGGATTTTAGCAGGTTACGGACGCCACATAACGGGGTTGCCGTTAGTAGTGGAGGAGGATGCTCACGCGCAGCTAGCTTAACTTAGCAAAGGATGTTTTTATCTTTTACCACGGGGTCACAAGGTGTGTACACCAACATATAGCTTTTAATTAAAGTGTGTGCACTCACCGTAATGTCCACGTAATGAGATTGTAGTGACATGCTTTAGTTTCACTGCTGTAAGAAGTTGTAGCATCTTGAGGACCCCCCAAATTCAGCTACCACCAACTACTAGCTAGCGTTAGAATACTGTTTCCTGAATGTTTACACACAGTATCTGCTATCTAATCGATTTTAACGTAAAACCGTTTGCTATTTTCTTAGGCTTTCTGTCACAAATGTATTTCATGTATTATTTTTACTATATTATTATGTAATTATGTATTTTGTCTTGATGGGCTTTGGTGTTTAAACCCCCCTGGCTATTACAGGAGGACAAATATTAGATCAGAATTTACTTTTACACGCATTAAACTTGTTAGATTGTCTGTGAGAAAATGTACTCATCAAGAGCTTGCTTGGAAAAACGATTATGATTATGTGTCTCTAGATTGTACAGATTGTAGTAAAACAAGTCTCATGGAGTAGCTTTTTATTGCACTAATCTAGATATGGCCTTTTGAAACACTGCTACATAAAGAGAGAATTACATTTTTTTCAACTGGGTCCCTGTTTTTGCGATAAAAGTACAATTTGTGTTGATTGTTTTGAAAACGTTCACAGCAATATAGCTTTGAGATACAGAAACTCAAAGCTAACAGAGGACTTACTCAAAACCAATGACAGAACAGTCACAGTGAGAGACAATGCATCTGTTTTGATCTTAATCTCTCAGTGTTGGAAACTCTTTTGATGTGGGTGTTTTGTGTCATTAGGCTCATATACATGAAACTGGGTATTATTGGCAGCGTGACCTTTCATTGAATGCCCTCTTTTAACCTGCAGTGTCAGTTCTTTACTTGCGACTGTTGCTTTGACCTTCAGGCTGGAGACAAAATGAGGCCAGTGTTTTGCCTTTCTGCAGTTCTTTCATGATCTTATTTACTCCAAACCATGTGTCTCCAGACACTGCCAAAATCTGCATTATTAATATGTTGGTGATCGCATGACCTAATTAGCCAGAAAGAGCTAGAGGCTTTGGGGACAAGCCGTGTAATCTCACAAACTTTTTTTTAATATCTCAACAGAAGCACAATGGATGAAGAGGAGCAGTTTGTGAATATTGACCTGAATGACGACAACATATGCAGCGTCTGCAAGCTAGAGACAGAGGCTGGGACCCTATCCTTTTGTCATGTCTGCTTTGAACTCAGCATTGAAGGTATAGTTTTAATAATAGTACTTTAGATTAATAATGTATATCCACAAATATGTTGACACATGTATTAATTTGTTGTAAAAGATGGAAAGAGCTCCTTTTTGGTCATTACTAGTATTATATTACTTTACTAACTGCAAACAATAAACCTCTAGAGAGCAAGCTTGTTTATTTAGTGTATCCTGTGTGTGGTGGTGGCTAGTTCAAAGAGTTTCAGCACCTATTTGCCATGTGTATAGTGAATTCCTCAAGCTGCTGCACAAGTTCTTAAAACAGCCTTTTAACTGTGTCCTCCATTTGCCGCGCTCCGTGGTTCTTATACTGTTCACACCAAGTTCCACCTCATAAAATATGATCATCTAAGTACCACCATGTCTAGATCAAAGACTAAACCGGGTCCACGTGCTACAGTTTGAGGACCACTGTTTAAGCTATTTGTGATTGACTTAAATTCGTTACTCCCAATCCACCATTCCATTCATGAAGAGCTACAAAGCTTTTCTTATTCACATTTCCCTCATTACATAAAGCTGCATAACAATTTTAAGTGCGAGACGAGGTGTCACTACGCAGCAGATGAGCCCGTTGTGTGCCGTGTGTTTTCGAAGCGGACAATCTCCCCCCAGTTTGATGTGCTTCTCCCACTCAGAAAACAGCCGTTTGAAGTTTTTCATCTCCTAATTAATGTGCGGCCTGTTGGAAGGAGAATGGCATAATCAGAAAGGATTGTGTGAGTGTGTCTTTCATAGCTCAGCTCATTGATCCACAGTAGGGTTTTCTATGCCAGGAAGAGATGCATGCGTTTATTCAGTCGCTGAATAATTATGTACCACTTAAAAGCAGCAGCACATAGCAGACCAAGAGCTCTCAGAGTAGTATATCGTTTGGCTTGCAGCGGAAGGAATTACATTTGCATGAAAGATTTATCTAGGATCGTTCAGATGCAGAGCACAGGAGCTCGGCAAATAGAATAGTGATTAAATGCTAGGCTCTTGGGGTGCAGTAAACAGGCTCTTCAGCTGCTTTTAGGCACACATTTGCACATCAGGTTTGTCCTATCTGTAGAATTGGGCTGATAGTGTTTTTTGTTAGTAATACAAAGTAGGTCTCATGAATGGTAAATGAATGAATGGAAGGCTTTTTAGGGCTGCTTGTACAAAACTCTCTGCAAATATCAAAATCCCCAAATCATGCAGCCTTACAGTATCTTAGACTGAAATGAATAATTAAAGACATTTAATGAGAAGTATCTTGATCATGTTTAGTCTGAACAGGTTTGGGGCATACTGCTTATTTGTTTATTTGTCCCTGGACCCTTTCTGATTCAAGTTAGGTAAAGCGGAGCAGTGAAGCGCTTGTTATGTAACAGATGAGTCTGGAGAGAGGTTTGCAGACGGCGCTTGAGCGATGCTGCTGCTGCTGCTGCTGATGCCTATTTCATCAGGGGAAAGGGAGGGGAGTCTGCATATGGTGACTTAAAGCATGGATGAGCTCAGGCAACACAGAACACCATGTCTGCCAACTGCACGCTTGTCGAGTATCCACAATAGTTGCTCATTTTGTTGCTGTCCATTCATTATTAGACTGAAACTGAATCATTCTCCATGGCCATATGGGCAGAAAATTGGCATTCCATACTATTTGAGTTTGCATAGTTTATATAGTTTACCTGAAATAATTCTGGTAAAAGAGTTGTTTTACATGATATTGTGTCATAATTGTATCATCCACATTGTGGCTATAAACACTTGCGCTTTGGTTGCATAAGCAATTGTTGCAGCATGATTCCAAAACGCTCAAATTTGCAAAGTTCCTCACATATTATTTACACGATATTTTTTGTAGAATCCACCTCCCAAATCTGATCCAATTCGTAAACAATCTTTTCGTGAAGATTCAATCCACACGCTTAATTTCAAGTACATGTGCAATCGCCTGGCTTTAACTGCTCTACAGAGAAAAAACTGAAACACAGAATGTAATAATGACCGTTGCACGACTGTTGAACTGGATGAGTTCAGACTTGTCTGCCTGTTGTTTACATGTCTAGAGCTGATAAAAGGATCTTCAAATGTTGCATTGTACACACTGCTGCAGATTGAGATGAGGTATGAGGTACATAGTCCTGGGCGCACGGTCAACTGAGCTGACAAAATGTATTGTTTATTCACAGGCCTGTGGTCAAAGTGTGTGAAGGCTTTGAGCTCAGCTCAGTCAGATGAACATTTAGGAAGTGTTGGTTTGGTTCTATCTCGATCGTATCTGATTTCCTCCGGAAACCACTTTGCTCTTTAGTGCTGCAGAGTCCTAACATTTATTAAAGAAAGCTCATTTCATAATGATTTTCCCTAATGGTGCAGTTAACTATTGGCAGCAAGACAAGAGTCTCCAGTAAGTTCCATGAATGTAGTCAGTCAGATTGTAGTCTTCAGGGCTGCCACGTTCTGCACAATCATCGCACCGTTCCTAATCTGCTTACATAATGTAGAGAGAATTCTGCTGATGCCTGGTTGATATTACAGCTGGAGCTGGCCTTTTCGAAGCTAAAAACAACAGCCACAGATGGGCTCTTTGGCTGCGGATTCTGACTATAGCGCACTACAGGGGCAATTGTATCAAGCCTCTATAAACAGCCCGTTCATTGCTTTGAACTCTGTCTTCACTCTTTGGTGCTCAGACATAATGACAGATGGTCCAAATTGGTAGAAATCACTGGGATGCCCCAATTTAGAGAAACTGAACTAATAAAAATATTTTAGATCACTGCTGCTTCGACGTTTCACACAAGAGTGCTCAAACAAAAGATATGGTAGCTCCTTTCTCAAACACACTAGAAGAATTCAATTATTCTATCTATTGAAGTACTACAAATACATCGAGCGCTTTACCTCTGTCACCTAAATACTCAAAATGCCCCACAGCTTTGTGGCCTTTGTCTTTGTCCACAGTATAACAGAGTGGCCTGTTGTGGCTTCATGCAGCTGTGTTTTGTCTCGGCTGCTGTAAACAGGTGGTAGCTGTTCACTTATTGTTGACTGCGACCACACGAGCTCCCAGGCGCCTTGTTCGGCAGTTGAAAACACACTCGTCTCTTTGACACCAATAACCTCTGTCCCACTTGCGACGGCTGATAGCTGTGGGCCGTTAGCTCTTCTTGAGCCCCGTATCAAATGTTCTCGTGCTGCTGTGTCAGTTTTCTGAACAAGCAGGAGGACTCTTGACACCTGACGAAGGTTAAGTCAGTCCCTGCTGCTCTTTAGACCCTGTTTAGATCGAAAAATATAATACTTTGGAGAGACAGGGCTGTGCAACATTGCAGAACGGTGTTTTTTCCCTCCCCACATTGACCAATCACAATTGCACAGCCTTTAGAGGAGAGTCCATGTACGTATAGCTATTTGGTCAGCTTGTCAATTTCTACTACTTGATTAGTTAAAATACCTTTGCTGTTTAAAGGGGCAGTGTCAGAATAACCCCAGCCTTTTGAAAGTCTTAATACGTTTCCCTCTTTGTAAGTTAATTCCCGAAGTCTACATTCAGAGCTGAAAAGGGCCCCATCGCTGTTCTTTGTTAATCTGTTTTATGTCTCAGCGTGTCACGGCAGCACAGCACTGATTCACCTCGAGTGAATAGTCTGTGTGTCCGTGAAAGACAGTAGTGCTGTAAGCTGCTTACCCAGAGTGAGGTCTTTGGCTGGTGGTGCATTGCCCTAGTTGAGGCCCAATGCTGTTTTTGTTTGACGAAGTGGTAGCCAGTTGTGTGTGCGTGTGTGTGTGTGTGTGTGTGTGTGTATGTGTGTTGTACTGAACTAAAGACATTCACTGATAGGATTTCAATGGTTAGCTAGAGAGAGTCAGCAACTACCTGTAAAGTAAGCACTGTATGGCAACAGCTTGTTGTGCAATAGTATCAAGTGTGGGTTGGTAGTAGGTACTTTCATTTTCCTTTGCTTGGTGTAATAAGTGGAGTTGTTGAAAGAAGCAGAGAAAGTAAAATCATTTCAAGGTCCTAGTGCCTCATAAGGGCGTGTAACTATGTAATGCTCGAAGGCCAAGTTGAAACATGTTATCCTTCTCTGAAGTATGCAACTGTTAAGCACACAGTTTTATTTGTGTCTTTTGTAGAGTTTGGCTGTAATAATAATAATAATAATAATAATAATAATAATAATAATAATAATAATAATAATAATAATTAAAGCCGCAAGCGGCATTTAGAGGCCCTCGCGAGCAGCGTTGGCCGGTTGGCGCACGCCGTCGCACGCCACCGCAATAACCGGGGGGCGCTGCCGCGCCGTACGTGGTTAAAATGACGCTGCCACCCTTGGTCGAGTTTATAAAAGAGCCAAGGCAAGAAATGCGCCTTCGGCGCCAGACCACGCGATATTTCCCAAAATGGCCGACTTTGTGGGGGTTGCCTAGCAACCACGTAATGTACTTTTTTGTTCGGACGGTCATGACGAAGGTGTGTACCAATTTTGGTTTGGCTACGCCAAAGTTTATTTCGGGTCGTTGCCATGGCAACACGGTGGGAAAATGGGCGTGGCCATAATTTACTTTTTGATCGGAATCACGTGACGGATGTGTGTGCCAAATTTTTTTTGTCTACGACAAAGTTTACTTTTTTTCCCTATTCATTTTTATTCGGTGCTCTGCAGGGGGCGCTATTGCGCCCATTTTCAAAATTCCCATATCAAAACATCCGGGGCCGACGACTCGACCAACGATTCAAGTTACGGTAAAATCGGCCACAGTTTGTGCGAGTTATGACTCTTCGAAGGCGACGGCGAACGCCAAAAACGAACGCCAAATTCATGGCGTTGCCATGACAAAACCGGATATCCTATTAGAAAGTTTTTAATAACTTTTAATGCCCCACATGTGTAGATGATCTGGAGCGACCGGGGAGTCGCTGCGTTCAACGCCCTAGGACGAGTTCGTTCAAATGCGAGGGCACGAAATGGTGCCTTCGGCGCCAGGTCGCTCTTCTGGCCAAGATGGCCGCCATACTGTTGGTTGCCTAGCAACCGCGCAATATCTTTTTTTTTTTGGTTCCATGTGACCAATCACTGTGCCGAATTTTTTTCGTCTACGACGAACTAAAATTTTCGGGGTTTTCGGGATTTTGGGGGGTCTGGCCATAGGCCGCAATGTTAACGTGGTTTTTCCAGGGGGCGCTGACGCGCCATTTTTTTGAATTTTTTAATTTTGGAGATGTGAAAGTTTTTTTTTTCACCTAATTGAATTTTGGGTAAAAACGACGAACTTAAATTTTCGAGTCTCTCCATAGGCGCAATGTAATCCTGATTTTCCAGGGGGCGCTGACGCGCCATTTTTCGACATTTTTTAATGGGATTTATTGACACTGTGTATCGCCGGGATTTTTAATTTTGGGCAAAAAATGGTGACTTTTCGTCGACGACTCGTCGAGTTATTCCAAAAAAACACGGATAGATGAAAAATAATAATAATAATAAGAATAAGAATAAGAAAAACTCTTACAATAACAATATAGCGCCGCCTGCGGCGGCCCATATTTATATCGTCGGAAAGGTCTCACGTCCAGTAACCCACCCGTGAGGTTCATTGTCAAATACGAGCGCGTTGCGCTCGTATTTTACCACTTCTTTGTCAATATTTCTTAATGCGTTTTTTTTTCAGATTTTTGTGCGAGCAACAACAAATATGCCGCTTTCGCGGCAAACACCTATATCATTGGATAGGCCTCAATGCCCTGAGTCACTCTAGTAGTGTTTTGGGCACTGGGGAGTGGCCATGGTCGATGACGAGCGCGTTGCGCTCGTCATCGACTACTTTCTTGTCAATGTTGCGCCTTCACTGGATTTTTCACCTTTTTTCACACGAGCAGTTACAAATGTGCCGCTTTCGCGGCACACGCCTATTTCACCGGACAGGGCGTGGTGCCGGGAGTCCCCCCTATTACTGTCTAATGCATGGGGAGCGCTCCGCGCTCTGTTTCTTGAGCGCTGCGCGCTCTTTTCGCGTAGCGCACGTCTTTCTTCAGTGCGCTCCGCGCACTGCCGTACAATTACAATAGGCCCGAGCCCTGCCAGGCCGCTCGGGCCTAATAAACTGATGGAAACATGGCCGTTCCCCAACCAAAACAAAACATGAACAGTAGGTTAATCCTCCTGCTAGGCGATTCTGTCCATGAGCCCAAGCCCAACTTAAGGTCTGAAGTGGGACTGAAGGCGCTGCCCTGTAGCCGTTTACTGCTGACAGTTTGCCTCAGCAGCACTGAAGAATGTGTGAATGCAGAAGACAAACCAAGCAAACACTCTTAAGATAAGAGAATTATTGATCTCACAATGATGAAATTCACTTGTTATATCAGCTCTCAAGAAACACTCAGGGGACCTGCAAATAGACAAGAAAATGTAATCAAGTAATGGTAACTTGAGGTATCTTGTATACAATGAGGGGAGGGTTGTACACACTTACAGCAGTGGGGAGTTAAGAAAATGGCTGTTCAACCAATCGGGCCACTGTTGTCCCTTTTTTTTGCTGCTTCTACTTTCTGGCCTGCGTTGACCCATAATCCTGAGTTAGATCCGTATTGTGTGTGTAAATGTGTGTTATGATACAGTACAGTATCTGGCATCAATAGCTGCTTTGTGTTTGCGGTGACATAATCTAAAGGTTCTCTATTCCAATGCTCATTCACTAAGCAGCTTTCATGGAGAGATCACACAAGGTCAATCTGTTTTAGTTTGGGCTCAACTTTTCAGTTCAATAGGTCAGTGCTTCTGTCTTCTCCAAACCTTTTCGCTGATTTGTTCTTTGAATAATAATAATAATATTTGGACACATCACAGCACATTTACTTGCACTGGAATTTTCATGATTTTAGTGAAGTGTCTGATGTTTTATTTCATCTTTATTTATGTGGGTCTTGACCTTTTATCTGTTGTTATTTATTCTAATTGTCTCCATTGTCTTCTTTGCTTTGGTGCAGGTGTGTCTTCTGCTACCCTTTTGCACTCCAAATCGTTGCGTGGCCACAGAGACTGCTTTGAGAAATGTCACCTTATCGCCAACCAGAAGCTGTCACGTTCCAAGGTGTCCCGAAGTGCCTACGAGGGCATGAAGCTGGCCCTCAGCCAGAAACTGAACCGCATCATCCAGTATGCCCAGAATAAAGACCCCGCGGCCCCCAGCCGAAGAGGGGCTAAACTGTTTTGTTACAGTCAGCAGGGCGACCGCAAGCTGCTGCCCCAAACAGACGCTCAGGTGCCCCGCTACGCCCCCCAGTGGGACACCAGGAAAAGCACAGGACTGCCCGAGTACACCATGGGCATGCTGGACACAGTGGAGGAGTTCGGACTCTTACAGCACACGGAGAGCGACGTCTGGACCAGCAACGGCAGAAAAGGTCTTCATAATAAAAACGCTCTGACCCAACACGGACACGACGGCCACAACAGAGAAGAGTGTAATTATTCTTCCTCCTTCCTTTTATTCGTCATAGTCTTCTGCACTTTATTAGGCTTTGGATGAGGACCTTTTTGCGCGAACAATAGACACAGATGGCATCTCTGGAATCGCCCATATATGGTCATTTTTGAAAACAGTTAAGGGGGAAAAACAATTTTGAAAAAAAATAAATTTTCTCTAATTCAAAAACAACAAATGCTGAATTATGAATATAGTTTCTACTAAATAAAGATACAAAGACATGGGGAGGAGCAAAGTGGTTCAACAGCCCATAAATACATGAATAACAGAGAATGCTAACTTCATGCTACATGTTAGCATCGGGCTAATGCTAACGGTTAGCTAGCGCTAGCTACAACTGCCGTTTTTTCACTTCTACTGAACGATCTGCTGTGAGAAAATATCCATATGGGCCCGATTTACACTTGACTTTATTTATGTGATAAATAAGTTGATATTCCACCAGAAAATGGCTAAAAAGAGGGAAAATTGTGTTTCTCTAAAGATTCTATTTTCCCCCTTGGCAAAGCCACGCCCCCTTCTATGATGAGATGCCGTCTGTATCTATACAACAGCTTTAGATCGTTACATTGTGTTAATCCAGTCGGTTAATGACTCCTACAGATTACTGGCTATTACCATACAGTCTCCTTCTACACCCTCTCTTAGTGTTAACTTCCATACAATGTAACCACAGCCAGTGAAAGAAATGCCACGGTGCCTTTGCTTTTAATCCCCTTTGTTGTCTGGCTCACCTTTTGTATTCAGTTTCATCTTCGGTATCAAGGGACTTCTTTAACCTCTAAGCAATTATTTGTCAAAAGACATCAGACAAAACAGTGATGCAAGTCTGCCTTCATCCTTGCTCAGCTTGTCCTTCATACTCTCTCCAGGGGGGAGTTCATTTTCTCCATTTTCTCCTAACCTTGGAGATCTCATTTCACTGTTAAACTCCCCTGTGAACATCAGTCAATCAATAAAATGTGCCGTTATTATTTATCAGAAAAGATCACCCGAAAGTAACCTTTTAAAAAGTCAACCTTTCCTCATGCATTTTCATAACATTAAACTTTGCTGGACTTTGGGAGCCACATGTAATCAAATAAAAGCAAATTTTCCACTGAATTAGCAATAATATTTTTCTAAAAGCTCTTCTCTCTTCTTCTGTCCTGTTTCAGTGGCTAAAATGAGTGTCGAGGAGCTTCACCAGTTGAATGGCCAACTCCTCATTCAGATTCAAAGTAAGTTGAACATATTCTTCTAGTAATGTAGAAATGAGGGTGGACAGAGCACTTGGGAGAGCATTTTTAGATAATACTACCATATCAGTGTGAATATGATTCACACTGATATGGTATGGGTCTTCATCCCGTTGACCTTGAACATGAGTTGCTCATTGCTACTTTCTCCTCTTCTCTTCCCACAGAGGTTTTCGAGGAGCTGACGAAGGCTGTACAGGAGAAAGACTCTCTGGCGTCAGAGCTACATGTGCGCCATATTGCTATTGAGCAGCTGTTTAAGAACTGTGCCAAGCTGCCCTGGCTCCAAATTAGCAGGGCTGGGGTGAAGGCCAGCAGCGGTGGCCCTGGAGAGTGACTGGCAGACACAAGGGGACGCTGGCATCCCCCCAAACCCAAGTGGCTGTAGCAATGGTCTTTTCTTTTCTCCTCAGCACAACATTGAGGCGTTCGGTTAGCTTTCTGATTCACTTTGAAGTATTAAGACTTTGTTTTTTGGTGTGACCATTTTTGAAATGTGTGATAATGCAAGTATTGATGGTGGTTTACTATTAGTGCAGCTTTTCTGACCTGAATTTCACTTGTTGGTTGCCCCATGTAAGGACAGTAGAAGTTACATGCCGATTGTAGTCCTTATTTAGTCCTCCTGTGGGAAGAAAACGGAAAGTTGATTATTTCATCACGTTTCTGTGGTTGAGTATTAGCATCATTAATGAAATCAGTGCTTACGTATTTTTTTGGAGATGCATTTTATATTTTTATAATTGGGTGTGCTTCAAAAGGATAAAGCACCCTCTGAAATGATTTATGTAGTTAATGCAAAGATGGTGTAAGGGTTGTGGTTAAATGCCAAAAGTATTTCTCTCTAAAAAGGAATCTTTGTCAATTTAATTTAGTAACTATCTGAAAGGAAATTGCTTTTAATACGTTCTATCAGCAAGGGATTGTTATTGCAAAATAGTTTTACCAAGGCAGAGATGTATAGCCAAAGTATTTTATTATATTTGTTCTCAAATGGGAACACTGATGTTCAAACAGAAAAGGGTCAGGTCCGTGTGGCTCATTGAAGCCGCCGCTGTTGTTGTTTTTTGTGGTTTAGTAGTAAAAAATATTGTTCTGAAGTGCTTTTGCATTTATCTTGGTTATTTACATGTCTTAGATTTATGAGATCAAAGTTGTCAAAGCAATATGAATTTGACGTTTGTTACTGTGCCTCTGAATGAAAGGATGTTGCATCTATCGGAGTATCTGCATCTTTGGACAGTTATTCTTAAGAATTCCTATGCAAGAAGGAGAACGTTTTTGCCTTAAATAAAAAGTTGAGATCTCTGAATTCAGAGCTACGCAAGTATATTAAGCTAGGGTGGACAAAGTTATACATGACATCAAGTCAACTTTGTTCTCACTTGTCTCTTTGTAAGAGATTATGTATGACCCCTTTCGGGTTAAAATATTGACTTTGTTTTTATATCTTTGTTTTTAGTTTGGATGATTTAAATATGCTTCATTTGGTCTGAATCTGACAACAGATTGATAGCTGTTAATGTATGTATACTTAGCTTGCAAGCAAAGCTTTACTTGCATTTTTGTGATTACTCTTGCACATACAGAGATCAGTTTGTCAGGTGTTTTTAGATTTTACTTTTACCAGGACTGCATGTCTCTGTGCTAATGCTAGAGTGGTATTTATTCTGTGCCGATGGACCTTTTACAACCTGTGTGAAATGTAGTCAAGTGACTTTTGCTGTATTTTAATAAAGTCTAAATATTTTAAATTGTCTTTTTGCTTTGTTTCCTTTAACACAGAATGTTGTTGCGACATGTAAATGACGCCACCTTGTGGACAGCAGGCTCCAACAAGTTTCTGTTTTTTGTTTTGTAGCATTTTCGCAGAATAACAAAGAGGAAAGAGTGCCAGGAAGAAACATATTTACACAGCACACAACAGGAAATGTACAACATACAAGAGGAACAAATAAAAAGTAAATGAACACATAGCCTACACAAAACTGATCAGAGGGAGCCCAGTCTTATATATTTTTCATGGATTTAAAAATGTTTTTTATTGTTTTTACTTTTATCTAAGTCTACAGTAGCAAAATGTAATAAAGTTCATGATTTCACTGGATTTCACAAGTGCCACATTTTCACAGCGCTGGTCATCAGCATAATGAGTCATGGATGTGTAATGCACATACTATGCTTTTCACCAATAACCGAGCTGCCTCCTTGTTTACAGCCAATCACACTCGTGCAGGGGCGGATGTTCAGGGCCCTGTCGCGCGCGGTGCTGCTGCTACTGGAATTTTTTTGTCCATTACCCGCATAAATGGTGAGACTCGAAAACCAAGGTAGGACACCAATGTCGTAGATTATACCATGATTAGACATTATTGGCGTCATTGTGATAGTATCTCGGAGTTTCGTCTGTGTATCACTAACTTGTCTTGCTCGTGGTCATGTGTTAGCAGCATAATGTAAAATGTAAATAGTTAAGGCTAGCATCGTGTCCACAGCGTGCGTTGAAGGAAATGTTTTGATGTTGCACGTGGCACTGAACTACATAATATATACTTCAGTGTCGCGAACACATTTGTGATTTTATTTGTCTTGTCCGAAATTGGAAAAAGGAAAAAGGATAGGAGTTAGCCGAGTGACAGCGTGATGCTTCTCTATGGCGTGGTGGAACAGTTGGCGTTAACTGCCCGGAATTGGTGCGTCACAGCCCGCCTTTTGGACACGCTGAAATCCCGAGACCGTTAAGCGCTGTCTGAATATACCAGAATACAACAAAAAAGAGATATATGTGTTCATCACGACACACGATATGATGATCAGAATCTGTGTACGACATGTCTCCTCATTGATGTTGTGTCTGTTTACAAAAATGCTATAAAAAAATAAAAAAGCATCCGGTTGCTATTGACAACTACCATTCAAAGGAAATGTTAACAGCAGGATGTCTATGCAAACGATTGTGGGAAAGTAGCTAGCTAGTAACGCTAACTAACTCTATAACTAACTAGCTTGTAGTTGCAACTGCTTATGTATGGCATAGTTTTATCACATTAGGTTTTGTTTTTGTTTGCGTCTCTTGTTGTGCACTTAGAGTTACTTTATTTTTTCCTACAGAGATTGTCCAATGCGAAGACAACTGTTTACAAAATGAGGAGAGAAATCGCTGCTGCAGTATTTTTCCTGAAAAGGCTCATAAAAAGGAACAATAAATTAGAATCAGAGAAGATTGACCTTTTTGCTGAGAGATTTGCTTTTACACTCCAAGATAAATTCAAGGGGCACTGGTATCCTGAAAATCCCAGTAAAGGCCAGGCATACAGGTAACGTTAATCGTAATCTGAATCAGTTTGTGCCTCGTAATTTGCTATAAGTGACGTTACAATTGCATTTTGTTCAGGTGCATAAGGATTAATGAAGTGCACAGACGGGATCCGGATATTCTTCGAGCTTGCAATGAGAGTGGGATTCAGTACAGCGAGCTTGGATTGCCACGTGAGCTAACAATATGGGTGGATCCTGGGGTGGTGTGTTGTAGGTGAGTTTGTAAATAATTTAAAGAAACTATGTATTTCCTGTATTTTGTTGAATGTTTTGGTTGATGTGTTTGGTAAATTTATTTTTCAGACTTGAGGAGAACAAACCTTACATGACGGTGGCAACTTTGTCCGACGATGATGAGGATGACAAGGAAGTTACGAAGAAGGTCACTAGTGCCCTGGAGAGAGTAACGTCGGATTACCACTCAGGGACGTCCTCTGATGAAGAAAGTACTCGAAATTCCCCACTCACTCTACCAAACCGCCACTTTGATAACCAGGTATAGCTGCTATCTATTAACCTCCCTCTACTTCTACACTATACTACTATAGATGTATCAAATATTCAATGTGTTCAATTGTTCGTCCACGCAGGCCAGTTATGCGGCTCAGTGGAATTTCAGGAGGATGGCAACAGGACGGGGTCACATCTTCCCAAAACCACAGCACATGTCAAGACCTCGGGACAAGCCTATGCCAAGCCAGTTATTCAGGCCACAAGCATGGATTCCTCCCTCACTGAGAAGACCGCCAGGATACTGGGGAATCCAACATGGCTATCAGCAGTACTACTAGAAATGATGGGGATAATTCACATTGGACATTAAACCTAGAAAACCTCTAAAATGACTGACCAACGATTTTCGACTAGAATTTTTATTCCATTTTTATATGTAATAGCATTTTTGCACTTTAGACATTTTCTTATAGTTAGCAAAAATACTTTTTAGAAACACACTTGTACAATTAGAGGATTCAATTTGAGTCCTTTACATGTAGTAATAAAGTGCTGTATTTTTACAATGAGAAATGTTCATTATGCCACTTGTGATAAAGATTTATTTATTCAATGTGTAGGTGTAAAGGCTTAAATGTATGGAGATTTATTAAACACAATTTCTAGTCATGAAAACAATCTCACGTTTACTGGTTTCACCAAGAGGATCTGACTGCAGTTGATGGAGAGTCACGTGATAAGTGGAGCTCCAGACCTCCACAGAAAAAGATGTCACCTCCACTTTTTATCCCTGTGTTGTCCTGCAGACGTAGCGTAATTTCCAACTCCACTGGAACTCCACTGATCATGTGCCCTTCCATTTGCTGCATCCAGATCATAGATCGACCCTTCTTGATTTCACAGATCAATGTTTCAATGTGTTTATTAAATAATTCCTAGTTGTGAAAATGTTCTCACGATTTTGATGTGTTTATATAGGACTTGTTGAGTTAAAGTGCTTATGAAAGCCCCCCCTTATATACCACTGAGGCAATTTTGGAGCAAAAGTAGAATTTTTGTGTTTTTGAACAATTGAGACAATTGAACACTTGCTCACAGTCATAGAAATGTTACCTCTTTCTAACATTCTGTAGCCAAGGGTCAATAATCACATCAAAAATATAAAAACTATGTGAAACAGAACACTCTTAAATTAATGTTATACATGTTGTGATGAAAAATTAGTATGCAGCAAAATGTGTGAGTGAGTTGCCTTTTTTATTGGTGCTGTGATCCAGTGTTAATTTGACATATTTTATTTTAGTTTTAGTCTTAGTCTTTTGACTAAAATGTAACATCATTTTAGTCGAGATTTAGTCAAATAAAACTTTTCAATTTGAGTCTAGTTTTAGTCGACTAAAACTGCATGTCAATTTAGTCGACTAAATTTAAGACTAATTTAGTCGACTTTGCATTTATAATATTCATTATAATCATATTTAATCAAGGTCCTCGACTTCATGGAGCTGCTCCACATGAACAAAGCTCAGAGCTGTTCATTTGGCAGTGAATTTACATGATATGAGGCTCTTTCAGACGGTCAATAGAAGTTTGGATGATTTTAGTCTCCTTTTAATTTATATTTAGTCTTATTTTAGTCGACTAAAATATCTGGACATTTTAGTCATAGTTTTAGTCTAATGAGAAACTTTTAATTTAGTTTTAGTCCAATTTTAGTCAGCCAAAATATCACTTTGACTAAAATTAAGACTAAATATTTTAGTCGACGAAATTAACACTGCTGTGATCAAATATCCTCTTCAAACTTGCGGAAATATGATGACATATAAAAATGAAATATAAATAAGATGACAAAATCATTTGGTTAGAGGGCTGCAATATTAATTTAGAATATTGAAAAACACCACGCCTCTCTTCATTTATCATTTGGCTGTGGCATCCCTGTATGATAAGTGGTTGCCTGTCAGCAGATGGCGCTGCTGCACATCAAGGAGCCTCTGCGTCACGTGACCCGCGCGCGCTCCCACGGCTCTGTGCACGGTGCACCTGCAGAGAGCGGAGGGCTGGAGTTTGGATGCTGCTTCAGTCGAGTAGAAACCGCCGCTGTTCACACGGATTCACCCCCAACTTGTCCGATCAACTTTCTGTACAAGTGTTGGAGTAGTTAGCGGACGACGAAATGGAGCTTTGGACCGCGCGCTTTTGCTGTGTATTAGCCTTCATTACAGGTAAGTTTATCAGACGGAGCTACTTTTAGTGTTATTACTTTTAAGCAAATGGCAGCTACTATTAGCCTACAGTCCTCTCTCACACGCGGTGACCATTGGCCTGTTTTTTTGGAGAACTTGTAGTACAACTTGGGATCTTCTTCGTTGTTTTTTTTTGCTTGCTTTCTTAGAAAAACAGTATTTAGTAAGGCAAAGGCAAGTCTTATCACCCCTGGATAGCCATTCCTCAAGCGAAGGTCACTGTTGAGCCAAAACAAAGATTTTACGAGTAGCTGGGAAGTATGATAACTCTTTAAGGCAATATTCTGTTTAATTGTTTTTTCTTCTTCTTCTTTTAAAATCAGCACTACATCACGATTTCCCCCCATATACATTTTTTTTTTAAACACAGTTGCCGAGTAAATTGGCGTCGGAGGAAAGATTCGCGTGCGCTCTTTTAGTCCCTTCTCCCTCTCTCCAGCAACATAAGGACACCGGCGTTTTTTCTTTTCCTCGTGATGTCCTGTTTTTAATCGACAAGCGCTCGAGTTCAAACAATGGCAAATCCGCTTTAAAAAAAAAAACCTGTGGCTGCGCGACTTCAAAGCGATGCCTCTCTTTCTGCCCATCTGCCTTCACCTCACTCGTCTAGAGCACGTTTGCCTATTTGTGCCATGTTTGATTTTTCTATTCTCTGACCTTAACCTTCTGAGCCCACACACATAAGACTAATATATGTGCATTGGTTCAACAGGGCATCATTTAACTAACTTATGCTTTCTTTCACGTTACGCATATCAGTCCACTTAGTTCCTGTGTGCTGGGCGTGGCTGTCTCAGTCTCCTGTCCTGGTATTTCGACTGAAACTAGCCAATCGCTCCTCCCACTGTGGACAATCATGTGAAACTTTTCCTTTCTTTGCTCTATTTTCCAGTGGTTCCGAGGTGCCATCCCATAGATTTGACATATCTATGCTCTGATTGGCAGCCACAGAGCTGCGTCCAGGACAGTGACATTCCTGTGTGCTGATTAGTGAAAGCCCTTTTGTAATGAAGAAAGCCCTTGTTTTGTGTCTGCTAAACCCCCTCAGATGAAAAGGTCTGGGCACTGGTAGTATATGGTCGGGGAGACAGTGTGCGGTGCGGTGCTGTGCCCTTTTGTTTCCAGATTCACATGGTTGTGTACACTAGTTTGGGCTCATTACCATCTTAATGGCATCACGGCCCTGTCATTTGGAGGCTGTTCCACTTCAGAGCACAAGAACAGTATTTGCCAGACTCGTATCATTTCGGTCTGATGTGTGAAACAATGTATTAACCTTTGTAGAACAGAAATAACACATTTGTCCTTCTTGTCTACTGTTGCCACACATGTACTGTCCATCCTGTTCTTGTCCTTTTTTTTTTTTATACATGAATGGAGTTTTTCAGCAATCTCTCATTTTCTGTTTAGCTCCAGGTAATTTTTTTTGTAGAAAGTGAAGCAAACCTAACCGTTGACACACATATAAGCTTTATGCCTGGGTTTCTGTATAATAATTTGAGTTGATTGCTAGGTGAGTTTCTTTCTTGGGCTGTTTGAGATTTAAAGTTGTGTCTGAATCAGTATTCTCACTGTAACGAACATTCCTTTCTTGGATACCATTTGTTGCCGTACATTTTTGTCAGTCAAACATTTACTTTTCCCATGCGTTGCTTTGAGAGTGGTCATCCCCTTCCGACAGAACAGTCCTGGTTCTCATAGGCTACGCTCTCTCAGCTCTGTGGTCAGGAGGCAGGAGTATCACCACAAACCCAAGACAAACAAAACCTGGTGCACTATCAGCAGGCACTGAATGCAGTTACCTGATAAGCCACGGAGCAAAGGCCCTGACCGCGGCCGTTGCCTGGATACCTTTTGAAAACATAGACGCGGCTTGTCGCGGAGAGCGCGCTCAGTTTACCCAGAAATCCGCCCTCCCCCTTCTCAAATGTTACCTCCGTAGAAGATCCTCTTTTTTTTCTTGTTCTCCTCTTTGCTCGGAAGTTGGAACAATGGAGATCTTTGGTGTGTTGTTTCACATCAGGTTCAGAATGTGTTCATAACATCATTGTCTACTGTAACAATCATTAAAATGCCCTTTCATTGCACACCTGGAGGATAATGTGGCTACTTACGACATAAGGAAAGTTTCACAAGGCACTAAGCATCACGAATCGGGTTATATCTCTGCTGTAAACTTTGTAAGGAAAGTTGGACTTGTTGCTTAATATAGCTTTTTGGGGGTTTGGGAGGCAAACTTTGGACATGTTTTATGTTCAGCCACAGTGGCACAGGAGGTAGTCTTCTCGGCTTTGTTCACCTGCCACTGTGCCCTAGCCTGGCCAGCCAGAACACACCTTTTCCTCTTCTTTATAAAGATGTATCCTGCTTTTAACAGATACAAAAAGCAGCAGTGGATGGCTGGCTAGGCAAAATGTGCCCTCCCTCACCTCGCTAGTTTTTGCCTTTTGAGTTTGTCTGAGAGAGAAGTTAATGTATCCAATTGTGAAGCAACTTTTGAAAAAATGTGCAAGATTGATAGATACATTTGTTATGTATTACTGAACAATATTTCGTTCAATGACAATAAAGCACTCACTTGTATCGGCCAGCCGATATGAGGTATTTTACAATATATGGGCTATTGGCCGATATCTCCGAAACCGAAAGTGATAAAGAGCTCAGTCAGAGCTTTAAAATGTGCCCATAATTTCCTTGGCCTCAGGGGAGCAGAGAAGCATCGTGGTGCAAATTGGTCACAAGTTTGTACATATTTTATACATTTTATGTTGTAGACTTTTGTGTAATTCCTGAACCATAAGAGATGCAGACTTACCGTTTGTTTTGAAATCTACTGATTTTTGACTTTCAAACAAACTTCCTCTAAAGTACCTACTAAACATGAATATAAAAAGACATTATCGGCCTCTGTTAGATATTTCTGTATAAATATGATTGAAACCTTTTACTGTATGAATAAATGTTTAGCTATTGGCTATTTGAGAGATAAACAAAAACAACAGCATCAAATTAAATTACATAAAATATCTGCCTATATATCGGTATCGATATCGGACCCCTAAAATCGGTCGGGTCCTAGTTCTTGTTGTTAAAGGTCCTATAATGATGGTTTATTCAGTCTTTGTATAATTTGGAAAAATGACAAAACAACAAACAAGTCAACTCTTAGCTTCTGAGCTTGTTCCCTACAAGCACAGTGGGACATAAAGCAGTCTAATAAATGAATTGTTTTGATCATTTCAATACTCAGACTGCCGCCATTTTGAGTCCAGTGTCTAAAGTAGACTTTAAATTCCTGTACACAATATGCAGGATGTAGGGATTAACATTATAACATGGTCAAAAAGTCAGCTTGGCTTAACATGAGCCCTATTAAGTACGTTTTCAGGTCGCTGAAGTGCAACACACGGAAACTTGTGAATTTTTGGGCATGTAAATATCCTCTATCACGTGCAAAATGATATTATGCATAAAATGTGTTGCAATAGAAGCTTCTACAGCCTTGAGCTCTTTTCCTTGGACTCAAGCAGACAGCGAGGACCTTAGGCCACAGCTCCTCATGTGCAGGTCAGGATTCACCTGTCACCCCCAGCTACTTGTTGGTCCAACCATGTTGCGCCCACATCCTGTCCTCTGTCCAACAACCTACACACACTGCCTTCAGCCGTTGTCCTTGGAAATAAAAGCAACGCACAGAATGTGATTACACTCCAGAGACACTGTGCTTTGTCCTCCACGTCTGATGATGGAGACGACCGCATGAATATTCACGGCTTGGGACATTAATATTTTAACATGCCAGCGTTGCATGAGCACAGTGCCAACTCTAGTTCACCTTTCCATGGGTGTGAAGCGCTTATCCTGCCTCTGCCTCCCCATATTATCCCTCCTCCTCCTCTTCATTTTCCATCCATTTCATTTCCGAATTACTGGATGAACAAATTGGCTGCTGGAGAATCCACGAGAGTGATTAATAGTGGCTCTTGTTTCAGACTCCTGTTAATGGCGGCGCGGCCGCTCTGTATTCAGAGCTCATTTCTTTTTCACAGGTAGTGAGTACAAGTGCCTCCTGGGCTGCTGCCAAGGCGTTATGGTGGATGATCTATTGGCACCATTTTACTTGAGCCCTGTGGTCATAAAGTCAATGTTACACTGACAGATTTTTCAAGTTCTATGTCTTCTAATTTCTCTAATGCTTTGACCAGAGTATTGACCTTCTGACCGCGAGTCCCTTCAGTGCTATGTAAATCAAACGTACAATAATGTCCAGTGAGTTAAGCAGCGTAGCAGTTTTGGATCAATGAATTAAATTAGTGGCCATTGGGTTAGTAAAGGTCAGGCTTTGTTTAGAGGCCAAGGAGTCGTCACATACCAGCGAGCCTCCGTGCTTCACTGGTTTTCAGTTAGAAATACCAGCGTCATGTTTGGCCGGGTTGTTAGCATGGTTCTGAATGTGCGGCAGTTTCTGCAATGTTCATTGATTGAACAAGGTGAGTACAGTGCTGCGTGTCCCAGCTCTCCGGAGTCCATCAGTCATCATCACAGTGTCGCTCTGTTGGGCCGATAAACAAGCCCAAAGCACATTCATCACTTAGCCACTTGATGCCCAGAACTGCCGCACCCTCTGCTCTTGATTTGTGTGGCCTTGTTGGCATGTTGGCTTCAGTGACCACACTCGGGGAAAGTAGTTATGGGTTTGTTTTATTGTAAACATCTTCCTATCAATTCATGTTCGAAATCCTTCCAGAGATGGCATTACACAGTATAGCAGCATAGTAGCTAATTTCCACCATTGTCTTCCATTGGTTTCTGCTGTGGGAAGATGATTATATTTCCTCTTGCAGCGATAATCCACTGCTCTGCTAAGAACATTAACAGTTAATTGTGTGTCTAATCTAGAAAAAAAAATATGGCTTGGAAAATTAGCGGCCATAAGCAGGGGGCGGGGTTTAATTTGGGAGGAGGAGGGAACAGATGTGGAAGTGCCATTTATAGCTCTACTAGCTCATTGAAAAACATTAAACATTTCCATCTGTGGGCTTGGAGGAAAAGGCAGAAAACATTTGTAAAATCGTAATCGGTATTCAATCTCTCTTGCATCGCGCTGTGGGCTATACCAGTCAATTATACAGTATGTTATTGTGTTAGAATACATTAGGAGTGGGCGATATGCCAATAAATTCATATCACAACTTTTATTCATGAGCACTTAATATTTTTAGATTGCCTTTAAGAGGTAACTTAAGCCATCTGTGGAGGAGTGAGTGAGGAAAGTGTCTGTATTTCACCTTAGAGTTGCATAAACCACTGAATCACAATATGACAATCTTTCCAGCATAGCATGTCAGCACAGGGATCAGATTACAATTCCATTTGTATCATATCACCCAGCTCTTGGAAGTTCAGAAAAGAAGTTGTCATTGACAGTGACAGTGACTTAAATCTTTTTAAGGGCTAGATTGAATATTTACACTTTTGAAATTACTTAATTTTTCAAACATTTTGTGCATTTACTGTCTCCCATTCTTACTGCCTGGAACGTGTAGCGTACTTAATAAAGATACAGATTGGGTAGTCTCAATTAATTTTAATTATGAAATATAAAATGCTCAAGTTGTAGTTCTAATCGGTTTAGTAAAAGTGACGTTTCACAGCTGATCTCCATGGTAACGCAGGACAGTCAGCGCCATAGAAATAAAAAGGAGAAGTGGCGTTCGATCCTAATGTATGGGAACAGCTAGCAGACTTTTTCAGAGACCATTAGCTTTCTCAATGTATTTCTCCTATAGCCGTTAGCATCTGCCACCAAACATAACAAGTTATGAAAACAAGGTAAGACAAGGCAACATTATTTATACCGCGCATTTCGTACACAAGGCAACTCAATGCGCCTTACATAAGAAGATATGCAAAAAAGCAATCCGGTTAAGTTTAGACAAAGCACGTAGATAAAGACATGAGAAATACACAGTAGACGAGGTTTTAGGGGGACAGGAAGGACAACCAGCCATTGGCCGGGGGGTGGAGCTGAGGGAAATGTTTTGAGGCAGACGGGGGCGTGGTTAGGGAGGGGTATGTGTGTGCAGTTGTTTACAATCCTGATAGTCAATGAACAATCCAGATGTTTTCAGCTTTTGTCAACCCATCGACCACATTTAGATGAGGTCGAATTCTAGTTAGAAATCATTAATGAATGTACAGACCTTTTGAGATTTTACTTTAGATACAAATCGGCGTCTAAAAGTGTCCTCTGAGCTAAACGCTAACTCAAATTCAGTTCTGCTTTTTCTCGGGTCAGATACACATCCAGTGGCCACTAAACACATCATCTTATAATATGCTAATGAGAAATAAACCACAGAAATTGTATAAATGCCATGAAAAGGACAAATCATAACTCTATTCGTTACTATGGGTGCTGGGCTTCCCTATTCATTTGTATGGGGATGAAACGTTCAATTTAAAACAGGTCCGGGAGCCGTTGGTTAACAAATGTGCGCATTTTAGGAACAGCCTCAGATAGCTAAAGGCATTTCTGTGATTTCTATGGTCAGTGCCATACTGGAGGATAACAGACAGCTTTCCATAGACTTAAATTAGGCAGAAACTTATCAATATGTATCTCTAAAAGTTTGAAATTACATAACTAAGCGAAATTGCCTTTTTGGCCAGCAGCACTTCCGTACACACTAAAAGTTTCAAACATTATGTTAGAGCTGTAAGCTAATCACAGTTGCTAATCATTCGTTAGCATTTTAGGCAAAATAACATTTAATAATTGCTATTTTTATGTCACCCCATTTTGTGCAGTACCCCGTGGTTGTAGTAATTCCTGTTGCCTCTCTGTGACAGTAAAAAAGAGAGAAAGGCAGGATAGAGGAGCAGTTAATAGCTTTGTGATTTCAATTCGGGCTTAGTTTGACATTATTTGCAGTAGAAACATTATCCAATAAGACAGGTGGCGTTTTGATGAATTGTTTTGATGTATTTAGCAGGAGTGGCCCAGAATCAAACAAAGTTGTTTCACTTAAGTTTTCTCTACCTTTTTATATTGTTCTTTCTGAACAATATTGATGGTGTTTGCGAGATTCCAAAAAGTGTCAGATTAAGCATAAAATATTCCATTTATGACATTCAGTTCCTAAGTCTCTAATATATTAACTTTAGTAAAGCCTTTGAATATTTCTTTGTTGTAAAGTTGTCACTAATCTCTTTTGGCACTGCTGAGGCAAGAAAACACTTTGTTTCATAACAGAGCATTACAAGAGATTAGATTAGATGTAGCCCTCCCTTTAGGGAACGGAGTCATTGTAATGAAAGATACAAAGTTGACTTTATGAGCCCCACCCCGTACAGCCAAATCCCTGTGGTGCAGTTTATTAGTGAGAGGAGTGGATATGAATCGGACAGAAGGTGATGTGTGTATTATTCCACTTGTGAGTTGTTGTGTTTTTACATTAAAATGCAAACCAATTCACAATCTTAAAACACCAAAGGAATGTTTTGCTTTGAATTTAGTCCAATATGAATCGCACATGAATCTCCCACCATCATTTCCTAAGAGTTTACTGTACATCGATTTTCAGTTCAGTTCAGTTTCTCTAATTATCTCCTGCTGCATCCATGTTCTCGTTGCTCTTTTGGATCTATTGCAAAGATGAGCAGTGCATCTGTTAGCCAGCTATGGGAAAGGATCAGCGCCCCAACCACGGCAAGGTCAGCTCGCCATAACAGACATTTAATTACAGTAGTGCATCTCGCCACCGTGTGAGGAAATCGGCAGCTGGCCCGCTCGGCCTCTAGAGAGATGAGATTGCTCTGAAAATAGCCCCGTGGCAGTGGCTTTATGACGGTCCGAATACACATTATCACCAACCTTAATCTGGAGTGCTGCTGTATTAATAAAACCGGCACAAAAGGCTAACTCCTCTCTCTGCCGAGTTCCCCTAGAACCAGCTGTTAAGTGTCGTAATGGGGCTATGTATAATTCATGCGCGCATAGTGAAAGCTTGTCTTCTCTGGCCAGTAATAGGAAAGACTCAGCCTCTTCTGACTCCTACATGTCCGTCATGTTCGCAGCTTTGCCCTCGTCCTCTTAAGTGTAGGGAAATGAAGGGAAGATCAATACAGACATGAGTTATCAGCCATAGCTCGAGCCAACACTCTGCAGCAGCACGCTTTAATGAGCCGCTGATTAATGATAAATCGCCATTTTATCAGTCGACACGTGTCGAGATGTCCCCCGAGCTTTGAAGACATGGACAAATGCATGTCGCCTCAAGTGGGATCTCTAGATCAGTGGTTCTCAAAGTGTGGAATTGGGCTTCTTCAGGGGGTACTCGGGGTCTTCTGCAATTTTAGTCTTACAGATTATTTACGTTGCTTTAATGACTGATTTTTTCGACATGGTTTATACACAGTCGAAGACATAATTTAGTCCAAACTATGGCCCTGTCCACACGAGGTCAAACTCAGGACTAAATACAAAAACATTTTATAAATCCGGCGTATCATCCATCCGAAACTGGCGTTTTGGGGGTTTGTAAACAAACATTTTCCAAACTAGGTCCCAGAGTGGAAAGATCTCAAAACACTGTTTACACCGTGGCTTTATACGGCGTCCCTGCACCTTTTTTTTTTTAAGATGACTTGACCGCGCCAGGGTTGCGTCTGTTGTCCATAATCTACAACATATAATATCCTTTACTGCACAATCCTCCACTTTTCTGCTCCACGGCGAGCCACAGATGACCGGGAGAAAAATTCAGCCTGTGATTTGGACAGACAGTAAAAGTCGCGGTTTACAGAGAAAGTTTCTGCAATTATAATGCTGTATATATTTTGTTTACTGTATGACATGAGTGAAAGTAGAGAGCAAACAAATCACAGTGCTGCTCTACTTTGTTTATCCAGCAAGATTAGCCATGTGCTCCGGGGCTTGCCATCTTTGTATAGACCATTCTGCTGTTTTTGATCTTGGTAAAATATTTTATGAGGTAGTGCTTGGTGTGATTAGTTCGAGAACCATTGCTCTAGATGGATGCTTTTTACTTTCTGTCTGCAGTGTTGTCAAGTACGCTCAGATTCCAACCACACTGATGATCCAGGATGCTGCCTAAGCCCTGTTGCATCCCTGTCTAGACAAGTCAGGGGTTAGACTGCGAGATGCCATTCAAGTCATCAGGGAGTCGGCTTGTGTGGCAGGTTTGAGGCAGAGGCACTTCGCTACATCCACTTAACTTCCACCAGTGAAACGACCTTGGAGTGGTCCCCTTTTGAAGAGGTTATTTTTATTTCAGGATTACAGCAATGTTTGTGCTTTATTTATAACCCAATGGAAATAACCCGGAGATTCAGCTTCGATTGGTGCAATAGGTCAGGCCTTTCATGGTCATTTTTTGTGATAGAAATTTGTTCTGGGCTCATACAAACTAGTGCTGCTTCTTAGATCTTAGGAAATATCAAATTGCTTTTTTCCCTTCTAAATGGCCTGGTTTGAGTCTAAGATATAGGCTTAACATGTTTCATACATAAATCCTAATTGAGAGTAAGACCGATGGTTTTGTTGTTGTTAGAGGTCATATTACTAAATAATGGCAGCCTTTGCCATTTGGGAATTGCAACCAATAAAATTGCAGTTTTCTTTGTGATTGTGATGACTTGTAATTATACAAACTAAGATGTTATATGTTTTGCCAAATTAATGCTCATACACTCGATTACAAAATAGCACACCCATTGCCTTTTGAGTTGAAGTAATTTCATGGTCTGATGTGCAATTTACTGCTGGACCCACATGTTTATGCTCAGTGTTAATCTGTTCAGATGTGTCCTGTCCATGTCCATGATCTACGTGCTGCAGCTGTTTGGCTGTCGAGCACTGGATGCTTCTGGGTCAACATCCTGAAATGCCAAATTAGTCTGTTCACAGTCTTGTTTAGTAAATCATTACTTCCAACATGTTGTGTCCTGGTTTAAATGTGCATTTGTTTTCCTTTCTGCTGGTGGTGGGTTTATTTTTAACTCCTTTCTCCATTCACTTGTGTGCGCCTGTAAACAGGACTGGCCTCCTCTTGTCTGGGTAGAGAGTGTGCCTGTGCTGGAGGCACAAGTTAAGCCAGCGGCCTCTGTTAAACTCTAACAGCCTCTGACAGGGTTTGCCTGTGGCGTCCTACAGGGCTCCGCACTCAGGTGCTCTCTCTACACCTGCATCGGAGGAGCTGAGAGCAACACAGACCCCAGCCTATTAACATCAGACCTGCTCGCCCTGGCCGGAGACAGTGGTGGAGAGGAAAAGGATTATCCATCTTGTTATCTTTTAGCAGCGCTCTTATCTTGATGTCCTGCTGCAGTGCAAAGGACAGGAAGGCCTGTCTGGATGTTCCGCTGTGTTAAGTGCTGTGGACAGAAAGGGCGGCTTTACACATTGTGCTGCTGGAAAAGCATTTGTAAAAGAATTGATGTTTTAGTTGTTATTACAAAGTACTCTGTCAGTAGGCCATTTCCGTCTTTCCCCAGGGAGCTTTCAGCAATTATTGGATACCCTTTCAAAAATACTACTGACATACTCCGTACTTTGTACAACTGTATCAGGACGATTCAGGAGACCACTGTTATGTGTAGTGTCCTACAGGTCGTACATCTATATTTAGACCATTTTCACGACACACATCAGGTCGACTTCTCTTGATAACATGAGTGCCTGGATTTCCTTGGGCATTGGTCTTGAGATGCAGTGACCAATGAAATCATGCATTACTAAAATAAATAACTTTAAATAACTTAAAACACAATCTAAACCTCAAAGCATCCAAAGGTATTATCAGTACAGATGCAAAGTTTCAAAACAGGGATTGCTTCATATTGAGAAGTGAAGGAGGGACGCAGGAATGTTGAGGGAGGCTCTGTGGTTCTGCTCGCTCTGAGTCTGAACTGTCTGTAGTCTGCCCTGGACTCGTACTATAATCCCTTTGGCTGTCTGGCTATGATCCAACACACTCTTTACCTCGCCTGTTGACTTGACATACATTAGTGTTTGTCCTGGAGTGCATTGAAGGTACATAAACACTGAGGTGTGCAGGAAATCTAGTGTTTTTCTTCAAGATGTTAAGTAGAGTGAAATACACTTTGCCTTCCCTTGACATAACAGAAATGTGGCACTTTGTTTTTTTTTGAGAAGCCTAACTTTGTAACACTCCTCGTCACTAATCAAACTGAAGACTGAAATGGTTCCACAGAAAGGCCATTAATCCCTAATTTACCGCTGTGTTTCAGGGGGAGCACATTCACGCTCTGCTGCTCTAAGCCGACTTACTTATGTGTTCATTTCTGACATAATGAAGCTGCGGCCTGGGAAACCATACTTTGCTCTGTTTCTGCCCTTTCTGTGCTGAGCTCCTACAGTGTAAATGTGTGTTCTACTGCAGCAATAAGATCCTGTACACATCACATCTTCTGCAGTTTGAGACTTCTGTTTGTCTGTGGATGTCTGAGTGAAGTAGCAGCTCTAGTGTTTGATCAGCGACACTGCCTTCTGATCACAGTTGGCGTTCGGCCCCGGGGCTCGGACAAAGGCTGAGCTGGGGCCCTGGTGGGGGTCTGCTCTGTATCAGAAGCTCTATTTGTTTTGGGGGTTGGGGATTGGACTGTCAGGAGACCGTCTCCCCACAGAGACATGTGGCTTTCATAGACTGATGCTGGACTCCTGCAGGCGTTGGAACTCAATACCTGCTGCTATGTGTAACACACTCAAGGTGTGACTGAGATTTTTATCATTCCTAATTTACTTACAGATTTTCCACTTGTTGAGGAAAGTATTACTGCTTAGGTATTGCTGAGAATAGGCTGATCTGATCATAAAGCTAAATGGCCTGTGTGCTTGATGTTCCTCTCTGACATTGTTCTGAGTTCTCTGCTACGTCTGCAGTCATGTGAATCACTAAATCTATCATTACGACACTCCATCAGTTTTTATGCTTGCTTGTCATTTCCTCTTTAATATCCTCTCCAGATGGCTGTATTGGCACATTTACGGCTGTTTCTCATGAGGATGTTTATCAGCTCGCTATCAGTGACTGGCGTCTGTCCTATCAGCTGTAGAGCACATTCTCAGCCCTCGTCTCTGTCACCAGCTCAGTGACTTCAGCAGTTCCTGAAGGACACGGCCGCTCAGCGCCTCCGCTCCCCTGGACCACTCTTATCTGATATTCAGGGTGCGTCAGATATTAGTCCCTCAGTTTGTGTGGGGGGGCGATGTTGGGTTCAAGGCAAGGCTTTATGACTTGCTCCAGAACAGTTTAACACAGGGCTTTTGAGGAGCAGCAGCTGCTTAAATCCACGGGCAGCACCTTGTAAAATGGTAATGAATTCTATAAATAAGGAGGACAATTCCCAAAGCTGAGCGCTGCATGGAGATTATCTTCAAACCATTAATAAAACAAGACAAAAGTTCTTTCTGGTCACTCTTTCTTTGTAACATCAGATAATCAGAGAGATGTGGACTCGCTGCATGCTGGCCAGACAATGTGGGATCGAGTCGGGTTCCATGATTTTGATATATTTTCTGTCTCGTCTAATGAAGTGTACAAGCCCGAAAAATGGTGTAAAAATCACACCTGACCTCTATGTATAATCTGAAAGAATGACGACTTGAGACAACAGTGCTCTAATTGCTGTTGTTAGCAAATTTTCCAGCCTTCTCATAATAAAACAGTTCATGTGCTCCTGTAATTATCATATTGTCGTACATTGCAGCAGTTGAGCGCAGTTAGGTCTCCACATTAGCAGCGGCATAAACACATCCCCAGTGGGCTCGTCTACAATGTGTCAAAAGCCCAGGCGGCAAACCCAAATGCCCATCATTCGTCACCCCTTCATCATTTAATGCTCAATTATGTCGGAACAGCCCGGGGTCACGCACACTGGGAATTGGATGCGTGGCAAGTGGAGCTCTCAGGCTGCATTACAGTACAATCACTATGGTTCAGCAGCGACGGCCCCGCGCTACACTGAATAAACCAGACTCCACCGGCTCGGCCCAGGAGCCCGCGGTCCCGCAAATTGAGTAGTTCCAGCAGAGCCACTGGGGCAGGAAACCAGTTCTGAGCTTCGGCTGCGCCGCTCCCTCCGAAAACATAATCATGTTCTTCAGTGTGGTCACAGGGGACGGCTCTGCATGTCTGTGATGTGGAGTTTTAATTTGCTCATTTCAAACCCCCCAGCTGTCATTTTATCATAATGAAACCCTGTTAACTCCCATCGCTGTCAATCCCAGAAAATGTGCCACGTTCTTCAAAGGCCCTGTCATCGTTTTGAATCGCTCTGCTTTCTCTGGAACAGTTACTCATTGTCTTGTGAGGGTATAAACGTGCTTTAATGGTTTCGACCATGTTTATTTCATTCATGCGTGTTTTTGTATTCCTGCATTTTGAATCTGTCGCCTTCTCACGAGTGCAAAGCGCTTTCCCCCGACCTGCTTATGTCAGAGGGTGGTGTGTCTTTACTGTCCAGACCCCTTCACTGGACTGATTCTGATCACTTCAGCTCTCAAATTGCCTGTGCTTCAAATCGTTCTCTGCTGAATCAGAGTGGAGAACTATTGGAAGTAGACTGTACATTTTGAACACTTAGAAATTCCCTTCCATGAATATTATTTTGGGTTATATATCGTAAACTATGCTAAAGAATCCTATTACTGAACGATATTGAAGTAACTTTCGATATCCGATAACGATATTATTGCGATTTTTACTTTTCAACTATTTCAACGGTTTGTTCCAGTCTAATTAAACACAAATCGCAAGTAACTCATTTTTCAACAATTGTGTCAAAAGAAGACTTAAAAAAGACTACATCAGGACCAAAACAAGACTAAAATTGAATGAAGTTGGTAAATGTTCAACTAAAACTGAACTTTTCCACAATTATAAGTTCAATGCATTGTTGGGTTTGCAAAAATTGGCTGAGTTTGCAAAAAAAAAGTGTTGATCTCGGTTAGATGAAGACTTTAATGATGTTGTTGCGATATATTGTGACAATACGGATATTGCATCATCTATTATCGCGATACGATATGTTTTGCGGTGTATTGTGCAGCCCTAAATCCTATGCTTTAGAAGCCTGAATAAACATTTTATCAAAGCTTTAAAAAAGCAGATTATATTTGTTGTTCAAGGACAAATGGCTACACAGCGAGCATCTGTTTGTTTTATTAAATTAGCTTAAATACTACAGTAATGATATGCTGCTCCTGGGGCTTATGGAGTACCACACACAAGGCTAATTGCGTGAAGAATATGCAAATCTTCTCTCCGGTAAACTGGAATAAACCCAACGCGATGTCATTCACCCCGCAGAGTCTTATCTTGTTGCTGTTTTTCTTGAGAGCCCAGAATAGCTTCTGTCTTTTACTCCCCTACGGTAAGATGTGGCTTTTTAGATTTTACTCGCAAGGATGCTCTGGAAGGTGAAAGGTCGGTGAACCCCTAATCCGCCTGATTCTTGCCCGACCCGCAAGACGTTGGACATCTTTTGCACGGTCGCCAAAAGGGTCACAACAGGTCAACTTGTCAAAATGCTTGTGGTTTAACGGAGCATTTCGTGGGTTTATCACTTGTTGTGGAGGGATTTGCCACCCTATACAATAATGACTTGTGCATAATAGTTTCGAAAATACTTGCCATCTTTCCTTGTCACAACACTTTTAATTAGGCAGGCAGTCCTCTGGAGAAGGACCATTAACTTTATAAACCCTACGCTGCATGCAATGTGCGAATTTTGAGAATACTGTACAGTTTCCTCATCATTACTGTGTTGTATTTGTCAGCCATTTCATTTACAATGTCCATAATGAGCACTCATAGAAAATAGCCTGAGAAATAACATAACGGTGCCTGCATTAATGATTTCGCCAAAACAACGAAAACTTCAAAAAGTTCCATTTAACGCAACTGAACAAAGAAGCAATTGTCACGTCTGGAAGCCGCCAGTCCCCTAAATGATCATTTTAATTGGCACAACGATTGGGAGCCAAACTGTTCCATTGTTGGCTCAGGCTTTAGACCAGCCTCTTCTGGATAGTAAAGTAATGTGACTTCCCATTCACCGGTGCCCATTCTGCAACCACCTCCTCAATCTTCCTGTATGTCTTCTTTTACCTCCTATCTCCGTTCTTTCTTTCTCTTCTTTCTCCCTCTCCTGCTGTCGCCCGAGCACCCCGGCAACCTTCTTCTCTGAGGGATTGGTTGCCAGGAGACAGGATTCGCTCCCCATTGTATATGGCGATCTGCGACAAAGGTTGGAAGGAGGGGGGGAAGCGGTGGCTGGCGGGCCATACAATCAACAGGCTGAGGGAGAGAATTGGACAGGCCTACGATGAGTGCCCGCCCTCTCCTCGAGCACGCCTCCGCCGCGAGAGGGTGGGGGTGTGGGAGGGTAGCGCGGGAATGGACATCGGCGTGAATGAATAGTAGCGGGGGGGTGGTGGACACTCCAAATTCCTGGCGCTTATTCCCGGCGTCTCAGAAACCGCAGGATGTGCTGTGTCAGACTGTAGCGGCGACTGTGAAAGGTTATTAAGATGGACTTTTTAATTAGCCAGCGCCCACCCGCCCTCTACTAAGGACTCATGCTTTGACTCTTGGGTTGAGTTATTGCCTTTTCCCACTAGTATGTGCCTGGCTCTTTCGGCTCTCGTGTATATCAGCTTAGTGCTAAATAGTTTTTAGTACAGCTTCCCTTTTGGGCCAAAGTGGGCAAAGCAAGAACTTAACGTGATGTGTTTTGCAAGTTTTGTAATGCAATCGTTTACAAAGCACTTTTATGGACAAACCATTACATTGTGTATTCACTCTATACTCTGTGGTGGTAAGTTCTGCCCTGGGATAGAGCAATCTCACTGTCTTTTGCCCAGGCGCTGGTTTTGTGTAGAAGTGTCTAAAAATCTTCCTCAGGTGCAGCAGATCTCAACGGAGCTCAAAGCAAACTTCATGCCACTGGGATGATTGTTTGTGTTCCCTTCGCATTTCACGTGCTACTGGCAAATGCTTTGGTCCGACATAAACAATCAGTGCTGTCTGATGATGTCATCAGGCCGCACGCTTTGTTTGCTTGGGCAGGTGTGAGTAAATGCCAGCGGGGGCAGGTTAGACAGGGATCTCTCAATAGGGGATTAGTTTAGAAACGTGAGGTATTTCTAATATGATTTGGGCTTTTTTAATTGTCCAAAGAAGATATTTAGATTTTTAAAATAAAGATTTAAACAGATAATCGATCGTGATTTAATTTATTACTAAATAATCGTGAATATTGTTTTTTCTATTATCAAGCAGCCCTACCAAAGAGCCATTTTAGCTCGTCACCGTCACACTGTCATGATGAAAAAAGGGCCAACAACATATTTTTCACCATCGACATCATTGACAAAAAGAACACTGACTCGCTGTTCATGAAGCACAGTCTGAAAACAGGACCTATAATCCTGTCCTTCAGCTGATTTACTGCTCCACGTAAAACTCTATTTATCCAGTGTTCCTTTGTGGTCAGTGTTAACTTCTGTGTATTCAATTTTATTATGATATATTAAACCACAAAGTAAGATGCAAACACTGTCTGTTGTTATTGTTTTTTGTTTGTATTTCGGGCATTGGTGCGAGGACCCTAATCCCCTTTTTCTGTTGCATTACCGACCTACGGTCAAGCAAGGTGGAGCAGGTATTGCGCAAAATGCTACTCTTGGAAAATGCTTGTTAGTTTCTGGTTAGTGTCTATATGCCAAGCAGAATAAACTCCTTTACTATTTTTCATGGCTTTCATCGGACACTGCTAATGGTGTCCCTTATCAGCTCATTATATTGGCTCTGGAAGAGGACGGCCCGTTTACCCAGCAGTGCCATTACTCTAAATAAAGCTTGTCTACTACACATGCTGCAGGCGCTGGCAGACTTTGAGCTCGCTAACATTATTGTACGCTTGCTAAATGTTGACGGTTAATGATTACCCGCTAGCAGCAGGGTTGCTTGTGTAGGAGGATGTGTAAGCCTATGCTGTGGTGGCGATCATTCATTTCTACAGGCCGCTTATTTCCTCATTAATTCTCAAATCGGTTTGTGGGGTCGGTAATTCCAAATGAAGACTGCTGGATGGTCACACACACGGACAGGACTGGCTGGAGTCGCTAGTATTTGTTTTTTAATTTGCATGTTTCATTATTGCTTCCTTGTTTGCCTTCACATTTCAGCCTTCTCATTAAACGTTTACACGGAAAGCAATGCTGGACAGCAGAGGCCATTTTATTCTTTTGTATGTATCGCAATTAGCAATCCAATCTTAGATAACGCACTAGTATAGACATTATTTCACACTGAAAGGCATGTAGGCTTTATCAGACATGGTAGCACAAGGTAAAGGGGGTGAAGAGCGGGGAGAGACTTTCTGCAAATTGTCGATGCTGTGACCAGAACAGCAGCCTTAACCACTGGGCTATCAGCTTTACATGCTTGTATAGACTTGCCAGACAATCATGAAGCAGCTAATAAATGGTTTAAACTTTTTTAGTTGTCATGGAGTTTTAAATTTATATCTGTATTTGACCGTCCAATATTATGCATTATTATTATTATTATTTTTTTTAATGAACATTGAATGATGCTTTGTACTTGCTTTACATTATGTTCTTGAGTGGAGGTTGGTTGCACAATGCTGAACACTTTAGCATTGGGATTTTATAACAACCACCTGATGACATCAGTGTGTGAGAGCCAAGTGTTTTCGCTTTTGAGGAGATGACAGATTGAGTTACGTTACATAACATGAATGAAATAAAAATGTTTTCATTTGGAACATCATTACAGCATTGTTGGTTATTGGTCTAAACACAAAAGTCAATTAAACAGAATATTGTAGGCCCTTTAAGCTGTCAGCCTTCTGTTTTTTGTAAAGAATTTGTTTCATTTCTCTCTTTGTCCCTCGCTGACACTGCTGTCACCCGAGCCAGCAGTGGCTCACAGCAAGCAGCTCTGGAAGAGATGATCTGCTCAAATGATGCTTGGTGTGTTTTCCCACTGGTGAGCTACTAAATGTAATGGGGCTGTGGCTGAGCTGTAATTTAAACAAATGCCTGCTCAGGGCCTGACGTCTGTCATTGATCTAACAGCTACATCTGACAATGTCCCTCACAACCTGTCACCGCAGCGTTCACTCAGTCTGATAAACGGTTCCAGCCCAGTACTTTCTCTTCTGCAAGGCAATTTTCATCTCTTTAAATGCAACTTTGAAAAATGCCCCGGCTCCTTTAAGTGCCTGATGAATTGACACAGCTTTCCGTCATGCACATGCCAGGAGCAGTATCCGTAGTGACATTGATCGACACATATCTTGCCTCTCTCTCTGTATACGGCGCCCTGTTTCTCCTGCTTTTGCTGATGGCGACGTATCACGCTCTCATCAAGGCCGTCTGTCAAAGTCTGTGGGCCGAAGCCAGCAGCTGCCGCCCCGCGAGCCACACAAAACTAAACTACACCCCGGTGCTTATAGGCTCAGACAGTGGACAATGGAGGGAGCGTCTGAATGTAAACCATAAAGCACGCACATACAGTCTCTACGCCGTGTGCGTTTGAGGCTGTGTACAGCTGATGGACATGAGAGCCGGCAGGGAGAATAACCTGTGTCTCATGTGAAGCCGTCTTTGGGCTCTGAGGCTCACGAGACATTACCATCTATGAAAGCCAAGCACAATGCACACTAGTATTAAAACTATATAACTTCAAATATCAGATTACCTCTGGGCTATTAACTATTGCAGCTCATCACTGTCTGTTTAAGCTGCTCTGTGCTTAATAAGATGCATATGAATATAAAAACTACAAACAACAGAGGGGCTTTTGCGATGCTTGCTGTCATTGCTTTGTCGTGACACACATTTTCAGTGTTTCAAGCAGTAACATATTGTGGTTACACAATTTGTTTTAAAGCTGCTCCCCTCGGCTTGCTGACTGGAAGGTGGCAGGCTGTCAGAGGGATTTTAATGTGTAGAGGCAGCATGTGACAACTTCATTCTCTACGGATGGTGTGTGCCTCGCGCCTCCAAATCCCATGAATGGAGAGTCTGAACTCGGTGCATGTCAACAGGAAGTAAAACAGTTGTTCTAAGAATGAAAGTGTAACGCCTGCTCTTTATCATGCTCAGCGGTGTGTTCGCCATAATTATCTTTTCATTTGGCTCATCACTCTTCTGTGTTTATTGTATAATTCTTTATGTGCTTCACTCAATGCAAGATTTAAGAAGCACTTCACGCCGTGCTGCGGCTAAACCGGGACATGGTTATTTCATGAGAGAAAGACTGAAACACTTCTTAGGTAATTTGACAGCTTACTAAAACTTTCATCTGTTATGTGTTGCAACAAACAACATAAGTAGGGCCGAACAATTTATCACAATTGTGATTTCATGGCAAATGCTATTTTATTTGATTGCTTATTTATTGTTTTATTTATTATTGAAAATTGCTGATAGCGTTTGTGCCGTCAGGGAGGCTGTCTCGCGCTCCACTATAGGCTTTCTTTGCCTCAATGGACAGAAATGGCATTAATGTACCTTCAATCCTGTCTTTCATCCCTGTGCAGGTTTGGCGTGGGGTCTGGACATCACACCGTCGGGCCCAGGGACCATAGAGAAGGCCAGCGGAGAGAGTGTGAAGCTGGACTGTCAGTTCTCTGTGGCGAAAGACGACACTGGACCACTTGATATCGAGTGGAGCTTACTCCCTTCTGACAACCAAAAGGAGGACACGGTGGTATGTTGAAACTCATATTTACACATATGCACGAGCACGACCATCTTACTCACAGAAATGTTGCCTACATCTACAGAAACACTGAAAAAGACCAGCTGCATTGGTATTGGGGTTAGTGACATTTGCAGGACAGCTATAGTACTCAAAACCACTGTAATCTGAGCTGTGTCTATAACCATGTGTCTCTGCAGTGTTCCCCCAGACAAATAGAGCACAGGGATTTTTATTGCATGTGCTGTCTTTGCTTTCAGCGTCAGCCTGGCCTGCAGCCATGGAAAGGGAACACTTGAGTGCTAACAGAACCCAGCAGGATCCTCCCTGCCTGGGGCTTTCACCATCATCAAGCTCAGAGTGCCACTGAGTGCTACTAGAGGTTCAGTGCTCAGTTTGGTACTGCAAAATAATTTGATGTATTTTACCTGGGGGCTCCAACTGTATGGTTAAAGCAAGATTATCTACCACAAAACAATATAGAGCTCAGGACAGTGTCGTCAAAACTGCCAAGTATTCATGGAAAAGGACACTATTGTTTGTATTTTCCATTAGTAACCCAGCTCTTCTTTGTTGTTTGTAGCTAACCTTAGTCTATGGACAATATTTGTACCTTTTAAAGTGGTGCATTTCTATGGTAATGTTCAATTAATAACACTCAATCCCAAACTTTATAGAGAAGATGGCTCTTTTTTGGCCCCTGCCTTCCCATTTTAAGAAAGAATTTTCTGACAATCTCTGCCCAATGACAAATCTACATGTATTTAGACTCAAGCTCAAAACAGGCAGAAATGCAGATCTTTCAAATACATAGCAAGTAAACCTAGTTCGTGCTTTGTTAGGCTTATGCCCAGCGTAGGTGCCACCTCCTCTCTGTCTCTGTTGTGCTCAAGCAGTGGACTGGCTGTAAATTATACCTCCCTGTGTGTTTGGCCTACTTTATCTCTGCTCTGAATCATTACTTTTGATTATTCAAGTCTACGTCATGTTGTTTATCCTTAACCATTTCCACAAAGCGTCTCTAATTTATTTCATCTGAATACACAATTTTCCTGCAGCACATTGCGCAGTTCCTGTTGCCAAATGTTGGTATGAATTTAAAACGATTTGGACGACTCTCACGTGAACATGTTTGTTCTCCTTGACCAGATCAGATCTCGCTAGAAGTTCACATTTGTGTCTTAACCCAATCACATGCATTGAAATGTCTATGCAATGATATTATACGGTCGCTATTTAAAAATGCCTTGGATCTACGGATGTTGTTGCCTGTAGCGAAAAACATTCAGTTCAATTTATAACGTTCGATCCCAATCTCTGTACAACAGGTCTGGCAGGCTGGACCAGCGCTGCACTTATCAGCACCGCAGCGTTACTCACTTTGAGGGGGATTTAGAGAGGAATCCAATAAGACAAGTATAAGCAGCAGATGCTAACAGTTCAGACAGGTCCACAAGGTCATACAGAGGCTCTTAACCTGTGTGTGGAAAGATAGAGAGTCATATCAGTACAGATTCATATATTTAGATATCCATCCACACACATGTCACATCATCAAGGTCTGATGGAGGGCGTTGAGGCTCAGCTAATGCTCATTGTTGTGGAAAAAGCATGTAATTGTCTGTAAAAAGAAAATCTTTGAGACATGTTCTTTGTCTCTCTTGCCCTTGAAGGCTCTGTTTATTGAAGCCATTGTAACGTGTTGACACTGAACGTTAGTGTGGACGCCTTGGTTGGCATTGACGGCTCGATAAAGCATGCCGCGTGCAATCTCGATCCAAGTGTTTGGTTACGTTCTTTGCCTTGAAGGGCACTCTTTCTGTCTTCAAGTTTTTTTGTTTAGCTCTTCTTCCCTTTAAAAGCCGCCTGCTTTTGGGCAGAGCTGTTGTTCTGAGCGCAGGAGCCCACTGTAGGTATGCACTCAGCTTAAAGCACTCACCGATAAGGCTGCTCTGGCTGACAGGCTGTTTGGAGTACAGTGCTTTCTGCTTTGCCTCTCAAATGATCCGCGGCTCCACTCCTCCACGTCTGTGCAGCGTGAAGTCATCTTTACGTGTATCAGAGGAACACAGGCCTGGGCTACAGCACATCTGCGGTGTGTCTGCTTAAGCCCAGGTGCTGATTGTATCACAGTGCTGCGTCCCACCTGTTATTAAAGAACCACACGGCTGCTTTTGCTTCTCTTCTGCCTCACCAGCTTGTCTAGTCATTTGCCCTTTTCATTCCCACTCCCCAGGCTTTTTTTTTTTTTATTGGGTCAATGATTTTCAAGGGTATTGCATTGTAGTAGTGCTGCTTTGTGGTTTCTCAAATGCATGAAAAGTTTAACGATTTTTCTGGCAAGTACACATTTTAACCATTAAACGAACAGGCCACCGTTTTTCCATACTGAGATATGTTCTTACCTGAGCTTAGACGAGTTGATGCGTACCTGTCTGGTCTTTAAGCGTGCACTCAGTCACTAAAAACGACCAAAGATGTTGTTAGCATTTGGCCTCTCCCAATGTATTCCTATAGCTCCAAACGGGGATGAAGTTGGAAGCTACAACACTCTTCCACGGGCAGTCGGGCACGCACAAAGACCAGACACGTACGCATCAACTCGTCTAAGCTCAGGAAAGCGGCTAGCAACAGCATGCTAATGCTAACGGCATCTAATCAAAGCTGGGACAGAAACTATGATTGGTTCGCCTAAAGTAATCAAATAAAATCGGCCGCTGCTGGAGCCACCAAGTATTTACCTTTCTATAGGATTATAGACCAGACAATTTGGATGTTCGGCCAATAAAAATCCCCAAAAATCTGCTTCAGCCTGAGAAAATCCCATATCGACCTCTACTATTCTTCATGACGATGTTCCTGCTTTGCTAGTACAGGAAGCTAAACATGATCCTGCAAAAAGAGCACTCCTTTAAAGAGAGCTTGAGATTACTACAAGAACCACATGCATTTCACAATATTGTCATACAGATCTCAGGATATCTATGTTCTATTCTAGAGGTTTTTAATATAATAAAACCTCATATTAATCGTCTCATGCAAAGTAACAAAGTCTGCAGTGGTTTAGGTCACATAACTCTGCCAACAGCATATCCTGTCTCCATGGGGTCTTACTAAGTCTAAAAACTGCTTGCCCTGTACTGTGTAGACCTCTGCGAAATACATAAGGCTCTTGTATTAGTTTAGCATTTCATATGTCAGTCTTCTCTCAAATGCTAATATTGTGGATTTGCAACCCTTCAAATTGCAAGTTGGAGTTGATATCGATTTGCAATTCCTCTCTCTGCCCTTGTTAGAGGTGTAGCCTGTGTGAAATGCTCCGAAGTGAGACTTGTCTAGCGTGAGCTCGGGGCAATTTAATTTCCTCCTCTCCGCCGTGGTCTGCTCTTACATATCACTCTTGTTATTGCTCTTGTCCAGATCCCAGGTGAGTTTTGAAAGGGAGATTTCCTTCCCTCGGGACCCCAAGAATTTTAACCCCATTAGCTGCGAACATGACTAATATGCCCAAGATGTGAGCGCATCTGTTCAGGGCGAGCCTGTCGTAGAGAAACCAGTCGAGCCGTAAGTAGAGCAGGAATATTTGAATTTAGAGGAGCGACGCTGACTTGTGAAGCTCCTCCAACTCTTTTGTGTCGAGTCTGAAATGATGCCTTCATTATTCTCCACTCCGAGTCATCTTTCGTTTCTCTTTTCCCCAGCGTGCCCAGGGGTATTGCTGTACATACGTCTGGTAGTGATCACGGTGCAGAAAACCCTGGTGATGACGGTCTCTGTGGAAATAAAGCGAAATCTAGTGTCGCCGATGAAAGAACTTCCAGCTGTGCCTAGTTTACATTTCCTGTCATTTCCCTGTACAGTGGGCTTAGGAAATACACTTGTCCATTTCCTTCTATTTACTCCAATGCTACATAGTTTAAATTTTCCACTAAAAAAATCATTCCATTTTATTTTGTTGTTCCCAAAAGAGTTTTTTATAAAAGCTTCATTATTTCAGCGTTATCCATAACAATAATGTGTTTGATTTCAGTATCCGATTGCTACATAGTGAATATAAGAGGCCTGAACATTTTCTGAACCCACTTAAGTCGTGATTGCAGTCATTGTGGAGGTGCTTTCGGCTGCACCTGGCCTTCATTTAGGACATTTTCTTGCAGGAACGGTTTGTGTGTGGGGTTATGCTCCCTGTTGACACAGCAGGTGTTGATTTAGGTCCACAGTGGCTGCATTGTTTGTGCCGCCTTCATTCTCTTTATGCAGAGAAAGGGCAAAGCAGCGAAGGACACTGCAGCGATAAGACGATTCTTATATTTTGTTTACGTTTATAGAGCAGCAGTTTGTTGTTGAAGAATGCACTGCTGTCACTTCTTCAAGGCTGTTTTCGGGGGTTTTACAGACTTTGTTGTGTGCATCACTCTGAATGATTTCTCCTTTAACACATCCAGGTGCTGCTGTACTCCGGGGACAGAGTCTATGAGGATTACTACGCACCCATAAAGGGCAGAGTCCACTTCAACTCGGCCGACCCCAAACTTGGCGACGGCTCCATCACTCTCACCGGCTTGAAGTCGTCGGACTCGGGAACGTACCAGTGCAAAGTGAAGAAGGCGCCGGGCATCCGCAGCAAGAAGATGCAGCTCAGAGTCATGGGTGAGTGGCAGCTCTTTCTACCGTGTGTCGCATCGTCTTTAAAGGAACAGGCCGCCGTTTTTCCATACTGAGATATGTTCTTACCTGAGCTTAGACGAGTTGTTGTCTGTCTGTCTGATGACCTGTCTGGTCTTTGTGCATACCCGTGGAAGAGCTTGGTCGCTTCTAACTTCACCCCGTTTGGAGCTATAGGAATATGCGGGGAGAGGCTAAATGCTAACAACATCTATGGTCGTTTTGCGTGACTGAGGGCACGCACAAAGACCAGACAGGTACGCATCAACTCGTCTAAGCTCAGGTAAGAACATATCTCAGTATGGAAAAACGGTGGCCTGTTCCTTTTAAAGGGTTTGAATTCTTCCTGTGCTCTGTGGGAATACACTGCCTCACACGGCCTTTGCCCTTCTTGGCTGTTTTCATGTAATCCTCCAAAAAACAGGCTCATAACCTTGCTCAGAGCTGTGGAGCATTGTCCTTTTTGTTAGAAGTCACTGTCCACTCTAGCCCTAAATACAACCGAGCAAAACAGTCGGTCAAACATTAACATTATTTCACGTTGCTCATTTATTACATAATAATATTGCTGTTCATAAGTCCTGCTGTTGAGGTTTGTTGGCTGGTAAATAATCTGAGCAGTGGTGAAAATGACGTCACTGCCGAAACCAACCTTTTGTTATTTGCATAGGTAGAAAAAAGGAGTTTCAGCAGTCACGGAGCTGTTATCTGAAATGGTTTGCCTTCCTGAACACGGACGGACAGGGCTTCTCAAAATGGCTCCTGCTCATGTTGATGTAATATTCTGAGCAAATGTCACCGCTCTAACTAGTTAAACCAGACAGACACTGCACACGGAAAACAAACACTGGCGATATAGCTCGGCAGGTGGAATAGTACTGTCGTCATCAGCTGAGCTCATTGTTGATCCAAAAACACTCACCAGGCACTACAAGGCATTTACTCATATGTGGTGTTTTAAAAGATAATTGACTTTGACAATAGAGCTGCAAAATTAATTGCAATTGACTCAAAATGTTCAGTGTTCGCCGTTAGCCAATATAATATCCTATGCAAAGAGCTAGATGTCTCTTTCTCCATTGGGTCTTGCTATGAAACCTCCTTGTCCTATAGTTTAGTTTAGTTTACCGGGGGTGGGCAACGTCTGGTCCCATAGCGGAGAGACACCAATGCACTCAACAGCCTGTTAAATATTCAAAAAATGCTTAAAATATTAATATAGTGAAAACAGAGTGGTGCTGGTAAAGTACAATACAAGTGTAAGCCATTAAGTGTTTAGGGTGTTCACTACCACAGTGGTGAAAATATGAGCTTGAAGGACAGCGAAGGCAAGACAAGAAAGCATCATCGCTACTGCTGAAATGGCAAAACTGGACTTCACTGGTCGTGGACGAGCGCATGTCAGTCGTCTTCCAGTTCTGGTCTCAGGACAGAATGGGGTGAAGCTGCTGTAAATTCCAAAACTTCACGACGGAACGGGAGATACTATCTCACAGGCAGTGACTGAGAGCATACATGAGTGGGGCCTGAGCTGATACTAGAGCTGCACACACTGGAACAAAAGGTGGATGTTTTTTCAGATCCTTTGTCTGTCAGAAGAGTTCATGCAGTCTGATCCTAGTGAGTGTGAATATCAGGAGACATATCAATTGAGTTAAAAGGTTGCTCTGTCTGTGAAGGGTAATCAATGACCTTACTGAGCGTGGAGTTGCTTTGATGTAAGAACAATAAAGAGCAAAAGCTATTTTTGTAGTAGATCACCGAAACAAACTCTCAGCACCTACAAAGTCTGCAGCTACGGGTTGGAAGCAGTCCACTTCATCTGCTGACGTGAGTTAGTGGCACTGACTCATTCTGACAATATAATGTTCATACTCTTGCTGTGAACTACAGAGACTGTCACGAAGAACTCGATGAACTGTAAAGTTGTAGAACTAACATGTTACATCAATACTGTAGAATACATACATTTTAGATTAGATAACAGGAAATCTGCATTGTGCACGAGTCTAATACTATTCAGGTGGATTGGGTAAGTCCTAAATACTATCATTTAATTCTGCTAATGCTTTTAATACAGCCTATTTACAGGCGCTAAAACACAGTAGAAGGTTGGTCAGCACATTTCTAACACTTAGGGAACACCCTAATGCTCAGTGCTCTATGGACTTATTCATAATATTAAAGCGTTAATTGCAAATCTATTCTTAAAGGAACAGGCCACCGTTTTTCCATACTGAGATAATGAATGCATGTATGTATATGCATATATGTTCTTACCTGAACTTAGATGAGTTGATACATACCTGTCTGGTCTTTGTGCGTGCCCGTGGAAGAGCCTGGTAGCTTCCAATAGGAATGTGTTGGGAGAGGCCAAATGCTAACAACATCTTTGGTCGTTTTGCGTGACTGAGGACACGCACAAAGACCAGACAGGTACGTATCAACTGGTCTAAGCTTAGGTAAGAACATATCTCTCAGTATGGAAAAACGGTGGCCTGTTCCTTTAAGTACAGTAGAGGTATGTACCAGCTATCGGCCGATATCTCCGGAACTGAAAGTGATAGCGACTTCCCGTGCCTGAGGGGAGCTGAAAAAATAAACATCATGATGAAAATCAGTCAAGTTTGTCCACCTCGGATTGTATTTTAGGTTGAAGACTTTTGCTTAATAATTTCGGAACCATAAGAAATAGTGATCTCCACATTTTTGTCTTTAAAATGAGCTCCGTCTGAAGTGACCACTAAACATGAATATTGTGAATAAATCAGCCGTATATGCCTCTAATAAAGTGACCTCTAAAGTACAGTGCCTGATATTTCCTCCAAACAAGCCCTGTGTGACATTGTATGAAAATGCTGATATCTCAGATTACTGTGTGTGTGCCCGCATGTGTGTGTGTGTGTGTGAGATGGCTCGAGGCTAGAGAAGCTGACAGACTGTGGGCGATTGACCCAGGGGGCAAGGGTGTTCCTCGCAAGATGCCACGGTGACAAGGAGAAGGGAGGACATGTTGCCTGCTCTGCATTTTACCTTCAGCTTGATCTTGTCCCGAGGTGGAGGTGGCAGAGACCAGGAGACTGTAATGAATACCTGCCCGGGCCGACTTCAAGGCACGTTTGTCGTCGTTTTACCCCACTGCAAACGTGACGACATTCGCAGTTTGCCGTTACACACAATCCAATGTCCAGGCGGTAAATAGAACACCGTTTGTTGTGTACTCCTCTCTTGCTGCTTTCAGACAGTGATGTTAACCAAAGGCGAGAACCGACCTGCAGTGTACCGCCACACGTCCGCTGATCTCACTATCATTTACTGAAGGGAACTGACTCCATATTTTCCTCTCTGATTTAGAGCTTTGCAATCAAATCGGAATCGCAATTTTAATGGTTGCAATTAATCTCAAAGACTGCAGTAATGTAGATTGTATTAGCACTAAACAACAAAATATCATGTGGCCTTGAGGTCTGCAACTTTAGACTATTTTCATTTTCATTTAGCACTTCTTGCTTTATACTACTAGGTTTATCTGGTTTAGATTTGGTTTGCACCCAGTATAGACAAAATCCAGTCAATTAAGCGCTATTTTAGATCCATTTTGGTCCCGATTTAGTCCTGATATGATTTGATCTTGGCCTCTGCCTGGTTTTACTTGGGAAGGTCAGATATCTTGAGGTGTTACCACTGCTCAACACCTCTCCGAACATGTGACATTAGCAATTCATATTTATCTCTTCTAAAAAAACATAAATTGCAGCTCTCCTCTTATCTCCCTCCAGCCAATCCTCCTTCACGTTTGGTGCATGATCTCGCTGCACAGCTCAGCCACCAATCTTCTTTAATCCTGCCTGCCTAGCATTAGCGTCCAGTTACTTTTGTCTTTCAATTCACTATTCAACAATTGGCTCTTCTGACCACGAAGAGAAACCGCAGCCACACTATCCATTACGCCTTATCTTGTCCTCTCTATAACATAGCCCTGTGCAAGTCATAAATCTGAATTCATTGTTCGTTTAGCATAGCCAGGTTAGCGCTATCTCTCTGCCCTTTATCTCCCAGGGGGCCGTGCAGCCTTTTGTCGCCGTCTTTCTTTGACCTCGTCTTTCAAACAAATAAATCTGTTCATAACCGAGGCCCAGTGTGACGGAGTGAGCTACAACTGGTGTGTGTGTCCAAGCGACTCTCACCTTATAAAAGACGCTTTCAAAATGTCATAGCACTTTGACATTTGTTCTCAGTGTGTGTCCACTGCAGTGAGGAAGCAGCACAGCCTTGTCTGACGATCTGTCCATCAGCACTGACTTCATCATTTCACTTGTAATTAGAGCTTGATTTTAGCCAGTGGTTTATTTCTATTTTGGCCGCAGTAACTCGCACAAAAAAGGCTGCACAAATATTACATGCAAATCTAAATTTCAATTTGAATGGTTGAAATGTTAAGACTTTGTTTTCGTCTTTGCACTCTATGGGATCTTTGTGTTTTAAAACCTGCTGCCCCTCATAGCTTAGACTTTTGCAAAGATGTTCAGAAATGTATATGATCCTTTTGTTCGTTTAGCTGTGGATCTTAGGGATGTGTTTTAAAATGTGCACTGTGAGCCTAATCTAATCGCTATACTTGTCAGCCAAAAGCCCTGCTTTGATTCACTGCATATCTGTATGTTCGAGATAATCCAACATTTCTGCTGCGTTGCGTGAGTTCACGCCCTGTCACTCCCCAATTTGGGTCATTTCCTCGATATACATCCAACTTCAATCACTGTATGATCTTGTTTACACTTTAAAGGAACAGGCCACCATTTTTCCATACCGAGATATGTTCTTACCTGAGCTTATACGAGTTGATGCGTACCTGACCGGTCTTTGTGTGTGCCCTCAGTCACGCAAAACGACCAAAGATGTTGTTAGCATTTGGCCTCTCCCAATGTATTCCTATAGCTCCAAATGGGGGTGAAGTTGGAAGCGACCAAGCTCTTCCACGGGCACAAAGACCAAACGGGTATGTACGGGTATGTACGGGTATGTACGGGTATGTACGGGTATGTACAGGGTATTTACCGGGTATGTACAACTTGTCTAAGCTCGGGTAAGAACTTATCTCAGTATGTAGAAACGGTGGCCTGTTCCTTTAAATACACAGCAGTTAAATATCTGCCTAACTTTCATGGCAACAAGTTTAACACTCTTAAAAAAAAAAGCCTGAGCTAACAGATAGATCAGCCAAGCAAAGCATAGAGCAGATCAGTCATTAAAGCTGCCCTTTATGAAACATGCTTTACCAATCTCATTAAGCTCTCTACATACATTTTAAAATTGAAAAAGTTAGGCTAGCGGATAAACATGATTGACTCAATTCGGATTAAATGACTCGTATTGGATAAATGATACCATAAGGAAATGAAATCTCTTATTCTGTTATACACCTATTATCGACCTCGGTTTATTATATTTTATTGTATTTGATAGATCCCCTTCACAAGACTGGACATATAGACCTTTATTGATATTAGAAATTATATGCAATAACTTCACAGCTGATAGCATTGCTGGTAGAAAACAACCCTTTTGTGAAAGACGTCAGCGTGCAGTTCCAGGTGGTAACATGAACCCTCGAGTTGAATTAGTCAAGAGTTGCGTCTGCCAGTCGACTCATAATCCTTGCATTCTGCTTGATAATCCCACCACAACCGCGCAAATGCCTGATTCAGCTCTTGAGGCATTATTACCTCACTGCACATTAGTCCTGGGTTTATAATGTGGCTTAGTAATCTCCTGTTTGTTCAACACCTGCCTGTCCGACTGTCACAATAATTACAGTATTGACCAATTCAATAAATCAAAGAAGACGAAAATTATAGTATTTTTGGGCTTCACATAAATCGTCTGATGTTTTTTTTGATTTTCACTTAGGTTTGATTGTGCTTCATATTTATTTCTACTCAAATGTTAATTCATACATGGGTGTCTGTGTGTCTGTCTGGACGTGGTCTGTCTTTAATTTGGGATTATTTGTTTTTCAAACCTCCCCCTCATATCTTTTAGTGTTTGCACAGGTTTCTCTGGAAGATTTGACTCTAAACTCCATGCGCTCGTGTTTGTTGTGCTGCCATTATCGTGACTGACAGTTCCTATAATGACGGCAGCTGTATCAATTACTCTGATCACCATTTCTCATTACACTGACGTCTTCTGAGAACCAAACATAGAACTCGCACAATATCTCTAGTGGTGGAGCAGATTAAGCCCATTTTTTGCCAAATCGTTCACATTGTGTTCTCAGGACCTGGTGTTTCAGAAAAGCCAATTAGCTGCCCCAAAAAATTCCACACGGGCACCGTTTTCTAAGAGGGTTTTCAGTAATACCTTTTGCTGCAAAATGGAGCACACTTCAGGTCTCTCATAATGATGTTTTTGTTTCCTCACCTTACCTTAGCTTACAAAAATCATGATCTTTAGTTCCAAATCACCCTCGTTTTCCAAAGCAGTGATTCTCAAGTGGTGGGCTGAGACCCTAAAGTGGATTGCTGAGCAGTTTTCAGTGGGTCATCGGGTTGTTTTTAATCATAATTTCAGCGTTTTTGGCTTATGTAATGTATATTCAACAAGTATTTTGGACACTATTTCCCGTCCCAGGCTGATTGTGGGTCATTCTAGTTGAGAATCACTGATCTAAAGGACTATGAGGAGGTCATACACTCACACTTCTCACAGAGTTGTGCAATTTGAGACACAAATTTTTAGCCTAGGGAAAAAAAAAAGGTAAAAATGACCATCAAAAACATGAAAAGGTTTGACCATACTGAATGTTTTTGGCAGGTAACAGGTTTTTCTGAAATGGTTGGATCCAGATAATATTATACCAATTATCACACAGTGAACCATTTTGGCCATTGGTTGTAAGTGACAATGTTTTCTACTCTTTGTGTCTGCAGTGAAGCCGTCTCGACCCCGGTGCTCCACTGAAGGCCCCACTCAGGAGGGGAAGAACGTTGTGCTGAGGTGCGTCTCCAGCGATGGCACCAGCCCACTGAAGTACACCTGGGAGAAGACCAGTGGGAACAAGCTGCTGCCCCCCACCGCCACACTGGGTGAGACATTTTCACATACTACGGGGTCAGGAAGTATCTTATCCCTGTATTTATTCCTCTGTTATTCACATAAAGCCGGAAACCTTTCTGTATCAGGTTCAGTGAATCTTCCACAAACAGCAAGAGCAATGGGATGGGTCTCGCTACAACTCAACTTTCATGCAATTAAAAAGATTACCAGCACACACACATGCAAATTACTTTCAACAAACTAGGTATAAGGTTCATTATAGGCAGTTTTTTTTCCCTTCGAAGCCTCAAGGTGAAGATTTTCCAGTTGCCAGTTCCATAATTTGGAAGTATGGAGAGAAAATTAGGCTTTCTCATATTTAGTCTATACTCAATACAGGAAAAATTACCATATCGGATATCGGATACTGAACCGATACCAGTTTTGGCTCCCAATGCCTTAATACACCACTTCTACCACCTAAATCTAAGTGAATATGGGCATGCTGTGTATCATTTTGAAGAATTCAATCGCTGAGTTAGTTCTAACCTCTGCAAATGTATTTTTGATCGCAGCGCAAAATGCTGCGGTTAGCATCAGTATGCTAAAGCTAGCGGACACACGCTAATGCTAATCTGGGTCAGAAACTATGATAGAAATACCTAATGTAGCCTAGTAAAGTAAAAAAGGCCACTGCTGAAGCCAATCACTTCATGTGAGTTGTTTATATTAATGTAACCTAAAGCCTGTCATATACCCAAGGATATTTAGTGTGGAAAAGTCCAGTGATCCTTGTTAAATGTTTATCCAAGAGTTTATCATATCATATCATATAATTGATAATTGATCTGTAACATCATGACAATAAAAATATGACTTTATTGATCTTGAAATGGAGAAAAGAGTCAATTAAATTTTTCACTCAGAGACAGCTACTTTTAAGAAAGTCTCTTGGTATCGGTAAATATCGGATATCGGCAGATACTCAAACCCCGGTATCGGTATAGGGAGCAAAAAAGCTGGATCGGTGCATCTCTACTGGGAACCACCAATATCGTTTGAATACTTCTATTATATCTATTGCTAATGTGTTACTGCAGGATAATCCATGAAGAGTTGTAAGAAGTCTGAAAACTTTCTAAACCTTTTGTACAAGTCAGTTGAAGCCTGTTTTCGTCACAGACCTTCCCGTCTAACAATGCCGTTGCTCTGATCCTTTGCTCTAGATACAGCTGGAGGAACCCTTACTGTCAAAAATGCATCTGTCGGCGCATCTGGCACGTACCGCTGCACTGCCAGCAACCGGGTCGGGAGTGACGAATGTGTGCTGCAACTTAATGTGACGCCTCGTAAGTATCCCGCTCGCTTTGGTCCGACTGCCTCCAGGACGGGTCACACTGACCTGGTTTGTTTACATTCGCTTTGTAGTGTTTTATGAGAAAAGTCATCCGAGATTATCCTTGTTTTAAACTGATGGATTATAATCCTTTTTTGTTTAACAGCTGTAGTTGTAGTTATGAAAGTGCCCAAACCAAGAGTGTGATGTACAAATACTTGTTTTTTTGTTTTCAACTTTAATCTAGAAATGTACAGTGATAAATGATAGTAGTTTATTGATCTTTTGCTGTAACAATGCTCTTATTACACAATGCTTCCCTACAAAACACTGCTGATTTTCAAAAGAGGAAAGGAGGTTTATTTGGAAATGCAATGTCTCAAAATATCACATTTCCTGAAACTAAATGTCTTCTGTTTTTCCCTGTGTTTTTAGCTCCCAACACAGCTGGAATTATCGCTGGATCAATCATCGCTGTGCTGCTCATCCTCCTCATTATTGCAATCATCCTGTTCTGCTTCTGCCGTATGCGTCACAAAAAGAAGTACGAGAAGGAAATCTGCAACGAGATCAGGTACGAGCGCTAAAACTTCCAGAAATATTGCTATTTTTTCCTCAGGAGCCGAGGTATGAACAATTACACTTGGCCTCAGCAACCCCTACTACGCCCACTAAAATGTATTTCCACCCTCAGCATTTTCTTTTTAGCCCTCCTCAAATAAACAGCTGTGGTAATCAGTTTGAAAGCTTTGTTTGCTCTGTGGACTGTGTGTCATGTCTGGGCTGGGTGCACCCCCCCCCCCTCTCTGTCGTGGTGCGCCTGTGGCCTGCACAAGCCCAGGGTTTAGCATCATTCTGCTGTGGACCAAATGTGTCTCAGACCACAGTGACTCTGCTAACAGTGTGGGACAAAGAGGATTAGACCACTGCTCCTGTCTCGTACACACGCTCTAATACCAAAACACCACAGCATGAAGCTCTGCTCTGCACAAGCCCAGGCCCCTGCGGCTCCGTCTGATCGAGCGTCTAACTGGATTATTACTGCTTATTAGCCGTTAATGTGGTGGCAGAGGGAGTACGGGGCATTGCTGTGTTTGGTAGCTCTTCAGTGACTGCAGGCCTGTAAGCAGCGACTGGGCAATGGCTGCACCCTCAGCCACAGTCTAATTATTACTTGGTCTTTGTTGAGTCAAATGCTGCCAGTCCTAAAATAACCAATGCAAGGTACACCCCTTTCATTGTGTTCGGCTGAATTACAGTAGACAGTATCTTTTACCTTTTACAAATGCATGTGAGGAGTTTCTAGTGTTTGAGTGAAGAGAATAATCTCTGTCGTCTGTGTTTTCAGAGAGGACGTGCCGCCTCCTAAGAGCCGTGTTTCGACAGCGCGCAGCTTCACTGTGGGCAGCCAGCGCTCGTCCCTGGGCTCCATGTCGCCCTCTAATATGTCAAATAACCTGCATGAATACGTCAAACCTCAGTATGACAAGCCTCAGTATGACAAGATCCCCTCTTCAGATGAGTTCGAGAGGCCGCCGAGTCACGCGGCTCTGCCCCCTCCCACCGCCTCCAGGATGGCAGGGCCCAACCTCAGCCGCATGGGGGCCATCCCCGTCATGATCCCGGCACAGAACAGAGACGGCTCAATTGTCTAGCACTGCCTTCTTCAGGAAGAGACTGTGCAGCACAAAGGTGGATGTGGGGAGTATAATGAAGATGTACGGGAGCTGGGAGAGGCCCTGGTGAAGTGGATTGTAGCTGGTTACAACAGAGGTCTCTCTGTTTATGAAGACAAGGCTCTGCTGTGGAGCTGGACAAATGTGTTGTACTGGAATCACAACAGAGCACATGAACCTTTTTTATCAAATATTGAAGTTGAGTTGATATACTCCTGGATGGTAAATATACAAACAATATTGTACATAAATGAATGCATGTTGTTTTTATTAGATGGCCCTTACTGTAAAGTTGCTGTGTGTCCAGAAAGGCCTTTAATTGGCCAACTGTACAGCTGTATGTGTGTGTACATAGTACTGTGTGTAAAGGAATGGGAGATTGAAAACTTTGCATGTATGTCTGTAAACCTATTTGAAGGAGAACCTTAACATTACACATTTAGTTGACTTTTAGTGTAATCTGAAAACTTGGACTGTTTGAATTTGTTCAGTCCGGGCTGTAGGCAACAGGATTGGCCGGTCGTGAAGGGGCGGTACCTGCTACAGCTCTTGTGATTGGGTGGATTCTGCTTATCAAAGACAATAGGCCAGTTTCTACCCCCTTCCTGCCTCAAAAATAACAGGTTTGACCTAATATTAAGACCAGCTGGACTTTAGGCTTCATTGAGCAATCACCTCTGATTAAGTTTGACTGTCGGGAGGAAACAACCAACAGTGACCACAAGAGGGCAAATTGCTGCTGTATTTAAATGACAGACATGGCAGAGAAAAAGCATCTTGTGATAAAACAGATTTAAATTCACTAAAGAATCTGGCTACCATCTTTGCCTTTTCATGATATGAATGTGCCATAGGGAAACAAATGTTTCATCTGAAGCTGGATCATTCAATGAAACTACAAGAATCACTGAATCCATTCAAAAACAAGCTCTGAGAAATCCATTAGTTTTGCCTTATGCTAATCCTTATTGAGCCTTAGCCTCTTTGTCCTGCCCTCGTCCCTGGACCCTCACAGCTGGACTTATCTTGTGCCTTTTTTAGCCCCGTTCAGTTCTGTTCCAAAGTGTTCGGTTGTTCTGGCTATTACACTGCCAACAACTGGAAACAAGTTTAGGTTTACCTTCTTTATCCAGCACCAATCTGATCAACATGTTCTTATGATATTGTTTTAAAGCCTTTTATTACTTATTTTTTATCTCATCTCGTTACGTTGTATGAAATTACAGAAATGTTTGTGTCCATAATGATATGAAGAAGTGTGTTTGATTGAACTAATTCCAATGCAGCTGAATGACATTTTTTGAAAGTGACTCGCTGTATCCTTGCTTGTTGCCGTGCTGTGCTTGGCGAATGTTAAAAGCTGAGGGTTACACCATTGTCAGTACTGTGTCACTGCAATGGCGGCCTGGTATCTACAAACTGGGTAACACTACATTTAGTCTGTGGGTCTGTTTGGGAACAGCTGTACAGCAGATGGCACATTTTTCCTGCACCTGTTGATGAATTGTAGCAAACATTTAGGGAGTCCCTTTTAGCTCTAAACATTCACAAATATTACTAACAATGTTAATTGTAGCTTGAATTGGTGTGCTTTTATTGTACGAGAGATATCCTGCTTTTTTCTTTGTGTATTTTTGTGTTGTACTTTTAAATAATAAAACATGAATGAAAAAAGAAAAAAAGTTTGTTCCTCCTCAATTAAAAACAATCAATGGCATTCCTCTGGTCTTTAGCCGGGGTCACTCCTCACAACCTTAGCCCCAGCGGCTCTCGGAGTGTGATTAATTCTAATCTGCTGCTGTAGCGGCTCTTACACTCAGGTGAGGTGACTTTCTAACGACTTAATGACTGTAATTAATCAATGAGGCGAGCAGCCACAGTCACGGCCTGCCACGGCCAATGCTCTTCATTCAGCCCCTGCACAAACATGCAAAGGTTGTTAACCTGGTCATCCAGCCGCTGAGTTGAGCCATCATTTCTCCCTGTATGGCTTATTGACTCTGCGCTCTATTGTGTGTACGTAGATGCTTATTTCCAACATTTGCTCAGTGTTTCTCAATTACTCAAGTTTACACTATTTTCTTTTGTGTAATTAATTCATTTCAAGAACTAATTAAAATGGTACACATTTGGCTTTTTAATTAGATTTGTAGAACAATATAAAATGTTCTTTTAGTGACTGAGAAAGTTTTGCAATATTTTATTTACTTCACAGGACCAATAATCCTGTGAATGGATCAATAGGTGATCATTAGCCGATAGCTCCAGTGTGTGCAAGCAGTTGACAGGTCGTCAATAAGAGACTGAATCACTTAGTTGCAGTGCTAAGTGGACGTCCATAGCTGTAATTGGATGTCAGTAATAGATAGGGCCCCGGAGCATTGATCTGTGGCTAGTGGAAGTCACTCACTGCTCCTAATGGCTCCCCACCAGCTTTGCACATTGGGAGCTCTGTTATGAACCCAGTTTGTACAGCTACATCAATGAAGCAGCGTCATCACAACTGCCCTGCAAATGGTTCAGGAGGATATAACGCTGCTTCTATGGCAGTGCATTCAAAACATTTATTAAACGAACACTAGGTGTGTGTGTATGACAATCAGAGACTCATGTTAAATATTCACTCATTGAATGAATGCTCAGTGATTCAGACCTCATCTCTCAGAGGCCCAGTCCGTCTCCATCTGAGACATCCCAGCTCTTGTCCTCATTCATGTGATGATGTTGTGTTAAGCACCTGGGGATGTGTGGCCGCCTCCCACTGCCAGCTCGCATCCTGTGCCTGCTGAAGGTATTAATTGTTTGCACAGATCAAGGAGGGTGGTATAGCACGCAGAGCTCATTGGTTCTCCAGAAGGGTTTCCTTGGCAACCTTATCTAGTTGTACACAGTCTAAGCTGGCTGCTGGATGATTTATCTTGTAAGGCGTGATTCGCTTCTCGCTAACAAAAGAGGCCTCTAAAAGCATTGGCCTCATCAAAGTCGCTCCCCTCTAACGTGACGTCTGCTGTCACAGACTTAAGCTTTTTGCCGTTTTTAGACAGCTCAGGTTGAGAGGGTTGCTGGGGAATTCTGAGTGGGATAGTGGGATATGCATATGCATGAAGAGTGAGCTCCGTCATCTCCAATGGCACAGCAGTACATTAACATTTCGCATGCTCTTAGCACTTGAATGTAACAGATGATGTTGTGAATGTAAGCTTTTACAGCTGCTGTGGATGAATGACTGAAGAGTTACACACATTTCTGAACACGCTCGCTGTTGGCTTTCAATTTGAACTCCATCAAGTTGTGGAGAGAGGAGTACAATCAAGCCTGTAGTTCATTCATCAAAGCACCAGCCCGTCTGAGACTACCCACAAATTAAAGCTGACAGATTGAACTTTAAATGCACAGTCACTGTGTCCTGTCAGATGAAAAGGATTGTGAAAACACAGAAGACATCAATGTGTCACTGGGCAAACTGATGGCACTCAACCATGGAGTGCTTCTGTAAAGCTGGGTTTGTAGTGATCAGACTACTCCGTCTTCTGCTGCCTACAGACTGCCTCCTGAGGCTTATCCTGCTGCCCTCGCCTCATTCATCAGTCTACCAGGTCCCAGGGAGCAGCAGAGTGGACCCCTTCCGCCCCTCCATTCAGTCGATATGGAGTCCTTCACTTGGCCTGTGAACTGGTGTGATCCCAGCATTGACTTGAGACGCTTTTTCTGCTGCATGCTGTTCACATTTCGATGACTAATACGTGACTTTTGATGGGTGACCTTCCCCTTGCGCTCCAGGGAGAAGCATCCACAGTGGAGACACGCTGAGATTACGCACGGTCCGAGAACAGCGTGTTATTTTAAGACCTGTTCTCTCTGGGGGACTTTGTCTGCTGAGCTTCATGGATCAGTGAGATGACGCTCATCAGCCCATGTGACATTTTATTCACGAGCAGAAATCATTGCGTGTGGGGTGAGCAAAACAGAGCGCAGCACTTTGCTCCTTAGCACCAGAGACAGGCTGGTAGGGGGAAATTAACTTCGTTAGAGTGGCACCTCGACCCCCTTCCATCTGGCTGAAGGAGAAAAGAAAGGCGAGACAGCCAGGAGGCACAGACTGCCGAGAGCGCACCTGGTTAATATCCCTCACAGAGGGGGCAGCCATGCTCTTTTGATCCTTCCTTATCTGTTTTCTTTGTGACTCAAGCTGAGAGATTGGGGAAGGAATGCCCTGTAGTTTCAATTCTGGATGGAAGTTACAGACTGTGATTCGGCTCAGTCGTTTACAATGTGATTTGTACTTCTAATCTGCACCCCTCCAGGACTCTATTAGAGGGGTACAATGGAGGCCAGCAATAAAAGGTAGCCTTGGTGAGGCGATTGGAGACATCCTTTCCTTCCTCTGATGATTGGGGTCATCTCTGTCATCACCTGAGCTTTGGCAGAGATAGATGTGCAGTGCATGTCTTTACACAGCTCTTTTGTGTTGGTCTGCATTAGCCCAGGGCCATGTCCATGTGCGGGAGCACACCCTGAGTGGCCACCGCGGGGTCAGAGGCCTTGGTGCTGATTTAACAAGACGGGGCAATCCCTATTCCCCCCGCAGCAAGCAGTGCAACCGCAGCCACACCTCCATCTATTTCAAGCAAACCAATTAGACAATATCTTGTCTTCATGCGGGACACGTACGGTAGGCCACCTTCACACTGAAGCCTCTCTTCCATGCAGCAGCCCAGCTGTCACAGGTGCTACATGAGAATGAGACTGCTATAGGTGCATGGTATAGAGGATAAACCAAGTCAAGGGCAGATGTTCTCAAACGATGCTTTAGCCTATTTGAAAGGCATTTTGGTTGATCATAAGCCCTTACGATTATGAATCTGTAAATTTAACAAACTCCTTAAAAATCTGTAAAGTTGTTCTTTTCATGTGTGTATATTAGTATTAAGGCTCAGTCATATTAACCAAGACGCAATAACTTCTTGTCCTTGCACCCTGAGCTGCAGAACAAAATTAAGTCACTTTTGCATTGTGGCCATGGAAATGTTTTGTAACTGACTACAGTTCCATACCTGCACTGGTATTTTCATACCAGTGCAGGTTTTGGCAGTGTGCCCGCTGCAGTAAACCTCACACTCAGAAGCATGTCGTCTTCACATATCTAGCTCTGTGGGCGTTATTAAGCAAAACCCACCTTCTTCCATTTGTTAATAATGCTGCTAATTATCTGTGTGCCTGAATCAATTCAATTTAATCTCACCCGCTACATCTGCTCTCATCAAATCTTCCAAATCCAAATGCTCAGAATAGCCTTGTTTAATCAAAGCTCATTATTTTTGCTGTGTGGACTGTGCTCGAGTGAAGGTCATCTGAAACCACCCTGCAGATATTAAAAAGACTCAACCTGGATTAGGCTGCATTGTTTCCATGGACAAGTGGAGAGCGTCAGTACTGCACGAGGAAATGGTTAGTCAGAAGCCTGTTGCTATCCACTTCTTTCTACCTTGTATTCATTGTATTTGAAGGCCATGAGGGTGTGGCAACAATTCATTTCAGCCAGCTATTTAGTTTCATCTGTAGAGCAGTACTAGAACTGTAGCGTGCAGTATCTCAAGTACGCACTTAGTAACTCACTGGGTGAATTTTGGGAGAGGGTTTCGACACATTTAGTTCAGTGTAGATCTTTTAGAGCCAGGAAAGGTTTATCAAATAGTACTTGGTGTAAAAACATTTGAGAACCACTGCTACAGAAATAACACACAAGTATTGCATCTCGTATTATGGGGATTCTGAATACTACCTGAACATGCAGTGTTAAACTTATTATTCAAATTAGCTTCTCAAAGGGTTAAAGCTTTGGTTCTGTGGCACAAAAAGATAACAGGGAAACCAGCAGGAACTAAATCTTATGAAGCACAGATACATTTTTTATCATCTGCGTAATGTGTAACAGTAACATTCTAAAAGTTTCTACCCGTCCAACAAGTTTGCTTAAGTTAAACTGTATTAGTCTCAAACCGTCGGTGCAAAGAACAAATAAATATAGGCTATATCCTGCAGAGATGCTCAGCAAGTAAATGCATTGTACTTAAAAGTTTTTGAGGATCTGCACTTTACAAGCTTCTTTTACTCCACTATATTTCTCAAAATGGCTCCAAACTATGAAGTAAATTTGGCTGCATGTGTTTTTTAATAATGCACACTCACTCTGTTGAAGCAGTTATTTTTGCCAACACTTGTTGAAACTGATTTCTTGGACGGATTTCCTTTTGAATACTGAATCATTTGACTGAGTGACTTTTATTCTTATTGGAACAATATTTGGCCAGTAGTATCTGCGTTTACTCAAGTAATGAAATCAGGAACAGTCATGTTCAAAGGTTTATAAACCCTGGCAGAATTTCATCATAGGCCTTATTGACAACAAAGAAAGTGCACCATACTAATGTGAAATATGGAGTGTGTGTTTCGCTGATGCCAGTGGCTCCAGCAGAATAAAGTGAAGGTCCTGTTAGTGCCATCTTAGTCTGCTGACCTCAATATCATTGAACCACTGTGGGGGGATCTCAAACTTGCAGTTCATGCAAAACAGCCCAGGAACTTACAGGAACTGGAGGCTTTTGCCAAGAAAAATGGGCCACTTTACCATTAGAAAAAATAAAGAACCTCATCCACAACTACCACAAAAGACTCCAAGCTCCAGTCATTGATGTTAAAGAGGGCAATACACAGTATCAAAAACTGGGGTATGTAAACCTTTGATCAGGGTCATTTTGGTACTTCCTTTTTTCATTATGATTTAAAAAGAGCAAACTCAGTTGTTTGACCATAAATGGCTTCACACAACCACTAACTACGAGTGAAAAAACGTTTTGTGTTATCTTTCATATTCTTTGACAAAATAGTCGGAAAAAAAATAAAAAATGATGCCATGGTATGTCAACCTTTGAACACAACTGTACTTCCAATGAACCACCAATGATATCCAGAATAAATGATAAAGTAAACTCTCCAAGCGAGTGTTACCATGGCGATTGCAAATGTTGAGAACTATCTGTAGCCTACACAAAACAGATGCCAATTATGATATAACATCAATACAGTAGTTCATACCCAGTTTTAAGACCTGAACCGTGAGTTTCCCTCTCATTTAGCTCCGACATCAAACGGCGCATGTAGCCTCTGTGTAAATGTGGGAGGATCAAAGGAATCCATTATTGTCACGAAAACAACGCACTGTTTTTGATGTCAGGATACTGTATATACTTTTTATTGGACTTTAAGCAAACAGTTTCCAATAAGTCTCCAGCAGCGTGACTTCACCAACCCGTCCTTTTTTCTATGACATTTAATTTGCTAATTTGAGAACAGATTTGGAAGGGCACATTACGTCACAAATCAACAAGTTTTAAGTTTTTCAAATGGTGACAGTATTAGAGGGCAACGCTTTCACAGAATGCAGTACAAAAACACAAGAAATATCGCTTGTCTGTGTTAGCCGATCCTGTGTCCTATGCTGTACCCAATAGGTTGCGTTCAAAGAGCTCATAGTTTAACATTGAGCTGGAGGGCAACGGAAAATCCCATGGTGGTAACTATGGTAACTGGCGAACTGCAGATTTTTTCTCAAAGTTCATTGTCTTCTCCAATTATTTTCTCTGTAAGGCATCAAAAGTGATGACAAACTCGGAAACATGAGCGTGATGTTGACCAATAGAATGGACTTTCAGACCGTTAGGTTTGTGAATCCAATCGCTGTGAAATACTGATGAGGAAAATCATTTCAATCAATCAAAGTTTATTTAAATAGCACTTTACAACAACACCAGGAGGACCAAAGTGCTTCACAGAAAGATAAAAAACACCAAATAATTACAACCTAGACACAATTCAGTAAGTACTCTAAGTATTAAAAGCAAGTTTGAAAAGATGAGTCTTTAATCTGGATTTAAAAAGGGACAGGTCCGTGAGAACACGCAGACTGAGGGGCAGGCTGTTCCACAGTTTACACACCACAAAGGAACGATCGTCCCACTGTTTGTACCGGGACCTGGGCACGTCCAGAACCAGACCGGAGAGCTCTGCTGGGGTGATGTATGGTTAACAACTCAGTTAGATAAAACGGAGTGAGACCATGAAGGGCTTTAAAAACAAGAATTAACATTTTAAAATCAGGGAGCCAGTGCAGGGAGGGGAGGACAGGAGTGATGTGGCTGTATCTGGATGAACCGGTGAAAAAACGGGCTGCACTAACTCTAACCGGTGGAGTTTGTTCATTTTCGTTTTGGAGATTTCTTACAAAAACTGTATTTCTCCCATTGAGTTGTATTGGCCCCTCCTGGAAGCGCCAGTTTGAGCACCCGAATGACCCTGAGATCTCTGTTGTCGGGGGCCTCGTGCCCCTGGTAGGGTCTCCCATGGCAAACAGGTGACAGATCAGACAAAAAGCGGTTCAATAGCCCCTTATGAGAGACCAACAGGCCTGGTTAGAACCATGAGTACAAGTAATAAAGGAAAAAAGAAAAAACTAAGCACACATACACTCACGCATACATAACAAGCAAGAAGGGGAAGAGGAGTGTGAAGGGAGGGGGAAGAAAAAAAGAGGAGAGGCTGAAATGACAGGTAAGAGTTAGGTTACATAGAGTACATAGAGTTACTTATGTCACGAGTTGGTGTCCAGAGAGCTTCATCTAACACAATAATTTCATGTTTTGCATGTTCATTATCTGTCTTTATAGATTCTTATATGTGTCACGTTTTCGACTTGTGTGCGCATGAGCGGAGAACCGAAGTGGATCTCCCTTTAAAAGCCGCACTTTGCAACATTTCACCCAGTAAATAGATTCAAATACAAGCATTCATTTCATTATGGGTGCATTTGCTGTGAGAAGTGCCTCCAAACTGAAAGGAAATCTCAATCAGACGGAAGAGCTCAGTGGTATTGGAATATATTGAGCGGCCTGACAAAACACATACAGTATTTTAGGTAATAACGCATGAATTACCGATACTATTAAAGCATACTGTCGGATCTGTGCGAACAGTAGCCTCCCCCATCGCTTGATACACCGCGCAAATAATGCTGAACGGATGAACTGTAAATTCAAATGCGTTTACTTAATCCTAGCTGAAAAACTGACAGCGCTGGTATCCGCGTTTATAGGTTTATGGGCTTTTTCTCAGGAGACACATTCAGCGCCGAGAATGGGAAGCCTCGGCGTTCCAAACAGCGGGATATTTTTAGGAGCGCCGGTGCACGCTTGTTTGGATGCGATTAAAAATGTTCAATGGGGAGAAAAGACTATAAACATTCCGGCATAATTATTTATTTCTGCAGCAAAAAAAAAAAGTGTGTGTGTAATGAGGAAGCGTGTGGGGGGATCAAGTGTGGAATACATGCCACACAATAATGAGGAATAATAATGCTGTGTAGTCGGGTTTCCCATTTGCAACAACAGAGGTTTGCTCCTAAAATCTGAATGTACTAGTGAGATATAATTCAATATACTGTCGCTGGATAACTGAATAGACTGAACGAAAGGATGTAAACTGCTCTGAACCTAAAGTCTAGGTCTATACGTGTCCAAATACAAATCTGTATTGTCTTTTCTTTGTTATTTTCTGCCAATTATTTTATCCATATTAGCCTATATTATGTTTCTGTTTTAATTGTATGTATTATTTTATCACTGAGCTGCCCTGACAACATCATTTTCCTTTGTGGATAGTTTTCCTAAGTGCTAAAACCAAGGATAACCAAAAATACGGAGCCGTGGGAACATATTTTAGTTTGAAGGTGCTGAGAGACAACATTGTCCCTCACAAAACGCTTTTTAGTGCTTATTTTGTATTCATTAATATTATCTGTAATGCATAAATTATCCATCAGGAAGTGCTGTAGCATCCTCAGCACCCTGGGTTCCCACGGCCTTGCTAAAATAGAACAACTTATAAGGCTATTTACCATCATTAGATCATTTCAGGACGAAAGCTAAGCCTAAATGGGCAAAAGAGAGAAGACAATATTATAAATCTGAGTGAAAAGGCAAAGCAGTAAGGGAGAAAGCTCTGAAAGTGTGTGAAGAGTGCACTGTGTGGCACTTAAGATAAAGTGAGAATAAAGCTTACAGGTTGCCAAGGCGACTGCAGTGTAAGACTACTTCACAGAACAGGGAAAAATTAACATTAAGTAGACTATAAAACAAGGGCCTTTTGTTACACTTACCAAAATCGCTTTTCAACTAAACTTGCTTCTGCGATTTTAGGGTATATTCACGGCTGAGTTCAGGATCGTGATGTCATACTATCGCTAAGCATCATGGGATTTGCAATTGTTTATAAACTAGTAGAGATTTTATAGGGTAAAATACTGGAGTTATTGTGGAGACACGTGGAGACTATAGTGTATTAGATGGATTTACCAGCAGTGACTCGACAGCTAATGGAGTTTCCCCTGTTTTTTTGCTAACGTCAGTCTATGGATAATGTTTGCTAGTATCCACACACGGCGGATTTAACAGTGAATCTACAACAATCCATCCCGAACCCGAAAGACGGAGCTTGTTTACAAAAGGAGTCATTGCTTTGAACTAATCTGAAAGTAAAATAGACTGCGTTCACATCCTAAAGAGCCTGTCGTGTTAGTACTGAGGTGTAGAATTGGCCAGAAAATGGAAGAATTTGCATGTTAAAAGCCCTTTTTTACAGTTTTACCACCTATCCACATGAAACAAAAACTGGTGGAAATGTCAATATGTTCTCTGTAAACACACAAACTTTCACTTTAGTATTTAAATGTGGTGGCGATATCATTCACTTACACAGGTGCAAAACTGCCACAATATTATGCGGAGTGTGGACCCATAAAAAACAAGCTTATTTATATTTTCCTTTGAGAGAACCTTGTCATTAATGCCATTGTTTTTCACATATTTTCACCCCTGGAGAGCTGGGCCTGAACCCCCTGCACTCCATCTGGGATTATTACTCCATCTGATTTTTAGTTGGACACAATCTATTGATAAAACTTCCTGATGGGTGCAAAAATAAATAGAAGAGGATCAGTTTGTGATATACAGAAGTTTACCTGTCACGAAGACTTGTATGTAGTTCCTCCTGTGTGAACGCAGACTGTTGTACAGCTGACTCCATAGACCCGAATCACCGGGAAACTATGGATAAAAGATGGATGGAGATTAAAATAGGCCTATAGCTTACATGCACCTCAATTATAGCACCTTTTTTGTAGCTTTATCAAACCATTTTATTCATTTTTACATCTTAACACTAACCCTATAATAACAACACTCACCCTATGACTTGTTGAAAATGGTCACAGAATTTGTTGGCTGCCTTCATCCCTGATCCCTCTATCTATTTTCCCTCCCCGTATAAACAAAGATTCTGTATGTTTAACCAACAGGTGACAATTATTAAACTTCCTTCTCGATTCCGGTTCATCTTCTCATCTCGCCTGGAGTCCAATCATTTGTGTGCGTCGCTTTTGTTTACCGTGGCCCGATGCGTCATGCTCCTGTTTGCTTTCGCCATGTGATCTTCAGAGGAGAGGGAGGTGACTCAGGTGAGCCAGTGTTTCTGAGACAATGTCAGACAATTGGAACAGCGGATGCTCCGGTGTATCTCAATCGCAAGAACGGGTCGGCCCGGGAGCGTCATGCTGTCGGTCCTGTTTGCCCGCGTGCGTCAGATGACACGGAGCAGAGGACAAATGCCACGCACAGCTGGCCACAGGACGACAACCTGTCAAACTAGTCCAGAAGCAGACAGTGAGCCGTGTGTGCGACCTGTCTCTGACAAAGGGATGCGGCGGAGGAGGAGCTTTGGTGCCACCTTGTGTAGCATAAGGGAATTGAATGTGTTTTTCCCTCCTTATTACATTATTATTACAAGAACTACAACTATTACAACAATGCAAAGGCTAAATGCTATTGCAAAAAAGTCTCAAGCTTAACCTCTTATCACCCGCCTTCACTGAGCGCATTTTCTCCAGTTCAGTTTTACCCAAATCTAAAAGCTTTTCGACTAGAGCTTACAGCCTATTGGCCAATGTCCATCCATCCATCCATCCATCCATCCATCCATCCATCCATCCATCCATTTCTTCCGCTTTATCCGGGGCCGGGTCGCGGGGGCAGCAGTCTCAGCAGAGATGCCCAAACTTCCCGATCCACACACACCTCCTCCAGCTGTTCTGGGGGGACCCCGAGGCGACACCAGGCCAGCTCGGAGACATAGTCCCACCACCGTGTCCTGGGCCTTCCACGAGGCCTTGTCCCACTAGGACATGCCTGGAACACCTCCCGCGGGAGGCGACCAGGAGACATCCGGAACAGATGCCCGAGCCACCTCAGCTGGCTCCTTTCGACGTGGAGGAGCAGCGACTCTACTCCGAGCTCCTCCCGGGTAACTGAGCTCCTCACCCGATCTCGGAGGGTGCGCCCAGCCACCCTGCGAAGGAAACTAATTTTGGCCGCTTGTATTCGCGATCTTGTCCTTTCGGTCATGACCCAAATCTCATGACCATAGGTGAGGGTGGGAACGTAGATCGATCGGTAAATCGAGAGCTTTGCCCCCAGACTCAGCTCCCTCTTCACCACGACAGACCGATACAGCGACCGCATCACTGCTGACGCTGCACCGATCCGTCTGTCGATCTCACGCTCAATCCGTCCCTCACTCGTGAACAAGACCCCGAGATAGGCCAATGTGACACCTCATTTGAAAGCTAAGACCTACAAAACTGATCTAAACTGATCTTTATCCTTTGCATTGCTGCCGCGTTGTTGTCACTTTTTTCACGTTCTTTTTCATCTCATCTTTGCCACTCTTTTGTTGACTTTTTGTCGCTTTTTTGTTGCACCTATATCTCTTTTTTGTCTTATTCTTGTCGCTTTTCTATTGCTCCTTTGTGCCTTTTTTATTGTGTTTTTGTCACATTTTTTTTTTACTTTTCTAGTTGAGTTTTCTTTACACTTTGTTGCTGCACTTTCATCGTTTTTTTTTCTTGTTGCTCTGTTTTGTGGCTTTTTAAATGCATTTTTGTCACATTTTTGTCACATTTTGATACTTTTTTGTTGCGTTCCTGTCACATTTTTGTTTCTCTTTTGAAGCTTCTATTTGGTCACTTAATAACACTTTTTTTCACCCATTTTCATCCTTGTTTTCTTGTTCTTGATGCTATTTTGACCATTGTTTTCAAGAAGCTTTTAAACTGGAGATAATGTGCTCGGTGCAGGTTAATTTACAAATATATATATTCCAATTGCAGGTTTCTCTTTGATTCAAACAGATCTCAACATGCCACCCTCATCAATCACAAGTTCTCAGCAGCTGTTTGCAAAAGGTCTAACTTGTGTTTCATTGTGAGATCAGTAAAGGATTATCTTATCTTTTCTTATCTTCATTGTCTTTGCAGATGAATCACTCAGAGGGGTCTTAACAGAGGTTACAGGACAAAAAGACACAAAGAGAAAATATAGGCTATAAGTGTGACCCAATGTGACGTAAACCTCAGACCTGATTTTCAAAAGACGTATTTCATAAATATATCCTTTGTGTGTTTGTTTATTCAGACTCCTCCCACCACCGGCTACAATTGTAGGTATTATTGTCTTTGTCTGTTATTATGGCTGCTGGACGGTACAAAAAGGATCACTGCATGTTATGCTGGTTATTGCATGGGTTAACCTGTTATTTGCCATTTTAGGCTTAGGGTTAGAGTAGTTTTCTCCAGTATTGCATTTTAAAGCCCATTGACAGGAGAGCTACAGCCTATATGTCAGTGTGAAGCTCATTTAAAAGCCAAGAAAACAAAATGTGTCAGATCTGTGAGACTGAATCACATCAACCATAATCATAACCAGAGACTCAGTTACATTTCCTCAAGTACACTAACTTTTTGAAGTAAATGTAGCCTACTTTTGCTAGATTTATGTCTTACAGTACTTTTTACTTGTACGTGTCCTAAATTAAGTAGTCCTATCTGTACTCTTACCTGAGTAAAACAAATAACTCATCCCACTGAGTACATTTTTAAGTGAAAAATCGTAATTTTGATGTGAATAATATGGTATTTTCTTTAGACATAAATAAATCATGTGTCATTTATGTCACGACTGAAACATGAACCCGTCGTTTACGGTCAGTTACTCAACACTCAAGTAAAATTACTTCTTACTCTTACTTGGGGCTCTACTTTTTATTTCTACTTGAGTATAATTATTTTATTTGAGTAAATATTTTGGCTTCTCTATCCACCTCTGATCATAACCCTGACCCTAAACCAAACCCCCTGGCCCTGATTTTTCTTTAAATATTTTCTTTATTAATATTTAAAACAATATCATATAACACGTGGCCTGATTAAGGAGAACGGCAGGCGCGTGTGACGCATGAATCCAAAAGTCCAGAGCGCGTGTTACCAGTGTCCTGTTCATGGTTACGCTCATGAGTGCACCATCTTGAGTTCAGGAAGGTCTCCTGCTGGGACTCGTCCCATTCAATACAGGAAAACACAAAAAGATTGTAGAAAATATTTGTAATGAGTGAATTATCCTCAAATTACGAGAAAAAGTACCTTATTTTTGTGGTGACTACTCGCGTCGCGCTCCGTCCTTAGTCTTCTCTACATACTCCATCTCTTCGACGGGTGTGTCGCCCTCTGCTGGTTAAACAACAGTACTGCCACAATTAAACTCATGGTCCTCTCTACATGTATGGCACGTTCCCCAATCTCAAATAGATTGACAAAATGCCATGAGAGATTGATGCATGTCCCGAAAGTTTTTGCTCTGGACATCCGTCATAAATGTGCACCTGTGCTGAGCTATTTCAGTTTAATGAGAATGTCAATACGTGACAAGTCCCATGATGAATACTTTGGGTCCGTGGCATGATTCACTTGTGAAGGCAGCAGATTTTTAAAGCATCATTATCGAACTGGCGCCTGTGACACATTATGTTTTACAGTTTCCATAGCTCGGTCCGTTATATTATAAGACACACTGTATTCTATAGGGTTGTTTACGCTACTCTTAATGTTCATACTACATTGTTTGTTTTTTAATGAAAGTATAGAGGGAAATTTACAATAAAACTTGTATAAACCCAGTAGTAATCAGTATTAGTTGACAATTAGACAGTTGACATTAGAAGTTTCGAGTACTTTGGTAATACAATGCGTGAATGCCACTGCGCGGTTAAGAAATAAACTCAGAGGCAAAGTCAGTACACATTTTTTAATAACATGGCACAATTTACATAACACAAGTTTATGAGGAGCATGCTGAAGATTCAGTCGCTTCATTTTTTCTCAGTTTTGTACACGGTCTAGAAAGACTTAGCTTTTTTCTGTACATAGTAAACAGCAAAAAGTTCTTATTTAACAATCTTTGCAATACGCATTAACTAATCACTATGGCTCCGGGGGGACGTTTGTAAGTTGGATTAAAAAAACAAAACACTGCACGACATTTCACACAGAGTTTGAAGCGCACAACTAAACCCTCAGTGGACTACTAAAATAGATCTCTGCTCTTTACAAATGGCTGTCTGCAGCTTTTTTGTCTTTTGTTTTTGAGGAAACATGAACTGAGGGAAGCACTTAAATACACACTGACCAACAGATTTTATGTCCTAATTGTAGTTTACACCAGGGCTGATGCTCTGGCGTTTGGTTCACTGTGTTCTCCCCAAAACAAGACCTCATTAAGAACTCATATTTGGCTTAATATGTATTTTTAACACCATTGTCTCTTGGATTGTCAGTTAGCAGATTTGATCAAATGTAACAATTTCATGTCATAAATACCTAAAACCCAGCAGATCAGTTAAATCGTGTCTAAACAGTTGTAAGTCTGTGTTGTGGGAAGAACCGTTCGTTGATACGGGCAGATATGGGGTGAAGGTCAGCTTTCTAAAAGGAGCCAAGAAACTTTTTGCATAGTTTGATATGGGATTTAGTGTGTCAATATCAATAAGCTGCATTAACCAAAATAACTCAAAATGTATAGCAAAAAGCACATTCTGAATCAGCACCTCAGTACTCCTCTATTTACATGTGTTTAAAGTAAAGCTTTCAAAACATTCTTTTGCATATTTGTACCATACAGAGTGAAACAGCAACTGTACATTATCTACAACTGCAGTCAGTGCTGAAAGGACCTTTACATTCCAAGTGGACCAACTTCATTATGTAAAGAATGCACACAAAAGCTGGAAAACCAGGAAAACATCATTGAAAACCTTTTGTTTCCAAAGACTGTCTTTTGTACAAAACATTGGAGTGCTTGGGCAGCCTCTGCCCACATAACTTATTCACAGCTATCATACAGTCTAAGTGCTGGGAGTGAGGCACAGAGCGGGCAGTCCCCAGGCTGTGCTCACCGTGCCTCGATGTCTTTGTGGGGGGCTCTGTCCCGTATGTCGGGGCCCAGGGGTGTAGTCCGTCGGGGAGAGCCGGGACGGCCCAGAGAGGAGATGAGAGGTGGAGGGGCGCTCAGAGAGGCTGTAGCAACACTTTTATTCAGGAGCCCGTTCTGGTGAGCAGTCGCTGCTGCCGCCGCTGACGGGCTGACTCTGGAGTAGTGCATGCTGTGAAGTCCTGGTGCTATGAGCCCGGGGGCGGGATGAGGGAGGTGTGGGTCAAGGGCAGGGTGGTGCATTGAGGGAGGGAGACGGCCATGCTCATAGTCCTCTCGCAGCATGTTGAGGCGCTCCCGTTCGTCCAGTTGGACCCTTTCTATCTCCCTGCGCTGCTCCAGGCCCAGGTGGTGGTGGTCCCGGTTGAAGTCGTGTGGTTCCCTTTCCCGGTATGAGCGCTCGGCCTCGTACAGGCGCGGGGGGCCCAATCGACTCAGAGGCTCGTTCCTAAGTATCAGCTCTCTGGCCAGGGGGTCCCGTCTGTGCAGGTCTAGGCCCCTGTAGGGGTCCCGCATGGGGTCCCAGTGGAAGGCAGGGTAAGGGAAGCGCTCAGCTCCTGGAATGGGACTGATGCCCATAAAGGGAGCTACTACTCGAGTTCTGTCCAGGCTGCTGATGCTGTTCATGGGGTGGACCCCGGGCATGGCCATGGGCAGAGGCATCGAGGAGGGAGGATGGAGACTCGGGGTGGAGGGGGCTCTCTCTGTGGCCCCGTCCTGCTCCTCTTTCCTTTCCTCTTTCACTTTGACCTCACTGTTCTTCTTTTGGTGCTCATAAGGCTGCTCCTTCTTTTCCAGGACGTCCCGGGACAGACCATTGGGCCTGTCCAGACTGTTCTGTCGGATGTAGGGGGACGTGGAGCCCCTGCTGGAGGCTTTGTCTTCAGATGTGCGACTGTCAACGATCACAGGAGTGTCCTTATCACTGTGCTGGCTGTCTTTGAGTTTTTGCTCCTCTGTACTCGCATCTTTCCAGCTGTCCGAGTGCTCCCTGTCTTTGGCCTTGTCCTTGTCTCTGTTAGGATCCCCAGAAGATGGGACCAAGGGGTTCCTGGGGTGCTCTGGAGGTCGGCTGTGGCCCAGAAGGGGAATTGGAGTCACAGACACAGGAGAGGGATGGCTCGAGTGACGCTTTTCTACAGAGTCCCTGAAAATGACAAACACACGATTCATAAACACGCATGAACAAACACCTGCTTATACAAAGAGACTGAAGAGCTCTTACCTGTCCTTGTCGTCTTTGCTGACAGAGTCCCTCTTCTCAGGCTCCCTGTCCCGTTCGTGAGAGCTGACGGAGGCACTCCTCTCAGATTCTCCCGGTTTGAGCCAGGGCGGAGGGGTGGGGAACGATGGGGGCGTGCGGTGCAGGCGGTTCCACGGCTCCTGGGGGCCACCACCCCCGCTGTTGTTGAAGTGCGGCTGTGAGTTAGGGCCATCTTTGTGGCCAAACACAGAGTTGGCCGCTGCTAGGGATTCAACACACGGAAAATCACAGGACACAAGTTAAATGCGTATCATACACATTTTATGTTTAGAAATGAAAAGCATATTTTTTGATTGTGATACTAGTACAATTCAATTTGAAGCTAAGTTTATATATGCTACACAACTGTGTGGAACCTCAGCATTGACATTTCATACTGTGGGGACAAGGTAGCTCAAAGTTTGGATGGTGCGCCCTCTGCAGGTTGCCGGGGGAATTAAATATGGTAAAAACAATATACTGTACGAGCCTTTTTAACTGCTGGGATGCTGACCAATTACGTAACTAAATCCAGGAAATACAGGCCAGAGTGCTTCAGCAGGAGAAATGTTAATGAAATGGAGCCAAATGTTACTTCACTATGCCTTTGATGAAAGAACAATGTCATAACTTTCTTGAAAGCTCCAAAGTCGCCTTAGTACCCTGAAATGACGCACCGAGCTTCTAAATACAGTATAACTGCACTATGAGCCTATTCTGAATTCATGTCATCTTATTCATTGTATAAAATATCCCTATATAATTGTTTGCACATTTCTTGCCTATTCTGCACATCCTGAGTGTTTTTCTTGAGAGCTGAATGTAACAAGTGAATTTCTCCAAGATCAACAAAGGCTCATCTTATCTTAAACACCAGTGTCCGGTCTGTAAATATGAAACTCACTTAGTGCTGGATTTCCAAGTCCTCCGAAGGCTGTGGAACTGAGAGCACCCAGGCCTCCAAAGGAAGGAGGTCGACTAAAAGGTTCTGCAAGGAGAACATAACATATTCATAAAGAAAGAATCTACACGAGAGCGTTTAAAAAGGCTCTTCTCACTGATAGTCCTTACCTAAGTGAGGGGCAGGGGTCAGGAAGTTTCCGGGATGGTGGGGTGGATGACCAAAGGGACCAGCAGACGGGTGTGTTGGACCTGTGAATTTATAAACATACACAATATACTTTCAATATTTTATTTTATTTTATGTTATTTTTGTGCTGAAGCTGACCGTATGTCTTATTTGTACAATTCTCTTTCCTCTTTGTACTTATTGCTCTGTGAGGAGTCAGTGCAGTGCGTGCCTCAGTGCCCCCTTGTGGCCAACATGGAGCATTCAAGAGCAGGACTCAAACTCTATTGGCCTATTTTGTTTCTGAAGGGCAGTAACTCATACGAAACTTCATGTTTAGGCTTAAACTAGGACTTGGACTTGGCTAGATTCAGCTCTCAGACCGACTTCTGGCTGCTTTCATGAACAAACTGATGTTGCTCACGTTAAGAAATGCACTGTATTTTTGCGCAGACTACATTAACGACTGATTTAAAAATGCATCTTGTTGCAGAGTTAAAGGTTCACATTTCATCTGTTATTTAGCTTTAGAATGAATACGTGTGTGGCTTTAACTGATGAAGCTTTGAGTCTAGATTGGTTGACCCACCTTAAAGGTTGATAGGCTGAAGGTGGGTCAACCAATCTAAGCTCAAATAATATTTAGTATTTCCTCAGAGCATTGATCAAAAGGCTGACTATTCAAAAACAAAGGCCCATGAGCATTTGGGCTCACACTCACCCGCTGCAGAGAAGAGCGTGGCAGGCCGCGCCAAGTCACTGGGATGATGCATGGGGCCAAACAGACTGGGACCAGGGGGTCGGCTCAGGAAGTCCGGCTTGAGACCAAAGTCTAACTTGTGAGGGTCGACCTGCATCTGCTGCTAGAAAATGAGAAACCACAGAAAAGCACATGTAAAAACACATCTTTCACACTTCTTCTTTCCCAATCTAGAGATCCTTAAAACGAATACACAACTTTTTGTACTTAAATGCCCTAACTGTGCTGTTGTTGATCTCGCTCTCCGCTATGCTCCCACCCCAACCTGCCCCGCACTAAACTGAGACTGAGACAGAGGAGTCAGAGGAGGGCTCACCTTGACCTTCTGTTGGTGGTGGTAGATCTGCCAGGCTATGTGCACATGCATGGCACACCACTTCCCTGGTTTCTGTAAACACAAGTGAACTCACTCTTATTTCTGATCTTGAGCTGCATAAAGTTCTGTTCTTATTAGATTGTGGGAAAAACTTGTGTTGTTGAAAAGAATAAGGTGTACTCACCCTGAGAATGGGCCGAAAAGGATCTGTTAACTAAAAAAGAAAAATGAAGAAATGAAAGAGTTAGCCTTGTGTGTAAGGAAACATTACTTTATTATTACATGAAATGGATATAGAGTAGCTTGGTTTGTTTATGTAATGCAATGAAAACATTGAAATGGTCAAAACAAATATAAGACAGTATTTTCTGTTCTGTTCTGAAAAAATATATACTATACTACTTATTAGTATAGTATACTAATAAGTTAAATTTACTCAATTAATATTTAACCTTAATTTCAGTGATTTTGACCTGCCAAGTAAATAAATCTACCAGTGGAATATGTGCTTTTGCACCTAAATACATGAAACACATTTTGTCTCTCAAGTACTTGAGATTTCTGAGGACATCTGAGGTCGCTGCAGTTGGTCTGGTCTAGGTTTAGAAACACGATGTGCCATCAGCTGAACATCCTGAATGACCAGGTTATTCCCTCAATGGATTTCTTCTTCCCTGATTTCACGGGGTTTTCCAATATCACAATGCCGACTTCATCGGGCTCACATTGGAAAAGAGTGGTTTAGGAGCATGAGACATTCTCTTCACACATGGTTTGGTCACAGAGTCCAGATCTGAACCCAACTGATAATCATTGTGATGTGCTGGAGGTGGCTTTGCACAGTGGTCACACTCTCCCATCATCAATACAAGATCTTGGTGAAACATGAATGCAACACTGGATCTTTTGACAATATTAGAGCATGACCTTTTTTGTGGTGACTTTATGTTTTGTTCTGGCAGTGTATCATCCAATCTGAAGAATTGGACATCAAATATGCATTAGGAATGTTGATAATGAGTTTGGACCACAACTAACAGTCTTGCTTCCTCTTTCGTTGTAAAGAAGAAAATTGAAATAAAAACGTATAGGGCATTTAAGTGCAAAAATACTCGCTCCACTGGCAGATTTTTTGTTACTTCCCAATTGAAATCCATAACTTTTTGCATTATAATCCATAGTTAGGACTTTCGCACAGGTATATCGCACACTACCCACTGATATGTCTAAAATAAGCCTGTTTGATGCTAAAAATCATATGTATGTGCACTCACTCTTACCCTGGGGTCCTTCTGTAAGAACGTGTGTGGGACGGCTCCAGGCCTGGCGGAAACATCCAGTGGATTGGAGGTCTGCAAAGTTTATGAAACGAAAACAGGATGAGCTGAGAGCCGTTGTGTCTTACTTGCTTTTTTTAGTCTCTGAAACGTGGGTTGTGTCCCGTACCTTAGGTTGAAAGGCACCCTGTAGTGATCCGAACGGCCCTGTTGGTGGAATGACGGGCGGCAGACCAGACATGGCCGGAGGGTACGAGTGGAAGAGCTGAGGGAGAAGAGGAAGAATATAAGAGTGTGTTTACGAACAATTGGACCTCTTGAAATGGTTTGAATGGATCTCATTTGTGACAAGAACAAGATGTGGTTTTCGATAATTTGAAGCTGGAATTTTTTTCTTTATTTCAGTAATCCCTTGTTCTAAAAGTAACAACACACGAGTTAGCATGCAAGTCAACAGAGCACAATATACTCTGTTGCAAAGTTGTTCAAGAATTACAACAATAAGATAAAAAATGAAGGAAACGATTGAGTCTACATGATATTGTTTATGTGTCTGTGTATGTTTAAGTTGATACAGTAATTATCGTGACATCTGTTTCTTTCAGTTTTGATGGGAATCTACAGATGTGTCACTGAACAACCAGCGAAACACGAGGGACAGCTTTAATTTACACATTTTCACATGTTTCAAAGGGTAAAACGTAAACAGCTCCACCGAAAGCTTGGAGGATTTGAATAAAAACCTCTCTGCGATTACTGTAGGTCTGGGAATAATGCGAGCGATCTGAGTTGGAAAAAATGTGTGTGGAAATGAGCCAAGCTTTTGAACGGCTCTTTGAAAAAAACGGATAATCTCAAAGACTCCCGTTAATCCATAATGTTTGTCTGAAACTGAAAACAATTAGTCTTATGAAAACTGTAACCATAAAGCTAATTAATTATGTTTTGATGTCACATGGAAGCACAACACAACTTAATTTTGATTGTGAAGTACATTATACAGACAGAATTCTTAGCACTGGTACACGTTAAGAGAAGCTTATCAAAATGCAGCTCATAGTCAAGTGATGCGCTATGATGAATAGCTTCAGGCAAAGTGTTGCTACAGTAGCGAGCAACGATCTGTGACGGAAAATGCCATTAGCAAAAATATTCAGCGAAGAAAACGATGTATGCTCCTGATGAAAACACGCACATCCACAAAATGTATTAAAACAGACACACACGAAGTCCGCTATACGTAATAATGGCACTGAGTACAAGTACACAGCGCGGGAACTCACGCTGTGTCTGTAGAAGGGATCGACTTTTGTTGGGTATTTGTCAAACTGTGGAAGAAGAAGGAAAGACAGGGTTCAAACAAGGCTTTTTAAACATGCTGGTAATCTAAGAACAAGACACAGCACTCCTCACAGGCACACTCTGTGACCCGATCATCGCTCCCTTCCTCCCCTCGCCGCGATCAGACGACATTTAAAACCAGCGTGCATCCTGTGTCTCATTTGGTCTGCCTCTTTTAGTGGTGCAGTGCGGCTCAAGGCGAACATTTCCCTCGTCAAGGCTAAACAGCGCGGCCATAAAGGGCCCTTTTATTGCCTCATTAGCTGTCAGAGGCCGCCTTTGAGCCGTCATCAGAGCCCTCCACAAACCCGAGCGGCTACGGCTACGGTCGGGACAAATCTGCATGTTTGTGTGTGAGCCACCCGTAGCTTGTGGTTGTACCCTCGATGTACAGCCGCGGCTTTTAATGTAAGTCGTTTGCCAGTAATGAAAACCCCAAACTGGACCAAACGGTGCCATTAAATTTCAGAATGCATTAAGTGTATTATGGTTTGGAAGCCGGCTCTGGCTCACGCTCCGGGCGAGTTATTGGCAATTTAGAAAATAACGGTTCTCAATGTCTTGGGACAAGGGGGGGGGGGATACCAGAATAAAAATAAAAAAAAGAGAAAGAGTTTGTTGGAGAATAAAGGCATCATTGTGGCATGTTGATGGAGATCACTGGAGAAATTATGAATTCAGAATCAAAACAAAACTTTGAGCAACATTACTTGAGCTGTTTTTACTCCTGTGTCTTTGTACATTGTTACTGAAAAAAACATTATTTTATCATTTATTGGGATTTTATAATATTACCTGCTTTTGGTCTAAAGCGACACTAAAATGCTACAACATAATAAATTCAGATTCAGTCCCTTGGACAATGAAGAATGCCTACTTTACACATTTAACCCAAAGAACAAACCTATTTCTGCAGTCTTAAAGCAATATTTCAGTATTTTTGACATAGGGCATCATTTCCTAGTTACGGTATAAAAAGTGTTGTTGATTTCTGGAGATTTTTCTTTTTAATTCATGCAGTCCTTATATTTGAAGAGTTTAGTGGCGCTAGGCTAGTGCTAGGCTAGCGCATGTCTATGGTAACTAGTAGCCTGCATTAAAAACAGTCAGACCCAAGCACAGTCCACCTGAGGCAAATCACTTATAACATCAGACTACCCATATAAATGTCTGTGATGACTGAATAATTCTTGAAATATAACCATTTTGTATTTAAAATACTTATATTTGAGCAGCATCAGCTTCATGGTTGTGAGCTACTCATCGGCGGAGTGATCTGCCAGAAAATAGTCCCTCAAAATTACATCATGTCAGATATATTTCAAAATTTATATCAGTAGTCTGGTGTTATAAGTGATTTGCCTCTCATGTTATCACCTGAGAGTATAATTTTTCTCCAGCTTAGCTTTACCCAAATCTAAAAGCCTCTCGACTGGTGCGTACAGCATATAGGCCAGAGTAGAGTCACATTTTTGAAGCGTGTTTCATCACTTTATCGTTGTGTTTTTGTCGCTTGTTTCTGGCATTATTGTTGCTTTTTCGGCACGTTTTTATCGCTTTTGTTGCTTTTTCATTCTCGTTTTCGGCGCTATTTTGACACTTTTTTCAAGAAGCTTTTAGATTAGGGTAATGCCAAACTGGACAAAATGTGCTCGGTTCAGGCGGGGATTATGTCTCCTGCACCTGATTTCTTTCCCTCTAAAACTTAAGTTCTTCTCGGGACCTGACCCCTCCACACATTCGATCACACAGACACATACCACCTTCATAAACACCCCCCCCGCAGTGCTCTACTTATCCTCACATTTGGGGCGCGCACCATGGGCGGTGCCGGCGTGGGCATGATGCCGTGGGGGAAGGGCGTGAAGGTGTGCTGGTGCGTGTGCTGGTGGGTGTGTTGGTGCTGATGCTGGTGCTGATGCTGGTGCTGGTGGAACTCGGTGCGCAGGTACGGGGGAGGGCCCAGCGAGGCGCCGCGGTCCGCGCTCTGTGACGCCAAGAAACGCGTGTTCAGCTCCTGGCGCAAAATGTCTTGTTCTAAGGATGAAACAAAGAACATAAAGATTAGATAGAAAATACTACATTTATTTATATAAAACAAATCACTGCACAAGCTCATATTCCTCGCAGCGCAAAACCTCAAACTCCTGCTCATGAATCGACTGTACCGCACAGAACCATCTCAATTTGGCCTCGGCGCTGTCCGGCTCTGCCAGTTTCCACAGTGGAACTATGCCTAAACCATTCATAATAAACATACCACTCCGCAATTTGTTCAACATTCCCCCGTAATAATAAGTATATTTCAAATTACATGCTCAGGAGAAATTTCCATCTTCAGTAGCAGCTTCACACTGAAAGTTACAGCCAATAAACAAAGAGAAAACGCAGCTCTGAACAAGTGATTTTGTTGTAAAAGAGGTAATATTGAGGTTTCATTCCCTGCAGCCAAGAAAATACATAACATAAGATTTATTTTAATTATTTAACAAACACAATCTGTATGAATTTCCAAATATGAGGCAGGCTGTGTTCACATCAATCAATCAAAATACATTACATTACAAACGGAGACTTCATTAGTTGCTAGATCCAGAAGCTAAAACCAGTAGGTAAATCTTAAAAGACTAAGTGATAGAGCCGTGATACTGTGAATAGGGATGTCATGATTCTTACATTTTGAGTCAGGATTATTGTGAGGAAAAATAACATGATCAAAATGATGGAAAGATAATCTTGAGAATATTTAATACCTGTACAGAACTGTCTAAATGTTCACAAAAAAGAAACAAGACATTATATGAACATTCAGACTGTGTGATCTTTCATCCTTATGCTTTAGTCATTATGGGGAAAAAGGTAAGTCTAAATGATAAATAGGCAATAGAATATTATTAGCTATATCTAAAGGGATCATATTTATGTGGATGTTTTCCAAAGATCTTCAATGTGTCTCACGAATTTACATCAATTACAAAAGGATTCCTAAACAAATGAACCAATCAGCTGATTACAAGGCGCCCTGCACAGTTCATGTCTGTTTTTATGTAACACAAACGCAACTGCATATGGTTCTTTTGGGACTCTTCTTTTGGCCGCATTATCATTAACATTGGATTATTGAACCTGCCGCTGACTTTATGTGTCCTGGAGCTCCTTTACCGGTGAGTGCACACAGACAACACGCGATAAGACGATTTAACCTTGGTCCTTACATTCTTGCGATTAACCTACTGTGAGCTTTTATAACCGCCATAATTGGAAAACCGGTTAATCTTGACATCCCTAACTGTTAATCCCTTTTGTTATCAAGTAAAAGCATATGCTACACAGCCTTGCGTTAATGTTGATAGATTTAGCACTTTTGAACACTTTTCTCTTTCAGGCTGAAACACCGCAATCTAACCCTCATTGGCCTGGATAAATCATGTGGAACATTTCTGATCATAAAAATGTTATTGTTGCTGACATTATGTTTAACAACACTATCCATCCCAATTTCCCCTTCTCTCTTCACCCTGACCTTGACATTTAGCTTTACAGTCCGCAACCAGCAATTGTGTTACCACTGTGACCCGGGTTATTGGTGGTTATTGCCGTAACCACCAATAACCCGGAGGACATGTGTTGAAGTGTGAACCTAAACTTTCCAGCCCAGTCTCTGCACCCTCCGCTCTGGGAATGCGAATGGTCCTGGCTGCTTTAAATAACAATCCATCTCTGTCCGACTCGAGTTATTTTTGCGAGCTAGAGATGCGTTGCCGCGTCCACTGGGGGGCACTGTGGCGATGCGTGTGTTTACCTGAATAGGGACTCCCAGCGGCGGGGTGAGCAGGTACTGGCAGAGCGCTAGACGTCAGCGGAGGTGGAGGAGGCAAAGCGGCTGGAGGAGCGAACATATTGGGGTGATGCGGATGTGGCGAGGACTGTAAGGAGGGGGGGAAGCTGTGGGGGGCGCTGTGGTTGGCCGATAAGGCGAGCGGGAAGGCTCCTGGGGCCACAGACGGAGGCGGGTGGTGGGGGAGGTGGAGGGAGGGCGTCGGAGGCCCGTGGGGCTTGGAGCCTGGAGTGCTGCTCCTGCTGCTGCTGCAAAGAGACGGAGAAGAGATAGGGGTTAAGTCAAGCGTGATGAGTCAAAATTAACACTTGTTTCGCCACCTCTCGGCTCCATCTGCTGCACATTCATATTCCCAGCACACTGTTTTCACACCTCGACTGTCCCCCATTTGTGTGCACTATTGCCTTCCTGCCTCGCTCTTCTGCTTCACAGAATCCGGGGGAAACACGATCTGTGAAAACACAACGTTCGCACCACCCTCGGATGCGCCTTCTGCTAAGCTCGCCAGCGGTGGTTTATTTGCATCCGTCTTTGAACAGCTTCTGTTCAGACACTTCCTCCAGAGCCACGTAGTGAACATGTGCATCAGAAATGGGATGAGAGGAGAGCGCGTGTGTGCATGTGTAAGCAAACAGTCTTTTGTAGTGTGTGTGGGTTTTCCCCAGGGGCAGTCTCTCCAGCTCTTGCTATAAGCCTAAAAGCTCATTTTCAGCACCCGCTCCTCTCTGTGGGCCTCTGCCATGATTATTCACAGCAGGTGCCAGGGCCTTTTGGTGCACAGGGAAGACTGGCACTGAGACTGGCACAGAGACAGGCACACACAGCCAAGTCCTGGGAGGCTGAGCCAGAGCCGTCGTTAGGATTGAGTGGGTTCACAAGAAACTGCGCTGTGTCTTAGATTAATGAAGGATGCCCCACAGGCACACGAAAGCTGGCCCAGAACTGATCCCATTTCGACTTTTATAATCAGAAAAATATCTAACTGAGGCACGAGCAGGTTCACCCAGATGAATTTGAAAATACAATTTCTTTTAGATAAACATAGCTGTCTCTCAGGTGTTATATGGAGTGGAGTAGACAGCAGCACCAACCTGTGGCCGTTGAGACTGATGCCGTTGTAAGCAGAGATGGTCCTGGGATGGCAGCGTGATGGGGGACGCTGAGGGTGCTGCAGATGTGGGTGGTGCGTGGGCAGAGCTGGAGAAGGAGTCTGCGGGTGCACACTTGGGGTTGGCGAGGGCCGCGGATGCGACAGTGTTTCAGGCAGGTGCTGGGGTCGGGGAGGGGGAAGAGGTGAGGGCTCTCGGCCTGCGGCGAGAGGCAGGGCGGCGGGTGTCCGAGGCTTGGGGGGAGCCTCTGTCCGTGGGGGATGGTTGGAGGATGCCCGGGCCTGGGCTGGACTGTTGGTCCCGTTGTGACGCGGGGACAAGGGCTGAACAACAGACAGAGCCTGGAGGGGTGCGGGGTTACGAGGGGAGCTGGGCACCGGAGACTGGACGTCCCGGCAGCTCTCCTGGCTCCTCTCTTGACTGCGCTCTAGGCCTGACACCTTGGTGACGCCCAGGCCAACAGGCTCCTGGCAGCCATTGGTGGAAAGAACATTGATGCCAAAATCAGGAACTGTAAAGAGACAAGAAAAAACAACTATTAAAACTCTGAGCCAAACAGTCGTCACAGAGTTCACTCTGACACTGTGCACAACATCCCGTGGATTTAATTTACAGCAAATCATGGAAATATATTTGTACAAGTAGTTTTACTCTTACATCTTTGTAGCAGATAAAACGCTAAAGCATTTTGTATAAACATAAATACTGTTAAATTAAACACTCAATCACTAGTTTGAAAGCAGCCGGCAGATTAAAGACTTTACTTAGTGTTATGGCACTGGCTCGTGTTATAGCTTTCATTTTTTAAGGAACAGCAAAAGTGTAGGTTGCAAAAAGAATGTTGTTTTGTCTATTTCTAGTTAGAATATATATTTGCCATGGGGGTGATTCACCAGTGGAGTGAGTTCTTAGAGGCTCTGGGGCTCTAGTATTATGTCTAAAGATTGTATAATAATAAGCACTGTGCTGTGTTGAACAAAAGCTAATAAGCTGTGTCCAGGGCCTTGGTCCACTGGGACATCCTGCAGAACAAAGTGTTGTGCAGCTGGGCGGCTCTGGGGCAGGGCCTCATGGGGAATGACAGTGAGTGTGATTAACTCTCCATGAGCTATGGGGACGGCACAGCATCACCTGACAGACAGGGGGCGACAGAGTCCTGCAAGATCTGAGACTACGGTCTGAGTTAAGAGGCACACCCAAAATCATAGCCATTAGCCTCAGAAGGATAAGAGCGGGCCAGCAGCCTCAGATCTGCCGAATATTAGAGTCAGAGGGGATGATTCTTGGAAAGAGACAATAACTAGTGACTGCAGCTCTGTGAAGGAGCTTACTGGAACCTGTGCACGCCTGTCGGGAGAGGTTTTCAAATAATCCCAGCGCTGAAAAGACTATCCTAGACTAACAAAAACACTTCAGCACATTGCTCACCGTTGAATAAATAAGCTCACACACCTCTATTGAAGATTATGAACACAAAAAAATACCGCTCCCAAATCCACAGCTCCAAAATGTCAATCTCCTCTTATAAATGCTATTACCGGTCAAGAGAGACCGCTGCCAGCAAACAACTTTACCGCAGCAGATGGGGAGAAAGGAAAATCCCAATTCCCAAATCTCTGACTGCACCCCGGAGTCCCAGAGGTGCGCGGCTTGTTTTGAGAATGTGCTAACGCGCTAAAAAGAAGGTGTCTATTCTGGTCATAATGAAGACTCTGGGGCCGGGCGAAGGAGGGGAGAGCGGCGGAGGCTGTCCCCACGAGGGTTCATTTGTCAGTCTTCTTCATCCCCCGAAACAAATAAGTGCAAATCCCCGCAGGTTTCACACAGACTGGATCTCACGGTTTCTCCGCGTTTCAGAGCCGCTGCAGTTGTTATCTTCTGGTTTATTCGATGCATGCATGCGAAGAGTTTGAAGCAAGGGTTTATGGGGCGAAAGGGCTGGTGGGGTCAGCTGCGCACTCTAGAAAGCCTCTCATTAGGCTGATGTCAGGGGAGTCACAGGGGCACTAAAGGGAGAAGTCATTACTGTTTTACAGTTCAGAATTAGTGGTCGGTGCTTCTTTGATGGCCACGCCAACACCACTGCATGTATTTATTAGACGGACCACACCATCTGGCCCCACGCAAGAAATTTATAGCCGTCATTTTCCACATCGATAAAACATAAACATCTCCAGTCTGCAGAGCTTCTGTATGGACAACAAGCAGAATAAAAGACGACGTTATAGAACAATTTTAGTAATTGAGGTTTAATAACATCTCGATATACCTCAACATTTATCAACAAAAGTAAAATACTTAAGAACAGTATTAACAGTGTGACTACAGGGCTCTGCTGACCTCCGCCTGTAGCGTCCGAAATACACAGTGTGTATTTTTGATATCTGCAGCCACCTCCTAACTGATGCCAGGAGAGACCTCTGGGACGTCCCAAGCCTTCATGTCAACGCTCACGTCTGATATGACTCAAAATAACGCCTTGGTGTATGCCAAACACTTGGCTGTTTATGAGATTGCATCTGTCCAAGGGTCACATAGCTCCAATCACACAAAACCAACAGCTAACACATAGCAGAACGCACGAGGTGGACAGCTGAGACGCAAGTTACCATTAGGCACGCAGGGTTTAAGCAACATGTTGATGCTTAAACCTTTTAAACAGCAAACCCCACAAGGGAAGAATAGTTTGACATGTTCAAAGATTTAGGAGTATGCATTAACTATTGTTGTAACTATTGCTAGTCAATGCATCAGAAAACATGTTCTAATTGATCAAAACTGCTGAGGAGGACAAAGCAACACGCCCAACAAATGACCAGAGGCAATGTCTCTGCGGCTGCTTATGCTCTGTGGAGACAGGTGTCACGGACAGGAGTGATGATGCAACAGCAGGTAACCTACAGCTGAATACATCTCAGTACTGGTTCATCAGACACCCAGAGACATGACCAGTGTTTACAACTTTCAGCGAACTCCACACACTTCATGTTCATACTATACTACACACATTTTTCAGTGATGAGATGAAGATATTTCATTCACATGTCACACAGCGAGCACTGAAAAATACCTCAGACCACACACACCCTGCTCACCACCTGTTCACACTCATGCCCTGTGGGAGGCGCTACAGGTCTTTGAAAGCCAACTCAACAGATTTAAGAACAGCTTTTTCCCTACTGCCATAGACACTAAACAAATGCCTGTAGTAACTGTACCTAAATCTGTTGTCTGTAATGTTGCATTTACAACAACAAATTCCACCAACCCTGTTGTGTGGCCATTAATAAATGATTCTGATTCTGATTGTTCTCTATAAAGTCAAAACTTAGCCCTAAGCGAAAGCCTGGAGAGAATTCGAACCAATCAAGGAACAAGAAATATTTCTGCAAACATTGTAAGAGACGAGAAAACAAGCGTGGATCCTCCAGCCTCCTGAATGTGTATCACATGGACAGGTTCATGGTGTTGGACCGGATGGATTCAATTAACTAGACTACAGCCAAAACTCCTTCTGACAAAGTAGAGATAAACCATCATGGTTGACATGTGATTATGTGCACATTTGGGTTCTATCTTCTACAGTAAAAAAGAGATAGGATGTCCCCACACACAAGAGGTGATGATCCCAGATTGATTTCCAGTTCTGACAGTTTGTCTCTCCCCACTCTTCACCTTCCTCCAGGCTATAATGTACTGCAATAAAGCCTGTGGGCCCACAACCAGACAAGAGAGAAAATATAAAGAGAGAGGGATGAGCCCTAATCCCAAATGTATTCACATTCTTCAAATATTGAAAGGGCAGTTTAACAATAAATCAGAACAGAGCAACTCTCTTTTTTGGTGCTGACACCTTCAGTTTGAAACTTGACAGGAGCTGATTTGGTGAAGAGTGCACTTATTGTACAAACTTACTTTTAAAACAGCCACTACGGAGGTGTAAGACTACAGGACAGTTTTCTCCACCAAATGCTCACAAAGATCTGCTCCTATTAGCCTGCTACACAGCCTGTCCTCAGCTCTAACAGAGTTAAGCATGGCGGCTGTGAGAGCAGTAACTTCAGACTGGTGTCTCCTGGGAGGCCGGATGCCTCAGAGCTTACATTCATCTGTGTTGGACATGCCCCAGATGGGCTCCTGGGCACTGGGGCCTGACATGATGGACGCTCCCCTGCTGGCTCTTCCACACTATCCATCTTGTCAGCAGCTCTCTAAAGCTCCAGCTTTGACTGGGATTAGGTTACGCTGCCGGGGCGTCCCACCGTGTGGAGGGTCCTGGACTGGAGCTGTTTTATTAGTGCTAGACTCCCAGGGGTGGCTGGGAGAAGCGATAGAGGCTAAACAGAAATAACGGTTGTGTGGTTAGATGGGCAGGCGGACTGCTCTGGCTGTGAGAGTGTGACATGTGTAGTGTTTCAGTGAGAATACCAGCGTGCACAGATATCAGCTCTCAGTGACACAAATGCTGCTTTAACGAGCAGAGATTGAGCAAGAGGCCAATGCGAGTGAGAGGCGGAGGTCGCTTGTAAAGCTGCCCCTTTTAACATCTATATTTTATGGCCGTCTCACTTATGAATTTTGTATTACAAGTTGTGAAGTGAATGACCCAGGCTATTATAAATAGTGTGTATGTGCTGGTGTCATGTTGTGTGGTAACACGACTAATAGGGGACAGACTCCTCTTCTTCTTTACTGTCTGCCACTGTGATCCTCTCTCAAATGGGAACAATCTGGATAATTGAGCTTAAGCCACTAAGTGATTTGAGCCTTTCAGACAGATGTGAGGCCGTACAGAAGCAGCAGCCAGACCACAGACAGCACTCACATGTGTTTACACTGAGCGAGAGGCAACATGACAAGGTACATAAACTCCTCAGCACCACTCTCTCGTCTTCCAATCCTTTTAAGATGCAATAGTCTCAGCCCAATTATACAGACATTTGCGAACTGTTCCCCACCCACAGCAGCTCTAATTTCCATTGCTCTGCTAATGCGACTAAATGATTCAGCTACTTGCTTTCAGTTCTCACATCACTAACATTCAGAGAAACAGCATCAATATTACATAAGTGCCTTGTGAGAGCAAAATGTTCAGCATCCTGCTCCAGCAAACATCGTCCATAAACATACCAGGATGTAGAGCACAAAAAAGCGCAATGGCGTGTCCTATTTCGAGCCACTTTGTAGAGAGCCACTCTTAATATATCCCTGAGGGTGTGAGGTCAGGCAGCAGGAGGTAACAGGAGCAGAGCTGGCTCAGGGACTCGATGACGGGCAAGCTGGCACAGGTGACCACCCGAGGAGCCACTTGGTGATCCAGCCAACAGGACACTGCAGCACTGTAGCCAGAGGCCAAACCGGGCAGCACCCAGGGGACACTTTACTGCCGGGTGACAGGTTTCGCTGTCAGGCCAAGACTCTCTGCGGCTTTGAAATAACACTACTCTGTAATGAGCATCCAACCAACAGCAATTGGTCTGCACACCATGTCACACAAGAGTAAACCGAATCGAGACAAGGCAGCTGCGCACCCAGCCAGAACATCTGACCTCAACATGTCACCAGCACAAGGGCCAGTTGATGGCACTTCTCTCAGGCTCTGATATCTCTACAAGTGAGGAGTGACAAATAGTGCATGGATGGTCTGATTCACTTCTGTTTCTCAGTCATCCATGAAAGCTGTGCAAACCTCAGGCTGTACATTTTACTGAATAAAAAGCTATTTATTTGTGTCTTTCTTATTGTATGAGCTGAGAGAATACTCACACAGTTCTGCAGCACAACATTGTAAGTGTTCTGTGGAGCTACAGCTGAGTAATGTAGTCCAGAGTCACTATCACATCGTAGTAAACACAACAAGCCAAGGCCTTAGAGACTCACATGATCTGGCAATTCAACATGTGTTTCTTGTCAGTCACTGCAGCTTAGGAAAACAATAGACAATTGCCAGTTGATCCAACAACATAAAACAAAGCCATGTTTCAGTCGCAATTACAGACATATGCTAATAAAAAGTCCACTGCGGCCCATAAACACCTTCCTCCTCCCTGTGTGTGTGTGTGTGGCTCACTCACGTCAGAGGTCTGCCTCATATGTGTCGCTCCTGGATGTGCTCTCTTTGCCCTGCGCTCCATGAAACCCTGTCAGCCTGTCGGACTGAACCAAACCCACTGCAGGGGGTGACTGCTAACAGTACAGCTGGCTCCTCAGAGGTTATAGATGGCCTCAGCTCTCGGGGGCTCCTTGGAGAATTGCAGTTGCACTTAAAGGGGCTGGAAGCGCTGCTCATCTGTTGTGTCAAGAGTAGAAAAGGCCCCACTTCTTGCCAGTGTGTTCTTCTCCCCTCCCTCCTGTGATTTCTATAGCCAGGGGCAGAGTGTGAGAGTAAGTGGCTTGGAGCAATAAGGAGACTGACAGCTCAAGCTGACACACTGACACCAGCATGATTTCAGCAGGGACCAGGCACAGAGGCCTGCAAAGAGAAATCTCTCCCCAGAGGGCCATCAGTCTGGGCCTCTTTCACTTCCCTTCAGCAGGGGCCAACTGCTAACACCCATCAGTGCTACACGGTCAGGCTGCTGGTGATAAAACCAGACAAGAATAATCCATTCCACAGGGTAATAACTCTGAATGCACAGATCAAATGTCTGAAAATCTGATGAAGTATCAATTTGCATGAAGCTTCTGAGCAGCATTACCACAGCAGTGGATGGATCTATGTATGTTAGAGTGTCAAGTGCTGTCTCATTACCCCCTGCTCAGGTTTCACTGCAGTTGGATTAGTGGCACACCCAGGGTACGACCTGCACTCCTAATAGTATTCTCTTGTCTCTGCCTCAACATTATCAATGCTTCCCTGGAGTCTCCAGTGCTGTGTGGTCTGTTTGTGTGGTAGTGGACAAACCCACACTCAAAGGAAGTGGAACGTGTTATTGGGCCTAAATTCTCACCACCGTCTCTCTACACACCAGGCGTTTTCTCAGAAAACCTCTGGTGAGCCACATCAACACGCTTTTCAAAATAAGACCACAAATTAGCTAAGGGCTATTGGCCGGCTTCATGGTGATGAGCTATGGCTATGGATGGTGATACTTGCACAGGGCGGTTTAGTGAAAGAGGCTGGTGGGGATTTGAGCAGTTTATTTGAACTGTGCTGAAGTCCAAACAGTCAGCTGGCTCTCTGCACCCTCGTCAAGCCCACAGCTTAAGCCAGGATTGTGGTGTTGGTGGGGAGTGAACAACTTGATATCCCCCTTTGGGCTGCGGTTGCCTTGAGCTTGGGTTACTTAGGGGAACAATGCAGCCTCTGTCCAGGGCCTCCTACTTGGTGACGGCTCAGACAGGCTTGCTAGTGTCAGCCGTGGCCAAAGGATTCATACATCACAACCCTGCGCTGCACACTGACTAAACAGGGTTTAGGAACAGCTTCCAAACAGCTTTTGCTGTAAATGGTCCAACAGAGACCGTCCTTCAGCATGTTATGAGGAAAGCAGAGGGTAATGGTGCTACGGCCAGTTTGCTCTTGGCTTGAAAGACTTGAAAAAGAGATCCCTATTGGGATTTAGTTTTTTGCATGACAGTGTTTACAGTAAAACTTAACACGTGGAATAAGGAGGGGAAGTGGAACCCCTGAAATCAAATAGGCCCCTCCAGGAGCTGAGTAATATGTACCAGATGGCAACAGTCTGACAGAAATTGATGGGTTAAGGCAGGCCTCAAACAACAATGGAAATAACCCAGAGATGATGGGCCTGGTTGTTTAAAAAGCAAATGCATTTAAGACAGCTTTTTCCTGCACGGGTTCTGCTTTAATCTGGGAATCCTTAAGAGCACAGTCACCAGCAGGGGGCAGTGTTGTATTAGTTAACAACTAGTCTGTCTCCTCAACAGCATGTGGAAAAAGAATAAAATGGGGGCTGAGACAAATGAAAGCCAGGCTGTCTGTGCACAGTGGAAACACATGAAGAGGATCTATGCAGTGCGGCTAACAAACCCACACCGTGCTCTGTAGTCCTCTCTAATCTGCCCCGCGGCTCATCAGCCCTCTGTGCCCTGCATATGTAAGAGGAGAGAGAGAGGGGCGAGAGGGAGATAACCTCTGTTCTAGTGGGTGCAATTAAAGCCCTGCTTTCATGTGTCCTCATCAGTGCTCCAACACACTCGCCTTTTCATTCAGACCTGTTTACCCTCACAACATCAATGAGCGGAAAGGGAACAACAACCAGCTTCATGTCAGCTGCCACGGCCCATGTTCACCACACACTCTGAAAGACTTTACTAAAAGAGGACATGGATGCTTTTATAGTCACAACTTTTAGAAAATGTCTAATATGTTGTTGAACAAAATGTGAGAATGCAAATAGATTTTAGGACACGAAATTAGTTTATGTTTACCTACACTATGTTCAAAATTGGCATTAAAAAGTTAATATGAATAGGTGAATAGATAATATGTGCTTTAACACATTATCGCTCTATGCAAAGGCCTCATTATAGAAGTCTGCTCGCTCGTCCTCTTTGCCAATGTCACCTGAGCAGGGCCCACTGGCTGACGCGGGCGTAATTGGCCTGAGCACAGCAGCGGTGCAGTGGGGATGCCAGCCTCCTGATAAGTAGGGTGTGTGTGTGTGTGTGTGTGTGGTGCCTTGACCCTGTTAATGCTTCGCAGTTGGCAAGAAAGTGGCCCATGTCACATTGGATCAGTGCAGGCTGGTGACACTGATGGGGGAGGGAGTCTCCCGGGACCTGAGACTGGGGCTTTCAACACCTCCATTCAGCCGGACACATCCATCAGCTGGTGACATCTTTACCATCACCGAGCACTAATAAAAGTCAAACACTAAAACTGGGCCACGACTGAATGTTTGAGTTTAATGCCTGTAATGTTAGAGTCAATATCTCCAAATATTGTTTTTGTTATGGAGTACAGATTTGTGAATAAACTGAGAATGTTTTCATGACGTTTCCTCCAACTGCACAGAGCATCTCTTCACAAGGCTCACAGAAGCAGCACAGTGCAGTCGCTCACATTCAAGCCTCACTGGCCGCTAAACTGCCACATATCTCAGTGTGGCAGACATGGAGAGGCCGGCAGGAAAACTGGGGCCTTTGACTTTGATCTCTGGAGTGCAGCCCATTTAAATGTTTGTGTTTCAGATGTAGACCTTGAATTTCGCCCTGATGGGTTCCAGGCTCTTTGGGTTTAGCATGGCATGTCGGATATTGGAGTGTTTACACAGTCTCCCTGCAGCTCTCCTGGTGCTGAAATAAGTGCATTAAGATGGATGGATTTACTTAGTCTCTAACCTCAGGACCTGGGGAACAAACTCTGACTGACCTCTTTGTGCTGTCGGAGGGAGAGAAAAGACACAGGTTTGCACAACTCTGCTCCATCACATCCACTCACAGATTTACTTTAGTTTAGTACAGACCAAGGAAACTTCATACTAATACATTTGTTTTGTATTGTCCAAATTTCCCACCCTATCTAAATGATATGTGTTTGCTTACAGAAGGCTAACTGTACACATAGTGAAGGCCATGTCCATCAGTTTTGTGGCTCAGACACAAATGGTCAGTGCACTTACTGCTGGGGGCGGGGTCATTGTTTGCAGCAGCAGGGCAGTATATCAAGCTGTGCTCCCCTTGATTTGTTAACCTTTGTTTGCCTATGTCAGCAGATGAAGCATAGCCTGAGCGGCTCTTTCATGCTTGTGAAATAGAGCCTCTCTGTGGTTGTACCATTGTAGTGAGGTGGAAGGGGGGGGGACTCTTCTGTGTTGCACAGGATATTGAGCTTCCTTTACCCCGAGAGATGTATTAAATGCTCCTAGCAGGAGACAGCCAAACAACAGAAGCTGAAAAACCACTGGGGATCTGCCCGGAATCTGCCTCACTGATGTCTCGCACAGACCACTATCCTTCAGATCAACCACTTATTTGTCCAAACAGGCCTCTTATTAAACACAAAGCCACACTGGATTTGGATAAGATCATGATGGGTCGTTGTGCTGCAAGGCTTTATCCAGCCCTTTATGTCTGGGTTATGTCTGTGAGGACTGTCGACCTGCGTGTGACCTCTACACTGCCCAGAAGGCACACAGACCGTCCTTGACGGTGCTGCACAAGAGGTCAATCTGCTCAGGTCATGTATCCGCGGTGCATCAGGTCAAGTTCCAGCGGTGGTTCTGATTCTGACACTAAACCCACAGAGACACAGAGGTGTGCGCTAGGGCAGTGCAGGAGCCCCAGGCAGTAAACCAACACAGGCGCAGTGAAAGGCCAAGCTCCGCTTTCCACCACCTCAGTGAGTGTGGGAGCTGCCGCTGTGATTTGTGGCATGATTGTTGCTCTCTATATCACTTGAGCTTACAGCAGGTGGCGGCCCGCAGCCTGGAAATACGCACAGCTCTATCAGCAGTCCTCCGCTCAGGAAACAGCCAGAGAAAAAACAAGCCCGCCGCTCACTCCTACACAGCAGTAATACGCTCACAGGCAATTTCACTGGCAGCACAGCTCTCTATGACAATCCAGGGAACTCTTCAGCTTTGATATGTGCCACAAAAGTTCACCTCCGCTTTTCTCTTTCCACCCTTTTTTTAAACAATGCCATCAGCGCTGCAAATAACACCTTCCACAGCGGCACATTATTGTCTCCCCTGGCGACAGACGCACTCCAGCCGACACACTTCAGCTCAGCGCTCTTCACGCTGCCGTCAGCCCCGGGTCTCAATGTAGCACCGCTTCATTTTCACATTAACTCCGGCAAAGCATGGTGCAATCAGCGTGATGCTGAGGGGAAAGTGAGAATCACTACAGCGTACACTTCAGATCACCCCCGCACCCCGCACTCTCACAGGCAGACACAAATGTAGCGCCTCTCTCTCCGGAGAAACCTCCTTTAATGCACTACACTAGTTCACAAATGTCTAAATATTACATGAAGTCATTTCCCTCAAATCTGCTCACAGTGCAGAGAACAATATAGATGATCAGATTTTTCACTGGTTTATGTGAGTAATTATATAAATGCCCCTTTACTGTAATTTGCTGCTTTCTATTGAACCTTAGTGTTAAGTAAAATAAAGTTAAGCTCCCACCTCCTCATATAGCACATATTTTGACTCGGTGAAAGTTGTTTATTTTCGCTGTGGCCAACAGAGTGCAGCGGTGCTTTCTCTCCTGCTGAGCAAATGAATCAGGTACGCGAGCTGACACCTGCAGGTGCATTGACAGGCGCGGTAATTAGAGCTAACATCTAATGACTCTTACTTAATGAAATCCATTCCTGGGCGAAGTGAACCCAGAGTGTGAGCAGAAAAACAAAGGCTTACAGAGCGCACAGAGGACTGTAAGCGCCGCATTAGACGGCTGTGCACAGTTGACACCAGTGGCCCCGAGGTGACGCCAACACGACAGCGAGAAAACAAATAGATGCCTGGAAACACAAAAGATGCATTCTCATCAATGGGATTTTCTGTTTAAAATGCAGTGTAGGCCCGGGGCGAGAGGAGCGAGGAGACACAATGGCTTTTGAGTGAGCATGAAAAATAGAGTGTAATTATTGAGTAGGTGAGGAGGCGAGGAGATTAAAAGATGAGGGGCCAGCAGCGGTAAGTCTTCAAAGAGACCTGAGCTTGCCCACGGCTCATTTCAGGTCTTTCAGCAGAAACCAAACAGCCAATCATTACCAGGCTGTGCAGAATTATAATTTCTTCTTTGCACAGAGTTGTTATAAATGCGTGTTAAGTGCACTTAAACAGGTACAGGAATAAAATGATGTTTAAAGGTTATTTTTTTATGTGTTTATCTCTTTTGTGTGTTAGGCTCATGTTTAATGGGGTGTGTTTTATTATTAGCATAACCACACAGTGTCAACAATTCAAGGCTTTTTTGCACCTGCTGCTGGGCAAATATTGACACGGCACATCCCTCAAACCAGCCTCATTTGCTATTTCTGTGGGAGCAGTTGCTTGTCTTGTGGTTGGCTTGTATCCGTCTCCTCGTAATCCCCTCTAACAAAAGCCCAACCTTTAATCTCAACACTAGCCGCTATAAAAATACCAGCGCTGCTCGAGCTCTCCATGCACCTGGATTCTTTTACTCGCCTCTTTGCACTAACGGCAGCCATTAGCATATGGCAGTGGAGGAGGCGGCGGCACAGTCAAAGGGAAAAGAGTCGATATTTAAATGGAAATAGGGGCCAGGAGAGTGGAGTATCATGCAGCAGAGAGAGCGTATTTTGTGTACTGTTTCCCCAGTCAGCTCCTTTCATACAGAGGAAAGAGGGCGGCCCTCTGTTGATTTAGTCCACACAATGGGGGCCTTAATCCTTTCAAGGGACCCAAATCAGTCCACAGAGAAGTGCGTTCAAAAGGAAACCTCCCTATCGAGCAAGGCCATTGAGCCCCCAATACACGCCACAAATCAAGCCCGGGGGAATCAAAGGGCACAATGTGGGAAGTGTCTGCGCACAGTGCAAAGTGCAGGAGGAGCACGGAGAAAGGCTGAGCCATAGGTGTACACAATGACCCATTCGGCCCATTTGTGTCGCTGCCCCGAAGGGTCGTAACCCTGATCTAGAGCCTGCCAGCCGGGTAACTCCCCCATTACACAGGAATGTCCATTCACGCAGCACCTCCATTATCCCCCGCACACTAAACTACACTGCTTTTAACAGCAAATTAGTGACTTGATAATGAGGTCACATGTGGTGCTGGCACACTGAGCACATAAACAGATGCTTTTCCTGCCTCTGCCTCATCCCCTGCAGCACTGCTGTTTCGGTTTCTCTCACAGCTGTAGTGTGTTCAGCAACAAGCTCCCACTCTGCTCTATCACAAAATCAAAGGTGAAACTAAACACAAAATTGTTATGAAGCTCCAACTTCAAACTGCTAATTAGTGAAAAATTAAAAATAATAATCGAAACAACAAAAACAAATATGCCTCCCCATTATAAACACACAGACTTAAGATTATGCTGCAATCGAAATCCTTTAATACGTACCTTTAGCTGCTGCTGTGCTGAAAAACCTCTCTGAGCCTGCATCGGAACCCTGGAAAAGAGCAGAACAACATTTAAAAGCTTGCCCACAAAAAATTAATACACAAATAAAATAGCATTTGACAGTAACACTATGGTATGATATAGGCCAGTTATTCACTGTGGACAAAACTCCAATTTATTATTTTCATTCTTTTCAACAGACACTAATGCTCTCAGTGCAAGTAAAACTTAGTATCACACTCCTTATTGTTTTATGATCATGGTTAGAATGACTGGGGTGACCTGGGCCTCACGTCCTCTGAACTGACGTTGGTCCAGACAAATAAGCGGCTGTTCCTTTTTTCACCACTTGATGGCACTGTGGCTCCACAACAGGCGCTCTTCTGCGCCTCGAGCCTCTGTGCACACTTACCTCATGAAAGAAAGGAAATGTGCTTTATCTACGCGCACTAAAGCGTTCATGGAAGAAACTACACGTAGGTCTAATCTAATAGAAGCATTGCAAACCGTGGAATATAAGTAATTATCGAGATCTAGGTGAGTGTAACCCCTACGAATATGAAGTCAATGAGAGAGAGACAGAGACAACAGATGCCAACGCGATCAGGGACAACGCCACATTCTCCACCAAAACACAATGGTTGGAGGATTTAGGGTTCAGGATAAGGAGACTTGAGTCAAAAACAGGCTGGGCAACGGGCATTAATGTAAAAAAAAAAAAAACTAAATAAAGTAACATTCCTCTGACAGCTGATGAGAACACGTTCTGTTTGATGCTTCTGTCAGTTTGCAAATATAAAGGGGATAAATTAAATTAAATGGAGAATATGATGCAGACGATTCATAAAAGCCCTATGGGCTCTTAAATAGCCAACAAAAGCACACAACCCGTCGTCAAAACTGCTCGATTAGAATAGTTCAGTGCATACCTCTGATGTGGAGAGGCTTCAAGGTAAGTCCGGGATATTATTTCGTAGGTCTGCAAAATGTGGCCTTCACATTCTGCGGTTCAAAAAATATAATCCACACAAAAAGCGAAGAGATCAACTCCGTTTATAGTATTAAGGACAGCCATCCGAAGTACAAGCCTTTCCAAGAAATCCAGCGCGGCACGCAAAGCTAATGCGCTTTTTGGACAAAGAGCACAGTGCGCTTTTGCACAAACCCTTGATACCTTTCTCCTTTCTTTAACAAAACGGATCCGCTCAGGTGGCTATATGCCCACAAAGATCCTTATAGAGGCAACAAACAATCCTGGAGAGCGTTTGCGCGCTCGCTATGAAACCAACTCAACAAAACAATCCAATCCAAAAAGAGGGAGCTCTTCGTTGCGCTGAGGCTGTGCGCTCAGGACGCTTCCTCTGAACGGTGCAAGTCGCGATAGACCCTGGTGTCGCTCGTCTCTCCGCTGTTGGTCTCCGCACAAACTCCCATTCATCCCGCGATCCTCCGTGCCGCTGCGCACCGGGTCCGCCCACTTCCTGACAACTAGCGGGATCAATCCTGTTCTCCCTGCGCTCCGTAACAAAACACGAGATAGAAGCAAGCGTCCAAAAACCAACTGCGCCCTATTCCTCTAGCGCACCTCGGCGTATCTCTGTCTGGCGTAAAAAGCGCGCAGAGGAACAGTGGAGACATGCAGTGAGAGAGAGGGAGTGAGAGAGAGAGAGAGACAGAGAGAGAGAGAGAGAGAGAGAGAGAGAGAGAGAGAGAGAGGGAGAGAAAGAGAGGGAGAGAGAGAGAAGGAGAGGGAGGGGAGCAGCAGAAAGATTCTTTCTGTTGTGAGTGAGTGAGATGATGTCAGCTGCTAATGAATTTCCCAGCAGGCTGCTGCTACTGGGAGAGAGCAAAAACAAAACGCTCCTTCATGAGTAGCATGCAGCTCTCCACCAGTAGCCCTCAGCAGGTCAACCTCTGCTCAGCTCTTTCTGACATGAGCAGCATCAGTGAGAATGTCAGTGATTCTCCAGCCCACCCAGGCCGGGCGCCCACCGCCTCAGTCTGAGGCTCAAATCTCAGCCAAAGTGCACTGCAGCAGGCACCTCTCTGAGCGCACCTCAGTAAAGCATTAGACTCTATATCCACCACTGTGAACTATCTACTACCTTTATCAGCACTGTGCACTACTGTGTGAGACATGTGGGGCACAAGGGCTTGGACGTGATTTGCATCTGAACACCTTTCATTATTCCACATAGGGCTTATACAGCATCTTGTGAAATTTGAACAAAGTGTGGTCCATATGTGCTAATGAGAAGAACAGTATTCAGAGGCACATCTGTCACACCGCATCTGTCTAAACCAGCTCTGTCCAAGCAGCCACAAAACAAATGGTCCATAGACTGAACATCCCAAGCAAAATAACAACAAAAAGTCCTTCAAACTGTGTAGTAACACTGATGAGATCAAACATCAAATAGCATGTAGTTTAGTTGTTGTTTTTTGCCGCAGTGCAAAACTTGACAAAAGAAATGGTGTGTGAGACCGTCAGCTTCAAAACATATAGTCATTGTTAATCATCCATTCATCCCAAAGACATGTTTTATTATGGGAGCCCCTTAAATACATACAATACGCAACGAATCCAAGACCTGGATATAATGACAGGAGCGCTATAGTGTCAATCAGACCCTTTGTGTTCTCCTGTAATATGCGTCACCATCATGCCAGAGAAGAAAGCAGCAGAGAAGCATAAGCGGCGGATGTTAAAAGCCTGTAGAGACCATGTTATCTACTTATCTCCTTATCACTGGTCTCTGAAAGCAGACTGGACCGGAGCAGTTTGAGATAAATGGCCTGATCAATGGGAGACGTTATCTAGATCTGGGCACGTAAGAAACCGGGCTGTCAGCGCAGTTTCTCCTCCAGCCATCAGTCGGATGTCGCTGCCCTGGGACCTCCCTTTGAAAACAATGCCGACAAGAAAATTGGTTTAACCTATTCTGCCTCAAACGCTTTAGCTACATCCCTTAATGCGTCACACCCCTCCTATCACAAGTCAAAAGAGAAATGGGAATCCTGTTTTGGCTAAATTATAGACATGGCCATGGAATGTGGGCTGCGGGTTTGTGATGCCGAGTATAATTTCAGGCCAGTCAATCACACGAGCTCCCCTTTCACATAACAACATATGGGCGTCCTCCTCAAAGCGCTCAGATGCATCCCAGCAATCATCGGATATGTCTGGTTTCGTAACTGTGCTCAAATCAGCGCTTCACTGCCAACACGGCCCAACATCTTTTCACAGGAGCGATGAGGAATTCTCAAATGGGTAAAACACAACCCTCTCTCGAAAGATCCAGATAAATAAAACGAAGCAATAACATTTAGTCCAGTCGTAAAGACATGATTCCAGGGTAATCGAACCAGATCTACAGCTTTGACACTCATCTGAAATACATGATTCACCAAACCTGAAGGGAATGTAGTACGTTGTAAGGGAAATATTAGCAAGCCCTGTTTATTCTCTGTTTTCATTACTGCCCGGGCTGAGATAAAAGGCATTACTTAAGGTCATTGATTGGCGTCATTGTTTCCATGTGACAAAATACGAATGCGAATTTCAGATCAAGTGGACAAACAAAATCCACACTTGGGATCACGAGCTGCACTATCCAATGTTGTGCCAGTCTCTTCCAGGGTAGTTTCATTTGCAAGGTAATTCATGAATGGGGGTGATCCCAGCTTGAATGAAAGACGTTCTGTTGGTGTTTATAATTAGAACGTATTTAGTTTTTCAATGAAGCAGTGTTGATGAGAGCTGTGATACCCACCTCTCTTTGTGGTCTGTTAATGTTCTTCCATGAAATTGTGTGCCAGAATATTTCAATCTGTAAACATCCGTTCATAAAGCACTCATTTATAGTTGCATCTTTAGAATGCTTGGTCTGTAAAATCCCGTGTGTAAGTCAGCCTCCACGCAATCCCCCCCCCCCCCTTCACATGCTTTGCTCAAACAGGCCTCTCCAGAGCTCTCCGTGTGCCCCGGAGCTCATGAGTGGGAGTGTGATGATAGACTCTCGAGGGGGCCAAGGGATGACCCGCAGACATCAAACACCAGCGGGACACCTCCCTCCTACTTGTTCTGTCACTCATCAAAGTTCATACAAAAGATTAAGAAAATAACAAAAAAAACGATCATATTGGATAATGTGTTGGATATACTGTCATTTTCCTTCAACATCCTGCTTCTGTGTGGCCGGTCAGCATCAGGTGGAGGGCCCACGTCATGAATCATTTGTAACGTTTTCCCGTGGAGCCATTTTGTGTCTGCCGGTTGGTGACCTACATGTGGAGCAGAGACCAGGCTGTGGCCGGGCTGCAGGGGGTCTGTGTGTTGACACGAGCGCGAGGCTGCTTCCTCTTTGAAGCCCCGTACATTTAAATATTTCATGACCCCTCATCTCTAACCCCTTTATCAGATTTGTGCCGCGGCTCGTGGGTGCCTTTCATTATTAGCGCTGGGAGAGAACTTTGTGCTGCTCTAATGCCCTGGCACGAGACAGATCTGAAGGAGACGCTCTCTCACCCAGGCTTTTTGGCACTCGGCTTATCGGCAAGAGGATCTCGTTAAACGCTGGTAACAATTACACCAATTACAGATAAGCCTAAGTGTGTCAAAGCCACAACATGATGTTTACAATGATTAGCATGCAGCGCTATCAGCAGGGATGATAATCAGCCCTGGTGCTGGGTGCTTTGTGAGATCACAGGCCTCTTTATCTGTCAGTATCGATAAAAGGCCACCGGCTGCACAGACCTGAGCGGAGCTGTCATGTTTGGCACCAGCTTATTTAGCTGGCACCTTGTTCCGCTGAGAATAAACCAGGATGACAGCCGGCTTAACACAGCATCAGAAAATCAGGAGCATGATATCAGATAAAGGAACATCAGGACAGCGGAGAGCCTTATTCCCGTTCATTATCGTCAAACAAGGATCAAAAGGAGCACATTTAGGCTCGTCTGCAGCACATGATCAGACCCCACAGTAAACAGCTATCAGATGAGCGCTTGTGCGTGTTGGTGAAGACGTGGGCCAGTACATTTCCAGAAGGGCGCGTGCGGGCCTGGCGTGGGGCATCCGTCCTGAGACATATGCGCCGCACTGCTGAGCGTGGCATAAGGCTCTGTTTGTCTGCTGTAATAGAGATGCCTTTGAGAGCGGCCAGTATCGGCCCGCGGGACACATTCCACGCTTTCCTCCACAAACTGTGCACTGCCGTCGAGCCGGGGGTCCTAAATGTGCACATTGTGAGCTGCCCCGCTGCCGCCTGACACTGGCACATTCAGAGGAAGGTTATGTGAGTGGAGCTCCTGGGGCACAGAGGCTGTTTTCTCTCACTGAGTGTTGGCCTCTCTGTAAACATGAGTGTTGTTTGTATTTGTTTATGTAATTAGATTCTGTTTTCCTGTTAAAGAGCTACCAGGAGTGCAGGCATGAGTGCCAGTATGTGCGACAGAAGAATGGACCAGTCAGATATCGTTCAGTTTTTCTCCATGTTTGTTGTTGTGAGGAGGCCCGCTGGGACTGAGAGCGTTAAAGGGCCACCCAGGACAGGCGCGCTCTAAGCCTGATCATCAGTGGCTGTCTCAGCGCGGCTTACATGTAGTGTGTTTACCAACAGCAGGCTTCAGCGGGATGATCTGGGCCTGGCTCCGTGTCTGCCACACTCTCACTATGACACAAACTGTAAGAGGATTTGCACCACCACAAGGGACTGGACATTTAACTGATCCGCCCACTCGCACCCACAGCCGGACCGCATGTGCCACAGCGGACAGGCAAACCTTAGCTTCACCTTAATACGGCTCTACAGTAATAGCTTCATGTCTCGAGTTGGACAAGTGGCTGATGCTAGACACAGCAAAACTGTACTTTTTCATAAATGTGAAAGTCAGTCTGTGCATGTTTCTGTCATGCCGTGTAGGGCTGACTGGTCATTGTTCAGTCTGCACCTGCAGCATGGAAAAAGAAGATGGAAAAAAAAGAATCTGTAAAAGTGCAGTAGTGGCCATGCTGCTGGTACAGTTCTCGTTCTGTATGGGGAAATTTGCAAGTGGTGCACAAAAAACAAACTAATGATTAGGGCTCGAACGATATGGCAAAAAATTAATCATGTTTTTTTTCTGTTAAATGATCGATCTCCTTTTTTGATTCAATTACATTATTTCATACCACAATGAATACATGTAGCTGATTCAAAAACACATCGGTTATAAAGTTGTATGACCACGATTGAGATTGACCAAAGTATAGATTGCGATTTTGATTAAATTACGATAAACTGCCAAGCCCTACTATGTAATAATAATTAAAAACAACCCAGTACTCGCTTGTCAAGCCCATAACACCAGCTTCTTTCCATTGCTCTACATTGGTAAAAAATACCTAAAACTACACTTGAAAGGTCAATCAAATCTATGACACATAAATAACCATAAAAACAAAAGAGTGCAAATAAAAAGTCTCAGCGTTCATGTGGACAGCTGACGTCACTATAAGGCAACATGCACATCTCTCCGACGCACAGTGGGTTTTTGTCACACCTTTGCTTCTGTGTTGAATGATCAAACACTCTGAGGAAGCCAATTGTCCTCAGCGTCTCTGACCAGGAGCATTGCGGAAGCGTGCTTTGGTTGCGCTCAATGGAGTTCAGGAGGCGACTGCACCACTACAAAGGAGCGTAACAGGACTGGGCAGCCTCGTGAACACCTGTCATCCACGGGGCTCTGGGCACAGCAACACCTGACACCACTAATGAATTCACACCAGCACTGGCAGCACAAAGGCTCACGCTGCTACGGAGCCAACCCTAACAATATGGATGTAGTACATGAGATAATACACTGTGCAGCAAAGGACCTCAGCTTTATTCATTCAACTGCTTTGGTTTAGGCCTTAGTTTTGGTATTTCCTGAACTCAGAGTAAAGTCAACAACAAAAACCCTCCAAGACAAAGATATGATGAATTTTATGCTATATTTCATATAAAAGAAACTTGCAGGGTGAGTTCAGTTGACAATGAAACTGATGAAAAACAAGATAAAAACACTGGTAGCTACTTTAAAGGGGCTAGATGCAAGTTGGCCATTTTATACTCACTACTGCCACCTCAGGTCATACATGCAACTGCACCTTCTATATTAAGCTCATGCATGACGGCAATTCAGACCTGAAGTAACAACTTTTTTAGTGACCGTGCAGGATTTTAGAGGCAGTTGTGGAGAATAGGTCTGGGCTCATTCAACTCATTAGGACATTGCTGGAGCGTGTAAGGGAGGAAAATACATAATTTTATCATCTTTAAACTCCGTATGGTCCCTTTAAGAAATGCTGTAAATTGCAGGGAAGCCAATGTGACCATGGACATGATGATAAGAACCAGTCTGGTCAAGGTTCATGGATTACATTATGGATAACATCACTGTGACACTCATCAAAGTCTGGGTAAGTGATTCAAGAGCGGAAAAAGTCGGACGAACAAAACACATGAAATCTAAAACATGTGCGAATGAAACAAAACAACTCCAGGGTAGTATTTGATGTGGATATAAATTCATGACATGGTCAAGAGCTCAATATAATGCCGGCGCTTCATCTGTATGTGTGAACAGATAGGCCGTTATCACACCCTCGCAGTCCCGCACACTCAGACAGAGCTGCTGGTGCTGGGTGTGTCCTCCTGAGACCCCTGCAGGGGGCACATGTCAAAACAACATATTGGCTTAGCAACACTCGAGTTGCTTTGTCCTTTTCCCTCAAACAGGAGATCCGCTTCACTCTGCATGCCCCTGATGCATTTTTCACACAAAAAACACCCCGTTCCTCAACATTAAAAAGCAATTTTAGCACTCCCAGGATTAAAAAGGCATGTGCAATTGAAGGCTACACTTGGCGTGGGCATGAAAAATTGAGTGCCTCCTTATTCTCACTGAGTTGAGCGCAGCACACGGCGTTTAGACAGACGAAATGGAGTCTTTTAGGCATTACTAATTTATCAAGAAGAACGGCGTTTTGGAGACAACTCCGGCAGCACAGACGTTACAGGCTCTTGTGACGCTTTGTTTAGCAAGGTGTTAGGATGCTGGGGAGGGAAAACTGTTAAAATCCCACGTATTTTCTTTTTCTAAAGCCTATGTGTCCCGTGCTGCTTGGACAGAGAATAAACTGCCCTGCACGTTCACACTGAGCTGGCTCCACCTTCAGAAGACAGACACGGACACACATTTATCACAGTATCAAAGTGTGGGGAAAACTAGAACAGGGGGCTTATGCTTAAGAGTCCACTTCCTGACATTTTGACTGGACTTGGACTGAAATTTAAGTAAGTATTTAATTGTGTTTGATAACCTCTTTTTATTTTCGTTTGTTGTGGGGAGAGCGGGTGGAATGTGGGTGTGTTTTCTTCTCATATCATCTATACCAGGGGTAGGCAAGTTTGTGTCGTGGAGGGACGATTTTCATCATAGCCAAATCACCGAGTGCCGAACCATTAAAGCCCAAAGTAAAGAACCATTTTCTGCAAATGCCAATGTTTTACATTATATATGATGTAATGATCTGCCAGGATTTCTTTTTAAAAACCTCTTACCCCCCAGAATGCATTTTCCAGTTCGGCTTTAGCCAAATCTAAAAACTCCTCGACTGCAGAGCGACAGTGTAAGGCCTCATTTGAAAGACCTACAAAACCTTTTTTTACATTTTAAAATTTTTTTGGTAGTTTTTTTTTGTCCTGTTTTCTCATCACTTTATTCCCGCACTTTAGTCCTTTTTTTGTTGTATTATTGTTGCTTTTCTTCCATGTTTTTGTCGCTCTTTTGTTAAGTTTTTGTCGCTTTTTCGTCACAGTGTTGTTGTGTTTTCATTCACATTTTTTACACCATTCTGATGCTTTTTTTCAAGAAGCTTTTAGATTAGGGTAAAGCCAAATTGGAGAAAATGTGCTCGGTTCAGGTAGGGGTTAAGAGGTTAAAAAACATACTCAAGGCGATTTTTGAGTCAAAAATGTATATGAATAGTAACATTGTGTATTTATATTCTACTGTTTTTACACACAAACCTCCAAAGCAAAAACTGGTTCATCTTCCCCCACTCCCCCCGACTTTAACAGGTATTTGATCTCTTATTTGCTTAATAATATTTATCAAATTCTATTGGGGCCAAAGGTTCAATGCTGGAGGGCCGGATTTGGCACCCAGGCCTGACGTTGCCTACCCCTGATATATACCTTTCATGAAACTAACACATGGCCTTTTATATTGTGCACTGCTTATACAGCATCAACCGATCCTCAAAAAATCTCTCTCTGTTCAACAATAGCGTGCACACACAGCACCACGGCCCGCTCTCATTTAGTGGACCATGGCCCCACTTAAACTTAATGATGGACGCTAATGATGCCCAAAATGGCCCTTTCTAAAATGGAGAAAATTACAAATCTTCAACAGCTCTTTATCCACGGCCAATCTTCACGAGGACAGCGATAAACAGTTATTGCCTGTGTTTGACCTCAGCAAACATGGGGAAATTAGGCAAATGTTCTACTTTACGTGATCATTTGAAAGTATTATCGCAAAGTATTTCGTATGCTAAAGTGGGGGAATGGTATTTTTTAATGTGCTGCGGGGATGAAGTGGGAGGAGTGGCCACAATATTTACTCAAGAATAAACAATAGAGTAATTTTAGAAAGCTTTGTCTAAAAAGAGGTCACCTGACTTAGGTAAGAGTACAGTACTGAGCAACTACAACAAGAAAAAAACATAAAACTATGAAAATTCTGTGTCAACTTTACAGATCTATAATAGATAAATATAAGATAACATACACAAACTATCTTAATGTCTTTTTGCCAAACTTTTTCCAGATGTACTCACAGTGGGAAAAGTACCCACATTTTGTAGTTCACAATAACAATGCTCAATTAAAAGTGTGGAAAAACTCGTTCGAGGCTAAGAATATTATGTTTTCTTTTTCGAGGTTAAAGGTGCATTATGAAACTTTTTATGCGGAGAAAAAGTTAATATTATTGCGTAGTTGACCTTTCAGAGACCCAGCGGCTGCATGGGTGGTTTGTGTAGCGCCTTTATTTTCCATCATTTCTAGAGTCTCTGGTACGTGTCTGTCTCCATGGTTGCGTATACCTTCCATCCAGAAAACCTTAAAAAACTTAAACTTTTTCTTATCCAAAAGCGTCCAAGAGGGGATGGAAAGCAAAGGCGCCAAACTAACCACCCATACAGCCATTCACTGAAAAGTCAAATATGCATTCATATAAACCTTTTTTTTTCCACATAAAAAGTTACATAATGCACCTTTAATCTCTTGACCCCTGCCTTAACCAAGCACAGTTTCTCTAGTTTGGCTCTACCCAAAAGAAAAAGCTTCTTGACTGGAGAGAGACTGGAAAGCTAAGGCCTACAAAACTGACTTTTTTTCCCCATTGTCCCGCATTTTTGTCTCATTTTTTTGTTGTGACTTTGTTGCTTTTTCATAGTTTTTTCCATTGTATTTTTGTCGTGGTTTCGCCACATTTTTGTCACTTTTTTGTTGTGTTGTTGTTGCTTTTTGGTTATGTTTTTGTTGGTTCTTTGATGCTTTTTCTTGTCACTTATTTGTTGTGTTTTTGTAACTTTTTGTTGCTCTCTTGTGGCTTCTGTTGCTTTTTCATCGCTCTTTTGTCACATTTTTGTTGTGTTTCCATCCTCATTTTCGTCACTGTTTTGGCGCTTTTTGACAAAGTTTTTGATTTTGGGTAAAGCCAAACTGGAGGGGGTATAAGGTAAAGAAATGTTAAAGACAATGCACAAAGTAAACTCGACAAGAAACCTCTGAGCTTATATAAACAACTGCAGGTGACCCCCCCCCCATTTCGGATTTTCAATGAAACATAAAAATTTGTCCACTACTCGTTCAAGTACAAAGTATCTAAAGTAATTGTACTGCACTTGTGTAACTGATTACGACCCACCTCTGTCTGTAAGTCCATCCAAGTGCGCCTATACCGGCCTGTCTCCGCGTCACATGGCACAGATTACGCCTGTGTTACACCAAATGCCCCATAATGCAATCAAGCAGCTTTGAAGCTCAGAGCCGCGGCAGAGGCTGTTGTAATGAGGGCGAAATGAAAGCGCTCCCGCCGCCTTCACCACTGCTCTGATGAGACCTTCACCAGCATCAGACAGACAGACAGAATGTGAAATTAACTTATCCATCACAGGCCCAGACACACTTCACCAGTCTAAAACTTGGACCTATGGGAGCACCGGTGACTGCAATGGGCGTTGTTGGGCAAATGTGGATTTTTCAATACGACAAACGCTTTTACTCCAACAAAAACAATAACTTTACTCAGTTTGAAGTCTTTCTGAAGTGAAGTCTTTTTTTTTAAAAGTAAAATTCCATGCAACGTAGCTACACCACTTAATGAGATTTGTAAGGCGTTCAAAATTAAAGATAGAGCTTGTGCGAATTTAAGGTCAAAACCATTTCATAATTGTCTCCAGATATAAAATAAACATGTTGAAATACCAGCGTGCAGTAAAAGGTCTCTGTCTGATCTAAATGCTAGCAAAATCCAAACTCACTTCATTCATTTAGCACATTTAAACAACAAAAACGTTTCTAAAGTGCACATATTTAGTCCTAACTAGTTCCAGTGCAACCCTCCATTAACGCTCAGAACTTTAATGGAGATTCTGAGCTTTTAAATGAGGCATGTCCAAATATGAGCTTAGGGTTAGGGTGAACAAAACATCCTTCCTTTGAAACCTACGTACTTTTGCTTTGCCTTTTTTTCAAAGAGCAAAGCCCAAACAAGGAGAACCAGAACGGCAAATACATACACAAAGATAATAGCCAGGTCTACTGTCAGACACGGGAACTGCTTAAATTCTATCCTATGCTGAATTAACAGTGAGCCGTTCGTGTAGTAGGAGCACTTTAGGCTACTTCACTCCCATTTTCCCTCTTTTTTATGAAACAAGAAAAAGTACAAAACACATTTCACGAGAAAGAATTCAAGATTTATCACCACTCCTAATGAGAAAACACTGCCGGTAGCTGTTGACTTTATTTGGTAGTTACGCTCACAATAAAGGTGATGCAGTAAAACATGATAATGGGACAACACACTGCAGATAATTGCCAAAGTAAATGAAGCAGTATACAGTGTCTTATGTTTATGTCAAACCGCCAGTAGGAAATTATGGTATTTGGCGGCCATGATGGCTTACTTTCCTGACAACCCTGCCAAGCTCACGCGATGTGCTTTGTAAACTTTAGGAATTGGTTGAGACTAAGACGGGTTTCGTGCAAAGTCATCAGGCATGGGGTTCCTTGATTATGAAATTTACCATTTACAGACTTTAAATGTGTTTACACTGACCAAACAAAACGGTCACCACAAAAAAGGTCACATGCTCTAATATTTCATAGACCTCTAGCTTTGATGTGTTGCATTAATTTTTAAACAAAATGTATTAATGATGGGAGATTGTGAGCACTGCGCAAAGCCTTCCCCAGCACATCCCAATGATCCTCAGTAGAGTTACAATCTGGACTCATGGCGTCTCTACTCCCTGAGGCACTCTTTCACAATGTGAGGCCATTGAATCATGGCTTTGTCATTTTGGAATATGCCCGTGCCATCAGGGAAGAAGGAATCCATTGATGGAATAGCCTAGTAATTCAGGATGTTCAGGTCATCAGCTGATCCCATTCTTTGGGCACATAGTGTTGACCTGACCTGGCCAATGGCAGCAATCCCATATCAGAACAGTTACTTAAAAACAGGTGATCCTTCTTCTGACACTTTGTTGTTGTTGTTGATGTTTCACCTGTATCATAACTTTGAATAAGGGATTTTTTTAAATTATTATTATCAGCCTGGTCGCCTCCCGCGGGAGGTGTTCCAGGCATGTCCTAGTGGGACAAGGCCTCGTGGAAGACCCAGGACACGGTGGTGGGACTATGTCTCCGAGCTGGCCTGGTGTCGCCTCGGGGTCCCCCCAGAACAGCTGGAGGAGGTGTGTGTGGATCGGGAAGTTTGGGCATCTCTGCTGAGACTGCTGCCCCCGGCCCCGGATAAAGCGGAAGAAAATGGATGGATGGATGGATGGATGGATTATTATCAGCACATAGTTAACACTTACTTAGTGTTAGTCTGATTATTAGCCTGTAGCTATTTCTTGTCAGGGTGCAATGTCCATTTCAAGTAAGTAAATCAACTATGTAATTTACACAGCCAGTACTTTATGTCTTTACATGGTTGTCTGCATAGAAAAGACACTGTCATGTTGTCAAGAGATTTAAGCCAGAAATGCTTTGCCATAGCATGTCAAGTTCAAGTTGTAGCATTAATATGAAATAATTTGAATATTTTTTTTATTTATAATCATTCATCGGTTTGATCGGTTTGTATATAATTGTATGGTTTGATCCCTCAGCCCTTACACTTCCTATAGACAGCGATAGCCATCACTCTAGTCAGCAGTACTACCCATGACTACTGCAGTTCTCACACCACTCTCCTGTCCAGATCTCATCTCTGCTTTAATGAAAAGCAGGGAGCGCCTGAGAGGCAGTCCAGTCACGTCAGCTGCGTTTACACTGGGCCAACACGAAGCCACTGTGTCGGGCTCTGGGCTCTCTGCGGCTGATTGATGGCAGCCCCCGTGCCACTTCTAATAACTGTTAACTTGTGCTTATTGTGCTGACACCTGACAGATAAGGCCTTGGGGAGGAGGACCACAGACAGTCCAATAACAAGAGAGTACACTGCAAACCTGGCAGGGCACACATACTAAGACTCGTTCACGGATTGGTTTTAGCTGTAGACTGTTATACCTGTAGATGGCTTTTGATTTTCTTCTGCTTTCTTTATTTCTTGCTTTGCGTTGTATCCTGTGGCGCAAACTTTATAACAACGTTCCAATGATTGAACCTGTGAAACACCATTACGCACAGCACTGAACTGGATTTTCCAAATTGAACAATTGAAATGAATGATGTAAAGAAATAAGAGGCTGTGAACACCAAGGAAAATAATCTTTTAACTCACAGCGCTTTACTGCTTTACTACACAATGACACAAACACATTTATGGTGAGTTTCCACTGGCAGGCCGTACCCAGCCCACTGCCTGGTCTACCCTGTTAGGTGAGTCCCCACTGCCCAGGTCAGGACTAATCCGGGCTGACCAGGTGCAAGTTTTGGGACCGACCTCAGCCTGTGGCCAAAGCGCTGAACTGACGTGAACAGAGTGACGGCCTCTGATTGGCCAGAAGAGAGAGGACAACCCACACTAAAACAGGTAGGTCATACGAGATTATTCATGCCACTGATGAAACAGTTCATTTTGCCTGCTTTGCCTTGCTGCTGTTAGCACAACTTTAGCATGTAGCATACCTTCATAGTTAATCTTTTAGCTGCTTCTTTCTTGTAGTATTTGCCTTGGCACTTCTGAATAATTCCATAAACCCCACCAAAAGGTAAGATTTGTCCACAGTGCGGCTCACAAAACATTCCATCGCCGTTCTGTATTGCCTTCAGTAATGTGTATTCTAGCGTGCGCATCCAGGGAGCGCTGCCCACAACAACTGTGGTCCACTATTAAGTGGAAACCCTTGCATGTACTGGGTAGAGTAGATACGTGAGAAGTACTTCGACCGAGCCGTACTGAATAGAAGGGTGCTATATGGCATTTTGTATCCGTGCTACAGATGCAGATGTCAGGTTGTCTTGCACAGTGACACAAAAGATAGCTTTGGAAACATGTTTGCAAACAATGTATTTAGCTAACTCTAGAGTACTAAGTTCAAGCTACAACTGCCCAGCAACGTAATGTACTTCACACATATGACCTTTGTCTATCGTCCAACTCGTTGAAACCCTGCTCTGAAGCTGAGGTTCAGTAACATGGGTCAATCTCTAGTTAGCGCCCTTTTGTGCTACTTTTGATTCGCTGGCTGCCAAGTCCACATTCACTCAAGTGTTTTCAACAACTTATTTCCATTCATCAGGCCTCCTCTCTGCCAGGCCCGAGCACCACTTCAGCTCATGGCACTTCTGCGCTGAGAGCTCTAGGGGGCCGACCTGGAGTCAGCCACAAAAGACATCGAAATAGATGAACCTGCGTGCAGCTGATTTCTCTGTACAAGGACGGATTTGATGAAACCTCTGCGTAACACTCACACTCACTATTCATTAAATGCATGCAATTAAGTATCCATTAAGAACGTGAAGGACAAATTGATAGTCATAAGAAGCCAATGCGTTCAAACATAAAAGTGACTAATTACTTAAGCACTATTCCAATCCTTATGACAGCCAACTATAGAGGCGGTATATGCTGTTAGTAGATATAGAAATGCCTGCTGGGTTTAATTAAATTCCATGCCTTTAGAAAGACGTTTTGAAGTATTTTTGTGGTTCTGAAAAGTGCGACTGTGAAAGTTGGTAGCGCTGGGGGAGGTGCCGAGTCGTGGAGGGTGCACGTCGTTAAGGCTTGAAATAATGACAGCGAAAAAACTCAAAGCCGGAACGATTTGATTAGTGTTTTCAGGTCTAAATAGGAAACCTGGAAGCACACCAAACGGCGGCGGGAGGGAAGGTGCGACTGAGCTCTTAATTGCTGGAGCTGCACCTAGAGACTTGATGATTTGTGACATCTTATCCGGTGCGCTGCGCTAACACTAATAACTGTTAATTAAGTGTAGCAAGGATGCCGAGAGGAGCGAGAGAGGGAGGGAGGCGGCTGGGGAGGGGGAAAGCACACACGTATATTCGGCATGTGGCCTTGTGTGTTCTCTAGATTAAAGGAAAAAAACATCTCCGGGGATGTGTGCGAGATGGAGATTTCACAGAGGTCAGGGTGCGCGCGGTTCTGTAATGCTAATGGGCACACTGGAGCCACGCTGCTATCAAACGGCAGGAAAAAAACACAGCAGCGTTGTTATTGTTTTCACATTGATCTGGCGGTGTAAATCTGTTAGCGCTAATTGGTCCGTGAAGACAGAAAACAAAGTCAATGTTCCGTTCCAAGGCCGGCTTCAATTTCCAAACAGATGTGCACAGATGTCGTTTCGGTTATCGGCGGCGTCGCCATTTGCGATCAGCTCCTTTTGTGCATCGCCGTGTGTTCAGCGTGATACTACTCATTAGGAGTTAAGTGCACAGTGATGCCTCTCACACAAATACAGCACATACAGAGCCATTGACTAAACGACCGAATGTCATTGAATAATGTGAATAATGGGAAATCATGCAGGGAGCACAAGGTCTGAGTGCCTGATGGATCATTCTTATGAATTCATGCAAAGCCATTAGTGCAAATGTGCAGACATGGAGGATGGTCACTGCTACAGAAGTCAGTTGGAAGAATACTTCCGAATGTCTGTGTAAGCTATCAGTCGTACAGGAGATTCTTGAGTCATCATCTGTACTCTGTGGTTGAAGTGTAGGGCGTTTTGGCTTTGTCACCGACACAAAGAGCATTCGTCTTATAGCACTTTTCCAGATGCTCAAAGTCGCTTTTAATTTTGTGCATTATTTATTCACCCCACACACAGCTATGTTAGTAGCCACAGCTGCCCTGGGGTAGACACTCAGCTACTCCCCATTCACCCATCCTGGCCTATTGTACATGTTTTTAGTGCTAGGAGAAACCAAAGTACCCAGAGGAAACCTATGCAGACATGCAAACTTCAAAGAAAGCCCCATCTTTGGGATTGAACTCAGGACCTTCTAGCTGTGAAGCACGAGCGTTAGTTAGTCGCTTTGATACAAAAACAAAAACCTTTCAGGAGGTTCAATTCAATTCAATTCAAAAGAACTTGTCTCGGCACTTCTTTTATATTGGCACTTCCTGTAAAGCGTGAACCCCGTTCATTTAAACGGAGAACGAGGGAAAAGGTTCGCCACTAAAATCTGATGTTTAGTATATTGATTTGTGTAAAATGTCCAATGTTCCAATGTGTTGTCAACACTGCACGAAATCAGCTTTGTTTTTGTGTAGTAACTTATTTTATCTTGACTTCTCCAGCCATATGTTAACTGATAGGAGAAAAGGGGCGGGCACAATTCATGGCGGCGCCCACGCGACATTCCAGGATAAGGTGAATAGGCCCCTGCTCTCCATCTGAAATTCTGACCTGAAATTCAAAAACCTCCAGAATGCAGCCAATGAAAATCCACACTGACTCGTTTGAACTTCCTCAACGTCTTCAAAGGTTATTGCACCATATTCACCACCGCCTTTCTAAAAACCCTGTCATGTCTCATAAAGGCGTAAATGCCCCATCTCCGAGCACCAAACCGTCCTGACAAAAAGAATCTCCTGCTCCTCCAGCGCCCCTCGCTCGGGTGACAGCAACACAGAGAGACAAGAAGCCTTCAGCCCCGGAGTCCATAAACAAAGGATGTCATTCCGATCCACTTTGAATAGTAAGGGATAGCTGGGAGCTGCGTCCACTCAACCCACGTCCACAATGACATGTCTTCAGTAATAGCTTTTCCTGAGTGTCCCTGACGTGCCTCTGTCAATTCAGTCGCCTTCAGATGCGCCGTGTTAAATACCGAGGGTGTGCGAGGTTATGCTTTCTGATGGGCGCGTGTCTGTTTTTGAAGCGAGAGGTCTGCAGGCTATTACGCCGCGGGTTACAGTGGAGAGCAAGGAGTCAGGAAGCAGGAAGCAGAGCAAACAGACTGACAGGCCGTGTCACTTATAGTTAATTTAGTGCAGCTTCTGTTTGCGCTTGCCACTGTGGGAAGGGCATGAAGTTGTCAGCTAATCAGTAAAGGCCACCTAGCATGTCGCTTTTTTTTTTTTTTTTTGGTAATGTACTTCTACCGCACCTCAAAATGAAACCTTGAAGCACTATGAGCCACATGTCTGCGTAAAAAAAAAAAAAACCTGCCTCCCACTTTTCAGTTTGACAACAAGCCACCTCCAGGGTCTTTAGAATTTGTTGATACTGTCAAGCGCCTCAGCTGCAATAACGGATGAGCCATGTGAGGAATGAATGTACATCGAGAAGAACCCAGGGTCGGTATGAAAAACGCGCAAGGCTGGAGAAAAAATAAAAAGTTTCCCGAGCAACGTTGCGCATGACAGTTATGTTTTCCTAATTCCCTTCAAAGTAAATAGTGACAGGCCTTCGGAGAGCGAGTGTGATCCGGAGTGTTTGTACACAGTGTTCAACAACTCGCTGGCATGTGTCGCTTTCATTGCGGAGACAGGGCTGACGTTTTGACAGATGAGCGGTGTTGTTCTGCCGCCTGTCTGCCAAAGAGACGGGCGCCGCGGAGAGAGATGGGAAGATTATTCCTTACAAAGCCAATTAAAGCATGTTTAATGAAGACGGGAACATCAAAACGCCTCTCTGTTCTTTTGACAGGCCTCTCCAGCGTGAAAGTGGGGCCTGTCACTGCGGCTGAGAGGAGTCCACTGAAGAGCGCGCTCCACACAAAAAAAAAACAAAACATAACGGTTGTGTGATATCATGGCGAGCCCGCACGGTGACAGGAGAGGCGGCTGTTTTTACTGACCCTCGCTTTGTTTGCTCAACTGCGAGTGCTAAAAGACGGAGTTAACCATTTCATTAAGACATAAGAGCTGGAGCTTAACAGTTTATTGGTGGACCATTGGAGCAGGAATCTGAATCAGTGTGACATGCACCAGGCTTAAAGGGATACAGTATTTCAGGATTTTTGACATAGGGCTTCATTTCCTAGTTATCCAGAGTGTTGCTAATTTCTGGAGATATTTTTTTTGTATTTCAAGCAGTTCTTATATTTTAAGAGCTTCGTGGCGCTAGGCTAATGCAAGGAAAGAGCATTTATACGATCAGCTAACCTGCATTAAAAACAGTCTGACCTGCTCCACAGTGCACCTGAGGCAAATCACTTATAACGCCAGACGAACCATATAAATGTCTGTGTCGATAGAGGAATTTTAACCATTTTGCATTTAAAATACCTTATATTTGAGCAGCATCAGCTTCATGGTTGTATAAGCTACGCAGCAGCGGAGTGATCTGTGAGAAAATAGTCCTTCAAAAGGTCAGTTATATTCCAAAAATCTAAATTTATATGGTTAGTCTGGCGTTATAAGTGATTTGCCTCAGGTGCACTGTGGAGCGGGTCAGACTGGTTTTAATGCAGGGTAGCTGACACCATAGAAATGCGCTAGCCTAGCGCCCCGTAACTCTTGAAATATAAGAACTGCATGAATTACAAAAAAAAATATCTCCAGAAATCAACAACACTCTGGATAACTAGGAAATGAGGCCCTATGTCAAAAATCCTGAAATATCCCCTTAAGATACCCATGGAAAAGGTGCAAAGCTGGAGGGAAACAGGTGAAAGCAATGGCAGAGTGATGCTCACCTGTGCAGTGAAGGAAATATCAGTGTTTACATGATCATTTAGAAAGAAATACACACTTTTGAAGTCATTTGAATTAAGCAAAACATAGCTCAAGTATAATGCTGATGAGGGTATAACTTTACAACATGACTAAAAGCCCCCAAAAAGAGAAAAGGAAGAGAGAAGTCTTCCATTGTTCAAATCCACACCACTTTTACACTACAATATTCAAAAGTCTGTGATAAATTAAAGCCCGATTGTTTGTTTCCTATGCTGTGTATGAATACATCGAGAGCAGCATTGATTCAAGGAGAATACTGAATGGGCTCAGGAACAGGTATGCTGCTTTTGAGCAACAACAAAAGCATTTTAAAGCAGGGCTGAGACCTGGGTTGACTGGTCTGTAAACAGTAGCGTGTGTGGAAATGCTCTCTCCATCCTTAAACACCCGAACTGTGTCGGTTTAAAGCCGTATTGATCCGCACAACATCGCCTGCAGCTTTACTTGAGGAAATATTCACATTCCAAAGTCTTCTGTCTTTTTCAGCGCAGTCAGAGTGAGTGAAGAACTACACGCCTGTCGGAGCACTTTATTCTCAGGGGCGCCGTCTTTCAAAAGGCTGAAGGACAACTGTGACACCGCCTAAGAGCAGCCGCCAGATGTGCTCCTATTGTTGTTATAGCGCTGAAGAAAGTCCAAGGTAGCACATCCAGAACGGTCCAAGCGCGTGTGTGTGTGTGTGTTTGCGAAGGGCGGCGTGAGTCAATCTTCCCCTCTCATCTCTGTTCCTCTTTTCATGGGCGGTGTGTGCATGACCTCTCAGTTAGAAGCGTGACCTGGGCTTACTTATAGGCCTGACAACCAACTGACAGACGACTAACCTCTGCAAAAGGGTCAGGGCAGGCGCGGTTGGGAACACCTGCTTCCCCCCCGCCCCCATACACACACACACCCACAGAGCAACACTTCCCCAAAGTGCTGAGGCAAAACAGCGGGATAGAGAAGCGAGGCCTTGTGAACAACGCCAGAGAGGGAGGTTGAGTTGATGACAGGGAAATGTTGGGAGGGATGAGAGCAGGACGGGTCAAATTGAGAGTGCTTTCGACAGGTGAAGAGCATTGGAAACCTTTAAAAAAGACGAATTAGGATTAGACAAAGTATAAAAGAATAACATCTAGTAAAGATCTGGAATTCTGGCTGGATTCTCGCTCTAAAAGTTGGCACAATACAACTCGATTTTAATAACCATGTCCAGAGGTGGTCAAAGTACTTGATTTCATTACTTGAGCAAATACTACTGGTCATATAATACTCCAAAAGTAAAAGTTGCTCTGTCATTTTATTACTGAAGTAGACAATGTATTGAAATTCCATCCTTAAAAACTGTACCTAAAATGCATATGACAGGTTTTAATACTGTTGACAATATGACTCGTGGATAATAATTTCAATTAAGAAAATGGTAATATGGTAAATATATAGCACTTTTCTACCTTTATCAGGCTCAAAGCGCATAACAGTAACAAACCAGTCACCCATTCACGCTCTCATTCAAACACCAATGTACGCAGACACTGAAGGCAAGTAGGGTGAAGTGTCTTGCCCATGGACACAACGACAGTGTGCATTGCAGCTGGGATTCGAACCCGCGCCACTGTTGCTGACAGGAAGTGACATAGATAAAGGTAAAGTTCCATAGCAGTTTGACTCATTTCCCATTGACATAACATGGTTGGCACGGCAACAGCTTAAAATCGTTTGCCTTTGTCTATGTCACTTCCTGTCGGTGTCCAATAAGGAAGTGAAACTATCAACAAAAAATGTCAAACTTAAGAAAGCTGGGTAAAAGTTTTAGCGGTTTTAACCATGTTTTAGCAAAAAAATGTGTCTAATGTGGCATATGCACTTTAAGTAAATTCATCATCTCACCAAGTCCATAGCCTATATTCATTTATTTGTTGAAAGAGATAATGTTATACAATCTGATAATCCAACAATAACCCAATAATAACCCAGCAAACTCGACAAGGATCCTTCACTTTTATTAACAATGAATTCTCGGGCTTTCGTGGCAGGGTTTAGATTTGCTACGAAAAGTTATGAAAAGACTGGGATCATCCAAAACAAACCAGACATGGCTCCAATTACAACTAAAGGTCTCGGGATGATGTCGTACACTAGCACTAATCTGTGTTCCTGTAAGTCTAAAAACTCAACCGAGGAAAAACTGTATGAGCTTTGAGGGGAAAGCCACACATTCCACGCTAACATGCCAGCTTATATCTGGCTCAGCGCAGGCACAAGTTTCTAATCTTCAAAAGCCGGTTTTATAAGTGCGTAATGAGCGCGACCACAATAGAAAAACAAATCATTTATTCTCCGCCCCCGGTGAGTAAAGTGGAACCATATGGGGCAGAGAAGAGCCAAAGAAACCCTACATCTGGGACTGAATGACGCTGTGGACCTCGGTCGACCACAGAAACCGCAAACTAGCCCAACACACACACACACACACACACGCGGAGTGGAAAAACAGGCCGAGTGTCTGCAATGGCTTTCTCAGGTAGTTTAAGAAAGCGCTTTGGCAAGGCACTGGGTCAATACTTAGCCGTAATAGTCTAAACCTGTGAAGCAATTTCAGTAATATTCCTAAAATGCATATGGATCTCTAAGACATAAATCTGCTTGTATGTTTTGTAACCTTTTTCTTAGAGTGATAAAATCCTAAAAATACTCGAGGCGAAGCTTGGTTTAGGGTTCACTCTGCATTAGTCTGCGACCGACAACAAAGAGTCATTCTTATCAGACCAAACAGACTGAGGTTAAGACGTTGCACAACCGCAGGGCGATGTGTTTTAGCTGGAGGATTTAACGTCTTACACTAAGCCACTCGCCTACTCGCTCCTCTGCTCCATCCGACTCATTCTGCCTTGGACTGAAGTCTCAAAATGAACCAGAGAATGCACAGACGCCGAACAGTAGAACGAGGAACTATATAAAGGACCATGTGTGATACCCTTGATCTTAAATCTGTCCCAAGGAGAGTACACGTTCGATGTGCTTGCTGGATGAACAACAAACACACTGGAGAAGTGGTGTGCATGCCCTGGAGGACCAATCATGTATTTTAGTGCTCAACAAAGATAAGGTTGAGTGCTGAATATATATTGTCCTGTGGGATGCTGAGGGGTGGGTCTTCTCCCCTGTGTCCAATCACATTATGCCAGAAGGTTTGTGGCCATGCTAATTTATTCCTGAGTGGTCCATAAGGAGAGGCCGGGGATGGAGCTGTGCAGCCCCTCCCAGCAGCGGGCACAGTGTCTGTGGGCAGTCTCCCTGGAGACCTGAGCCCTGTGGGCATCTCTGAGTGCAATAATGCCACTGTCAGCCGTCTGGCCACTCATAGGCTACAGCCTGCGCCACACAGCACAGAGCATGACTTGACACATGACATAATCCACGCTAAGGTGGTAAAGCTGAAAAAAGCGGCAGGATGCCACGCGCTGCCCTTCAGTGTCTGCACTGATGTTGACGGTATAATGATGTGCACAGGCCCAGGCCGCGGTCTGAGGAGAGAGATTGTTCCTCATTACTGCAGCCCTGTGAGGGAGCTGCTGGCATGTCAACATGAAGCCTACAATGAGGCAGACTGCTGGTGCTATTCAGCTGCACTAGAATAATGTGAAACGAACTGACTACAGGGAGCCTATGAGACACCCAAGGAACCACTTTATCTTCTTCATTAAAACCAGTTTACTGAGTGAGTGAGAGAGGAGGAAAAAAAAATCCATTTTCCTTGGAAGTCTCCAGAACAGACGGAACAAAATTAATTGCTCCATTAGGCCCCCAATAGACAATACTAGTGTGGTTTTCCTTCACAGATGTGCGTGCTGCTCTTAAAGAACAATAATGGACCCATTTTCTATAAAAATAAAGTCCTTCTTAATGGGCAATAAAACAGGTAAGAAATTGCATAACTGCAAAGGCACAGAATACAGAGCTTCTTATTGGCTTTTGTCTCAGACTCTTGTTACAGTAGTCCACAAGAAAAACACTAAACAACCCTGTGCTCTTTGTTTCCTGATTAACTGAGCACAGTGTTCATTTAAAAGAGGCTCCCAGCTCAGAGAGTAGTCTGGTCACTGAGCGCCGGCAAATTTTACATTAAATAATTATAGCTTTTTGCCGTTGGCAAGTAATTAATGGGCTCTCATCTGGCGACTAATTGCCTCTAATATATCTCACAAGAAATCTACTGTATACGTTATGCAGCACTATTTGTGTCTTCACGGCTGTTCCCCCACTACAGGAGAAATCATTCAGCACTTTGGCTAACAAAGACAGCAACTTCCTCTGGGCTCTCTGCAGAAGTATGAGGTTATCAGTCACACAATAGCTCACCCCTGCAGTATTTCACAGCACATGACTAAGTGATTGATGTACTATGTCTACACTGAATAGTTTTGGTACTGGCCATTGGGGTGATGGCTAATAGCATTGAGGACACACTGAGACCAAATATGAGTTGGTTGTTACGAGACAGCACAGGCCCAGCTGAGCTGTGTGAGGTTGTCACCTCTAGAGTCAGATAAAGCCGGCTGCAGGATTATGTTGATCGATAGAGGAGTGTGATTGGAGCTTATTGCTCTGGTGCCACACATGACAAACACATCTCTCCTCTCCTTTGTCTGCTGTGATTGTTGGAAATCCGCAGTCCCACTGCTCTAAGCCCTGAATGCCTTGACCAGCTCCCAGCATGTGCTGTGAGGCAGACTACAGAGTGAGGGGATTTGGGGGTCTGGAGGGTTGGTGTGCTGGCAGAGGACCTGCTGAGCAGCAGCAGTGAGGTTCTCCAGGCCATTAGTGCAGGTCCCCAGGACACGCTGCTGTGGTGAGCCCCTGTGGAGAGGAGCTCAGCTGGAGCTTCACATCTGAGCGCCTCACAGTCAAGAAAGCCCCCATTACAGCCTATAAGGTTCTGCAGCAGGCGCATAAATGTGCACATTTGGCAGAGCATGTGCACACTCACACAATCCTCATAGTGTCATGTGGTGGCTGTAGACACTCTCCAGCTTCTCTGCATTTCAACTTGTTTTGTCAACAGTTTCACATTTCTTTGAGAGTGCCGTTTGCGATTTACAGCCAGCAGCAAGAACAGAAATAAAAAACACACTTGCATTGATTTTTGCAATCCGTGTGCGTCATAACTTTTTCCTTGTTGTGAAAATTAATACAACTGTAAAGTGACTTCGATTTGAACCCTACTGTCGCTTGTTTTTGCCAGCTTTAAAAAAAAAGAAAAAGCTACCCCACTGGCAGCATAAACTAAAAAGCATTTGGGGAATCATAAAAGATGCCATTATAATGGATTTGGACTGCAGATTTTTCCTTGTGTCTGAGCCAGGCTGGAGGGAATGTTATGAAAACGCTCGCCTGTTTTGCACAACACTCTTTTCTCGAAGCTGCACTTCTTTAGGAACAAAATGGCGGGTCTCTTCCTCTTCCTCCTTGGGCTGCACGGCGTGTACCTCTCTAGATCCTCCCATGGCCCGGTGCACTCCTTTAATGAGTAGCTGGAAATGACAGCTTTAATCACTGCCTGTGGCCACGGCGAAGGGCCCGCTAATGACAGAAAAGAACAGAGGGCCATTTGCATCAATCAGTGCTAAATCACTTTTTATGATAATGCAGTGGAGAGGGTGGAGAGACTACACAGATCACTCCAGCATGATGATGATGATGAAGCTCTCCTCTCCCCTGCTGCGTCGCCATGGAGATTTAAAGCGGTACAAGCCTAGGCATTGCACAACATTTACACGAGGACTTAAATATAGTGAAAAACCAAAAGGGACGCAACAAACCCACACAATACTATGACTTTATTGCTTTGCTTTTTGCTACTAAATAATAACGGCAAACTTTATAAAGACCTCAAATCAAAGCCTATCTCTGACTTCAGAGTTTGATCATTTTATTTCTCCAGTGATGTTGGCAAAAATGTTTTTTTTAAAAGCCACTTTGCGTCAGTATATTGTGTGTTAAATATGAAACCAAGTTCATTGGAGGCTGTATCCTTAGGCGAATGACAGCAGTGTTAAATCGGGCTGATCAAGCTAATAGTTTAAGTGGACGAAGCTGTTGATTTGAAAGTACTGACTGAAATGCAGAACTGCAATTCTCACCTACAAAGGCTGCAGAGAATTTGCGCACTTAAGATAAAGTATTAAATCAGATAAAGTGGAAAATGCGGTCAATTATGGAGCCGAACTAATTCCATCTGTTGAATCATGTGAGTCATGAGTGTGCTAAGTCTCAGGGCTTAGAGCCTGCTTAGCCCTGCACCGGGTTTTCCCACTGCAGTGTCCTTAACTCAGGTTCACCGCCGCACACTTGTCCAGCTAATGGCCTGCAGGGAGAAGTGTGATCTAAAGCACAGGAACATGACGAGTCAGAACTTTATCAAGGATTATCATGTGTCAAAGACGTCCAAATAAAGGCTGGAAATCCATGTGTTGATACAGTTTGTGAGTTGGCAGGAACAGAGGGCATGTCAGACATTGTGTTTAAATAAAAAATTAACTGATAGAAACTACGATGTACCAGCTGACAGCTCCCATAGTGCTGAACCGAAATCACAACACGCAGACTGACAGTTTAGGAGCCCACATGAGCCCTCATGCACTTGAGTCTTCCAGAGACTAGAGTAATTTGTAAAATAAGCGTCACTATCTTATTCATTTAGTCAACAAGCTATCTACAGCTTAATTACAACTGATGTGACATTCTGCGTCTCCATAATTAATGCACAAGTGCGCTGATTAAATGCAATCAATTCCATTGTTAGCACAGCGGGGGCAGAACAAAGATCAACTGTAGGAGTATAATGAATGCAATCAGATGACATAACCTCTTATTTGCATATTGACACTAAACAGACAAAAAGAGACGCCATGGCTGATTTAACCATATGCTTCCATTGAGTAAATGTCACACAGTATTTCATTGCTTTTTACTGATTGCATGGATTCAACACTGAGATCTGGGACGTCCATCCAAAAAGTTTATGCACTGTTTCACACATTCATGTACTCACCCCGATGGCACACGGAGCTTCTCTGAAAGATAATCCGGGCAGCTCAAAATGTGAAATGATTCCAGAAAAAAATAAAGCAAATATACTCCTCTTACAAAACGCAAAAATAATTCAAGTGTCCATGAAGGCTTGGATAATGCTGGAAATGTGTCCAGTGTCTGGCAGTTGAAAACAGCAGAACAAAACACACCAATTTGTGTGAAAAGGCAAGTGTGACAAGCGCAGAATCCTGTGCAGCTTGCAGACAGGCATGACAATGGCCCTTCAGGCACTGTCGACTGTCTGCTCTCTCCGCTCCTCTCCCCTCTCTGCTGCAGATGGTTCCCAGTGCAGGGGAGGGCACGGCTGTTCACACTAATCCCTCGCCACACAGACGGAAAAGCTTGTTAGAGCACTTGCTGATCACCACAAAAAGTCAAACCAGAGCCAGGGAAAGGTCACCAGGAATTAGGCTCCGCTCAAACTCCAAAGGCCTGCCTAATGCCCCTGATAAGCCCCTTTGAAACTCAACCTGTTCTGGCTGTGCCGCGGGCTCAGCCTCGCCTCGCTCTGAAAGCCTGCACTAAATCTAACTGGAACTCATTTACACAGAGGACACACACTCACAGCTGCACACAGCAGCAAGCAGAGGAGAAGAACGGCTTTTCCCCTCGACTAGACTAGAACAATCGACTCAAGAATCAATGGCTCTGGCTTCTGCAAAAGAACTGTGGCTGCCCAGAAAAAGCAAGCAGGCTTTAGTGGACGCTTTGAGACAGTGAAGGGTCTGTGGACTTTTTGACACAGAGGAAAACATTGAGTTTTATTTCAACATTTGGAGCGTCTTGTTATGACCAAGTTTGGATGCAAATGTCGTGTCCTGCGCTTTAAAACATTTTCAAAAATCATTACGAAAGATGAAAAGAGAAAATGGTTGCAAGGCCAGAAACTATAATCACCAAACAACCTCTTTGACAGAAAAAAATATTGGACCGTTTGTGTCAGAACTGAATTGAACCGAAGCGAATGCGCTGTGTAGGTTAGACCTGACTGAAATGTGAATCGTACTCGCAGTCTCTGCAGCCTTTTTCCTTCTCTTACATTTACTGTGCGCTCCTGAATTATAAACGCGCTACACTCTCAAACAATGATTGAATAAATAACCCTGGACTTGTCACTTCATGTCTGAACTTTCCCACGGATTTTGTTGAATTACTCTTGTGCAAAAACTTGATCAAAACAAATATGTACAATATGCAGCAGTAGAAGAAGGGAAGAGGAGAGTTCAAAATCACTCAGTGTACATAAGATACCTCTAGTTGCTTTTACTTGATTGCACATTTCCTGTCTCTTTTGCACCCCCTGTGTGTTCAAGTCTTATCTTATCTTCCCTGGCAGCCAGATGAAGCTGTCTTTCAGTCAGTTGGATCTGGCACAGATTGAGACTGCAAAGAATTCAAAGAATACTAAGGCAACTATGGTCCAATATGCAGTTAGTCACACAGACAACACTGCCTGACAAAAAAAAAACCTAACCTAAACACATGTAACTTTTTACATTGGAGGGACAACCAGAAAAACACAAAAAGACACAAGACTCCTCACATCAAGGCCAATAGTGCAAGGTCGAGGGATTGAACTCCGAACCTCTGCTGTTAAAGGAACAGGCCACTGTTTTCCATACTGAGATATGTCCTTACCTGAGCTTAGACGAGTTGATACGTACCTGTGGTCTTTGTGCGTGACTGTGGAAGAGCGGGGTCGCTTCCAACCTCACTCCCGTTTGGAGCTATAGCAATATACTGGGAGAGGCCAAATGCTAACATTATCTTTGGTTGCTTTGCGTGACTGAGGGCACACAAAGACCAGACAGGTACGTATCAACTCGTCTAAGCTCAGGTAAGAACATGGCTCGGTATGTAAAACCGGCGGCCAGTTCCTTTAAGAGTACTGAAATCTCACATGTCCATAACATCGTCCAGTAATATAGAGTATTTTCAACTTATAACATGTGAAACCACAGCTAGAGGTTATAAAAGCAACAAGAGATCAGAAGCTAAGGTATGGTATATAGAGAATGTTTACTTAATTTGCTGTTTAAGATACGTGACCTTACTGTAAACTGATTTGAAAGAGAAAGTATGTCCTTTAACTACTGTTCTTCATAGCTTTTGCTTTCGGCTTAACTTACAAAGTTACACAGCGGCTGCACTCCAACTTGAAATGTGCTAGAACTTAACCCGAGGAGAGGCTCAAACTCTGGCCCTTCTCTTATCCGCGCTGGAAACGGCAAGCTGTTAAAGCGTTTACACAGAGTGAAGTGCTGCCACACTTTGCCACCATGCAAATGAAGTGATAGGAGCGTCAGCCTCTTCATCGTGCGAGAGCTGCTCGGCGTAGGATGGTGAGACAAAGGCGCTGAGAGGTGATTGCATTTCAGAGCAGAGAGGAGGAGAAGTGCGGAGGCAAAGGTGACGCTAACAGGCGAGAGAGAGGAGGGAAAGACGCACAAGGCCAAGATGTGTTTGTTTACACGCGCTCTATTCAGACAGATATCTCGACTCCCTGTACAAAAGAGGAACAAAGAAATGTAAAAGCAACAATGTTCAGACTGGGGTCGATTTTTCAACCATAACAATGACGCTTTTCATCATGACAATTCTTTACAGCAAGAAAGGCTTTTGTGGTTCTTCCAAACATGAAAGTCTTTCTGAACAAAACAGTGACAGAATAGTGACTGATTCTTCCTGGAATCAATTACAGACAGTCTGAGCACATAGTGTGTAGAAATGCAAACTGACTTCAAAAAATGGGTGTTAGGAAGGTTGTGCTTGCATTGGGAGTAAAAAGAAAAGGAATCAATCCCAAAGTTTGATGCATTGACAACTACTATCACACAAACACAAAGTATTTCCTAAAAGTCATGAATGGGCAATGGCGGAACCACACAGGGAAGAGAGCTTTGAGCTAAGGTGAGGGAGATGGACTTACATCTGAAAAATAACATTATTGAACCTTCGAGAAAACGGGGGCTGCTGAAATTCAGATTGAGGACAACAATCTGACTGCCAACATGTGCTTAGATTCAACTGCTGCCACTTTATATGGTGGAAGCAGAAGTTTACAGTACACTCACTCAGCCATGTGGACGGACAAATGCTTTATGTGCGTGTGCCAACCTGGACTGAAATATGTGGTCACAGAGTATGAGCAACCTGCCCATTGGTCACACTGCCAACAGGTGCAGCACACTGCGCTGCTCAGCCAGGAACAGGTAAAACCTACAATGGAGCAGAGACCGATGAACAGAATGTGAAGGCCATTTTCACATTGGGCAGTTCACCAGGCGACTGTGGGCAACAGAGCAGGCTACGGCCAAGAGTGAGAGAGAGGTGAGCCAGGCAATGATGACCAGATCACATGGACACTGTATAATGTGCTGCATTGTGTTACACCGGGAGCAGCTCTAACAATGGCAGAGCCAGAGCATTATATCTCAGCAATTATTTCCTGCTTGTATACAGGGAGCAGAGTGTTTACAGTGCACGTGGGTGTGTGCACGGCATGGAGGCGGCAGGAGCTGATGGCAGCGGGCCTAGGCCAGGGCCTCTCTCAAATGCTCCTCATTAACAGCTCATAATGACTGGCACTGTCCTGGCGTGGCCCTGGCTCGCTCTCATTAGCAGCTGGCAGCTAGCTGGGCAGACGAGTGGACGCTGGCACCGGAGTAGAGCGGCGAGAGAGGCAGAGAGAGAGCAGCCCGAGAGGGGTGGCACGAGAGGGACATATTCGCCTCTCTGTAGATTTAATTAAAACTGTGCTGAACAGATGGGAAGACGGCGAGAGCTCCAACAGGAGACAGCTCATCTGTTTGGGCTTCAGCTCCCTCAATCTCTCATCTCTGCTTTTATTTGGATGAATTTTTGGAACATTGTGTGTCCCAGTGCAAAGCTTCTACATTGGCTGTGTGACAGACAACAACAAAAAGAAAAAAAGAAATCAGAAATCCATGGCTTTTTGAAATGCCACAGGCCTATATAGTTTGTCCTGTATAATTATAGGTTGGGCGAGTGCAGTCTAGATCAGCACTGCACTTGAATGTTGAGATGGAGCGTGCAGGCTCTTATTAAAAAGTAATCCAAGCAATCCTTGGGAAATATAAGGCACTATTTGTTTAAAATAGAGAACCGCCAATTGCGGGCGACGGAGGCGAAGGTCACTTGGTGGAGGGCCTTAGATCAGAATAAAGATCAGGCCTGTGGCTGTTTTCTCTCTGCTCTCCCACAAGAAGTCGCTTTTCATTCAAATATAATCATCACCGAGCTGTAATATGACCTTCATGGCTGCATGTTAAAAGGAGCAAGAGCAAAGCATTCAGCTTCCGCAGTCCCTGTGGCCATTCCAGGATACACAAAGCGATCAGAGACAGAAAAGCACTGAATGAATGGAAAGTGCACACAGAAATATAAATGCTAATACAGGCACAAAGGTGTTCAACGCTGCAGCAGTTGATAATGGTGATGTTCTTCTTACATGCAAGTGAGTATTATCTCAGCAAGTTCACATCAAAAACATTAGTCCTATGAAGGGGAAATTCCATACACTTTGTTCAACAATGCGGCTACTTGAATATTTTTTCTCAGATCTTTCAGCCTTAGCTCAATTCCCCGCTACATTAATCTCATTATCCTTTGAACCTTTTCACTGTTAACGCCAAATACAATTTGTATTCTGAGGCCAGACGAAGGCTCTAAACTGATTATCCCAATTTGAACCGTGGCAGTCCTAGATATTGTTAAGTCTGAAAGGGCCATCTCACTAGTGAATGGGCTCCTCATATGCCTTCTGAGTTTCATGCCACAATGTTGCGTCTGCTTTGCAAGGGATAAATTAAGCGTGTGAAAGTCTAAGCAAAGCCCTCATTTTCCAGTTAATCAAATCTCTCCCTAATCAAATTAGCACACATAATTCCTCTGGATGCATGGTACAAAAACAGCATTATCCCCTTCTTCTGAGCTGAAAGGCAGGGAATCAGTGTGGTGCCTCTCTCTCCTCTGCATGAGCGGCCCTCAATGGCAGAGGAGAGTGGGGCCACAGGGGTCCGCGGCCGAGGGGAGGGCCCCATCTTCCCAGTGGCCTGACAGAGAAAGGCAGGGCCGGGGTAAACTTTGGCAGCGTTTAAGTTCCCAGCTCATTAAAAAGCCTGGCTCGGTGGCCACCTCCAGGGAGCACTGGAGCGTTGGCTAATGAGCTACTTGTTTAATTTTCTTTCAAAGGGTTGGACATCTGTGACACCCCCGTCCAACAACACTCTCCCCTGCCCCGCAACCCCCTGCGCCTCTCCCGCCCTCATGGAACCCCACACAAAGACCATCCATCAATAGACTGCGAGGGCCTATGTGGTTTGATGAAGTGTCTCTCATTGAATACGGCAGATAATACATTTGGAGGAGAGGCCGAACAATCGCCATTAACTCGGGTCTCCCCCTCCGAAACAGTCAAAGCCCATCATGGAAATTCAATAGTGGTCGGGCTAAATGGATAAATGTTCACAGTCCACCATAACGTTCTAATTGATTTCCCTTCATGAGATAATCCACTCTTCTCAACAGTGGTCCTCGCTGGTCCTTTTCACCCCTGCTCCCCCTGTGCCGCCCCCCCATCATACATATCTGACGAAAAGCAGCCAACATAGCCGTCTATTTAAGCAGCGCCAGGCGGATCGGCCCATTCTAATCGAGTGCCGAATCTCGGGGTCTATTTGGTGCGACCTGCCAACCCCCACACTGCCTCTCTTTATGCCTTTCCATCTCGCCGTATCCGCACCTCTCGCACCTCAGAGACATTAAAAGGCACCTTGTTCTCCATCACTTGCCGTAATTGGAATTCAAAGCAGCGAGCGGCGCGTCTCTCTTCGTTGGTCACTTCCACTTATTGTATAATGTGCCTCGATTCTTTCATTATGGGAGCTGTCTGACTCATATTTGCACCTTGATGCCCCCTTAATGTCTTGGGCCATGGCTGGAATACAAATGGCCGCTTTGTACCACGGCTGCCTATGCGCTCCAAGCTCATCTTCGTGTAGCGCTTCTTAAGACGAGGTGATGGTATTTGTGACATTCGTGGCCGACTGAACTGGATTTCAGCTTTGAAATCTTGAAATCTTTCTCTCACACAGATTTACACCATCAGCAAAAAAGAAGAAGCAGCAAAAAAGAAGGCTACATGTTGAGTTACTGGGGGAAGAGGGGTGGGAGGGGAGTTCAGCTTCCCGATGGCCCTGTGTACGAAACTGTTCCTCAGTCGACTGGAACTGACCCGTAGATTCCGCAGTCTCCTCCCTGAAGGCATAACCTTGAAGAGACTGTGTGATGGGTGCGAAGGGTCCCTGGCGATTTTGATGGCTTTGCGGGTGAGACGGGTCGAGTACATCTCCTTAATAGAGGGGAGAGGGGCTCCGCAGATCTTCTCCACTGCTCTCACGATGCGCTGGAGGCTCCTTCGGCAGGAGGCAGTGCTGGGGCCATGCCACACAGTGTGAGCTGCTTTATAATAGAAAAGCACTCATGTCTGAGCTAATATCTACACTGTAGCCTATATTTGTCAATCTTTTATTCATCTGTTTATTTGGTCGGGACGGTGTATGCTAATGAATATGTAACCTTGTAACCTCGGGCTAAGTTCCATCCGTTGTCCCACACTTGCACTCTCAAACACTCTACACAGACACGGGGACAACATGCAAACACCACAAAGAAATGCCCCGTCCAGGTGGGGATCGAACCCGGAACCATCTTGCTGTGAAACAAGAGCGCTACCCGCAGTGCCACCGTGGTGCCCCAAGGCCGATTTTAGTCTGATAGCTCCATTTTACTTCATTAGTGAGAAGGGTTCGCGTCCCAAAACGGCAAAACCAACCACTCTAAACAGTCCTTTTTTCCTACATCAACAAAATGATTTGACATTCAAAGCACCTTCTGCCATCTTCAGTTGTATTTGTATGTAATGTTGCTGTATTGAATGTGAACTGCTGTCTGAATGTTATGTGGTGAACGTGGCCGAGTACAAGACAAATTTCCCTCAGGAGAAAATAAAGTTTGTTCTTTTTCCTACAAGCCAAGTCGAAGCCACCTACATCCGGCAAACAAAAGCCTGATTTTAGTAAAGAAATAAATGAGAGATAAATCCGTTTTACTGTCATGTTACAACAACTGCCTACAACAAGAGGCAAAGCATCCTTAAAAAGCAATGAAATAGTCAATAGCTAGCTAAAAATAAACAACACCATTAGAGCTCGACAACTCAAGAAGAACCATAAGCTAGCGAGAGTAAAGCATGTTGGGTTTATCTTTACACATTACCCCATACACTGAACATGGGTGAAAGCATTTTGCACAAAAAAAAACTAAATGTGGTTCCACATATTTATTTCAAGTAGCTAGGGTATATATCATGGCTTGCTCCTCAGCGACTTAATTGATTGCTTTAAAAATAAAATGTTGATGAATGAACTCTTCGAGAGAAAGAAATCAGTAAAGTTATAAATATCATCACCACTATATGCTGCTGGAGGTGAGAAAAGACGGGGGAGGATGGTGAGGCGGACATGTTGGCTCTACAATGAGCTAGTTAAGAGGTCGTATGAAAACATTTGTCAATTTGCACAATGTAAACAGACCGTAACAATGTGTGTTGGGGTCAGCGGGTCAAACCGATGGCTCATGCATCAGCTGGCGCGTGGTTATTGTTCCACTAAGCCTGTCAAAGCAGAGGGAGCGAGCTGGGAGCACGGCGGCGAAGGAGCGGGCCTTAAGGGTTGCTTCGAACGAAAACACTCGTATAGAAAGGGGCCGAAAGCACCATCTGGGTGGTTTAATGAGCCTTTACCACTGCGTTTTAAAGAGCCTCCAGTTAATTTCCTGAAACAATACGCTTAGAAAGTGAGCGGTTCTGTTTATAAACCTGAAAGCCCCGAGCATGAAAAAAAGCAGCCGCTTATTAAAAGGTGCAATATCGACAATCACGTCACATTCACCTTGTTTAAAGCGAACAACGGGCGCCGCGGCGTTTTGTCTGGTCACAATGAATAAACAACTGCTTTGTAGTTTGCATATTGATTTTGTTTCACGTCAAATGCCCTTCTTGAGCTGTCAAGTAACCATTGTGATGCCTTGCTATAATGGAAATGATATAGATATTTTAATCAATACATTTGTTTATATAGTACTATCTATTCACTGACAAAGGACTAATTGCTGCACGTTCTTTCTGTGATGCAACCTTGTTTTGGCTGCTGTCCAGGATTAGCAGCCTCACGCAGCTCTTCTTATGGGGGTGTGGTAGATATCAAGTGAACTAGCTCATGGTGACCCTTGGCCATGGGTTTTTACCAGGCCGACGCTGACCAAGTGCCCCAGCCCGCAGCAGTGAGCAGCAGTAGCAGACAGTTCTTAGAATGGGAGCATGGAGGCGGAGGTCAGGGCCGGGGTGAGGCTCCCGGGGCAAGGGTGGGGGCGAAAGTTATCCATCTTTCTTCTGACAGCCCACAGCTTATGTCATGGAGTTTGGCCATGGAAAACAGGAATGAAACGCCAGGGAAGATTGTTCTTTAGGTCGTTACAGAAAGGTTTAACAGACAAATGGAAAATGACGTTTGTGCAACTTTGTGGCATTATGGGCAAAAGTTGTAAAATTACAAATGAGATGTCACACCAGAATGCAGAACGTTTTTTCTATCACCTGTAACTTTATGATGCTTATGAAGTAACAGAGAAAAAACATATCATGTGTGTGCATCTGCCATTTCATTTTTTGAGAAATGCTAGTTCTGTCAGTAAAGTTGACTAACTAAAAGAGTCCATCCCACACAGACTCACTTTATAGCCTTTAGCCAACGCTTCACCCAGAGCTAACCTTGATTGAGGAAAACAGCAGTTAGTCCATTTGATACGTGGTGAAAGTGGAGAATTATAGATGACAAACCAATCTTCCTCACAGGCTTTTGACCTACCAGGGCACGGGGTTAAGCCTCGCCAAGATGGACTGAGATATGATAGTTTCTCTGGAGAATTTCTGTGGACATGATGTGGGCAGTGAGGCATGGTGCAGCCTGAGGCGCAGACACAGGGCGACCGCTAAGTCCAGAAAACACAGACTTCTTTTACCTCTCGATTGTCAACTTTTAAACCATGTAAAATTAATTTGGATAAAAGCAAATCATTAATCCCACATCTACACAGTCCTGGCCTATATCCAGATGAATTAATTTTGGTAAAGCCAATTTGGTAACTTGGGATATTGAGGACAATGTGATATTGAGGACAATGCATTTCACATTTCCATATTATTACCAAGAAAATACTAGCCATGTTTCCTGTTAATTCACAGTCTTCACACTGGGTTAGCTTTCGGCTAAAGCCTATAATTAATCTCCCATTATTACCATAAAATAAATTAGGTGTGTCCCGTTTCCATGTACTACAATACAGTGCAGTACAATTTTAGCTTGCTACTCTCCTTCTATCACCACGCCATACTGTTCAATAAAGTAAACTGCTGCTGAATAAAAATAAAGTAGAAAAAATTCATTTGAGTGACACCGTAGACAGTAACTTCACAACTCGAAAGCCCGAAAGCCAACTCTGACTAAATGCGTCTTTAATTACCATGAATCGAAGCCGCTAATCAAGTAACCTCAAACACGTCATATCATATTTGTCTTTTTGCACAGCGAGTGACAGGCTGAACAATCAAATTAAGTTCCCCTCAGCAAACCCACAAGTGTAATTACACACTGCGCGGGAACAAATCAACACCGGCAACGTCGTAGGGAAAGTGACACACTACTCTTACAGGGCGAACACTGGGTAGAATAACAAGAGACAAAGAAGCCACTCTTTGTACTGTCACTTTCAATTAGAAAATTCATTACCATTATTCTCTTTTCATCAAATGGGTTTATAATTAAAACGGCTCAGAAGAATGGAGCAATGATTTCTATTGTGGCTAATGACAGACATTTTCTTTGTGTGCAATTTGTCCTATCGCATTCAAATTAGAACCTGTCCCATAGAATGAATGACAGCTGCATTTAGCGTTCCAGTGTACTTGTTTAGGTTACGGACTAGATCAGGGGTAGGCCCAGGGAGCAAATCCCTTCGCCCTAATCCTAAGTGAAGTCATATGTGATGGACAACACTGGGATTCGTAAAGTGTCGCTTTACTTTGGGCCAAAATCGGGATGTTTGTCTCTGGTCTTGTGACGTGCAAGAGAATCCGCCCACGACAGAGCAAACTTGCCAATTATTCATCCTGGACAAGATGAATCAATGCTGTCAGTTTAAGGCCACACATGCATGCTCTGTTTAATCCTGATAACAGGTTTATTGTGGTTCAGCAGCCGCTCCTGGGCACATGGTGCAACACATAAGGATGTAAACACTACATTAGGTCCGGAACGTATAAATACATACTGTACGCCTCTATTCCATGTTATTACTGAATGTTGAGATCTCACACTGAAAACTTCAACATCCCTATCTTACATTTAGGTTAGAAAATGCTAGATTTTATCCCATGAGCTTTAACGTTGCTTTATAAATCTTTTTCTTCTATTGTAATCGGTTTGTTCCTGTTATGTCAAATGTTTAAATAAACCTAAACCTTTATTGGTCTAAAAGAGCTAAAATAAAATATCCAGTAGCTAAACTTCCATGGAGCAAGATAATTACACTAAAATGAAGATAAAACAACTATACCAGTTTAATTTCAAGATTTTTTTTATCTAGTTTTGAGTGCAGTGATTTATCTTGTCTTAATTTAAGTGTAAATTTCTTTATACTGGACAGTTTTCTTCAAAGGAACTATACAGAGTTTCAAAATGTTAAAACTAAGTATTTTCATCCCATACATGTTCCAGCCATGTCCTAAGGTGTAGAATGAGCTCAGACCTGTTCACCACAACTGCCTCTTAAATCCTGCACTCAAAAAGTTGTTACTCGGTGTCCGAAGTGCCGTCATGCACAAGCTTAATATAAAGACGGAAGAGGTGAGGTGGCAGTAGTGAGTATAAAAATGACCAACTTGCATCTAGTCTCTTTAAATTCTGAGGACAAATGCACAGATTTCAAGGAAATTTCACTTATTTCAAGACTACTTTTTGCAGGAGGAGTTTTTGGGAGCTGCCACCGCACTGCAAATATGACACATGCACAAGTGACCCGAAACACAGAGGGCAATATTAGTAAAAAGCTCTCAATTCTGCAAAACAACCCCCCGTTTAATAATTTTACTTATAAAAAAGTTGACATTCAAGCTTTTTTCTATTTTATAAGGTGTTATCTTTCTATATTACTGACAGAGAAAAGACTTCACCACAAACTTAACTTTCATCAATATTAAACACTTTAATATAGAGCAATGAAATGTGTCTGCACACTTTTATCGCTATGAAATGTTCACACTACTTTTTTATATTATTTCCAAACATTTTCAATTTATTCTTGCTGTATCAATAGGTCAACAGTTTATATGTTTTACCAATGGAAAATTAATGTAAATTATTTTCTAAATCAGACTATGGACCCACCGTATACAGGTCTGTGCATATTTGTCTCATACTTAAGTGAATGGCCTTGATTATACTTGAAATTCACTCACCTTGCATGACATTTTCGCACTTCCGACTAAAGCGTTTGACCACAGCTGCTCCGCCTGACACGACACTATAGTGAGGGCTGTACGTGGCCCCGCTGACACCAGGTTAGCGGAGTAATGAATGGATGGGCGGGCGTGATCAGCAGAACTCCCTCGGCAGATGTGCTTGTGTGCGCGTCTTTGATTAACTTCATTAATATACATGCCGCGCTCTGATACACAGGCAGCGGCATATGGTAAAAAGCAGGAACAGGAAAGAAGTGATTTGCTGTTTGCTCTGGAAAACAAACAAGCCAACAGGTCCTAGCAGATGGCGCAGTGCGAGGTACTTGTGGGAGGCAATGCAGCTCTGCCTCTCTCTCTCTCTCTGTGGATGTGCACAAGCCGACTATCGCCCTCGGCCGCCGCACCGTAAACAAATAAAGAGGCCTTCTGCTTTCCTGTGCGCTGAGCTTTTTATCCCGCACTGATCTTACCTCCCGATTTCAAAGCACAAAAAACAAGCTTGTTTTTGGCAAGTTAAAGTGCTGCGGGCCTGATTCTCTTCACAAAGAGGCTTAAAGACGAAATGTGTTTAATAATGGCTTGTTTGTGTGCTACGCTCATTTCCCTCTTTGCTCAGTTCGTCTTCCCTCAGCATGCCTGCGAGCACGCCATTACTTTGTTCCCACTGAAATACAGAAGTTAGGCTCATTTACAATGATAATAGATGCTGGTAATATATCAGCCAGGAAATCATAGCCTTTTCTCCAGGCGTTTTTGCTCAGCTGCTATTGTAATACACTGGTAAGCATGTTAGTCCTGAACTTATAGTCTACTTTACCTCGCGTTACCTGGAGCAGGTGAGGGGGCCGGAGATCAGAGCAAAACGAGGACATGGAGAGAATAATGTGCTGCGCTGGACAGTTCTTCAAAAGGGACTATATCGTCATTAGTGCAAAGTGTTCAGAGCTCCAGGCACAATCCACTGATGTTCCCTTCTGTGTGCCAACCTATAGCAACCTCTGCCTCTGGCCAACAGGCCCCTATAGAGCAGGGGTTCCCAAAGGGGGGGTCGCGAGATGATTTCAATTTAAAATCCTAACATTGAATTTGATGTATTTATGATTGAGAACAGTATATTTTAGCCAAAAATATAGTATCCAAACATACATTAATGAACCATATTATGAACGTTTATTATAAATGCTGATTACATTTTACAGAAGGGGGTCCTGAGTTGTTAGTCTGGTGATTTTGGGGGGGTCACGTCTCAAAAAGTTTGGAAATCCCTGCGTAACGCAATGTGCAGTACAATATCGCGATAACAATATTATTAACGATTTTGATGCTTTTACGTAATTTTTTCATCACTTTTTCGTTTTTTGTCGTTTTTTTCGTCACGTTTTCGTCACATTTATGTTGCATTTTTAAAAACCTTTTTATTGTACTTTTTTTTGTTTTTGTAGTATTTCTGTTGCTTTTTCATCTTTGTTTACGTCTTGTTTTTGTCACTTTTTTTTCAAATAAGTTTTTCTCGGTTAAGGCGGGGGTTAAGAGGTTAGAACTAAAACTGAACTTTCACACATTCATCAGTTCAATGCATTGTTTTTGAGTTTTTGATCTCAGTCCGATCTCAAGACTTAAGTGACGTTGCGATATATACTGTGACTTCTCGCGATCCCGATATTGCATCACCTAATATCGCGATACGATATTTTTTGCGATGTATTGTGTAGCCCTACTGCACAACTTAGGGACATTCTGGGACAATGACACAACTAACATAAATCAATCGATGTGTTGTATGGTGCAGCGTTATCAGGAAGCTTCATTCTCAAGGACAAAACTAGATACTAGTATGAATAACAATAATAGTGTTAGTTTGTAGTTTAGATACAAGATTTACATCCGGTCATCCATTTTCAATATATATATTCATATATATTCATATTTTGGACAGTTGGCCGTTGTATGGTTGTTTATATCACATTGTTTGCATATCTTAAGTGTTAAACGCAAAAATACCTTTAGTGCCACAACAATCCAACAAAATGAAAGTCTTGGCTAACTTGTAGTGGTGGACGCCTAAAGAAAATGGTGGGACTCATCCATTTTTGTCAAAAGAAAACACTGTAGTATAATTGAATCAGAACCCTATACCCTTTGCCTCCACGTGCCTTCATTTTGTACACGGAAACATCACACAATAGCCTGAATAACAATGAGGTGGCGTCTAAATTTGAACTCTTTGAAAAAAGGTGATAAAACGCTTTTAAGTTGTGTTTGTGTTCAATTTCCAGAGCAGCCATTATGATGCAGCTGCTCCTGTCTAAAGCCTTGATAGTGGTAATTCCATCACTTACACTTAAGATCAAGCATCATCACCTCGCTCTACATTATAATTAACATACACCGTTTGCTAATGCTAATCATTAGCAAAGTTGCAGGTGCTGATTAAAATATTTCCCCTTGATTAGTGAACGGTAAACAACTTGCTAAGAGCCTGTGCTGTTAGATGTGTAGCTGCAATCAGTTTTCGACAGAGGGTTGGGCACCGAGAGGAGCGAAACTGAAGGTTCGGAGTCCATAATTAGGCAGCAGGTTTTTTTTTGTTTTTTTTACACCATTTCCCAAAAGAAAAGAAGCCTGACTACTTAATTGGAGGAATCAAATTTAGTCAAGCGCCCCGTCGGCTCAAACCTACATCATTAAAGTTGCCAGCTAACAAACATCAAACACGAAGCAGCATTAATGAAGCAGATGTATTAATTTCCCATTTATGAGCAGCTAGCAACTCGCCGGCGCTTACTCCCCCCCCCATTCCCCCCCCTCTCTCTCTCTCCTCTCTCCTTCCCTGACAGCACTATTAATGATCTTTAATGCCCCACAGGCAGTAATAGGTCCCACTGGGAGAGCCCAAACACCGCGATTTGTATTGAGGATTTAGACATAACTGGGGAAAAGGGAAAATATAGCGAGATCTTGGGGACAGCTCGGAGGCGCTTGATCAGTCCTGGGCCTCAAAGGGGAGGGGGAGGTGGGGGGGGTGGGGTGGCCGGCGGGCTCTAGAATAATAAATGACAGCATCGCGATTAAATCAAACCTTCTGTTCAAAAAAAGGGGGCCCGTGCGCCTGATTGTCACTAACAATCCAGCCGCTTCTTAAACACCTCTGGGAGAAGGCATCAAAAGCAGACGTCGATGGATTAAAAAAAATTGGAAAAAAAAGAGAAAAAAAAGTCTCGCTCCTCTCAGCACCTGACACATAGTGGGAGAGACAGACCACAGCCCCAGTCCAGGGAATCGGCGCTGTCACTGGCAAAATCTCAGACCACGCTCATTACGCCGTTACCCACAATGCACCACCAGCGTCTACCATTCCACATCATTAGCGCGGCTGCTATGCATGCAGTGCGGTTTGGACATTCTAAGTGGCTATTTGTTTAGCCGCGCACTCCAACAATAAGACACCGGCTATTATTAGTCCGTCATCTTCCTCATCAGGCCTCATCTGAGCTCCACTTAAGAGCTACGTCGGCACGTGAGGCCCCGATGAAAGACAATGCCCATCTCCATACAGCGAATTTAAACCGGTGACAGCTTTCCCGCGCGGCTGCCAAGTCGGATAAAGCGCGCGGAGATGCCAAACGCGAGGATTACATTTGTTGACTTTGCGGCGAATGCTACATCTCATTATGCAGAGTGGAAGTTAACCCAGATAAAGATAAATAGGACCGGCGTTACATTAACCTACAAATTGGATACGCCGCCGCTTCCTGGACCTGCAGCGTCTCTCTCCACACGCTCGCCCATAAAGCCGGTTGTTTGTTTCTTCATTACGCTCATTTACAACTCTCCCGAGACCATGGCGCGGATGCCGTCGTCTCCGAGCAAGTGTTTGTTTGCGGAGACGACAAGATGAATGCAGTGTACATTATTTAGCTGGTGTTTTGTAGCGCGCAGTGAACAACATTGCGGCGCTGATGTTACACGGACTTGATGTTACCTCAGACTGGGATGCATTGTGTTCTAAACCATTAATCTTTAAACAGCAAGCTCCATATATAGTGGGGCAGTGACTGAAGTTCGATCTTTTATGTGTTCGTCAAAAGTTCTTCATTTATATAACTGATACAGACAGTGCAGAATCTCAGCTTTAATTGGAGGCTATTCACACCCTTTACGCCCGCCTTTAATGCCCCCCCCCCCTAAGAAATATCCCACACTGGCCCAGCCCAGACAGTTCTGCACCAGTGAGAAGCTGCCTGTACTGACATCCACACAGGTGCTCTGGGGTCTGTCTCTGTCCTCTCCTCCCCTCTCCTCAGACAGCAGCATCATCATCATTTCCTCCCCTGTTCCCCGCGGCAGGCACCCGTGGGGTTAAGCTGCCAGCGATGCAATGATAGCACGAGGAGGACTGCAGCTGGGAGTTGCAGATAGCACATTCTGTCAAATAGCATCAGGCTGCCTGCATAATGAAGTGAGGAGAAGGGTGGCACAGGAGGAAAAATAGCAAAAGGGGGATGGTTTCATTTGTTAGCGCGGAAAGTGATACAGTTTCAGCGCGGCGCAGGAGAAGCTGAAGGCGTGAAATGCTTACTTTTTTTGTTTTTGTTTTGACTACTTATTTGTGCAGTACTTTCAAGGGCAAAAGAGTTATGAATTTAAGGAATAGGCTAGCTCGAATATCACGTTGCAGACGGACAAATAGGTTTGTTAAAAGACACACAGTGGACAGAAATGCCATCGTGCCATACTAGGAAAAAAGCAGCTTGTTATTTTTGTCCGTCTTAGCACACACAAATAAAGTAAAACTAGGGATGCTTTGTCTTATTCTTCTATTAGAATTAAGTGGATTTTCCTGTAAAAGCGAAGAAAAAAAACAGCACTTGAAGCTAGCGGTTTATATGTAGCATAAAGCTGACATTAGCTTCTTGATAAGCATTATTTATGTTTTTATGGCACTTTACTCCTCTCCATGTCTCTGTATCTTTCTTTGGCAGAAAACACATCTGCTTCAACATTTGTTAAAGGGACTATAGGAGTTTAAAAAAATGGTGAAATTATCTAATTAGTATTTTCCTCCCCCTAAATGTTCCAACAATGTCCTAAGGTGTAGAAATGAGCCCAGATCTATTCACCACAACTGCCTCTAAAATCCTGCACGGTCACTCAAAAAGGTGTCACTTCGGGTCCGAATTGCCGTCGTTCACGAGCTTAATATAGAAGGTGCAGCTACACGTATGACCTGAGGTGGCAGTAGTGAGTATAAAATGGCTCTAGCCCCTTTAAAGTAGTGGTGGAGCTGTCGGTGGGAGAGCAGTTCTTTTACTCCTCTGTTTTCCCTCTTCTGCCAGCTTCGAAACGTGAGAATTTGTGGGCTTTCCCCAGAAGTGAAGTCTGTATCTGTAATGTTGATTTAAAAGGAATATATATATACGCTTTGACAGAGGCGATCCCTAAAGCGAACTGAAAATGGGCTGACACGGTTCATTTATGCGCCCGAACTCCGCGGGGACCGGGCACTTATTGAGTTTTTATTAGTGGCCATTTGTTGTTGTCTTCGGCCATGGCTCATATTGCCACGAGCTGGAATGAGTTGGAAACTTGAAACTTTGCCCAATAACTGGAAATGATGTGCAAATGTTTTACAGGAAATAAGAATCCACAGACTACGGACTTGGACGCTAGCGAGAGAACGCATTTAAATTACGTGCCAATCACCGAAATGTTCAAAACAGAGATTAGATTTCACTCATATAAAAGAGCTACTAATAATAATACAAGGTCAGCTAATGGAATGGACGAATTGAAAGTACAAAGGGATGGAATAACATTTGAGAAATCAGATCAAACACTATCAAATTTTATCTTTTGAACGGCCAATGTTCTGTGACTGAAACACATTACTAGCGATACGCCACTGTATATGGTTTGCCCATTCCTTGTTGAGCAGCGTTGAACACAAGCTGGTGATCCACATCTTGCTCCTGTTCAGTTGTTGTATTTATCATCATTACGACTCTTTCTGATGTATGCCATTTCATCCTGACATTCAGTACCTCACACCACCACCTCCCACACTCTAATGCCTGCAGACCTCACCCCACAACAGCCAATGATTTCATTAGTTTCATATAAGGATTGATGGGCTCCTTTGAGGGACATAAATCAATTGAAGAATACTGTTCCCAAGCTGAGCCCAAAGCTGCGATGGAGCCGTCAAGCAGTGGGGTGGCAGAGGGGCAGGGCGCGGGGACAGCCATATCATTGGTTTGCTTTCGCTGCGGGGCCAGGGGCATGCGGGGCGCCGTTGCTTCCAGGGTTTATGATCGAAAGAGAGAAAAGAGTCCCCCCCCCTTCATGGTCCATCTGTTCATCCTTTGCTTCCCTGGTTCCGCTCTTTCAGCCCACCTTCTCTCCATCAATCCATCCTTCCAGCGCTATGATTTACAACTATGGCTCGTGTGCTTCCTGGGAATTGATTTCTAGGGAACTGCACCATGCGCCCATCCTTTCTGTGGGGCCATAATGATCGGGTTGTGGATCATTAGTCTGGACCAGTGTTTGGGACTGCTCTGCTGGCTGCGGGCCATGCATCTCCCCCTCCTCCAGTGTCACTGCTGCTGTTAAATCGTCTGTCCCTGTCCCTCCTCTTCCTCCTCTTCAACCCCAGTCACGGCTCATGACGCTCATCTGTTCTGAATTGCCCGGTGGAGTTTAGGCAACAGGAATCGGTGCCACTGCTGATGCTATAGATCGGTGCTTAGAAGTGAAGAAAACATGTTACATCAATCTCAAAGTGCGGCAGACAGACGGTTGATGTCCTCTGTTTTACATACAAAAGATGTCTTAAAATAGGAATGCCATATCTCCAAGAAAAGCTCTCAGTGACAGATGCTACTGGCGTAATGTGCAGGAAATGGAGTCGGGGCATGAGTGCAGCAGACAGGCTCGCAGTAGAAAGACTTTTATTATGCCCCCGAGGAACAATATGCTCTGATTTGTTGCATTTGCCTCTTGACAATGTGTCGCGAATTGAAGCCCTGATTGAGGTTCTTGGGTATTTTCAAAGACCAAAGCTAGTATTTTTCCCTGAGTGCTCTACAAGCTGTCTATTCACTGCTATTCTTTCACTCTGTAATCTTGAAATTGACAGAACAATAGAATAACACTCCAGTTCATCTCCAGGGCTAATCACAATTTTCAGTTTTAGACAAGAATGACACAGACAACAATCAAAGGCATTCTTGCACACTTCCCCACCACAAATGAATGACATGCAAAAGAACAGTGTGTGGATGTTCATTAGGCTTTTGGCATTCAAGGGCTGTTATTACCAATGTGTAGAGAAATGACTACTTTCAAACCCAGAATCATTTCCAGTTGCTGTGTGCTGGATTTCACTTTGATTAATAAGCTCAGATTTCAGTGACAAAGTTGACAGATTAATGGTTGTTCATGTGAAAGTCCAGTCCAAAACTGGCCTAAGAAGCACTTTGTGGATGAAAACACAGGCACAAGCTAACAGCAAAGAGCAGCAGAGTCCCCTGCCTCTAGAGGCTCTCAGTGAGCCTGTGCATTGGCACTGCAATCTTCTCCAACTAAAGCCGGGCCTGGCAGCGCGCACTGGCAGCCATGATTTACAACAGCATTTAAGTGAATCTAATAAGCAGAGTGAATGCTTCCCGTTGCTTTGGCATGGCCCGTGCCTGGGCCCTAATCATTCAAATATTTTGGCAAAAGCCAATGCCCTGCTCCTCTCCAAAAAAAGAATAATGAGACACGGAGCTCTTAATCACAGCGGATCAGTTCAAATAAATGAATAGAGAATCAAAAGCATTCTTTGCCGAGCAGCCCTTCTCTGCGTCCAAATGAGTTGACAGAGGGCCAGCTCGGAGATGGAGATTTACCCAGGAGATAGAGCACATTCTCCGTGACTCACGCACAGTGCCTCTCCCTGGCACACAGATCTGGAACAAACTCGGGACAGCTTTAGCACCTTCTTATGACCTTGGATGTTTAAACTGGGTATATGTGCACACATGCAGTATACAGACATACAAACAAATATTCTGCACGCCTCCAGAAAATGAAGGCTTGCGATCTTCACAGCTTTTTAATCAAGCACTCCTCCGCGGTTGTTCTCCTATCACACTTCAGATGTTTTCTGGAAACCCACGCAAAGCAATGCGTTAGCTCTGACACATCATCCAAACTCAATAATTTACCATGCTTTCACTTGCCAATTCTTCCCTCTGCCAATCTGAAAGCCTTCCACACACTGGGCTCGCTGAGACAGCGCTCTAACAAACGATGCTGTCAGTTAACAAGATGGAAAAACATTCTGTTAATTTTTGCGCTCCCTCCTTCTCTCCTCCTCTGCTGTGAGTCTTGATGTGTGCAGACGGGGCCTGGATCACAGCTTGCCTGGGGGAAGCCTGACACAAGACAGGCTGCCGCTGACATGATGAGCCTCCAGACTGCTGGCAAAATCCTGTGATGTCACTTCCCTCTTTCGACAGCTCTGACACCATGGCGTGGGGTAGGAGAGCGAGGAGCACAGGGGGAGCCACTGGGGAGGGGCAGGTGGGCGCTTGATGAGAAGAAACACTGGTGCGTTGACTGAGCAGCTCTTGTGTTTTCTTTAATGTGGAGCTTTTATCTGCAGCCTGAGCTGTCAGCCATGATCAGGGCTGAGAGGAGCGCCACAGATGATAAGACCTGCCTGTCAATGTTACTCACATGCTGCTTCTTTATGTATGATGGTCCTGTCCCCAGAGAGCAACAATTGCATCTTAGCAACCACAATAGGGGCAAAGATGCAGTGTCAGTGCAAAAGAATCAGCATTGAGAAGTTTATTCATCAAATGATTTAATGAATAAACCTCTGTTGCTCTAAATATTATTGTCATGCAATAGTATATCACATGGACAGTGCAACGAGTGTGAATAAGGTGTCATTTCACACTGGTGTTTCAGGTTTATGTCTAAAGGGCACACGTATTGAAGAGAAGAAGTCATTACATGCTCAGTCTGCAGTCACATGATATGCATGACAAGTGCAATGCAGCCGGAGTAATGGATTATGTGGCAATGAAAAGTCATCAAGCATTTGGTTACCCATTATTCCTTCTCTTGTGGACATAGAGCGCTCTGCATTGTTTACCATTGGTAGGTAATGGAATAACAATGCAGTGGCCCCAGCTGCTCTCTGCACTGGGTTTGGTTGATGTAAAAGAGCTCATGGGTGCTCCCTCCTGTCTCTCCTGTCTGCTCTGACAGTGCAGCTCCGAGGCCTGCCCTCGTGATGGCCATTAAAACAATGTGGCCTCACCTGAGCAAAGGTTAACCAGCTAATGTCCTCTTCACTGCTCCTCTGGGCACATGAATAATGCACATCAGCTTCAGAAAACAAGCACACAAATGAATCTATAAATCACCGGGGTCATGGCCATCTTATTAGCCCCCCGCCCCTCTGCATGCCCCATCCCGCTGCTGTATTCGGCCCCTGTCAGCAGGCTGTTGGAGGAGCTGCTTGTATAAACACACAGTTAAATGCCCTGTTGGTTTAATAGCTGGGATGTGGACTAACAGCAGAGACTGCCATGTAGAAGGTGATGCATTATGTACCTGTTCACATTTCATTCAGACGTTCAACATCTGCAGGAACACGGCAATAATAAATGAAGCAGGAGATGTGGATCAATCCTGAGTCAACAAGACAGAGCATGTAGTTTCAAATGTATTACACCTGTTTTGTAAAACACACTGTCCCTCATGATGCAAAAAATCTTCACTGCTTTAACAATGCATTTAGTAAAAAAGATTATTTACACAGTATATGTTTTTTTTCCAGCTGACATAATCATTTATAACAATAGCACTTACTGTAATAGTTTTTAAACTAGTGCATAATGAAGTTATTACAAGCCTGTGTTTGAAAGAAGCTTAGTGGAAACAAAGCAACTACACAAAACAAAGAACAGTCATTATTTACAACTATCAAAGTAAGCTGTTTTCTGACACTTGGTTGTTGATAAACAGCGCACAGACAGACATTATATGTTATCATCGTTGTTGAGTTATAAATAATGAGCATAGCAAAACCAGGGACTTCGAAGCCCTATATGAAGTTGTTTTAAAGTTTGGGGATTGAGCTTTAATGATGCACGCCCACATACCTCCATAGTCCTCCCGCTGGTATACAGATGCCTCTATGGGAGGGATACAGTGATGAAGGAAGCAGCCATTTGGTTTCACATAGAGAACTAACCCATTTCATTTATCAAACCTGTGTGTGCTCTTCCATACTCCATCAAACAAAGCCACAGCTAACTCACACAGTCATTTCCCTCTCTCCCAATTACAAATGAGTCCATTAGTGCGTCTGCACTGAGCCCTGTGCTGTCTCCCAGTAATGGCTTGTGAGATTTCCATCATAATCATAATGGCTCCCAGAGCAGCCATGAGTGCAGATGGAAGGTCGCTCATAGGTAATGAGCTATCTCACCACCCCAAGGGCACATGTCTTTGGCTTTGTTATTTAGAACTGTATGCCTACAGTCACACTGGCACTGCACTGCAGAGACTTCTTTATTTATACACCTATACAAGAACACAAGGACTGTACCAACTGAAGAAGGGTACGCTCAGGTTTGAACTGATTTAAATCATTAATTTTATATTACACATCACATGGCTGAAGACGAAGCTGACAGCTGGGAGCAAATGCCATGGTCACATTAGAGACTGTGCACTGACATTCTCTGTGCTCTTCCCTGGTGCTGTTGCTGTGCCAAGCAGAAACACCATAATGGCCAGCAGTGTCAGGATGACTCACCTGCACTTGCCATTCCACACACATCACATTCTACTATTCTCCCTCAGAGCGTGCCAGCCAACAGCACATCTGCATCTTTTGCCAATTATTCTGCCAGAGCCTGTCTGGGTAGCAGTGTGTGCTCACTGTAGTGTCTGCATAGCCACGGGGCATCGGGACCGGTGGAGCACTCTGATGCAGCACAGGATTAATTGACTAGAGAGCTATGCACTGTTGTGAACCTGCTCACATCAACGTGGCAACTGACATTTTCATGCAAGATTCTGGTTTTCTAAAGGTCATGCTTGTCTAAGGATTTGGTGTCCGCTCAAACAAATGCTCTTATGAGCAATCAATGGAGAATAATCAGGTGCCTCATATCAGGCGACTGTGTATTATAGATGTCTGTATGGGTAATTGGATGTCTCTTACAAAAGTCATACTTGAAAAGATGCTCAGCCTAGCTTATCACTATCGACAGTAACTGCGAGACAGTTGCCTGACTTTAGTTAATATTATTAGCCTGCAGATAAGTTGTAGATAGAAGTCACAATGTACTGTGGCACAGCTTGGCTAATAGACCCAGAGATAATATGGTCGTTAGGAAAAGGCCTCACCATATTACAACATAATACAGTAAATTATTAATAGTGGTTAGAATAATCAGTGGGTAGACCTCTGGGATGTGGCCTGCTCCTCAGGTCTGGCAATTCAAAGACGTCTAAGGCCGTGCTGCGCTAAATCAAAAGGAATGGAGTATTTACTGCTTATGCAGCCCTTTTAAATTAGCCATTAGGTAGCTGCAATGATAGAGAAATATACATAGGGGTCAGATGTACACTGCACTAGAGTCGAGTCGCCTCCCAGGAGGTCCGCCATCTCCCTTGGCTTTAATTTGAAATCATTGAAAGGCAAAATGGTCGCTGTTTGATTTATCCCTTATTACATTGCTTCTTAAGAATGTGTCAGGCAGCCTCATGAATGCATTCATCTCCATAAGCTTCCTCAGCAGCACTTAGGCCCTGTGTAATCTGGGCGAGACCCCTTATCACTTCATTTGCACATGCAGGGAACTATCAATTCCTGTCCAGTATGCAGGCCAGGGGGATACAGAGGGACTGATTATACACGGGAACCTGCTTCTTACTCAAGACGGGCTATTCATGATTTTGTTATTTACACTATTCTGTTACATCACCAGTGACAGTCTACTTCCTACCATGGCTCATTGATGTATTGGCAGTGTGGGGGTAGAGTCAGTTAAAAGCATTTAGCCGCAGCCACAGTGAACGCAGCCGCCCCATAAAGGCACACAATGGCCAGGCTTAATCAGAGGCAGAATGGGTCCCACGAGTGCGGAGGTCCCACCAAGCTGGAGAATTTCGTTTAATTTCCCCGGGGCCGTCTATGTCTTGTACACATAATTAGAGCCCAACATGCAAGGCTCCTCGTGTTTTGTCAATAATCCCCCAAGGAGCAATCAGGACAAGGGTTGGACATGCCTCTGTGACCTGGGCTACTCACAACAAGCTCCGCTGCCTAATTACACTGCCTCTAACAAGCAGTGGGCTGGAGAGGGCCGCGGCGTAACGGGGGAAGGGTCGACGATCTGACAGTCCACCCCCCCCCCCCAGACCTCTCGTGGAGTTAGCGATTTTTTTCATACATATATTTTTTTGTATCTGCCGCAGTGCATGCTGGGATGTCATTGTCGTTCTCTCAGAGCGCCTCTCTATCTCCATCATTTAGGATCCCCGGCTGCTGTGGCTCACTGAGTCTCATGAGCTTACGCAGCGGGTGGCGAGTGGGGGGAAGATCTTCGCGCCTGATTTATGACACTTTATCTGGTTTATGTGGAAAGTTAAGACAGTGCTTACCACACAGCCATACAGTAGTGCTGGGAAGTAACTAGACACAAACAGAGTAGTTGTCCCATATCCAGGAGGTTGGTGGTTGAAATCTTGGCTCCACCAGTTTAAACTATGAAACGCCTTTGGGCTAATTACTTCACTCTCAGAAAAAAAGATCACATGCTGTAATATTTTGTTGGACCGCCTTCTTCCCCAAGATCTTGTAATGATGATGGGAGTGTGTGACCACTGTGCAAAGCCTCCTCCCAAAGACCTTAACCCAAAGATTCTCAATGAGGTTAAGATCTGGACTCTGTGGTGGCCAATCCATGTGTGGAAATGAGGCTTCATGCTCCCTGAACCACTATTTCACAATTTGAGCTTGATGAATTCTGGCATTATTTTATTGGAATATGGCCGTGTAATCAGGGAAGAAAAAATCCAACGATGGAATAACTTCAGGGCGTTCAGGTAGTCAGCTGATCTCATTCTTTGAGCTCTTTTGGGCCCGATCTTCTGCCTGGTCCAAACACGACTGTCATCTTGCATGTGTGCAAGGAGCGAGGATGCACCGCAGAAACGTGGTCCAAACAAAAGCCTTTCCTTCATGCCCATCCCCCTCGCCCCTTCCAGGCCACGGAAAAAAGTCTGGTCTGTTGGAAAACCAGCGGCAAAGCTGGGCCCACAGTGTTGCTGAACCTTGACCTTACCAACCACAGATCACTAACTAGTTAAATCCAGGTGGCAACTTGTTTTTTGGTCAGTAAGTTTATAAGCTGTAGTCAGTCAATGTCATTAGTTATGCTTTTACACAAACACGTACAATATTCTGCAGCTTGAGAAACAAACAAAGAAAAACTCACCGGCCAAGTAAACAGTTGATCTTGAGTGCAGCTGTCGAGTATTTTGTATTTGTTTTTGCTTTCTGACAGCACAAGCCGGACACTTCCAAAGACTGTCTTCCAGCAGAAAGCTCCTCTGTGTAGGCGTCAGCGCTGCTGCTGAGCGTGAAAAGACTGACATAGCGCGGCGGTAGTTACCTCCAGAAATGACTGGCTCTACCAAAGGCCAATGAGGGGGCAGAGAGAGTGCGCAGGTGAACGGGGCCTCGACTGACATCCGCCGCGCGCACCGACAGAGTTTAACCTTGGCATGTTGGAAAACTCACTCTCAGCGGGGAGCGAGGCCGGAGAATAGAGCGAGCTTCTGAATAACAACAACCCCCTCCCTTTTCTTTTTTTTTGGAGAGAATGCCTGTTTCTCGAGACAGTGGTTTGAACCCAAGGTCTTCCTCCATACATTATTAAAGAGCGGTAACTGGCGACGCTGCCTCATAAATAGAGATGAGGACAGACACCTGAGGAGCCCGGGCACACTCACTCTTGATTCAGAGGCCGAACACGACCCAGAAGGTTTTGACACGGCAGTCACTGAGCGGGGTCTACTCTGCTGCCCACCATTATACTGACAAATGGCACCATATGGGAGCTCTGCTCTCTGATGCAAGTTAATGGATTAAAAATGTCTGAAATCATTTGGACACAAGTGCTACGTTCTGGACTAAAATTCAAATTAGGATTTTCAGAGTGGCTGGTAGCATCAGAAATATAAGCCGCTGAAAGTCCATAAGAAAGAATACATAGGTTTTCATATTGTTATAATTCCTCTCCTGGAGCAGCCGCCTTAACATGGTGAAGGGGTTTGAGCGCCTGGATGATCCTGGGAGCTCTGTTGTCGGGGGCTGGAAGGGTCTCCCATAGCATACAGGTCCTAGGTGACGGGTCAGACAAAGAGCGGTTCAGAAGACCTTTATTAGAGACCAACCGGCCCGGTTTGAACCATGAGGCCGTCCTTCCATGGACCCACCACCTGCAGAAGGAGCCATAGGAGCTGGTGCAATGTGATTTGGGCAGCTCTAACAGCTGCCCCCACGACCCGGCAACGGAAAAGTGGAAGAAAATAGATGGATGGATACTTAAGCTTCGTTTACACTGCAGGCCAAGTGACTCAAATACATTTTACCTCATATGCCACCTGTATGATCTTTTGTAAACAACGCATGGATATAATATTTTCAAATGTGACCCAGACCACTCCCATAATATGATCTAATACGTATTTGATCATTTGTGACTTCAATCTGAACGGCCATCGCCTCAGGCTGAGTGGCACTGCACAATTTCGGCCGTCTGCGACAAACGATCACACGTCGTGGGGAAAATCTTCATTATAGGTCGTAGCTCAAAATTGCAGGTAGGTAGTACAGTAAGACAGGGACAAAGATTTTAAATAAAACCGTTGTGCGACCAAAGACGAGCCGCGACCGACATCAGGCAGCGTCTCACCAACAAAATACATCAGCACAGGCCGCACCACCAGTCACAAGTAACACAGGCCAGGCATGAACAGGTGTGAACAGGTGGCACTTTCCTTGAATCTTTTCCACAGAAATAAACATTGCTAGCATGCGTCACTTGCCTTAGCTTAACACGCGCCGTCGGAAGCCTGAAAGTCGTCACGATTAACTTTGGGTGTAGCAACGATTCTCCCTTTTAACTATGGTTAAGTGGAGTCAAATGCAGCTCACGATTTTACAAACCCCACGTCTTGCGATCTAAAAATCGTCCAATGTACACTGGCTGTAAGATGATGGAATAAGGCCAGTGGCAAGTATTCATCATCTTTCGAAATGTTCATGTTGGGATTCACTCATCTCATACTATCTTACTGTCCTATGACGTGGACAGAAAGCTTACCTCATGTCCCAAAACATGACAAAAACATCAAAGCAAGGAGAGCTAAAAACCTAAATATCTAGTGAAATGGATAGTCACACCTGTCCTATATCAATGAGTGTTTTGTTTATCTCCCTGTTCACATGAAACACACACTATAGTTTAAAGTCTAGCTCAAAGTCTCGGCATGTGGCCAATCTCGTAGCACCTTTGATATATGAAGACAATTTGCCAGAAACATCTTTCTTTTCCAGGTCAGGAGAGATGGAAATGGCTTTTTCTTTCAAGCGGAGTGAACATCTCACTCAAACAGCATATTTATGCTTTTTTTGTAGCTTATTGAATTATTTCCCATTCCCTGTATTCTCAGTTTGCACAAGGAATTGAATCATTGCCTTTGAAACATGATGCAGTGCGGCGACGGTTTCTTCTCACTACATTCAATTTTCAAGGACTTGGCAACCTTGTGCTATTCAAACGTGCGCATTATGAGGTTTATTGTTGGCTATAAAAGAATGGCGAGGTTGAGCGCTACAGGGGTAAGAGTAACACATTAGGGCTTTTATAATATCACGTCTCAAGGCAGGAGTCATACCGTCGTTATTCTTGTATGTCAGGGTCCACACGCCTCTAAAGCTACCGGAGAGCAGCGTCGGGGACAAAAGGAAAGATATATCTCGGCCCATAAGTGGCAAAAGTACTTCTCATGTCAGCTCATCATTTCCTCTATACAACATGAAAGGTCAAACACAGCAGATCAAAGATGCAGTACACATTTACTTTCTTTTTCTTTCTCTTTTTTTTCTTTCTTTCTTTCTTTCTTTCTTTCTTTCTTTCTTTCTTTCTTTCTTTCTTTCTTTCTTTCTTTCTTTCTTTCTTTCTTTCTTACATAACAAGATGATTCTAGGTGCTTCTTGGTTAGCCAAAATAACAAAATATTTTCTTTGTTGACCAAAATTACAGCCTTGGCTTCATAAATTCAAGTATGCTTTGTTAACATGGAGCTCACCGAAAATTGTCAAAAGTCAATTTTGAGTAAGAAATTGGTGTGTAAGTATCTGTCAATTAGAATGCTTCTCTTTAATTAGCTATGAGAGTGAGGGTGACCCCGCGGTGTCATTCCTGAGCTGTGGGCAGTGGGTGGGGCGGCCTCACTTCACTGTGCGGCTGATGGTGAGAGGTTGGCTGCTTCCTGCCGGCCCAAACCCATCAATCAGAAAGGGTCCATCTAACACTCCCCAGCCCCCTCCTCCCACCACACACCACACACACTCCCAGGAAGCTCCACTTTAATTTCTCATCTGTGCGGCCCTAATGAGCTCCGCCTGCACGTCCACCTCAGAGACCCCACTGATTATCCAACAGGGGCCTGACCATTTGTCAATGGCAAGAGGTGGCATTTACGCCGCCGACCTTGCTGCCAAGGAGAGAGGACTGAGCATGAAGGAGAGAAGCATGGAAGTCGAAAAAAGACAACAGCTACAAAGTGCTCTGTTTTGCAGGCATATAGATGGATGAGTTATTAATGGACCCATTGTTCTCAACAGAGGCTGTAAAGTTGAATATTCCCATTTCAAAGTTTTTGAAAGCAAAAAAAAAAGTTTTGGAAAATGTATTTTCATGTATATTTTGTGACACAGTAGTAGTAGGCTTGTGCACAGACCCCTCTGATGGAGCAGGGATTTGCAGTTATTGGATAGAGGGGAGCTGTGTAGGTCCATGACACCCGCTAACCTTGGCCAGCACTACTGGGACACTGTGGGTATCCATCACTGTGGCAGCTCCAAGACCCCAGACCAGGGAAAAAGCCACAGAAGTTGCCGGGGGAGGGAAAAAGCTTGTAAAAATTTAATGCACTCCGCAGAGCGGTCATGTCATACTTGGTTATGGAAAATAATCCCAGATGCCTGCAGTGCTAAAATGGAGCTGTAATGTGCTCGCCTCCTAACCCGGCCTGACAGCCGTGATGTACGACTACCATTACCGGAAAATATCACTTCAACTAACCCGTGATCCGGCTCCGCTAAGGGTCATATTATCCATGAGGAACAAATTACACTCCCCCAAAGTAAATACAAATTTCCTCCACTGACTGGTACAAAGCGTGAGGGGGAGGGGCCGGTGGGAACCGTACCTATGACAACGCTGCGCAGAGTGACAAGGATGATAAAGTACATGACAAATCACGGGCTGACAGGGTACTCTAGTGCAATCAGCCTCAGCCGCGGCCTGGCGAGCACCCACTCAAGCCTGTAAACACTACTCTCTTCCTTTGGAGGGCCAAAACACATAATCTTTTAACGCTGACAAGTTGCTCTCTCCTTTTTATTACTCATCCTTCCCAGTGCGCTGAGAGGAGGAGGGCCGGGGCGGAGGGGGGCATATAAACCGTTTTATGTACAGTGCTGCCAGTGATTGAGGAACACCACTCCTCTGCAGTAATTGCCTGAGGGCAAACACAGCAAAACAATAAAAGAAGAGAAACAGCAAATATATTAGCAGCCATTCACATCTTTATTTTATGTCAAGGACAAACAGGTTCCTCTAAAGGACCCACTTAGATCCCTCATCTCCAATAATAGCCCAGCACAGGAAATTACTGAACAAACAGCGGCATTAATAATACACAAAGCTTTTCTAAATGTCATTGACAGCTTGAGTGAGGAGACAGAGCAGGCAAATAACACTTAACGCAGGTGCGGCTGCTTTGAGAAAAAAAGAACTGGCCACTGCTGAAAAGGTAAATCTTTAAAGAGCCATTGAGAATGAGCTGATCTTCATGCTTGAATTTTTCAGTTGAAATCAAAAGCGCTGAGTGCCTGAGTACTCTTGACGGACATAAAGACGATCAAGATATGACAAGAGACACAGGTCAAGGAGACTCAGAGTGGATGACGGCGCCAGTGCTTTTATGATAAATAATTAAAATGTATTTGTATTCAGGAAAGCTTTTTTTTCCCATCTCAGGTTTTTAAATATCCGCTCAAGCTCTCAGGGACTCACTCTATGGATTTCTTGACCTAATGGTGGACAGGTTTAATGTCAATGAAATCATTATTGAACATACAAGGCGTACATGGTTAGATAATTCACATGTACCTACACAGAAACAGACAGGCAAACCCAATGCTCCACCATGAAGAAGTCTAGTAATGAACCATAGTATAGTATGACAGGAGACCGCCGTGTGCTGGTATCTGTGCTATCTCAGTGTGCCATTAGTGAAGCATGTGGGAGAGGGCGCACCCCACATGTCACTGTGTAATAAGCTAATGCCCTGATGCCCCACGACACCGGCGCACAGACACTCACTCACACCGACTATTGTGCACACATATAGCCTGGGAAGAGAATAGCTGTGTCTTATCAGACGCTGGCAGCTCCTGTCACTGAGCAGGGGCCTTCTACACCAGGCAGAACACGATTTCTCCTGGGAGCACTTTTCCCATTTCCTGCTTTTGAAAGGACTCTAAATAAGCCACGTTTGTCCTCATCTGAATGGATTTGACCCATTAAAACACGCATGCTCTGCTTTGAATTCAAATGGCTACAGACAGAAGCAGTGGGCGTGGCGTGGCGGGGCCTGGCAAGAACAGATAGTGACAGAGGTGACGTGACTGAGGAGGAGACAAGTGTTAAGTGGGATTTTCACACTAGTTTCAACATCAAAGAAGACACGAGCCCACCTGTGATACAGGGCTCTTGATGGTTGCGTTCATGACATTGTTCATGACATAATTTCAGGTTTAGGCCAAGGTAATTTTATGGGAGATTTACTTAAAGGGACTAAGATTAAAAATTGTGTATTTTCCTCCCCCTACATGTTCCAGCAATGTCCTAATGTGTAGAATGAGCCCAGACATATTCACCACAACTGCCTCTAAAATCCTGCACTGTCTCAAAAAGGTGTTAATTCAGGTCCGAAGTGCCGTCATGCACGAGCTTAATATAGAACCCACAGTTACGTGTAAGACCTCAGGTGGCAGCAGTGAGTAAAAATGACCAACTTGAATCTAGTCCCTTTAATGTTAAAAGTTTCTTTTTATAAGGGATTGGGTCCACATTGGGGCCGCTCTTGCAGCTTTACAAGACAACAATTTGCGCCTGTGTGAAGTGATATTCTTTAAGCTCATCTGGTGCAAAAATCACAGGCGAAGTATGTATCTTGTGTATCAACAAAGGTGTGCCAGTGCTTTCGCCGGTAGTCTTCCTCGTTGCTTTTCTTACATTAACATTGTGTGCAGCCTCGCACATGTTATTAAGCTTTTGCAGGACAATTTCACCCACTGTGAGTTAAACACTGTCCATGTCCCGAGAGAGCGAGAGAATATATCGATGGGTTCCGCACGTAATCAACAGCACGGGACAAACTCCATGCAGCAATAATGTGATCAAAACACCTGTAAACAGAGCAGGCCAATCAGGAGGGAGGAGGGCCTTGATTGTTTACTTTTAAAAATCTCTCTCTCTCTTTTCATTTTACAAAATTCACTTTAATATAGTAGAAAAGAATGTTCTGCTCTGTATAGTCCCTTTAAAGAGTGTAGGGTTGATTGTTAAAAACTAAACATTGTTGTCTATATCAGTGGTTCTCAACCTGGGGGTCGGGACCCCCAAGGGGGCCGCGAGACAAATTTGGGGTGTCGCCAGATCATGTACATAAAATATACATACTTTTTTTCAGCATATAATATTATATTTTATTGTGGCTTGTGTGTGCTATTTTACCAGAGTGCCATTATATGTTTGTTATTTGATTTATTTTATTTTAGCCATTTGTTTTTTTCTTTGTTTTTTAAGAATTATGTAGGCTAATGATCCGATTCCTCACAGTGTGACCCGAGCGGGGGGTCACGAACCCCCTTAACTGTTATAATGGGGGTCGCGGTTCCAAAAGGCTGAGAACCACTGGTCTATATTATGAATTCAGACATTACGGCCAAAATCTGACTTTCTGTCTGTAAAAGGGCAGCAAAAAAACACAACCCAAAAAATTAGCATTAGAAAAACAATGATTCAAAAGATGTAGTGCTTTGAAAGTTCCTGTTTCGTCACATTGGACCCATGTGTAGTCGAATGTTGTGACATCACGTGAGCAAAACCTATTCCCTGCTCTGTTACTTTACCTCACAATAAATCAATGAGAGGACGTCCTATAGGTGCAAATGTTCATCAGGGGCCAGAACGTGAGCCGCGCCGAATTAATACCGTCGCTGGGGAGCATTACAACGCTCGCACTCTCTCTCCCCTCTCACCGCGCACTCTCGCTCGTCCGGAAACAAGAAAGAATTGCCACCGAGACAGGAGCAATTTAAATCGACAACACTGAGTAATGACTCAATTTGCTGCACAGTCTAAACACCACAAGTAAATGGCATTACTAAATCATTAGAGTGGATCTGAATCTCTGCTCAGGAGGCGGCGGACAAAACGGATGCTCTTAAAAAGCGGCGGGGCGAGGGCAGAATATGTAAACATTGCAAGTATTAAAACCGTTTAACACAGCCCACGTTTCGTAGATACTGATAGTTTTTAGACAGAGTGGAAGACTCGACTGGCGGCTGCCCCAGCGCGATTTAAACGCAATCTAAATCCTTCAAAACCAGAACTGTTTAATTTAGATTGGGCACATCATTAAGTCCCTTTTATAATTAGTGCACAGCTAATTAATGCTTTTACTAAGAAGACGTTTAAATCAGTCGGCTTGTAATTACATTCATATCTTCGCCTTAAAGAAAGACGATTTATAGCGCGCGCCGGAGAGCCTGTGTGTTTTGTGTCCGCAGCTGTATCAACGGGCAAAAAATGGGTTGTGCGCAAACAACTTCTGAGGTGCGGTGCCGTAAAAACATGGCAGCTCAATCTGTTTTTGCCAACACTGTAAAATGTACGTTCCCCATGAGACAGGGAGTTTTCGTATACGAAGAAATGCAAACTTACCTTGTCGTCTTGATCGCTCTCTGTATCACCCTGCAAGAAACAAAAAAAGTGTTTAATTTCAATGCGTAGCCAGGCAGGCAGTAGGCCTGTCACGATAACAAATTTGAAGTTTGATATATTGAGGCAGGAAAGTATTGCGATAAAGTATATTATTGACTCTAGCGATACTAGATACTGTCGACTATCAGGCGTGAAAATGACAGTAAACCTTTGTTCTAAAAGTGCATCGTCATATCCTAAAATACCACACAAGCTGTGATAAACATTAAATATGTTGAAACTCAATTTGCTTCAGTGAAAAATCTAAGTTTACAAAGAAAGAATGGAAGAAAATGTTGATAAATATACAGACGATAAATATCGAGCCCAAAAATGTATCGTTTATCTGTTTTTTATTGAACGATAAGTCGATATAGTTTTTATCGAGACAGCCCTAAAAGGCAGAAGAAAACATCACACAATATTGGCAACTGACTTCATTCACAAATAGCAATCCCCTTTATAATCTAGAGAAAGATACTCCCCAAAAACAAAGCTGCAAATACAACAGTTCACCCATCGTTCCCAATAAGTCGCCTCCTTTAATAGATGACACCCCAAAGGACTCAAGCCTTCGGAGTACAACTCGTAAAAATATCTTTAATAAACATCCAGGAATACTATACTCATCCAGGAATCCATATTTAGAAACCCGCATATCCACAACGAGAATAAGTAAGTCCCTTGTGTGCATTGGTGCTTGAGGCCGAGGATGGAAATAACAAAAAAAAAGCAAGGGGAACTTTGTAATGGAAGGAGGGAAAAGGGGCTAGATTTCATTTTTTCTCTCCAATTTCAATTTCAAGGTCCACTTAATTCTTTATCAGCTAATTAGTGCGACGCTGGGTGACTGGCGGCCCTCAGAGCTGTGCATATGGCTGTGACGCAGAGGAGCACTGGAGTTGGTAATGAAGAAGGCACAGGGGGGATAAAGGGGAGGGGGTGGGCACTGCATGTGTGTGTGCGTGTGGGCCGGCGTGTGTCAGTTTGAGCAGAGGGTTCAGCTCAGGCAGGGGGAATACATGACTGACAGCCCGAGGAGTGAGCGACAGAAGGCAATGGATTTTTTTTTTTTTCTCTTTTTTTTACTTCTATCTCCTGTTTTCTGCTGATCCGAGCCCCTCCGCAGCTCAAAGGTAGCTGGCAGGGCTCACGGCTGGTCTGTTGCTCAAGCTGGACAGTAGAGAGGGGAGAGAAAAAAGAGTCGGGGGGTGGTGGTGGTGGTGGCGGGGGGTGCGAGCTCAGCAGGAGCAAGCATCCAATTTACAGGCCTGTCCCGCACCGCCCCAGGGACCACCCGAAGGCACGCTGCCATGATGGTCAGCTCCAGCGGCTCATAAATTATGCAGAGGCAATAAACGCGCTGGGCAAACACTCCTCAGACATTTCCCTGCTCCTCCGTTCCCCCTCTCGCTGGTTCTATCATCAACAACCACAATAACAGCATAGGGATTCCAGGGTTAATTATTTTGTGACAGGAAAAATGACACAATGTGTATTGGCTGCAGAGAGTTTCAGATCTCTTCACTTCTTCATTTATTACCCAACAACTTCTAAAAAAAAAAAGGGGTAAGATTTCATAGTGATATAAACTAAGGCTGCACAATATACCGCAAACAATATTGTATCACAGTATCAGGTGATGCAATATCCTTATCGCAAGGAGCCACGATATATCGCAACATTACTTAAAGGGACTAGAAGCAAGTTGGCCATTTTATACTCACTACTGCCACCTCAGGTCATACGTGTAACTGCACCTTCTATATTAAGCTCGTGCAATTCGGACCCGAAGTAACAACTTTCTGAGTGACAGTGCAGGATTTTAGAGGCAGTTGTGGTGAACAGGTCTGGGCTCATTCTACAGCTTAGGACATGGCTGGAACATGTAGGGGAGGAAAGTACTTTATTATAACATTTTTAAACTCTGCATAGTCCCTTTAAGTCTTCATCTGACTGAACGGGACATTTTTTGCAAACTCAGCCAAAAACAAACAATGAACAGAACTTTAAGTGCGTAAAAGTTCAGGTTTAGTTTAACACTTCCTAATTTAGTTCAATTTAATCCTTGTCTTGTCCTACCCCCAGTTCGGGAACCTATTGTACATGTTTTAGTGGTACGGAGAAACCAGAGGAAACCTACGCAGAGACGGAGAGAACAAGCAAACTCCACACGGAAAAGTCTAGGTGCCAGTGCTAACCGCTGTGCCACCGTGCCACCTTCAACATATCGTGTTGAAGCGGTTAGGTAAAATATCGCAATATTGCACCATCATATCGCATATCGCAAGTAACTTCAATATTATATCGTGCCGCCCTAATAATAACTACATAAAATATCTCAAAATCCATAGCGCTTTTGGAACTTTCACTGTACATGAGTTTAGAGTCTGTGGTGAATTCCATTTAATGTCTATGATACAGAAAAGCACAGCCAGTAAATAGCATATAATAAATATTCTGAACTTTTCCAGTGTGAGACTTAAACACAACAATACACAACAACTGTATACATATACAGTATGAGGGTAATTGGACCCAGTTTTAAATGGCAGTATGTAAACAATACAATGTTAAACCAGTTTTCTTGGTTTATAGAGTAATCTATCCGCAGTAAATAGGTTGAGACACTCATGTCTGTAACTTGTAGATTCCCACTTCTCTCCAGATCAAAAAGCAGCACTTAAGCATAAATGTGCCCAGTTATTTGCAGAGAGAGATACAAGTGTTCCTAACAAAAACAAAGCACTGATCACAAAGATTCAGCTCATTGTTCAGCTTTTTTCACTCGATGTAAAATGCATAAATATCATTGCAATATTACGTCGACACCACATTGACTTTTGGAAGATGCCCTGATAATGTTAATAATGCAACAAATGGTGGGTATTTATCCAAAACAGATGCGGCACGAGGTAAACAGACAAACACAGACATGTAGCTCCTCCATTGTGATGCAGAAAGTACGCGCAGAGCTCCTCCTTTCATCCCGCTCTCTCTCCTCTGCCTCCTGTTCCCTTTCTGTACAGCCAATTGCTTTGATTGCCGAGATAGAAGCCGGCTGGAATGACTTGCCCTTGCTTGTGAAGCAAATGGAACATGCTAATGGAACTCATCGTATTACCCAATGCAAAAGTGCCATAGCTCATTACTTTAAGATAAAAGGATATCATTGTAGACGGCGAGCAGAATTGACTTTCTGTGCCGCGACTTGATGATGATTTAATCAACTGCTCTCTTTCACTTCTCATCCACACGCCTGTCGCTTTCCCAGGTGCCACTAAACCAGGCGCTCGCACGGCTGGTGGGGAGAGAAAAGAAAAGAAATAACTGTCATTACCTTTTTTTCATCCAGGAAGAGAGGTATGCAAATTTCCCAGAGCGACAAAGGATGAAAAAAAGGGAAAACTTAATAAAATGGAAATACCTTTATAATGAGCAAAGTAAAAAATCCTCAGATCAGACTTGACAGGTAAGGGCAAGCTGTCTGTTAGAGCTACAGAGCACATGGCTAACTCGCTACAGCTCCGTCTGCTTAACTAGAAAGCCAAAAGTTACAAAATAATGATAAGAAAAGATAAAAGCGAAATCCCAGACAAACAAATAAGCCTGAGCTGCCACTCACTGTTAGGCGATCACAGAGAAGAATGCTGTGCCTCATGCATAAAGCAGCTAGGAGAAGACGGAGGAATGTGTATTTGACTGCTCTAAATAGAATACGCAATAAAAAAGAATAAAATGTGGGATTTAAAAGTACTTTTGGAGCCACATCTATCATTCCCTCAGTGTAGAAATGTTAGATAGCAGTACACAGGGCTCTCCAGGAAAACACAACACAATGCTGCCTTTGAGATCTGAGGCTTTGAGAGGAGGCGGTATAGGACATAGTCTCATTTGGAGAAAGCCATGCACAATAAGGAAACCATTAGTCTGGGAGGAGGCTGACATAAAGAAGGAGAACTTTATCCAGGCCTGCTGCTATTTACATAGGCGCGCTGTAACTGTAGCACAGAGCCCGTGTTTAGTTAAAGAAGGACAGGAATGTCAAACATTAGCGGCTGCTCTAAGAGCTGTTGATGTTGGCCTGTATCCGGAGCACTTCTGATTGCCCCACTACTCTTACCCGGCCTCTCCTCTTACTGAGCGCTCCAACTCATTTCCCTGTTCTCAGTCCAAGCAGCAAGGCTTTTGTTTATACTGCTCTCCAAGTACAAGTAAATTATTCTGGTCTTCAATCCTCTCAAGCTGAGTGTAGTCCTGACCCAATACAAGGCAGACACAAAAAAACGAGCTGAATGCCCCGATAATCATACAAAGCTCTACAGCATCTTACTAAAAGAGTCACAGAACGATGTCAGATCAAACAGCAAAGTCAAATTTATTCACCAAACCTGCCTATGAGTCAGCTGATGAACAATATATGGTTCTCATGTGACTTTTCTATGATAGGTCCTGCCTAGTAATGGAGATTGGTTTGCCATTGGTGTTTATCATTGGAAATAAGGCAGCCCTGCCCCGAGCTGCTGAAAGGGTTAGAAAGCAGAAGCCAGTGTGCCTAGGGGCTGGAGGGCAGCATGAAGGATGGCAGCCATAGTCAGGGTCAGCTGTGACAGGCCCAGTTTGATGTGCTGTTGTCAAGGCTCCCGGCTCCCTCTCCCCAGCTCCTTCCTCATAGCTGCATATCCTGATGGTTTTTTTGAGGCAAACAGTCACATGGCGAAATGGTTTGCTACCCTCCTGCTGCATCTCCTCCATCTGCTGCTGGGGCTCTGGTGCCCGCGATTGCCTGCCTGTCACAGCGTGTGTGGAAATTAGCCGGGGAGGAGGTGTTCGCTTGTGCTAATTACATTTTAATCATTGGAAATGTGTTGGCAAATCAAGCCTTGATTGCCATCATGGAGCCCAATGTCTGCTCGCTCTGCAGGTTGGGGATGGGGCAGGGGGCTGTGCGGCAGGCTGACTGAGCGGGACACTTTTCCAAGCAGCAAATGGAGGCTTAATGCTAAAGAGACTGTGTCATTACTCACATGCAGCATCCGTAATGTGCAGATGAGAAACTCACCACCATGGCTCACTCACCCTCACACCTCTGCCAGTCTGGGACAGAAAGTGACAGCAGGAGGCCACGTCACCATTCACACCAAAGGTCCCTCACCATACTACTTATAAAAAGTACGTATGTAATTCATATTAAAGCATAGCGCAGTGGCACCTAATCCGTGGGGACAGGACCTGCAGAAGCAAGGGTCAGCTTTATTTTACTATACCCAACCCTGACCGGATCATCGTCTCATTGAGGTATCAAACCTACCTAAATCTGCAGGAAACTGTCAGGCACAACATTCTCAATTTACTTCCAAAACAAAATCATAAGGAGAGGGTGCTACGTGACACAGTTGATCAAAAATAGAGCCTTGTCAACAGCCCGTATGACGTCTGCTGGCAGAAGGCAGCCAGCTCATCGGTGGGTTCTGCCTCTGTGCCTCTAATCACTTAACTCTCACACCTGATGGCACACTATTAACTTTGACTGTCTCCAGTGACCCTGCGGGTCGTTGCCCATCACATCAAGTTTTTATTAGGGAATTTTCCTCATCATTAGCCAAGGCCTGGAAATGAGGCATTAATATTCATCCTGGCAACCCAAGACGAGGTCCCACTGATTTTCCATCATCCAGGCTATCAGCACAGCTGCTGCTGTTAACAATCAGCCCAGTGCAGCACTGACTGTGCATCATTACGGCTGCACTGAGCTTCAGAGAGCTGCTGAAAGAAAGGTACACCTCACATCCAGCTGACAGCCCCCGAGCACAGAGTGCTCAGCTCTGGCAACAATGTGGCTCCAAGCCTAGTGCTGAGACTGGCAGCACTCCAAGCCTTAGACACACTGGGTTCACAGCCCACTGCAAACATTAAAGCACACATTCATTCGTATAACATGGTAGAAACAAATACTATCACAGGGACAAGATTCTCACTAAATTAATTTGAATGTTATGATCACCTTAGTCCACATTTCTCTCACATACAAAACAAAAATATCAGTGTGAACATTTGTAATAAATGTGTAAAACACGTCTTTTTCAGTTCAGTTTTGAAGAGTTTAACACAGAGAAGAGTTTGAACGCAGACTGTGGATCTTCAGTAGAACAAGGACATACGGTGTGGCTGTGAAACAGATGCAGCCGTTTCAGCAGCATCTTCCCCATAATTAGAGCGCCGATGACAAAAACACTTTGTTATTCTCTTACTATGATTTGCTGGCTGTCACACTGTACATCTGAGTTGCCTCATTATACAGAGCGTAGTCAAATAAAAGCCAACACAGCGCACTGCTGTCGAGATTCTGTCTAGCGCACATGCAAACAAGCTCAGATGAATAAACATTACTTGTTGTTGAGGGCTGGTCTTTGAGCTGAAAGGCTCACACATATCTACTTTGTACAAAATAAAAATATTTAATTTGAAAGGCTGATGCAAGACGAAATTAAATTAAAAGCAACCCATGCTAACTGCTAAAACAAATGACTTGCAGCGTGCTAAATTACATTTGCTCCCCATCAGTGAGATCAAACAAGGCGAGTTTGACTCTCCTGCGCTAATGATTTCCTGCACTCACCTCCTCCTCCATCCCAGGGGTGTTCATAAACACTCAGTCTGGGTTTTTGTTTGTTTGCCTGCTTTATTTATACATTTCCCAGCTCTACAGCTCTGCACTGTTCCTCCTCGTCTCGTTTACTCGGCCCACGCTGGTGGCAGACGGGCTGAATTAGAGGGATCTAATGTAATCCCAGGGACAGAGCGCTCAGAAAAAATGTGCTCAATTAAAGCAGGATGAGCCCACAGGGAGCATCCCTGGCAGAGCGTGGGGTGACTGACACGGCCCTTTGGTTGGGATTAATTAGCATGCTAAGTGGTGGTGCACAATAACAGGCTGAAAGCTGCAGACCAGCCATCTGACATGGACCACCTTGTGCATGCCGCACCAGGCAGAAGGTTTAACCCATAAAGCCTGAGTCAAGCAGATGCATATGTATGAGCCTGAGAGATTTCAATCCAAAAGTCAGCTTTAAGCACTGAGTACACGCGGCAGCACATACAGATAAACAATGTGCCACAAACAAGTCTCTGGTCAGGATTTGTCAATCCCGGAAATACTGTTCTTTGTATTTCAGTTTGAAGCCTTCACAGAAAGCAGCGTCCAAGGCCCTTTGTATTGTAGTTGATGGAAGAGGGGGCTCCACTGAATGTGTACAGTATTTGCTATGAGCTGTGTTTAGACTGTTGCAAAGGCTACAGCAAAGTAGTACTCTCATCAGCACATCTATTCCATATGTGATCAATCCTATAGGAGCTTTGAGCACCTATGAACTCTTTGTTATGTCAGCCATAATCACTGTACAATTATATGGTCATAATCTGGCTATACGGGTCACTTTGTTGTCTGGGAAAGCTGCTTTGATCATGTTGTGCAGGATATGTTTCACATTAGAGGCCTGCTATGATGTATGTTTCCTGTCACCACAAGGATAACAGTGGGGTCAGCGGTGCAAGAACTTGCCCCTGCTCCTGCAGTCCCCTGCTGCTGGCCAGTGGAAAATCAAACACACAGATGAAAACCAATGAGGAGGAAGAGATGTGCTAAATGAAAGACATGTGCTGGAGTTCAAAGGCCTCCTCAGTGCCTAAATTATGAAGTTTTGCTCATACTATGGTATCTGTGTCAACGTTATGGTCACCATTTTCTTGAGTGGTGTGAAATTTATGGACCATTTATCAATTCAACACGCAGCCAAGGTCAGAGCTGCTGCCCTGGGGCTCTACAGCCCCAACCATATATTAACACAAGTGTTCTAGGGAAATGACTATGACTTTGAATGCACCTTTCACACATCTGATGGTCTCCTGGGTTAGTAGAGCTGAAACAGCTCACTAATCAAAGACACCATTGTGAATGAAGCACAGAGCTTAGTCTGTCAGATAGCTGGATCCATGCAGGTCACACGCTTAGAACTGATCAGAGCCTCCCAGAGGACAGAAGGACAGCTTGGTCCCTGAGGACAGAGGGACAGTCCGGGCCAGGCGCTCCACTTGTTTTCCTGCATGAGCCCAGAGCCTGCTGTCCTGAGTGCAGAGCTACCATCTGTGCTCCCTCGACAGTGAGTTGGCAAACGAGGCTGTGCCTGAGGGCTGTGCTGTGGTTAGGGATGCTCCCTGGTGTTTGGGAGAGCCTCTCCATAACACTTTCCTCATGAGCTCCTCCACAGGCTGCTCCTGGAACGTCTTGGAGCCATCTGGGGAGAAGTGGAGCGTGGCAGAGAGCAGCTGGACACTTCCAGCTGCTGTTTAAGCCATGGCAGCACGTGCCATGTCATTCTACAGAGGAGCAGCATACACAGCAGCACAACAGGGCTAGGACATCAGTTTGTTTTAAAAGGATTCTATGTGCGAACGCATGAAGGTTTTACATTTTTGCTTTCACAATGTCATACTCAGAGCAGTGTGAAAGCAATGACTTGAATTCTCATTTTGTCACATTGTTCGCTTCAGAGTATTCCAGTCCCTGCACAGTTCACACTAAAAATGAGCTGGATCCTTAGAAAATGTCGATTGGCCACGGGAGACAGCGCGGGAGGTTTTCTCACAAAGCCGAACAAGTCTTTTTCTTGTGTGGATCCCCGGAGTCCGGACCCCCTTTGTGCTGCTATAGGCGAAAAGTGCTTGTCAGGAGAACATTAATTAAAGTGTTAAAGGTAAAAGAAGCATCGACTTTCTCTCTCTCTCTCTGCAACTTTGTCGACCACTGGCAGCAGCAAAACCCACTGCCCCCAAAGGTAAAGTCTTCTACTTGCTCAGACCCGGGAGCTAACTGGAAAAAAGCCCCACTAAGACCAATTAAGGCTTTCACTATGAGACTGAAAGGAAGACAAATGGAGGCAGAAGGCCCGATTACAAGAAACCTTTGTACAGATGTAAAGCAATTAGAGCAGTCTCAGGGGCCAGACAGCGCGGTACCTGAGAGTCATGGATCCTACAGCCAGTCCAAAGTCGGAACAATCCCTCTTTTCTGTTTAGGGCCCCAGTCAGCCTGTGTATTAGTGTCATATATCAGCCCATAGGCCTGTATTGGATTCTCCAGAGCAGACAAGCAGCAGTGGTTCAGCCAAGAGGACCACTTCACTCTCCATTATACGTGTTTTGGAGAACAGGGCTCTTTTATCCAGTCAGACGGGCCTTTTCAATAATACAAGTCCTGATAGGACGTACGGGTGCTCTCAGGTGTCACCTTCCACTAGAGACGTTAGCCAGAGAGGTCATTGTGATCAATGCACAAGTAATTATACTGCAGCGATTACCAGTCTGAGCACATTTAACCAGTGCACTGATGTCACCTCTGCAGAGCAAACTCTTATGAAACAGGAGCTACACATGCAACCGCAAAACAAAATGCTCTACTATTGTATTTTACATTGTTATGTTTTCCAGTTCATTCCTTTCATGTATCTTTGACACTTAACTGGAAACCTGCGGCAAAAAAAAAAAGTTGCTTTCACTCCTTTCTTATACTTTTGTGAAACTACAACTTAATGAAGCAGGGAAAAGTGACATGAAATCCAATGAAATATTCAGCAATCCTTCTCAGCAGAGATGAGCAGACGTTCCTGTCCAGGTGGATGTTTTTGCTCTGCGAAGGGGTGGTAAGCTGTGCAATGGGAGCAGGTCGGGAGGTAAGGATAGTGCCTTTGTGGTTTTGTGGGGCTGTGGGAAGAGCTCGCTTGGGCCAAATTTGAGAAGCATTGTATGAGCAGGTGTTACGGTACTTTGAGTAGTCACCGAGGAAGATTCAACGTATTTGTATTGTTGATGATAAAACACTGCATTTGTACGATACAATCTGACAAAACACTACGAAAATGGGGCAAAGGATGCAGATTGGTCAAACTACATTCACATAGTCATAAATAATGTATGTATGTGAAATGTACACTTCTATTTGTGTCTTGGCCATATTATTTTAGATCAGAAGGAAGTATATAGACCATGAATCACAATTACAACATAAATATGTATCCAACATAAATGATTGAATCCTATCGTAACCATAAAAGCCCAGCAGCCCCAGTGTCTTCTGCACTGACTGCCCTTATTAGCTGCAGCAGAGAGCCCGTAGAGTCAGTTTTCAAAGAGGGAGAAACAAATTTACTGCTAATCAGAATTTATGTTCAGTGGTCTGATCTCCAATTACCTTAAGCACAAACCCTCCTGATGACCTGAGATTATGAAATAATTTTGACAAATGGCGGCCTGCGATGTAATGACCTTTTCCTCTGCTGGCTGCGGCGCTCATTATTTATGGGGGCCTTTTAAAAAGCAGGTATGGGGGAAATGAATGTGCCGCTGTCACTATGTGTAATGGGGCTAATAATGGTATCCTGTGCACAGTATAATGAACCCCTCCTCCATAGAAAAGCTATACGTGCTGCACTGGACTGCTTTGATGAGCTTCAGAATCAGAGCAACACATCTGTGGGAAGAAGTTCTCCAGCTGTCCAAGCCATTTGCCTGCACTCTCACTCGCACACACTAAACGCTACCATCAAACTGACAACACAGCTGATAGGTTTCATGCATAATGTCCTTATGAGCGTGCCTGCTAAAGTTATCTTTGTTGTATTTCAAAGAAGGAGATGTCGGAAAGCATGGAAGTCATTAAGTCACATAAAAGGACTATATAGTACTGTTTTTAGTAGAACGTAATTTCTGAAAATTGCTGGTAGTAAATCTCCACAGACATTCCTAGTTCCACTTTAGATGAAGAAAACCATTTGACTTTGCAGCTCAGTTTTGATAAAGTCCCATGGAGGCGCTAGTTAAAGACTTAAGCAGATGGCCAGATACTTGGCATAAGAAGAGAGCCGCGCTGAAGATTTTTGGCAAATCTACAGGCATATGGCAAAAGTTCATGCCAAACACTCCACAAAAACACTGCTTTAGGAAAGCAGAAGCATTTTATGAGAGATATAATAAAAGAATATGACAAGAAGATGTCAAATAAGTAGAAATGTGAAACCACTCTGTGAACGTAATTTAGCTCAAGGCACAGTCCAGAGGTTCTTGGTCTTAAATAATCAGTGTCATAATAAAACTCAGAGCTCTGGACAGCATTAGAAAATACATTGGTTGAGTAACAGAGCCCTGCCTCTGTAAACTGCGGACTTCAACTGGACCGGCTTAAAGCACAGTGAGTCCGCAATCAAAACCAGGTCCAATGCTTTACTGGAAGTGCTTTATTTGTCAGTAGGGCAGTGGCAATATGACAATAAAAAACTGAATCATGACCTGACCCTTGTGGAGTTCTGCTATTGTGGTAATAAGAGATAAGATGGAACTTTATTGATCTCACAATGGAGAAATTCACTAAAGAACACTCAGTGGGTACAAATAGACAGGAAATGTGATCAAGTAATACTAACTAGAGGTATCTTATATACAATGAATATAGAACTTTAAAAGGGCACGTGGTTTTGCATAGAGGTTATTGCACATGAGTCAATTACACTACATTAGGGTTGTACAGTCTGACAGCAGTGAGGATGAAGGTTCTGCGGTGGAGCTCCTTCTTGCACTGAGAGTGTCTCAGTCAATAGCAACAGCATCATATCGTGATTCAGCACTCGCCTGTTTACAAAGAAATGCTGACGCTTTTCCCCCCTTAAACACAGTCAGGCTTGAAGTTTGAAGTAAAGATACTAAGGGCACATGAATCACGATATAATCAAAATCGCGGTCTAGACTTGCATAACTGCGTAAATCAGATGGAGATTTGGTCTACTACTGCAATTACAACGACATCATCCAGCATGGTCATAATATTTGCGTCTGCGATCACAACTATTACTATAACAACTGGATACAACATTGAGGTCTGATCACTGACTTAAGTGTAGCTCTGAGCATTAGGTTTTTCACCGCTGAAAGAGTAAACTCATGTTGATAGCTCTGTTTATTATATGGTGAGCTTGGAGTGGGCCAACAGTCGTGGTAACAATAGCAGTTGACTAAACATGACTGACAGAACACAACAGAGGAAGGAGGGCTCTGTCTCCCGGGGCATGGCAGGGAGGAACAAGGCATCAATCACACTGAGCTCTGGTACGACTGCTTTCAACAACGGATTCAGCTCATTCTGGTCTCTGTACCGTGTGCTATACAGTCTGCAGCTCATGTTTTTACACATGACAGACAAGACTCCATAAGGCTCTCAAGGCAAAACCTAGAAATGACAAAATAGAGAAGATAAATCAGTCTAGTTTTGCTACAACTACAATTACCATTATTACCTTTAATCCTATTGATAATACTATCGATGAAAATGATCTCAATAGCCTCTTTTTGGTATCTTTGTTTTATGCAATAGGACTGAAAATGCAGAAATTAAAGTCCATTGTCCAAGCTGCTCGACGTGCACCTGAAGAAAGATGCCTGTGAAGCTGCCGAGGAAGTCAAGGACGCTGTATCCCAAGCGTTAGATTGCTTTCACATCCAATGATTAGCCCCATCTATGCTAATTACACTGAAAGGAAACTAATTAAGAGGAAGTACATGTCGGCTAATGAGGATTTGGGGCTGTGTCCATCTATATCATCATTAGAGGTTTTCTTTTTACAGCGTGCCTTCATATCCTCAGATTAGGGCTGTCCCCGACCAAAGATTTTCATGGTCGACCAAAAACGTGCCCTGAGCAGCGATTAGTCGACTAAAAGGGGGCGTGGCATGACACTGACAAAACTACAGCACTCATAAAAAATAAAATTACAGGAGCTCTTGCTGTAACTATTGTTTATACATAGAAGCAACGTCAACGCGCATTTATGTGTAAAAAAGTCACATTAATCTCACCTTTTATCGCAAACTCCAGCTCTCTGTCTCACTCCTGAATCTGCTGCTGTGCTGTCCATACATCCATATAATCCAAATAAAGCGGTAGTTTCTTCTTCCATCATCGGCCCTGTTCTCAAATGTCCTCCGGGTAACACCTCCGTGTGACACTTGTCTCCGTTTCGCCGTAATGTAAACACGAGCCATGTTGTGAAATGCTCCGCACGCGTGGTTCCATGTGACGTCCTCTCAGGCAGTTTAATGTCTTCAACTTTTGCGTTGCACAGTGTAGTGATGAATCGGTTCACGTTACGCGGAGCTCCTCGTCTTATTTATCTCGGAAAAAGCCAGAATGGAGCGGAGAAAGACACAGCAGGTCCACGAACCGCGGAGCCTTGACGTTGTAGCTACTTTCGGTTTCGTTCTTCCGTGTGTCAGTAGCGCCGCAGACAGAGGACAGGCGTCAAACTCGCGTATCGGCTATTTCACTGTAGAACCAGAGTATTTGAGGTTTAAACAACGGCAACATTTCGCCCAAGCCACAGAGCCCCTGATCTCAGCTGCGTATGCGCACGCAGGAGCGGCCTTTCTCCCGTCCTCATTTCTCTCCTCAATGTTTTTTTTTTTTTTTTTTGCCAAAGCATTTTACACAAACAATTCAAGCAAACTTTGATATATCTGTTTTTTAATGAAATAGTAGCCCAAGGTAAAAGATAGATCTGCCACAGGCCTCTGGTGTTATGTAAATAAAGAGCATCTTATTTGTTGCAAAAGTAGGATTTAGTCGACCAATGAAAATCTTGGTCGACCACAACGTCATCGACAAAATTAGTCGACTAAACGACCAAAAGGGGGCAGCCCTACCTCTGATGCTAGATATAGATAACACTTCCAAGATTTTCTATTTGAGTGTAAGTGAGTAAAGTTATGGACCATGAAATGTATGATATATCCCAAAATAAGCATTGGGCCATAAGGGGACATCAACTTGTGGGAGCTTTTGTACACACAAGCTTCACATGCTTCTAAAAGTGCTATTCTTTGCTGACATGTTTGGTTCCTCTCGTCTGCTGTATGTAAATGACTTGGTTCTGCTGCTGAAGCGGATAAGCCGCTCCAGCAGGATCACTGTGTCGCTAGCTGGTGCGTGCCAATTACCTCCGTGGCAGCCGTGACTGTGCTGCCAGCGCTGCCTTCACTCGTCTCGGCCTGAATTTTGGCCGACAGTGGCGCGGCAGGTCACTCGGGCCACGACCCTGTACTCCGAACTGCCAACTGCTGTTAAACTACTTCCATCTGGAGCAATTGTGTCCTCAGGCGGGCCCGCAGTAATGCAAGTGGGCAGGACATGACTAAGGTTGCATGCTTAGTAATAGGCTGGACTATTAGAGCCCATTATTCATGTTCACACAAACCAAAGGAGCAAGTCAAAATCTATGCTCGTCTTCCTGCAAAAACATTACCCAAGTCGAAGTAGGTCAAGACAAATCGAAAGCTTGAAAATGATTATGAAGTGTACAAAAATACTGTTAAAGTTCGACTGCTACTACTAAAAATACTGCTGCTTTAAATCGCTGTGACAAAACCAATTGCTCAAAAACAAGGTTCAGATTAAGGTATTCTTTAGAGCAGGGCTGTCCAGAACTTTTTCAACATGGGCCGCATATTCAAGTGTATAGTGAACCTAGAGCGTATAGTGAGCCTTTATGCCAGCTCTGTCTCACAATGAAGATTTGGAATTATTAAAGTGATCAAAGTGGTAAATTTAAATATTTACAAATCAAATAGATTGTGCATAATTGACCACCTGAGTCTGATTTTTTAAGGAATAATAAAAAGTAGTTTTTTTTCTTAAGTCCCTCGCTTTAATGATTTCAGCATCTAATTAAAATCCCCGGGTTATCACTTTGACCAATGAGACGAGCTCTCAGGTCCGGTCCAATCAGGAGGAAGGGAGAGGAAATTGATTGCTTACTTTTGAACATTTGTTTTCTTGGAATGACTTTCAGATCCAATCAGGAGGGGAGGAATTTTACTTGAAAATTTCATCTCACTTTTCAATCTGACAGTCTTTAAAGGAATAGGCCACCGTTTTTACACAATTGAGATATGTTCTTGCCATAGCTTGACACCTGGAGTACTTTGACAGTATTATAGCTCGGATGTCGAAGTACTCCAGGTGCTATTGCGCCTCACAATATAGTGCCCCCTTTCATCCGCTTAGAAACGTAACTTCACGTAACTGTATTTCAATAGGGAAAACGTGGAACAGCTTGGTAGCTTCAAACTCACCCCAGTTTGGAGCTATACCTTTGATGGGAGCGGCTAAATGCAAACAACATTTGCGTGACTGAGCGCAAGCACAAAGACCAGACAGTCATACATCAACTCGTATAAGCTAAGTTAAGAACATATCTCAGTATGTTAAAACATTCCTTTAAACTTGGAGTAGAAAGTGCCATCACTGTGCCAATTCAACAACACGCCTGAGGGACATACAAAAAAAAAGATATGGAGACCGCATTTGGCCCCTGGGCCACACGTTGGGCACCCCGTTTAAAGGAACAGGCCACTGTTTTTCCATACTAAGTCATGTTCTTACCTGAGCTTAGACGAGTTGATACGTACCTGTCTGGTCTTTGTGCGTGCCCTCAGTCACGCAAAACGACCAAAGATGTTGTTAGCATTTGGCCTCTCCCTCTCCCTAGCTCCAAACGGGGTGAAGTTGGAAGCTACTCCTCCACAGGCACGCACAAAGACCAGACAGGTACTTATCAACTCGTCTAAGCTCAGGTAAGAACATATCTCAGTATGGAAGAACCGTGGCCTGTTCCTTTAAGGTTCTCTGTAGGAAACACTGTCCTCTGCATTTGTTGCTGAGGAGCAATCAGCGACCACAGCGCACAGCCCCAGGTTCATGGTCAGAATCATCTGGCAGGAGGATTAACCAACAACAAGCAGGATGAAAGACTTTTTGTGCAAGTTTTCTGTTTTGACAGGGGAATCCAAACATGGAGAGAACATGCAAACTAGACTACACTCACTACTATCCGGGAATCGATCTATAGAGGCCTTCTCGCTACGAGATGATAGTGCTAACAACTCAACCATCGCGTGCCCTCTCTATCATTTCTTTGATGTAGCAAATGTTCTCAATAAAGTAGTTGCAGCAGAACCATGTCCTGTCTAATACACACCATAATTGCTATCTGTACTCACAGGTAACATAACACTGTGTGAAATGCAGCAACGTCTTACAGTTTCACATGCCACGCCTAATCCACAGGCCAGATTTTTAAAACACGGCATGATGAGGATATAAAACTTGGTTATTAGCAATGTTCATATAAGGCCTGAGTCTGACAAATTCCCTCTTCCACATTAATCCCGAACTAATCCCACTAATCTAAAGGCAAGCCTGCTGCACCTCTCTCTTCTCCTCTCCCGTCAGAGCCAGTCCTTGACGTTTCCATTACCTCACCCTCCGAAGTGCGCCTTAACTTAACTCCCCGGTATTTACTTCCTTGTCTCTGCGCTCTCTGTTTGACTGGCAAATACGGCCAGGTAAATTCACTTAGCCTGATGAATAAATGAAGAGCACAGTTCGTGTCAATCAGCGCTGGGGGCCACTGAGGCTTGTCCCAACACATTTAGGAGCGAGCTACAAAAACACGCGAGAAGCGGCGTGTAATTAGCCACAATCAGAGCTCGCCGACAATCCTTCTTGTTTTGCTAACCTATCCGAGCGCCCAGGCAGAGGTCCACTTACCCCTGTCAGAACCAGCCTGCCGCCCCAATCAAAACAAGCCAAATCGCTCCAATCCACCGCCGCGCCACTGATTAAATGCGCGTGTAGAGTGCAATTTGCTAAATTACAAGTATTTTGCACATGTAAATATAGTTTAATTACAGCAATTAAAGGAGATTATGGGAGATTGGCAGATGGGGAATGTAATGTTGTTTTAATTAGACTCTGAACGCACTGTAACACAAACACAACGCTAACCTCTCGCAACAGAACGGGCTGTTAGGTCATGACAAATTGCATCCTGATGTTTCGCTTTTAATCACCTGCGGCAAAGATGTGAACACAACAAAGGGAAGCATGGGGGGAAAACACGGGGCAGTGACAAGTGGGATCTGGAGGAGATGAGAAACACATGCCGGCTGAGCTGACCAAGATGTTGTGGGAGTCAGGAAAGACAAGTGCAAATGTTTTGACAGTGGTTAATGCGCCATTACGGACAATTAAATCAGATCTAAATCAGGGATCAATCAGGAGGAAAATGAGAAACAGCTCCAGCGCGGCGATAGAAAGAATGTGGGAAAATGAAGACAAAACAAAAAGGTCCTGGCAGAACATCAAAGCGCAACGAGAAGAAGAGTGAACTGATCTGACACTGAGTTTGAAACGCCAGACCAGAGAGAGGGATCAAAAGGCTTTACTGACATGACTATGGGCTATGTACACGGGCCAGGGCAGGGCTGGGGAAAGTAAACAGCTGACAGGCACAATCCGAATCATGTAAGTTGAGTCGAAAGTTAAGAATCCGTCCAAATAACTAAGAGTAGCACGTCTGGAAACAGCGCCTAATTCGGTTATTTGCAAAGACTGAGCCACACATAACATAAACAAGTACGGCCTGGTTCTGGATTGTATAAACAGAAAAAGGCAGTAGTGGTGAGACCTTTTTGCCTAATTGAATCTGGATTTGGCAATGGAAATAGTCCAGAACGTTGTGACACGAATGGATTAAATGAGTAAGTTTGACATGTAGCTAACTAGTAATGCTATTTGTAACCCATCTATGTCTATTTACTTAATACAACAACTGTTTTTTATTTATTTATTGGTTTAGCAAGGGCCGCCAGTTCTTTTTCTCTTCCCAATAACACTGTGTCCCCGTTTCTTACAGAATGCTTTAAAACATCAGTAACGCTCAAAATAGTCAATATCTGTGTCACACTCGGTCATGTTAACAGTTTGGGATACGATCTGGGTAGGCCTGACTTTTAACCTGGACCAGCATGTTTTGTGCTCGGTGAGATGCCGAATCCGCGTATTCATAATGAAAAAAGGAAGTACCGAAAATGACCCTGATCAAAAGTTTATGATCAAGAGGAATAGGCGGTGTTACCATTAGATTATATACAGAACCTTCTCCACAACTACCACAAAAGACTCCAAGCTGTCATTGATGCTAAAGGGGGAAATACACAGAACGGGGGTATGTAGACTTTGGCTTCACACAACCACTAACAATGAGTGAAAAAAAAACTGTTATCCTTCATGTTCAGGGTCTGTAAACTTTTGAGCTCCTAGTGATTAAAGGGGCTGGATGCAAGTTGGCCATTTTACACTCATTACTGCCACCTCAGGTTTTTACGCGTAACTGCACCTTCTATATTAAGCTCGTTCATGACGGCAATTCGGACCCGAAGTAACAACATTTTGAGTGACAGTGCAGGATTTTAGAGGCCGTTGTGGTGAATAGGTCTGGGCTCATTCTACACATTAGGACATGGCTGGAACATGTAGTGGGAGGAAAATACATAATTTTAGCATTTTTAAACTCCGTATAAGTCTATAATACTGTAAGTTATCACACTGGTTTCTTAAAAAAAAAATGGCTGTGTGAAGCTTTTTGAAATGATACAGTCCTGAATATTTGGATCCCATACTGTACATCCCGGACACAAATCCCAATGCTATAACTCAATTCAGAAAGCATGTTGTCTTAAAAATACCCTTGGGGACACAAAGTAAATCAGTAAATGCAACTCATTACACCTCTGATCACCGAACTCACAGGTGACTGTAAATGTCCTCGACTCTTGGGGATTCGGGGTCATTTTCCCTGCGTGAAAACATTTCCCCGGTAAGAACCTGTCCTGCCAAAGCTACATTTAATATATTCTAGTCGATAGCCTATTAGAAATTCTAATTCAAAGTTCAATGCCCTCACTTTAGGGCTTCAAATAAAGATTGCCTCTGGAGCAGCATTTAGAGCCTTAATCTCTTTATCATGCACCATTTGGAAACCCAACTTTGTTCTTAGGTAGATCAATTGCATTAATTTACAAAACGGGGGAAAATGTCACCCTTTATCCTTTAAATCTTAGGCCGTCTGAAGAAGGAGGCATTAAAGACGCACCAGTGGCCTCTCGCTCATTTAGCGGCACGGGAGTCAGAGGAGACTTGACCTACAGCGTTTAATTACTACATGAAAAATTCCACCTCCCAGATGAGTGTGGACATCCAAGGTCCTTCTCACTTAACCCCTTCATCGCCTGGTTCATTTCTCCACCTGTTTTTTTGGAATATGGTGAATTCACGTGAAAAGTCAACACAAGCTATCATAAGGTTAGCTGAAGAAGGTCAACAGTGAACGTCTTTAAGCGTCACTGTTTTACATCTGTACTTGTGGCTCTTATTTTACAATGCAAACAAAACAAATGCACACAAATTCTGAACCATGCTCAGAACATTTCACATGACCTTTGTTGAGCGCCAGAGTTCATCCTCCGTCGCTTCCATTCACAAAGCTCTAAACCCTGCATTGTCTTACAGAGATTTAACATTCTGGATTCAGTTTGTTTCTTTCTGATGCATAATTACTTTTACCAGTTCATTGCGTCTCCATTGTGCGCCGCTTGTTCGGTACTTGCTCAGTGGTTAAGTCCTAATAATAAACAGCAGATTGGAGAATGACACAGAGTACACCTCCGATATGAGGATCTATAGAGAGGCTGACCACACATTGATCCCCCATGACTGTTATGAGGCCTGACCTTGCATTGATCAGCGCTCTGCAGAGGAGTGTAATTCCATTTTATTGTATTGTATATGAAGAACAACGTTGTCAATAACATTTCATGCATTCTCTACTTTACTCAGTAGACCAGTGAATTGGCTAATTGTCTATTGCGATGGTACAAGTAATTTGTTCTGGAATTAGTTCAGTCAAACACTACATATGGAAAAAAATTCCTTTAACCCCTTAACCCCCACCTGAACTGAGCACATTTTCACCAGTTTGGCTTTACCCAAATCTAAAGCTTCTCAAGGAAATTGTTAAAATAGCGAGGAAAAAACGAGAATGAAAACGCAACAAAAAGCGGCAAAAGAAGGACAAAAACATGCCAGGAAAGCAACAATAACACAATAAAAAAGAGACAAAAACGTTAAGTTCAGTTTTGTAGGTTTTAGTTTTCAAATGAAGCATTACACTGGCGAACTGGAGAAAATGCACTCAGTTAAGGGTTAGAGGTCAAACTGGTGGGTCGGGACCCAAAAGTGGGTCACAGAACCATTTTAAGTGAGTCGCGGACCTTTTCCAGGACACATTATTTTCATACTTATTTTTTATAAACATAAAGAAAATCTGGATCTGTAAAAAATACTGTTGTTTTGTTCATAATTATTATGAAGCTTTACAGATTTAATTAATGTTTATTCAACATTATAGCAGTACTAAGTAACTCATGCCCCTAGAGGGCATAAGTGCCACTGTAGGTGCCGTAGCATGCTGCGTTTTTTACTCATTAATCATCCATGAGAGTAAATACTACGCTGACAGAAAAGACAAATGGAGAGAGGGATGTTGTACATCCAATTACACAACGGAGATAATTTTTTTCACTCAACAGTGGCCACAAATACTGTTTAAGTGGCGCTAGTAAACACGCTAGTAAACACGCTAGTATTAAACACGCTAGCCGTTAGCCTGTTAGCTTCTTCTTCGTGATTCCATTAGTGTGTATTGGTGAATCCGAACTGGTGGTGGTTTTCTGGCCAGAGACACCAGGGGGAGATGAAAGACCCCCCAATCATCCCATTAACACTTGTATTACCCCCAGAGGGACTACGAAAAGGATTTATTAAGGTAAACAAGTTACTTAGTACTGCTTTAACTCATGGGGAAAATACGGTACTTCACTTGATGTATAAGTAATTCAATTCTTATTTGGGTTGTGGCTTATGGTGGGACAGCCTCCCAGTTGAGAACCACTGCTTTAAACCATATAATGCAATGTAAAATAATATGGTTTCTTCGGTCAAGCACTGAACTCGTCTCAAATTCTTTCCAAATTCTGTCAGTGTGCAGACTGACTAAACACTCTCCATGGCACAACAAAGACAAAACAAACATTGCTGCTCTAGAACGTGAACAGATCCTGTCATCAGCTGCTTTGGAGAGTGCCAGTACAAGCATGTCTCTGTAGGAGTAGGAGGTCATCCACAATTCACGAAAAAAAGTGAAATTGCAATTTACAAGTCAACCACAAGATGTCACCAAAAAGAATAAACTAAAAATACAGTAGGCATCTGATTGATATTACACTCCCTGGTGGTCACTTCAATCACCCAACACTGAATGATGCCAGTTCCCACGCACTATTACAGTGGCCGCCCGCTGAGGCCCAATCACCACAGCTCACAAAAGCCTTTCCTCTTCCTCCCCGACTCACTGATCACAGAACAAGAAGAAAAAGCGCTCGGGCGACAGTGGGTTAAAGAAACTTCCAACATCTAAAAGTCTTTAAATTCCCACAGAAGTCAGACGCTTTTGGACAAATTGAACAAAATAGGCGCTTTGAGGTGCCCACATTGAAGGAGCATGTCATCTCTTGGCACAAAGGGGGCCCCGAGTCTGAAGGAGGCCTGAATAGCCGCATTATCCGCTGTGGCTGTGACGTCTAAAGGCCCATTTCACACCTAGTGCCACCTGCTATTAGTCTTCTTACAGTCGGGCTGATGGATGCCACAGCGCCAACAATAAGACTTAATAGCTGTGGCAGTGCTGATTGGAGACAAAACCCCACGCCCTCCCCAACTTCTGTGCCGTTTTCCTCTGATTGACAAGCCTTTCTGCACTTTGCCCAGTGAGGCGCGAGGGGGGTACGAGTAGTCTACACCATGTCTACTCCTACCCCTACTCCTACCGGAACCATTATTACTAGGTTTGCCAAAAATGACTTAATTAAATGTTTTTATGAGAGTCCATCGTATAATAAATGCTTATAGCAATATGATTAGAACTGATATATATTTCTATATTAACGTCTTAACCCTCGCCTTAACCAAGCGCATTTTCTCCAGTTCAGCTTTACCCAAATCTAAAAGGTTACAGCCAATAGGCCAATGTAAAGCCTCATTTCAAACCTACAAAAGTGATAAAAACTGATCTGTTTGTGTGACTTTCATCACATTTTTCAGAATATTTTTTGTCCTGTTTTGTCACTTTTCTGTCACGTTTTTGTCACTTTATTGTTGCTTTTTTGTTGGTCTTTTGTCGCTTTTTTTGTCACCTTCTCGTCACTTTTTGTCACTATATTGTTGTGCTTTTGTGAATTCTTTTGTCGCTATTTTGTTGGTCTTTTGCTGCTTTTTTGTCACATTTTTGTCACTTTGTCATTGCTTTTTTGTCATTAAATTGTTGCATTTTGTGGCTTTTTTTGTACCTTTTTCATAGCTTTTTTTTTCAAAAAGGTACATTTACCTATTATATTTACCTATATACCTATTTACCTATATTTAACCTGGTAAAAAGCTCTAAAGAGTCGATTAGCATAGTGCCTCCTCTTTAAATATACTTAAACAGAGCCAGATTACAAATGAATGAAATTGCTGTTGCATAATATTGAAATTACATTTCATGATATGATGAAAGTGGACCTCAAATCTACAGCAGCTGAGAGCCACTGCTTTAGTTTCTTATCTAACCCTAACCCACGTGTAAGCCATTATTATTATTTATTATCTAGCGTCTTTACCAGAAGAACCTTTGAACTGCCAAAACCTTCTGAATGGGTTGTGAAGATTCTTTACTCAAAATAATCTAGATGACTTGCTATTATAAAACGGATTGAAATACCTTGAGTCTAACATTGATTCCCACGGGGTTGACTTTCTTAAGGACACAGTCATTGTGATTACAGGACAGTTGCTCTTAATGACATCAGCGACATTAATGGCGGTGGGAGTTCTTTGTCCACATGGAGAAGCAGCGTCTCTCAATTCATTCCTTTTCAAACTCAAGGTGATTTCTTGGGCTTAACAAGGCTCCTTCATGGTGTCCTAATGTGATTATGCTGCTGTATGTAACGCGGTAGACCTCTTTTCCTCCCCCAGCTTTCCATCAGACAAACGCTAATTAAATCCGGGTCTAAATAAAAAAACTTAGTCATGTGTGTAATGGAAATGATTTATCATGTCCACTTAAGCCAAACTAATTTGGGAAACATGAAGCATTTCTAGTTTACTCATGCTTGTCATAAATGTAGCAAAAATGAGCATATGAGTAATTCTTGGACGTAAGACAATAGCCAAATAATATGATATCAACAGACAATTGTGGCAAGAGAATCTGTCATCACGATAAAGTTTCTGAATCAAAGCATAACATTGACTGTCACAGGCTTTACGACCGTGACAAGACTTTTACAGCTGTCATGGTCAATATTTAGAGCTGAGAACTCTGGAGAATTTCCACATTTTTGGTGCGTAGGAATTGGGCGCATGTCAAAATAAATAGCCAGTGCGGCTGTGCACGGGCCCGGCCTGCCCAGGAGGCTGCCTGTTCCACAGAATCAGCCTCAGCCTGACAGCAGTGCTCTGATGAACAGGGGATGAAAGAGGCCCTTATCAGCACCAATCGCTCTCAGGCCAACGGGGCTCAGGGACCCCCTTTAACTTCAAACTGCACACATCAAGGTGCAGCTATGGGCCACGCTCTCTCACACCATTTTACACTGCCATGAAGCAACCAGCCCGACTACCATTTGAGAAGAGCTTATTGGACGTGTGGAAGGCAGCATTGAGCCTGTGTGAGTGTGTCAGGAGTAACACTTCGTAGACAGCGAAGTATTGGGGCTGTCATGGTATTCCAAGAACTTCCAAAGAAAACAGTGCAGTGTGTGGCCATTCGCCAGCTGTTTTCTTTAGTGAAAGAAAGCACACAGTTCTGTCAAGGCACTAGGCCTGTTATGATATGGTAAAAAAATATATTTCTTACACCTAGACCTCTACTTTGCTAACCCCTCTTGACTGGATTTGTCCCATTGGATATTTCTGTCTTGCAGAAACCTTAGAAACATTCAAAACAGTTCTCCAAAAATGATTTTATTATTGCCTTTTCATGCTATTTGGTCAAGTGGAAGATACAAAATGGAGGCTATCTCCCAACATTAGAAGTCTGTTTTTTCCTCTGAAAGAGAGCCCGAGGCCATCAGGACAAACAGGTTATCAACATCCCACTGGGAGGCAGATGCAAATGCAGTTGTTTAAACACATTAATGTTGGCACAAAATTAACAGCCAGGCCATTATACCCATTTGACTAAACAACACCCGCAAGTGACAGTGTACGTTTACAGTACATGTCATTTGCACATTGGGGCAATAATGTGCGCATGATGGGCAGAGGGTCAGCCGCGTCGGCCTGGAGTAAGTGGATTCTCCAGCTGTGCAGCATTAGCGCTACAATCACACAAACAGACAGCTGCATTCTCAGGGGAGTCTGCAATCAGGCCGTGCAGCGCTGCTCCTGTCCTTCAACAGGCAATTAACACTGAGTCCATTATAGCTCCCAGGGGGGCTACCGGCCAGGCAGGCAGCGACGGCATCATCTGAAAGGTCAGTGCCAGGGGAGTGAGCAGGGGGGCGGCTGTGACGGAAGCTCGGGGCCGGAGTGAGGAAGACAGAGAGGAGGGTGTGAGCTGGCTGCGACCAAATGGAGTGTAAAGCTGAGGCTATTTGTCACCCGCCAGCGATTCACAGGGGACAGCGCTGTATTTTCCTCTGGACAGGAGCATGCGTCAGCAACAAGGACTATAAATTAAGAAAACCACTAAGGCTCTGGGGCTAACGTAACCCCTCTGCGCTTCTAAGGGCCCGGACGATCCACTCCAGCTTCCACAATCAGATCAAGGATGTTTTCCCCCAGGTCAGATCCGTCACAACTCATAAATGTTTCAAGGCCCTTCCTCCTGTTTCTTTTGATCCCTCCGAAAGCTGAGGAGAATTTATTCACACCACGGAATGCAATACCTGGTTCCTCTATGGGGAGTTTGCATCAAGAGTCGACTCATTTAGATTTCCTCAGCCGCTCTCCGCTCACCTCATTTCACTTGAACATAAATCCAATCTGTCCAGTGTGATTTTCACTTTAAAGAGACGGAAAATGATGTGATTGATGGAGTGATGATGGCTTCTTCATCTGTGAGGACAGCACACTTGATTCCATTCCCGAGATTTTATTACAGAATAAAGGAGCATGAGACAGGGAAACAAAGCCCTGGCATGAAGACTTGGACGGGCTACAACAAGGAGCTTAACTACTTCTCCATCAGGGCAATGGGGAAAATCCATTCTTGGCAGCGGGTTGCTCTGCTAAGCCTGCATTTTAAAATGTGAATGGGGGCTTAAACTTCGGAAACTCCCCCAAGAGCCGATCATTAGGCGGATCATTAAACCTAAAGTTGGGACACATTAAAAGGAAGGGAATAATGAAAAGGCTGCTGGAAGCCTAATGAGATTTCTACCTGCCACCATTTAGTTTTAGCGAATCTTTGAAATATAACAAAAGATGAGAGAAAAACCAAACTTTTCCTTGAAATCGAGAACAAGTTCACTGAAACATGTTTCTAAAGACATACTGATGAGCAACCCGTAACCTTATGTTGACCTCATGTAGTGAAGATTGTTTCTTTGAGCACTGTCTCCAGTCTCCAAACCACCAGTTGTCGATATTTCATAAAGCACAGATTCAAACATTACACTGCCATCTCGAAATAAAACAGTGCCGTCAATAAAAGGCAGGTCGTCTGTACTTGATTTTAAAATGGTTCATCAAGAGGTTTTGTCAATTCTGAAGTTGAACTGGTGAAATCAATGCTACCATCTGTAAAGGGAACAAATTACACCGCACATTGGCCAAACCTTCTCTGGTTGGGGGTTCTCGCTACTCCCATTTGTTCCCACTTTCCAAAGACATGCACATTAGTAACAATAAATTGCTTTTGTGCCAAGTGTTAGGTCTCCTGCGATGATAAATGCGAAAGTAGATTATAGTCCCCGGTGGACAAAAATATGACAGAAATAAACAGCAAAGAATTCAGGAACAACACTATTTAGCCGTGTAGTTGTCCACATGTGTTTCTGGAGTTGTGTGATGCAGTATTTAATCTCTGAACCCCCAACTTAACCAAAATCTAAAAGCCTCTTGGAAAAAACAGCGAGGATGAAAATACAATAATTTTTTTTTTTAAAAAGAGCCACAAAAACACGACTGAAAATGATGAAATCCGCAACTAAGCAACAAAAATTTGCCGGAAAAGCAACAATAACACAATACAAAAAGCGACAAAAACATGACAAAAAAAGCATCAAAACAGTGCTAAGAAACACAACTAAAAAGTGATAACAAAGCAAAAAAGAGCAACCAAAAAGTGACAAAAGCAAGGTAATAAAAAAAAATCTGCAGTAATGATATGGAATACATGGCGTTGATGGATGATGACTAGAATCTTCCCCCGGAGCCTGGACACTGGTGGTGGTGGACGAGACCCGGAGCGACCGGTCGAGGCGACGAGCGAAGCCAGAGGAGAGGCCAGACGGATGAGGGGCGGAGGAGGGTCGCAGCACAGCTGGGAAACGGGGAACTTAAGAAGGGGATCCTGGACGATGAATGGCTGAAGTGGAATAAGCAGCTACGATGATTGGCTGACCGGGAGGTGCGGCTTGTGCTGGGGTCGTGATTGGGTGATTAGAGAAGGCTGCCGCTGATGAGGTGCTGAATGAAGGCTGCAGGTGCGTCTTCCAGGTTGAATTTGCGCTGAAGCTTCATGACAAAAATTTTACAAACTTTGACAGAAAAGGCGGCGACAACGCAACAAAAAAGTCCCGATCAGTTCTGTAGGTCATAGCTTTCAAATGAGGCGTTAACACATGCCTATAGGCTGTAAGCTCCAGTCAAGAAGCTTTTAGATTTGGATAAAACTGAACAGGAAAATGCGCGGGTAAGAGGTTAAAGGACACTTTAACCTTCCCTTGACTTTAGCCTGAACATTTGATGGAGCAGATTATGTTCAAGGTCAGATTTGCCCATAAACGCTGATTCCATTATAGAGTATGTGCTCTATGTAATCGTCATCCGCTAGATCCATTCAGGCACACTTGACTGACCCCACTTTGACCCGACCAGTGGATATGTTTACAGTACGCTGAAGTCAAGGTATTAATCCCTTTATTGCCATGTTAGGACCTTGAAAACACCGCCATAATTGCTCCAAAGGATTTGATCGAACGGTATTAAGTAATTAAACAAACGTTGCCAGCTGGAACCGCATAACCCCACGGCCCACTCGATGCGATTTGTGCCACGAGGGGAGCGATCAGACTCCGAGGGAGGGCCGTTATTATCCTCACAGTGAACCGTAGCACATCCATTTTCTTTTTTGTACAGACAAGAGCCAAATCTTTAATCTTTTTTAAAGCCGGTCGACATCAACACATTGGCTGATCAATCCTCGCTGGCTGCCGCGGACCATCAATACGCAAACCCCCCGAGGAGAGGGAGCACGCGTCTCTCCATCGCTCAAACGGGACAGGTGGGAATCCATGCCAAGTCGCTGCTTACGGGTACATAATTGTGACGTATGGACGACGAATAGGGCCGGGAGTTGATCTGATGCAGCCAGTGCCCGATGCAGTTCAATAGGCAATGAGGGGGCGACGGTGGCGGCGCAGTTGGTGGAGCGGGTCGTCTCGTGATTGGAAGGTTGTGGGTTCGAATCCCAGCTTCTGAAGGTGTACACTGGCGTTGTGTCCTTGGGCAAGGCACTTCACCCACCTTGCCTCCAGTGTCTGCGTACATTGGTGTATGTTGAGAGAGCGTGAATGGGTGACTGATCCCTTGCTGTAAAGCGCTTTGGGCCTGATAAAGGTAGCGCTACATAGGTTGAGTCCATGGGTGGGATGACAGGGTACAATTTACGATACCGATACTTTTTCCGATGCCTATATGAAAATATTCATCATCTAGAATCAGAAAACAGAACAATAATGTAGTACAGGAATGAAGATCTGAAAATGTGCAATATCGGGTTCATCTCAATATCGGGTTCATCTCCAATGTCAAGAAATGAGTGAAAAATTGGGGGGAAATGTGGGGAAAAACATTAGGAATAAATTGGGGATATGTGTAAAATGTGTAAAAAAAATAATAATTAAAGAATTGAAATTAAAATTAAAGAAAAAAAAAAAAAAAGAATTGGGAAAAATTGGGGGGGGAAATGGGAGGAAATACAGAATATTACGACAATAAAAGTTGCAAAAATGAGGGGGGAAATTGGGAAAATCAGAAAAAAATGGCAAAAATAAATTGAAAAACTTGGAAAAATGGGGCAATAATTGGGCCAAAAAAATCTGGAAAAATTGGGAAATAAAAAAACAACAAAAGCAAAAATGGGGTGAAAAAAAAATCATATATCTGAGCTGAAACAACCAATCAATCACTTCCTTTAATCCTGTCTCTTGATCAACAGCATTACACTTGGATCTAAAGAGAGAAGATTTTTGTAGTTCCTGCTTTCGATACTTTCATTTTTGCGATACTGGACTGGCATCGTTTAACTGGTATCATATAACGGTAGTTCTAGGTGGGATTCAGTCACACGGCTTTTGAACAGCATTTTGACGACTTTTCACTGTTCAAAAGAACCAAAAGAAAGGCCATGTCTGTGTAAGGTTTGCTCAAGTCGTCATCTGTACTGGTTATTTATTGTAGCAGACATTTCATTCACCTCAAAGGCCCGGTCAAACACTTTGATCGGGCACTTGTGATTTCAGAGTTTCACAAAGCCTTCGTGGTGAAAGGTGAAAGGTCCACTGCTCTAAATCACCAGTACAAGATGGCGACATGTAAAACTCCTGCAACCTATAGGCAACCGGAGACAGTAAACGTAAGGGGATCAGTTAAAGTGCAGTGATTGGGGCTTTAGCGAGCTGTTTAACACACTGCAAAGGACAGAGGAAAACAAAGAGGCCCATTGATCGGACCTGGGTGAAAGGAGAATAGGAGCACGCAATCAATGACACGGATCGATGGAATCAATTGCACAATGGACACACAAATGAGTGGAGGTTGTGTAAATTAGGATATACAGCCATGAAAAATTAGAGCCAAGCCGCGGCCAGAATACTCAGCGCACGATAAAGGCCAAGGGTTAATCAATAAAGTGCATGCAATGAATGTTATTACTGTCCATGCGTGGTTCAAATAATTATCGGGTTATTAGTGAGAAATAAGAGAGAGTAATGATACAGGCGCGAGGCTTTAAATGGGATTTGGTTTGTGTAAGTCCAGTGTAATAATGTGTGTGAACTCCAAATATCCATACAAGATGAAATGGCCATGAATGTAATACAGGAGGGTTAGAAGTTAGGGATTTGTCAATAAACAGACAAATGAAAAATGAAAAGATCAGTTTTTTAAAGGCCAGAAGTAAATGAAAATACACTCCAGAGAGCTACTTGGAAAGGGCTGAGCTGTGGTTGGAGATCCCTTGCCTATAGACGGCTATAATGTATAGACTATAGTTATTTATTATCTATACTGATCCAGCTGGTGAGCTGTCATTGAAACAGGAAATGAACATATGTCTAAGAGCAGACAGGTAGTGAGCGCCGTGTGTGGCAGTATGAGCTATTCCCTGTGGTTTCTTTGACAATAATGTGGCCCTACTGGCACAGGAGAACCTTTGCTCATTTTATGAATTATGTAGAGACAGACGCCCTGCTGAGTGGAGCATCTTTAACTGTGAAATATGTCCTCTGTCTTTGTCACGGCTGGCTGAGGCTGGTGGAATAATGATATAGAATACATTTTATTGCAGCGTGCTCTGGCTCTCTCATACATACATCAGTGCCGCCGTGCAGCCAGAGTTAGTCCTAGGGAAAATAAGACAAGTGGTGAAGCATGGTGCGAAAGTACAGCAGCTACCTGCCTGTGTTCTATATATCTCCAGCTCTGCGCTTTTTCATTGCTCGAGCCCTCGGACCATCACTCTCCCACCTCATATCCTGTTCCTCTTTCCTCCACAGCACTCACACATCCATCCTCGTTTCCCCAGCGTGCCCCAGCCCTCCCTCCCAGTCCGCCCTCTCCCTCCTCCCTGTCTGTCTCTCCCTGGAGGTGAGCACAATCTCATTAGCCACCGCTGGATGAGGCGTCCTCTCCTCTCAGGTTCAAGGTGATGGAAGATTAGGCCGCTTGGCCTCAGCTCATTCTATATTCACACAGCGTTACTGCTGCCCGTGAACACCAAATTACATTGAACCTGGGGAGTCCAACTCCATTAATTTTAAATGGAAGATTAATTTAACAATATGCGGCAGATATTTGTTACAAACCCATCATGTAAAACTGACATTTGGCTATAAATTTGCAGACGGCTCAGACTGCTGCGGCGAGGGCACAAATAAATCACACCATTTATTGCTAATCTATTTTTCACCTCCATAAGCATGTATGGTCACTGACTCTCATGGCATTAACCATCAGTGCACACTGCATAGAAATGCATATGTCAACCCAGAATGAAAAATGAGGGAATATCACCATTAAAGAATATTTTTGTGCAACAACTTGTAACAGTAAAACATAATATATAATTGTCTATTTGTCCTCCAAATAGTAGTAAGAACATTTCCTGGTTGTGCTGAATAACAGTCATTTCTTCTACTGAATAGGTCCATCCCACATTCATTTAGTGTACGAGGGTCTGACTGTATCCCAGCTGCCAGCACATTGACATGTCAAAGACAGAAGGATCCATTTCATGTAAAAAGCCCATTCTCTTGGCTGGCAGCAGACTGAGGCTGTTGAAGGCAGCATAAAGCTTACCCAAATGGCCGTGCTGCGGTCTGAACATGTCAGTGTGAGATATGCACATCAGTGTGCTGTGACAGTAAGTCCTGATCGTATTACACACCTCAGCAGTGCTCTTGTCCCATTACCAGCCCTGGGCTCGGTGATTACAGGCCTGCATGCACACAGCCATAACGTGGGAGGAGACACCGCAGTGACACTCGCAGGGCTGGAGGGTGGGGCCGCTCTATTCAAATGGGACGCTGCTGGTCGTGGGGGGTACAGTGAATTAATGCTAATCCCTCAGATGGGACATGACTTTGAATTCTCGCCCCAAACGCCCCCCCGTAACCCCGCCCCTTCATCAGAGACTGTCCCTTTGACGGATCTTTTGCCTCTTTAATGTGAAATTTCTTCTGGGAGCTCGCCGCCTAATTAGAGGAATTGATAACCTTGCCACTTATTAACGAGGCCAATACATTTCAAAGTCATTAAAGATAACCACGGCAATAAGTCTGGCTGCAAGCATCAGTAGGTTCACGGCCTCCACGTCGATGCAGTAAAACGTGGAGTCGGCGAGTGGGGGGAGGAGCCGGCTCTGCTCACTCGACTGTGCAGCTCGGTTATTGGAATCTTTTAAAACAGCCGATGAGACGAGAATTACACAGCCAAATCTCCCTTTTCCAACAAATTAATGAAGAATTAGGACTCCCATTTGTCGCATTAGACGGTTCATGGGAAATTTGTGCGCAGAGTAAAGTGTGTTTGACAGCGGTGTCCATTTAGCGCGGCGCGGCTCACGGGGCCGTGGCAGAACATCATTCACGACTGTCACAAGCACTTATCTTTCTCATTGTCACCAAACCAACAAAATCCAGGTCAGGATTTTAGCCCCACTTGGCCGTCTTCATTACGCATTTTCCACAGTGTGCCGGAGCCAAATGTGCCGTGGAGACAGTCTATTGCCTAAGTGCATAAATCTATGACAGATTTTCCACTCTTTGCTGCATTGATGCTAAAGACACGCATGAGACACTGTGAAATGATGGGGCAAAGTCATTTATAACACCACAGAACGCTCAGCTCATACATACAGCGATTCTACACGCTTCTTTGTTGCATGAAAGCTGAGCACATACGATATATTTTACTGCCATTGTTATACTCGACTTGCCGAACTCGCCATTTCTTAAGTAACATCAATAATACATCATATCAACGTAGTGAGGTGAATGTAGGTTGTTCAGTGGGGTGTAAAGCTAGCTGTATTTGGTCAATATAACAAGTGATTTGGTGCTGTTGTTCTCACATCTTCAAAGGGAAAGCATAAGCACAACACAAAGATGCAACATTAAAGCAAATGATGTTATTCAAAAGGAATTATTTATCAAAGACACAAGGTTAACTTGAAAACACACACTGGGCAGGGGGAAAAAAAGCACAGATATGGTGTAGATGTGACTATAGAAGGTCCTACATTGGAGTGTTTCCATCTCATAGTTCTCATAGTAACAATATTCTTTGCCTCTTTGTCACCGAGTTAAAAGGAAATTCTCTTCCCAGTGGTTTTCTGTCTTACCCTTATGTAATACACACAATGGCACAAACTCCACACAAGGTAGACCTAAAGTTTAAATTATAATGAGACAATAAAACAAAAATACAGGATTTCAACGTTGTGGCACAGTGGCACAGCGGTAAACACTCTACAAGCTATGACAAGAATGCCATTGAAGACACTTGTGCAACTATATAACTCAGGAGGTGTTCACCCGGGAGAGTTAGTAGCCAAGATAATTCAAAAATTAGAATTTCATCCTTATTTATCTAATCGGGTTGCAGATTCTGTACATATGTTCAGAACAAAAACAAAATATGTCTAAAAATGTGACTCATCAAACGCAGGAAGAAATGGGAAGCAACCAAGAACTGCCTGGAGAGCTACTGGTTGGAGATCTTTGCTTTAGAGCTAGCATGTTCTTCCACTAAAAACATGTATAATAGGACCAGGACTCCTCTGAAAAAGATTATATCGCTCAATCTCAATGGGACTTTCAAAGCGAACAAACAAATCAACAAAAACTGTAATCAAGCCTAGTTCAACCTTTCATAACAACAAAATAACTATTGGTTAATGAATGGAAAACTGATTAAAGCTTAACAATTAAAATAATATTTGCTGTTGCTGTGATGCAATTAGAAATCATCCAAAGCATACTGCAACGCATGCTGTGTAACAAATTTGAAATGCATCTATTGGGTATTCCACTATTGAAACCCAATTAGGGGCAAAGACACAGCTTCCCTTTCAAACGGGCGATATAATGTGCTTTCGCCAAAGGTTGGGCCTTAACTGGGTCTCCTGAGGTTCCAAGAATCTTTTTCCCCATCCATAACTCAACAAGACCTTCTGGGACTGGCACTCCGCTTTTTTTCAACCTCCGAGCTCATTATCTGCCGTCTCTGGGGCACACCGCTAACCACAGACACGAATTAGGATTTGCTAGGAACACTCCTGACTCGAAATGGATGGTACCATGCAGGGAGATCAGTAGTGCAAGCCGCCCATGGGAATACAGCAACCTGCAGAGGAAGGCACTTTTTAATATATATTTAGCAATGCACCTGCTATGCTTTAGCCTGCCGTGTGCTGCACTGAGGGTGCTGCGCTCCTTTCTGGCAGTCAGTTTGAGATGATGAAGAACTGCTGTAGCAGCGGTGGACTGATTCTATCTGGAGCTGAGATGACGAGTGGAGCTCTCTGCACCTGTGTGAAAAGTGTCGCCAATGTAGGGCTGGATTCAAAGCTATCCATTTCACTATCGCAAAGTCCGAGTTGTGGATGTGGAGCAACTAAGGACTGGACCAGATTATGAAGGGTTGTATAGAACCACAAAATCAAAAGGGGACAGGTGACAGGCCTTTCTTTGTAGACTTGTAGCACAGCACTGCTTGGTAACTGAATAGGTTCTATCTTAAAATGTGTTAGTCTAGTTAAAGGAAGTAAAGGAATAGGCCACCATTTATGTTCTTTCTTACCTTAGCATAGACGAGTTGATGCGTACCTGTCTGGTATGTATGCGTCCGCTCAGTCATGAAAAAACACCAAACATGTTGCTAGCATTTAGCCTCTCCTCCTCTAGTCTATGGACCAAAACGGGGGTGAAGTAATAATACCTTAGGAGCACTTCGACTTTACTGCGTGGACGTCGAAGTGCTCATAAGGTATTGTTACGCCTTACAATATGCGACCTATCACGAGAACGGGACACACCTCGGTTTTGGGGCATTTTAAGCATTTTTTTTTAGCATTTTGGAGAAGATGTGGCAAGTTGAATTTAGTGACTGGAAATATGTCAAAGAGAGGAATCGGCCTCTAAACCTTTGGGCTGTTCTCACCTCTGTCGGAGTGACAATAGGGCTCATTTACAATAAACAACAAAAGGAAACAGGAGACGAGCGTATTGTAACTTGGACACTGGCGGATGTTTTGTGGATAAAGCGAGACATCAGAGATCAATCCATCCATCCATCCATCCATTTTCTCCCACTTTTCCGTTGCTGGGTCATAAATCACATTGCACCAGCCCCTTATGGCCTCCTGCAGGTGGTGGGTCCACGGGAGGACGGCCTCATGATTAAACAGTGTTTATCCAGTATTAAAATACACACAGACAAAGTCACGCCCCGACTGCACGCTCCGAAATCTCCCAAAACAAGCCGATTTGAACCTAAAGGTTTACGTTTTTAAATATACCACTACTGCTAGCTTAAACATGTAGAGGCTTCTTCGTGGCTTCAACTGAACGATTCTCCAAAAAAAGCGAAAATTCTTTTGCGTTTTTCTCGAAAACTTGGGCTGCCGACGCTCACGTAACTGTGTTTAAATAGGGAAAACTTCACCCCCGTTTGGGTCCATGAGGAGAGGAGGAGAGAATGCTAACATTGCGTGACTGAGCGCTCGTGTAAACACCAGACAGGTACGCATCAACTCGTCTAAGCTAAGGTCAGAACATATCTCAGTATGGAAAAACGGTGGCCTTTTCCTTTAAATGGAGGGTTTTCTTCAAGGCACACATTACTGACTGGCTTTTAGCATTTCATTACAGGCCCACTTAGCAAGTCAGTTCTGGTCGCTCTGCGTCCAAGAGGTGTGCGTTCGGTAATGTTCCCAGAGCGTTGAGGGAACACAGGAAATCTTTCTCGTTGATTATGTACTTTACTTTGGGGACTAGCTAATTTGTTGAGATTACAGTGGGGCCTGGGAGAAGCTGTGGTCTCGGGCTGTTATTGTAGGGCGCATAAATCAAACAATGCTCTCATGGCTGAATGTTTGAATCATACTAACAAATACAGTATGTACTGTGCACATGGAGGTGTCTCACTGTAAGCAGCATATTGTTTAGCTTGGCTGGGTTTGATGGCCTGTCTCTGGAGTGACGTTAGTGGCAGCTAAATAAATAATTAAGAAGACAAATAAAGCGGAGGCAAAATGAGTATGAGGGCTGAGAGCCTCGGAGGAGACATGTGCTCCGATTCCCATCTTTGAATGTTGCAAATTAAATTCCCTCGTCAAGACTCTAATCACTCAGAGCAGATGGGGGCTTACGCTCTGTTTTAGATCTGCGGGAATTCTAATGGTTATTGTTTGGCTTTAAATAGGCAGATTATTGCATTTTAATAAGTCCTCTCTGGGACTCGGTGCAACAATGGAGTGCCGTGAATTACTGTAGATGGCTGTTAGTGCATGCGGTGGGAGAAATCAAGTTGCTAAGTGTGACAAGTTGCTCTTCTCCGCTCTCCAGCCGCCCACCCTTACAGACATGGCTGCCGAGTGTATTTACCACCAAATTAAGAATGTGCCGGGGGAATAATATTTTTATCCGACAGAGGGGAAGGGGAGAGGAGCTTGGCTGTGGATTTTCATTAAAATGACACATCTGTTCGGCAATTTCAGCAAAGTAATTCTGCTGAAAGTTTTATCAGCTAATTTTAATTATTCACTCCACTGGCTTGAATACAGGATTCATCATGTTGAATTAATACATTCAATGAGATTATTTTTCTTCCTTTTCCGCTCCTAAATAGACGTCGAGAGAAGGAGGAGGAGGCCAATCAACAAATTGAATTGTCATGCACTGTGGAATAAATTGTGATTTGTTAATTACAAAAACTATGTGAGCTGCTGTTTCCAAGAATTAAGGGGCTCGGGCGTCTAGGAGCGGGGATTAACTGTTACAACTGCATAGAAGTGTGCTCTGTCAATCACACAGGCCCATTATTTACATGTGCACCTTCTCCAGTCGCAGTAAAGATCAGAAGTGCACTGCAGTGTTGGGAAACAGTACAATGTCACAACCCTCCATCACATTCTCTAGGTACATTCAAAAGGCCACTGTTCTGTGAACCAACCCATTTAGGAGTTGTATGTCTCAGCAGTGGCGTGGTTAGAGTGGTGCTTCAGGTTTTAGTGGGGGCATAACGATGTAGGAGTGAGAATAGGAGCCTCCACCTCCTCTTTTTAACATCTTATCTCCTCAGGTAACGTTCCTTTGACACTTGTCCCAGGAGACAATCACCTTGCCCTAAGCCCTGATGCACATCAGCAAAGGGAACAAATGAGACGCCAGAGCGGGAGACAGGCAGATCGCAAAGTGATACCTCTCAAGTACGGCTTTGTGGCCATGTTTTTTCCTCCAGCGTTGAGTTGTGTGAAGTGTCCCACAGGAGCTCTAAGGACTGAGAGGCCAGGGAGCTTTCCCTGGACAAAGTCATGAAACTGAGAACACTGTTGTATTAAATAATAGCCCAGGAGACAAGACTAATAAGTTAGCCTGCCTCCTCTGACCATGAGCCCAGCCTTGTGGAGATTCTGCTCCATAATCTATATGAATAATTTTCAAAACAACTGACATCCACTTCAACAAACACATCCGCTGAAGAAGCATTCAATTGTGCAGAAGTTCTGTCGGTGTTTTGATACAACTGATCAAAAGGACTGCACATTATACTAAACTACAGAAAAATGCTGTTCTAAGGCTGAGCGCTCCATGAAACATACATGCGTTGGCCCAGAAATACATTTTTCATCAAAGAGTGCAAATGACTGGAGAGAAGACTTTCAAACCTCCACCATTTTCTCTGGCGCTTTACAAATGACATGCGGCGAATGTTTTTGCGTCTCTTGAGGCCTGTACTGGTTATCAAATTTAATAAATAAAGCCAGTGAAATCTGTCTACTCTTCATCTTCCCCGGTCTCGGAGGATTCGCTGGAGCTGGCAAATTACCATTTTCAGGCACAATATTCCCAAGGCGCTGCAGTGCTTTTCTCCTCTTCCTGATGGAATCAGATGAGCACAGCCAGGGGACTCATTGTTATCCACTTGCAAGGCTCCAGCAGAAAGTTAAAGAGAAAATAGTCAGCCCGCTCTGACAGCTCAGTACGAGAATCGACGACAGGTGCAGGCTGGGAGTTGAGGATAAACTTCAGCAATTTCACTTCACCGCAAAAAGAGTCTACTGCATTAATTAGGACCGTTAATGCTGAAAAATACAGTGTTTACTGAGTGTAGATCCACAACAATATAGTGTGGCGGATGCATTTTCACTTGTCACTCAAGCTGCATTAAATTATCCACAGTTTAACTATCCTCGAACAAGATTTACGAATTATGTGACTTTTAATAAAATCTGACAACTTTAACTATCACTTCAGAATATGGCAAGGAGGCTAAAAGACGTAAACAGAAGTTACTAACATAATATACAGAAAAGGATATTGTACTGGTGTGTTTGTTTGCACAGAAGGTGGAATAGATGCAACAGTGAATGGTCTAATGAAAGCAGCTGAACAGATTCCAGGTCAGGAGTGCAGGTGTGCAAGTGAAAACAAAGTTCTACCTGGCGCACTGGAAATTGGGATAGGAGGGTAGTCCTGTGCAATCCACTCAAGCAGGGAAACAGCCACGGCCCAAATCCAATACAGAGCCCTAAACTGCATGTAATCCACTCAACCAAACAGGCAGCCACAGCGAGGCGTCCCCCTGCACCCTCGGGCCCGCCACCACCATCTCAGGAACATTTCAATAGCTTGTACCTGGACTGCTGCTGGGGCCATTATCCACTAATCCACAGCCGGGCGGAACATTTAAGCACTCCTAAAAGGATCGAGAGAAAAGTCGTGCTTTCACTGGAGCAGCGCAATTAGGACCAGATAAATTATTACACAATCTTCTCCAGAGTGAATAGGGACAGAACAGGGGGCTCACAGGTGAGAATTACATTTAGACACAAACACAATTTACAAATACAAGAGACGGGTCAAAATATGTTACTCTAAAGTACAAGACAAAGCATGGAATGTGTGCTGTAAATGTAAATCAAGACAATTAGGACCACAATAAGATTTTGTTGACAACTTAACTTACAAGGCAACGAGACACAGTTGTGTAAAACTTGACCTTATAATAACATATGTTTATGATGGAGGTCGCAGAGGGGGGGAAGGGGAGAGTTCAGCTCCCTGACCGCCTGATTACTGAAGCATTCCTTCAGTCAGTTGGACCTGGCATTTATCGCGGGACAGAATGACCTAGGAAAAATATCTAATTGGGATTTTCTGACATGTGTTATATAGTATATATAACACTATATTTTTGCGATTTATGTTAAAAAGTAACATTTCTTTTTGGAGGTCGACCAATATGTCAGCCGGCCAATATATCGAGCCGATATTTGGGTATTTCACAATATCGACTATCGGCCGCCAACAGTGACCAAAGGTGATAGAGACTTCCCATTTTTGTGTTGAAAAGAGCTGGTCTTTAAAATGAGCCCTAGGCCTCAGGGGAACTGAGAGTCATTGCAATGATAATGGATAACAAGTTTGTACTCCATAGATCATATTTTATAAATTAAAAATTATAAATTTATTTTGCAGACATTTGCTTATGATTTCGAAACCATAAGACATAGAGACTTTTTTAGTTTTGGAATCTGCTGATTTTTGTCTTTCAAACAAGCTCCCTCTGAAGAATGTTCTGAATAAATCAGCCATATGCCCTTAATAAAGCGCCCCCTGCTGTCACGGTTCAACACTGACACATTTTACAGTTTAGAGGCATCATATCATAAACAAGACATTTGGAAAAATCGTCCATGCATATCGGCCATGCATATCGGTTGACCTCTACTTTGTTTACAGTGCACATTTTAACAGATTAACATTGGAACAGTTAAACTAATGCAAGAATCTCAGAACATGTTTGTAGAGGTCAAGGATATTTTGTTGAACATTCCACGACCGACCACGAAAGTACATTTTTGAGTTACAATATATATATATTTTTTTTACGATTCATAGTTCAGCCCATTGTTCTAATTTGATGATGTAATTCATCAGCGTATCCATCACATAAATCATATCATGTGAGTTTGCATAATGTAAAACAATAGGAAAAGTAGCCTCAGGAATGATTTCAGCCACATGCATAAAATATATCCCAGAAGCGACTGCCATTTTAAGCTGTGCAGAGACAGACCGCGGCCCCGCACTGCTGTCCCCAGAAGCTATAATATCCATCCTTGGCGGTTCACTTGACATTTACTTGCCCTGCTTCTCCTGTAGCGGTCCCCTTTCTATCCGGCAGTGCTGCTGCTCTCCAGGGGGGGCGCCGACCGGGTCAACAGATAACAAACCTGTCAAGGCGACTTTAGCGCGGGGAGGGGGTAAATCCAGGAGGTAGATGATGTGTTCCAGTGGGTTTGGGGGGGCCTGACATGAGACGCCCTGTGAGGCCTGCACCCCTGAGACCCTGCTGCCAGAGAACAGCGGCCCACAGCCACCGCAGAAATCTGATTACATCTCAGCGCAGGCATTTGAAATAGCTGGCCTCCTTTTACCCTCCATTTCACCTATTCTTTACAAGTCCCCCATCTTGGCCATCAAAGGAGCCTGTCGCACAAGGAGGGGGGGGGGGCTCCTTCTGGACGGGTCAGGGGTGGAAAGTGCGCCCTTTGAGGACCGAGCCGACTCGGGACGTGTGGGGGACTGAGGCCTGTCTTTAAGCCGCTGATAACATTCACGCCGGCTTTCTCCCAAGAGCTGCACAAATGTCAACACTGATCTGCTGTGGGTTTGTCAGAAAGGAGGCTGAGTATTCCTATTGTGAGGTGAGCGACATATTAACATGTCCAGCCCACATATGTTCTTATCTCAATGGACCTGCCCTTTTGACCCTCTCATCTCATTATGCGCTGTCAGTCCAGAGCAATAACCAGTTAACTGATGGGATGGATTCTAATTGATCTTGAGGAAATCCAATAAACAAGCAACGTTAAGTGAGAGCAGAATGAGCCAGTGACTAAAATATACCGCACAGAAATTCCTCAGTTGTGAGTGAAGAGTGACAAAGATTAACTGCAATCAAATAAAAATTGAAATTTGAATTATATACCCACAAAAGCTGCGATTACTTCAGTAAAACAATATAATCGCCAAACAACAAATCAATGTTAACCCTGTGGCGTGAATACCTATGAATGAATGGGATTCATCAGTTTAACCAGTTCCTAAGCAGCCTTCTCTCCGAAGTGAATGATCTGGAACAAATGTGAACTGCAGACAGTAGAGTAAATAGATATTTTACCAAACATGGTCTAACACTCATTAAGCGTATTGGACACATGTATCTTTTATGTAAACTATAATATTTTTCCATTTTATTGTCAATAAATCATGTAAATAGAACTGATTCCATCTCTCAGGACCTTTGAATTAAAAGCTTGACTTTTATCTTACAGTGTAGTAATGTGCTGTGAGATGTAATAGCTTTCTAGTCGAGATGCCCTTTATTTAGGACAAAACATATGGACCATTTTAGACAGAGCAAGCGAAGCATGGGGCTCGGGGAAATTGGAGGAAAGAAAATGTCCCAAGATGGTGCTAAAAACTGCACATCAATTACCCGATGCACTGAGGCCTGTCCGCTCAATCTACATCTGAGAAGAGAATCCAGCCACCTTTGAACGATATATACAGTAAAAAGGCTCTGTAAGAAAACGGATGGCACTCTCTCCTATCCTCCTCATAAAATCAAACTAGCGGTGTTAGCTGGCGCTGATCCACGGTAAACAATCTCATAGGGCTTAGAAGCAGTCTGTGTTCGCCTAAGTCTTGTTTATTATCAAGCTCAGCCTCAGAAGTCTCGTCGAACGCTTGGAGAAAAGGCACGGACGAATAAATGCATTTTGTTTAGCTTCGGGTTAGCCAGAGATGAAGTCATAAAAAGTGAATTAAAGGCTAACGCTATGATCTAGGGCTGTAGGAATTTGAAGGGGACCAGAGAAAAAATAATTGCTGTTTTGCGGACAAGCGTTGTGAGTTTACAGGTGCATTACCGTTGAAGAGAATATTGAAACTAATACAATAATGACAAGGGGGTAACAGGTTGAAACAGTCAGGTGTTAGAATAAGATATTCTACAGACTAAATCATTGCAGTCCTTTGCGATTTGCTTATTGCAAGCGTTTAAGTGGCATAGTGAGATATAATAAAAAGATTGAAGAGAGAGAGAGGGACCCAGCACACACGCGTTAGCCGGTGTTTTTCAAAAGGCTCTAAAGCTAACAGGCACTGGGAGAGGAAACACAAAGGCCCGCGTTCTCATTTTCTGTCTGAGAGCCCCACAAGGACCGCTGGAACTTGCTTGATTTCCCCAGTCCAATTATATCTCAATGCTCAATCCTTCCAGAATAGCAACATCACGCCGAGGGACGCCGTCTGCCTAAGCGCGCCGTGCCTAATAGAGTCCCCAAAGTTGACTCCGTTTCATTGCTCCTAACTAATGGGCTGTGATATTTTACCCAAACTGACTGCAGCAGCTCGGGCCCCTGGAAGCTAATCTAGTCAGTGCCGGACCGAGCCCAGCATTGCACCGCCGCCATCCCTTTGCCCGCCTCTCCAGACATACCCCCCCCCACCACTGCTGTCTACATGTAAGGCTGCCAACGCCCTGTCCTCCTTCCCGGCGCTCATTAGTGCTTCCTGGCTGGGTGCTGATTGTCAGAGGGCCCCTGTGCTGCTGGCGCTCCCCGTGTGGCTGGAGCCTGCTGTGCGGATAGAAGAGGGCTTTAATCTAACCACCAGGCAGAGAGAAAGAAGTGCCAGGGACAGGCGGGCGGGAGAAGGGGGGGGGGGAGGCCAGTGGATGTACAATCTCTGGGCCACAGCTGAGGACACGCAGCCACCTATTGCTCTCCGATGTGTACTTGGGGCCGGAACACAAGCATGAGAAGAAATAGTCGGGCATAAATCCAGCGGAATGGCTCCCTCTCCGGCCGTACGGTGGCCACAGAATGGTCCTCCAGATGGCTAAGGGACACAGCTATGGTGCAATACAATCACTGGCATGGCAGGGTTATCACGGATAAATATGAAGAGCGCTATATCTTTACACGGAAAGACAAGCCGTGGCTGTTTTCTTCAAACTGTGATTTAGCAATGCATTCCCAGCAAAAAAGACTATTTAGCTTAATAGAAAAGTAAACCGGCTACAGGGCTCTGCAGTCGTGTGGCGAGGTACGGTATTGAATAGAGAGGTCAAATCCAGTATACTGACCAGGCACATTATGGCAGTGATGTGATGATGTGTATGTGTACCATGTACTTAATGTTTTATATACAAACCCTATTCATCACAGTCCACTGCTTTGCCTTGAATCAGTTATGAAAGTGACTACCATAAACAAGGAGCACCTTACAAGAGCAATCTATCCTGTTGGATAAAGAGGTGGTTTTGGAGGGCGTGTATGAAAGATCGGCATGGAGGACTGTGTTTCCAGATGAGATAGAGTCCCCAATATTAGCCAGGAGTAAGGTCCCTCGATGGGGAGTGAAAGCTACTATTTTTTTTTTTAATGTAAGTCCAGTTTTGTTTTGCTGCTTCTCACACAAACAGGAAAAGTTTATAACATCGCCTGTGGTCATAATGTTGTGCTTGAATCTAGTGTAGTCTAGACTGTACATGTGATGCTGCAAGTCTTAGATTCAAGTTGTGATATGTGTGCTTTATGTAAATGCCGTACAAAATGATGTGTCATTCTGTCTCCGATTAGAGCAGGTAGTGTTTGAGTAACAGTGTTGACTGATTTAGTGAGCAGAGGCTAATGACTTCCCTAATTGTGCACCTCCAAATGTCAAACATTTGTTTATCTGCTAATTGACCAAAGAGTTAACAGCGGACTCCATTAGACATCCAGGGCTGCTCTACTGTAGAAAAGCTATTCATAAAAGGCAATTATACCATTCTCTCTGTGCAGGCTTTTAACAGTGTAATCTGCCGGCTAGATTCAGCGCGATGAGAGGCAAAAGTGTAATTATCAACATTATTCACATTTCAGAGTGCACACTTGAACACAAAAAGCACAGGCGCCTAAATGCACTACAGCGGCTCGTCCTCGCGGAAAGTGCGGGTCAGGTTCCAGCAGCCGGCGCGCACCGGGAGCTAATGGCAGAGAGGCGCTCCAAACACATGCTCTGGCCCTCCCTGGGACACAGGGGAGTTAAGTGCCGCGCTCCCCACTGCTGATTATCGCACCTTGGCCGGCCTGCCAGCTCCCTCTGCCCTCCACGCATTGATCTCATTTGGCCAGGAGATAAGGCAGTAATTGGATGAGGCCTCGGAATCAGATGGACCTGCTTGGCTTGGCTAATTCTCCTCTTCCCGGGTCGACTGGGCCCCGGGCCAGAGGGGCAGACCAAGGTTAATCCCATCCAATCCCCTGTACTATGTGGCCCTGCGGTGCCCTCCTGACTTCTGACTGTTGCCCAAACACGCTTAATGTAACCGTGTTAAACTGCTCTGAGCACAAACTAGAGAAAAGCTCACGGCTGCGACCAAAAACACCAATAATGAATTCTCGAACAATTCACAACGAAGGCCAGAAAACCCATTATCGGTTATCTGCATAATCTTTAGCTATTTCGGTGTTTTACAGATGACCAGCACTTCAATTCATCTGCAATGCTGTTTAGTATTTGCACGTTATATATTCAGAGATGGGATTTGCGCAAGAGAGGCTCATCCTGATGAATGCGATGGGGGGACACGCTCCTCTGGGGAAATACTAATCGTCTTATTGCGTACATTTATTCAATCCCAGTGTCAATACCGCGCGCTGAATGTGAATGGGCTGTGTGACATGTGCTTTGTGCGGCGGCTGATAGGAATGACAGAGGTAGACGTAGTCACCTGGGAGTACATCAGCGCTGTCAGCTCAGATCAAAGCCCCGCTCTGCAGATTAATCAGCTTTTCTAATGCGCTACATAAATAACCTCAATAGGCAGTCAATAAATATAGCAACACTCAAGGATTCAGACAGCAGACAGCAAGATGGGGACTATCTCGCAATGTTTAAGCATAACTGTACTACTCTGCCTCCACGCTCCAAACGAGAGATCTTATAGTTCAGGGGTAAATGCCAAATTTGCATATTGGTTTTCATCTTCGCTAACCAAAGGTATCATTGGCTACGTTATCAACCGATTAGTATTCTTGTTCCAACATCAGCGACAATGGCAACACCTTCTGTCTAAGTCATCGGTATGAGGGTTGAGAAGCTGAGTAATCTTTGTGCCGTGACACCAGCTTATCTAATGCTCCTCCAATTTACCAGCGGAGACAATTTGCAGCGCGCGTCCAAGCGAAAGTCAGGCCAAGGGGAATCTTTAAATACGCCGGTTTAGATCAATAAAGCAACAAAATGTAAGAGAGTAATCAAGATGTGTTTGAGATCAATGCCCGATACAGGTAAAAAGCATGCAAACCCACGCTTTAAAATATGATTTGGTTTAAATGCTTTGAGGCGATTTGTTTTGGTATTGACAACTGATGCTAAGGTTAATGATTGTAAGGTTGATAATTTAATTGTAAAGTTTGATTTAAAAAAAATGCTTCAGCCTACTGCTTTTGAGCTTCTATACTGTAGAATGTAAACTGTTCAAATAAACTAAACTTCTTGTGGCTGGAGTTTTAAATAATCAATTCTAATGCACACATTACTGTATCTTAGCAAAGAATGACTATTATTTTTGTATTACTTTGAGCCTCCAACCTTTTTTACCCTGTGAGCTACTTTTATTAAACAAAAGCGTCAGCGAGCTACTTTTGAGCTACTTTTGAGCTACTTTTGAGCTACTTATGCTCCGAAGACACTTGTGTAACTATGTGATTTAGATGGATTTACTTGATTTTTCTTCAGTTTTCTTGAGCTTCCTCTTAATCTCTTTACTCAGTTTGCATGAATGTCTCCAGATTGTGTTAAAAATATTCAGAAGAAAAGGAAATCCATCTTAAATGTGACTCATCAAGCGTCTGTATACAGAAAATCTCTGGTGAGGTACTTGGGAAGGGCTGGAGAGCGCCTGGTTGGAGATCCTTGATCTGTAATAACTGTACTATAAATATACAACTCTAACAGTGTAAACCAGAGTTTCCGAATCAGGGCTACAGGTCCCCAGGGGGATCTAAAAATAAGGTGAAACTGAAACTTTTTTCAATATCATTTTAAAAGAAAGGTTATCTTTGGTGATGTTTTTCAGTAAAAGGTTTGAATCTTAAGACTTTTTGCAAATGCCAATAAATCGGAGTCCAGTGGATCAACCCCAAACAACCAGCCAGGGGAACCCCGAGCAGAAATGAAAGACCCAAAGCACACGTGAGACAAAAAAGGTTGAGGGCCACTGAATTGTAAACTATTCTAAAATCACTGTATTACCTATTCCTATATTTCATACATCACTAAACTCCTGCTTTGTTTAAGTTTAGTTGTGGACCGTACATAAATCCGGGCAACTCCATCGGCTTTGCAGCAGAGCCTCGTCATTCCTGAAGGGTGGCATCAGGTGGCAGTCGGGTTTCGAAATGACCGCCCGTGCTGAAATGGGACGCTAACAGAGACAAGCGCAGTGGAAGCGTGGACATGAATTGGGTTGGAAAGGCGACTGCAGAAAGGCCATTCTCTGGATCCCGGGGTCTGCCATCTAGATTGCAGATGGATAAGTGCACGTTAAAACAATATCCCACCGACCGCACCAAATCATTTCTTATAGCTGCCTCTATTTACCGAGAGGCGCCTCATCTCCCACCAGGGCCGAAACAAATGAAAATGTTATTTCTCTACTCATGAACTCCTACCCAGTCTGCTGTTGCACTGCTGGCAATTTCATTTCTTTTCCAAATTTGACTTAAGCCCGCGACTTGAGGGAAATAATGTCTCTGGAATAATCTTCTTCACCTGTAATTCCAGCTGCACTGTCTCTGAGCATGTCTGTCTCCAGTAGCACTACAATATATCCATTTATTTATTTATCGTCGGGCCTGTTGCCTGGTGGTTTAGGGGAAATTGCAAAGGCTCCTCCTGAAATGGAAGTGTTGTGACACTCACAAGCTTCGCAGTAATTCTGTCAGATGGATAGGATGAAACACGCCTGTCTGTACCACTACAAAAGAGGTTCCCTTAACCAAGCCTGGCATATATTTGAAGTCAGGACTAAGGCATTAGGAAAAAATCTTTTAGGGGCCACTATGAATAGCAACCCTTTGGAATACAGTGTGTCATTTTACAACAATCCAAAGACTAAAACCTTTACAGAACAAGCCAACAACCAGAAAGTAACATATTTACACAATATCATGGTCAAAACCCAACACACACCTTGCACAATACGCAAAATCTTCCAGTTGCATACACCTGACCAATTCACCTATTGCCTCTTTTTTCCACAGATCGGTACTTCCATTGTATTGACACTTCCGGTAGAGTCTGTTCCTTAAAGCAGAACTAAGTATGTCATGCCCCTTGAGGCCATAAGCGCCACTGCAGGTGTTTTATAGTCATTAATTGTCCGTGAGAGGGAATACTACGCTGACAGAAAAGACAAAGAGAGAGGGATATTGTACATCCAATTACACAATGGAGATTTTTTTTATTCACTCAGTAAATGCTGTTTAAGTGGCAGTAAATACTGTTTAAGTGGAGCTAGCCCGCAGTTAGCTTTGCCCATTAGCCTGGTAGCTTCTTCTTTGTGATTCCATTAGTGTGTATTGGGCCACCGTCTCATTGTTGAAAGTTGCAATTGTAGTTTTCTGGCCAGAGACACCAGGGGGATATTAAAAAAAAAAATAATATCATCCCATAGACACTTGCATTACCCCCCGGGGACTATCAAAAGGATTTATTAAGGTAAACAAGTTACTTAGTTCTCCACTAAAATCTGATGTTTAGTAGATTGACTTAAATGTAATGTAAAATGTTCATTTGCACCAATGAGTCAACACTCCACTCTCCGCGGCCTCTTGACTTCTCCAGTCCCATGTAAACTAATATGAGTGAAGGGGCGGGCACAATTCATGGCGGCACCCAAGCCAACGCCCGGAATAAGGTGAATAGTCTAGCTCAAGATCAGGCAGTGGTGGAGTATTGCGGTACAACAGGGATCAAAATGTATCCTGAATCCCTCACAAAAGTCTCATCTTAAATTCCAGAATTTCTAGTTCCACATTTACAGCAAAATCCATGAATCTTATGGGAAATTGTTGAAATTGGCAAGAACTGACCAGGATAGTTCCAGATTTCACCAAGCCTGATGAATGCAGGTGATTAATAGAATTCTTGAAACACTATATGGCCTGGTCACAGAGCTCACTTACTGACAGTCGAGATGAGCTCAGCCATGGTACAAATATGTGCAGGTTCAGTAGATGTGGCTACACAGCGGTAAAAAAAATACATAAATGTGTAATCATGTATATTAGCAGGAGATGGTTTTGGCCTCCTGGTAAGTGTGATTGTGTTTGTGTTTCTCTCTGCCTGGGCTCGAGTGCACCCCCACCAGGTCGTTGTGAACAAAGCGCACGCACCACAGGCCAGCGTCTCCTTGCGTGTGGGGGGGCCAAAGGTGTGTTGGTGTTGCGGGCACGCCGGCGTCCACATGTGTGCGCCTTCATGAAAGAGAATGTCAGTCGATGAAGACCTCCCGTCACAAAAGAAAGCGCCGCTTCCCTCTTTCTCTCTTTCTCTCTCCCTTTTTCCGCGCAGCCACATCCCACATTGCACTCTCATCGCTATGGCAACCGGCGCTCTCTCCTTGGGCTCTGCGTGCATCCAATCAGAGTGAGACCTTTGTAGAGATTCCTCTGGGCTGCACTTATTCAACTTACCCCACCGGAACAGCGCGCCCACTGAAAAGGCTGGAACAAAGAGCGCGGAGACTCCCTCGCCAAAGAGTGCCGTGACATCAAAAATTGGGGCTGTGGGGCTTGGGTTACTGGGAATGCGGAAGTGATGCGTGGCCAAAACGCTGCAGGGTGTACGGCCAAAAAGGAAAAAGACAAAAAAAAAAACAAGAGTGGGGGGTGGGGGACCCAGGGTGGCAGTGGCACGGCCGCAGACAATTTTCAGTGGAAATTATGTGGAATAGGATTTGTTATTGGAAGCCTTGGAGCAGGAATTCTTGGCAAGTATCACATGGCTCTGGCACCAGTTTAAGCTTGATAAGTCAAAATGGATTCCGGCTGAGCCTATTTATGTCATTCCTGAAAACATATGGATAGGATTCAGCCGCTCAATACTTTCAACCTTCAACAATGACATTCAACACCACTTCTGCAGTCCATTAATCTTCCATGAGAATAGATTTATCATTTAGAGCACTGAGGGATCACGTTCAGACGACATTAGCCAGAGCGGTATTTACCACATAGGCCTTGATTCAGATCACTTTCAGCAATTAAAAAGGCTTGTATCCAGGCTTTACAACCACACGCTCTATTTTAGAACAGGCGGTGTTGTCTTTGTGTCCCAGGTCTTTAAATGTAACACAGTCGCGTCTACTGTCAACACTTGGCTTGCTCAAAGGTCACTGCACACAATCACAGAGCTCACTTCATATAATTATAGCTTCCCATCTGAATGTGAATTAAACTGGGAGACGTAGCGGCATGGCGGTTGGCATGCCCCCAGAACACAGATCCGGTGGGACCTCTGGCAGCTCCCTGACGGACATACGGCCGCTGGGTTACTGGCAGGCTGACCGCGGCGGAGCAGAATTTCGCCTGAATGCCGTGTCACAAAGTGTCACAATCTGTTCCTGGCAACCTGACTGCAGGCAACAAGAGATAAGAGGAGAAGGAGAAATGAAAGAGTGGCACAGAACACAAGATTGGTTTTGATCCAAAATGCCAGCGGTGAGTGTGCCCATGCCAGGACAGGACACATACACAATCTTTATAGCGGAAAACTGTCCTTGTTATGACAGACAATAAGGGTATAGCTTCACCAGCAGGGTATGTTTATTGCAAGGAAACGTTTTAAAGTAATTAACATCTCAAAACTCACAAAAATACCTGCTGCCCTCTTATTGAATAGACTAAATATACATCGAGGTAAGTAAACAGTAGCACATTACAGCTTGTTTTCCAATTGCCACATCGTCCAGGCATCTCCGCAACCTCACACTTAAACCTGTGGCGAAGCCATTACATCAGCTGTCGCACAAATCCCGGTGCATCCGCTGCTCCTTTCGCATTATCACTAAGGCGCACACGGCCGCCCCGGCAGAGAGGACGATCCCGCCATAATGAGCTAATTATAGCTACAACGTTCCTGCTCCCATATCTAAATGCTTGTCTCTAATAAGAAACATTTCGAATTATTGAGAGGCAGAGAAAAGGGGAGAGAGTGACATATAATTGATGCAAGCAATTACATGTTCTGTGTCAGAGCAAATTGGCCAGCGTATCTGGACATGCAGGGAGAGCGCGACCTCATTTACATCAGGGTGTCAGCGAATAATTGGAGAATGTACTGAGGAGGTGGGACGGGGATATTGTCAGCTAACATTGCATAAGCCCCTCACTGTTGGCCTTGACTATTAGCAGAGGTGGGTAGAGTAGCCAAAATATTGACTCAACTAAGAATAGAGCTTTTATTATCATATTCAGTACTTAAATATTACAAGAAGACTCACCAAGCCAAGCCAAAGAAGCTAAGACAACCTCCTACATGCTGAATGTGGAACCATTCTCCATCTTTTAAAGAGAGATCAGGCCAAAAGGGCAGCTAATACCATCAGTACAAGTTGAACAGCGATGTGACTTTTAAAAGTACAGAGTTAATGTATTTGAGTAACTGATCAGTACCCATCTCTGACTGTTTGAAGTTCAGTTCAGGCAAAGTACCCATAACAATGACTTTATGACGACAAATGTTCCGTGACATTCATTTGTTTGTGAAAAGTGTGATTTGAGAGTCTGAACTGGCCGGCACCAGGACTCTGACATGTGTGTTGTGTTTTCGTCTAAAAGCCTGTAATCATAGGCTCAGTTTTACAGTCTGTAAGAGCGACTCAAACCTCAGACCGCTTCAAAAGCCTGAAGACGATGAGCCTGACTTTTACTGTATCACTAGCAGATGTTTCATTACCAAATAACGTTCACCACAAGAAAACTTTGTCGTGTGAGAGGAGCCAGGGCCTGGAGTAGACTCTTGGAAACCAGTTTTCACGTCAACAATTCAGCAGCAAACATACAATTGAAGAAAGAGAGCGTGCATGATCAAGTCTGTCTGATATTACCCTTTTTGAACAAACGATAATCAAATGAGGAATTGTCAATGGTATAAACATCATATGTTTTAACTATTATTGCTTTAAGAGAAAGGTCTGCAACACAGATCTATCTTTATAACTGGCTGCTTTGAAATGACCAATAAATGTGGCAGCATTTACAAAAGTCTGTCAGATTCAGCTCCCGTCAAGCTGACCAACATGGCTAACAATGACTGGCGGCTTCGAACTACGACTATAGCTTCCTTCTACTGCAACTCTCATCAAGAGCCTTAGGTGGAAAAAAGGAGTAACATGCTGTTTACTCGCAATCCCAGGTCCGTAATTGCCAATTTATTTGATAGGCAGCTGGGTAATGATGGCATTTCACCCTGTGCCGCAGAGACTAAACGGGAGTGATTCATCCGCCGCTCCTGCCCTCCCTTCTGCTGCTGCCTGATGCCTGCCACCCAGACTGAGGCGGGGTGTGTGTGGGGGGTGGCTGCCATACTGGCTTCAAACAAACCCAAAAGGGAACCCAGCGCTTCAGAGAAAATATGGGTAAGCCTGCCAATTTAGCTGGGGTTTGGGGCTGAGCTGATGTGCCATTTGTAGAGCGTAATGAGCTGGCAGGACAGAGTGAAAAGAGGAGAGAGCAGGAGGGGAGGCTGCCAGCCCTGACCTCCTCTGGCCCCATCTCCACAGCCACTGCCAGGTCACACACTCACTTCATCTGCTCCAGCGGAGCGCGCCGCTCTGCCGCTCAGCCAGGGGAACAGGGGAAGGAAGTGCTGCAGCAAATACCATTAGTGAACTGTTGCTCTAATGAACAGGCAGGGTCAAAGCAGCTCCTGTTTCACACTGTTCTGTGGCACTAACGAGTGACGACAACATTCTCTTTGTTTGGCTTTTCAAAGAGAGCATCCCCATGCAGCTGAGCCACACAGCTAATGTTAGTCTGAATGCAGAGGCCACTGGCATAACACAAACTGTTTACTACGATGCAACAGCTCTGAGCACAGGCAAAATCCTGCTATACATTTTACTGATCACAAAATAAAAATGTATGAGGCTATATCTCTGTTTTTCTCCTGGTGCAGAGAATGTCCTTATTTGCTTTGCCTCGCACCTCTGGCTATGTGTGAAATGGAGTTTTACAGCATGGATGCTGGGGACTTGTTCTAAAACCTGTGAGGATTAAAGCCTATCTCCAGTGTCATGTCGCTCTAAAAGTCACTTCTCTAAAGTCCAGCTTTCAGCAGCTTTTCACTAACAGCCTTCTCCAGAGGGCTCTGCACCTCATCACAAAGGAAGTGTCCACTCAGGTAAGCAATGGGTATGTTTACCTTCAATAAACATACCCATTATTCAAAGGTAAAACTATCAAGGCAATCACACAGTTTTGTTCTCCGTGAAGCTTTATACCGATGAGCTGCCACATGTTCGTCAAATACTATCACCAAGTATCAGTTCAATTCATGTGAACATCAGATTTCTTATTTCATTTTCTGCCCAGTCAAGCATCCTGACGATACTCAGAGAATCGGCTTTGCTTCAGTTGTCGGCCATGTCTCTCTCAAAGACGTTCCTGCCTCTGTCTGACATCTTTAATTATGGGCTGATATCTGATCTCTTCAGCACAAATCACAGAGCGGGCTGCCTGTCTCGCCGCCTCCCTGGAGTGTGCTCTCTTTACATTCTGGGACATGTCGCAGTGCAATGGGACGGCTGCTCCACTGAAGTTTGCCCATAAGGAATTGGAAAGTGTGATTCTGAGATGGTGAAATGTAAAAAGCATTCCTTTTCTTAACATATTATGCCAATGCTGAAAAAATTAATGAAAATGTATGTAGTTGTTTTAACATTTGATTAGGGTTATAGTTTATTTATATGTTGAAGCCGTGACTCACGTTTAGGACATTATTTAAATAACATTCTTTGAGCTTGCAGACATTGGCCAATATAACCAGCCTTGTTGTGTAGTGAAACATGTTGTGGGATGGGTAACAGTGTCCCTAACTTTAAGATTAGTAAAGACTTTGGTAGTGGTGAAATAATAATGGAGTCACATGAAAGGTTGTAAATCAAATGCTGGATTATGTACAACTGTTTTAAATTATAAGGCACACAAAAACAATATCCACTGATAAATAATGGGGTATTGTGTTGGGGTGAACGCACCACTGCTCCGAATGAGAATAAGTGAAAGTGAATGGGTGAGTAACAGTGTGTACTTACGTCTGTTAATCTATCCCTGGAGCTGGTCCGGATCGAAGGCTTGGACCCTCCACTCGCACTCTCGCTGTCGCTGCCTTTGCAATTGTTCTGTCCGGACTTCAGCTGTAGAACACACACACACAATGACAGCAAATGGTAAAAAGGATAAGTAAAATGAATAAGTAAAAGACTCTAGTGCCATCCTAAAATTTGGTTCATGAATATGTGAAAACTGGCACTCGCAGTGGGGCTGTCTCTGTAAATCTGTCATGTTTGGGAGTCTATTCAGCGGCCATCACTGGGCTTGCCAATGATAGGCGCCATCTGATCTCGCAGTATGAAACTCCTCTCTGCCCACCAAATAGAGGAGCGGGAACAAAGACCCTCCAGAACCTTCAAATGGAGCCACTACCCCTCTCCGAGCAGACACCACATGCTGAGGCAGCAGGGGCCCGCTAAGTGTCATCCTCCACACATTCTGTTTGAGATACAGCGAAATGACAAGAGGAGGAGAAGAGAGGAAGTGCCAATCTGAAGCCTTCTCCATCTGCAGAACAATCAAAGAGTGTGTCAGAGGGAGGTGGGGCTGCGGCTCCTTTCCCAGTGCACTGCTGATGTGAGGGAAGCTCCCAACACAGACAGATACTCAGGCCACGAAATCCCTGCTGGCCTCATGTCAAAGTGGTTAAAAGAACAAATAATTACCACTAGTACGACAAGAAAGCTCTCATACTTGCTTTTAAGACAATACAATGGGTCAATTATGGTCACAAGTGTATCTGTATTATATATTAAATATACTGTATACTGTAAAAAAGAAGTTGGCCCACTACAGAGAAAGCTAGGGACCCGCAAAGTAAAATATAGAGAGCGTACTATTTTCAAAGGTACAATAATACATATTCTAGTTTAGATTGGTTCTTCATGTCATTTACAAATGATTATAGTTTGAAATGACAAAATACATTATTACAAATTTCATTTACTCATGATTCAGGCTTTAATGCTACGTAGGATGCACATTCCCACAATATTCCCTTATATACTATAAAACTACTGAAACTATTAATAAAACACTGTGAGGCCTACACAGAAATACAAGGTCTGCCTGTTTCCTGGATGCAGCTCTCATCTACACAATCCCTGAGGGGTCTCCTCTCCCTGGTCCTGGCCACCACGGTCACGCAAATGTCAAAGTGAGGAAAAGTATGTCATCTCTATCAAAACAAACATGGGGGCATATGCAAGTACAATGAGGTCTAACCAACAATAATCAAGAAACTGTGCCGACTTCCTCATATCAAAAGGAAAAAGCACAAAGAGCTGGTAATCAGACGTGGAATAACAATGAAAGTTTTCTCATAATGATGCAGGAATATTTGAGGGGAAATATCTTTCGGATAGTAGTAGTATGAAAGTATTCTGAAGGTCCATTTTCACCTTTTCTAGTTTCTCCGTCCCACTGCACATTCAAGTGCCGACTGCCTCTCTCCTTCTCCTTAGAGCGGCCAACACCATTTTTCTGCTCTCCTTTCAGGTACAGACCTTCATTTAGTGTGATGAAAGGGCACAAGGTGTGGGAATACTAAACGAACCCTTGAGTTAAGCAGATAATTAAAATGAAAATGTTCCCTTTTCTGTAGCCATTAGTGGTGTGAAAAGAATCCTATTCCTTGGGAGAATTGCGTGATGGGTGGAAGGCGGTGGATCGGCCGCAGCTCTGAGCTTGATAAGAGAGTCTGGGCTCTGGGAATGCCTGGTGGGCTGATCCTGTGAGTGTGTGCCTATAGAGCGAACACACAGCACGGCCCTGTGCTGTGATAGCACTAATTAACTTTCTATTCCCACTGAACCAGGCCACCATTTTTATCTTTTTGTGTAATTGGCAGTTCATTCAAAAGGAAGGATCTGAAAATGGAAAAAAAAAAGCCTGGTCTGTGGAAGGATTCTTGCAAACAAAAGGACTGGGTATGATGTTTACACCTCTGGTTTGGACCTCCAGCTTCAAAAACATGTTGACCTATAATATTTATTAGGCAGCCAGTGTCCCCGCTGACAACACAGAGAGGACCAAGCCAGAGCACTCATGCATTTATGAATGTGCACACAAATATATTCCACCGACTTCATTGCAGCCGACTGAATTAAAGATCGGCAGATAAAAAATTGAATCGTACAGTATGTGGCCAGGCTATCATCAGGCAAACGCCGGGCAGATTTGTATTTGAATAATCAATCTGGAATGGCAGTGGTGCAGTGGGGGAACCATGTAATCATAGAGTGAGTCTTCTGGCTTATCAGTGGGGAAGTGCGGTGTGAAATCACAAATCTTGCTCAAATTCAGCAGCTGGAGAGCACATCTAATGAAGATGTTATAATATAGCCAGGGACCTGATTACACAGTCATGTGAAAATGTATTTCTCCACTTGCTCCTTTAATGCGCCCTTGAGCTCCTATAAATGAGAACAGAGGTTTAATCCAGATTGGAGTCTCTTGGGTTTTTAAAACATTTGCTTTTACACAGCTGTTTTACACAGCACTGGAATATTCTGGAGGTGACTCACACAGATTTAATGGCATGTTAGCGGTAAACACCATGCTTCATGCTGTCTATCAATATTATTCTGTTGTATTATGTATGACCATGTTGGACACATTTTGTCGAGTCGAAATCAGTTCTATTGTATAAGCAGAATAATTAAAGAGCTGGAACAGAAGTGCATTTATTTAATGACCTCAGTCATCTGCACTGTGTAAAACAGCCTCTGCAGGAGAATAACAACAGATGGTTTTAGTAATCCAGAGGCTAATTTCAACACAATTAAAGACAGGGACAGACATTAGTATCTAATAAAACATCACCTAAAACCATCTGCTGTTCATTCTGCACTGAGAAGTTTAGTTTTATGTCTTACATTTCCAGCTTTAAGAGGAGAAAATCTGTTCATAAAGCTTTGGCAGTGTTCCTCTTAGATCAGTTATTTAATACAACGCCTACAAAAAGGACAGGAAAACATAATTTATAACATTGTTCCACACATGCAGAGTCAATTATTTTCTCACTTACAGAAAAGTGCTCACCGGTGCTATAGAGGGATTTTACAAGTGTATTGACCAATTCTCAAGGGCTGCACTACAGACTCAGTGCAATCAAGCACAGAAGTAGGCTGCTAACATTTCGAACCACAACAGTCTCTTTAAACCATACACGCAGCAGCCTCCTCCCCCTCTCCCCCATTCCTCATCCCACAAAAAGGAAGAGAGACGACAGTGAACTGGGCTCACTTCTCTCTATGGGCCTCGGAGGGATTGTGCAGTCATCAGCTCCTGGTTTCCCTTAGATACGCACACCCGCAGCTGCCGAGCCCGCACTAATAAAAGCTGCAACATTTAAGAGCTTTTATTGTTCTTCTGTGGCTCTCGCAACAGCTAACCTGTCCTCGCAGGAACCACCACACACACTCCCACTAGGGCCGCAATGAAAGAGGATCTCATTTACCTAAAAGCGCTTATAAATTTTTAATTTGCTTTAACAAGTAAATTAACAAGTCCCTCATTTGGGGAGTTTTATGGCCGCTTGCCACTGAGGGAGAACCATGAAAGTTTTATAGATAATCCACTACCTCAGCTCGGATGCTGATAATAAATTGTCTATTTCCTGCGGCACTGTCGGATCCCCTGGTTCCCCTGACTACACTTTGAATATCTCTTTTATGATACCTTTAGTGGGCCATATACCAGGACTGTTAAAGCAAAACTTACTTCTCAGCAGTTAAAATGTTCAGGAATTTGAGTCGACTTTGTACTGGCACTCTTGTGTAGCCTTGGGAGACCCCATTGACAAACATTAAGGCACATTAAGCATCTCTAATTATGTCCTCACTCACATGAACATGACATCAGTCTCCCCGATGAGCTCCCAGGCCTGTGGTGCAGACAGCAGCAGTTGGGATGTGCTGCGCCTGTTTAACCCAGCGCTGCCTTTATGTGATGAGACATTATGTTGAACAGCGGCTAAAGGCGGCCGCGGGGCGTCGTGCAGTTGACAGCGGCCTGCAGCTCATTATTGTGACAGTGCTGCGTGTGGGTGAGCGCTCTGCAGTGGCCTCGCTCTGACCCTGGACTGCTCTAACTGCCACAGACAAGCCTTCCTCCCAGCTCTCGGCATCATCTGCACCACGCCGTTGTTTACTGCTGCCTCACCATGTTGCCATTAGAGCACATCAGCACAATACTCCTCATTAGGTTATTTCATTCAACTGAGATGTAATTCAAACTGCAAACCTGGACCTATCATTCTAAGCAGTGTTCATGATACCGACCACACACTGTGCGGCCAATACACTATAATTTATTATCATTATAACTTACAAAACGAGAACAGCACAGAGCATTCTATTCATGGCAGAAAGTTGGCATATGCTACGGAAGCAATTTAAAAAGCAACAAATCATACACAAGAAAACCCTTAGAAAGAAGCTATTTTCTGTAAACAAATCAAACTTTTTACCCTTGTAGAACATTGTGGCACTAGTGTTAGTTGTCAAAAACACTTTCTGTTATTGTGAGCTCTTAGTCATCCAGAAATTGTAGACAATTTAGTTGAGATTGAGAATGTTTCTCTTTTATCTGCAGAAGCTACACTTGTGTACACTGACAGCTAGGGTGAGAAGAAGCTTATGAAGATAGATATGAAGTGAGAAGTCCTCAACTACATCAACTAGGGAAGGGATGATGAAATTAAGGCTCATGATTATCTTGGCCAACATAATTGTTATTAACGATATTATCCTGATATTGGCCTATGGTTTAAAAATGTTACTGAAACTTTCAGAAATGATGGGAATTGGGTAATGAAATATTCCTCTTCATTGTATTCCCTTGGAAGGGCCTGGTCGGTACTTGGATGGGAGACCTAGCGAATGTAGTGAGTGAGTGGTTGGTGGTGGTCGGAGGGGCCGATGGCGCAGACTGGTTGCCTCGCTTCCGTCAGTCTACCCCAGGGCAGCTGTGGCTACAATAGTAGCTTACCACCACCGAGTATGGAGTGAATGGATAGTGCAATGTAAAGCGTCTTTGAGTGTCCAGAAAAGCGCTATATAAAACCAATGCATTACATTATTATTATTACATAAAGTACGGATTTCAACAAATTCAACCCAAAACTCAACAAAACATTTTTTTTGCAGTAAATTATGTAGAAAGTAAGTAAGTATAGAATGAAAAGCAGCCGTACTTCTCATAGCCATAAACGAGAGAAAGTCAGGACCCCTTGTGGTGTAACACTATAATTCACCATGGGGATCGGTGGTGGTAGTCTGGTGTATTTAGCGATTATGGTAAATGGTAAATGGACTGAACATATATAGCGCTTTTCTACCTTTATCAGGCCCACAGCGCTGGAGGCTAGTAGGGTGACGTGTCTTGCCCAAGTACACAACGACAGTGTGCATTTGCGGGAGCTGGGATTCGAACCCATGACCTTCCGATCCCAAGACGACCCGTATCTTTTAACGCGATTATCATATAAAAAAATATTGATTGTTGATATTGTTTGATTGATTGATTACCACATTTTTATCGATGTTAACGATATTATTGTTTATCGACCCTACATAAAACACTTCCGGTCGTGTTGCCTATTCTCCTGATATCCCGATCATCCAGTCGTCGTCTCTCACCCTTTCCGTTCACTGTTCATCATCGGGAGGTCACAGTGAACAAACATGGCTCTCTTTAGTATCCGCTCAGGTTGTGGATCCATTGAGGGCAGGTTTGCGCAGCTGCAGGGGAGTGCTCTGAGAGGTACTATAGGGCTGGGAAATGTAGTCTCAGAGGCGGGGGGGGGGGGGGGGGGGGGCAGGATGAGGGGGGTAAAAGTGGTTGAGAGCACATAGTCTTGATCTCATCAGTCATACTAAAGGACTCCATTTCCTCCACCGCAGGCTGCAGGCTACACCGGCTCGCGACTGCATTTGTGTATCGCCATAAATCTCTGATCTATGACGACATTACAGACAAATCAATATGCTTTTAACATCCATCCTCTGGCCCGCGTCGCAATCACCCGACTCACAAATGGTCATATAATGCGGCGGTCTGCAGCGCTGAGTTATGGGGACAATTCCCAGATTTAATAATGAACTGAGCAGGTGGGGAGGCTGCGGCGGAGAGGGGGGCGGTTATAAGAGCGGCAGGAGACCTCTACTCTCTTAGATCATATCTGAACATCTTGTTATAGTGGCCCAGAGTGGCAGTAAAATAACCTCCCCGCTCACTTTATGCAGCGCCAATCCCCTCGGCTCCAACATTCCCCCAGTACAGCGCCGACAGAAGCCTCACCTGGAGAATACTACAATCAGGCTAAATCTGCAAACAGGAAAGCCGCTGCCCAGGCATGTGCTCATCACCACATAACCACTCATCAAAGAAATTTATGTGCAATTAATTACACCATTCCCCAGCTCTACAATCTGTGCTACCAAGTCATTACTGCGGTATTGGCTTTCAGAGAGTCGTCCAACAGCAGCCATGGCCAGTGTGCCAAATCACAGCTCCCTGGGCTGGGCAGCTTCAATAAAGAGCGGCACGGAAAAAAGACAGCACAGAGAGCCTGCACCGACTCCTATCAGCTTGCAGGGGCTATCATTTCTCTTTTTTATTGCCATTTATTTTCCTCCAGGAATTCACTGCCAGTATATTGGCAGGCCTTCCAGTAGATGGAGGCAATGAAATTTAGCGCAGACACTTAACACTGGGTCAAGCCTTGTGTGCGGCTCATGTGTGGCGGTAATATGATAGACACGCGCTTCCAGTTTGGGAGAGAGCTTTTTGCGTTACAGGAATAGCAGTACGGCTCGGTCTGTGTCACCGCTGCTGCTGCTGCTGCGGCAGAAAAGATAGGATGTGCTTTGCCAGAGCCTTTTGAAGGAACGTTCACACATTTGCAAAACCCTGCCTTGACCAAAGTCACAGGTTAGTCAAACCTTTGAACAAAAATCTATAGCAGAGCAAATGCAAAACAATAAATGGAAGAGGTATTCACAAAATGACCTGTTTCCATGCGCCTCATTTCAATATGTAATGGCATTTGTTTATCTATTAAAAAAAAAAAAACATTGTCCCTTATTGTTTTTGGAGCTTTTCTTGTTTGTGCCACAAAATTACATCTTGATAGTAGTTTCCCCCCCCCCCCCACACACACATTTTTTTCATGTTTAAGCAATAGGGTGAGGTTATTCCTACTAAACAGATACAAACCCGCCTGACTTGTTCAAATAATTTCAGCTCTTATACTCAAAGCATCTAACTGTGAGTATGGTGCTAATATCTGTGCTGCTAACTAGTTTTCCAAACAATATTTTAAGTTATAAATTGTTACACAAAGGTATTCAAAATGAACTGAAATCAAAACTGAAGAAAAGACCTAAGGAGTAACTAATTGTAGTGTATGTAATATGAGCCTATATGTTTAAATACTGACCCTTTTCGGTTTGACCAGTTTGTTTTCAGTAGCTATCAACAAAGCACTCTGTCAAAATCACAGGCGCTGACCCTCTTTGAAAACATGCCCTGGCTCTGTTTGTGTTTGGTCTGAGTTTCCTTGGGCCCGTAATGCACTTCCTAAGCCCATAAATCAACCTTGTACAACTCTTTGGATTCCTCCTTTGTCAAACCTTGAACATTGTTTTGCTCAATGTACCAGATCTAAGTACGTTATATAAAACTATTTTCAGTCCCAAAATAGGCCGCATGACGTGCTCTTTCTTCCTAATGCTCTTGGATAGATTCGTTTACAGGCACAGAAGGCCACAAATGTCAACCACAGGAAGGCAATTATGAGAGTAAAATTACTTCCTTACTGTTATCAATCCCCTGTAGGACCCCGGGAATGGTTAAAAGCCACCGTGAAATAGGGCACAGTGAGACTTTTCTCCCGGGTCCTGGCCAGGGCTGCTAACCTCGCTATTAAAGTCCCCGACAAGCTTTGTCAATGCAATCTACTGAATGCCTTGAGTGACACGCGATCGATATTCTCCACTCTCCTGGGTCATCACCACTGACAGAGGCCTAAGTAATAATACAGCCCTCGCTGCCTCTCCAACTTAAACGCTTCCACCGCGGCAATATTTCTCTCCGCTTTGTTTTGGGGGCCTTGCGAGCTAAATTTTCCACACTGATGGAAGGAGGAAGATAAGGGAGGCAGGAGGGAGCGGAGTGGAGAATTGCAGTGTATGTGCTGGAGAGAGTGTGAGTGTGTGTGCGGAGGGGCTGACAGAGAGGAGGCGCAGAGGGAGGGGCCATGATAAATCGAAAATGACTGGCTGCCGAGTTGTAATCTGCCAGCGTCGAGCCCCCTGTAGCAACAAGCCAAATGAAAAAGCATGCGGACAGGCCGCCGAGATGGAGGGCTGCAGCCGGCTGTGAGCAGGAGGAGACAGGGAGGACAGGGCCATGGGGATGAGTGATTCACAGAGGTGTCAGGGAGAGGAAGAGTGAGGGCCTCAGACGTAAATAAAACTCACAGAAACATAAGAGGCTCATTAGAATTTCAAATAGGGCCCAGTGTAAACAATGGCAGTTGGCAGTGCTGTACCACTCATCCAGCACTGTCACATGAAAACATGCCGGATGAGCGTCTGTGTGGATATGCACAGAGCTTCTGAATCTCCACTTATATGCTGTCTGTGCCTGTAGCATGTACACACAAAGACTGCGTGTGTGTCCTCCAGGAGCAGGTGAATAAAGTCCAACATCAAAATCCAACACAAGAGCTCCACCTACTGCACGTGGCTCCTCTGTGCCCTCTCCGCTCACACAAGGCTGTGAGAAGAGAAGCAGGAGATGACTCCACATGAGAAGCATGCACCTCTTTCATTTTAAAGTCACTCTCATTTAACATTTACCACAGAGCGAATACTAGCTCCAGAGACAGGGCTAATAAGGCTGCTGCAGTTCAGCCTTGTCTGGCTCCTGATACAATGTCAGCTGCAGTGAGAGCTAAAAGCTAAGCCCACTCTATCCTCCCCAGTGTTACGTGTGTTAGCCTGATGCCTGTTAAACAGGGTCTAGCAGGAGCAGGGCCTCAGAGATGGAGTCAGTCTGCCACACCGTCTGCCTGCCTAACACGCCTGCTGCCGCGAATGCACAACTTGCCCAAAAAGGCAAGGTCAGTTCAGCAGCAGTGGCGAGCCCAGGCTAGAGGAGCAGCATTGTAATGTGAACTCAGTACGCTTATATGAAAAACAATGGAGGATGGCGCGAGCCTCTGCCTCCCAGCAGCACACACCAAGCCCAAAGCAAACAGTCTGTCTGCACAGCCATCCTCCCAGTTTACACATGGACATCAGATGAGCTGCATACATTTACTGCTCACTGGTGGCCCAGCGTGAGGCCTGATGAATTCACAAACAGCAGGAAATGGAGGCAGAATTATGTGCAGTTCTTTGTCTGTTTATCTGCTGCTGCGTGGCCACAGCACAGACAGGCCAATAAGCCATCAGGGCCTGAGAGCAGCAGAGCCTCTCCTCCTGCTTCATTTGCAGACCTGCGGCTCGCAGTGGGAGTGGTGCACAGAAAAGCCATCTCACTCACAGCATGGCTGCTGTTTGGGGCCATGCCAATGAGCTGCATGCGCCGACTCTCTGCGCTCCCACTGGGCTATTCAGGAAATCACGGCTGATACAGAGCCATTTGTCTCCTTTTGTGCTCGGTCCTGGTCCAACTCAAGCAGAATAGAGAAAAAGAGAATGCAGCTTTCCCTCCTGAGGAAACACAGAAAATTATTTCTAAAAACATCACTGAGGCAATTTTGGTAAAAGCACATGGAATGAATGAAGCACAATTGAAAAGGAAAGCTCTGCAGGGGTTGGAGCCTGCAGCTTTTGCTGGAAAAATCACTCTCCACTTATGATTTTGACATTTTGTCAAAAGTATATACGATAGTTATGGTTAGATAAAGTAATACATATGTCTAATGACATTTCAAACTTCAAAGTAGAACTAATGAATGCTTACAGTGCACTTATTGAAACCAGATATTCATGCAGGGATTTGTCAATATGGCACATCTCACACAGATAAACAGTTATTCTGTTACTTGAGAAAATCACCTGAAAGTGAAGCTACAAAGTCAAGTTTGTTCAAAGAACAAGCAGGAGTGCACCTCAGACTCTATAAATAATAAATGAACTCGGAAAATACAAATGCAGAATGAATAAAATTATGTTTTAACAAATCCTAATCTACATCTGCATCCAAGTTAAAACCTTACTAATATGTTACTTACTTCAAGATAGCAGCCAAATAATTATTTTTGTGCAGACGTGAACCTCCTACGAGCTGGAAGCAGTCTCCCTAAAGTTATCTTTTAAACACAGAGTTGAATAATTGATCAGTGCGTGCACAGAGTCTGAATCAGAGAGAATGTGCAGCTCTCTCATGTGTGCTGCACTATTCTCTGTCCCACAAGAAGGAACAATGCATCGCCGGCTTTTCATGAGTAACTTTGAGCTTTGAGTTTAGAATGTATTCAACTCTCAGAGCAGCTTCTGTTTCACTCCCTCTCAGTGAAGAGCCGCCTGTCAACATACTGCCGACCTGTGGGGGGTGCTACATGACAACACATCATGATGAGCCTTATAGACAGAATAAAGCTGAAACAATAATTTTAAAACAATTGTAAATAGTCTCAACTGCTCCACACCTTTAGGTTACATCAGATCTGGCTCCAAAATACTGTTCACGTTTGATTCTGTTTTCTGCAAATCACAGGAATTGTATTTAGGTTTTCTATAAGGGACTAAAGAAAAGTTGCAAACCAAATATGTATGCAGGAATATATCTACATTTTATTTTACTAGATCCAAATTTTAAATTATATTTAGTGATGTACTCATATAATACTGTTATATGGAATGTACAGTACAACATGAGATCAGTGATTGTTTTAGTATTGTATTGTTCTTTTTCAAGTTTACAAGATCAAGATACTAATACTTACGAAGTAGAAAATATAAGAAGACAAAACAAGACAAAAAAAAAAAAACATATTCCACTTTTCTCTTGCAAACTATTATTAACTACTACTATTTCTTCTAGGAAATGTCAGTCATAGTCACACATTGTGTGTGGTGTACTGAGTTGGTACAGTCTAATAAGGGAGTAATACTACGGTGCCACACAGACCAGAGGAGGAGCTCGGAGGGATGTGTGGGGTGATCTAGGTAACCTCTGCTTTTAGCCCCGAGGCCAGACTGGGAATGGCTTCAAAGATTGACTTCATAAGTCTGATTAAAAATACACAATGGCTCTTTTTAACTATCATGGCTAATAATTGATGAACACAAAGGGCCTGTTGAGTTTCCCATGTGAAAGAGGAGCCGACATTCAGAGGGTTCAGTGAATCTGGACCCCTCTCTTCACTCACACACACAGAGTCTCGTACTCTCCTGCTCCTTGTGACTGCCGGCTAATTGCAGCCATTTCAGATGATTGTTATTAAAAACAGGCGAGCGGCGGCACTTTGCGGGCTGAATCGCCTCGAGGGGAGAACCCGTCACACCGGGAGCGCCCGTGCATCCTAATAACTGCAATCAGGGCTTTCAGCTGCAGCGTGGCTTTGTTTCCTCTGATGTGGAGAGAGAAGGCTCGTAAAAAACTCTCCGGTCTCTTCAGAGTGAGTTAGACTAAAGATTACAACTCCCCGTGTGAGTTTGTGCCAGACTAAACACGCAAGAAGAAAAACACGATACAGTTAAGACGTGAAGATGCATTTCAAGAGGCTTCATTAGACAATAGGGTGCTCAAAGTGCGGCCCGGGGCCCAAATAAGGCCCTCAGACACGAGTTTGGTGGCCCTCAGTACTTTTTAACAGCCAGTTCAATAATTCCACATGGTTAAAACCTCAAAAACTTTTTTACTGCAACACAGTGCTGACATAAGATTTAAAGCTGAATGAACTGGGGAAAGGTTAAAAACTGGTGGATCTGATATCACCAAGTAATTAAGTGTCCAGGACCAATGTCAAAGTTGTTTGCCCAGGACCAATGTTAGGGTTAGGGTAAGGCTGATTGACTGGGCAAACTTTACATTGGTCCTGGACTCTAATGGTGATATCAGATCGACCTTAAAAACTCTCCTAAAAAGTACCCAGTTGAACGTTTCACTGTATTGACCACTGATCTGAGGCCCTCCACGCCCCAGTTTACAGCAAGTTATAGCTATAAATGTTTTCCAGTGAGATTTAAAGCTCTGGTGTGAGTGTCAATGTTATTCCAGTATATAAAAGTAATGCACACATCTATTGTTATGTACATATTTCTTATCCTTCGTTATTGCTTACAAGTTTTTATAAGTGCTATAAGTATTTCATGCCATTTAATTTCAGTATCTAAAGCAAAAATGAAGTCAGACACAGGCACCAGCATGGGACCTTTTGAGGACAAATGACAAATCTTCTCAGACAAATATGTTGACGCCTTTGCTTGTTTCTCATTACAGATATAATTAACGCATCGACAGCTAATCGTTCCATTCATGACGTGTTGTTTTTCCATCTCCCACTGCAGACGCGGTACAGATTTAACTCCCTCTGATTAATCATATTGTTGCTGAATCAATTCTAATTATTCACTGTGGTCTTCAGTATTCAGAGCAGGGGTGTATTGACCAACAGAGCTGAGCTGATACAATTACATTACACAAACTTCCAAGTCAGCAAAAACACAACAATATTCAGGTTAGGTATAGGTAAGGGATCAATAACTGCAATAACTGGGGGTTGAAGAAACAAGGATAAGTTATGCAATTTAAAGTAAAAGTTCATGCACAGGAGCAAAACGTGCAAATTCTACATACAGTAAGTAAAAGTAAAGAATACCTAAAAATCCAGCTGTCAAAAAGTGCTTTACTACGTTACTGTACTCTGAAACGCCATGTTTTTGATTAGAAGTGACCCGGGCCTGATTTGTCTAACAGTTTGAACAGATCAGGAACAGTGAAATCCATCTCCTCATCAAATGGTCCTATTTCCAGATGTGGTCAGGATTACAAACACATGTGCTTTTGTCTGAAGGTATGAGTCAGTGAGTGGCCCCCGTACAGTTCATCTCGATCCAAAGGGACGTGCGGTAATTCAGTGTTTGAATGTTGGATCGCCGCGCGGAAACCGGAGAGCAGAAAATGTTCAACGTGACCTCGCTTTAACCTGAATCAAAGCGAGACGGAAAGGTCAGCCAGAGTTACAGCACAATGTGACAAACTCGAGGCATTTTGGGTGAAGCCAATGCAACGCCTGACATTAATTTGGTGCAGCGGCGCACTGAAGTGGTCAATGTTTACCTAGTAGCAAATGTGCACAAGGCCTGAAGGCATGAACGGGGAAACATCTCGGTCTCTTTATTGCGCCACTTCACAGAACATAATTATATTTTAGATTTTACTGAAAAAAAAACACTGGTAGGATCTGGTAATAACAGGTTTTATCAAATACATAAACTTGTCACTTCACTGGTGTGAACCTATAGGACTAATTAAATTAAAAATGGGTACAGCTAACATCTCCTGTAGGTTGTGTTCAAGTGCTACAATTTGATGACATCATAATCCCAGATGGAGGGCAACTCTATGGGTGAGAAATGTTTTTGAAAGAAATCTCCAGAGAAGAAGAAAATGGGCAAATATTGAATCTATTGGAGTGGGTGGCACACACTGTATGCAGCTGGACACCAGAAGTTCCAAAATCAGGGATTTAATAAAATATCTATCTATCTATCTATCTATCTATCTATCTATCTATCTATCTATCTATCTATCTATCTATCTATCTATCTATCTATCTATCTATCTATCTATCTATCTATCTATCTATCTATCTATCTATCTATCTATCTATCTATCTATCTATCTATCTATCTATCTATCTATCTGCGGTATCTATCTATCTATCTACGGTATCTATCTATCTATCTATCTGCGGTATCTATCTATCCATCTATCTATCTATCTATCTATCTATCTATCTATCTATCTATCTGCGGTATCTATCTATCTATCTACGGTATCTATCTATCTATCTATCTACGGTATCTATCTATCTATCTATCTATCTATCTATCTATCTATCTATCTATCTATCTATCTACGGTATCTATCCATCTATCTATCTATCTATTTGCGGTATCTATCTATCTATCTATCTATCTATCTATCTATCTATCTATCTATCTATCTATCTATCTATCTGCGGTATCTATCTATCTGCGGTATCTATCTATCTGCGGTATCTATCTATCTGCGGTATCTATCTATCTGCGGTATCTATCTATCTATCTATCTATCTATCTATCTCTATTGTCACCACTTTAGGGGATCATTGCAAAAAATATTATTGGGCCTTGGTTTATATTTTCTGGCAGGAAGACTCTTATTAGTATATTTAGTTATTTCTTGGTCGACAGCTAATGATTCTAGGGTGGTAACTATGGTAACTGTGCTGTTTTTTGTCTTAGTTTATTGCTAATATCCCTGTCTTTACGGGGACAATCCACATGTGGAAATGATCACAAAGTTCAACCTTGTCGGATGCTCACAGGTGTGCCCGGTGCTCTTACACTATGGCATGGTTGCAGTGTGTTGCAGGTATGGCGGTTTGTCTCTTGGGGAGGGCTGAATTGAAGGGTTCAAACCTTAACATTAAAGAACTTTATGAAAAAAAATGTGGGCTTTCCGAGCACAGTCTGAGTTTTACTGAAGAAAACATCTGATCCAAAACTGAAGTTAAGTATCACCTGAACGTCAGTATTTTGTGTTAAAACACTTTCACGCAGTCTAAGATTCGACCTGTAAGCGCCTGTAGGAATCCACTTGAGATCCAGACTTTCCCCGACTTGATTTCACACTCGAGTCTGAATGCAAATCCGCTCTCAGACAAGCACACGCAGAGGGACCTGTGGGCACATACCCCCCGCCCCATAACCACCCGCCACCCCCAACGCCGCGGCCCCCCCTCCCTACGCATCCATAATTCATAAGAACATGTAAATACGTTACCCCGCGCATGCATTAATGATCACTGAGAAGCTGCGCTCTAAGCACTGGGGCAATTAATAAAAGATGGCTCCCCGATAAAGGCCTATATACCTCGGCGTGTCGCGAACCCCCCCTCCCTCACACCCCCACCACTTGATCTGCCCAGACACATTTCATGCCGATTCTTAACCTTGTTTTGGTTGCGAGCTGCTCGGGGGTGTGTTGCAGCTGGTGAGGAGCTGAATAATGAATGGACGCCGGAGTACGTAGCAGAGAGAAAGTCTTGCCTCGCACACAAACAACACGCGGTGCGTTCAGGGGCGGCCGCTGCGGTCCTTTGGCTGGATGCAGTGGGAAGGAAATGAGGGGTTAACAGGACTCCTGGGAGCAGAGAAATGAGCTTTTACAGCCCGGAGATAACGCATAAAACAAGCACCACAAAGGCACGCACAAGCACACACACACACACACACACACACACCCTCTCCAGGCACAAACAATGTAAATAGAGATTTTTTTACTAAGTGTTTCTGGCACGGCTCTGTCTCGATGAAATGGAGTGTAGCGCGTGTTTGGAGACAGCTGAGGATGATGAATGAGCGCTGTAGGTTTCTTTTGTGATAATGCTGCTTGATAATACCAGTCAATATTAACAAAGTTTGCACTGAGTATGGCACTGAGGTTTACAGATGATCCAAAATAATCAAATCTGGAAATCACTGGAGATTTTTATGGTACGTGGTCACAGCAAGAAAGTCACGGGTTTGAGTCCCAGTCAACACTGGACATTACTGTGTGGATTTTGCATGTTTTCCCTGCGTCCTCTGGTTTCCTCACACCATCAACAATATGTACAATCTGTAGTCCTGTAAAAAGATTATGAATATCTGTGGGGCTTAAATACAGGTAAATTGCAATGTCCCTTTAACAATTTAGGATGACTAAACACCTCACTTATTCGATAAATTCCATACAGAGTAAGGCACTTGTACAGCTTCGTAGAGATTGCATTTCCTTTGTAGCCATTCTGATCGAACCAATCACAGCACAGAGGGGCGGGCTGGAGAGGCAGCATATCCAACATCTGAATTAATTAAACCGAAACATTTAAAATGGCAGCAGTAATGGATTGCTTTTTGTTTTTGTGTTATTTTATTGTAACTGGGGACTCCATTTAAAGAGATAAAACACTGGCCGCTTTTCTTACAAATTAAAAGACATTTTTTGTTGTGTTGCTGGATTTAGAAGCAATCTACAGCTGTCTGCACTCATACAGAAGAAAATTAACACGCTTCTCTTTGGTTCCTTTTACGCCTGTAAGTGCCACAATGAAAACTAATCCAATGGAAGCAGACTGTCTTACACTGCAAAGAGTATAGGGAGTAAGTCTGTTTGCCAGGCTAATGTTTCGCAGCCCAAACGTTAACACAAACAGAAAGTATTGAAACTTACAGCAGCTGTATAAAGTTCTTCCTTTTGATAACCTTCAGAAATGCATGAACACTCAGTAAATATGAAACCATTGCTTAAACAGCCATGTATGGCACACTTGAGTAGTGACACCAGTGAGTGGGAGGGAAGCAGATGGCTGGGGAGAGGAGAGGCTGGCTTGTCTCCTGTTCCTCTGAGGAGGACCACTGACAGCCTGTCAATCTCACAAATGGATGGATCTACGCTTCTGACAGCTCTTTGCCGGGGTTCAGCACTCTCTTTAGTTCTCACTCATTCCATCACATATGTGCCAACGATGGACGACCTTTTCCCTCTGTCTGTCAAAGCAGCAGGCAGTCTTCTACAGCCGACACGCTCATATTAAAGAGTGGGTATAATGATTCTGCAGGTATTTAGCAATAATCTCATACACAGCTTTATCACTGTCTTACAAGTTGTTAGTTAGAAAATGCAATATTGATCTAAAACGACACAAACACAATATCCAGGAGTTTCACACTATCTCACCATGAGCCCCTTCTACCCACACCTGCTCTTGCTCTTTTCCGTTGCACAGCTATTTCAATGAAGAAAACTAGACCGCTCTGCCTGTGTTCTTGTATTGAAGCTGTGCTGAGTGTTGTTACTTAAAAAAAAAAAAACACAAACAGCATCGCGCACTCATGTAGCCGATGTCCAAAAGTGAATATATTCAAGATTACGTTTCGGAGTAGCCTTCTGGGTGTGACCTCCAGATTGATGGGCACCACTCACCGTTTGGAGAAGATCTAAGCCACCTGGGCTGGTCCACTCCACATGCACTGTGGTTCAAAAAAGGAAAAAAGAAAAAAAGAAATGATCTGAAGGCTATGCCAAACGTAATCTTGAAAAAAAAAAAAATCACTTTTGGACATCGGCTACATGAGTGGGTAATGACTGAAAGGACAAGATCGCGAATACAAGCGGCCAAAATGAGTTTCCTTCGCAGGGTGGCTGGGCGCACCCTTCGAGATTGGGTGAGGAGCTCAGTTACCCGGGAGGAGCTCGGAGTAGAGTCGCTGCTCCTTCACGTCGAAAGGAGCCAGCTGAGGTGATTAGGGCATCTGTTCCGGATGCCTCCTGGTCGCCTCCCGCAGGAGGTGTTCCAGGCATGTCCTAGTGGGACAAGGCCTCGTGGAAGGCCCAGGACACGCTGGTGGGACTATGTCTCCGAGCTGGCCTGGTGTCGCCTCGGGGTCCCCCCAGAACAGCTGGAGGAGGTGTGTGTGGATCGGGAAGTCTGGCATCTCTGCTGAGACTGCTGCCCCCGCAACCCGGCCCCGGATAAAGCAGAAGAAAATGGATGGATGGATGGATGGCTACATGAGTGCTGTTTCTTTTATTTTTGAAGATTTTCCTCAACATCTGCATCTCTGTTACCACTTTTGGTGTGGTACTCCTCTTTTCTCATCAAGTGTTTTTACTTTGCCATGAAAGTTTTAAAGGGACAAGCCACCGTTTTTCCATACTGAGATATGTTCTTACCTGAGCTTAGATGAGTTGATACATACCTGTCTTGTCTTTGTGTGTGCCCGTGAAAGAGCGTGGTAGCTTCCAACTTCACCCCCGTTTGGAGCTATAGCAATATATTGGGAGAGGCCAAATGCTAACAACATCTTTGGTCGTCGACTGAGGGCACGCACAAAGACCAGACAGGTACGCATCAACTCAGGTAAGAACATATCTCAGTATGAAAAAAACATGGCCTGTTCCTTTAAGCGGAACAAGAGATTGAGAGGAGAGCATTTATCTATGAATACATAGAGCTTTCTATGAGTTGCCGCTGCACTGCTAAGAAAAGCCTTTGGGGAAGTTTCGAAGATTACTCAAAAATGTGCAAGTGGGTCAAAACACAGCTGCAGGTCTGTTTTTGATGAGAGAACAACATTGTAACCTGGTAGAAAGCTTTAAGACAATGAAACACACATTGACACACACACACAGTAGAGGCGCATATCAGTGCAATCCGGCAATTATGACAATGACAGTGAACCAATGTCACACATCAGTTGACATTATACTGCGTTGAAGCAAATGAAAAATCCCTTTATGGCATAACGCCATAAAACCATTCAGCTTGATATATGGCACAGTGGAATAGTTCAATCAAACACATTTTAAAAAGGCTTGAGAACTTAACTCAACTGAGAAAAAATAGTGGCAAAAAGTCATAAAAAATCTGGACAATTTTGTTACTATCTGACCAACACAACCTCCTTAGCGCTAAAGGAAGAACTCACGGCTCAAAGTATGAGCTCAAAGACGAGAGCAAGACTCAAGCGTGCTCCACTTCCCTATTTAGAACAAAACAGCATTTTCTGTTCACATTAGCACAGCAAAGGAAACGGCGCAGAGGGGAATAGAGCGTGCTAAGCAGAGATGTAACAAGGCTTACACGGCAACGCTAATTAACATAAAGCCCTGCCTGAGCCCACTTCCTAAAAACACACTTAACAAGAATCACAGCACACCATTTATCTGAGCAAATGAGCACCGCGATGAAGATCTGCTTAAGCTGCAGCAGGTCAATTACTACCGCTAAATTATTTACACGCTAATATTGCAAGTGTAGAATTTCAATTTACTGAATATACCGCGTTAGATAAATGCTGCTTAGTTAATCACGGTCTGAATCTGTTTTTTTTTTTGTTTTTTTGTTACATGGGAAAAAATCAAGGCAAAAGCGGAAAAATTAAATATACATACATACATGCGCTTGTTAGGTAAGATTCAAACGCTCTTTTCCCATAACAGTGTAAATGCCTTTTGGAATCTAACTCCGTAGCTTAAGTCCTAACACAGTTCTAGGGCTGGGTGCCGTTAAATGATACCAGTGTGGTATCGGGAAAAAAGTTTAAGTGCTGTTGGTATTAAAAAAGTGCTAAAAGTATCAAGAGCAGGTACCAAAAATATCATACCTTTAGAGACCAAGTTTGATGCCCTTTGGTCCAGAGACAGCATGAAAGGAAGTTACTTGGATGTTTCACCTCAAATAAATGATACGGATTTAAAATAAGTAGGTTTTTATGGAATAAAGCAGCCTTTTTATTCTGTTTTATGGGTCTAGATGACGAATATTTTTGTATAGGTATCGAAAATGGTATCGTTCAGGTACTGGTATTGTACCCCTGGACTCTGTGGAGGAGGTGAGGGACAGGAGGGTGTTAACCAAGCTCACCTCCATCATAGACCACACCTCCCACCCACTGCACGGTAATTGTATATAAGATACCTCCATTTACTATTGAATTGTTTGCACATTTCCTGTCTATTCTGCACACCCTGAGTCTTTTCTTGAGAGCTGGTGTAACAAGGGAATTTCTCCATTGTGAGATCAGTAAAGGCTTATCTTATCTTGTAAACCAAGTATTGTTAAAAGTACTGGTATAAAAAAAGAACGTAATGGTTCCCAGTCCTACGCAGTTGGAAGTGTGCCCGAGCTCACCTTAGCATCTGCTGCAATGGGGAAAAAGGCTTAACACAGAGACATTCACCAAAAACAAATTTACTACGAGCATGTCTTTCTTTGGGCATCAGGAGCGTGTTCAGAAGGAATTCAAAATATCAAAATCGGTGACTTTTAACTACATAAAAGCTCAATGAGTACAATCCTACCTTATGAGGCAGATGAACAAATGAAAAAGGTGCTCTCTTCAATGCTGCAGAACTATTTAGAGAGGCTTAGGGAGGGTGTGTCTTTCGTGAAATCTGGGACCTACTCATTAATTATCTTGTTGTAGTCATGTACTGTGAACAACATGGACGTAGCATCGCTATTAGCTGCTGAGGGCTCATAGGAAAAGGGGGAAGGCTTCGGAAGTTGCTAATGGACGTTTTGCATATCTTTAAGTCATTGAACACTTGTCATTCTGACCTCCAAGAGTTTGTCTTAACATGCGCAACCCTGCCCCATTTTTGTCCTTTCACTATACTTTATTTTTTATTTTTGCCTTATTCTATAGGAGCTTCAAAAATCCAAAGCCAAATTGCTAGCATGTACAGGCTTGGTATATGAAAAATGTGGTCTTAGTTTTAAATGCATGTTACAGAAAGGATAAGCAGAGATCAGAGGGAGGAGAGTGGAGGGAGGGAGCATCTGGAGCTGTGCAGACTTCAGAGCACCTCGCTGGTCACCTCATCTCCTGCAGGAGGTCTAAAAAGGACTGAAATCTGCTTCCTGTCATCTCCCATCTTGTCAGTCTTTGTTCAGACATCTTGCATCTCCTCCAGCAGCTGTTTGAGGCCTTCGGCGGCAGATGGCTGCTTCTCTTTGATATGCACTCTCCTCCGGCCCGCTCTCCATCACTCTCCCGGGTCCTCTCATTGGCTTAAAGTTTTAGGAGGAAAAAACTCCAGCCATGAAATTTAAACTAGCTTTGGAGACCGATAAAAAATAGTGGCATGTTGTAGTCAGTGTTTGACAATTGAGAGGAGTGAGACGAGAGCCATGCCATTCCACAATTACACATCATTCATATTTAATTTAAATGTTGTATTTTAAGTGCAAAACATGCTCCTAATGACCAGCTAGATGCAGAAAATGCTTTTTGCATTAGGTAATCAAAGAATGTATTTGGATGAGTTTTTAACAAAAGACCTAATAATTCTTTTGTTACAATAACTGTGTCTGTGTGGGCTCTCAGTCGTACAGGAGTCCATCTTCAATTAAAGTTCTTGAGTCATCTTCTGCACTCTGTAGTTGTGCTCTGTACTGTGACGTTTCGCCTCTCATCCAAAAGGCTTCAACAACACTAAATTTACATTTTAAGATCAGCCCACGGACTAGATATAGACACTGGGAGGAGTTGAGCTTAGCTAAGTGCCTCCCCTCTATTATCACTTAATCTATCACTCACATCCGAATGGCCACACTATTCCCTATATAGTGCACTATATAGTGGTAATGCCATTTTGTAGGGGTGTACGAATGTCCAGAGAGAAAAAAGTAGTGCACTCAAAATTTCCCACAATGCATTCTGAAAAGTTGTGAGCAGTGGTGGTCACTAAACGGGTCAATAGTAGACCACAAAGCATTGCGAGAGATCGCCTGACAGCAACAGGTCGTTGAACTAAACAACACGACTGAATGAAATCAGCTGTTTCAGTCGTGTATTGTGTATTTCTCATGAATAAATGACTTGAATATAAACAGTTACGGTGAAAAAACGCTAACGCTAGCTGCTTACCTTTAGCTTGAGCTGTTAAATGACTGATAGCTTCCTCTCGACTAAAATCCATGTTAAATATAACGTATCTGACTCGTATTTATCCATAAATGTTCCACTGTCTCAGGTGGACATTCGGACACAGCCTCAATCTTTCATTCTATCACTCAATGGAGGGGAGGGACTTAGCCAAGCTAAACCCCTCCCACTGGTCTATATAAAGTCTGCGGGCTGAGCTTACACATTAGTGTCACTGACGAAGCCTTTTGGATGAGAGGTGAAACGTCCTACACTTCAACTACAAGTACAGAAGATGACTCAAGAACCTTTATACAATAATTATGCCGCTGCGTCACAGTATGTTTTCAATACAATTTTCAAATCCACACAAAATAATAAAAGTTGCTATTCTACTCTGTGCAGCCTTTGAATGTGTATGTTTTTATGATGGTTGCCAACTTAGACAAATGCTGTGCCAAATGTTGCTTGTTGACTGGAAAAAAAACAACACTTGCTTCGGACCATTTCAGCACAAACTGCCAGCCTCTGGGCAAGTCTTCCCTCCAATGGACAGCGGACAAGTGTTGCAGGTCCTTGTCATAAATCTGTGAGATAACTGCGGCAGATCAGTGACAACAGAGCAGTCTTTCAGCAGGGCAACAGTGCCAGAGATGGGGCTTTAGCAGTTAATCTATGGAACCATCCCGATGCCCAGTCATCCAGAGAACTGAAACCAGAGTTGGAGCGCGCTGAACAGCAGACGGCGGGCAGGGGCCACAGCTCCACTGGGAGTAACAGAGCGGATTAGTCTGGGAAAATTACCTTGGAAAACGCGACTGGAACCACCACATAATTCTGAGGTTTCACTGGTCAGAGAGCAGGAGGGGAGGAGCTCGACATGAAAGGAGCACCTGCCTTTTGTTCATTCTACTTTCATTTTGTTCATTGTAAACCGTTTTTGATCAGCTGAACTTCAGGATGGTAAAAATAACCCAGTCCAGATAACCGGTTATTATGTAACACCCAAATGAGAGTTTACACAAGGTTTTAAAACTGGGCACAAACCCTTTCCAAATTTGGACATGTTTGGCTCTGGTTAGGCCATAGTTTAGACCAGAGGTAAGCAATGTCAGGCCCAGGGGCAAATACCAGCCCTCAAGCATTGAATCCCTGCCCCCCAAGATTAATTTGAGAAATATAATTGCACATATTAGCTGTCAAATACCTGTTGAAGTGCCCAAAAAATGCAGAAAATACTGTAAATTACTTCAAATTTCCTAGATTGGAGAAAGTAGGGCTTCACTCTGGACAGGTTCGGCCCCTGAACATTTCATAAGGAAGAAAACTAGCCCACCACTAAAATAACTTGCCTATCTTTGGTGTAGACAGGGTTTAATCCAAGTATATTCCTGGTTTAAACCATGCTAAGGACCTGGTTTAGGACATGAACATATGGTACATTGATGCTCATGGACATCAGTTTCCTTCAGGTTGTTGGGAAATGTAGATTAGCAGATTAGCTTTACAGCCTGATATGTCCCTGAGTGGGTATAACAGTGGTAGTGGTTGAGTGGACATGCAGCCACTGGCTCTGTCCATCTGTCAGCCCTGTCCCTGGTGGTTCCACTGAGGGCTCCCTGTCGGTCCCTGTAGCACAGCATTGTTCGCTGATCCACGCCTGCTCTCTCCCCTCTAACTCCTCCGAGTAGCATGACATGAGTAAATCACATCTGAGAATAGCGCTCTGATACATACTGTAAATATGAATAAGTGGAGAGTCAAATATGAAAATGTGCTCATTTCAAGGCTACGCAAATGTACAAGACAAGACAAAATGCAGCAAAGCAAACCTTGTTATAGATTTTTTGAAATAACATTACATTGGCTAACTGGTTAAGTGCTCTTGCCTCACAAGAAGATCCATTTATGTAGGTTTATTACAAGGCTTTTTTGTGGAGAGTTTGCATGTTTTAATCCGAGTGCTGACATTTCAACACCAAACATGTACCTTCTTCTTCACAGGTTCGGTCTGTGCCAAAAGATCTAGCAGAGAGCAGGTACACATGAGGTGTTTCAAATTTCCATGGCAACCTCTGTAAAATTCAGATTTGGACTTTAATTATTATAAACTAATGTTGATCTGTGTTGCATGACACTCAGGGCAGAACATTGTCCAAGGGCTGGGTGATATGGCCCAGAATAGAGACGAGACCTCACGATAAAAAATGAAAATTGAGATTTAAAGGAGACATACAAAATGTTTTTTTTTAGCTTTAAACCATGTTATAACATTGTTCCCTCATCAAATACTTAACTACATTTACGCAGTCCTGAGTAATCCTCAGGTACATTTTTTATTTATCAGTTTCTTTTTCTACAGTGTCAGCGCTTCGTTATGCACTTCCTGGATACAATTGCGTCATTGTTAAAACCTGAAACTGTCCTCCACATTTTTAACGCCTTTAACCTTCTGAACCGAGGGCATTTTCTCCAGTTCGGCTTTACTCAAATTTCAAAGCTTCTCAACTGGAGAGCAACAGTATAATGCCTCATTTGAAAGCTAAGATCTACAAAAGTGAGCGTAACTTTCTCACGTCGTCAACGCTTTTTGGTCACATTTTTTTTGCTTTTTTTGTCCGTTTTTCGTCAAGTTTTTGACATTTTTTGTGGCTTTTTTGTCACTTTTTTGCTCCACTTTTTTGTCGTGTTTTTGTAAACTTTTTGTGACTTTTTGCTGCTTCTTCATCGATTTTTTTCCATAGTTTTTTTGTTTTTTTGTCACATTTTTGCGTATTGCGTTTTCACCCTCGTTTTCTGTGGCTATTTTGATCATATCGGTTCTGAGCCATTCAAAGTGCATTTATCACGCTGTAAACTACACCGTAGATCGAAACTGACACGTTTTTTAGGAAGTTATTCCTACAGTTGCCAGCAGGAGGAGTCTTACTCAAAGTCTTCTCCAGCTCTAGCGCCTGTATTTCATTGCTAGTATTTAGTATTAGTAGATAAAAATTCTAATTAGAAGCTTAAAATATTGATGCAGAGAGTAGTTAAGTCTATTTTTAAGCCCACTATGCAGGATTTATCCACTTGAATTGAGGTTAACCATTGTTTCCATTAAATTCAATTGCCCAACATTGTCCATGTCTCTTACCGAGCTCTTAAGAGTGTAAAATTATACTAGTCTGCTGAAAGCCTGTGTTGTCTTGTCGGTGGCAGAAGCTTTTGTCTGACAGATGTTTACAGGGGGTGGTGAATGTTTCCACACGGCGCACTGCCTGGGAAAACATCTGGAGTTTGCAAGGGTTTAACCGTAATCCCCTCCGCAAGCTGTGGAGCACTCGCAGAATTTCAATGTGCCTGAAAAGTAAGCAATCTTTTAGGCAAAGAAAGAGCTTAAAGAAGTATGTTTAGTGCAGGCATTAGCGAAGTCAAAAGATCCGTAAGCCTCTTTATACACACCAAAGCAAAACAATATAAAGGGTGTGCGAAATATTTTGAATTCTCTTGGAAACGTTAAACTGCTCGGTAAAGCAAAGTTGAATTTAGATGCATTGTGGTAAAACGAACCACCCAAGAACCACGATGACAAACTTGCGATGAAAGAGCTAAATCACTGCCTCCTTCTGCAACTGCACTGCTGTTTACAGTGATTATATGCTTTCCACAAACACACGAGTGCCTGTAAATATAAGTATTCTATAAAACGTAGCATGTTCTTCAATAATAAATAGCTACTTGTGATAGATTTTGTTTTTAAATATGGCATAGAATACGGCACTATACCATACAAACATATTGCACAATGGAGCCATTTATTTCATGGAAGTTAACATCTTACTGTTGAGGCTGTGAAGCTTGTAATTTCCCAGTGTTTGCAAACTGTTAGATTATGTGTTATCGTTCCACAGCATATACCGCTGCCAAAACATCGCTTTGTAAATATGCTTCCACAAATGGTAAAGAAAGCAAATGTAAAACACCCATCGAAGACCAGAAATGAATCTAGACCAGGTCCTATATCATATTTTTTAAAGCAAAGGAACCCACACTTTGACTTGAAAGACCTAGTCCAGGTTGTTGACCTTGTGGTTTGGTTCAAATGAAGGTGACAGCTTCAGGGGACGCTCAGACTTTTGGACTACAATGTTGCGTTCACTTTCCACTCAGAGGAAATTAATACGCCTCTGTCGTCCTCGCTGGTCAGACAGGAGCCCACACACAGCGGCTGCAATTACCCTTTACCCAGATGACGACAACTCAAGACGCTTGACCCTGAATCAACCGTTGCCCTCTGACCTTTTCACCCCAGACAGGAATTTGATCAAATGTTTTCATACTTTCAGCGTAGATGTGTAATAAGATCCGCCGTATTTTAGTCCTGCCACTTCAAAAGCCAAGACAGGACAACGCTGTGGACGGTGCGGCTCGGGTATAAACTACATTAGCACAGACATAGTCACACTCTCTACAACCTCAGTGACTTGCAGTCCCTCTCCTGTGATAAATAATGAGATAGCATTATTGACTGAGAGGCATGGACACTTGATGCTAAACAGAGAACTCGATCAGCATAAAAGGTTACCACCAACACCAGGCATCAAACCTCATTAGAGAGAGTCCTGTGGCTAAAGTGGACTCACATACAGCTACAGATATCGCTCATGCATCCTGTAAACCAGACAAAAACACAGACCTTTAAACCACCCGCCATGCTGCACGAATTCTTTCAACTCTCCAATGTACTTACCTTGTCGTTGTATTTGAACTTGACATAGAACCAGCTGGACTTGATCATCCTTCTCTTCTCAATTACTGCCTGATTTAAAGTCTCTTCTGATTGAATCTTCCGCCGTGTCGGACTGCTGCGAGCAAAGGAAAACTTCTGCTCTACAGTGTCACTGCCGCCGCCTCCTCCTCACTCCACGTGTGAGTGCGATCCCAAGCCTGCTCACGTCGGTCGCAGCCTCCCCTTCTGCCCCACTGCTCTCTCACTCGCTCTTGTATTGTATAAATCCCCTTTCTTTAAGATTTCCCTCTCACTAGCCCTTCTGTTCAACCTCTGTGCCGCTCTGTTCTTTCGGTCATGCACTGTCGAGCGCTTTCATCCTGCCCTGGTTTAACCCGCTTCTATATCTATTTCAATCGGGTCTTGCGGTGCCCTTGGTGGAGTAGCGCTGTGTGCCGTATTATTTCTACAGACAGTGGGCGCTGACGCCGGGCTGACCCTAAAAGCAAACAGTTCCCGAGAGCGAGATGAAGTCTGACAGCTTGACAAATGCCTCAAAATGCACAGTCAATTGCAGTTAGGTCATTTTCAGAAGGTCTCTTTATCAGATTCAGCGTGTGTTCATGTTACTTCCATAAAGTCAAACTGGAGTTGAAACAAAGCAGACATCAGCAATTTTGTTTGGCAATGTTTTGAAGTGCCTGAAAGTATCAAACATATTACCATCATATTAAGTGTTACATTTACTGGGATGGAGCCCACTCTTGTTTGTGTCGGTCTCATGTTCTGTTCTGTCTGTAGTCGCCGTTTATTGATCACTACGTGTGTTTATGTTGTTGTTTATAATTATATCTGTAAAAAAGTATGTAAAGGATGAAAAATAATGTTGGAAAAAGTAGTAAAAGTAGTTAAAGTATCATGGGCAAAAGTATGTCAATGTGAAGTTTACTTACTTAAGTTTACTTACTTACTTAAAATCACTAGTACTACAAAATAGGGCCAAGTCACAATAAAAACTTTTTGTGTGTCTTCCTCCATCAGGCAGACAACTTATTTAGTTTTCTATTTTTCATCTGAAGCAGAAGGATTTCTGTTTTTTACCTTTATTTAACATCTAAAAGATCAATGATGCGGGCACCGTTTTTTCAAATAATTTCATTCATGCTTTTAAAAACAGACGATTTGGAAAATAGCAAAATCGTAAATCAGAGTTTCCCATTTTTCTCCGGTCTGCTCCTGTGCCTTTCTCTCACTCTGCTCTGAGCGGACCATTTAACTCCCTTTCCCTTGAGTCTCCATGGAGACGGTTGTCAATCACAGCAGAGGCATGAAGACGATAAAACTAAAACACTTTTGAAAACTCCATGGCTTATATTATTAAGAGGTTTTACTTTTGAGAGCAGACGAGGAATATCTAAAACAGAAATAACCATTTTTAAATAAAGGGTTATGTTTTCTTAATGGGCCTAATTGTAGCTGCATTATGAAATATTAATGAGCAGAACTCTGAGCAGTTTTCTTCATATGAAAGATCAGTAGACGTTTTAAAGTCCAAACTGAGTAAAAAAAATCGAGATTGTATTTTTTGGCCATATCACCCAGTTCAAGATGCCACTATCTACTAGCCTGGCAAAAGCCAGACTGACTTTATTTATGTGTTTCTAAATACATATAAAGACGCAATTTCCAAATCGAACTGGAGGCGGGGCTAGCGATCGCGGTTTGAAAGAGAGCGAACCAATCAAACACAAAGCGACTTACGCTTTGCGTTCACGTCCTCCGCCATGATTGTTTGTAGTCCACACGTGCAGTCGAGTAAATGCTCCGGTGAAAGCCCACAGAGCAGCTTCTTTCTGTGGCTTTAATGACAAGTCCAGCTCATTTAAAACAGAAGAAAGGGCACTGGTAAAAGATCGCTGTGTCACGGCCGCCACCATCTTCACTGTTTTGGTTGCGGGAGGAGCGCAGGTGTTCATGGGAAATCCTGGCGCTGAAGATGACGCACTGTTAACTCCCGCCTTCCGCGCTATGATTGGCTCTGCCTGGTTTTGCCGGAGTCAGCGAGATTCAAATCACACAATTCCAGACTGTATCCCCATGTATCTCTTAACATGCAGTATCAGTCTGGCTCATGCCAGGCTAAGTATCAATAGTATCAAAACTACAACTAATACCGCTGGCACTACTTCATTACTGAGTATATAAGTTATAATTCCTTCAACCATTAAATGACTATAAACTCCTTTGCCACATAAACATTATAGTTTACTCAGAGGACATGGATTTGTATTATTATTATACATTTTTACTTTTTTATTATTTTATTATTAGTTCATGTCATGTCATGTCATGAACAAAAAGGAACAGAGGGAAGATTAATCTGTTCCTACTAACAACTTTATCACAAATCAAATCAATTAGATTCCCCGTCATTCCACCCCAACTCCTCACCAGGTCACAAAACATAACAAAAAACAGCATAATTTGTCTTACAGTTCTGCAGTTACATTCAGGTGTTTCCTTTGTGTTATAACTACTTCAATCATTTACTTCAAGAGTGAAATGAGTATCTGCTATGTTACGTTTCTGCATATTGTTGAAATAGAAGCAAATTCATCTGTGCCTTTGGAAGCTGTGACCACACTGTTCTAACATACAGAAGCAGACAGCACATCCTCACATGAGTCAGAAAGTGACAGATCGAACGTCCGTATTTGACCAGAGCTCTGCCTTCACACTCCCGAGAAAAGAACATGCAAGGGCCCTGTTATACTTCACAACAGTATATGGAATTTGACTTTAATATTCTAATAAAACTGCTATATCCGTCTGGGTCAACACACCTGCAGAGGCCCATGGTTTCAGAAGGGGACAGAGTCTAGTGAGATAATGAAGTAGTCCGTCAAAGTGAAGCACTAATAAGGCTTGTGACTGAGCCGGGCCCAGGCCACCCAGACTATGTTTACACACTGCCAGTCCCTCAGCCGCAGGAGCAGCCGCATACACACTGTACTGTGTATAATTATTTCACTCCTGACAGGTCCCAAAAGATCTCGCGGGGCAGCTCCCAAAGTAAACCGCGGTGGTTCTTCCATTACAGGAGCGGATGGTATCAAGATGTTTTAAAATGACAGATTATGATGTTGTTTTTAAATTGGAAAAATAGCTTTTCTCGGTATTTGGAGATTTCTTGGAGATGATCTCAATCTGTCGCTTACATTTTCTGTTGGAAAATGAAAATAATACTGTATTGATTTTGGACTTTCAGCAACCACCTGTTTACAAATTAAATTAGAGATTGAACACGCCTTCACACTATTTCAAGTTGGTTGAGTCTCATCTAACGGCTGCTCTTTGCTCTTCAATCAAGAGCACAAGTGGGAAAAAATGAATTTAAAAAATGGATGGAGCTGAAAAAAAGCCAAGTTATGAGCATAAAGGCATTAGTGACCAAAATATCCTAATTGGACAAATGAGTATTTGTATTACATGGTCTGCTGACAGCTGGATGTGTCAGCCCGCCCTGCTGCTACATGCTGCTGCGAACTCGCGCCAATTGTTCCGTAGTTTGGTGGTTTTCCAGATTACCTACTGCACGCACTATTAATTTGTTGTGCTCAATTGCTGAATATGGGCTGAACCAAAAATTACTGAAATGAAGTCCCAGCACACCATCGCCCCCCTCTCTCTCGCTCTCTAAGATCAGATAAGACAAGAAAGAAGCCAGGGCTCATCTCAATTTCCTGGACCTTGACTTGACGTGGCCTCGCTGCAGGCTACATACGAATAATGTTGTGAATTAATAAGCAGAGTTAAACATCCACCGAATCCATACAAAGCAGTTGAGAGTTTCACAGTGACAGCCGACATTTCTTTACTTCCTTCCCCTCACCATCCTTGCTCTCTTGTCAGCAGAACAGTCTGTATCCCTGTAATGCTAAGTGACAGGCTGTCTATCTGTCCACTTCCCACTCACAAGCCTACGCACAGCCATGCCCCCTATAGTCACGGCTGTGCCCAAACAACAGAGCTGCGAACGCCCGGAGTTGCACATATCCAAACAACTCGCGGAGCATGGCCTGGTTTGTAATAGGCAGCAGCAGGAGCCTGAAACGCGGTGCTGTGCCGCGGTGATAATGTGGTAATGACTGTAATGCACTAGCCCCAGGGTTACAAGGTTATTCTGAGATACTTTGAATCTCCATTTACGCAATTAAACACGGCATACAATGAGATTATATCAGAGGCACTCACATCACGGCCAGTCGAGTGGAAAGGTGTGAGGGTAAAGCGCATTGTTTCCGCTTGACTTTATCAGCGTGCTCGGGCAAAGAGGGAGACGCGGCCTTATGTGCTTTGTTTTAGAGCTATTACCTCATTCTGCCTCCCCACGGCGCTAAGTGTTTGATGGTATGTTTTCTTTAGATGCCTTGCTCAGTGGCTGCTTCCTCAGGGGCCGGGTGAAAAGTGTGAATGTGGGCCCTTGAGCAGTGTGTCTCCACAGACGCTTCCCGCTGAAGGCGCTGCTTCTCCTGAGGCTATAGTCCATGTACTAAGTCTGCATGGGCCCGAGAGACTTGTTCTCATTGTACAAGCTACAATGGTCTTCACAAATCCCCAGTGGCATAATTCACTACAAGTGTTTTGGACAAGTAAACTACTGCTATGCACTGGTGTAATGCTCGGACATGACGCACCAAGTAGGGAATAAACAAACCCAGTCTAGTTAGCGATCAAAGAACTCTTATCTACGCAGCTATTTTCGCCTCCACTATTCAGATTAGATGCAAGTAATGATAAAGAAATTCATTAAAATATGTTTTCTATTGACACCTTGTGCTACATAGTATTAACCTGCAACATTATTGAATTAGTTATGTTTTATGTATGTATTTATGTATTTGCATTTCATGAATCACATTTGTTCAGAGGCCAAGGATACAATACCATAGAATTCAACAAACAGACTATATAAAACGAGTTGGATATAATTCAATGAAAAACAAATGTTTTCTTCCATCACCACTCAATGGGCTTTTCTAAAAAATACTTTAATATCCATCAATACAACTTTTCATTTCTTAAAAGCAACCAACCATCAATCTCTTTCCGATGTCAGACCCCTTTTCACAACCCATTTTGTCCTTCGTACAATGAAATAAAAAGCCTTTTAAATGCAGAGAACGGAAATGGCTGAGACAGAAAAACTACTCACAAAATGACAAGATAACCACTTAAACTCCCTACGGCCTGAACTGCAGCGGGATTACAAGCCTTTAGTGGCCAGTGAAGAAGGAGTTATTGCCCATAAACTGATTATGCGTTGGTCCTTTTTCTTCTTTTTTTGCTGCTGTAACAATGGCCACAAGGACAACAGAGTAGATGCTTCCTGGCTATAGGCTCAATTGGCCACAGCACAAAGGTCTTTTCCGGCTCCGTGCTGCAGACATTCAGGTTGAAGCTGAGTGCCTCTGATGGCCAGATAGAACAAGGCTCGGTCAGATCTATCTAGGCCACAACCAGGAAATCGCGTTAGCCTTATAGTCTTGCTATTGCTGCTCTGGCACAGGAAAGTCTGAGGGCTGCTCCATCCTTTGTTTTAGGATTCATTACCTGTACTGGGATTGGGGGACTGGCTTTGTTGCTCTTAAAACAAAATAATGAATATAATATAAGGCACATTGCAAACAGTCCAGTAATGGGACAAGAAAAAAAAATCTTTCATTTCAACCAGTAGACAGAAAATAAAACAGCACGTAAGAGTGATGTGCTGAATAGATTACATTTTGCCACTTAGATTTTGACAGATAAAAAGATGCAGTTAAATAGGGGTGAAACGGTTCAGCTATCTCACGGTTCGGTTCGGTTCACAGTGCAGGACCCACGGTTTGGTGCATCACGGTGCAAGTATATCACAAGGACACACCGATTTCATGTATTTTTGGAGGCTGTAGATGTACAAGGTTAGATTGTCTACAGCCTTCAGTTTAGCAGTAAGTGATGATGACACACATGCGCCCTGTTTGGCACGAGCCTTAGAGCCTAAGTATTAAGAAATATAGGCTAAAACTTGCACCGTCACTTTGGTACGGTCCATATCGTCACAGTGCATTGTTACACCCCTACAGTTCAATATGAAGGTGGTGAAGAGGAGTATGAGAAGCTGCAGCTGGAGGCAAAGCCTATAGAATGTTGATGCCAGTCATGTCATTATCATCCCCTACCACTAAAACATCTATAATAGGGTGCATGTGTGTATGTGAGAGGGAGTGGATGGTGGTGGTCGGATTGTCAGCCTCGCTTCCATCAGTCAACCCTAGAGCAGTTGTGTCTACAAAGGTAGCTTACCACCACCAAGTATGGAGTGCGCTATACAAAGTCCTTTCCTTTCCATATGATGATCTTAAGTCCTGTACATCCTTCCCTTGCCGTCCCCCTTGATCAGGAAGTTAGGGTTAGCAGCGGCAAATGTGATGGAAGTTGTGCTTCACTCACACAGATCTTACACATATTTTTGCTACTTTGCTACTAAACTAGAAGGTCTTGGCTTTTAAATGAGGAATCAAACTGGCATATAGGCTGTAAGCTCTCAAGGCAATACGCTTTGGGATTTGGCTATGGAGAAAATAACCCTAACCTTATGATAGCAGATAACAGGTTAAATCGTGTACTCTTATTTAGCTGAGAAATGTGCCTTTGCCTTTTTGGTCTGAATGATGAAAAGTGTTATTTCATTATATTGACCAAAGTAACTTAAGGAAACTAAACAGCGCAGTGGAAGAAGGGATCTCTTGACAAACACAAGTGCAGCTGGGAGACTGCAGAGGAGGGCAGTGCTGCAGGGAGAAACAGGCCAGAGAAAAGGAGGGGAAATAACCCGACGTTGTAATGGTTTTCAGATGCTCCGACCAGTGCCAGCCCTATGATGTTTCACTTCATCTCCTCTCCGACTGAACGCTTTGCACGCACACAGGCCGCAGCAGCACACGGGCGTCCTCTGCACTGTGGAAGTGGCCCACAGAACCAGCTGTCCCAGGCCAGGGCAGCAGACTGAGCTGATGAAGCCCGGAAACACTGATAAACACAGAGTAATTGTTCACAGGCCGGACAGATGTAGGAAAAGATGCAATAAAGAGGAACAGCTATGAGGTCTGAGCTTTTGACTTGGGGGATACAACGTGTTATTTCTAACTTTGTCGTCATCATTTCAAGCCTTTTTGTCCAGAACTATTTACATTTACACAAAGAGCTTTTGCGGTCAAAGGTCAATTACTGTTATGGGCTAAAACTGGGTAATAAATGACTATTAACAACACTACGGCACAAAAGCACTCTCTCAGTTTGTATAGTAATTGAAAGTTCTAGTGCAAAAATTATATGTTTTGGAGCCAGGCAGTAATATTGTTGGAATTAGGCACAAGCTGTTAAACAAATTTATTAGAGAAAAAAAACAGATAATAAGAACGCAGTATCATAATTAGAAGCTCGAGTGGGTGGAAAAGTAATGAACTGCACAAACCAAGAGAGAATTTTATTTATATTTCGCGTAGGCTTTAACACAATAAATGGCAATGTGATCTTGACTTCTATGTAGATGTTTACCTGCAAAAAGTTCTGTTTATACTTATGAAATACTTGCAATTTCTTTGACAATTCTGACACTGTCCAATTAAGATAAATTATTAACTGCGCAGCTTGATTTGTATGTATCATAAAGTATAGTAAGTACAGTAATTCATTTGTAAATGCAACAAGCAAAGCCAAACTTTGAATATGGAGATGCTTTTCTACAGTGCGTGGTGGCAGAGTGGTTAGCTCTGAAGGGGATCACCATGATCGAAGATGTGATTGATTTGGTTAAATGGTCGGTTGAAGTTGCCTCTGTGGATGTCATTGCTATTCAAAATAATATAGTTCTAAGTTGTTGTCTTTCGTCATTTTTAACTGTTATGGCCAAGGTCCTCATATTTTGTAACTTTTTAGTGCTGAATACTTCAAGTGGTGTACTGCAATTACAGTGGAACGAAAAAGTAAGTACGCCGTTTGGAATTTCTCACATTTCTGCCTAAATTGATCACTAAATGTGGTCTGATCTTCATCAAAATCAGAGGAATGATTCAACAGTGTCTGCTTAAAGTAGTACCAAGTAACTCTTGCCCCTAGAGGCCATAAGCGCAACTACAGGCGTCTTAGCAAGTTGCAATTTTTTAACTTATTAATTGTCCGTGAGAGTAAATACTACGCTGACAGAAAAGGCGAAGGGACAGAGGGATATCGGACATCCAATCAAACGATAGAAATAATCTTTTTCACTCAAACTTGGCTGTAAATACTGTTTAAAGTTGCAATTGTGGTTTTCTGGCCAGAGACACCAGGGGGAGATGAAAGACCCTCCAATCATTTATTAAAGAGGGGGTATTATGTTTTTTTCAATCACATAGCACCAGTCTATATCACACTACAATGATGACGAAACCTTCTGTTGGTCTGTAAATGCAGTAAATTAGAATAACTGCCTTTTATAAAATTTCTCTCTCAAAATGGCTGTAGCAAATGTCTTGAAATAGGCCTCTGTCTCTTTGAGAACCTCTGACCCTTTCCGACCCACCCCCTCCACACGCTGTCTGTGGCATCAGTGGGGAGGGGGTTCTGCTGAGGAGCAGTGGTTGGTTACTCGGCTGGTGACGAAAGCTCGGAGGCGTCTCCAGGAGGTGGAGGCGTTCCTAGGAGGAATCAGGCAAACTTATCCCTAAAATGGCTGCCATCAGAGTTTTTACAGATTACTCAAAAATACGTGGATGTGCCAAGGCAACACTTCAGGCATGTTTTTAATGAGGGAATGACATAATAACATGATGTAAAGCTTGAAAAAGTCAATTTTGCATAATACCCCCTTTAAGGTAAACAAGTTACTTAGTATTGCTTTAAACTAAGAGCACCCAAACATTTACATTTTATCACATTTTTATTGGCCATAACATGAAAACATTCACAGGAGAGCGTGGAATAAGTAAGTGAGTGGCATTAGTTAAAGCAGACACTGTTTAATCATTCCTGTGATTTTGATGAATATCAGACCACATTTTATGACCAATTTAGGCAGAAATGTGAGAAACTTACTTTTTCTTGTAAGTGACTAATGTTATATAGCAGTGGTTTTCAAGTGGCATGGTTGACAAGCCGCGACCCAAATACGACTTAGACTTTTAAAATAAAATGCAAAAATTTCCTGAAAAATGTATAACCCCCAAAAAGCTGAAATTATGATTAAAACAACTCATGATTAAAATGCTACTTGAGCATTTTAACATACTCAAGTAGGGATTCTATACTTTTTCTGTACATAAATATGAAAAGCAATGTACCTCATGATGTACCTCAATATTTGACCTTCCAAGTACCAGCGGGTAAAGATCCAGATCAAACTACTGGTACTAATCCAGGTCTTAAAAGAGTCTAGAATAGACTAAATAATATCTCACATGGGTGTAAAACATTTCTAAACCAGAAAAAACACCTTACGCAAATGTATTACTAAAGAATAAATTAAACCATTTTGAAATTAAAATGAATCGACTTGTGCCAGCTTTGTTCCCCCCAGCAGAGTCGTTTTGATTAAAGGGAAGAAGTCAGTATGGGCCCATCGCATAATGACCTCTGTGCCCCAACACTCGGATTTCAAAATGCTCATTCAAATGGTCATTACCACAATCCACGCTGGGGCTCTTCTGTGGGAGCAGCCCCATTAAAACTATGAAAAATGTCTGGAAAACACCCTGCATTACCCACGCTCCTCCTCGGCAGCGGCTTCGACAGCGGTGGAGGATGGGCCGCGCCGCTTCTTCTCGGAGCAGGGCTGCAAAGTACACAATATTGATCGCAACCTGTGAACTACATGTGCTGCATTGACAGGGGAGCGCTTGATCGGGGCGGGGGCTGGGGGGGTTGTACACGGCAGCCCGAGAAATGTGTTGTGCACGGCCCCCGACTCCGCCCGCCTCAATGTTCTCACATCACTCACTTCCAGCGCAGCACGAAAAAAAACAAGAAAACATCTCGCCAAAAGAGCACACCGCCAGGCTGCGCTCCCTCCTGACAAGGCGCTGTTTAGCTGTAGGCGAGTCTAGCAGAACAGGCAACATAAACCCATCAAAGCAGCCATCTCAACCCCGCCTCTTAGCGGGTCAACGTCGAGAGATAGGAGGCGCTTGAATCAAGGTTAACAGTGGCTCAGGGGGAGGAGGGCTATCAAAGTGATGTAGAGTGGTGCTAAAACACAAGCCGGCCGGGGCAATTTACAAGCCGGGCGCGCAAAGGTGCGTTTGTATTTCAAAGATAATGATGTTTCTCCATAACCCTTCATGCGAGCGGATGTGAAGGATTTAAGTAATGTCTCGTGGATGTGAGAGAGCAGGGGCTGTTTGATTGCAAAGACTTAGCAGTTAATGATAATGATTGCGTAATATTTCATAATTTATAAGAGGCAACGATATCTTCAAGATAAATTAATAGGCCTACTTGACATTCTGTTTCTTTATATCAAAAGCGATTGATATTTTTGATCACTGGCCACTCGCTAGTCCTTTTCAAATGTTACTAGCCCATTTCACACAATTGTCAGAATGTACATGTGCTTTTTAAATGTGGTGAATCTTTAAATGTGTTCGTCTTTCCCTTTTTGCCACTGATTTGAAAGAAATAACCACAAAATAGTCCAACTTTGGAAGAATAGAACCTCAGTTAAGTGTAGGGGTGGGAACCTCTGGGTACCTCAAGATTCGATATGATACGCAACACATGGCTCACGATAACCATGATCTCACGATACGCCGATACTACGATAATCGATATATTGCACAAAAATCCCGATTTGTTGAAGATTTGAAACTTTTTTTTTTACATACTGCTTGTCCGTTGCTGGGTCGTGGGTGCAGCTGTTTGGAGCTGCCCAAGTCACATTGCACCAGCCCCCTATGGCTCCTCCTGCAGGGGTTGGGTCCACGGAAGGACGGCCTCACGATTCTAACCGAGCCTGTTGGTCTCTCATAAGGGGCTTCTGAACCGCTCTTTGTCTGACCCGTCACCTAGAACCTGTTTGCCCTGGGAGACCCTACCAGGGGCACGAAGCCCCCGACAACAGAGCTCCCAGGATCATTCGGGTGCTCGAAACCCTCCACCACATTAAGGTGGCGGTTCCAGGAGGGGAGGAATAAATCTACTTATTTAAAATGATAAAAAAATATGATTAAAAGTAATATATTTATCGACTGTTCTGACTAAATTCTTGCTGATTATTGGCCTCTATTGCCTGAAAACTGTAGAGCACTGCTACCTCATTCATATGTATGATGCTAGTAATTAATATGCATGACATCAAAAGTATTGATATCAAGATAAAAAGGATTGTATTGTCCCGCAAAATATTGTGATGTATCGCAAAATCAATGAATTATCACACCCCTAGTTAATTGTTTATAATTTTGTGTAGAATGCATAAAATCAAATGGCCAAAGTGACTAATGGGCTCTCGCCTCTCAGGGAGAATGTCCTTTGCTTCAGTTTGCATGTTCTCCCTGTGTCTGTGTAGGTTCCAAACAGGTGGTGCTGGTCCTGGCACATTGTACACTTGTATGGCAATAAAAGCCTTATCTATAAGTGGCTAATGTTGATATCAAGCCTTGATTTTAAAGTCATTAAAATGATTCCCCTTCATTTCATAATTAGGTTCATCAAGTTGAAGTCAAGCAACACCATCAAGGCTTTTGTTTTGTTGTTTTTAGCTCCAGTTGACAAAGTGAAATCATAGCTGTAGTTGAAATGCACGACACCAGAAACATGATTTGACAAAACATCACTGAGAGGTTTCGGAAGCGTGTGGGGGCGAGTGGTGGCGGCAAATTGCTCCAATATTTTTTAGAAAAGACAGAATTTCTGTTGTTGAGACATGAAGAAAAAAAAAAAAAGTCAGTGGCAAAGAGTTGGAAGGAGCGACACACAACAGTGGAATAAAAACATACCTCGAACACAAAGTCTATACTGTGTAACATTTTCACAGACAACGAAAAGAAGTTTTTTTTTGTGGCTTTGCGGGATTCTTGCTCATTAGAAGCAGTTATCTCTGAAGTGTGACATCTAGACACATGAGGCGCGTGCTATACACAGAAGAGACATCCCCACAGCAGCGGCGCTTCAGCCTGCTCCGCTAACAAGCCTGTGTCCCCGCCAGTCGACTCCTGCAGAGTGGCACATTTTAGCTCGGGAAATGACTGCGGTGAGCCTGGCAGCGGCAGGCCTCTCTGCATATAGCTGTATAATAAGATCGACTTATTTTAGCTTCATTATCGCCCGACCAGTGGAGCCGCGTCACTGAACATCACAGCAAATTGGCCCAGAGGTAGACAGTAATAGGCGGGTGAGTGTCTGTCCGTCCGTCGGAGAAAGTGAGAAATCCTACGAGGAGATAGAAAATAACCCCAGTGGGACGTGAGGTCAACCGCTGCATTAAGTAAGGTATACATTATCACCCTTGCAGAGAAATCTGTCCACTGCAGTTGACCCATCTCTCTATGCTGTGGGGCCAACCTGTAGTATCGAGCTGCACGATTTTTCTTTTGCCTCTCAATGTTGTCTGAGTCAGTTCTGTAGACAGTTCAACAGATAAATCAATTTTGAAACACAAACAAAGCTTTCCGTGCGCCACATGCTTCGGAAATTGAAGGTACTAAGTAAAAAATAGACCAGATTGCACGTAACAATGCCTTCGGGTGAAAATGGAAAAACACAGCATAGGAGCCTGGCAGCAAAAGAAGCTGCACTCACTTGGAGAGAGAGAAACTGAAGGCGTTCTCCTCCGCGGGCAGCAGAGGGTGCCAGCACACCACAGAATACAGGGGAAGCCTCACACAGCAGAGACAAAACATGAATGCCAAGACAATAACTACATTTGTGCAAAGTCATGACCTGATTTTAACCACTCGTTTCATTTGAGATCACAGCTTCATCAGTCTGCAGCCCTGAGCCTCTTGGTTCCAGTCAAACACTCAAAGGAGAGGTATTTGGTGTCTCCTGTTCTGAGTGAACCACAGGTGGACATTTAGGCGGACAGTGCTGTGGGCAAGGAGGAGGATATAGGTCTGTCACCTCCTCGGCCTCAGGTAGAATAGAGCCTGCGCTGTCAAAGGGCCAGATGGAAGATATCACACACTGTGTCCTTCCCTGTGGGCGCATTATGCCATTTTCTATGGAAAACTAAATACATTTGTTATATATTGTGTATTATCTCATTTGAAAAGAGGTGGTGATGAATGCATATCTTATTATATTCCATCCACCAGCTTTAATGGAACCTTCAAGGAACAAATAAACACAATTCCTAATGTTTGTATTGAATGATGCCTTCCCGTGCAAAAAAAAGACAATAAATGGAAGAAAATGTTATTTGGAAGATCAATTTACAGGACAACCATTACTTTGGTGCCACTATCTTCATCTAAAACTATCTAAAAATTATTTACAAAACATATGATGCAAATATGAATCAATTCTGGGAATAAGAATGCACAGATGTGAAAACTTGTATAAAAATCATGTCAACGCCTTTCAAATTGCCCTGTGAGAGCATGCCCTGACCCCCCTGTTCAGTCAATACATTGAACAAACACTACCTTTTCTACAAAGAAATGCTTCAGTTTGGGCCATCATGCGGAGACTCTGACCCCTCAGCCCGTGTTAAGCAAACACGCCTGTTATAGAAGAGCTTTATTTATTACGGGCTAAAATTACCTGTATAATTACTACATCAGAAAAACTGGTATTAAAGAGTGTCACTGTATCATTGGCAGGTCTCTTTAGTCGCTGGGAAATCCTCCTCAGTGCTGCACAGGGACATGATTTGTTGTCAGATGAAAGTAACAAAGGGTGGAATTATGGGCAATTAGAGAAGACACATTGTAATTACACAATATTTACCAGAGTGTTTGTGTCAGAAACGCACACACAGCTCTGAGTGCTCGAGCTGCACTGCAGACGTAAGGCCAGCACTGTCACTTTTCGAAGAATTCTGTAAGTGAAAACATATGATTCGTGCTGTAGTACAACTATGTATTTAAAACAGATGTAGATTTGAGAAAAGCACAAAAGCTGTAATAATAATCCCATTTGCCGCATCAAAGCAAAGTGATGCGATAAATCTGTCAGACATTATTGAACAAAGATGACAGGAATCTCGGACCAGAGCCAAACGTTCTACTCTTCCTTTACCGACACGTTCTCATTATGATTTCGAAAGCCTTTTAAATGTTTTGGATCCACGAAGAGCTCAGATTCCCACAAATGTTTTCAGCAAACAGGCCAAACTTTCTCATTCGTACATCGTTTGGTTCGCTTGCATGCAAACTAGCAATCAATTCAGTTTAAGGCGAGACACTGCATGTGCATAGGGAACATTTTCAAATTTAGAGATATCATTTTGAAACTTTTGCTGCAAATTACTGACATGAATATGAGAAAACAATGTACTGCTTGTTTTTTGTCATTTATGTTTTCATATAAAAAGAAGCCATTTTAAAATGTCCAAAATTCCCCATATTTTCAGCAAAAATCTGAATCGTGGATTGAGCCAGTGTTAAAGGGACTAGATGCAAGTTGGTCATTTTTATACTCACTACTGCCACCTCAGGTCTAATGCATAACTGCAGGTTCTATATTAAGCTCCTGCATGACGGCACTTCAGACCTGAATTAACAACGTTTTGAGTGACAATGCAGGCCCAGTTGTGGTGAACAGGTCTGGGCTCATTCTACAGATTAGGACATAGCTCGAGCATGTAGGGGGAGGAAAATGCTTTATTTTAACATTTCTAAACTCTGTATAGTCCCTTTAAATGTATGGTTTTATTTTGTTGACATATTTGTTACAAAGACTTTTTCAGAGGGGATTTTGGATGGATCGTGTATAGTTTTAAAAGCAGGCTTGGAATTAGACATTAAAAAATCCGTCTGAAAACCTTAAAATATTGTTCAGTCCAAGGCTGGAAAGTTTGGAGACTGGAGCTATTGACGTGAGGATATTGTCGCACCAAAATAACCCTTGAAGTGACAATTTCCCATAAAGTCAGTGCAATAATTAAACATGTTATTGTAAAAATAAGATGTTTTGCTTCCAGGTGAAAGTTTATCTGTTAAGAGACAAAACAGCCCAAATTCTGAAAAGTGGAAAAATGTACTTCTATCTTCCATCGCTCAATAAAAATCTGTGAAGACAATGCAACAAGGTCTGTTTGTTGCTGTGTTTATAACATACTGTGGTGGTAAAAACACATTTACTTTACCTGACAAACTTTTTGTCAAGTACCCCTGCTTTAATACAAGTGGGGGGATTCAATCTCGCCAAAAGCGAGTCAAAAATAACCATATGTGTAGCAATGCAGCATAAACTTAGCCTTTTTTTTCCCCCAAACCAATTGATATGCATGAACCTTTCTCTGTGCCCAGTCAGAGCTCACTCATGCGAACAGCAGAAAGCAGAAAGTGGCAAGACCCAATAAAACCCATTTCTTACAACAATTTCATGCTCTTGGGCGTATTTTAGTCCTTGACCCTCATGTAGTCCTATAAATAATGCACTTTGAGAACAGCACCTGTATCCTGACCTCTTTTCCCCTACAGCAGACATGTTTGTTTATAGCCCTGTTCTGGTGGCACATGCTTCTGCCTACAATAACTCACACTATACAGAGCAATTACTACGGGCCACTTTACATCTGACAGGAACCTAATGAATATTTACAAAGTGTTTGCCTCGGTGGCACACATCAAAGAGCAGCAGGAGACACAGGTCTGGCCAATTACACACCTTATTTAGTACTATTATAGTGTAGTGAGCTGCGGCATATGGGCAAATGGAACAGCACGTTTATTATGAGGTCTCCAACTAATCCATATTCTAAAACATTTAAAATCATTATTACTATTTTATCTTCATATTTCTATCACATTTATTTGCACACGGTACTCACTCCAGAACAGCCAACACCACTGGGTACTAATGTGATTATAGGACAATAATCAAGGAGTAAACGGTAAATTCACAATGTCCCCACATCTTTGCTGTTTAAAGTGATGTCTGCAAGACTGCAAAGTGAGGAGAGAGTGAGAGTGAAATGTGAAAGTAAACAAAGGAGCGTCCCTTCCACTCCATCCTGATTGAACAAAGCAGTTCACAGGAACGCTCGTCTCATTGGTCAAAGTGACAGCCCGGGGATTTTGATTAGTTGCTAAAATCAGGAAGGACTTTGGAAAAATATGTATATAATTTACTATTTTAAAGGTGCACTATACAACTTTTTATGTTAAAAAGTTGATATTTGGGCGTATTTCACTTTTCAATGACTAAGCACCTTTACTTTCAGGATTTTTAGGATTTCTGGTAGGTTTTCAGAATGAAATGTATGCGTCTATTAAACTTGTAAAATATTTAAGATTACAGATTATCACTTTAAGTATCTGTTGTTGTTTTAGGACAATGCGACATGAAAGGGAGTGAAGAGCAAGGGGAAAAAACCTCAAAAGGCTATCATGTGGCGCTTTCAAGTATCTTTAAAAAATATTATTTGGTTCACCGTAAAAAAAACATGTACTGTATATTTCTTCCTTTGCCTGTTCCTATTTTCTTAAACGTTTTTCCTCTATTTCATTTTCTTGCTAAATTGAGCTGAGATATCATTATGAGTGGATGCATGCTTCTGTGGACAAGATAATATGGGAGAGTAGTTTTTATTTACAAAAGCAAACAGGTCTTATTTCTTCTTTACAGTGGAGTCAACAGACAAACTGTTGTTTTACACTGTGTCTCCGCCAAGTGATGACAAACAAAGCGATTACCAAATCCAGATGGATTTGCGCTATCTCGCACACTCCTCTGAGAACTGCTGTGTTGTAAATGGTAGCAGATTGGACTGTTCCCAACAGTGTGTCTCTGGGCGGCCATGATAAAAGATTTCTCCCACACCTCCAGCCCACAGTCCAGAACTGACTGACAGCTGAGATGGGCCTCTGCTTAAGTGGCCAACACTTTGGTTTAAAGAGCTGCCACTTCATTTTCAGAAATTGACTGCGAGGGTTGTCGAGTGTGGGAACGGCTCGGCCAGACAGCGAGCCGTGAGAGCAGATGGTCCCTGTCTTTATCTTCAATACACTTCATAACTGCACAGACCACAGTTTGGTGTAAAAGTGCAATAGAAATCACAGTGTGCAACAGACGCAGGGCCACCCCAGGATGTCCCTCCGTACAGAACAAAAACGGGTTAAAGCTGCACAAAGCTCTGTCAAAAACACATCAGCTTTGACTCTGGTTGAGCTTCAGACAGATGTGCCTGGGTGTGGAGACATGTTTATTCAGTTGTCTGTAGTACGTTAAAAATGGAGGCCAACGAGTGACACGTCGGTATGTTGAGAAATATTACAGTCGCACAGTACAATGTTTGCCAAGTGGTTCAAAACTTGCTGAACATGATTATTTTAGTTGCTGTTTACTCAGCGTTTTTACTTCAACAAGTCAAAGTATTGTACTATATAGTACTATTCTTTGTCTTTCCGTGCTGTAACTTGTCTTTTGATTTGCTGCTCAAACTCCAGTAAATAAATGAAATGAAAAAATCAACATTGACATGAATGTCCAAATATGATTTCATGACAACAATGTCTATGATAAAAAGTCTGTGTAAAGACTAGATAACCTCTATTATCTTTATTACATTTCTGTATATTGTATATTATTTATTCAGTCCTATAATGTCATCCTTAGTTTAGGTATAGAGCACATAAAAAGTAAAATGAGTTAAAAAAAAAAAAGATTTAAAAAAAAGTGCACCATGAAAAAGATTACGAAAAAAGCACATTTGATTTGCTCCACTGCTATAAACTGTGACAGCAACGATTATCATCGACATCATCCATCCAACAGAATGGATTAATCTTATCTGACAATCGGGACGTTGCTTTCCTTCAAATGTCTTATTGGCTTAGTGGCTAAGCTTATTACGGGTGACCCACTAGGCTGACAGAGCAAGACATTACATTACATTTTCACCACTGATTAAAAAGCATAAGCCTGCTCCATCACCACCACATCAGTGCTGTAGTCATAATGTTTACACACTGCAGGAGCATGAGAGCTCTTAGCCTGATCTCATTATCTGTGGCTGTGAGCTTTCCTGTGACAAACACACTTCATATGTTCCGTAAAGCTAAACTATGGCAGTATCTATGTTCAGAGCCTCGAGCTCTTCCCACATTGGTTAAACTCACTGCACAATAATTAGATTACGCATGTTATAATAAGGCAAGGTGTTAAAATGACTGGCAAAGATTATTCATTATCTGGATCTGCAACGGGAATCAGTAAGTTCAGGGGCAAATGCTCCAAAACTAATTTTTATTTTTGGTTAGTACCTAAGATAAATGTTTACAATCATATTTCAGCAAACATAATTTAGCATAAATGGCTAAGCACTAAAATGTAATCATATAAAAGAGTAATTCCTTTATGTCATATCTAATAGTTTTCACAAATGATTGTCCTGGATAACACGCCAAGTGCCACACAATGAGGAGGAGGTCAGACAGTGGAGCAGACGGAGTAGCAGACACTCTGCAGGTGGTGAGCCTGACATGTGGAGGTTCAAAGAGGGCAGGTGGACCTGAGGCCTGGCTGCACAGTCGCCACAGTGTCCCAGAGCAAGAGCAGATGGACCCGACATTGACTCTTATGTTCAGTGAGCCACAGCGCACCGCCACTGTACTCAAGAAAGCTCCCTCCACACATGTGCCCTTTATTTGGGCTTTATGGGATGTAAATACAGCCTCTTGAGTGGTGTGTTTAAGCTTGCGTCTGCAGACATGACAAAGGTTAAGGTGTACTTTAATGTTCCTGCAGGGAAGTTTGTCCTCTACATTTGACCCATCCTTTAGTGCTGCTGGGGTGACCTGTATGGGTGATCCACTTGGCTGACCGTAAACAGCACCCATCTCCAAGCTAATGGTCAGAATCACCTGTTGGCTAATAATAAATAAAAATATCAACCTAATTGAATTAATTGCTCATGTGCAAAACGAGCAGCAAATGCAAAAGTGGATCAGCAGCCGAGGCATTTACACATGTTTTGTTCACATGGCATTTTCTTATTTACATATTTCAATTTCAAATGGTAAAATTAGGTGCAACATGTCCACAAATAGCTATATGTAATGTCTGGTTTTGTATTGTGTTTCTGTATTGTATTAGTAAATCTACTAGCAACTGACTCTCCTCCCAGACAAATGTCTCCCTTGGGAGGCAATATTAATATGAATCCTGACTCCACTCTCTATTTAGCTCCTGTCTTGATAAATGGCCCCCTAAATGTTAACATTTGGAGCAAAGAAAATGAAAAACACTTAAAAGTACTTTAAAAGCTAATAAATATTTTTAAAAAACATTCTGGCTCTTGAGCATGCTCAGAGCACTTTGCCCTCACTTACTCAGAGTTTACTTGCCTTGATAGTCAAAAAATGCAGGTAAATGCATTTAAAAGAAAATCAGTCCAATTCTGCACCCAGTAAACATACAACTTGACAAATGTTCTTCTGACCATTCAGTCCACCACTAAGCCAGTGTGAAACATCAACACTGAACAAACAAATGAATATGATTTTAATTGGCCAGTTGTCAAAATCTTTTCATGGAGATATTTACGTATATTTACAGAAAAGAGCATTTCCAATGTACAAAGACAGCTATTCACACAGCCCCTGCCTTCAGCTGGCTGCAATCGAATGCGGTGCTACCAAGGTCTCATGGCAAAGTTTCAAGAGCCATGCTAAATGTAGCTCTAAATTACACTCTCAGAATCCGCACACTGTCAGTAGTGAGTCAAGTAGCGATTGAACTGGAAGATACTGAAAATGTGAAGCGATTCACTGGAGGTTTACAATTGTTCTCACATCCATCACACAAGGGGTGTCTTCCTTCTGCCCTTCTTATTTACTGCGGAAAGCAACTGCACATCAAGAGCACTTACAAACATTTCTCTGTTTTCACACAAGGCCCAACATAGCTCATAGTTAAGTGCATTGGGTCAGTGCCAGAGATCGAAAACATTTGCTGCAATCTTGACTGGGGAAGAATAGAAAGAGAAAAATGCCACCTATTCAGCTCCACTCCTCCATTCTCTCCATGTCTCCTCTCATTTTGACTAAAGTCAGAGAGAACAAAAAGTGCTGATAACAGCCTCTCCTGTGCCAGACCGAGCAGTTCAAAACTGCACTTTGAGATTTTGACATTTACAGTGGAACCTGGTGAGAGATTCTCTGTCTTACAAAAAGTTGACAATGAAAAAAAATCTACCACATATAAAGTCAGATAAAACTGAACATTAAAAAAGCATTGTTAGAGAATAAACACATGTTACTGGAGCACTGATTGGCAGCACAATGGTGATGAAATGTCACATCAATCCATTGGCAAAGATACCTTTCAGACAATGGCAACTTTTGTACTTTTGATCACAAGCAGACACAGAAACGCAGTAAATTGCGCTGAACGCTTTTCGTTTGAAGACAAGAAAGGCGGTGTGGTCACAGCAAAAACAAAATCCAGACCGTTTCACGTCAGCCCACCCAAGACCCAAGACGTCTGACAGGAGAGATTTTGGACATGGAGCATCAAACCCAACTCAAGAGCAGAAACTTTGATGAGCACAAACCAAGAACAAGAAAAGGAGGAGACAATCTTAGTCAGACTTTCAGTGGAAGGTGATTATGGTCACCATGAATTCAGAGGGTAAAGATAGTGAGTCCACTCCACATATTGCTTATAAGGGGCTGGGTCGTGAGGGCAGCAGACATCCCTCTGTAAGCACACTTCCTCCAGCTTCCTTCCGGGAGAACCAAAGGTGTTCCTCCACACTCCGCACCACACTGTATGCAACATGGTAAGACTGTTTCCACAAGATTCTTTGTTACTTTTGCAAAGATCAAAAACCTTGAAATAAGTCTTTGATTCCTCTTCTCAGTTTGCTACAATAACACATTCAACACATGTTCGTTTCCTTTACGTCCACCCCATAAAGAAACCCTGAGAGCACTTCACTAATCACAAACACTTGACTTAAGGTCTGCCATCTCGTCTGTAGTATTTAGACGTGCGACTTACCATGGAGCCTTTCTTGTTGAGGCGCTTCTTCTTCCTCTTGCCTGGAGTCTGGGCCAGCCGTGGGTTGTTCTCCTGGTCTGATGGGACGTGTTGGTGGTTGTTTTTGCAGGCCTCTATCCTCAGTCCGTTGGGCACTCTGCCGGGCTTCATCTTATGAAGGGGTCCGCCCTTGTTCCCTCTGCACTCCTGGGATGATGATATCGTCATGTTCTTCTGTGCAAAAGAGGGCATAGATTAAACACAAGAAACAGACATTTGTAAAGGCTCACACAACAGCGGAAACAACGACAGTTCAATGTTGCTTATCCTTTCCTCATTTGATCCATGTTGAATTTGCACAAATCCACAGAGCTTCCTATTTTCTCCACACGTTGCTTTCCTTTCACTCAAAACATTAGTGTAGGTTGTAAGGGCTATTGACACAGATTGACACCAATTAGCTCCAATATCTTCATTGTCACTGAGTAAGGTAAATATCAAAGCTCCTGGGACAATCTAGATCTTAAGCAAACCTCATGATCGGGAGTACCTAAAAGGAGGATTAGACTGTTGTGCACGTTTGGGGTTGATTGGGGAGACCTGTAGGAGACCCGTCCATAAACAGGTCGAACATGCTAACCACACAAATGAGGAGCGAGTGAATAATGAGGCACATTGGGCTGCACAAGTTCACCACATTCATTTTGCTACGAATAAACCAATCATTGCACTACACCACACCAAGCTCTTGTTAATTAAATTCAACTTGAAGTCACAGGCGTGTTTTCACAATCGAAGCTTTAACTTGAGGACGCAAAGTACACAGAGAAAACAATTCGATACGACAAGCCACGGTTCAAATATGAAGAAACGCGGAGCTGCAGACTTTGACAGAACTGATCAATAAAACTATTCATCTGCCGTCGAGACTCACGGCCCTCCTCAGTCAAACGCATGGAACAAATCAGCGCGGCGATTTGAAAGGGTGACCTGTTTTGCTGTACTGTCAGGCGGAGAGAGGTGCTGTTAATGCCTCAAGGGAGACATTTAGCCCGAGAGGAGGCCGTGACACATCAATGCGGCGGCTGATTTAGTGGATTTGTGACTGGCTGCAGACGCTGGGTTTGTGACGGAGTGGAACAGCTGCACTAATGGCATGTCAATGTTGGGCCTGTTCTCCGCGCTGTGTGACTGTAAGGCACTTACATGCTGTACGTGCTGGTGTAGGTAATAGTATAGGATTGGTTCCAGTAAGTTACTAAAAGCTGACTCACTACAAAATTTCAAGTTCTTCTTGAAAGGGGATATGATGCTTTTGGCAGTTATTTGGTAAAAAGAAAACCAGTCAATGTCATCACTATCACACTATCTTATACTTTGTTGGTTGAAAAACGCTATATTGATAATATTCAAATTCTCCCTTAGGTATTCTTCCTGGTTAAACAAGCCCTTGTCCCTAAGACCATCCTCCCCTCGCTCCCCTTCACAACAAACCCCCATAGTGGAGGACATGTGCAGACTAGTCCCAGAACAGGCTGCTCCATGTTGCTTGGTAGTAGTGAAGCTTGTTTTTGCCTTTCTATGCTCTGTGAAATAGATTGTCAGGTAAGAAAAGCACTTCCTGGTTAGACAGAGCTGTGAGAGGAGCTTGGGGTAAACAGGAGGAACATTATATTTGCTGCTGTTGTGGCCACTAACGCCGGGCTCACATTAAATCCGGTCATGGTCCGGTACAGCCTCCGGAAGAATTCAAAAGTCATTCAAATCAATGTTGCACACTCACATTGCCCCGCGCAGTCCGGGTCCGGTTACTGATCAGGCCTACAACGGAAAGAATCCGCAAGGAGTCTATTTTTGCCGGAGGCCGGAGCACTGCCTGATCAAGCTCATGGAAAGAAACACGAGCCAAACAGGAAGTCGGGACTCTTGAGGAAAGAACATCTGGTATATTTCAAAATAAAATCTGCTCACAATTTATCTGGTCTCGTTTATCACCTGTAAACTAGCGTAATGTCGGAAATGTAAACATCATTACCGGTGACACGAGGTCGAAAATGTGTTGCAGAGCATCTACTTCACTGGGGAGAGTCGGTGTACTGGCAAATACGGCTTATGTCTTCCTATATAAGGATAAGGATAAACTTTATTGTCCCATAGGGAAATTTGTTTTGGACTTGCCATGCTGTGTTTCATACAATAACAATATACGACAGTGCATTAAGATTCATACAAAAGGACAACAATCTATACGGGGATACTTATCGCGTGAACTCGTGTCAAGAGCGTCAGCCCACTTCGCCGTTTCTGTATCTGGTAAATGTGAGCCGGGGGTAAGAATGGTCACTGGGGAAGATTGAAAGATTACTCAAAGATGCGCGATTGGCTAAAAAGATAACATAACATAACATAACATAAGATAAGATAAGATAAGATAAGATAAGCCTTTATTGATCTCACAATGGAGCTCTTAGAAACACTCAGGCTGTGCAAATAGACAGTGAGAAAATAAACAAAAAACGATTATATAGTAAAATAGTGGTATCTTATGTACAATGACTACCAAGGACTCCCAAGGACACAACTCTGAGTATGTTATTGATGAGAGGATACTGTTGCAACATTTGATGAAAGCTCTAAAAAGTAAATCCTGCACCGTACTCCCCCTTCCTTGTTTGGTTCTAAACTCAAGCAACTGTGCTTGATATCTCCCATTCTCCTGTACAGAAACACAAGTTGAAATATAAAGATTAAATCTGTAACTCTGGCTGTCACAAACCTTCCCACACATCCTAATTCTTCACTTGCATAAAAAGAGTAATCACATTCTGCTGCTTTCAGGCTGTGAAGTGGAGTTCACTGTCACAGCGACACCAATCAATTCTCAGTTCGTCCTTCAGCATCAGCCTGACAAAAAAGGTACCATCATTTCAGCGATGACTGGCGTGAAGGGTTTCCCAAGTTGATGCCAGCTGCTCTGACAGCTTAAGTTGACTAAATGTTTTTTCGAAAACATGCCGCTACAATTCATTCACCATCTGCCTGTTGTGCACCGAATATGATGCAATATGGCCAGTGAGTAACACGCCACGAGCGGTCTTGCTCTCATACGTATTTAAAGCATGCACAAAGACTGACATGCTCCACTGTGCACCATTTCCCTGCTTCAAGAATGACTTAATCACATGCTCCACACCAGCATAGTGGAAAATACTGATAGAAATGTGTGCCTATGAGAGCCCACCCTGCAGCAGCCTCTCAGCCTGCCTCTAGTGCTCCGTCTGTCAGAGCCGCAGTGCTGTCAGGGGGAGCAGCCTGATGGGTGTGCCCCTGGCGCTCACTCACTAAACCCTTTCGAAAGGCCTCAGATCTCTCACTGGGAAACAAGGGCATGCATCAAGTAATTGCATTTGCCTTTTCCTCCCACAATCATCCGACTGTGGATGTAAATAGTGCAACACGGCGTCCTTGTCGGCACCAAGAGAATGAGTGACAAAAGAGTGATAAGAAAAGGTCTATTGTGCCAGTGCTGCTTGACTGAAATGAAATATTAACAATATGCCACACAAAAATAGACTCAATAGATTTCACAGTAACAACACTGAGGCAATTATATGATCCACTTATTAAATCACTGGTAATTCATAAAACAATCAGTTCATTTACATTGAGTAGTGATGCTGAGAAGATTAATTACCGCTTATAACTAAGGTATATTTGTGATGCGATATTTGAAACATGATGTAGTGTTTGTCTGTGTAATGCAGCCCCCTGAGTGTGGAGATGTATAATGTACATTATTATAGTACTTTGATTTCTTGTCACTTTAACATATAAAAACATCAACAACTACTCCGCTTGAACACATGTATTGAGATCTGAGATGATGTTAGCGTAAAATAACGTGAATGCACTTGCAGCCTCTGTATTTTGAGTAAGTGTTTCTGCGGGCCTGTTGCCAGCAGTCCAGTGACTTAATGAAAAACAAACATATTCTGCCAGTGCCGCGAGAAGCTGCATTTAAGGCAATGAAATAAACATGAGTAGCACATCGCGCCTGTCAGCGAGTGTTTTTCATGTTAATTACTGTGTAAGCACAAGAGGCAGAGTGGCCTTTTAATGGGTGAGATGTAAACCAAATATGTGCTGTGTAGTTGAATTAAGCTGAAGCGGATGGTGTATGATTACAAAAATACACGCAAAAAGTGAACTGAGAAAATGAGTGAGTAAAATAGACTTTTTCAAAACCCACTTGAAAATATTAAGACTCACATTGCTCATGTATGCAGCCGGAATCTCCAGAACAAAATCACTCAGACAGTGGTTTTAGTTTGCAAAAGGAAAATGCTTTAAATGCCATGGACCAAGTGTCTCTTCATAACTGGAGGCACAATGGTGCTTCAACAGTAGTATATATATTTGAGCATTTACGTTTATCAAATCTAGATTCATCCTTTGGCTTGAATGTTTGTTTTTTGTTTACTTCAGCTAAACAAAAAACAGAAAGACAAAATACGGTCCCTGTATAGATGTATAATTTAGTCTTCAGCGCACAACTGTAAAGTGCAGCTGATACGTTTGTGAAGAGAAAGGTTCTGGCTGAACTCCTTTTCTTTCTGTGCTTATAGATTTACACAAAGGAGCTGCACTGAACAGGCTCTCCAGTGGAGGAATGGTTTTTGGATTAACCCAGCAGGCGAACACAGTGGGTCGCAGCCTTCACTATAAAACAGTTCCTCTCGTGGCTCTGTGCACCATGCTCTCACTTCACTCACAACTGTTATTAAACATTTGTGAAAAGAGCAGTTGCGCTCCAAGCTCCGGGAACTGTGTTTTTAAATAAGTCTCTACAGTCAATGACCCACGACACCGCGCGCCCTGCCACTATGCTCACTCTCCACACCAATGACGTGAGGCAGCTTTTGGGACGCTCCGTTTCAGACAGAAGGGGCAGGTTGCTTAGCAACTGGTTTAGAAAAAAAAATCATTTAACAGTGTGGATTCTCCCTCAGTCTTTTGTATCTGACGACTTGTTGCTCAACTTGCAGACACTTGTTTAATTTTAATGAACAACCTACATCTGAGGAATTTATTTATATCATATTTATCAAAACTGATTAATATGTTAAAACAAAATAATAATGCACAACATAACAAATTTACTTAGCTATTAAAACAGCAGCTCTACATTGACTGACAGTCCATAAAATTATTTATGGAGGCATTTGCAAACACTCAGATTCTGGCCAAGTATTTGTCCAACACTCTTGAGTATGAGGAGGAGTTCATTGGCCACTGATTGTTTGGCGTGTCCTTCTGTTCCAACAAACTGACAACATTGGCACAGAACTCCAATCACTCTCAGCTCAAATGTCTACACAATAAATTACACTAGTTTGCTTCAAAGACAGCATCTGTAGGCGAGGAAGTAGCATAGTTTTAGTTTATAGGTCTACTTTAATATGCGCATAAATCTCTTCCCAAAACAACTGCAATAAATAGTTTGGAGAGATTTCTGTTTGCTTGTTTTAACTCTGTCCAGTCCTTGTACAAATCAGCCTCCTTCTCCTGGCCAGACAGAGACCAGAAGACAGCTGTTCTGACCAGTATCCTGAAGTTCCCCATGTCTGCCAGGAGTAGGACTCACAGTCACTTGAACTTTCGGGATGTGTCAGTCTGAGGCACATGTCAAGGTCCCTTCAGCAGAACTCTCACAGTGTGGCAGCCCCGAGGGTCCCCACAGTCAGACAGGACGGACGGGCGACAGGGGGAGAGCAGAGCGCCCCGTACTCCTGCCAGGATCCCCTCAGGTCAGCTAATATAAGTTGCATTCGATTGACATCAAATCATTCTCAAGGAATCTAGAAGTTATTGAGTTGGATGGTTATTTCCCTGTAATTATAGGGCGTTAGCAGATGAAACAAAAAACGGCCATTAAACAAGTAAAAAAAAAAAAAAAAAAAAAGTGTAATAGCATCAAAAATCCAGGATCCAAAACCGAAAAACCGCATCATGTCATCCAGCAGCAAGGACACAAGGTGATGTTCAATGATAAACACAGACATCGGAGTAAAGTCCAAACAATGGTGAGTCAAGATAAGTAAACAGTAACAACATTATCTATAAAAGTGCTCAGATTTCGACACTTGTGCCAGTTACCACAATGACTGTGTATTTAGCGTGCCAGTAGAGCAGACAGATGAATGATGCGGACTCTGCAGCATCACAGCGTGCGTATAAGCCTGTTGTGTGGAGATCAAAGTGAGTGAAGGGACTGACGGCAGCCGCGGACTGGAAGTGAGACAAATATGGATCTAACATGCTTCTACAACACAAGCCTTTTCAAAGTCAAGTCACTCAAGTGGCTCATGAAAAAAGACTAATCATTATCTCCGTGTGACTGAGGAAACAGGCAGGATACAAGGTAGAACTATATCCACACTCAGCCCCTTGCTAAGCTGTGCACATTATATGGTTCTACTGTAAAGGAGTTTCCTTGAGTGATAGGTACTCCTAAAAAAAACTTTACATAGCAAGTTTTGATGGTTAATGGGTCCTGAAAACAGCGCTAAGGAAATTTAATGGGTGGTCCCAGATCAAATTAATAATAAAAGCGACTAGCTTCCTTTAAAAAAAAAACTATTATTTATGCATGACCTTTGTCTTTGTGTACTATGATTGTGTTGTTCTGGATAAGAAATGATATTGTATAGGTACTGAAAACGCATGCAGTATCATAAAACTAGTACCATTAAAGGAACAGGCCACCGCAAAACGACCAAAGATGTTGTTAGCATTTGGCCTCTCCCAATGTATTCCTATAGCTCCAAACAGGGGTGAAGTTGGAAGCTACCACGCTCTTCCACGGGCACACACAAAGATCTGACAGGTACATATGAACTCGTCTAAGCTCAGGTAAAAAACATATCACAGTATGGAAGAACTGTGTGCCCTCAGTCACGCAAAAAGACCAAAGATGTTGTTAGCATTTGGCCTCTCCCAATGTATTCCTATAGCTCCAAACAGGGGTGAAGTTAGAAGCGACCAAGCTCTTCCACGGGCACACACAAAGACCAGACAGGTACGTATCAACTCATCTAAGCTCAAGTAAGAACATATCTCAGAATGGAAAAACTGTGGCATGTTCCTTTAAAGTACTGGTAAAGGTGAAAGTTAAGGTGTACTTTATTTACAGATGAACATTACCCTGTGGCTTTCTCTGGTCTGTGCAATATATTGTCCCCAAAGCGAAATTTGTCCTTTGCATTTGACACATCTGTCGATGCCACTGGGGCAACCCGTAAGGAGCAGTGGGCAACCGCAGTGCAGCACCCGGAGGCAATATATACCAATATACCACCACCATGTGTGAAGTGAATGAAGAACAAATCCCCTACCACTGTGTGAGGCACTTTGAATTGTGTCATGTGATAAGTGCTATACAAATAGGCTTACAAGTTTCCAAGATGTGGAAGAAAACTGGAGCACCCGCAAAAATGCACAAGGGAGACCTCCGTACAGGGAGGTAAGAGCGCTAACCACTCAAACTACCTGGTACTCAGGTGCTCAGCCCTATAATCACAGGGTTATAATAATACAACTGAATCAAAATCATCATTAGGCACAATTACTAAAATGCTGCAATTATTTAGAAACTATAATGTCTTCTTCAATGTGCCTCCATGGGTCTTAACATGCACAAAACCAGCAAACCCTTTCGTTTAAACCTCTTTAGTGATTTTTGCTTTACTGAACTAATTATTGACTTAAAAAAACATAGCAGAATTTGTGAGAAAATAATGCAATTAAAGAGTTGGCCAAAATTGTTCGGCCCTAACGATTAGTCACACAGAGAGATCATACGGTTAGGTTCGCAGCCTCATGAAGCCCCCACAGCTGGAAATCCCACTTTGTCCACAGTTTCATGCATAAAAGAAAACTGAGCTGCCGTATCCACTGAGCCAATGATGCATTCAGGTAGTCTGCTTTTGCAATCTGCAGAAATGTACCAGACAAATAATCATTTACTTATCTTGCAAAAACATTATCAGTTATAATCAGAGAGGACATGTTTCTTTTTTCCAACTTTTCTTTTAGTTCTTTGTGTTTACCACTTACCGTTTTCTTTGTGCGGAGAAAATGTGGTGATGGATTTAAATAAAGTTGGCTGCCAAAACACATGAAAGAGAAAATTGCCTCTTAGCTCACACAGACTGGCATCCAAACAGCCGTACAGATGAGAGCAGCTTAGGTGACAGAAGACGAAATCAATCTGGGAGTGCGGCGCTCAACAATGCATCACTGATTGACCGAGGCAGCCTGGGAGAAAAAATGTATTGCAGACAGAATGAAAAGAGTCGTGTAGCTGTGGGCCATTTCCATATGTAATCATTTCCCCTCTGCCCTCCAGGAAACTGATCGATGTGTCGGGGGTGGATTAACCAGCGGCTCGCCACCCATCAGCAGAGGCCATTCAGACATTAGCAGCCACTAAAAGCTCCCACTCAGACAGAAGGAGGGAGGGAGAAGGTGGGACCCTGCCTCCGCTGTCCACAGGATCTGCTTCATTACCTGTGTTTGTCTTGGAACTAAAGGCAATTTACATCCAGCCAGGCCTGTAAAACCACTTGAGGAGGGTTGAGCCGCCGGAGTCGACAGAAACAAACAGGAGAGGAGGACGTTTTAATGGCAAGTCGTTCACATGCATGGCAGCTCTCAGAGGGATAGAGAGTCTAACAGGCACTAGCAGCAGACTGACCCTTAGCAGAAGGCTGGCATGTTTACACTCCTGCATAATGTACATGGAAGAGGGGAAAGACGAACAAACACAAGCCCCAAAAGGTCAGTCTTCAAATGTGTAAAAACAAAAGAGCAAAAAAAGGTAGCATTGCCCTTTGCTAAGAACGCTGGTTAGCAGTGGACAATTGAAGGACACAACATTACCAGATGTGAATATGTTCAACTACTGATCTCTGCAGCAGATCCCTCCTCATTGTTTAGGCTCAGTCCATGATTAAGACGAATGGAAAGACCTCCTGTAAATCAAGTCCCATCTGCCTGAATCAGAAATGTCTGTCAAAAACTGCTTACCCGACAACAAATACAATCTTCTTAAAGCAAACTCAACAATACACAAATGGCCTTTGAAAAATATATAAAATTTGATGTTTACAAGTTCTGCGGATAAATTTCAACTGGTACAACTCCGTGCACATTTCCACAGTGAGCTTTGGCACTTTTCAGTCCCACTGACATTCTTCAGAACAAATGGAGGTTAGTGTGATCAAAGCGGTGCAAAAATAGAACAGAAAGAGACAGTGGCTCGATGTATTTTAAAAAGAGTAAAATGTATCTGTATCTATATCTGTATATGTGTATCCAGCTGAAAGTGCCTTTGTGCATCACAAACAGTTTCACATGTAAACCAGAGGCCAGTCTACTACTCTGGGCTTTGCCTTGAAGACAGGGATATTGACTGCCTTAAATAACCTTTGTGCATGCATGCAGTAAATACTCTACTAACACCTGCTCAAGATTTACTGAGAGAAAATTCTAATTTTGAAGAATTTAGTTCAAATTGACAAATGTAAAGTATGAACTTGAGTCTTGTCTGTTCATTCCGTCACACTGTGACTGGTCAAACAGTAACAATGCATCACTACCTGCACGTGTGCTTTAGTCCATGTGCGCGGAGACACTGTCCAGAGCCTACTGTTGTAAAGTGCATTATTTATGCTTTCCTGCTCTTTGTGGCTCTGTTTCCAGGATGAATGAAGAGGAAGATGAAACGCTGTGTTGTGACTGCTGGGGTGAAGGGCTCTCGGATGAAAAATCTAGGCAGGCTGCTGGTGATGTTTTTCTTCTCAAAGCCAAGTGCACCAAAGCACACTAAAACACTCAAAAGGGAGCTCCTCTGCCTCTCACTCTCCTCCCTCCGCGCCGTGCAATCTCCCATCCTATTTGAAGGTGGCAGCAGCCGGAGATGGATGTGGGCTTTGCAGCCATTAAAACGTCCCCATGAGGCGCAGGAGCTGTTTGTGTCTTTAGGAGAGATACAGAGCTCGGGGTGAGACTCGCGCTGCTGAGCAGTTTTCATCAGAACAGGATGACCCCATGTCAGAGCACACAGGAACACAGCTGCTGCAGAAAGTACATGAGCGAAACAGGCAAAACGCCACAACCACAAGTCTGTGAAAAAGGGGATTGCAAACATCTACGGCAAATAGAGAGCTTTACATGCATTCCATTAATAAGAACTTGTAATGTAAAGCACAATTTCAATGTATGAGTCAATGTTAAGGCTACACAATTAATCACACTTACTAAACAAAAAAAGTCAGCGCACTGCTTTGAGCTTTGATAACAGAATGCATTCGATGTGGCATTGTTTCAAGTTTCTGCAAGACCCACATTATCATCTTGGAATAAGCCGGTGCCATCAGGGAGTAAGAAGACCATTGATGGAAGAACCTGGTTATTCAGGATGTTCATGTCGTCAGCTGATCTCATTCTTTGGGCACAAAGTGTTGCTGAACGTAGACCTGACCCACTGCGGAAACCCCAAAACAGTTAGGTAAATCCAGGTGGCCACTTTTCTTTGGTCAGGCATTTAGCTGAAATCGCTTTTTGAATTATTGTATTGCAGCTCTCGTTGGCCAGGATAACCTTTAATCTCAGATCCTTTCCTGAATAAATAAAAAGTTAAAATAAATGTAGGCAGGCAGCAATACAACAGCCTATCTCCATGAGGTCAGGTTGTGTTTAAAACCTGTTAACCCCGTAGTTTAGACCGCTGTGAATGGACATGTTTGCAATTTGCACTGTGAACTTAAAGTAGATGCTAACTCATAAATTGCATATATAATCACAGTTGCAATATTGGTGAGGAAAAATAACAATCAGATATTATTTCCAAAATTTGTACAGGCCCCCAAGGATCACTTACTTCACCGATATTTGTCATGAGGTGAAAACACTGACTTTAATCTCTCCACTTGTGCAGTAATAATTAAGCATCTGAGGAGCTGCCAGATGCTACAGTAACTCATCTCACTGCTGTCATCTGTTCTTAAAGAAAACTTGTCTAAACACGGTGCTAATAATAATACAAAGTGGCACATGGAGACATTAAATGGGGAATTAGATAGCATTAAGAAGACATAATTAAGCCGTTACGCGTCTCCACCAGGCACCCTCTTTTAGAAGAATTTTATTGTATGGAGTAATAAGGCGACCAAATGTGCATCATCAAAGCAATAGTTACTCAGGGATTATGTGCCGTTAATGATCACAGCGCTGCCAGTTTATGCTATAAAACTGTAGAGCCTTGTTCCCACTGCCAGCACAAGTCTGAGGAGCAGGAGGCTGGGGTGAGCAGAGGAAATGTGACTAACACGACGCTGTGTCTCTTTGGGGATTCCTTTGGTGTCAATGAATTAAATGAGTTTGTAGAACAGAGAGAGTGATATGCAACCAAGCAGTTGTTGTTGTTTTTTCTTTGTTTCCATCTAGGAATGTGGCCCTAAAGGAAAAGAAAATGTGCAATTGTGCATAATGATTATTGAGCAACATTAGCCTAGTTTTTATTGCATTATTCCCAGTGGGGTGCTTCATATAAAAAGCTGTCCAGCTTAAGCAAAAATTGTTTAAAACATATGCTAGTATTAAATACATTATAAGCCATCTGCTTCAGCAACACACTTCATTACTCTAAAGCCATATGCGCGCTTATCTATATTTAATGCACCAAATATGCAGCTTATGTTTATGTCTGACAATTCAGGGCACCATTTTGCTCGTCTCTGGGGACATTTGGCCTGAGAGCGATGGTGTGTAAGTCTAATGAAAAACTCCACAGGACAGGGCTGCTGCTGCTGGCTCTGTCTATGCCTCATGAGCTCACCGCTCTCACATATAGACTATTCACACGCCTCACAAATCGGTTGTAACGGATACTGCAATTACCTAGAGCCACTGCAGTGTCTGGCTAGAGAGCGCTCTGTCACATCGTCTGGCGGAAAGGGGGGAAAAGGGTCGAACTAACACTGGAAATGGGCAGAGCCAAATCGCACCAACTCTTTTCATTAGTATTTCAGAGCATTGACGCTGAAGTATAGCCGAGTTCTGGGGACTCGAGAGGTTGAGGAAGCTGGAAAGGAAATCTTCACATGCAACGAGAAGTAGTCAATCAAATCAGCACCTTTGGAAATGTGATGAGGTCGACACTTTGAGAAAGAGGAGCCTCGTCCTTCTCCAAACCAGAGACACAGTTTGTGCTCTCGTTTACTCCACCAGAGCCCAAACTGCATTCATCTACTGTAAATGAAGACTAACCATTATCTTAAATATTTACTACATAATGCCAAAATATGACTTATATCAATCAGATTTTGTTTTGTTTTGAGTAAAAGTTTTAAAAGATTAATGAGTTATTCATATTTTTGTATTTTCATGACTTTATATTCTTTTATTATTCATTGTACATAAGATATTCCCATTTACTATTACCTGCTTGCACATTACCCTGTTCTTTTTTGATTGCACATTTGCACCCCCTTGGGTGCTGCAACAAGTACATTTCTCCTTTGTGAGATCAATAAAGTTCTATCTTATCTAATCAAAAGTACAGATCAGGTACCCGACTGGTTATTAAAGGTCTGAGGGAGCACAAAACTGCAAAAAGTTTGGAAACCAACAAACTAGAAGATGTTAGACTCCAGATCAAGATACCTAAAGCGTAAACTTTCTCAAGTCTGCACGATCCAAATGGGCAGAGTTTATCTGCTGCAAATCAAAATCAATGCACACAAGCGCCCGTGTTTACTTGTGGTACTTCCTGTTCCTCTGTTACTTGAGCAGATCTGTGTTTCTGAGCGGCTGAGATCGTTTCCTCTCGATAAGCTTCAGCGCTGATCCATTTCATTGGAGTGTCACAGCGAGTGCGGCATGGGAGCGGGCTGTCTGCGAGAGTGAGGAGCCGGAGCGCAGCCTGAAGCTTGACTGATTGTCAGCAGAGTTGTGCGTGAGTTTGTCTGCCTCTCCGCGCCTGTATGTTGGCCTGTCAGTCAGCCTGTAGCGCTGCGCCTGTCCGCCGTTACCTGGCGTGTGTGCGAGCGCCTTGTCTCCTCTCTGCCACACAGCGAGAACTGCCTCTTAGGAAAACTAACAGCAGTTTTCTTCTTTTTTTTTTTTTTCCTCCTCCCCGCCTCGTGCTGTGTGTCCCTGGGAGCCTCCTGCACAAACCAAATAATGTCATGTGCTACAGCTCCACCGCCCCCGCCCCCTTCCTCTGCGACTGTGTCCTGTGGAGCGCCGGGCTACAGTCTCAGCGCAGCGTACCTTAACAGCAGACTATGCAAGGCTCTCAACTCAAATGATGCAAAATAAGGCGGCTTTCTAAGCAATTAACAATTAAAAACAAACTCAGCCTTTTCACAGGTCAAACGCCTAAAAGGAGCATCCATCACAACAGAGCTTAGGGACAATCCCCACCTGAACCAAGCACATTTTCTCCAAATCTAAAAGCTTAAAGAGACTGTTCAGAGTTTAAAAATATTACAATTATGTATTTTCCTCCCCCCACATGTTCCAGCCATGTCCTAATGTGTAGAATGAGCTCAGACCTGTTCACCACAACTGCCTCTGAAATCCTGCACTGTCACTCAAAAAGGTAATTCGGGTCAAAAGTGCCGTCATGCACGAGCTTACTATTGAAGCTGCAGTTATGCATAAGGCCTGAGATGGCAGTAGTGAGCATAAAATCACAAACCTGCATCTAGCCCCTTTAAAAAAAAAGCACAAACAACAGCAACAACAAAAATGTGACAAAAAAGCAATAAAACAAAGCGATGAAAGGGCAACAAAAAAGTGACAGAAACGTGACGAAAACCAGGGGTGTCGAAGTCGTTTGGGTCGAGGGCCGAAATCCAGCCCCCACGGCGGGTCGCGGGCCGCATATATTGTAAAGGACTGTGGCTTCATAACGGCTTAAACTTACTGTGCTTTATCAGCCTGTGTCACATGTTTCTCAAAGTGCTACATGAAGTCATTATCCATTCACTCCACATTCGATGTTGGTAAGTTACTATTGTAGCCACAGTCGCCCTAGGGCAGACTGACCATTCACCACGTGGCTATAACATGGGTTGTTTATATCCTGATCTCTTATTACGTCAGTGCCCTCTCCTGGACACGTGTGGTATTCTTTCCTTTTTTTAAAATTTAAGCTGCCCCCTAGTGGCTGGAGTGAGCAAACCGGTTATTTCTTTAAAAATCCATAACTCCGCACAGGAATGGGCTGGAGACTTACTTTTGTTTTTTGACATGCTCAGGAACTCATGCGCCTCAAAGGGCCACATTTGACCTTGACACATGTGACATAAACGCTTCATAAATTTACCAAAAACACCACAAAAACACCACAAAAAAGCAATGACATAAAGTGACCAAAAAAATGTATGATTGAAATGAAAAAGCAACATAAACATGACATGAGAAGGTAAGAATGCACGGTTCAGGCTACTAATGCAATTTCTGATTACAATATTCTACTCACAATGACATGAGCTGTTTACTTGTATTCAAACCACGTGAGGAACACTCTCAGCTGAAGAGAAATGAATGAGACGACTATTAAGCTACATTTCAGTTCATTTTCATGCCTTTGCTGGTAAAAAACAATACAATAATTAAAACTCCCATGTCCCGATAAGCATTTTTTACATATGCTCCACTTTCAATGCCAGACAACACACAGTTAAATTTCTTTGTTAAATCCACTCTCAATTAGTGAGGATTGTGTAATTCACGACTCAAGGGCCGCGTTTCCCCCTGATTTACTACGACAATCCATTCAATTAGGGGCAGATTAGCACCTGAGGGCTTACAAAGAGGCGATTTCATTAACGCGACCTATTAGTGGCACAACACAGCTTTTGTTTCAGACTAACTCGACTCGACACAATAACGACGCTCCATGTAACCGATAACATGTGCACGGCTTCATGTTACATTTGCACCGTTTAGTTAGGAGTCTTTATGAAAACTTTAGCCTCTTAATATTTGAGGTACCGACTCTTTGCTTTGCTTTGGTTTGGTTGAGGTGTGATAATTGGATATTTGGATTAGCTACTTTTACAAATGCTGAATGATTTATGTATAGATCCAATAATTCCGCGCTGTGCCCGGTCATGAGGGCTCAGTGAAGGGAAATAGTTACATGTTTCCACAGTAATGTAGATCCTATTATTAAATCTTTCAAATGTATTCATTGCATCCTGTTGAAAAGCGATTGTTCAACAGTTTCCTCTTTCAGCTCTGATCATTTTCTTTACAGATCCAGCCTAATTAAAGACAAAGCAACACTTTCCAGCAGAAACAACTCCAGCATCAATCATTATCGCACAAACAGCTGATAATTGGTGCCACGCTCAAAAACAATTATTAAGCAGCAGCCCAGATTATTTAGCTTTCTACTTTCATTTAATTGTTTTATGTCAATTAATGTGAAGCAACTTTTCAACTTTGATTAACGCATTCAAACAACTTGTGAAACATGGTTTTGACGAGAGCACTATGAAAATTAATTTGTATGTAAAAAAAAAACATCAATATCTATTTACAAAAATCATTCAAATGATAACGTCTTAATATTAACTTAATACTTGTAAGGAGTTATTGCTTGCTCTGATAGCAAGGTGTTGATTGTTGTTGTCTGTGTCTATTTAAATCATATTTCACAGATGTTGCATGTTTAAAAGCTCATGACCTGTCATGAATACATGTGTTACAGCAAAAAAAAGCCACAGTAGAATCTCTGCATGCAGCCCTTTGAATGACTTTCAGGTGTCATTGTGTTTGATCATTTCAAACACTTCTTGATTAGGGCTGGGTTTCGTTAAACAATCCCAGTCCAGTATGGTGTTGGAGAAAAAAGGTCTAGGTACTACTGGTATTGAAAGAGTAAAAGTATCGAAAGCAGTTATATGTTTGAATCACGCTTTGATGCCTGTTTGGTCAGCAATAAATTATACAAATTTAAAAGAAGAAAAGTCTTTTATTGAATAAATTATCACTATGACAAGATGACAATCGTCTTATATAAGTATTGAAAAATGTATTGTTCAGGTATCTGTATCGTAAACCAGCCCTAATCTTTATCACCATCTTATTTTGTTAAACATCATATTAATCTAAAACAGCTCAGTCAAAGAATCACTTGGCTTTTCAACGTCCCTTTGATACAGGGCAGGGACGATCCACTTTAGTCACGATCCGAGACATATCACGATACTTCGGGGCTGATCCAAGACGTATTACAATAAAGTTAGTAATTATTATAAGTAATATGTTTACCTTATAACGTGGAAAAAGAAAACGCCATTTTACTTTTATTTGTTTGTTTCTTGCTTTATTTGTCATTATACGTGAACTGTACAACAAAATGTGTCCTCATTTGCATTTAACCCATCCCTCGATGCCGTAGTGGAGCAGTGGGCAGTGCTGTGCCGGGGGACCCAACTCCATGATGTGGAGCCAGGCTGGTGGTCAGAAACACCTGGAGGATTCACCTATTGCAGATGTTTTTAGTGTTAGGGGAAACCGGAGTACCCAGAGAAACCTACGCAGACACAGGGAGAACATGCAAACTCCACACAGGCCGGCCCCGTCCAGCGGTGGGAATTGAACCCGGACCTTCTAGCTGTGAAGCACGAGTGCTAACCGCTGCGCTACCAAGCTGACTGAAGTGTGAAGATTGAAAAGTGCATTAACCCAAACTGTTACTGGCAGACAAAGGAGTGTGTGATAAAATGCCTCCGCACACAACTAAGGAAAGTATTGTGATACTTGATTATGTATCGATACTTGGTATTGCAGCACAAAGTATTGCGATCTGATATTTTGTCAGCCCTACTTTGATATGCGTTCCAAACTGCTGATGTCTCTTGAAGAGCCACCTCTCGCCTCATCAAAACAGACTCCACTGCCTTTTATGTCAAAACAAGTCTCATTAAGACAAACTTATGCTCACTTTTAGGCTACCACACTTTTTCATTTTAGGTTGTGTTATAAAAAAGAGTAAATGTCAGGCAGATGGACAGTGATTTTGCGACATGCTGCTTCTTAGATAGATAGATATACTGCAATAACGATGTTTTGGCGGCATAGTGTGCATCCCTAATTGTAACAAGCTCTAAAAAAGTCCGGAACTTCTGCATAATGTCCTCCTTTAAAAACATGACACAAATGAGCTGCTGCTGCTGCTGCTTGTAAAGCGCCATAACAATAGGCCCGTGGTCCTAATGTTATCCTTGATCAGTGCACAAACCAACAATAAACCCCGCGTTACGACCCTGGATGCTCCTGCTGCTGGAGGGTGATGAGAATGTGTAATGAACTATTGACTGGGACACAAAGGTGATTGCGGAATAGGGCCACATTCAGACCTCTCCATCCATCAGCCCTGTCACGGCTCCTCCTCCAGCGCCGGGCAACGGCACATCATTAAAGACGGCAGCTACTTATTCACACATAACTCACAGCGCGCCGGTCGGCTAAATCCACACAAGTCGCTCCGTGATTTAAGGGCTCGTCCTGCCGCTCCCATCAATATCAATTACGCATCCTAAAACATGTATTTAGAGAAGAGAGGGGAGTATTTTTGCCCGGATACTTTCGCAGGACCGGTGGTGTTGAAGCAATCTAATTACACCAGCAGACGCGAAGGCTGCTTTTACAAGATCGGGAGCCAAGTAGGTGACAGCGGTGCCACTTGGTCCACTGCTCCGCTATATGAATGAAGGCCCAATTTATCAAGACGCGGAAGATATTAGACGTACAAGATAAAAGATCAGTGGCACACCAGCTCTTGAAAGGTGGCCTAGTTTTCAAATCAGCAGGGGAAAACGAACAAAGAGGAAAAAACATGCATATGCTCCATAAGTACAGTATCTGTTGATGTGTAGTGTGGATTGTACACTAAATAGATTCAGAGACAGGACAAAGGCAAAGGCAGAAATGCAACGCCCAGACCTCGACGTTTAACAGGAAAGTTGTACGAATAATAAGAGATGCACCAATCCAGCTTTTTTGCTTCCGACACCGGTATTGATACTGAGGTTTGAGTATGTGCAGATATCCGATATTTACCGACACCAAGAGACTTTCTTTCTGTGTGTCTTTCTCTGAGTGAAACACTTTATTGACTCTTCTCCATTGTAAGATCAAGTCATATTTTATTGTCATTGTTTATTGACAGATAATATCTATTGATAAACTCTTGGATAAACATTTTGCAAGGATGACTTTTCTACTATATAATATACTTGGGTATTATGACAGGCTTCAGGTTACATTAAAGGGACTATACAGAGTTTAAAAATGTTAAAACTATGTATTATCCTTCCCCGACATGTTCCAGTAATGTCCTAATCAGCAGTGGTTATTTTATTTTAGGCTAATTTAGGTAGATCTATCATTGTTGCTGACCCTGCCTTGATTAATTTTCGTTAGCATTAGCATGCTCCCGCTAGCTTTAGCATGCTATAGCTAACTGCAGAATTTGGCACGGCGATCAAAAATACATACATACATCACTTAGATTTAGGTGGTAAAAGTTGTGTTTTTAGGGCGTTGAGAGCCAAAACTGGTATCGGTTCGGTATCGGAGATTTGTAGCCGATACCAGATATCGTATTTTTTCCAGTATCGGCTCCGATATCCGATACCCGTGTCGGATCGGTGCATTCCTAAGAATAATCCATCTAAAAATAATCCATCAATCACCTAAAATGTCACAATCAAACACATTACACAACTAATACAGCTCTTCCCTTCATAAACATAATCATTTCTGAGGTTTGTGTCGCTTTTATTATCTGGAATCCCGCTAAATTGCCAACACAATCCTCTCTTTTACATTCCTGGTTAAGCACATGTTCTTTTTTGACATTTAAGAAAGGTGCTGTTATGCTAATTTGTCAAGACGATCACCGATTGCTCTGCTCCATAGGCAACAAAGGGCTCGTGTTCTGTTGTTACAGCTTATTTAAAAAAAAGAAAAAACGTAAATATTTATGGTGGTGACAGCGTACAAAATGTGCGCTGGCAGGCTGTGCGCGCTAACTACTTCCAACTCGAGCGTCTCTGATTATATTTTACAGATCTGTCTGCCAAAAGCCCATTTCCCTTGCAAAGCAGCTCTTTCTTGACACTTGGAGATGAAAGCCAGGGGAATGACAAGGCGCACACTCAAAACTCAAGCGCTCAGGATCCAGCTTTGCCAGATTTTGACATTCACGACTTCGGCTCAAAGCGAAACACGCGTGTAGTCGGGGGAGATGTTATCAATCGCTGATATGGACCCGGCTCCCAGTCGAGTTGTCAGTGTAAACATCTACTGTATATTGATCACTGTAATAGTTTCACTGTGTGTATTGACAGTATCTTTCAGGGTAAATCAATGCAGCGCTATTCAAAGCCTCAAGCGAAGATCTGCACCCGCATCATTCAAGATTTTCGGCATTTCCCTTGTGAAGCTTTCCCTTCCCCATCTGTCTGTGAGTCAATTATCACAGTCAAATTTAGTGGTGAGTTTGTAATACGACCTGCAACCAATCCCTGATGCTACATTCGTCCAGCTATGGTTTCAATAAACAAAGGTTCAAAAAGCAGAAGTGCCTGAGCTTATTACCAAATTCAGGCCAACGCAATCAAGAGTTTATTTTAGGAGGGCACAATGTTTAGTTGTGATCCTGTTCACTGTGAGTTCAGCTGAAGGAGGACAATAGAGTCAGTGGAGCCAAGAAGAGAAAATTAACCATGGCAACAGTAATCAGATGGATCAGATCTGAATTTAAGCAGCTACTATAAAAGTTGCCTGGATAGTTTTTGTTGTTTGTTTGACTTTTTTAACTTGTCCAAACACGCAGACTGATTTCACTCCCGCAGTGACGATAAACATTACAAACCTCAAGCACTAAACACTATTAAAAACTAATTAATCACAGCGATTCCCCAAGCGGATTGTGCTTTTTCAAACATATGTTTACGATGCAAGGCCACGTTTGTAATGCGTTGTGTAAACTTTTGAACAGCCGTCATTCTGCACGGTTTGATGATTATCGGCCACGTGAAAATTCACATTCTCACTGTGCTCGCCGCGGACAAGAGGGTGTCTACAGTGTAGTTTGTAAAACACTAGCAGGCTTTATGCTTTTCCTTTTATGCTGCAGTAAAATGGCAGAGGAGAACGCTGTAGTCAAGTTTACACGCTAGAGCTGTTCTCCAAGACAAAAGGGTTGCATCAACAGAAAGGTCAAGGTTTCTGACCAGCCGAGATACAAAAGGATTTAGCGCAAAGATAAAGGACACTTAATTATTTCACAGATTATCAAACACAGCATTTGTTGAGAAATGCTTCGATGTGAGACTCACATGATGCACCGTTAAAAAAGTGTCTTCAGGAGTCTGTTTATTTAAAGGCACACTGCGTAACACTTTGGACTATACCGTTTCCATCGATACAAAATATGCTCCCAAAGACCAGCTCGACACAGAAAATGCTATTTTTGCAGGGGGTAATCAAAGAATGGATTGGATTACCCCTTTTATGTCTTCGGAAAGGTGAGCCGCTCACAGAAAAGGCACAATGATTATTTGTACATTTATGATGTATTTTTCAATGTTGAAAATATCTGGCATAAAATATATGCTATTTCAATTTTGTTTATTGGATGAAATTCTACACGGTGTGGCTTTAAGAAAACAATATCTTAATTCATAATGCCAACCAAGTAAAACAATGGTTGAAAGTGTAGAGTCAAGCATTTATCTAATAACAGGGGCGGTTATTTGTTCATATCCTGCCAGAGCACAAACAATCATCGCGCCTCCAGAGATTACATTACAGTGCCCATTAGTGTATAGTGTGGTTTCAAATGGAGGAGCACCTATAGTGTAAACTCACTATTGGTGTATGGTGTCAAGTCTTGACAAAAGAATGAGCAGCTGCAAATAAAACAAAAAGGCCAGTGCATTCTCACAAATGCTCGCTTTCAACGGAGCAGTGAAATCAAATCAGAGCAGAGGGTGATAGGACCCCAGACACCTGTCAGTCACCAACACTGAGCCCCTCACAGAGAGTGTATGTTACACTAACACTAGAGAGAGGGGGCAGAGACAGGAGAGGAGGGAAACCTGCACTTTCTCTGCTAAAACTCTAAATGAACAATGTCACACGTCGCTGTAAATCTATGGTTGACAACGCTGTTTTAAACAAGATAACCGAAATATTAGAGTGGCTTTTTGTAAATGTCACTCCAGAGGTGCTTTTGATGGTTCTGACAAGCCGGAGCCGAGGAGATCATTGTGTCATAAAAGTGTCGTACAGCAGAGCTCCACACACTGCTTCTATTCTCATGTGTATGGAGAATGTGTGCCGAGCTGTAAAACATTCATACCAATACTACACTTGCTCTCAGTGAATTTTTACAGAGTGCAGAGGCAGCACTAAATCACTGTGAGTGCATGTGGAGCGCTGCCAGCTGTCTTATCTAATGTCAAGTGCCTCCGGGGCAGGGAACCAGCACTCTCTACTCTGCAGAGAACATGGGCTACACACACATGTTTAGCTTTTTAAATGCCAAATGTTTAACATACGTTCATTCTAGTTCAAACATCTTCGACCTGACAACTGGACCCCTTCAGTACAGTATTTGACTCGACAGCTGAGTTCACGCACTAAGACTGGGAACACAATGTAAAGTTTCCTAAAGAGTAGACCCTGCCTCACACACAGCAAATATACCAGAAGCATTTAAAGTTAGGCTTCCTGTTGTGTTGAGTTCTTTCTCGCTACTTGTCTTTTCCTATGAATCTGTATGTGAAGTTGTCAAGTGTGTTTTTGTATTGAGAGCAGACGGCACATAAAGTGACGAGCACTTCTGAAGCCGCGCTGGGCCATGTTTTTATTTGCTTCAGTGTTCACATCCATCTGTCTTTTTGGAGTCACACTCATCTCCAGTGCGGGCCTGGCTCCAGTAAAATATATGTAACATATACAAACAGTGTATAGTATATGATTATGTAAGATTATCTTGTACATATTGTTTACAAACTGGATATGGTCCCAGTGTCCCACACTTGTAGAAGATAAGCTGCTCAGAAGGGACAGCGAGCGATACATAATATTCCAATGGTTATGTCAGCCAGTAGGTGGACTCTGTCGCCCCATATGGAGCTGTTCTAGATGTTTTTATATGAGGCACAAAGTCATCTTTCAATAAAACAGTAAATAGGTTTAATAAATTTGACCACTCTACATAACATGCAGTGGTGCTTTCAGACTGAGACAAAAAGGAGAACTGTCACTTAGCTAGAACACAACCAAACACTGGCATGATAAATGCAATCTATATTTGTCTATATTTGTATTAGATACCCTCCTGGAACCGCCACCTTAACGTGGTTGTCGGGGGCTTTGTGCCCCTGGTAGGGTTTCCCATGGCAAACAGGTCCTAGGTGACGGGTCAGACAAAGAGCGGTTCAGAAGCCCCTTATGAGAGACCAACAGGCCTGAGAACCATGAGGCCGTCCTTATGTGGACCCACCACTTGCAGGAGGAGCCATAGGGGCTGGTGCAATGTGATTTGGGCAACTCCAACAGCTGCCCCCACGACCTGGCAACGGAAAAGTGGAAGATTCTTGTTTTGTTTTGATTCATTAAAATCTACATGTACAAATAAAAGCACAATGAAGGGAAGTGCAAATCATGCTTTCATAAGTGGCTCAGTTTTGCTTACACTCAGTTCAATCAAGATGGAGCAGATGCCCTTACAATATTTCTATCACTTAATGATAAGTGTGTTCAAACCCTAAGGTAAATAGAGGTTAAAGGTGATAAAGTGGAATGATTCTCTTGACTGCGATTTCAGTCAGAGCTGCTCCTCCAGCAAAAAGAAAATCTTTAAAGTCCCTCCGTTTGCTGAATCCAAGAGTGCCAAAAATCAATTGTGGTTCAACTCTGGCATTGCTACAGCCTCACCTCACATTTAGCAAAAGAAGTGGGAAACTATGCTCTTAAAGTAAAATGTATCATCTTTAGTAGTCTGTATAAAAACACCTTGTCCTGACTTTACAACTGTGAGATCTACAATTTGGCTCCCATTCGATTTCAAAAAGAGCTGGATATGCAATTACGAGTGAATCATTCATGTCAAATTTAGCTGAAGGGCTGATAATAGGCGGGATGACTGGACTCTGCTCTGACCCAGCTGGAACATGTCCCTGCTCTAAAGCCAGTGCTGCTCTGACAGATGGCACACAAATAAACATCTGATGGGCACAGCACAAATCTCTAATAAAGGGAGCTTTTCACTGGGAGAGATCAGGTTCTGTTTGTGAATCTGTGCTGAAATTAACTATGGGTGACAATTTAGTGAGTGATGTGCGTGCCCAACAGTGCCCACTACTTCTAAAGTGAGTTCACCATCGGAGGTGCATTAACCAGTGTACAATGGCTCAGTGGTTAAAGCGTTCATCAACATATCAAGGGCAGTGGTTCAATCCTCACCGACCGCTTTGCCCATGAATGAATGAAGCTTGTTAGTTAATGACACCGGGTAGTCAGAGGTAGGGCCAAAAGTCACATCCCGATATATTTAGGCTGAATATCGATATACAATATATATAAGTGAGAGCTATGAAGTGAAATGTTAAGTCAAAGCCAAATTGAAAACTCACTATAAAATGTAAACATAAACACTGTATAACAAAGCTCCATAAGGTGCACATGAATAAAAAAAATATCTTAAACAAAAATAGCCTATAAAATAAGTAATAAGTACAGCACAAATTTGAAATATATCAATATAAGATAAGATAAGATAAGATAAGATGATACTTTATTGATCTCACAGATGGAGAAATTGCATTCGATGAGAGAGCATCCGGCAGTGCGCACCACTCTTTTTCCACTGTTTTTTTTCTTTGGTGAAAGATCGTTGTGTCGCGGCCGCCATCTTCACTGTTTTGGTCACAGGAGGAGCACTGGTTGATGGGAAATCCGTAGACGATGACCACGGCAGTGGAGCTCTTGCGCTTGGCCACGATGTTCTTGGCCACACAGGTGTATATATATATATATGCGATATGGTCTAATTCCATATTTCATTTGAAACTATATCGATATATCTTAAATATTGATATATTGCCCAGCCCTGGTCAGAGGTGCTGTTGGCGTTGATTTACAGCCTCGCTTCAGTCAGACGTAGGAAGTAGGCTGGGTATTGCCTAGAACTTCACGATATGATACGTATCACAATACAGGGATTCATATGAATCACAATAGTCCATATTACAAGATATATTCTGAATATTAAGAAAAAAAGGATCTTATAGATGCAAGAAATTGAGGTTTTTATTCTGATGAATAAGCTCAGCATGCAATTTAAGTCTTTTATTAACTGAGAGTGCATGTGATTTGTTCTAAAGACTATGGTTAGGCAAACATATTTGTGTGTCACGATGCAAGTGGCTCGATACGATACGCGCATTGTCACATACTCAATAACGATATATTTCCGCTACGATATATTGAAAACAGCCCTAGTTGGAAGTGAAGGAATATTGGCCATAATAGAGCCTGTGTAAGACAGAGAGAGAGGCAGAGATCAAATGCCTGTTTTCCAAAATGCAGAAAATATTGCCAAATAGTGCTGGGCAATGAATCGAAATTTAATCGAAATCACAGTGGTCAATCTCAATAATCATCATGGGTTAACCTAGTTTTAGTGTTTGGACGAAACAATGGAATATTTGTGTGTGTTAAATGAAACTGGAGGAAAGCATTGGTTATAGTTTAAAGCTGAGGTTTACATAAAAGATATAAAAGAAAAATATGAAATTCAATCGAAAATCGAGATCAATGAATATGAAATAAAATTGTGATTCTTTTTTGTTGCCATATCGTCCAGCGCTACTGTCAGTTCTGTTCAAATTTACTTGCAAAAACGCCCTAATAGGTCTTAATATGATGTACAACCCTGGCATTTGTAGAAAGTGGTGCTTCACTTTGGGCTACAATTGAGAGATTCAACCCTTGGTGTTTTGACGATTAAGAAAATTGGCCCTCCACCAAGCAGAGACTTGCCTTCCCTAAGACTAGAGCTTTTGAGAATATTGTCAAGCTTGCAAAGCGCAATACAAATCCCTGCCATAAGTATTATGACCATGATAAGGAGTGAAATGATTCCAAATGGGCAGATGGCGATTAGATTGAGGAGACACCTGAGGCTCGGTTTAAACGCTTTAGTATCAAACGAGCGACATTTGCTTCAATCGTCAGGAACTTGGATGTGGTTTTGCTGTCGTCTAATGGGCTTGTAGAAAAGCTCTGCTATGCTAGACTCTGAGAAAATGGAAATAATGGCCAAGCATGTCCTGCTGCTGTGCAATACTATTTCCCTTGTTATACTGCACTGACTGTAATGAAAATCATAGATACACATGGGATGAATGCAATATTGTCATTCTGTGTTGCATCAGTGCAGGAAAAGGTCAACCTACTGTACACTCCACGCTCTACTCCGAGCCACTGGTCACTTATATTTGTACAGTACTATGCAATCAAACTGCTTACTTTCACATCTCTCCTCTATTCCAACAACCTTGCAATACGCTACACCATAAATATACTGATATAGTTCAAAATTTGTGTCTGAATCATGCAATTTAAGTCAAACGTGGTGCTCTAAAGTGTTCTGTGTTGCTCCCACCAGTGCACTATGGAGACGAGACGCTGCTGCTGCTGCTGCTGCTGCTGTGGTAATGTAGCACTGTTGGACTTGGCGTGACCACTCGATGAAAAGAATCCACAGAAAGAGTAAACACGGTGGGCAAAATGTTTAGTGCAGCACAAGCTATGCCTGTGGTCGACAAAAACCCGGAGTTCCTGCGGTCGTAGGCAAGATAGATCACATAGCACGACAGATTTGGGTGAACTATAGTACAAACTAGAACAATGGTAAAGCAGTAGAACGGCAAAGGAGGAGATGCATAGTAGATACATACATCATATAAAAATGGCAAAAACAAAATCCAAGCGCCTGTGTTATTCAGTAGACATAGGCAGTAGGTATTATTTCAGGGCCGATACCGACTTTTAGTTTCATAAAGCAAATATGTACAGAAATGTGAATCAAATTTGAGCACAGCTTTTACTGCTGATTGGATGTTACCCGGTGCCGAGTCTTTGCGTGTAACCAGAGCGTGTAAATCAGATGGTGCTGTGGGAGGGACAATGCTGGAGACAGAGTAGTGACAGCAGACAGACAGGCGTGGCCGCATCAGAGCCAAAATAACACAGTGGATTAATAAAAATAGGCTGATATGCGTGAAAATGCCAATAATTAGTCAAACCCTACTGTACAGCTCTGACCATCCCCCAGCTCCAGGTACTGAAATCCCTGGTTGCCCAAGCAGCATTAAAGGATGTGCCAAATGGGGAAATGCAGATACAGATAGTCCGACAGAGAGACATACTGAATCTTTATCTTGTCCCAGCAGACGTGAGTGACAACAACTACTGTATTACACTGATTCAGAGGTGAGTAAATTGATTCACTTTGTATGTAATCAAATGTTCTATACCCAAGCTTCTTTTTTGCTCAGCACAACAAAAGTAGCTTTTTGAATGTCTTGGTTGAAACAATTTCCAGTTAAATGAAGGCAGTCAAATAAATCCATATTGTTTACAAGGAAGCGCCACAACAGTGTCGCACCTCTAGAGCAGGAAAAGCCCTCCGGAGTCCTGCAGCTGGAGCTTCAGGTGGTGAGAGAAACGGTGGGCTCAGATGAAAGCAGGTCTGGGAGAGCTGTGTGCTGCTGACAGACGGAGAGCACGAGCGTATACCACAGGGGTCTGACCTCATCACTATTTCACCGTGCCACTGTACGCACACACACGCAGAAAGGGTGATACCGCTGCTGTGATATACAAATGCGCGATACAATGACTGCACCGTGGCAGCTGTGAAGACCGGGCACCGGGAGCATCATGTCACAGGTGGCAGGTGGGCTTTTCACACCAACGACCACCTGACCAGTCTTGCAAATTACAAACAGGACAACATCTTCATTCAACCGGATCAGGTCTATATTTGGATACTAAACTATAGCGGTTTTGTTCCTGTTACATTTATATTGTTTGGGCTCATTTAGATATTATGGACATTGCTGGTAGCTGTTCAAAAGAAAAATGGCGGAGTTTGCCCACAACGTTTAATGTATTAAATTGAGAACTCTATTGCTCTAATCAACATCACACAAAAGACTAGAGCAGCAAAAGAGCCTGAGTACCAGCGGGAGACACCCAAGAACCAGTAGTAGTGCATGTGCGACAGTTTGAGAACCAAAGTGCTAAAGATTAGTCCCGCTTCTATAGGTCTTAAACAATTCTTATATTGACTCACTAGAGCAATTCCATTTCCCCATTGGGATTATGCCAATAGCTTAAAAAAAAAAAATCCTACCTACTGTATACTTAAAGGTGCATTATGTAACAATGCAGAAAAAAATGTGTGCGTGCTTGACCTTGTAGTGACCCAGTGACTGTGTGAGATGTCAGCATGGCACCTTTACTTTCCATCACGGTGGCCTCTACAACGCTCCAGGATCAATTGTTTTGAAGGTTTTCTGGCGAGAGGGTCCGTCAGCAGTGAAAACCTTCCAAAGACTTGATCCTGGAGCGTTGTAGAGGCCACCGTGATGGAAAGTAAAGGCGCCATTCTGACCACTAATGCAGCTGCTGAGCCACAAGGTCATATACGCAAAAACATCACATAAAAAGTTGCATAATGCAGCTTTAAATATGAAGAAAACAAACACATCCGACTAACATGGGTGAAGGAAAAAGAGATAGGAAATCCTGTAGCTCAGTTTGAAATGAAAAAGGATAAGATTTTGATACTTGGAAATCATATTTGGGACCAGAGGCTTCCATAAAGAAAGAGAATTGCTTGATTTAAGATAGAACAACTACAGATAAAGCCGTTACAAAAGCTCTCTCAAGTACACAATAGATGTTCCCCTTCAGATTTTGATTTTACAGCCTCGGGCAACGCTGCACCACTGACTTAGCACTTTCAAAGCCTTTTGTAACCTTCACTTAGGCTCTGTAGTCAGTATCAAGTGATGTTATGGTTTTGTTTTTCCTACATGTTAAATATAGACACAGAACATCTCACTAAATGCAAAATAGATTTACAGTATGTGTTGTTTTTGCAGATCAGGTTACTGATTTAAGTTTGAACTGAATTTTTATACAGTAGATGTAATAAGCTAACTTGTACATTTGATCCATCCTTCAGCGGAGCGTTTGTTTGGTGAGGATTGGTCATCTGAAGACTTATTTCGCATGCTTTGAATTAACTGAAGCAAATGAAGTACATTTCTATGTTACAATGTCTGGCCGGTATGCAGTGATTAACGCCGAACAAAGTCAAATGTTAGATGTGCAAAGTTCTCGTAGAATAACTGAGCTGTAAAGAAGTTAATTGCCACAGAACCGGCGGCAGCAGCAAAGCAGACACTGTTCCCACACTGCATACATTAGACTGTGCAGAAGCGGCTTTGCTATTCCAGGACACTCCACAGTCTGACCTTGTACCAACAATCACTTGGTCTATTACTGAAGCAAAGACATCCACTTTACAAAGTTACCCAACACATTTCTTGGTGGTAAAACGGCGCGTGAACCATGTTATGGATGGGCTTAAATGCTGTCAGGCTGCACAACCAATACATGAGAACAGATGACAGAAAAAACAGCTGACAAATTGGAGTGTTCAAGGCAAGACCAGCATGCTCAAAAATCCAACGAGTAATGTGGAAATAAAGCGGACCGTGCTGATTTGCAACATTTTCTTTAACAATTATTTATTGTTCCACAAAGACAGCTTTTAAAATGTAATCAAAATTTCGTTTGAGAATATGGGGTTCATTCAAAATTTCCCATTTTGTGGATACAGTGGAAGAAATTGGGAATGAACTTTCAGTTAATCTTACTGTTTGTGTTTTTGGTGCTGTTAGGGTTAGGGTTTGCTGTATACATTATGAAAAGTGTAATATCTTGATAGTCTTCACCATCTCTTTAATTTCCACAACGATGCCAACGATCAAATCACTTTCAGCTCAACAGTAAATGTTTTGGATAGAATATAACCGTGGGAAAACACAGTGTATTACTCTACATGCCCGCTTCTTAAAGTTGACGTTGATCAATCGACGACTGTGGCAGAACTGTATATTTAAATCATTTGTAAGTCATCATAATTTCAGAAGTACATCACTGGAAGGCAGCCTGTGCCTGGTTTGCGTTCCAGGGAAAACGGATCGCCGCCGTGCAATAAATTACTCGCCTTCTGAATAAACTGTTGTAACATGGATCCAATTGCTTTTTCACTTCAAAATGCACCAACAGCCACCCCAGACAGAGGCGAACATCCCTCATCTGATATAAGGCTAAGCTCAAAAAGGCTTGTAAAAACAAAAAAAGGAGAGCTCTACACAGCCGAGCAGCAGTATGTCAGCGCCACAGATATGATCTCTGGCTCCAACACCATTTAATGCTACATCTGCTGAACCCCAGCCCACGTAACGGTAGATATTAACACAACAGCCAAAACACAGGGCCAGCCAGGCATCGCGCCACTGAGCTGGATAACATAAACACGTATTTACACTCCATTAGCTGGCCCAAGTGGATTTCCTTGCTCTCTGACACCTATAGAAGCCGGAAAGCGGAAACCTCGCGTTCGCACTCACCTCCAGGGCCTCCAGTGTTACGAATCCCGTGATGGAGAAGCCGTCTATGATGTCCTCCTCTGCGGACGAGGACTCCTTCCTCTTCCTCCGTGGGGGTCTGGGGCGGGACGAGGAGGGCTGCTTGCCGCCCTCCCTCTCCGAGTCCGAGGAGAAGCGGAACGCCGGGCCCTTCACGTGGTTGTTGCTCCTTATCCCGTCGGATCTGCCCGTCTCCCGATTGCGCTTCGACCTTGACTTCCGCTTCTTGCGCAGGCCGCTGGATCGCGGGCCGTCCATGTTCTTCACAGAATACATCCGGATAAATCCACTCGGCTCACGGATAATCAAACTGGCGTGACTCAACCTCCTCTAGTGAGAAATATCCAGGTCACTGCGATTCAAGCACTGGGCCCAAGGAAGCCAGGTAATATCCACACTTCTGGAGGAAATCCGAAACCGCATTTAGTCACTGAACCAAGTTAAGATTCCAAATAGACGGTATATCCGCAAAGGCAATGCATCAAATCCAATGACAGACTTGTAAAAAGGATCTATTCAACAAGTTATGACCGGGGTGTCTAAATTCCACCACAGAGGGGAGATTTTCCAGTTAGAGCCTTCTGGGTGACTAGATCCAGCCACAGAGCGCTGAGCCGATGGGACCGCATCTTTCCGCCTCAGACGTCTGGCCGCCTTGACCCAGGTCTGCAACCGCTCCCACTAGAGAAAAAGAAAACAGGATATTACTTTCACTCATCAAGTTCATCTATGCATGAACCTCTTAACCCCCGCCTTAACTGAGTGCATATTCTCTAGCTTGTCTTTACCCAAATCTAAAAGCTTGTTGAAAAAAGCAACGAAAACGATGATGAAAAGGCAACAATGGCGCAACATAAGAGTGACAAAATTTACAACAAAAAAAGCATCAAAAAGACGTTGAAAAATGTAAATACGAAGATAAACAAAGCCACAAGAATGTGACAAAAAAGCAATTTAAAAAAAGGTCCAAAAAAGTGGCGACAAAGCTGCAACAACACGAGGAAAAAGATCAGTTTAGATGAGTTTTGTAGGTCTTTCAAAGCAGGTGTTACTCTGGCCTATAGGCTGTAAGCTTTCAGATTTGGGTAAAGCTGCACTGTATATAATGCACTCAGTTAAGATGGGGATTAACAGGTCAATCTAGAGGAAACAAAAGTAGCATCTAGCATGTGACTTCAATGTTGCAATGCTTTTGTCAGAGGCTCTCAATCAGTTTCAGTAAAAAAAAAAAAACTTGTAATACATCCACTACAACTAGCAGCCCTGGTCCTTTAAGTGACCCTATTATAGACAATACACTGTGGTCAGTTTGCCGATGATTGATGGTGGTACGTGGTTTCAAGTCTAAGTTAAAGTCTATAGCCGTGCACCATGGCAAAAGAAGTTATAACAATCCACTCCTCCACCACTATCCCGCCTAATGAACAGTTTAGCAGGGCACAGCAGCTATAATTGACCTCGGCTTATCATTTTACAACTCATAATCATCATAAAACTGCTTTTAGATAGCGCCATTATTAGCGCATCTCATCTCCACGTTCCTCCATAAAAGCATAACATTTTCTCTTTGAAATCACTGCAGGCGATGCTTTGAAGTTGCCATAAAAAGGAATCGAGATGAAAACACACTCAACAGTCAGCAAGGGCACTAAACTTAAGGAATGCAGCATTTCTTTTTTTTTGACTATGCCCCTGCCACATTCCTGTTGCCATAACCACATTTAAAACAAAGATTTACACACGTTCAGTTCAGCGTTACACAGGGCTGTGCATGATGGCACTGAACTGAGACACTGCTGCCTGAGCTTTCCCTGTGCGTCAAGAATACCAATTGTAAATCCATGACATCATACAAGTGGTGGCTGCATTCACGAAAACTGACTCAACTCTTTGCAGGCCTTGACAAGTAAACATTGATTTTGATACTGGCCATTCCAGATCGTGCCTCTTTTCCTCCAGTGCACCTTTCACACAACCCATCCACTACTTTCTTGACAGTTTTTTTTTTCTCTCCAATGTATCATTCCTCAGCTTACAAACAACACGCGTAAAACATGCAACATTTCTCAATGATTCCGCCAAATAGCAGCCTTTACAGCATAGGCATGACAAGTGAAGCCAGCATGCCAGTCTATGAGTATGCAGCACCCATTCAGAATTATTCCTACCATGCAGATGCCTTCAAACAAGCCTACAGGCAACACTACCTTCTCCTATAATAAGGACTCGAGCACGTTTTCCAGCATCCCTATGGCTTTTAGCTGATGTTCCATGCCAGCACTCATTTAATGACAAAATTGCACATCCCAAATAGCCCCCAAAATATGTCTCAGTGGGGGAAACTGTATCGTAGCGCTCGCCCTGGCTGCTCTAGCTCTGGAAAAAGGGGGACTCTTTTCTCTTGTCTTCGCTTTGCTTTTTGTCTGCCCGTGTGCTGTCAGTAGATCTCAGGCTCTGTAATCCAGTCCAGCCCACAACGGCAGCAGCGGACTGGCACTGCCTCCCGCTCCGACTCTCTAAGCTTCATTTTCCCACTAAAAAAAAAAGACACACAACAAAAGCAAGCCTCTTCTTCTTTTTTCTTTTTTTTTTGCTCCAAGACACGTCATGCAAAACCAAGAAATGCAAACCCTTGCGAGTGAGGAGGAAGCGTCCGGACAAGTTGCAGGCCTTCGCGGACTAAAAAAAAACAGCAAAAGCAGCACAAGGTTTGGAGCTGGCGAAATAAATCCCGCGGTGGAAACCATGGGGTCTCTCCTCCTCTCTCTCCAGCCCAGCTCCGAGCTCCAGGATCCCAACAGGAGCAGCGAGGGACCGGGGCGCAGTGATACGGCGATGCCGCAGTGCCGCTTTACAGGCTGCGCGCTTCCTCCTCGGCGCAAACAAGTGCTGTGTCTCTGCACGCCTGGTAAAAAAAAAAAAAAGCAGGAGCAGTGCATCCGAAAGCAAAACCACGAGCGTTTACACAACGTCTGGTTGCAGCGTTGTTGTTTTTCTCCCCCTGAATAAATCACATTCCTTTGTTTCGCTCGAGTAATAGCGCTGTTATGAGCTGGGCGTTCAGGCTCGCATCAAGTCCTGCTCATTATCAAGTTCATGCAAAAAGTACATTTTGGGAATTACTACCTGTATTTGCACGAGCATGCCGGACGGCGTTAGTGTTTACTTTATCATGTACAAGGCTTAATATTTAGTCATTGTGAATAATAGTTGAAACATTAAGTTTTTTTTATGCAATTTTTTTTTTTTTTTTTTTTTTTTTTTTACCATATGGCTACTGTTGTACTTTGGTCAACAGATTAGGTCTTGTTGTTCTTAAATGTGCTATATAAATCAACTTGAATTGAATTGTAATTTTCAGCATGCTTCACACAAACTTTAAAGTGATAGTCTGTAAGTTTGCAAAGTGAGGAGCGATAGAGTGAAATCTGAAAGTAAACAATCAAATTCCTCCTCTCTTTTACCAGAAAGCGCTTCTTGGTTTGAAAAATGAGGAGAGCAGGAACAGAGTTTCTTAAAAGTAAATGATCAAGCTCCTCCCCCTCCCTCCTGATTGGACCTGACAGGCTGGTTTCACAGGTAAAGCTTGTATCATTGGTCAACGCAGGAGGCTGCTGGATTAGAGATTAGTTGCTGAGATCCGGGAAGGAGGGTCTTTCCAAAAAACAAATACTTACTTTACATAAAATTGCAAGACTAGCTGGACGATTTAACACATTTTGCAAAATTTGTGAAACATTTAGACTTCCAGACTATCACTTTAATATTGAAAGAGACATATTCTGACTTACATTCACTCTTGTTTTCTTGCCGTAGGGAATGCTAAGTTTTTTGTTTTGTTTGTTTGTTTTCATTTATTCACTTGTGTAATTGAATTGCCTTTGCACCCGTTTTAATGACTGCTGATGTAGCTTATGAGAGAAACCAAAAGTAATGACAATTTTTCATTATTTATTATGAAAATATTGTATTTTATTTTAATATTCTGTTCCAATTTGACTCTTGATTATCTTTTGCCCTTTTTAAAGTGTTTTTTGTTACTCATCGTATAGATAGCTCCATCGACTATTACTTGTTGTTTATCCTGTTCTTTTTCCATTTGCACCCCCCGAGTGTTTTTGAGAGCTGATGTAACAAGTGAATTTCTCCTTTGTGAGATCAATAAAGTCAAATCTTATTTTATTCTACAATTCTTATCATCAACAGTAATGGTAAAATGGTAAATGGTCTATGCAGCACTTTTCCACCTACATCAGACACTCAAAGTGCTTTACATCAAGGTCCATTCACCCATGTGAGTGGACCTTGTTCATGGAGGCAAGGTCACAACAACAGTGTTTGAAACCGCCGACCTTCAGGTATAAGATAATCTGACCATCTGAGCCATTGTCAGCCAATATCCTCAACCATGTTTGTAACTCCTTCATTATTGCCGTTTCACATGAATAAATGTAGCACACCAACATTGCGTGAGTGCCATTGGAATTGGATACTTACTAAGCACTATAAGCTAAGTGCTTCAGGGCCACCCAGGGCAAACCACTGAACTCCTTACTATCACTAACAATGCAGTCTGGCCTTCAATAAATGGCTAATACACATCTAAGTAGTAAAAAAAAAGAGACTTCTGCATTGATAAATAAAATAAAAAAGCTTCATCTTCTCATCATAATTAGCGTGCTTTGAGCTCGCACGTGCAGATTAATATTACAAAAACATAATGCTTTTGCTCAAGGCAACGATATAAAAAGACATCACATCTGAGCAAATGTGTAACAAAAAGTGTCTGTGTAGTAAATGATCCATTACTGCTGCGTGATTCATTGTTTTGATTTTGTCTTGCCCTTGAGAGAGAACAAGCGGATTAGGTGAGCACTTATTCAAAATCCATAGAATGCTTCATTTGCCGCCGGGGGGAAATATATTCGCACCTTGTTGTGATGTGGAGGCAATGCTTTGTAAATCACCAAAAAGATCAAGGCAGCGGTTATTAAAAATGTTGTCCTCGCTAAGGGTCACAGGCTGTAATTAGAGAGTCAGATAAACATCGCGATTGTCATGCAAATGAAAGGCACACGTTTAATTTAATGTGCAATTGTATTTCCAATACCCAAGTGAGTAAGTGAAACCGCAACCATTTTGGTCAGACATGGTAAATATAGTCATTTACTTTGCCATCAGTGAAAGAGTGGGTAAAAGCTGTGGATATGCACAGTATGATAGCGTAGTTGTAGTAGTAGGCCAAATAGTACCAACTGGTCCATCCGTCCATTTTCTTCCACTTCATCTGGGACCAGGAGGTGGTAGGAGTCTGAGCAGAGATGTCCAGACTTCCCTATCCCCTCCTCCAGCTGCTCTGGGTGGGATCCCGAGGTGACACCAGGCCAGCTTATAGAGACATGGGCACTCTGCTGTGTCCTGGGTCCACACCAAGGCCTCCAATTGGGACATACAAGAAGCACCTCCCCGTTGAGGCGACCAGGAGGCATCTGAAAAAAGCAGCGACTCTACTCCGAGCTCCTCCCAGGTGACTGAGCTCCTCTATCTCCAATCTCTAAAGGTGCGCCCAGCCACCCTGCGATGGAAACTCATACCGGCCGCTTGTGTCCGTGATCTTGCCGTTTCTGTCATTACCCAGATCTCTTAACCACAGGTGAGGGAGGATAATAGATCGAGACTCAGCTCCCTCTTCACCACAACAGTGCGAAACAGCGACCGCATCACTGCCGACGCCGCACCGATCCGTCTATCGATCTCACACTCCATCCGTGCCTCACTCGTGAACAAGACCCCGAGATACTTGAACTCCTCAACGACCTGGAGAGTCTTTGCCCAAGTGGAGGAGTTCAACTGGTTATAGCTGTAAGAACTTTCTCTCTGATACTTCAAAAATCATCAGTTTTCTCTTTCATATTCATAGGTTTTACATCAGATGCCCTCAATCCATTACCCATGTGTCTGGCACCTGCGAATCCCTGTGATATTAAGAGCATCAGTGGAAGTAATGTAGTTTCTGAGGCAATAGCAGTAGTTACACAGTAATTGGTGCCACGTCTATTTTATGACACTCATCGATCCTTCCTTTGAATGCGTTTTCTTGTTATTATAACTTTGCTTGTCCTCTACCTGAGCAACAGCATTGCACTACTCCCACTGGATGATGGTGAGGTCAGTGAAATGCCATACAGTGGGCCAAAACATTTGAAAATCTCGTAAAAACATGAGTTGCCTTTTATGAACCAGCAGTCCGCAGTTGTTCCCTTGTCTGGCAGTGCACGGGAGCTCCTGACAGCGGTCCATGGGTGGCCTGGGTATTTTTAGCTTGGTTTAATGACGCAGAGTCTGAGTGGTGGGGCCCAGAGCAGCACCAAAAGTGCTTCTATTCCCGCCGCCCGCCAAAACAGGGACCCCCTCGACCTGTTAGAGCCACAGGACAGACATGCTCTTGACCCCGGCCCGAGGAGGAAGTGTCCTTGTTGCAAAGTGGCCCGGGGAGGAGAGGAGGAGACGGCGGAGAGGAGGCTGCCTCAGCTCTTTGCAGCCTGTAGTCATTAGGGTGGCGAAGATGAATGTTCGGCTCTGCCCTCCCCTCTGCCTCGCAATAATCAGCTGTAATTACACCTTTGCTCCGACTTTCTCCGCCTCGACTGCTTCACACATTGTCGCAAAATGTGTCCGAAATTTGTCAGCAATGTTAAAGAGGCAGTCGACTTTTGCATCTGTTAAGGTTAGAATAGACAATCTTGCAATGACAGCGCGTAAAGTATGTGCAAAAATAACGTTGCTCTAAATCATCAGCATGAACTAAATCGGGATGAGATATGGCTTTATTGATCTTGCAGTGGAGAAATTCACAACTGCAGCACTTTACTACCTTATACAACTTATTCTCCAACTTTTTATCTATTTGAGGAAGTTTGTTTGATGCAGCCGTACCTTTCTTCAACAGAACCTGGAGGATTGGCGAACTGACGATGAGTTAAGTAATGGGAAAACTGGATTATGTGAAGGATGTGCACTAAAATGACAACCTGCAAAATCCACCAATGCATCCTTTTGCTGTGAGGCTCTCGGATCATCCAGGTTTTTGAGATTTTTTTTTGGCAGGAAGTCTCAAGAAAGTTGGAAAAGAGCCAAAAAGACAGAAAATAATAGAGTATTAAAACAGGTAGAGCGACATAGTGCAGCACCTTACAGTGTATTAACTACAAACATTTCAGTAAGATGGGTAATTCGTGACAATAACCTTGTGCTAATCACCGTTTCCTGTTTCCTCAAGAAGCATTTATATTGAAACATTCTGTCATTTTTACAGCTCATCTAAAAGAGACGTATGCGGTTCTACATTTTATACGGTCCTTCTCAGAATTGTGTTTTTATTGGAGGTCGGGGGCATAAAGTTTTCCCCAGATCGTGCCTCAAGAAGTTCAAAGGTAATCTCTTCCTCTCTTCTTCTTAGGTTTTTCAAACTAATGCTCTTCATCTGCGTCTGGGTCAGGGGTCAAACAGTCCACTTGTAGATGGAAGCAACAGGGGAAAAAAAACATATGGTTTTCCATATCTGCATAAATGCATCTTCTTCATCAGTGCAGACATTTTTCACATACCAAGTTTAAAAAAAAAAATAGATTATAGGATGTAGCCCTGAGGGGAAGTCAGCCATACAACCACATGAGTTACCTCGGGAAATGTGGAAGCCTTTATTGGTTTATTTATCGTCTCTCATTGTGGAGTTGTATATTTTATTTTATATTTTATACAAAACTGCTTCATACCAAAGAGCCATAATATCGCCTATTGGCTTAGCCCTTTGGAGAACTTGTGTCATGTGAAAAGCGCTTCACAAATATCCATCCATCCATCCAACCATCCATCCTTCTTCTTCCACTTTTCCGTTGCCGTTGGAGCTGCCCAAATCCCATTGCACCAGCCCCTGATGGCTCCTCCTGCAGGTGGTGGGTCCACATAAGGACGGCCTCATGGTTCTCAGGCCTGCTGGTCTCTCATAAGGGGCTTCTGAACCGCTCTTTGTCTGACCCGTCACCTAGGACCTGTTTGCCATGGGAGACCCTACCAGCCCCCGACAACAGAGCTCCCAGGATCATTCAGGCGCTCAAACCCCTCCACCACGTTAAAATGGGGGTTCCTGGAGGGGCTACACAAATAAGCCTCCATTATTCCATTTAAGTACATCAGTATTTTTTTGTTCAGTGTGTGACCATTATGACCTATTAAGAAATATCGTTGTACAAACACAAAGAGCTTAAAATAGACTGATACTTAACAAAGCTTCTTCAGTCTCCATTTATTCTTTTACAACACATTTTTAACATGGATATATATGGAAACAGCATGATAAATAGGGATAACACATTTTCCAGTCTTGTTTTCCCTCGTATTTCCAACAAGTTTCCTAGTAATTTACTGTCTTGAAACTGGCTTACGGGTCATGACCAATCACATTACTAGGAAATAAATTGCTTGTGTGTCCTGTTCCCTTGTAGCTATTCTTTATACCCCGCTGTAATATAGTAAACTGCTAATGCTTCTTCTTTAAGACACAATGTCCTAAACCAATCTGAACTGCATAAAAGATTTACACTTTCCAAATTACAAGAGCTAAAAACGCACAATTCAAAGGCTGCAAGTTTAATTCACTTTAAATCACTTACAACAAAGGGGTTCTCGACGCTAGAATGGGCTAATGTACTTTTCTCCCCGTAGATCTCTTTGCATGGCCTATAATTGCCTCTATTATTTGCACAGTGAGGGCAGAACAATAGATGTAATTCACATAATCCCTCCCCACTGCTACTGCTCTTTTGGAAGGTGTGCCGTTAAGTTTTGTACACATTTACTGAACACGATTTGTGATAATGAGTGTAAGGGGTAGAGTTGACATTAGTGCCCCATGGAAAGTGTTCAGTGTCTAATATGAATCAATACAACTGTCTCCCTAAAGACCTCGTGAGGGGTTAATGCTCTCAAAGCTACTCCCTTCATGTACATGTTTACAGTCACGTTAAAAGGATAGTCCTGACCCATGCTTGAAATCCAACCTAAATCACAAAGAAAGATGCTGTGTCTGCGGCGTAAGGGGATATCATGAAGCAGGCCCTAAGTGTGTGATTGACTGAAGTGTAAAGTGGTGTATAAAGGAGGCATTATCGGGATTGGAGGGTTGGTAAGGCCTGTCAAATTCCATCAAAATGTATGGTAGCTGTCAACACTTGGAGCTAAGGTCTCCTCAAACCGTCCCCTCATTAATCTAACCTGACTTTGTGAATAGAGTTACTGTATACATTTACTGATACAGACTTTAGAGCAGCTATTTGGTGAAGTGGTAGATTCCTTACATGTTTATGCTGAAAATAAAATCTCCGCATTGGTTTACGTATAATGGGTTGTATAATAATAGCATAACATTATCTGATTTTCAAGGATTATTTATTACTGCAGAAGCCTGTGGTATGCAAACTTGAGCCACAGCGGTCAGTATAAGAGCCTCAGACCCACCGAATGTTTTAGTTGACATTGTAAAACAAATAAAGTGGATTGTGGATAAGGGACATAACATTCTATGACCTCAAAAAGAATCATTTGTTTTGTTCTGGACCTCTTGTGGCGGGCAGTAGTTATTTTGCTTAATGATTCACGAAAATATTATGAAATTGTGCCAACATGTTGACACATTCATGTTGGAACAGGGACACAGCCTCAGTAAAGGTCTTTAATTATTGCAATTCATTGTAAAACTATTCCTTTGCATTCACGATCTGGATTGTTCACATTTGAAATACCTTTCAAAGCTGTTCTATAGATTGGCATCTGAATGAAGATGAGTGAGAGTGACCTTTGCTGCAGGTTCTCCACTCTGACAAAAGATCATTATTTTATGTATTTTATATAGAAGTTAGAAAAAGTCATGAATTGAAAGTGAACTGAGTGATGAAGAGATCTGAAAATATGTCCTACTGCATATTGTCACATTTCCAGATTTACTGACTCCTATACAGTACACACACTATGAAGAGGGTTTAATCTGCCTTCTCTCACTGACCACCCACAAACTAGAGGTGTAGCGTCTGTGTCGTTCTGTGTCGGTGCCCTGGCAGCTGCAGACAAAGTGCTGGTGCAGACACTCCCTAGATGGTGTTTCCTCATCTGTGCTCAGCCCCATGTTCATTGTCAGGGCCGGTGCTGGTCCTTCTGGGGCCCTAAGCAAAAACCCAGACGGGAGCCGTACAGTTCGCATCCCATGGCTATTCAACGAAGAGCGAATCCATTTATGGTCAAAAACAGTTCCACTGTACATTAGTGCAGGGCAGAAGTGGAACATAATGATCTCAATTCAGGCCCTGCATCTCTGTGTGAGAACCACTAACCACCAAGCCACAGTCAGACTGGAGTTTAGGACTACTTCTAGTCTATTTCCCCCCCTTTTTAAAACAGTAAATGGCAAATGGTCCAACTCTCTCACTCCTGGTCCCTGACCCACAGTTTAAACTGAAACCTGCACTTGAAGGTTATTTCTGTCTTACCACTGCCCAGCCTGAGAGTAGCCCAATTCATTCAGAGAACCAGAGTTACTGGAAGTACCTGTGCTAATGAGAACCGTGTGGTTCATCTCCTGTTTGAGACAAAAAGACCACGTAGAATGGCTTTACTCTCGTCTATTCACCAAACTACTGTCCTGATTGAGACAATGAGAAGAGAATTTAAATGAGTGTGTGACGGGGACATGGGCGACATGCAGCCGCGCATGAGGCGAAGCGAGCACCGGGAGACAGACAGCCAAGCAAGGGCACAAGCGGAGAAGTGACAGGGGGAAGGTGGTAGGTCTCTCCTGCTCATTCACTTCACAGACTGTAACAACCCGTTCATTAATCAGCGAAACAACACCGGAGTTTGACTGAGATGCCGGGCCCTTGCGCCGTAGTTTGCGTATAGAAAAAACGTCTCTGTTCATTATGTCCATGATTTTGTTGCCTGTGTGACTTGTGTGTCTCTGGGGAGTGACATTGTTTAAGTGCGAGGAGGGTGCATGGTGTGAGAGAATGTATTTAACTCTGTAAAGTACTTTGTGTGACATGAAATATAGGAAAAGCACTTTATAAATAACATAAACCTAGCACCTGTGTATTTCTTTGTTTTTGTTCCCCAGAGCAGGCTTGTAGCCGATTTTTCTCCATCTTAAAACCCAGTGCTTCATCATTTCAGGCGCATGGGAGACAAAACAAAACAAAACACTCCCCTCTTTTCACAACCCAATCCAAATGACTCTTTTGAGAATCTTTAATTGACAACTCCCGAGCAACTGAGGGCTTGCACAAACACACCTGTGATCATAAACTGTTAAGCCTCTTAAACAAAGCAGAAGACTAAGTAATGCGACTAGTGGTAAGGTTAAAATCTACTCATCTTTATATGTTGAGTGAGGTTTGTCGGAAGTACTAGCTGGACTCTATTGTACACATTTTGGGTGGATGAGGGGAAACCAAAACACTCAGAGGAAACCCGTGACACATAGAGGAATCAAATCTGGGACCTTCCACTTGTAAAGACGGGTAAGTCCATTTGATTCCCATTTTTTATGCCGCCGCCATGACCCGCCCGCTCGCATTATCGGAGACGGCTCGTTTTCCAGTCGTTAATTTAGCGGCCCACCTACAGGAGCACTCCATTACGCAGGCAGCCGCCGACATCAGAGAGGGACCTCAGGGTGACGGCGCTTTACAACATGTGTTTCATTAGGCGCTTATAAACAGACCGGGGGGAAGACAAACACAGATAAAACACTGGTCTGTGGTCCCTCGGATTATAATGATCAGAGGAACGCGGCGGGGAGAGAGACGATGTAATGCTCCTGGTTTTCATTTTGGTAATAGAAGGCCAGGGTTCTCTTGAGGATTTGGAAAGATAATGTGGATCAGGAGGATGATCTGCAGCTTTCCACGGCGCGGTCCAACTCCGACACAAATGTTTTCAACGCGGCGAGGACGACAAATAGAAGTAATGCATGTTAAATCAGATTTCCGTAATTCGTGTTTACTCGGTTTACCCCTCGCTGTTATTTAGATACAAAGTTTAGGCTTAAATCCACGGCATCAAACTTTGAAGAGGGGTATTTACGATACAAATATGAGTGGGAAGCAGCGGAAATGGCAACATCCTACAGGAAACATGGATTTGTTTGAAAGGGGAAAAACAAGAGATGTGAGAAATAAAGCACAAGGTAATTCAAGTGCTTTACCCATGTTTGTTCTCATGTATGGTATTCTCTGTAGGCAAAATATGATTGGTTTAAATGAACAACTGTCTGGCAGTGGAGACTAATAAGTTGTAAGTTGTAGGGACAGATAGGGAACAGATCCATCCAGGCCATCCAGACCACATGTAGTTGACATTTGCTATAATCAGTACATGTACAGACTGTTACCACAGACCAGACCGTCATCTGCAGACAGACTCTGACTTCCTAATGAGAACAGCACTCCAGGCGCGTCCTCGAATGACTTTTCAGAGAGAGACTATACGCAGCAGCAGCAGCAGCAAACACCAACCACTACGTGAACCTCGATGTAAGTTATGTAAAGTATATTCCGAGTTCAGTCGATGTGTCCTATAGGTGCAAAGGGAAGTTTGCTGTAAATAGTATTTTGATCTGGTCCAACTGCCCCAAATACTTTATCTTCACTCCACTAATCTTCAGAGGAAACTCTCTCTCTCCCTTATAAAGAGGTAAATAAAGTGTGAAGTATTTACTGCGTCTCTCCTCAAACTGCAGAAAGCCAATAATAGTCAGCAAAGCATCCATTTAAGTCTGAAGCAGCAGCTTGTTTTTCAGATGATGCCCGATAATGGCTGCTGTGAGGCACAACAGCGACAGTGGCTCAGATGGTAGAGCGTGGTGTCTTAAAACCTTGTTCCCGTGGCAAGATGGCCTGTGTGAATGTAGTTGGTTGGTGTTGGTTGGAGTGACTGGATCATGACGACTGTGGAGCACTTTGAGAAGCTTGTAAAGCACCATAAAAGTGTTAGCCGTTTTCAATATCATTATAAAATCAAGGAATTCAAAGTGTTAGTTGGAAGAATAGGTGAATCTTTCAGGCCTTTTGAGTTGTAAGTAATATAAAACTTGAAGGACAACACTGTCCTGAACAAAGAGGAAAATATTAGCGAGTCGAGAGTATCCCAGTGGGGGGGCCCAGTGTGTGTGTGTGGGGGGGCTCAAACTTAGGCAGGTTGCCCACAAGCCCCGGTCAGTGTGCTGCAGAAGTCACAGCTCCAGCAGCCAGAGCCTCATTAGTCGCCTTCTGCAAACTTATGCAAGGAGAAACAACACCCTGGTTCAACAAAATGGCATCCACAGTGCAACAAGGTGTGGGTTGGTTCATGCACTACATTAAACATCAGACAAATACCGCATGCTTCTCACTAGAATTATGGGCAAAAAATAACCTTACTTAATTAACCTGACTATGCCTTAACGGAACAGGCCACTGTTTTTCCATACTGCGATATGTTGTCAGGTCTGGGTGTGTGATTGTGGAAGAGCGTGGTCGCTTCTAACTTCACCCCGTTTGGAGCAATAGGAATACATGGGAGAGGCCAAATGCTAACAACATCTTTGGTTGTTTTGCGTGACTGAGGGCACACACAAAGGCCAGACAGGTACACATCAACTCATCTAAACTCAGGTAAGAACATGCTTCAGTATGTAAAAATGGTGGCCTGTTCCTTAAATAAATGATGAGTTAATATTTAATTCATTATGAACAATTCATTAGTTAAGTGTGACACTTAATAACTACTTAACAATGAAGAAGTGTGAAGAATTATTCATTATTAATTAGGCATTAACTGTAGTATTAAGTAGTTATTAAGTATAAGTCACACTTATCTAATGAATTGTTCATGATGAATTAAGTGTTAATTCATAAGGTGTAGTTACTATAAAGTGTTACTGAATTATGTATCATAAAGTTTACTTACTAATGCTATGGTTTATTTATCTATTTATTCATTTATTTGTACCTTTATTTAACCAGGAAAGTCCAACTGAGATAAAGAGTCCTTTTTTTTCAGGGGAGGGCCACAGTGGGGAACCTATTGTACATGTTTTAGTAGTAAGGGGAAACCGTAGTACCCGGAGGAAACCTACACAGACACAGAGAAAACATACAAACTCCACACAGAAAGGCCCTGTCCAGGTGGGAATTGAACCCAGGACCTTCTTGCCGTTCCGCCAGTTTATCAGTTTCCAATGATAAGTATGCTTCTAAGAGCAACAGAACGCACAATCTTAAACTCAAACGAATGGCAAAAATTATAAGTAAGAGCAAACTAAACACTTCGCGGTCATGTCGTGGTGAATCCTGCTTAAAAGCACGAGAGCAGCGTTTGAGAGCAGGAAGGCTCAGTGTGTGGGAGAGACATGAATAATTCAATTTCAGGTAGTGACAAAAATAAGTCATTACCAATTAATCAGCAAAGCCCCCAGGACACATCACATTTAGGCCACAATCCTCTGTCTGTCACAAGCCTATTTGACACGCACAAGCAGATTATTCCTTGGAGTTTTGAGGCCAATTTTCCCCGATTTGGTGTGGATGTGACAGAGATGGAGTCTTTCAGTTCCAAAACAGTCATAACACTGTATGCTTCAATACAACCTGCCTCATATGCCTCACACTGTCTTTCCTCGAGCAACACATGCATTTTTATTTTTCCTCATCCCGACTGGGTTCCTTTGATTTAAAGGGTCGGTTCTCGGCCAAAAACCTACTTTGATTCTAGAAACTGGCTTCACATACACCTGAGAGGCTGAGTTAGACATGCCATTAGCCCTAGCCTCGTATATTCTTACAGTTTTGGTTAGCATCATGCCTTCTCCCCTCGTGGCTGCAGAACCATCTCAGCCATCCTCTGCGCCTCTTCAAAGCCAGTGAGTTGGAAAAGATTTTTTTTCTTTTTCCTTTACATCACTGCTGGGTCTCTATAGGCGCTGTAGTTTTTCCTACTCAATAAACCTCATCTCAACCCCTCTGCGTCTGTTCGAGTCTGTGGCTGAAATATCTTGTAAAACATCGAAAATATCACGAGTTAAATTGACATCTCTTAAATCTTTCACACACATCGCTCGCATTTTGATTGAAACCCTCAAATCCTATCTCGCTGTTTTACACCGTGTTCACTGGCACATTCGCAGCAGCTGCATGTCGACCTTACAAGGAAGTCGGAGGGATCACTTCAAGCGGAGCAATTAGACGAACAGCGGGATATGGATTTCCGTTGGCCGGGATCTCACCGTGGTGGGGAATTCTAATGCGCGTGAATAATGGTACGCTTGCTGTATTTAAACATGGTTTGTCATTAATATGTTACACAGTGGTGCGACCGCTGTGGCAGAAATCTATTGACTTTCAAGCGTAGGATTTTTCCGCTCCCGACTGTACACACACCGTTGACTTCGCCTCAGAGATTTCGCTGTTTAAGTGACTTTTACTGAGTTTTACTGAATACACTGAATGGAGTGACCTCGAGGGAGAAAGATAATGTTCAACAGGATATTGATTGTTCCCGCGTGAAAGCGCATTCACGGTAAATTGTTAAATTCATTTTCTCATTTCTATATTGAATGTATTCTTGTATATTATGAATGAATAGATGTATTGCTCAATTTTTAAATAGTGATGGTGCAGGGTGCATGGTAGAGGTCGACCGATATGGGTTTTTCTAAGGCTTATGCCAATTTTGGGGATTATTTATTTATTATTATTTATTTATTGGCCGATACCGATATGCTCGACCGACATTTTTGGCCGATATTTTTGGTCGTCTGGTCTATAATCCTGTAAAAAAAATAAAAATACTTGGCAACTCCAGCAGTGGCCGATTTTGTATTTTTACTTTAGATCACCCTCCCGGGTTGGGGTGGGCAGGCGCCTGGGATTGCAGGGGGGGTCAGAGCTTTGCCTGATCAGAGGGTCAGGTCATAAATGATATTATTTGAGCAAAATAAATGGTCAGAGTAAGGACAACAGGTGCATTAAACACTCCAATTTCAGTTTATTTGTTTGAAATAATTACTTATTAACAATTATTTTATTTTATCGTCCGATAGCCAATATTGTAAAATCCCCAAATATCAGCTATATATATATCGGCCGGCCGACATATCGTCGACCTCTATGGAGTAGAAAAAGCTCCAAGAATGAACACTGTTGACTAATCCAGAAGCAGCGTGTTCTTTTCACTGGAGGTCAGGATATGGTCAATGAGTTTGTGAAACCAATTGTTTCTATTATACTCATTGTCTAAAGAGATAAATGCGGTGATTGTGTTGTAGCGATGCAGATCATCAGACAGAATCACAGACGTGCAATGTATCTCAAGGCTGAACCAGAAGCAGTGCTTCCCATTTCAAGTGGAACGCAAAGTCCCTCAGCATAAGTGGGCTGGAGTGTCAGCTATTTTATCATATGCCTTGTTCAGAGTGCCACGTTTTAAAAGGGCTAGATGCAAGTTAGTCATTTTATACTCACTACTTGTAGCTGCCGCGGTCGAAAAGATGGTCTCTCAAACTGATGGTTCACATTGTTTTTAATTTAGCCTTGCCTTGCATGTGAACACACCGTAAGAGCTACAATACAAACAGAAAACAATACAATCAGTAACTCATACAGCATGTAATTTACCTTAAACCTTTTTAACCATGTGACAATCTCTAATTTGAGTGCTATAATTATGTAAATTCTATGTATAATCATTAAACATTCAAACCTGGTCCTTTAACCTTATATCTGTACCGTGAAAGAATTATCATTGCCTTTTTACAATACATTGCGTTACTTATGGCTTTAACCGAAGAGCGTTGGCACCCTCTAGTGGGTAAAAGTTACCGTTACGCAACAGTTATAAATATAAACTCCGCAAAAACGATTAAAATATAAAATGTCATGACAAGACACTAATACCAACCTTGTTCCCTCATCAACCGGGCGCTAGGGAACCGTAAGCAATAAAGCAATAAATCTTAAATAAATCTTTTGTCCATCTTTTTACAGGACGCGAACCTTTCTCCGCCTATAACGCTAGCAGCAGGACTTCCCTCTGCGTTGCCATAGTTACATCCTCTGCCTGATGAAAGGTAAGCTGTTGAGCGCAGAATGTTTCGAATTGTCCTGATCTGTCTTTCCCATACACCTCCTGTATGACTTGAATGAGGTGTGTGCATTTTGAAATCACACTGATTCTCAGCAAGAAATGTGGCTATGCGTTTGGAGTCCACATGCTTTAAAGCTTCTTGAAGTTCGTTTTTAGCTCCGACAAAGTTACTTCCTTGATCACACCTTATCTCAGTGACTGCTCCTCTTATGGCTATAAAGCAGCGGAGTGCATTGATAAAGGCGTCTGTAGTCATGTCGTCCAACATTTCTATGTGAACTGCTCTGCAGCAAAGGCATGTAAAAAGAAGTCCATAGCGCTTCTGCACTTTGCGAGCTTGTTTGGTAAGAAAGGGACCGAAACAGTCCATTCCACAAAATGTGAATGGTGGCGTTGGATCTAAACGTTGCGTTGGGAGATCAGACATTTTCTGTTCTTCTGTATTTCTCCTGAGTCTGCGACACTTTACACATTGGTGCACAAAGTTTGCCACGGCTTTGTTGATGCCTGGGATCCAAAATCCATTTGATCTGATCTCATTGATTGTCAGTCCTTTTCCTTGGTGTTGCACTTTACTGTGGAAATGAGCTATTATCAGCTGAGTGACATGGTGACCTTTGGGAACTATCACTGGGTGTTTTAATGTGGAGGAGAATGATGCATTTTTGAGCCTTCCTCCCACCTTAAGGAGTCCATCACTATCAAGGAATGTGTCCATTTGAAACAACTGACCTTTGTGAGGAAGTGCCTTTCCGTCTTTGAGCATCTTGATCTCCTTGGCATATTCACATGCTTGTATGTCCTTTAGAATAACACTTTGTGCGTTTTGTCTTTCTTGTACTGTACTGTGACCTGTTGTTTTGTTTTTCTTGGCAAAGCGAACGAGCCGAGCTATGGCTTGAGTGGCTTTGTACCATGAAGAAAACTTTGTTAACTTGTCCGATAAACCTTTGTGTTGTGTTTTGAGCGTGTTCAGCACATGTACCCTTTTTAACTCTGGATCACCGAGAGGAACATTTGTGTCAATGTCAGCAGCTGGAGGTAATTCTCTGTCCCATAGAAACTGTGGCCCTTTGAACCAGTCTGATGTGATGAGCTCGCTTGCACTTGAACCTCTGGAGGCTATATCTGCAGGATTTTGCTCAGAAGGGACATATCTCCACTGCTGGGGTGAGCTGTAAAGCCTTATCTTTTGAACTCTGTTGGAGACAAATGTGTGAAAACGACGTGCTTCGTTACTGATGTAGCCTAAAACTACTTTAGAGTCCGTCCAGAAATACTCATCTACCTGTGACAGTCCAAGCTCATCCTTTAGCATGGTACTTACAGTAATGGAGACAACAGCAGCTGTAAGTTCGAGTCTTGGTATTGTTGTTACCTTAATAGGAGCAACTCTGGTCTTCGCTGTAACTAAAGCACAATGCACATTGTCATCTTTGTTTACATGTCTCAAATATGAACATTGACCGTAACCATAGGAGCTTGCGTCAGAAAAATGATGCAATTCTGTTTTTACTACTTGGCCAAAGTCTTTGGGAACATAACAGCGTGGTATTGTGATTTTCTGTAAGTTCTCCAAATCACTTTTCCAGTTATTCCACACTGGCCTTAATTCACTGGGAAGGGGATCATCCCAGTTTGTGCCTTGTTTGCAAGTCTCTTGAAGCACTCTTTTGCCTGTGAGCACAAAGGGGGAGATGAATCCCAGCGGGTCGTACAGAGATGCAACCATAGACAGGATGCCACGCCTTGTAGCAGGTTGGTCGTTGGAGTGAAAGCGAAACCTGAGTGTGTCTGATTCAATGTGCCAATGAATGCCTAGCGCTCTCTCAAGTTTAGAGTCATTAAAGGCTAGGTCACATGCAAGCTGTGGTGTGGCACGTTCGGATGCAGGAATGCTTTCTAACACTGTTTTGTTGTTACTTACAAACTTGTGCAGTCGGAGGCCACTTAATGCGCAGAGTTTCTGAGCCTCCTGTGCAAGCTGAATAGCTTCCTTGATGCTTGCTGTACTCGTTACACCGTCATCCACGTAGAAATCTTTCATTATGAACTGTGAAGCGAGGGGAAACTGTGTCTCGTTTTCTTTAGCAAGATACTTTAAGCCGTAATTGGCACACCCTGGCGAGGACGTGGCGCCGAATAGGTGCACTTTCATTCGGAACTCTTGTGGCTCAGTACTCAGGTTGCCATTTTTCCACCACAGAAAGGTTAAATAGTCTCTGTCTGCTTCATACACATGAAATTGGTGGAACATTTTTTCAATGTCACACAACAATGCAACCTGATGCCGTCTAAATCTGATGAGAACGCCGTTGAGATTGTTCAGCAAGTCTGGGCCAGACAGCAAATGATCATTGAGACTGTTCCCTTTGTATTTTGCTGAGGCGTCAAAGACCACTCTGAGTTTATCTGGTTTTTGGGGATGATATATCCCATGGTGGGGAATATACCACCTTTCTCCTTCCTTTGCTTCACTGTGGACTTCCTCAGCATCTCCCTTTTCTATGACTTCACTCATAAACTTTACGTACTGCTCTTTATACCTTTGGTCCTTTGACAGCTTGTTTTTGAGGCTTTGAAGTCGCACAGTGGCCATTTGCCTATTGTCCGGTAGGTGCGGTCTCTCCTTAAATGGAAGTGGCATTTCATAATGTCCTTCTGTATTTTTGTAAATGCCTTCCTTTAACGTGTTGAGAAAGAGAATGTCATCTTGAGACACTGACCTGTTATCCTTGTTATCATCCTTGAAGTCAGACTCGAGAACCTTGAGTGCATCTGCTGGAGTCACTAGGGGGAGCTCTTTGACTGTGACTCTGTGACACACTGTAGACATGCTTAAAGAGTCGTTGTGAGATGATGTGGGGCCTACAATACTCCAACCCAATGCTGTAAGGACTGCGTAGGGTTCATTCTCTCCTCCTAAGATTACTTGCCTTGGAGCCAGCGCCTTTGAGCAACTATAGCCGATTAATAAGCCAACTTCACACTCGAACTGCGGTGGAATCTCATTCACTATTACCTTGAGATGATTCCATTGCCTTGCCGTTTCACAGGTAGGAATGTGGGAGCGGTTCACTGGTATACAGTCTTTAGTGTATGCAGGAGGGAGTTTGATCATTTCTGAGGAGTTGTAGCCTCTCACTTTGAGACCTGAGACACGTTCACTTGGCACAACTGCATCTTTACCAAGCATTGTAGTGAGCTTTAACTTTATTGGGGTGGACTTAGCTTTGAGATGATGAGTTACATCTTGGTCAATGAACACTGTGTCACTTTGGGTGTCTAAGAGTGCATAAACAAGCTTTTCCGTAGCTGGATGTTGCTCTGAAGAAACCCATACTGGTACTATCATTGCAGTGTTGACACATTGATCGTTGGTTTCTGCGTTGAGAGACAGGGTAGTTGCAGCCTGTTCTGTATTGTTCTGAGTTGTGTTAGTAGCTGATTTGTCTTTGTTATAGCTGAAGTCGTGCAGACAAGTAGGGTGCTTTTTCTTGCACATTTCACATACGAGCCTGTAACGACAGTCCTTTGCACTGTGTCCGGGTTTGAGACAGCCATAACACAGTTTATTCTCTTTTATGTATTTCCTTCTTTCTTCAAGTGATTTGCCTTTGAACTGCGGGCAACTGTGAAGTTTGTGTCCATTGTCTTGACAGAGCATGCATGGTGGTTTAACATTTGACTTTTGTTTTGTATTTTCAGTCTCTGTTACAGCTTGTGTGTGGAGAACATTGAAGGTGGGTCTTTTCTCCTTTTGAGAATCTTTACCTGTGGTCGTGGTGAAGTCTCTTGAGTGGAGTGCTTGAAACGATGTAATCGGGTTGCACACAATCCTTGCTTCAGAGGACATGAATGCGACAAAGTCCCTTAAGCTTGGAAACTTCCCACTTTCATCCATGAACCGAGTAGCTTGACGATTCCACCTTGCAGCTGCCCAGTCTGGTAACTTTTGGACAAGTTTTTGGTTCTCCTCACAATCGTTGAGAATGGTTAAGCCTTCGACGTGGGGCATGGCCTCATAACATGTTTGAATGAAGTCAGCAAATTCCCTAAATCCTGTAGAGTCCTTTGTATGTATCTTTGGCCATTTTGCCAGCCTTTCTCTGAACGCTTTCTGTACGACGAATGGATGTCCATACCTTTCACCGAGTCGTTCCCATGCGTCCTTGTATGCATCGCTGTCATTTCTGTAGAAGATGCCATCGAGTGTCTTTCGAGCTGCACCTCCTATGTATTTCTTCAGGTAGTGTAGTTTGTCAGCGGGTGAAATGTTCTTGTTATCAATGAGTGCAGTAAATGAAGCTTTCCACTCAATGAAATGTAGTGGGTCACCCGTGAATGTGGAGGGCTCTGGCATTGGCAATCTGTTCATGGCAATACTGTCCTGTACTGCTTGTGCTAAGAAAAGTGCGTCTGCTTGCAGAGGTGAGGAGGACTTTACATTACTGTTTGGAGATTGAATGGGAGCAGAAACTGTTGGGGGCTGCTGAGATACCTTCCTAATGCTTACATTTTGGACACTACTCTCACTCTTTATCTCTTGATCATAAGTCATTAGTCTAGCTCGTGCAGACTTTACATCCTTTTCTGCCTTTAGCCTTTCTAACTCACGCTGCAACTGATCAATCTTTTCCCTTTGTTTTTCCTCTTCAATTGCAATTTCATACTCTGCTTCCTTGGCTGCTAACTCTGCTGCAGCTTCTACTCTTTTTGCAATGACAACTGATGCGGCAGAGTCTGACTTACTGACTGACGAGTGTTTACTTGAGTGTGAGACTGAGGAACTGTAAATGGATTTAGCGTAGTCTGGTCCACGAAGCTCACGAAGACGTATTTTGACTTGGACACTATCATAGTCATCCATGCCTGATAGCCTTTCAAGTGAAACTTTAATAATGTCTCTGGTGACAGCTTCACATGTATCTACGAATCGCCTTGTATCACTGGATGGAGTAATGTGATCTCTTATTTCTGTGTACAAATTAATGACACTGTCTCTTTCCTTCTCTATGATGTTCATTAGTGATATAATTTCACTGTTTGATATGTCTCCCTTTAATTGCTCTCGCATTGTACGTACTTCTTTTTTCCATTGATCATAAACATGTAGAAGCCGTTTTTCCTTTCTGAACGCTACCTCCTCCTGATACACTTGCATCCTTTCTGTGGGCCTCCTTTGACGAGAAGAGTGTGGAAGCTCCTCTTCCGCATTGGCCTGAAGATCCTCGGTGTGATCCGTTTCATCTTCAGATTTCGACATGTTGAGGATGGGAAGATGCCTTGGACCATCGGATCCTAGATTACCTTGATTGGAGCCGTGAAGATGAAACCTTTGAGCGGCTCTCACTGTGACCTCAGCGCTGAGCGTTGGATGAGCTCTTCCTCGGCTTTGGGGGAGCTCTTCTCAGCTTGGGTCAAGCTCTTACTGTAGCTGCCGCGGTCGAAAAGATGGTCTCTCAAACTGATGGTTCACATTGTTTTTAATTTAGCCTTGCCTTGCATGTGAACACACCGTAAGAGCTACAATACAAACAGAAAACAATACAATCAGTAACTCATACAGCATGTAATTTACCTTAAACCTTTTTAACCATGTGACAATCTCTAATTTGAGTGCTATAATTATGTAAATTCTATGTATAATCATTAAACATTCAAACCTGGTCCTTTAACCTTATATCTGTACCGTGAAAGAATTATCATTGCCTTTTTACAATACATTGCGTTACTTATGGCTTTAACCGAAGAGCGTTGGCACCCTCTAGTGGGTAAAAGTTACCGTTACGCAACAGTTATAAATATAAACTCCGCAAAAACGATTAAAATATAAAATGTCATGACAAGACACTAATACCAACCTTGTTCCCTCATCAACCGGGCGCTAGGGAACCGTAAGCAATAAAGCAATAAATCTTAAATAAATCTTTTGTCCATCTTTTTACAGGACGCGAACCTTTCTCCGCCTATAACGCTAGCAGCAGGACTTCCCTCTGCGTTGCCATAGTTACATCCGCACGCTGAGCCTTATCTAAGCTCCTTCAAAGTAAAAGCGTAAACTATAATGCAACAAAATAACACCTTAGAAGCAATTTACAAAATGGGGGAAATATTATTACGGTCATTTACACTACTGCCGCCTCAGGTCATACGTGTAAGTGCAACTTCTATAATAAGCTCGTGCATGACGGCATATTGGACCCGAATTAACACGTTTTTGAGTGACAGTGCAGGATTTTAGAGGCAGTTTTGGTGAACAGGTCTGAGCTCATTCTACACATTAGGACATGGCTGGAGCATGTAGGGGGAGGAAAATACATAATTTTAACATTTTCAAACTCCCTTTAACCAACAAAGACAAGGTAAAACAGGGGGTCTAAATACTTGAGGATCATGAGACAGTTTGTTAAAATACTCAATCTGATCGGATTTGCCCCTAAAACACGCTCAATCGGACAAACCTCCAATTAGTGCAGGATGATGAAAGATGCTTTTTTTAAACTCTACTATTCTTTACAAAACAGTAGAGTGCTTGTTTGAGACTGACAGTGTCCTCCCAGGTCACGACTGCAGATGAATGTGCGGGTGACTGTGGCTCAGGGGCTGTAAGAGCAAAGTCAAACAACGCACGAGGGCTGTCAGGGCACTGCCTGTGAAGAGACACGAAAGAGGAGAGAGCAGTGAGGATGAAGAAATTAGTAACGCAGGGTTGGGATGGAGCTGAGATAACTGTTAACAAGAGAGCAGATCAGCGCCGCGGATTAAGATCAGGCAGATTACAGTGTGATTACACAGACAAGCAGCTCTATTAGCTAAGATAAGACAGGCCACTTGGCACAGTCATCCAAGGATGTATTTTTACACGCAGTACTCGAACACTCGAAGATTCAGGGGATAACTGGTGCTTCTTAAAGGGTTTTGTATCAGCCTTGAGATTTTGAATTTGCAGTGCATCCGATCTCGGCTGTATTTTTATGGGCAACTTAGACGACTTTGCCAGTGAGTGTGCCACTTACCTACTTTAAAAAGGCACTCATTTGGACATGTCTATTCGTTTAACACACTTAAATCTCAAGCATAAAGAAATTACCACATACAGTGGGCCAAAAAAGTATTTGGTCAGTTTCCCATAGACTTCTTTCGGCCAAATACTATATATTGCCCCACTGTATAATAAGTGAACCTCTTTATCGTAGCTGAACAAGTGATCAAATCTGTTGCCAGCATCAGAAATGAAAAGCAACTGAGAGGTGGTGGTCGATTATGTTTCTGAAGTTGCTTTTTATTAAATAAAACTGTTACTGTTCATGAACTTATCAATTTATCAAGATGGGTAGAGTAGTGTAAATATTTACTCAAGTAAGTGAAACAATACTTGAAGTAATTTTAAGAACTAGTCACTATGTAATTTCTCCGGACTTTTGTGGATCAAACACATACATTTTCTGAAAACTTTATTAAATAAGCAATCAGAAAAACAATGTTTCCATTTGCTCTGATAAGTAAATATAGGGGGCAAACATTTTCGAAATTTGGCAGAACATTACATCTGGTCATTCCAATCAAAAAAGTCAATGAAACCCTTGTCATATTTTTCATGGTGTTACCGTGGCGATAACCAAAACTCCCCATTTACTCTAATGGAAAAAGGGTATAATTACACAATTTTACCAAATGACAAGGGCAAATGGAAATATTGTTTTTCTCATTGCTTACATCATAAGATTTCCAAAAATATATAGTTTTCATACTCTATAGGAAAATCCCATAACAGTGGAAATCTAAATATAGTGAACCGGAATAAACTCAAGGAAATTCCTCAAGTAAGAGAATAAAAGTACTTGGAAATGTTCTTTGAATATTAAAATCTGATTTATGTCTCAAAAGTGACTTATACTTGTGTGAAACAACATATAAAATAACGAGAAAATTATGATATTTCTGAAGGAATTGCAAAATATATAAAAAGATACAACTGTTAAGAATAAGTTACATGAAGTTGCATGATTTTATGTCACATGAAGCTTTAAACATTTACTCACAGTAAGAAGAGTAGCTTTTTTTTTTTACCAACTTCATTACAAACAGTACTACCTCTGCTAATATACTGTACAATCTTTTAATAGAGTATGACTATGGCTCCCACACTCTGATGTAACTTGCAATCTAAAAGTTACATTCAGGTGTATTTGAGGCTGCCAATCATAGGCCTTGATATATTCATGTGCCTTCATTTCCTGTCTGCAGACAAACACACAGAGCTGAGAATTTCCCATTTCCCTTCCCATCCGGCGCCCATCCCCTCGGAGATGACAGGGCGCCAGTTACGCTCCATTCAGCCACATGTCCTTGAGTCTGCAGACACACACACACACCACTCCCATATATCCATTTTGTCTTGGGCAGAGTCAACATGTAACGCAGGTGCGGGCTCTTTGTGTGTGCCGTCCTGTTGTTTTCGGGCTTTGAGCAATGGTTCAGCGGCATTGTTTAAAGAACCCATCGCCACAGAGAGAGAGAAAGAGATGAATTGTGCCTTCAGTCAAGATAAAATGACAACTGAAACCTTCTCGGAAAACAAAACCCAACACAATACACCACTGTGGCACCGAGGCTTTCAGTCAAATAGCTCGCCGTGTCTGTGTGATTATTCTTTGAGGACAAAAAGATTTATACATCAGTCAGGTAGCATTATGACGGGTGAAGGGAATACTTCAGGCTCATCATGGCACCTGTTAGAGTAGAACGGGGAAGTTTATTCAGCTCAAAATGTTAAGGTTTATATTATTAACATAGGAGAAGTTGGTTCATATAGTAAATACATATTCAACTTGTTATTTGCCATCTTAGGGCTAGGTTTAGCAATTATGCATATTCAAATCTCAAACTGTATTGACAGGAGAGTTTACAGCCTATATGCCAGTCTGATACCTCATTTGAAAAAGACCTTCTAGTTTCTACAAATGTGTGTGAGATCACATTTGATGTTCCTAACCCAAACCCCTGACCAGAAATAATATTGTTGTTTCTAGCCAATGACCGCTTTATTACTGTAGTACCTCCATATGTGGGCGGCAAAACAAGCTAGTCTTCCATTAGAAAGCATTGCACTTTATGCACGTTCTAAACAACTGTAAAGCCTGATGCCTAATTTTTTAAAAACTTTCTACAGCTCAATATTGCTCTTGTGATAAAGCTGGGTTAGTTGTAATTAAAGGGACCAGGCGGGTTTTCGTAAGGTACATTTTAGAAATCTTGTATACTAATGAGGGCCGGACTTTGATTGACAAGCCGTTAGCATTAGAGCTAGTGGCGCGGGTGAGGTTATGACCGAACTACACTCCCCGCGAGAGCCCAGTCTACAGTGAAGATCCCGCCCTTATGCCCTTTTTAGGAACATGCTGGATCTGGGAAGAGGAGTCTGTAAATCCGCCATGGGTTCCCTTTCGAGCGTGGTTATTATGGCAGGAGTGAGGAGACGGAATCTATAATCATTTACAGTCTATGTTTCTAACTAAATAAGCTTCAAGGAAAGGGCCACTGTTTTACATACTGAGATATGTTCTTACCTGAGCTTAGATGAGTTGATGCGTACCTGTCTGGTCTTTGTGTGTGCCCTCAGTCACGCAAAACGACCATGGATGTTGTTAGCATTTAGCTTCTCCCAGCATATTCCCATAGCTCCAAATGGGGGTGAAGTTGGAAGCTACCACACTCTTCCACGGGCACAAAGACCAGACAGGTACATATGAACTCGTCTAAGCTCAGGAAAGAAACATATCTCAGTATGGAAAAACGGTGGCCTGTTCCTTTAATCAAACAAAACCAGCTCAAGTACTCAAAGTTTATTACCATGAGGCAGTGTCCAAATGTGCATCCTATGCCCTTTGCAAACACTAGCGGTCACGCCATTCTGTAGTGGACTTAGAATTTTCCATGCATCTTGAAAAGTAGTGAACATCGATGGTCACTAGAAGAGTCAACGTAGACCACGATGCATTGCAACAGTTGTCAGAGAACAGTCAGTCGTGACAGACGGGTCTTTTGAACTGCACACAACACGACTGAAGAAAAACACTTAGAGAAGCTATTTTAAGTTGAGCTGTGATTATGAATGAAACGCTTAAATAAGCCATTGAAGCTGCTTACCTTTTTTGTGATAATAGCCTCCCCTCTCAGGAAAAGAGTTGAAATAATCCTGGCTGTTTTCTTAATTAAAGCAAGACTGCATAGTGTGGCAGGATATAGTGATTGCGGGCAGAACACAGCCTCTGTTTACAGTTTCTCAAACACACTATGCATGATACACTTTGAACCTGAACACCTAAATTAGCACAGAAAAAAATAAAGGATGGATACATTTTATTCAAGTGTTTAGTTTCCAGTATCTACTAAGAGGGGGGAACAAGGGCACAAGGAGGGAAGCCTAAAGTAGTTTATCTTGAGAGGTTGAAACCCAACGTAACAGGTGGTCATATTAAGAGCATGCATCCGTTCAGAAGCTAAAAGTTCTGGGTAATTTTGGCCACGAAGCCTCATTAGCTAACAGCACATGCGTCAAGAGTGAATGTTTGGCAAGAATGAGAAAATTGTAAGCTATCATATCGCGACAGCTGTCAAATGTTCCCTTCACTGCAATTATCCTGCCATGAATTTGACTGCATGATGTGCAATGGCCCGCTGTCTCCTGTCAGACCTGTCCCCCCCCCCCCACATCACCTCACAGCGCGCCGCAGTTACGGCAATGAGGAGAGCAAGCATGTGTGCAAACAGCGTGGGTATATTTTCGGTTACCATATACACAGCCATGCTAATGTAACAAGCTGTGTCAAGGGAAGATAGTGGTGGTGTGACAGAGGGGGAAAACACATGCAGAAAAGAGGCCAGGCTGCTCAGCATAACAAAGAGCACGCATGTTGTTGGTGGTGGATGTTGCATCACTTTGAAAACCGAGAAGGAACCGCGAGGGAAAGCAGCTCGCTGTCAAAACTACAGGGATTAAAGGCTGTAACATGTCTATTCCACAAATACTAAAGCTGGAAGACTAAACAAGCATGAAAACCAGTCCAAGGAAATATTTTCTTAATGCTAGGTACACGTTCAAATGCTTTTGACATGCTCTTCAATTTATGTACAGGATTACTGCTACAGGCACATGATTAAGACAAATGGAATGGCAAATACTAATTGTTAATTTCAGCCTTTGCAATGCTTTGATTATCATAATGAGCCAAACTTTAAAAAAAATGAGAATAATAATAACATGGTGATGGAAGACCTGAGAAGAAAACAGGAAAGGGATTGGTTGCACTTTACTTTACAGCACAATGATAACCTGGTAATGGTATGAGAACAAAGGGACAATTAGGGATAATGTATTTAGCTGCCCTGTTGCAAAATGATCCCAAATAGTCTATAAACAGGTTGGGGTTAGAGCAAAGGTTATGACTAGAAATGAGATCAATTAGGTTTCCACATAATTAGCAAAAGTTACACAGTATGTATATACCGTGCTGTTACATAAAGTGCTATTCAAATAGCTGTTGATGACCAATTGTTGGTCTCTCATAAGGGGCTTCTGAACCGCTCTTTGACCCGTCACCTATACTAGGACCTGTTTGCCATGGGAGACCCTACCAGGGGCACGAAGCCCCTGACAACAGAGCTCCCAGGATCATTCGGGCGCTCAAACCCCTCCACCACGTTAAAGTGGCGGTTCCAGGAGGGGCTAATCAGAGTCAAATATTTTCATGTTGATTTGCATAATATTCATGCATAAAAGCGACATATGATAGAGGGATGTTTGGGCTACACTGGTTACTCACCTGTTAAAAAAACTTATTTAACACTAATTTAGAATGCAAAAAAAGCTCACCCAGCCCAGAAAGACAGAGCTAAACATTTCCCCGGCTCTTTTGATCCTTTTCTTAATGTTATGGTTATGAAACTGAAATTTACTGATTGACTGGGATGTAATCCTTTGATATCAAGAACTGTATTCTAAATACCCTGAAATGAAAGAGTACCTGAACACCCAAAATGAGTATTCGAAAAATACACACGTTCTGAATACATGTATTCAATTATTACACAATACTGTGCACAGATATAAAAAATGAAAAATCTCATACAGGAGAATGGCCAGGCTTGGTTCGTCTATTTTGATACAATGTCATCTTTGCTCATTCCGACGGACCATTTTTAAGATCCTAAACCTACATAGCTAAACACACATGCCTGGTAAGAGTAATATATCACCAACAAAATATGATTGAATAGCAACAATAAAAATAAAAAAATAAAAAAAAATCTTCATTTCAAACCAAAAATACTTGGTGTGTAATCTTTCAGACATATTTTTTAAACCATGCATTGTTTTGCTTCTGTTAACCAGTTTATAAAACATTGCTTATTGTCATTGAGAACAACAAAAACGCGTGACATTGATATTTCTCTTTGTCGCTCACCCCTTGACTCGAAGTGTTCAACAATGTAGCACTGCTTTTTGCTTCAGAGACACCACATGTAAGACCCTCCACAGTGAATGTCCCGGCCAGGCTAAACATTGTGTCAAATGGAATCTTTGTGCTGAGCTCATAGCTGGGCTGCTGTCAGAGTCCTGCTGGGAGCTGAACAGAGAGCTGCCTTTTGGCTCTGTCTATTCTCTGCACTGACCCCTGCGCTGATGGGGTCAGGCCAACAGCGTTTTTTACCCATCAGCGCTTAGAGAAAGGAAAAGGACTTGAACCTTAAGCGCAGGCAGGAAAAGAGAAACTCGCCAGAAGATCAGAGCGAGTCGATAAAAGGCAGTTTTAGGCATATACTGTGTGTTCGGGGAGCATTCATAGTTTATAAAAGCGTTATTATGTTGAAGTCTAAAACTGAAAAAAACTGCTGTGATTCAGAGCAATGAAATGGGTCTGCAGTTATACAGGGGTCCCCAAAGTAAGGCCAAAATAAGGCCCTCAGACCAATGTTGAATTGTTGAATTGGCACACTTCACAGGTGACGGTACTTTTTACAGTTAGTTCAATAATTCCACACAATCAAAACCACCAAACCATCCAAAACCTTTTGTTGTGAGACAGTGCTGGCATAAGGTTCACTGCCCCATTTGCATATTCAGTGAAAGGTGCCAATCTGTGGAACTTGTGCCGCTTCATTAAAATCTGCCAGCAGCAGCGTTGCTCTCACGCTTAGTGCTGTGTTTCCGTCTTCTTTTTCGTGTACAGTAATGTGTCTGTAAATGTTATCATCCTCGCATCCATTTTTTAACATGTTTTGCACTTTAAACTGTTAAGAAAATCCCATCTAGGGATAAGTGTTGCAAATTAGCTTCTGTTATGAGCACTATGATGCACACATCAGACTTCAGTTACAGTGTGTCTATGTTTTTGTATCTGTCCTATCAAATAAACCAAATAAATAAATCAAATAAAGGCATGGGGGAATGGCTTAAAACGCTCTTGTTTCACTACATTTACCATTAATCTGAGGCTGTCCATGCCGAGTACACGTTAAAGCAGCACTAAGTAACGTGTTTACCTTAATAAATCCTTTCCGTAGTCCCTGTGGGGGTAAAACAAGTGTTAATGGGATGATTGGAGGGTCTTTCATCTCCCCCTGGCGTCTCTGGCCAGAAAACCATGTTTGCAAATTGACTGCCACCGGAACGGAGCAAGCAATACACACTAATGGAATCACGAAGAAGAAGCTAACATGCAAACGGGCAAAGCTAACTGCGGGCTAACGTCACTTTAAACAGTATTTACAGCCAAGTTTGAGTGAAAAAAATTGTTTCCATTGTATAACTGGATGTACAATATCCCTCTCTCCCTTCGCCTTTCCTGTCAGTGTAGTATTTCTCTCTCCGAGACAATTACTAAGTTAAAAAAATTGTAACTTGCTACGACACCTGCAGTTGCACTTTGGCCTCTAGGGGCAAGAGTTACTTAGTACTGTTTTAACATGTGGCCCTTGATGAGAAAAGTTTGGAATCCCCTGTTGTCAAACGTCTGAATTCACAATAAAGCTTCTTTTTTATATATATATGCTTTTAAATGTAGGGTAACAACTTCACTTCATGAGCCCAAACTGTATTTCAGCCGGGACACTGCTGCATTGAATAATGTGTCCTGGGAACGTAGTATTTTTCCAGTAAGCTTCAATACGTTGAATTCAGTGCTCTGTTGCCAGTAACATATAAAACACACTGCGAACTCTGTGAGCTAAACTTGTAGCATATGTGCAATCAGGAAAACTTCCAGCCGAGCACAAACCCATGCTGCCGATTCTCTGATCTCATCCATCTGACTTGTGCCAATACTTTAAATGATGTCAAACTTCGTAAGTCTTCTTCCATCTGCAGTAATGTGCAACAGGAGCAGAACTAATCATTAACAGTTTCAGACAAAATGTTTGCTCTCTCAATTTGACGGTTTAGCTGCCAACTTCAGAACTTTGCTGGTGATCTGTTGGTTAAGTTCGTCCGCCTGACCGAACTCATGACACTCTGCCAAAGCAATTCAGGTTTTGTCACCATATTGTTGCCATATGAGACGTGTGCCTTTGTGGAGGTCGATGTCCTGTTGTTACCTTAAAAGCCCTGACTTTTTTTTCTTTCTCGCAGTGTAATAGATTTTGTTTTGGCCTTATTGTAAAAGCATTGTGGGGGAAAAAAGCACAATTGCGCACTGTGGATCTAAATATAAAGCATTATTATTGATCCACTCATATTACCGTAACAGCATTGCTTCCTGAAAGGATTGAAATGGGCTTAGAAACCCATCCCTGTGAAGAATTAGGACTTTGGAAATACGCAATTGCAAAAGTTAGGAATGAGTTTGGACCAAGTCTTGCAATTTAAAATGAAGATGCTTCCACTTTTGTCTTTTGCAGCTTCTCAAAGTGCGGCAACAGAGTCATGTGACCCGTGCTCTGGCCTCTCCAATCACCATCAATCATTCACACCAGCAATTTGAGTGAAATGAAAGACACTAGTTCCACTAACTGAGCCACTGTCACCAAAAAAAATCGACAAATATCTGACAATGCTCGCGCCAAGCTGAAGAAAAGTGACTCCTCATTGTTGCCTTTCCGAGTTGCGATCAAAGAACCAGGGAATGTCGCCTGTCGAATACTATGTAGTTCACTCCGCTTAGTCTCACTCGTCGTCTCCACTCGCTTTCCCATCTGTAGAATCCTAAAAAGCGAAGGAGGGCCCAGTGGGATGTTTTCCGCAACATAATAAAACTTACATGGGGATACAACCGAACCAAATCATGACATTGAATACAAAACACTGCACTGGAACACGCTAATCTTGTTTTGGGGCTTGTTACCAATTCGTCTTCTCCTTGTTGAACGTTAGTGCGAGTTAGCAAACAGTTTCCACTCCTGCTTTTTTCTACGGCACCGAGCTCTACATAACTGCTGTAGCCCAATCTGTGTGATATATGGCATGTATGATGCAATGTGTGTGAAACAAGCTCCTAATGCTGCAATGCTGTGTGTACATGGGCCCCTTAAGGTTTGCTTTGTCAGGGCTTTTCACTTTTCTGCGCTTACAAGCTGATTTGGGGCCATAACACTTTCCGTGCTTATTATGATCATATTCTATCATTATATTGGTCTATCCGGTGCTGTATAAGACACCTGAGGACAGTATCTAAAAAGTGCAAGCTGACACTGCATCGCCAGTATCCTTTTTTTTTTTTTTTTTACAGGCCTGTAAAAGTAGATACAGAGACGAGGCGTTCACTGACTCTTTTTATATGTGGAATATGAGGCAAAGTGTCAAAGCAGACGCTGACAGTGAGAGATGGCTCTGTTTCCTTCTGTTATTGAACTGACTTTTAATAAAAACACACCCTGCTCTCTGCACATTAGCACAACTCCACAATGTCATTTACGGTTTGTGCCTGAATGAATGAGTCCGCCGTTCTGACAGCTCCCCGATGAAACAATTGCTCAAAGTCAATTTACCTTTTCAAGTCCCGGCAGCGAACAATACAAAATGTCCTAAATGTCAAACAATAGATTTTTAATAAACGTGATTTATAACCAAGAGCGAGTTTATTTGTCTTAGGTAAATGCTAAAAGACTACTCAGTGTACATATAAATTTAATATCACTGACAGACAGAAGAGTGGCTGTGTTTGAAGTATGGGGTGTGTAAAAAGTTTCAAACGGTGTGATTGATTCTATAACGACATGTAGACAGCTCACGCTCTCCTAAGGCACCCAAAAAGGCAGCATGTGGCACCGGTGAGTGACGAGTACCCATTCCTGCATAGGGTGGGCTGTTTCTGTGTGGAATTTGCAAGTTCTTCCCCTGTCTGTGGGTTTCTTTCCGGTTTCCCCCATCAACAAAAAAACATGTACAGCAGGCGAAAACCTCCAGCTAGATCATTCTGACCAGGATCCTGGCTTGAGACGTGGAGATGGGTCCCCGGGACACAGCTCTGCAGTCGCTATAGGCTTGTCCGGATAACGAGATTGGAAGTTCGATATATTGAGGCTGGAAAATATTGCGATAAACGATAATGTTGAGGAAAACTGATGCCACTTCAAAAAAAAGGAAATCTGAGAAATACCTTGGGCATCGCTTTAGATTATGGTGTACTCATTAAGTATTAACAAGCATTTGTAATATTTTTAGGTTGGGGTTAAGGTTAAGGTTAAGGTTAGGATTAGGGTTGGCTATAATATAATAATTATTCATGGCCTATTAGCATGGAAGTTGATTTAACAATATAATGATCAGCCTATTAACATCATTATAAGCATATAATTAATGGCCTACCAGTATGTTAACAGATAAAAGTATAATAAGAAGTTTATTAATACTTAACAAGCATATTATCAACTCTTATTAATACTATTAATAATAGCACACCTTAATATAAAGCGTTACCATACCTTATTCTAAGTACATTTTGACATAATTGGTCACGCTTTATATTAAGGTGTGCTCGTTGAGTATTAATAAGCATTAATAATATGCTTGTAAAGTATTAACACACTGCTTATTATACTTTTATCTGTTAGCATGCTAATAGGCCATTAATAATGCCCTTATTCATAGCAAACCCTAAACCTAACCCTAACCTTACTAATGCTTATTGATATTTAATGAGCTCACCTTAATCTAAAGCGACACCAACATATCTTTTACTTCAATAAAATTGTTCAAGTATAAGATAAAAATTAAGGAAAAATCTAAATAACTGTAGTGACGATAATGACTGAGCCAAAAAATGTATCGTTTTTCTGTATTGGACAATGAGTTGAATTGATACAGTAATTATCGTTGGCCACTGCTCCTGACAGGTTGGGTCAAATGCAGAGGACAAATCTCTGTTAATCTCTTTACCCCCATCTGAACCAAGCACATTTTACCCAAATCTAAAAGCTTGAAAAAGTGTCAATGTAACAACGGACACAAGGATGAAAATGCAGCAAAAATGAGACAAAAAAGCAACAAAAAAGGAACAAAATTTGAAAACACATGCCGGCAACGTGACAAAAAAGTTACTATAATAATAATAATGATAATAATAATGCATTGGTTTTATATAGCGCTTTTCTGGACACTCAAAGACGCTTTACATTGCACTATTCGTTCACTCCATACTCGGTGGTGGTAAGCTATTATTGTAGCCACAGCTGCCCTGGGGTAGACTGACGGAAGCGAGGCAACCAGTCTGCGCCATCGGCCCCTCCGACCACCACCACACACTCACTCACTCACTCCATTCGCTAGGCTTCCTGGTGTTACTAAACGGTCTCCCATCCAAGTACCGACCAGGCCCTTCCCTGCTTAGCTTCCAAGGTCTGACGGGATTGGGCATAGCAAAGGCGGTATGACTATCAGTTCTTAGCTTTCAAATGAGGCTGGTCTGGCCTATGCGCTGTAAACTTTAGATTTGGGTAAAGCCGAACTGGAGAAATGCACTCGGTTAAGGCGCGGGGAAAGAGGTTAAAGTAACCAAAAATGTGAAGGGAAAAAAACAGTCAATTCCTTTCAATTTCTTAGCAGAACACCCACTTAAGTCACATATGATGTTACATTAGTTAAAAGTAATGCTTACCTTTGGGCGACAATGGTGAGGTTTGGTCCTCTGTATCAGCGCTCCACCAAGCAAATGTGCCTACCGCTGCTCTACAGGCGCAATAAAAAGTCTTATCATTGCAATTCAAAAAAAGGTAATGTACTGCCCCTTCTGACTGCAGCTAACCTGGGTCTATATACTGTTCCTATGTACATTTATTTAAATATATGATTTATTTCATGTGTCACCTCTCATCAGCTGCAGCATTTTAACTAATACACACTTTAATCTCATCACTCTGGGCTAAGTGGCTGTAATTCATGTTGTGTGTAGAAACGCTTGACAGTGATGAAGAGTGCTCACTTGGAGCAGTGAATAAATATGTCTATGATGGAATAATCCAGTAGCGGGCTAATGTAGTGCCAGACGTCCCACTTGTGCCCTCTCTCTCTGTTCACTGTCAATGAGCACTTTGCGCACCTAATCATTTATTCATCAATTTATGTATGTCTCTCAATGAAAATGAAAACACAGCTACTTTGTTGGTTGTAACAATTATTGTCAGAATAGTATAGTGCAAAACATTGCAAAGCCTTGGTGCAGCTTGTTACTGCTGTACACCACCAGGACGGTCAAATGACAGCCAGGTAATGAATCCCAAATCTGCACCAGTTCCACTAATGGCTCTGAGTGACCCACCGCAGAAAGTGTTGTGGTGTGCTGTTAATGACCTTTTCCAAAGTTTGCATTGGGATTTGATTTGGCTCAGGACCTGAGCGAATCCACAGGGAGCGCAGGAACACACATGAGGAGCAGGAGGAGGCAGTAAAAACCAGAGCCCCGGGCAGATGTCTATCAGACTACTATGAATACTAAACACCTGCACTGCTCCAAGTGAGGCCCTGAAACATATGGCTCTGACAGCAGCACCGCAGGTAAATTAGGCAGTGGTAACACAGAATATTAGGGAGAGTTTTGCTTCATTAAAATGCTTCCAAAGTTATGGAGTAAACGTTATGAGGAAATCATTGCGATACAGACTGATAGATTTGTTCCTCAACTGTTCGATGAAGATGTGCAGTATGTGAGAGATGTTACTACCCCTGCCAGTCCTCCTATCACATGTCTCTGACAGTCACTCACAACTTGATATCTCTGCCCTCACGCCTGAGGCCGTTCATTGTGAGCTACATGTCACAACCCTCCTGGACACCGCAGCAAAAGAAACTTCAATCGTCTTTGCATCATCAACATATAGATAGATACAGTATAGAGCAAAGGAGAGCCTAAAATAATAATGAGTTCATTGTCAGATTACATTGATCATTTATGTGAAGATTATGGTTATATCAAACTGAAACATCCACACAAAAGTCAAAGTATTGGCTTTAAATCTTGTTTTTGGTTGTACAGTGGTTATCTGAAATTAGTTCCTGAATGAACCAACCCAAAATGTTTGCTCAGTCACAGGCTCTAATATTCCATTGGACCGCCTTTATTGTAGAAACACACATTCGCTGTGGCATTGTTTTAAAAAGCTTCTCCAATGCAAAAAATCAAAAGTTCTAGTTGTAATCTAGTTGTTTGATTAATTTTTCACCAGGATCTTGTGTTGATGACCACTGCGCAAAGCCTCATCCAGCACATCCCAAAGATTCTCAATGGGAACTCTGAAAATTAAGTTAAGTTATAGGTTAAGTTATACTTTATTAATCTCTGTAGAGAAATCTCTGCATTTGACCCATCCTCAATGTCGCTGGGCATGGGCTGGCGCTCGGGGACCCATCTCCATAATGTGGAGCCAGGTTGGTGATCAGAAACTCCTGGCTGGAGGATTATTGCACACATGGGGAGAACATGCAAACTCCACACTGTCCAGGTGGGAATTGAACCCGGGATCTTCGAGCTGTGAGGCACGAGCTCTAACCGCTGCGCCACGGTGCTGTAAAAATGATGTAGTAAATGAAGTCTCATGCTCCATGAAACACTCCTTCACAACATGAGCTCAATGAATCCTGTCACTGTCATCTTGGAATATGCCCACAGGGAAGAAGAAATCCATTGATGGAATAACCTGTTCAGGATGTTCAGATAATCCCCTGATCTCATTCTCTGGGCGCATAGTGAACCGAGACATGACCAACTGCAGCAAACCTCAGATCATACTGGTCAGTTAAAGGGACTATACGGAGTTTAAAAATGTTAAAACTAAGTATTTTCCTGCCCCTACATGTTTCAACAATGTCCTAATGTGTAGAAGGAGCCCAGGCCTGTTCACCACAACTGCCTCTAAAATCCTGCACTGTCACTCAATAAGGTGTTAATTCGGGTCCGAATTGCTTAATATAGAACCTGCAGTTACACGTATGGCCTGAGGTGGCAGTAGTAAGTATAAAATGGCTAAATTGCATCCAGCCCCTTTGAATCCAGGTGGCGACTCTTTTTTTGGTCAGGCGGTGTAACTTTCAGCCAATCTGCGTTCTCTTTGAGCCATTTCCAAGCCAAGATGGAGACAGAAATAAGGAAATTACACCAGAATATCATTCAAAACACCTGCCTCGATCTGTAATTCTTTCATTAAACACCCACTGTTTGAGTAACTACGGCAAATCTTCAGCCTGGCAAGTTTGCAAACTTCTAAATCTCGTTTCTCCATCGTGTGCAAGGTAAGCCGGTCGGTTGTGTCCATTCGCTCTCTCAAAATTAAGTTTGCTCTAGTTTTGATTATAGGCAGCCCAAACAGCGCTGCACAGATCCCACTGCAGAGTATTGATTCGTTGTTGCTTATGGGGACTCTTCATGAATTATTGATAAGGCCTCCTACCTCATGGGTATTTGCATTTTGCTTGTCGTTTAACAAGACGTTTGGGCTTTTATATTCAGCGAGATGGATGGCGCGTCAATGTCTAGTTTCTGAATGTGTACATTAGCGTTGCATCGATACTGAACATTTAGAGTTTCTTTTACATTTGTACAATCTACCTTGGGTTTAAAGGGGTATTGGCCACAGGGAGAAATAACCTAAAGCAAAGTAAGATGAGTATAAATCACCAGCGCACCGCCCCGGGCTCAGACCATATCCGCACCGCACTTAAACACGCAAAGACGAATAGTTTGCCATCGCTCTCACGGTTTGCACCTTGGGGAACTGTTTGCCGAGGAATCTCTCCACTTTGGTTATCTCCTGGAGCATCAACACTGCACCGTCTAATATATTCACCCCATCTCTTCAGGGGAGCAGGAGGAGGTGCCCACCTGCCTGTATCCCTAGAAAGACATTAAAGCCCTCACATTTTTTAAAGCGGCTTCCTGGAGATCACAAGTCGCTGTTTCTCTGTGAATCCCTCCACTGATCTATGCGCCGCTAGGCTTCCCCCCCCACCCAACAGTATACGACAGAGAGAGAGGGGGGGGGCGAGAGAGAACCGCTCGACTGTCACACCAAATAGAAAGGACCGCTCCCGGGCTGAAAGAGAAAAGCAAAGAGCCCCGTTTTGCCTCCTCTAACTCCTGTCTTCTCATCCAGCGTGTGATTGCGAGTAGAAAGAAGGCCGCGGTGTGTAGAGGAGAATTGTGTCATTGTCACAACTGTCAGTCATGTGGAGCAGGCAGCAGACTCTGACAGATTAATGGACAGCTGCAAAGAGAGGGCTTTTCAAAGGAGAGATTGAAATGGTTCGGCACTGCTAGTTAGAGAATTAAGTGCAACAAAGTGGAACAGATTGGAAGAAAATGTCACTTTCTGTAAATGACGCGGAGAGAGCACAGTTGGGCGGCGATCGTAGTTTGATTAAAACCTTCACAGCGGGAGGTTTCATCAGTTCAGGCAAATGCATTCAAGAGGTATTTAAGTAGTGGTGTTTTTCAGTAAGCTTGTAGTGTTTCGAAGTATTGACGTGGGGAATGAAGTAGACGTCGTCCACCATTACAAGTTGTTATAAAAGAGGGAGAAATACCCACGTGGTTGATCGGAGAACAGGTGCCAAAACCAAGTAATGTCCAGATCCAGATCCAGAGTGAGCATGCAGCAAAACAACCGCACATCACACGCCAGTCCTGTCGCTTTGCATTTCTTCATCAAAACAAGCTAAGAGATCACTCATTCTTCTTACACCATGTTGTAGCTATACAAGCCATGCAAGGATTATACTGTAGCTATACAAGGATTTACAACATTTACAACCTCTTAACCCCCACCTGAAACAGAGCACATTTTCTCCAGTTTGCTGTACTCAAATCTAAAAGCTTCGTGAAAAAAGGGTCAAAAATAGCGACAAAAATGAGCTAATAAACCAGGAGGAAAACACAACAAAAGAGCGACACAAAGGCACAAACACAAAGGCAAAACTAAAAGACTAAAAGCAATAAAAAAGCAATGAAAAGATTTGTTTAAATAAGTTTTGTGGGTCTTAGCTTTTGGGAAAGAATTTCTCAGTAATTTGTTGTCCTCTGCATTGTTGTGTCGAGACCAAATACAGAAGTGTTGAAGCTGTTGATAAAAATACCAAATTACCACAAGAGAAATGTCAAATGATATACTAAAAATTGATTAATTTGACCCAGTTCTTTTGCTCAGTGGTGGAAAGTATTGGACACATCAACAATGATAAACTGAACATATAAACATTACAGAGATTTAAATGAGCTTGAATTGATTCTTGATACTTGAAAATCAGCATCAGAGATGATCAGTCTCTAAGTTCGATTTCCAGTCCTCTCTCCTGCTGCACCTTCATAAAGGGTGTCACATAGGCTTCACAAAATCGCGCTGTCTTCTTCTTAGCTCCAGCTTTCTTGCCCTAAACTATTTCCTGGTAGTTGCCTGTTGCAAACAGGACTACACCTAATGTAGTTGTGTTTTGAAACTAACTTCAGACTCGTTTCTGTTCACTTTTTTATGTGAAGTGTGCTGTATGTGCCTGTTTATGCGAGCTCTCTTAATGATACAGCAACTTCTCCACTCCTGCACAGTTACGTGCAATTGGCACTTTACAAGCATCTTTGACAAACAACTTTAAAGGTCAGCGAGAGGCAAAGTATTGAGCATACATATTAAGAAAAACATTCAGGATACGTTTTTATCCTTTTCCACTTTCAAATGAGGCGCTACCTGGCCTATAGACTGTAACATTTTAGATTTGGGTAAAGCTGAACTGGAGAAAATGCACTTGGTTAAAGGGGCGAGATGCAAGTTGATCATTTTATGCTCACTACTGCCACCTCAGGTCTTACATGTAACTGCAGTTCTATATTAAGCTTGTGCATGATGGCACTTCGGACCTGAATTATCACCTTTTTGAGTGACAGTGCAGGATTTTAGAGGCAGTTGTGGCGAACAGGCCTGGGCTCATTCTACATCCTATTCTATATTCTACATCCCTTTAAAGGAACAGGCCACCGTTTTTCCATTCTGAGATATGTTCTTCCCTGAGCTTAGACGAGTTGATACGTACCTGTCTGGTCTTTGTGCGTGCCCGTGGAAGAGCTTGGTGTCGCTTCTAGCTTCACTTTGTTTGGAGCTATAGGAATACATTGGGAGAGGCCAAATGCTTTTTGCATTACTGAGACAGGTACGCATCAACTCGTCTAAGCTCAGGTAAAAACATAATCTCAGTATGTAAAAACGGTGGCCTGTTCTTTAAGGGTAAAGGGGATAAATAATGACCAAAACCTGGAGTTGTTTGCTGATGTTTTATGACTGCAGAAGTGGATTCTTGAAGCAACACTATTCAACACTCTGGGGGAGCAATCCTCAAAAGCATCACCCAAATCCAAACTGCGAGTCGGCCATCCAACAAATCTGTATTTGTGCAATCAGAAATATAATCATATGCGCGGTGCCAAGATATGCAGGAATTTGGATAGCACAGCGCATAATAATTATTAGTTATGAAAGCGAGGCATTGTTTATGAACTGTAAATGCCAGAGCTACAACGCGAGCCAACAGCCGAGCCAATGATTTGTAATAAAAGCTCTAAAGCAGAGGATTAAATTACAATTGGGAGAGAGGTGCTTTCGCAGCAGAAACACGAGCCTGATGCAACACTGGCATATTACATTACAGCTCCTGTAATGTGTTAGTGGGAAAGCATAGGAATGAATGAATGTAGCTGCCAGATGACACAACATTGTTCTGGTGTCAAATGGGTGAGAGGAACATATGTCGGGGGATGTTAAAAGTGCCCCAGGAGTGAAATTTAAAAGCTTTGTCAAAGTGATCTACTAATAGTGTGGTGTCTTTGCCGACGGACCTGCACTCTAGTCTCTTCTGAGACAGCAAAAAAAAAAAAAGCCTTCAGCGGGATTCATCCGGAATAATGACTATTACCATTTGCTGACTGTTTGCCTAATTGCTGCAGAAAGTGAAAATGTGCTTTGGGATTATTTAAAGATTATTTGCGGCTTTACTAGTTGGAAAAACAAATTGCTCATATGGTTTATGTAACACCAGTATTTACATGATGATTAAAAAGAGCTCAAGAGAAATGGAGAAACATGAAATAACAGCCAGACCAGCCACTTGAATTGAAGCTGGTGTTTTGCCAGAAACAATGCAGGTTCTTCAAGGTCGGTGACTGTGTTTCCCACAAGTTTGACACTGGGACAAAAGAAACAGCAGCGACCAATGAAAACGTCACTCATCGCCCTCCATTAGCTCACAGTAGTTTGAGAGATTTGTTGGGCAATGAAACTGAATAAAATACATTAAATATTATCGACAGGCCATTGGTGGAATAAAGTCAACGTTAATATTGAGGAACTTAATAATGCCTGAGTGAACTTACATGTTTTCTTTTTGTCCGTATTTCTATCATTGTTATGTGAATAATCATAAAGTGTGGGAAAAAAGAACTCACCAAAAATGTTCCCTGCTTTTCTATCAATTGTGGAGCAATTTGCGTGTAGAAGGTCTCAGGACTGAAAACGTTTTGCAAGTTTTGCCAGTGTGCTGGAATTATCTTTTTAACTACGACCTATATTCAGGAACCACTGTGCACCGCATGCTCTCAGCTCTTTGATTTGTCAATGTAAGAAGCTCTTACTGATTGTAGATCAAGGTGACAAAAAATGTTCAACTTTCTTGAATCGCGAGCCAGCTTGTGTGCACACGTCTACATGAATGAGCGTGATATTTCACATGCACAAGGCACAATTGTTGTCCTCGGTTGGGTGGAGAAAGTCAAGTGTGTGATGTTGTCTGCTGTTGCATTTTGTGGCATTTAGTCACAGTGTCTAGCCCTGAACAAGCGACATGTTTCGAAACATCCTCCATTTGGTTACTTTAACAAGGTTTTTACGCTTCAAATCTTGCTATAAAACATTAGAAAAATATATAAAATGGAACTTCCTATTAGTCTGATATAACTCAAAGCACTCCCTGTTAAGTGCTCGCACACCCCCAGGAGTCCCCATTCCCATGATTGGGAGCTTACACAACCATCATTTTCCATCATCATTATCATTCTTTCCGCCTGCAAGAGAGTGTGAGCTGTGAGACGCCAGTTGTCTGTCTTTGTCACCTGCTCCTGCCTCCATTCCTCTCTCCCTTGTTTCTTAAGGGCTTCTTTTCAAACGCGACTGGGAGAAAGGAGCACACAATAGGTCCGCTATCAAGTGACAGGTGCCCTTGTTGTGCCTTTAGCTCACACCGCGCCAACAAGCCCTGGGCCGGCGCCCTCATAAAACATGAAAGAGGCTGACATGTGTCCAGGACCCGACGTTGCTCTCGCCACACGCAGTCGCAACTAGACATACAAACGTGATTTACATTTAAGCACCCGGCGAGTAAGTTCATACCAGGACATGGCTGTATTGAGTTTGGCTTTAGGGCTTTGTTGTGCTGCCTGATGAGAAAACAGAAAGAGCCAAGTCAGTTTCTCTACCCTCTGCTGACGAAAGGAATCAATACCTTGCTATAGATTTAATTGCTTGACAGACTGCCTCTCTTTCTCAGTGCTTTAGTATGTAGCCTATGGGACGTCAGAGCAGATCAATGGGAGAATTTGTGTTATGATTGTGGTTTGATTGTGCTTGTCCAAGAACTCTTTCAAGCTGACATCCTTATTACATTTCCAAATATTTATGACACATTAGATTTTATTTGCAGAGGTGCTTAGGTGCATTATCGATGCTTTTAGTTGATCATCATCAGTCTGGTACATAGGCTATAAGTAATACAAATCCAAACCTTTTGGGAGCTATACGTCCTACATGAGAAGCAGGAAAGACATGGTGGCTCAAGTCCAAGTCAACATACTTAAATAGCCTCTTTCAAATATGCCTGCATTACAAAGTACAACATTGTCAATACAGAAAATATAGCAGTAGAGCTATAGACAGCTTATAGAGTAAAGGTTTCGGGAAGGAAGCCCATTAGCCACCATGTACTTCTTATTCCTTCTGACATTGCAATCATTTTAGCCTTGTATATTTCAACTTGCTCTTTTCTGGTTGTTAGTCCTTTATGTGCAATTCATTTATAGTTTTGCATCAGTAACAAGAAACAAGAAAGCACGGCGGCACGGTAGCAGTTCGTGCTTCACAGCTAAAAGGTACTAGGTTCGATTCCCACCTGGACGGGGCCTTTCTGTGTGGAGTTTGCATGTTCTCCCCGTGTCTGTGTATCCTCCGGGTGCTCCGGTTTCCCCTGCCACTAAAAACATGTATAATAGGTCAGGATGAATAAGAGTGTGCTTGAGAGTGCGCATGAGTAGTCTGGCCTCCGGTCAATTATCATTTTCCTACATGTACGTCACCCCTCCCACCTGATAACGGAGCTCAATTGTGAAGGTCCAGACCCTTGTACGAAACGCAATGAATACAAGGTAAAACCAGGCTAGTGCATGAGGGATGACGGATAGAAATTAGCCCATGGCTACACTCTGGCGTGGTGTGTTTAGACACATGAGACCCATGTATGTTCACCAACATGACTGTCCCGACCAAATAAACCAATAAATAAACAAATGTATGTTAGCTCCTTTGCGTAATTCTATACATATTTTATACAATACTGACTGTCTTGAATATTGTAATGAAATCAATCGCAATTTATTTACTAAACCATTTCAAACCATGTCAGTATGTTCCATTAAATCAAACCAATTGTTTTCTTTATCAAAATTTGTCCAAACAAGCCCAAATCTGGGGTAAATGGAACAACATGATGACATTCATGACTTAAACGGACCTTTTGTACATTTCAAGTTTTTGTTTCAGCCTATTTGAGTAACAAATGTGTAAATCTTAGATAGAAAACCTCATTGATTTGGCGAAACATTGTGGCTTTTGTGACATGGATAGTGAGTCCGCTAATATTGGCATATACTCGTGCAGCCCCAACCCGTTTGAATGTTTAAATACATTTGCAGCCCCCCCCCCCCATTCACTCAAACACACTCGCGTCGCCTCTCATTCTAAATAATTCACTTGTCGTTTGTGCCCCCTCCATCTGCCTGGTGTATCGCTGTGTAAACTCTCCCTGACCTTTTTTTCTCTCCCCTGTGCATCCATTCATGAAATACATTATTTATACCGGCGCGGCCACATCTAACTTTTTGTTTACATAAGGCAGTAAAGAACACACGGCGGGCTATTGACATCCCTATAGTCGCATACCAAGTGAGGGGAAACAAATGTGCTGCGAATCTCATGGCGACAAATAAACCCCGCGCCTTTGATAGCGACCGGCAAGACGACATCAACACGCTCTGAAGCCAATAGGAACCGCACACATGTAGAAAAACACCAGCTGCTCTTTCATGTGTGAGCTGCCTGTCTGTTCGCAGTTAGACAAGTGTAAATCATGTAAGGTGCGCTCGAGTCTGCAGCCGCGCTGGAAAATGTTAATGTGTTTGCTAATCAGATGAACTCCTGCTGGCGCGTAATAGCAGGCATAAATAAGCGCTATAGTGCAGCGCTGTTGCTCTGTTTTTCTATGCCAGAGAATGCTGCTTGGAATTCATTAAGTGGGATGGTGAGTCGGAGTGCAGTGCGGGGAAGGATCTCGCTTGTAGTTTTGTATTTTGGTAACAAATTTACTGAAAACAATTACAGGGTTTTCTCTTTTAATATGCTCATTTTTTATAATCAGCCTTTTAAATGCTTGTGCCCCAAAGCTGTATTACCACACAGGCTCTATTTAAGGTGAAAATATCCTTATTTGCAACTGGTTATGCAGAAGAGGGGAAATTAAAAATGTCAAGGCGCACAGTGATTAGAGCACAAGAAATAAAAAGTATTTGGAGGATGTTTGAGAAGCCTGGCCACTGGCTGCTCAATACCCCAGTGTTGACTGACTGACCCTATTAGTGTCTGAGCAACCAGTGGACTCAGGGGCTTTCTGCTTCCCCCGCTGTCCCGAAGCTCCTACAAGGACTGCATGTTAGCTCCACAGTCTTCAGGCCTATCAGTTGGACTCCCAACAACCATGGGCCTATTTATTGCCTGTCCGTCCATAGGAGTGGATCTCTCTTTCAGTGTGGTTCTCCTTGAGGTTTCTCTTCTGTCCCACTGTTTTTTGTTTTTTCCTTGTCGTGAAGGATGGGGGATGTTCAGGGCAACTATTTATCTGCTTCACTGCTAGGTCTTCACTTGGACGTAATTTGTTTGTTTCACTTTGTCAGCTGACTTCACAGTCCTGAGGCAACCGCTGCTGTGATATGTACACAAAAAGAGCTGGGTTTGATTTGTTACCCTGTATAAGATATTATCATTATTTCCTTATTGGACATAAGCACAGGTTGTGACATACAATTACACAAAGGCTCGCACTTGTACTCCACTTTACAGGCTTCTTATGGAAAGCGTTTGTTTGAACAGGGACAGTGCATAACAAGACACTGACCATGACCCTGGGCCGGTTGACGATAGAGGAGCCCGCATCAGGCCCATAGGCGCTATATGCTCCCCTCACACTAAACAACAAGCTTGAACAGAGGATGAAGGAATTCACGATCCTTTCACTAAGCAACATGCCATGTGTGAATTGGCTGCGGCTGGATTAAGAGATTAGAACAAATGGGAGGAAAAAGTGCCTGAGAAGGAGGTGTGTAAAACCACTTCACACATGAGGTGTATGCAGCAGCTCAGGGGAAACAGATAATCCACAGGGAGCAGGTCTCTGTAGGTTTAACTGGCCTCAAAGCAGGATTTAGCAGTTCTCCAGTACATACACCATCACAGGACTGGCCCCCCGCAGGCCTGCTCCACATCACTATCACTCACCGCTGTTTGTTTTTGTTTGCTCAAGTTAGCCTCCAGCAGTGACGGTTGTTCATACATGAGCAACTGAAGTCAAGAGGTATTAATATTACATGTTTGCTATAGTATTTATTCTGTCTCATTTGAGGTTCAGCAGCTAAACCAGACAAAGGGTCTTCAACATTTCTCAGACCAAGGCCCCCAAAATGTAGACAAGATGCACTGAGGAGGCGTTTCAGTGTATCTATTTGTGTCTCTGCAGGATGATCCAGGTGATCCTGTAAGATAAAGCGTATCAATTTAATAATCGAGTATCAACCAATAGCTCAACTGATTTCAAGACCCCCTTGAAGTCCCTCTAGGGATCATGCCCCCCATGTTGGAGACACGCAGATAAATGTCAATAAAGTCTAACCAAATCAGCAGTTACCCCACAGGGTTTTCCAAATATTGCTGATCCGTCCGCAGGGAAGATGCAGGTATAGTTCCTCACAAAGGCAGAGGGGAGGGGGGATGGGAGTCCCTCTGCAGATAGGGCTGTGGAGCAAGCGTCCATCTTGGAGCTTCAGGATGCTTAGGCATTTTTTTCACCCCACATTGAAGACTCTGGAATTACGGTAGTTAAGTATTTTTTTTCCCTGTAATTAGGAAAAATCTGCGGAAATGAATGTAAGCCAAATTCTCATCTAAACTCTCATATGAATCATGATGATTTCTAAGCCCTCTCAAACATTTATGCACTTTTCGATCTCGCTAATACTGTCCATAATTGAGCAAAGTATTAATAAACCTGAAAGACTGGCCCAAATGTACTTCCTTCCTGGACATATTTTTGCCTCATAAAGTGAATGCACCACGGGCTTACGTCTAATGATTGATAAAATGAGCAGCTGTGGAATATAGTGCATCAGCAGGAACTAGACAGGGCTAATGGGCAGAGCCTTAAGTTACAGTGCCATTACCACAGTCATTTAAACATGTCCCTAAAGACTGAATCCACTGCAGTTATTTTGGATGGAAAGCTTTTTTGGACCAAAGCTGGAAGGAAGACACAATTAGTCTGATAATTAATATGTGATGAGTCTCCTAATGATGAACAGAGCTGCGCCTATTACAGCGACAAGAGTTAATTAGCTTTCAGAAATTTCTCACCATCCGACAATGCTGGGATTTATATATTAGCCTAATCTTGTGCAATGTGTGCGTTCTGTAATTCGTGTAATGGAATGATTAGAAGAACACAATTTCTGGGGTTTCTTCTTTTGGTAAAATTTTACGTAAATAAGCATAAGTACATTACAAATTTGTAAACATAAGATATGGCTCCAAACAATCCTCAACTCGAACTCCAAAAGTTCATGCAATGAGAGTAATAGCTTTCCGAGCACCAACCTCATTTGTTTGAGTTGGTTATTTACATTTATTTTGCATCCTATTTTCTATAACACATAGTAGCTACCATTGAGGAACAACCATGACTTCTGTTTTTCAAAGGCCTTCTCGTCTGTATAGTGTTATCAATCAGCTCGAGTCTGTCTCTCTGATAACAGATCCAAGAGAAAACATGGACTTAGACCTGAACTTCAACAGCCACATCAAAGCAATAACATCAACAGCTTTTTAACCCATTTAAAAACATGATCAAGATCAAAGGTAAAGTGTCTAAACCAGATTGTGAACATCTGATCCATGCGTTTGTCTCCAGCAGGCTCGACTGCTGCAACGGCTGCTCACTGGCCTCTCTAAACCAGCTGTCAGAGCTGCAGAACATCCAGAACGCTGCTGCTCAAGTCCTGACAAGAAACAGGAAATACGACCATATTAGTCCAGTGCTCTGGTCACTGCACTGGCTTCCTGTTGCTCAGAGAATAGACTTTAAAACAGCTCTGCTTGTGTCTCTTCATGGTTTACTAAGGTGCATCTCTGACATGTTTGTGCCATCACAAGATCTGAGATCCTCAGGGAGGAGTCTCCTGCTGGTCCCAGAATCAAGACTAAACATGGTGATGCTGCATTTCAGTTTTATGTAACTAAAATCCGACTTCCAGAGGATGTGAGACCAGCCTCAACCCTGGCAATGTGCAAAAAGTGTGCATATGACAGCTCAAAGCATTTTTTCTTTCCTTTTAATAAAATTTAATGAACAATTATTTTGATGAAGGTACTTGAGTCATCTTCTGTACTCTGTAGTTGAAGTCTCGAACGTTTCATCTCTCAAGTATTTTGATGTGATATGGATTTATTCGTGTCTTCATTCTTGTAATTTTCTGTAACAGTGAAGCACTGCAGTGAAATACCTTGCCTGTAGTTAGTGCCTTCAGCCCCATAACTGGTTGGTCCCATCAAGCTCTAAGAAAAGTATCAGTAGCAGAACATACAATTTCCCTTAAAGCGCGATTTAATATAGGATATATTAAATCGCGCCCATATGGAAGAGGCACATTAGGGTAACAGCTCCAGATAGCATCTATTGCAAAGTGAAATGAGACTGCAAACTAGCGGATAGCATAATTACCGTGGGAGTTATGATGAAGTCCTATTAAATTTCAGCTGGGCACTCGCGTCCAGGATAAACGGCCACATAACCATTTAGCGCCGGTCTGTGCCACTGCAGTCGGAGCCACCTGATTTACACAGCGCACAGAACAAACACGCTCTCATCGCGTTTCCTGCATACCGCCTATAATGAATCTTTTATGATTTCATAATACCCCCAATTATTCCAACCCTGTTACATTCACTGTGCGCCACCTGGAACCACTTTGGCTTCTCTCTCTTCTAATTTGCCTGCCTCATTTGCCTGCGTACTGTATGTAAATGAAAATAAGCCATCGGCAGTGCCTGATAGAAAAGGATGGCGCTTCATAAACATTAAGAACAACATTCACTGAACTGCTTTGTTACATTGCAATAGAGAAAAGGTCTTATTCTCTTACTTTGCTCTTGTAAAGTACAGTCAACTTCTTAAACATACCTATTAAATGTTACAAATTATGGTAACACTTTATTTTACAGCACTCATGACACATTGTAACTAGCAAACTTAAGTACAATGTAACGTGCTCTGTAACAATCTGTAATAACTTGTCCTAATGAAATAGGACACAAGACTTTTAGGGTTTGGGCTTAAGGTCAGGGTTATGTCTTATTACATTATGTACCTACAAACTACAAATACATTATTAATAATGTATACATTATATACATTATTATACATTGTGTATCTAACCCATAGGCACAAGTTATTACACATCGTTACAGAGCATGTTACATTGTACTACATTTAGTAGTTACAATGTGTCATAGTTACTGTGTAATAAAGTGGTACCGAAATGTGTAACATTTAATATAGGTTAAGAAATTGACTGTACTGTACAACAGTAAAGTAAGCGAAAAAGACCTAGTAAATGTCTCTATTTGGTCATAGCAGGAAGCTTTGGTCACCACGTGGTAAATAGTAGCAATAATTTATATAATGCATTGCATTGCATTATATACACTTGGTGGTGATGGTTAGCTCATACTGTAGCTCATACCTACAGCCTCTCTGTCCACCAGCAATCAAAAAATGTGCCGTTCACCTCCGCGAACGAGTTCATACCGTTCACTGTAAAGACCCGTTCAGAGCCGAATCGTTCACGACCGACACATCACTAGAGCCGCCGACAGACACACACATGCCAGAGGAGCCGTGGACAGGCACACAGACAAAATAAAGCGTCTGCAGCCGCTCACTGCAAAAAGTCAGGGATATTTTTTGGTTGAGCGTGTGATATGAGGAGTGTGGCGTGAGAGCGTGTGAAGGCACTCAAATGCGTGTGTCTCACGGTGAAACAACACCAGTTACATTCACACACAGATGATCTGGACTGGACCGTTGTAATATTTGCTGTGATAGTCTGTTTAGACTAGATACAGACAGCAACGCATCATACTAAGGGGCAAAGCCAAGCGAGGGGATGGAAGTCATGTCAAATCATTATTTTTCACTCTTTTTGTACGTTTTATGGCTAACTATAAATATACTGAGCACACAAAATGGCTCCACATAAATGTTTTGACACAGCAAATTATCCTGGAGAAGTGAAGAAACGGCACTCAGAGCTAGCATTAGCATGTTGCATGAAGCTAATGTTAGTATTATGATTCAAGATTCAAGATTTTTCATTTGTCAAACCATGTGAATGGTTTGAAATTATGTTTCTCTCATCCTTGATTGCGGAGCGGGGGAGGGGGAAGAAGGGTGGGAGGGAGGGCAGGAGGTTCAGCTTCCCGATGGCCCTGTGTGTGAAACTGTTCCTCAGTCGACTGGAACTGACCCGTAGATTCCGCAGTCTCCTCCCTGAAGGCATGACCTTGAAGAGACTGTGTGATGGGTGCGAAGGGTCCCTGCCGACTTTGATGGCTTTGCGGGTGATTATGGTTAGTGTTCCCTCATAAATGTACAAATTTACTCCTCTCCATCTTTATTTGGTAGAAAATACATCTATAGCTCAGCATTATTTAAAGCATTTATGGAGTCAAAAGTGAAAGAGTTGTTCTTATTCCTCGAATGAGTCCATTTATGGGAGTTTCTAAAGATGCCTCATAGAAATAGTGGCAGTACATATGGCAGTGCAGACTGTATATTGCAGTGTCTTACTCTGTGTTTTCAATATAGTTTCGTCTCAAGCTTTGAGTACCTCTTGCCGATCACAGCCTCGGGTTTTTATTCACAAACGGAGAAGCTGTATAATGCATTCTAAATGGGCCGGTCTTTACAAAGCATTGGTGTGGAGAGAGTGGAAATGTCATGTCGGAGCGGCTGCAGCAGGTTCTCATTTGGTAATAGCGTCTTCATACCTTCACTGATGGATTAAATGTGTGAGTGGCCGGGCAGCTGCTTTGTGACGCATCAGTGAGCAGAGAGAGGAGGAATGACAATGGAAATGGCCATTCCGCAGCCGGGACAAAGAAATGGCTTCTTTGGAATAGTGTTGTGCTGGGCTGGCCAACGTGATACATAGAAAACCTTATGTAGTGTGTTAAGGAATCATAAAGGAAAGATCCGACCTATCCATAAAATATGGTTAAGGATAGGTGGATAAGTGCATTGAACATAACACGGCAAAGCATAGGGACTTATAGACTGGTCAATACTATAATGTCACTAAAAAATCTTCTACTGTAGTTCAGAGGTACATTCTCAATCTAACAATTATTTTCTATTGTGTCAGTTTCTTGTTTTAGTCTTAACTGTTAATTATATGTCTAAGATTATCTCTTAACGCCTGCCTGAACCAAGAGCATTTTCTACAATTGACCCAAATCTTAAAGCAGAACTAAGTAACTCATGCCCCTTGAGGCCATAAGCACCACTGCAGGTAATGTAGCATGTTGCGTTTTTTACTCAGTAATTGTCCGTGAGAGTAAATACTACGCCAACAGAAAAGACAAAGGGAGAGAGGAATATTGTACATCCAATACCACAATGAATATTTTTTTTTTTCTGTATTGTTTAAGTGGCGCTAGCCCACAGTTAGCGTTGCCTGTTAGCCTGCTAGCTTCTTCTTCGTGATTCCATTAGTGTGTATTGGGGCCTCCGACCTGGTGCAGGGAAGTTGCAATTGTGGTTTTCTGGCCAGAGACACCAGGGGGCGATTGAAAGACCCCCCCAATCATCCCATTAACACTTGTAGGTATAAGTTAAACAAGTTACTTAAACAAGTTACATAGTGCTGCTTTAAAGCTTCTCAACCATAGAGCAACAGTGTAAAGACCTACAAAAGAGATTGTAACTTTTTTGTTATCGCCGCATTTTTATCACATTTTTGTTTGCGTTTTCATCCTTGTTTCAGTCGCTATTTTGATGTGTTTTTTTAAGCTTTCAGATTCGGAAAATACCAAACGGGAGAAAATGTGCTGGGTTCAGGTGGTGGTTAAAAGGTTAATGGCCTTAAAGTTTTGTGGATTTGTTAGTTTATTCGACAGGACAGTTCAGGGCGAATGGGGTGAAGTGCAGACAGAGACATTGAGCTAACAGCTTTTCGCTTTTAACCACATTTTCGTTTCACAACTTAAAATATTATGTCTGGCTTGATCGCTATCTCCCAACGACTACAAAAACACATTGTTGATCCAAATGAATTAAAGCTTTTGCCAAACGTAAACTTATTGAAATTGATTGGTAGTTTTGTGTTGATGTTTGCACGAGCCAAAAGTCCTCATTTAACCCCCATGCCCGCAATCTCAAGTCCTTTTTAAATGGCCCACAGCTATATCCACGGTCATTTTATCTTTAAATTGCAGGAGCCCTTTGTTGTTAAGCCACTAAATAATTGGGGGGAATGAACTTGTGGAGTAAGCCAGCCCCTTGAGCGATTTGTTCTTCGCAGAGTAAATTTAGAAACACAGGGGCCTTGTTCAATTTGCTCCACACCAGATAGCTTCCCCTGTCCCCGAGGGTTAGCACGGAGGCAGCTCACCTGTAATATCTCATGCGCTGCAGCCAAACACTGTTTATTTTCCAGAGACCGGATTATTAGTTACGTGGCCCGAGTAGATCTGCGCTCATCTGTAAAGGGAGGGGCATGCAAAGAGGAAGGGTTGAAGGGAACATTTAAAGAGGCTTGAAATATTTATTATCTATCGGAGAGTAGATTACTCTCTCCTTTCTGCCGCTCCTTTTATTGTATCCAATTGTACTGCAGTGTTGACAATTGCCTGTAATTACTTGCAAAGTGCTCATTAACTTCAAACTACTATGCCATTTTACAGCCCCATCGCACCTATTTAAGATGGTTTGTCGTAATCGAATGTATTGGTGGTAAATCATGGAAATTTTGAAATAAGATTAAGAAAGTATGTACCAGCAGAGGTTGTATGCTTACTAAATAAATCGTTTACTTATTATACTGTCCATGCAACAAAGGACTAAAGTTGTACATCTGTGCTCATCCGTATAAAGTGCTGCACAAATAGAAGAGCGACTGAAGTGGATGGTTTGAATTGATGTAAGAGTGCACTTGAACAGGCTTTAAAGACTGTAAGTCCGCAGAGAATAGGCCTCTCCTCTTTCTGCCTCTTAAGAGACATAAGCACGATGAAGGAGACGTCCGTAATTGTGTTGGATATACCTGCTGCCATTAATAGAGCGTTTGTCATGATGGTGAATGGGTCTTCAGAGGCTGTTCAAAGCATATAGTTTCTCGTTAGCCCATTAGTCGGGTCTGAGTTTTCTCTGCAGCCGATTGTCGATTGGTCCGGGAGCAGAGGAAGGAGGTACTGTGTCGGGGGGGGTCATTTGTCACCGTGTCCCGCAGCAAGATTACCTGTCAGATTAGGGACCGCCCCTGTCAGCTGTACGGAGCAGGTGGCCAGCCCAGATACATCAACTTGGAGAAGGATTCACAAAGGGTAAACTCAATCACTAACCCGATAGAAAAACATGTTTAATACTTTCAAAAACACAATAAGCTATAAACCATTTAAGAGGTTGTAACAAAAAGGATAAGTAGATCGTTGAAAGTTCTCAGAGTGCCTCAGATCTATAACCTTGCCGACTCTACAGAAACCAAGGGTCATATACTCTTCTGTTGAATCCCCAAATGTTGAACCTGATCCTTTGTATCAGAGTGGAGATGGATTTCAATTTGGTGGATTTTTTTTTCATCATTCAAAAGATGGACTATTTTGTGCTAAATTCTCAATAATTGATCTGGATATGAGCGTATTCCAAAACGACAAGGGGTCACATTGTGAAAGAGTGGTTCAGGGAGCATGAGACGTCCTTTTCACACATGGATTGGCCACAGAGTCCATATCTTTTCCCCACTGAGAATCGTTGTGATGTGCTGGAGACAGCCTTGTGCTATGGTCACACTCTCCCATCATCTATAACAGATCTTGGTATGAATAATGAACACTACACAGGATGTTTTGACATTGCAGAGGCTCATTGAAACAACGCCACAGTGAATCCCTGCTGTAATCAAAGCTAAAGGCGGACCAAGAATTAGAGCGTGTGACCTTTTTTCTGTTGTGGTGGGGGTTTTTCTTTTTGGTCAGGCAGATTATATATTTGGCTATATTTACGCCCCCTAAATATTTGCAATAACAAGAAAGTTCAGAGTCCACAGTTAACCTGTTATCTTCCAGTTTAGGGTTTAGGGTTAGGTTCTCAAATCTCAAAGCATATTGACAGGAGAGCTTGCATCCGATGCCAGTGTGATAACTCATTTGAAAGCCAAGACCTTCTAGTTTCTAAAAAGATCTGTGTGAGGGAAACACAATTGACACATTTACACCACATTTGCTGTTCCTGATCCTTATCATAACCCCTGACCTTAAACCTAACCCTAACTCCCTGATCAGGTGGATGGCAAGTAACAGGTCAAGATAGCCATAGCTGCCTTGCGGTAGACTGAAAAAATCGGAGCCGCTAATCTGCACCCATGGCCCCTCCGACTACCAGCATTCACTCACACCACGTTCATACAGAGGCAAGTGTCTTCCCCCAAAGAGAGAACAAACTGGAACACTCCAGCCAGTCTGTAACAGTATTTCATTTACAATGTTGTGACGTCATCTGAAACCCAAGAATAGGCCAATAATTGATCAGTAAGGGAAGATTAGATCAAATGTGTGCTGGCTCAAACTCAAGTTGTAACGATATTGTTGAAGTTCGAAACCACATGCGAACCACATGATTGGATAACACCTCTGACTTCACTGGAGCAAATCCCATTTAAAACAGAATAAGGTTGAATTGAAAACTTTTTTTATGGTCAGGTGAACCGAAATTTGAAAAATAAACCCACTTGACAGAGAAGATAGTAATGTCTCTGGGTCAACCTTTTCTGGAATTGAAGTTATTTTCACACTTTGCAAATAGTGTTCATTTTAATAACGCTCATTTGAAATTTCAAGGTTTTCCTCACCCTTGTGAAAGCACGGTAAATATTTAATAGAAAAGCTGACACTTGCTGGAGGCCCCCTGTAGGACTACTGTTAAACTCTGTGCCGCTCATCTTTGTAAATATTAATTCTCTGTTCGCCAGAGGACACTGATTTGAATACATATTCCTGGTGTGTTTCTGACTAGGCTCCACTTGTGTATGCTTCAAACGCCTGTGTCTGACCTCCTCCACCAGAAGCCACTGCGACAAGCTCAGAATAAGGCAGATGAAAGGAAGCGGAAGAAGCGTCAAAAGAATACAAAGCAAAACACATTTAATATTGCCAGATTTATACAAAATGTGGAGCGGTGACACTTGTGTAATCTTTGTTTTGACTCAACACTGAAGTAAATAGGCCAGGGCTTTGAAAATCACAACTCTTAGGTCAATTATTCGATCATCGCTTCTTGATTTATATCCAAGCAAAGTTTAATACGGGCCAACTATGGAAAGGATCCTGTGTCACCTGTCGCCAGATGGATTGGTTCCACCTGAAAACCCTATTCTCCAAAGACCACGAAGTCTTGAAACCATTTCTAATTTTCGCTTCTGCTTCTTTCCTGTATTTCTCGCGTGTAACAAGGCTGTATATTGGCAGGATCCACTGTCTGCTGTTTCCCTGTCCTCTTTTTTGTCGCTCTAAGCCAAGCCAAAAAGACAAGATGAGGCTCATATCACAGGCTGAAACAACAGCACTGTGATTTAATTTCTGTCTGCATCTACATATTACTGCAAACTCCCCTCACATCACTCCGCCGCGCTGCCAAAGGGTGACAGAATCGACAGTCTTCACAAGCATGCATCTAATCTCTTTTCCTCTGGGATATAACAAGCTCCTCAGTTTTCTTAGCAATTGTGTGTATAATTGCATTTGCTACATAAGAAATTCATTCCAATCGTTTTGCAAGTGGTGCAGATGCTGCCGTTACAGTTTAAACTATAAATTTCGGCGTAACACTTTGTTCTCCTAATTGCAAGTCACTATTGTAATTCTTGCTTTGTTTTTTCTACACTGTATAGGCTCAGCGCCCATTGGTTCAGTGAACAACGCTGATCAAAAGTTGGATATTGCACCTGGGATGCTACTGGCAGACCCACAGTAAAAATAATAGTAATATTTTTTTTATTTTAAAGCAGAACTAAGCAACTCATGCCCCTGCACTACTGCAGGTGTCGTAGCATGTTGCGTTTTTTTTTTCTCCTTAATTGTCCGTGAGAGTAAATACTACGCTGACAGAAAAGACAGAGGGATATTGTACATTGTGCCACAACTCAATGACACAATGGAGATAATTTTTTTCACTCAAACATGGCTGCAAACACTGATAAAGTGGCGCTAGAAGACAGTTAGCTTTGCCCGTTAGCATGCTAGCTTCTTCTTCATGATTCCATTAGTGTGTATCCTGGTGCAGGGAAAGTTGCAAGGGTGGTTTTCTGGCCAGAGACACCAGGGGGAGATGAAAGACCCCCCCCATCATCCCTGACTTTCAAGTGGTAATCTGATTTTTGAGTTTGGGATTGTTTTAAATTAAATGTTTTGGGCGTCATTCTGTTATACCTAGGCAACAACGCCCATAGAGGAACATTTCACAACAGTCTTGCAGATGATATACAGATTTTTTTTTTTTTTTTTTTTAATTCCACTAAAAACACACCTTTTTTTCTTTGGCATTCAAGCAAGGCGATAAAGCACATTGTCACCTGCTTTCTCATATTATTATTCATTAGCTGCTGCTTTAATGTTTGATGTACTTTTTTTTTAATCTATGGTTTAAACATTATGAATTGTTCAGCACTTCTTGTCTTAGTCTAATTTTATCATGAATATGTTTGTTGATATCAGTGTTAACTTTAAAATGTGCAGCTATCTGCTCATTTGTGCTTAACCCGAATCTAGACGGACACCATTATGGAGTGCTTGAAGGGAAGTGTGTGAACTGAAGTGGATACTAGCAGGCTAATTGCTATTGAACTATAGCAGTCAGTAATTAATTGGTGCCTTCCTCCCGCCGGCGCTAACAGGATGTGCTGGAGGTGAGGCGTGTTGTTGTGGCTACACCTCTGTCTCCTGCATCAATACTGCCACCACCATCACCACCACCTCCTCAACGAGACAACGGACATCCCCCCATCTCTTTCCTCTCCCCCGGGGGACGCTTCATTAGCTCCCATTACAGCCTCTTGTCTTAGCGCCAGCAGCCGCGGCAGCCAACAAGGTGTTTTTCCTACTCCACCTCATTATCAGCGACAGCACTTTTACACTTCAACATGACTTTTGGCATTTTCCTGTTTTTATTTGCCTTTGCGCCGTGCCATCCGAGACTAATTTGTCTGGCGTTGCGGGGGCGATCATTTAGAAGGATTTGAAAAGGAGATTTTGGAGAGCGATGCTTTGCAAATACCCAGGAAATGAGCGGGGCCCTCGTGGCAGAGCTACAGCATGAATAAGTGAAGAGGCTGATGGTCTGAATACAGATTTCAAGAAGATTGAAAGAAGATTTTTATTTACGGAAACTTATATACCACATTTTAAACAGTCGATCGGTCCATGTATTGGTAAACAAGTAACAGCCAACAAGTTGATATGAGAGTTCAACTTAAATCCACTATCATGACCAACAGAGAGGTTCAATAAGAGCTTCTTCCACCATGGGCGATACTGTATGCCTCTTGAGCGAAACATCTCTTGTCATGGTTTGACTGCTTAAAAATGGTCCTGGTAAAATAAGGACAGAATCCCTATTACACAATGTTGCCTGTGTTTCTCCTCATTGCCTTGCTTAGTCCTGGTTTAGTCCAGGTTCAGACCTTCTAACTCATGTTTTAAAAGAAAACAATTAGGAAACAGTAGTGTATTTGTGGTTAAGGGTCGCATATGATTGTGCATATTCAATTAGATAATTAGGGTCTTGTTTTAAAACTTTAAATGGACTCAAGTTATATAGCCTGGTTTTACCATACCCTCGTACTTACTGCGATTTATACGAGGGTCTGGAACTTCACAATTGAGCTCCGTTATCAAGTGGGAGGGGTGAACTCCTTTGAAACGATTGGATCTGATCGTCGCTAGTGTTTGGTCGTGACGTATGCAATGTGCCCGAGTGAGTGAAGCAGGTATTATAATTCTTGGGAGCATTCCTTGCACATTCCAAGGCTTCTGGATATTATGGAGCCGAGCCAGGGCGGATTGAAGAGCATCCATTACTTTCCTATCCGCCGCTATTTCCAAACTACAAAGTGCAAATCGGTGCAAATGCTTGACGTCACCTACAACACCTGCCTCCCCCCCTCGCTGAATGGTAGGTAGAAAGTCAACCGATGTAATGCAGCCACTGAGATCAAACCCAGACGTACATGTAGGGAAATGATAATTGACCGGAGTTTACGGATGGCTAGAGCCAGGCTAGTTATATAGCGCTTTTCTACCTTTATCAGGCCCAAAGCGCTTAACAGTAGGAACCAGTCACCCAACCAGTCACCCATTCACTCTCTTATTCATACGCCAATGTACGCAGACCCAACGACAGTGTGCATTTGCGGGAGCTGGGATTCCAAACCCACGACCTTCCGATCACGAGACAAACCTCTCTACCAACTGCGCCGCCATCACAAACCATATTTCAGTCATTCCTCAACCATTTCCAAACAAATAAAACTGTCAAGCAGCTAAGGGGCAGCTCTTTCTCTTTTTGTTTATCTTTGCTGTAGTTTACCGCTCTGCTGCAGAGAGACAGAGAGAGAGACCACACAGGTGCTCGACGGAGGGGATTTATGGTTGGGTTCAAAGTTTGGATCCAAGGTTCGGTTCTGGAGGGGTTGGCCATGAAGGGACAGAGGTCTGCTTATCCGTGACCTCTGGTTTATTCAAACAAAGAAACCTGAACAGTGCAGAATATTGCAGACCATCAAACCAGGCTATTCAGACTCAATGGTGTCTTCGATATCTCTATGACATGTCAGTATCCATGCACCTATTCCACATGCAGAGATATATTAAGGATGTGCCAGAAAGGGTAAAATAAGGGACAAACTGCTGCCAATGTAACCATGTAATGCAACAAGGAAGAGAATGGAGCAGCCAAGTCTAAAATAACAGCAGGAAATGTGTCCTTTTGTGTCGTTGGGAAGACAAGACGGCGTTCCTCGTCTCACCTTGCTTGTCAAACATGCCGCTTAACACATCACCTTCCTCGTATTTGTTTGTTCCATCTTTTGGCAGACATGTGATACCCTCCCATTATCCCATCCCTCACAGACGTCCAAAGCCACTTATCTGTGTAATTCGGAGGGGGGTGGTTCTGTGACGGTCCAGTGACTGTGGCAGACGGTAGAATTCATCTGCTCTGCTGCCACTCACACTCCAGTGCGCTCGCAGGCATCACTGTGACATCTGTATGACACCCAAAGTACATGATGTCGGATGCAGCGCACAGGGATCCGTCTCCTGCGCCGTGACGCTGGGAGGAGGGAGGGGTGAGGGGTGGGGGGGTGGAGCGAGCTGGGTGTACAGTATGTTTGCATGCTCGTCGGGGGGAGACTGCCAGCTCGTCAGTGAATGTGACAAGCATGTGTGGGTTCATATGTCTGCCCATGTTGAATGTGCATGTGTTGCCTTCACAGCCACTCAGCAGGTGGGAAAAACAGTGACACGCTACAGCGGCCTATTATTAGCTGTTCTTGGATTTTTGCTGTCGACATCCTTTGATAAGTGATTACTGTAAAACATTGTAGCTGCCCTGTGTAACAATCCGGCTCAGCTAGGTGGTAGGTTGTAACAAACCCAAGATGTTAAAAGGTTAAAGCAGTACTAAGTAACGTGTTTACCTTAATAAATCAGTTTTGTAGTCCCTGTTGGGGTAATACAAGTGTTTATGGGATGATTGGAGGGTCTTTCATCTCCCCCTGGTGTCTCTGGACAGATTTATTCACCACAACTGCCTCTAAAATCCTGCACTGTCACTCAAAATGGTGTTACTTCGGTTCTGAAGTGCTGTCATAAACAAGCTTAATATAGAAGGTGCAGTTACACGTATGACCTGAGGTGGCAGTAGTGAGTATAAAATGTCTAACTTGCATCTAGCCCAGACCTGGGCAAAGTACGGCCCGCGGGCCACATCCGGCCCGCGAGATGATTCAGTCCGGCCCATAACTTGTAGGGCATAAATTCATAAGCATGTCAAAAAAAAAAGTAAGTCTCTAGCTCATTCCTGTGCGGAGTTATGATTTTTTTTTTTTTATTACCAGAATGCTCACTCCAGCCACTAGGGGGCAGATTAAATAAGAATAAAAGTAAAGAATTCCACAGGTGTCCAGCAAAGGGCACTGGCATAATAAGATATAAGGATATAAACAACACATTGTGTGACTTGCAAGTGGGATATGGACAGTCTGCCCCTGGGCAGCTGTGGCTACAATAGTAGCTTACTACCACGGAGTGCGGAGTAAATGAATATTGACTACAATGTAGCAGAGACTTGTGACACAGGCTTGTGAAGTGCAATAAGTGTAAGCCGTTTTTATGAGGCCACAGTCCTGCCAGGCTCATCATTATAGATTTATTGAAAAAAAGTCCTCAATGTATTTTCCCAATCAAAACATTTTTTTTATTTTGGAGCTTTTGTTCATGGACCCCGGCGATACACTCCCGATATATTATACTTATATCCCGATATAAGTTTGTGTTATTGTTGGTGCGGCCCTCCGACTCAATTCAGGCTCCTCATGTGGCCCCTTATGAAAATGAATTGCCCACCCCTGATCTAGCCACTTTAACACATGATGAACAACAATGACTAAACTAAGGCTATTTACAATATGTACAAAGGTTAACAAAAATGAACTTAAACTAAGACAACAAAAAGTGTACAAAAGTAACTGAAGCTAAATGAAGGTTTTACCAGTAACTAATGGGCGTCTCCAAAACAAGCCACAGTAGCTCTAAAACAAAAACAAGTGACAAACACCCTGTCAGACAGCAGTTACGTACATAGTGCTCTGTAAATACTGACCAGATCACTGCAAACTATAAAAGACAGCAAAATTGAAGTGAAAAATGCAGCAGTGAAACTCTACCAGAGTCTAATAGCACTCAGAGCTTGATGAATAGGTACTGTATGTGTAGCAGAGTGGAGGAGATGTTTAGGAGTTGTTAAATAAAGTTGCCACAAAGCCACCCAGAATAACTGGGAAAATAACACAGGTACGTTAAAAGGACCGAGCAAAGGACAAGTATTTTGCAAAAAAAGATTGCTTTATTTAAGTTTAGTTTCTTAAAAGTTTGTCCCATTTTCTCTGGGTTTCGACTCCAGAGCGTAACTCAGGTCACAACCGGAGAAGAAGGTGCATTCAGCGCAACAGGACACAGTTTACGTGAAACAAAAAGAGCAATAAAGAGCCAACCAGGAAGTACAATGAAGTGCAGTGACCGGCATCATCAAACAAGAGGAGGTGCTTACCATCGAAGCATAGAAGTTGCATGCAAAGTTGCTGGCCTTAAGCCTACGTCGCCGGCTTGGCACTCCCGACACGACGCATAAACTACACAACTTCAGACTGGCCACGAGCCAAGCTGAGTCCCGCAGCAGGTGTGACGTCAAAGAAGTGAGAGAATTGGTGATGTGGAAGAAGCTCTTTTTATAGCGCTATTCATTCCATTGGCTAAATGCAGAGGCACCTTACTCCACCTTACTACATACTAGGCAATGCTTTTCATTTGTTGATGCAGGCTTATGTTGTGTTTTGTTGTTATTTTGCAATGCTGAGTCAATATAAGACCGGATCTGTAGACAGGTCAAACATTTGGAGTTATTAAGTAATGCAGCACTTATCACAGAACAATGTCTTTTCTGTCACATAGATCTAGTTCCTCGTCTCAGGGGGATTTCTTAAAAGCAGCTTGCTTGTCAGTGGATTGACAGATAAACCGTGAGAAGCTTTTCGGATGGGGTGTGAAACGTCCTCAACTCAAAACTGTGTATTTGTTTCATACACTGATGGTTTTACCTGCCTGAGGAAAGCTTATTTGCAATCTCTGTACAATTGGTATTTTATTGGGTTAGTCTGTGCCACACCAGGCAACTAGAAATAAATAAAACCCATTGCAGTTGATTATTTTGAAAATTCTAGTTACCCTGGATGACTGAGAGCCAACACAAACGTCTGTCCCATTGAAAGTGTATGACTCAAAGTAAACTCCGACCAATTCAAAGCAGGAAAAGGCAGAGTAGGATTGATGCACGACTGTTACCAGTAAAACCACTATTCACCATAGCCCTTGTATGTATGAAAAGTAAACCAGGCTAAGAACATACCAGACTGGGCCTTCAACCTCTGCTAATGAAGCGGCACTATTCTTAAAGCAACGTGATCGTGCAAAGGAGGAGAAAGAGCTAAAAATTGCATGAAATTGAGAAGACAGAGGGTAAAGTGTGTCAGCGAACAGGAATAATGAGCTGCGAGGCCTTGAAACGATCCAAAATGACTGCATGTCCTTCTTTATAACCTGTGTGTTTCTTGACAGTCAGACTAATTGCCGTCGCGCCTCTCTCAGCTCTTTCCTGTTACAACATCCTACAGCCCCAGATGATTTATGACCCCACAAACTCAACACGTTCGAGTGTGTGCACCTCACTGTCGCAGCATGTCAAGCCTAGACCGGTTCTCATGGATGCATTATGGAAAATATATGCACGCGCCTTGCTGTGAAATCACCAGGTAATACTGTAGACGGAGAAGTGGTAAAGGTTACATTCTCTATATACTGTACATACTGTGCCTATAGTTACTTTTACATCTATTATTACTACATTTGCAACTTATGAAAATAAAAGAAGTAAAGGTAAACAAGCATTTAGCTGAATAGTAGTATGGATGTGTTTTCTGCAGAAAAAATGTTAACAAAACATATGTGTACATTTTCATACTATTTTCAGAAAATAAAGGAGAAAAAGTCATTGTAATCAATTCACGGGTAATATGCAACATTTGGAAAGGGATAATATTTAATCCTTTTGAGATGATACAGCGAATTCAAGGATGTTTATGGTCACTCTTAGCACAAGCCACGTCTGGACAATGCATGGAATGAACATACTGTCAATTGGATGCATGTAAACAGGCCACGCCGTATTGTAGCCATGGACTCACTCAACCTGGCCTATTGTATATATTATTAAGGGAACTGGAAAACCCGAAGGAAACCATCGTAGACACGGGGAGAACTATACAAAATCCAAACTGAAAGACACATCTGACCTGGGAATTGAATCTGGGACCTTCGGGCTGTGAAGCACAAGCACCAACCTCTGCTCCACCTGATCTGACCTTTGACACTGAGCAAAGTTTGCTCAGTACCAGGATGGAATATCAATATGTGGGAATATCAGGTATGGTGATATACAGGACATGTAGCTCGGGGTGGCAGTGGCACAGTAGCATTTACCCAATTCAAACGCTGATGGTTTAATTCCAGCTCCAGAAAAGGGTTTGTGTGCACCGGTGTATGAACCAGAGTGGGTTAGTGAGTTAGAACCTGTGATAATGGACGCACATTATTCCATGGCTACAATACATGTTTACATACAGGTGAAACTTGTTCAAAAGTGCCTTCATTTCTGTTATTCCACTTAAACTGTGAAACTAATATATGATAGACTCATTACATGCAAAGTGAGATATGTATAGCCTTTATTTGTTATCATTTTGATTATTATAGCTCAACTTGAAAAAACCCACATTAAAAATCTCAGGAAACTAGAATATTTTTGAAAATGGACTGTAGGCCATAAGTCTGTATCATACATTAGTGTCACATTTTAAGTTGAATTACAGAAATAAATTCACTTTTGAGCGATATTCTAATTTTCCGAGTTGCAGATGCGACTCATGGATGTCTATTAACATGCACATTCCTGGCCAAACAAGCAAATATAAAAAAAAAATATATATAAATAATCCCATGACCCTTTGTGACTGCGCATTTCCCAGTTTATTCAAGGCAAATGCTCTTCAAGTATAAACTAATGAAGTACTTCAAAGGTGACATTTTTCATGAAAGATTTAACTCAAATCAAAGAGTCTGTCTGTAAGAAACTTTGAAAATATCTTGAGTGAAAATACCCACCTCTCTGCATATCTTTCAAACACAAATCTGTGCAGCGACGGTGTCCTCAGCAGACACCCACTTGGTAGATTAGCGTCGAGGAGAGGAAGCCGTGTTTAAACAGTGGCTAATCCGTTAATTGAATGCAGATTTATTCAAGCCCCATGCTCCGGACTGGATTTACCACGCTCTGCCTACAGGGGGAAGCGCAGGGGAGGGGCGGGGGAGGCTGGGTCAGGCCAGGCTGCTGCCGACTGTAAATTGATTCGGGCACCTTTTTAGGAAACCACTGTCATTTACTTGTCACATTAATTTGGAGTGTGCGGGCCAGGGCAGCATCGGTCAGATTAACGTCTACGTGACTGTGATCAAGCCGAACAATTTAGAAGGTTCAGGATTCTTCTCTGTTTATCTCTATGTTAGTAAGTCCAACTTTGATATTGAAAATGCTAAAGATATTATTATTATTATGACTTTTAATAACAGCACAACTATGATTTAGAGCAGCGCCTTATACAAGTACCACCAGGATTAGATAAAGATCAAATCAGGACTAAATTCGTCTTTACTTGGACTTGGACTAAATCGGTTTATTAACTAATGTGTCAGAGCTGATCTCCATGGCAACGCAGGAAAGTCAGCGCCATACTGGAGGATAACAGATGGCAGAAACTGATCCATATCTATCTCTAAAAGTTTGAAATGACATAATTAAACCAACTTGCCTTTTTGGCCAGCAGCACTTAAATTGCAAACATTTACACGGCATCTTTCAGTCACTAGAAGACCGTTTATATTGTTAGACCTGTACGCTAATCACAGTTGCTAATCATTTGCTATGTATTTTAGGCAAAATTCGTCAGAATACAGCTTTTTTTTTTTAAGATTTAAAGCAGTACTAAGTAACTCATGCCCCTAGAGGCCATAAGCGCCACTGCATGTGTCGTACTTTGTTGTGGTTTTTTACTCATTAATTGTCCATGAGAGTAAATACTACACTGATAGAAAAGAAAAAGGGAGGGAGGGATATTGTACGTCCAATTACACAATGGAGATATTTTTTTTCACTCAACCTTGGCTGTACATATGGTTTAAGTGGTGCTAGCCCGCAGTTAGCTTTGCCTGTTAGCCTGTTAGCTTCTTCTTCCTGATTCCATTAGTGTGCATTGGGGCCTCCGACTCATAGGCAGCGAAGTTGCAATTGAGCTTTTCTGGCCAGAGACACCAAGGGGGAGATGAACCCCCCCCCCCCCAACCCAAATCATCCCGTTAACACTTGTATTACCCCCAGAGGGACTACGGAAAGGATTTATTAAGGTAAACAAGCTACTTAGTACTGCTTTAAGATGTCGCTGCGTCTGTGCAGAGCCCCGTGGTTGTAGTAATTCCTGAGAAAAGCAGATTAGATGAGTAGTTAGTAGCTTTGTGATTTCAATTCAGGTTTAGATTGACATTATTTGCATTAGAAACTATGAAGTATGGGTAATGCAAAGACTAATGAACTTCTGATTTAGAGCAATAGTGCAGTTGTGCAAAATGTCTCTTTTTTAAATCTTTAATGAAAAAAAAAAACATCCTAAAAGGGGTCTGAACATTTTTTTAAAGCCACTGTTTATACCCGCTCTCCATCACAACTTCAAATTATAGTGGTTACCCTCACAGCCAAGGGAGAGTGGAGATATGCATGCACTGTATGGCAATATAGTCTTTATTATTGCTTCCTCCTATGTTTATGATGCAACCAATACGCCTGAGGTGACGCTAGCTCAGCAATAAGTACGTTTTATAAGCTCCAGCAGACGGCAGGTGTTTTATGGTCACGCATGTGCAGTATATGAGGGAGTGACTGAGTTTATAAACTGTACGCCCAGGGAAATAAAATACAGTAATTGTCGTCATTGGTGTGAGATATATCAAGTTTGACGGGGGAATTGAGGAGGTAATGTTACAGTCGAGGATGGACAGGAAATACAAGCCCTATCATTTGTTTTTTATTTGGGCGTAAAGAGAAACACGTCTTGTGATTTGTAATGGCTGTACATCAGCAGGCAAGTGGTTTGCAACTCAAAACTGGATTTGGTGATGCATAAAAGTCGACTATGAATCTGTGAAATATGAGCTTGCAGTAGTTGGGTTCTTGACGTTTAGTTACACCAACTTGTTTTTTCAAAGTTTTTATTGAAAAGCCAATTCATTTGACTTGTCATCCTAAAGGTCAGTAGTTTTTGAAACAATTTAATTTTCAATCTGTATGAGTTTTTCTCATAGTTTTCCTACCAAAATGTCCTCCAGTGACACATAAAAATGACTTAAATTAATTGAATAAATAAAAACATCAAACATGAATATAATTACAAATATGAAAACTTCAATGGCGCCGTGATGCAAGCTATTAAAGACACAGGCCACCGTTTTTCCATACTGAGATATGTTCTTACCTGAGCTTGGTCGCTTCTAACTTCACCCCGTTTGGAGCTATGGGAATAAACTGGGAGAGGCCAAATGCTAACAACATCTTTGGTCTTTTTGCGTGACTGAGGGCACACAGTTCTTCCATACTGGGATATGTTCTTGCCTGATCTTAGACGAGTTGATACGTACCTGTCTGGTCTTTGGGCGTGCCCGTGAAAGAGCGCGGTAGCTTCTAACTTCACCCCCGTTTGGAGCTATAGGAATACATTGGGAGAGGCCAAATGCTAACAACATCTTTGGTCGTTTTGTGTGACTGAGGGCACACACAAAGACCAGACAGTTAGGCATCCACTCGTCTAAGCTCAGGCAAGAACATATCTTAGTATGTAAAAACGGTGGCCTGTTCCTTTAAGGCGGGGGTTGAGAGGTTCCATAACTTTGGCATTGATATTGTGCCATCAGATAAATCAGAAGCGGTCTTTTTGTTGCCGACATGAAATAAATCACAATTACATTTGGTACTCGTTTCAACAAGACATAATTATCCTTGGCTGAAATAGAAAGACTTTTGTGTTTAATTAGTAAAAGGCTCTGAGATTACAGTCTTGACTTGATAACCCCAAAAATGGATGTCACGTCAAACACCCAAGTACAATCATTTCTCTGACACTAAAACACATTTGCTTTAGTGCTTTGTCTTTTAGGAGAAAACAAATCAATAAAAGCCTGATCCAAGACTTTATTTTTCATTTTTAGGTTGATTCCAGCTTGTTAAATGGTTGCGAGACAGAGCCAAATGTACAAATAGCAAAGTGGAGGAGAGTTCAGTCGGGTTTTCAAACGCATTACCAGGGCCTTGAACTTGAACGCCTCCGCTGACAGGTCGATATCTTAACCATTGTGCGAGAGCACCCTTTTTCAATGTACATTCTCTCCCCCCCATTATCACACACAGTAAAGCCCCAAGAAAAAGCGAAATCCCAATCGTTTCCTCAAGAGACAAATCCATTGTTACAAACTGGTTGGCCGTGCTTCTCTGACTCATCTCGCTGTGTTGATATTTTCTCGCTGCATAATAAATACCCTCCGTCCCTGGGAAAAGCAAATATCAGCAGCACACAGTGTCAGCACTTGTTAACTTATTTACCTTTGCTGGGAGTACACAGCGCTCTCTCCGGCAGCGTCTGAGGTCCAGTAAAGCGCCCCCCTCCAGGGCCTCACCATATTAATCATGGATTTTAATTTGCCCACGGCCCCATGTTGCTCTTTCTCTGCCGCACGAGCCTCCCTAACCTGTTTGCGCGCACGGCTTGTATTAACACCCAGACGGAGATTCCGAGGGTTACGTCTAGAGCGAGGCCATGATTAAAGTGCTCCTCATCAGCAGATAATCCACGCGGGGCTGCCAAAGTCATTAAAAGCTCTAATAATCTATCATTTCCTCAAGATAATCAAGATGAATAATAGAGTGCAGCTAAATGCCCGGGGCTGGCCGCGTATTAATTAGATACTGAGGCCATTGATTGAAGCCGTGCCCACGCCAGACGGACAAGACAAAGGCTAAGCACAAATTGAAAATGGTCAGTCAAGGCCCGTAAGGCAATTAAAACTGCTCTAAGCTCAAAATGGTGCCATGGACGACAGTGTGTCAGTGGTTAAAGGCACTTGTCCACGAATCCAAAGGTCAGCAGTCTGAATCCTCCTGATGCATACTGGTGGAGTGTTCTTTGGCTAAGCACTTCACCCAATGAAGGTGTTTGAGTGAGTGAGTGGTGGTAGGAGGGGCAGAGAATACGCATGTATATGGATTGGAATAAAGATAGAGGCTGTGGGACTGAAAGGAGCTGCTTTGTTGAGCTGGCACCTGAACACATCATGCACACCTGTCTCTGCGAGGTGTTCAGGGACTCCACGTGGCACTGCATGTGTTGCAGAGATAACAGCGATCACCTGTTGTAGCTCTGTTGTTTTGATTTCATTGCGTGCTGACAAAACAATTCAAATATTGGCCAATTTCCTGAACCCATGTTATAACCTATGCTATAAAGCTGACTGTTTCCATGGAGTGCAATCCAAACATAGCTCCCTCTCTGACAAGGTTCTACCAGCGTACAGCAGATGCCTCAGCTGACCACTGTTTACAGGAGCTCAACAATACATCATATATTACATGAAAATAATACAAAGACAATTAGCTTGAGGCTCTCGTACCTCATCTGTTTCCCTATAGGAGAGTTATCCTTTCAGCTGGATCTTTTTTATAAAACACTTTTGTCAACTGTGAACCGGAACATAGACAGATGGACATCAGGGAGTTGTTGGAATGATTGCTCAAAATGAGTGTGAGCCATGATAACAATTTAAATTTGACTTCTTCCCTCTATTGATGTTTGAAAAAGGAAGAAATTGGGTAAAGCAAATCGTGGTAATGTAGTTTCTTCATCCATCCATTTCCATCGTGGCACTTTACAGAAATGATTTCCTTGTTTTAACTCACACTCTGAGATTTCACAAATGCATTGTGGTCTTGCCTCATTGCACAACAAGCTAAACGGTCTATGTAGCTTTTATATAATCTACATGTAAGGCTTGGTTCAATACAAAAATGTGTTTGCCTTGAAGCTATTAAAATGCAGCAGTTGGCAAGTGGCCAACGTGTGCATATTTCTTCAACACACACTACAGAACACTTTCACAACACCATCATGCAGGTTAAGTGTGCAGGACTAGTGCTTTATCTAAGAAGCTAATCTAATTTCAATGACAAATGCAACAGGACGGCTGCCAGAGTCCATCTAGGAAAGAGAAACATGGTAGAGAATAGGGATAAAAGCGATTAGAACATTCACTGAGTTTGTAAGCTTGAAGATTGAGAGTGCATCTCCAGGAGGATCCACTCTGTGTCGCTGCATAAGTGAAGGATTATGGGCCATAAGTCTCAGCAGTAAAGGATTTAACTTAAACAGCCTTAGCTTTGCATAGAAGCTCAGAGGGAAAAATGCCTTAGGGAATGGCTTTTTATCACAAGCTCATATCACATGAAATAATGTTTATCAATGAGAAAAGAATGATCAATTTACTCTGAGAAGCACTTCACAGCTGGATTTACACCAGGACTAACATTGTGTCCACAACACGCTGAAGATTCGCCATATTAAGTTATTTTCTTGATACTTGAGGATGTTGCATATTCATTTTTTAAGTTTAAAGTGTGTTTGGAATAATTCTCAAATCATAAATGACTGTAGACCGTTCTGATTCTGAACATTTTTTTTTTTTTGCGTAGGGCCTTCACAGAGCTAGAAGAGCTGACTCATGGCTTTGACTGAAGTCTTATCCTTAACTTGAGTGGTTCAAGACTTTATCATGAACTGTCAAAGCGAAGTTTAAACCATCATTTAGGAACCACAGTACTTCCTTCTATGACTCGTGCCTTTAAAGACAGCATAAAATGTGATTCTTGTCACATAGAGTAAGAGTCCTGTCTTCTGCTCGTTGGTGTGACATGAGCCATTCCTGTCTGCGATCTGGAGTTTGTGATAGGAAATGTGTCATCTCGTCTGTCACAGGAAGAGAAGGCCTTTACTCTGCACGTGTGCCGGTGTCGCCGCTCCATCACTCTCGAAGCACCACAGTCACACCGCAGTCACATTGAGCAGCCCTGCCTGAGAGAGAGGTGCCGCCAGGGGCTAAAGACCAGAGCAGAGTGGTGACAGCCGGAGAGATGAGATATCAGGCCAAGAAAAATGAGTGTTGACTAAAAGAGAATCCTTAGGTTAGTCTGTGTGAGGGGAATATCAATGGAGGAAGACATAAGCAGCTCGCTCTTAGACTGTGGCACATGAAGGGTATTTGTGATGTTTTTTTATGTAAATAAAGTGTTGTAGTTTAGATTGACGGAAGCTTAATATTCTGATCAGTAAGCATGCTGTCTCACAATGGCTGCTGTTGGTGACCTCTGTGTGTCGATGGCTTCCTCTAACCAGCCAGTCCAGAGTGACACATCAGTGATTAATTCAGTATCAAGTTGTACTGTTTGGTATTGCCTGTGTCCATCTCAGTTTAACCCCTCAGGTCTCGAACGCTGCGATGTCTTAACCCACCAGTAACCTCAAGCGCCTGCACAGAATATGGTAGTGACTCAATGATTTAGCTTCAAAACACATCTCTCCTCTGCCTCTGTAAAGTCCAGCCCAGTGAGTGTGTCCTTGAGCAGATCCACAGACGACTGCCTGTCCGCTCCCTCAGAGGTTCGTGTTCAGCTCAGAGCTCCTATAGGACGCAGCGGCCCAGGGCTCCCTGCAGGCTGAGCCTTATTAAATGGAAGTGTTATGGTTCGACCCGCTGGGCTACAAATACAGGCATTACACCGGAACACTGTGTGTTGTCTAGAACTCATCACTCTGTCACTTCCTCTTAAGTACAGCTACGGTGAGTGATCAGCTGGAGCATGGTTTAGAGGAAAACATGTGCACAACTGTGGCACTACAGGGACAGAGACAGAAAGTACAATATGGACGAAAATAGACTCTCCTCAGCAGGCAGTGCAACTCCGGAAGAGCCTGTCACAACTAAAATGTTCACTCAACATCTTCCTCATGTTCAGACAATGTCATATAAGTAAGGAATGGATAAGATCTGAAGTTGTATGTTGTGCTACATAGTCAGAAATAGATTTTTACACAGTTCATTGACTCTAATCTAAATCTAGGCTCACATTAACACAATGCTCTTCTATAGCAGAGCAGGACAACATCTGTTTCCATAACAAATAATACACTTACCGCATTGCCCATGAAGTCATTTCTTGTCTGTCTCCAGTCCAAATGTGATATTGTCATCCCCGTGCACCAGCGCATGTGATAATAACTCTTCAATCATGGCCCTGATAGCAATTACGAATTATAAAGTGCACTCAAATGCATCAGTGCACAGCATCAGCTCTAACGCAGCCCTCGCCAAACAGGATTTAGGATCTCGTTTTCTTGTTGTAACGACTAGTGGCAGAGGAGAAAATTAGAGTGAAATTATAAGTTGTGCTGGGTTAGGGCTAAATTGTGCGATTAGTTGCATCTAATTCAAATCCAATGTGCTTACGCGTGTGTCAGCATGAAGCCCCTGACACTGAGCAAGGCGACAGTGCATGGCTGACGACTGAAAACCGGAGCTGTCATTGTGGATCACATCAACAGACAAATGCAGTTTTCATAAACAGTGGAGAGTCCCCTTCGCTGGGCTCAGAGATGGACAAATACTGCTGTGTGCCGCTTGTTAGTGCATCTCTCCTCGTGTTTTTCCTGTAACTAATGCTCGGCACTTCTCACCAGCCTCAAGTTCTGTCAAAGGGTTTGTCTGAAAAATAGAACTGAGATTTATAGGCTCAGTTTTGGTAAATCTACTGTTTACCAAATGTTTTTGAGGCAGTCCCAAGCCAGGATAAATGGACAATAGCTCAAAGAAAGGCATCTGGCATAAAGCTTGAAATGTACACACTGCATCTTTGGAGGAACTTGATTTGTTGTGGCAAAAATAGAAGGTAAAAGCTGAAAAGGAAAAAAAAATCAATTTAGTAGCTATTTGGGGACTGCTGCACTGCAAAAAGTAATCTTGAAATAAGTAACATTTTCTTGATATCAGTCATTTTGTCATTTGTCATTTGAAAGTCTAATTTCAAGAAATCGGTCCACGGGAAAGATGTTTACACTCAAAACTGGACAGAAAAAGGCTTCATTTACTTGAAATAAAACTGTTGTAGGTGTTTCATCTTAACATATACTACCGCTCAAAAGTTTGGGGTAAATTAATCAGAAATACAGAGGCTGTTTTTTTTATGTTGATGTGTTATTGATGTGATCTGCCTTCTTGTGATTTTATTTAACTGTGAAGCACTTTGTGCATGAATTGTGCTTGCCTTGCCGAGACATTGTTCATGTTGTGATTACCCATTCTAGCTGGAAATGAGGCATTTTTAATAGTATATACAATATACGTGGTGTGCAGAGGCACATTTCTAGAAGCCATTTCTCCAGTGTTCTAATGGTACATTGTGTTGGCTAATTGTGTTAGAGGCTAAAGAAAGCCCTCGTGCAATTATGCTAGCACTGCTGAAAACTGTTGTGCTGATTTGAAAAGCTCTAGAAGTGGATTGAAATGGACAGATTTCTTAAAATTAGACTTTCAAATGAAAGACAAATGATAAAGAAAATGTCACTCATTTCAAAATTAAGTTTTTGCAGTGTGCAACAACTTTGCGTATGAGGTGGGCTAGAGAAAAAGCTCTAAAATCTAAAATCTGGGTTATATATTCCTACACTGTTTATCTATAAAGATCCTGTACTGTATTATTCAGGCTTTTAACAGCACTGGTAACCTATTGGCAAAACATGCATTGTAGTTGAGGTCATTTGAGTGTTGAAATCTGCAGAATTAGTCCGAGAGCAGCTAAGGGGCCTGTGTTGATTATGATTTTGGAGGATCACTTATATGTGCGTCAATGACATCATCATACACTAATAAAAAGTCAGTTTAGAAAAATAACAAGGACCCAGCATAATTTCCCTCGCATTTATCCACACAATAACTCCTGCCGCTCCCCCGCTCATCAGCATTGCGAGTGCTGCTAATTAATTCCGAGATGCTTGAGTTTGAATGGAGTGGAGCCAGTACAACACATCATCATCATCATCATCGTCCTCATCCTCTCCGGTGGCGGCGGAGATTCTGCCTCGCGTCTCAGACCAGCTGTGTGCTCTGCTGTCTCACCGGTCTTGTGCACGACAAAGGGCACAGAGGGCACAGCGGCGCACTTCATCACGCCAAGGAGGAGGCGGAGGGAGAGGACACGAGATGAGGAAGCCAAGGTTGTTAGTACAGATGAAGGGAGGGGTGAGGAGATGGTTGAAAACATGCTCTGTTATGCAAGCGTGAGACTTACACGAGAGTAGAAGTGGTCAGTTTCCTTTGCATTAGTGCCATAATGAAGGAAATACAGATGGATTTTTGCAGATTCAAATCTAAGTCATACGCTGCTCATTCTCACTGTGTTGAACTTGTAGGGTGCCAGAGGATATACACTTACATCGTTTTGATAACAATCAGAGGCCTCTGCATCCCAGACAGTGAGCCACAACAAAGAATAATAAATAGATGTTAGAGAAGAAGACAGCCTTGTTTTTTCTCTCTTCTCTTTCAAAAGCATAATGCCTTTTAAAACTCAAACGATGACACTCATTTGGCCTTTGTTGTTATGTTCTCACAGAATCTGCATAACCACAATAAGGTAGATCTGAATTTGTTCTTTCCATTTGATACAAACGTCAATATAAATGTGTTAGGGTTTTGGTAAGTTATACTGAAAATGCGAGAAATGAAAGGCCCTATACATGTTTTTTTTATAATTATTATTATTATTAGAAAGAATTTAAGAGGAAGTCACTCAATTAAAATGTTAGTTGTGGTCCAAACTCATTCCTTACTTTCCCAACATCCTAAATCCTCACAAGGATGAGTTTATGGGCGCATTTCACAACATGGTCACTTTTCACAGAAATAGTGGAAAACTAGCCATCATGAAATTGATACAGATGCTTTATACTTTATCATTTTGTTCCACAGCTAGAAAACAACAATCAGGTATAGTCCCTTTAACCCCACCGTAAGGGAGTGCATTTTCTCCAGTTCAACCCAAATCTAAAAGCTTCTTGACTGGAGCTTACAGCCCATAGGCCAGAGTAATGCCTCATTTGAAAGCTAAGACCTACAAAACTGATCTAAACTGATCTTTTTACTCTAGAATTGCTGTCAAATTTTTAGAAGGAGGGCAAAATTACTGTGTGTCACAGTCTAATAATGCATCATCATCACATAAGACTGCGTAAGGACTCCAGGTGCATTAAAAACAAAAAATTCTTATTACTAGCAATTATTTTCATGTTTTGATGGGAGCTGGCAGTGATGGGCAAGTTACTGAGAAATTGTGATATATTTTATATTTGTGATTACAGCTTTAAAAATGTAATAAGTTTGTATTACAAATTACTGTTTCAAAAATGTAGCTGAGTTACACTACTTTGAGTTACTTTTGAGTTACTTTTGGCAAAATGTAAACAGAAAATAGTAATAATTCCACCGAGCAAAAGTGCAGTAGGAGATTTCTTTTTCCTTCACTTTCCCCCATTCTCTTGTGTTTTGTAAATGCAGATTTAGTATACCAGTGTCCAACTTGATTTGGCAGGACTGGATTTTATTTGAACGAAGTTCGGCATTTTTTCGGCCGTACATTTAATTGCACTTGTAACATAAGTTACTTGAATCGTAATGACTAATATATTCCTATATTTTGTGTAAGTAATATGTTATATTCCATAGTTACTGAAAAAAGTAACATATTTTTGGAACACGTTACTTTTGTTAGCTTGTTAGCTATGAGAGCCGCCATGCATGTTCCGTAATATCAGGTAAATGATACTTGCGGAAAAGTGAACAAACCAATGCTGTCGACTCGTGACTTGCGAAAAGCTTCTGTACAGTTTTTAAATGCTGTTAAACGTCCCCTGACCTCACTAAAATGGTAGCGTGACCCTGAAACAGAGAGCTTGAAGAGAAGCCTGCTCTTATCCAGCCTTTATGAAAATGAAGCGTGTCCACGGGCAGTTAAACGGCTGAGGGGAAGTGGCATACATTTGCATACATTTGTAGCTCTTTATTATGGCTGCTGTTCCGGAGGGTACAACTTGTATCACATAGATAAATATTGGCACATAAAAACCACGCCTCTGAGACTCTTTCATTTTAGCAGCTGCGGGAAGAGATCTCCGCTGACCGAAATTACTTTCCGCGCACAAAGACGTGGACAAGATAAATGTATTTGCAAAAACCCCAACTCCCTTTTCAAATGTTTGCAGTTCAAGTGAGACAAATGAACGCAATCTGGGCACAAACAATAGCACTCATTAGGCAGAATGGGCATGTAGCTTGCATTTAGAAAACAACTAAATGAGTAGTTGTACCACCAGCAGCCAAAAGCAATTGAGAAGGCACACGAGTAATAAAAAGTACAGGCAGCCTAAGCTAAGTAATTATGACTGCTACAAAAGATAAATGTTTGTGGAAAGAGTTTATTTTTTCCGAATGGTAGTCAAGACTTTCTTCACACCGGTACGAAAATGAATAAAGGGAAGATGGTACTTGCTGCTAAGTAACTAAATGTTTGCTCTATGTGTGCACAACTCAACATTTAGGTGCACAAATAAAAAAATATATCTTTAAATTAGGGCTGCACGATATTGAAGTATGTGATATGGCTTTGCAATATTGTGATAACAATATTATTGCGATATTTCACTAAACCATTTCAACACGACTTGTTCCATTCTAATTAAACCCAAATTGTACGTAACTATAGTTATTCAGCAAATGTGTCAAAACAAGACTTAAAAAAACACTACATCAACACCACACCAAGGCTAAAATCAAGTAAAAAAAAACGTATAAAAAACAAGACTAAAATTGAACTAAAGCAGGAATTTTTAACTAAAACTTAAACTGGAACTTCGACACAGTTATACAATTTTCTAATTTAGAGTTTAGAGTTTGCGTTATATTGTTTGATATTGAATCACCTAATGTTACTATACAATTTTTTTTGCGATATACTGTGCAGCCCTATTTTAAATGTGACTAATTTCGTTCATTGTATCAAATCGTGGAGAGTGGTTTTGCTAGACAGTCATCACATTGGCTCTACTAAGTAACTTATTTACCTTAATAAATCCTTTCCGTAGTCCCTCTGGGGGTCATACAAGTGTTAATGATATGATTGGGGGGTCTTTCATCTCCCTCGGTGTATCTGGCCAGAAAATCACACTTGCAACTTTCCCTGTTCCGACCCGGAGGCGCAATACACACCAATGGAATCACGAAGAAGAAGCAGGCAAAGCTAACTGCGGGCTAGCGACACTTCAGCAGTATTTACAGCCAAGTTTGAGTGACAAAATGTATCTCCATTGTGTCATTGAGTGTGGCACAATGTACAGGGCATGACTTACTTAGTTCTGCTTTACGTTTGTGTAAATGTAGCTGAGTCACAGATTGTAGACTCCTAATTTAGCATACTCACATTGAACGGATTGCTGTTATATAAAAGCTTTATTTTTCACGCCACATTTTATCCCACTCTTTTCAAGGATGGAAATGTTTCCTTGCTACAAGTACATTGACACCGTCTGCCTTTCCAAACTTCAGATGATTGTCCCATGTATCATTTTTATTACAAATGTTTCTATGACTGTAGTAAAAAGTACATGATGTAATGGGAGCAGGCCCACAGCCACAATAAGATGAAGATGACACAATCAGAGGAGATAATCTTGGAGGAGCCGCGTGTGAACATTAATCAGAGAGAGGGAGCAGCAGACTGGGACGTCCTGAACCTGTAGGGGCACCTCCATGATGGATGACTATCTCAGCAGTGGGGATTCATCACTGCTCTAACACGCGCTCTAACACAGTCTCCGCATGCTCACATTTCATTAACATCATGAATTATGTCCCCCGGGGGACACCAGGTGTGCCCCCCCACACACCCACCACCTCAGTGACACTCGGGGCCTGTCATGTTCCCGCCAACAGACGACACTGTCTTTGCAGAGCGAGGCACGACCGCAGAGCCACAAGACAAACATGAAGTGATGAGTGAAAAGCAGACAGATATGCTTACTCAAGTAATGGGCTAGCTTCGTTTTTTTACAACAGTGGCCCAAGTCACTGTTTGTGCAGTAACAGTATAGTGGACCAAGTGCTTTAGGTCCAAGTACAAATAAACACACTGTATGTCCTAATGCAATGTTATGTGTTCTGACAAGTGCATTTCTCATCATTGGGGAGGATTATACTGTAAAGTTCTAGTGAAGTCTGCATCTGACTTATTGCTATATTGTAACAGTAACCAAGAGAAACCAAGCTGTAATTTAAGCCATACTGCATGACAATTCACTCTCAATAAAGTTTAAAATTTCATTACTCATGTTTATTCATAACTTTGCTGGGACTGGGACATCATGATGTTGCTATCCTTTAAAGCAGGGGTGTCCAAAGTGCGGCCCGCGGGCCAAATGTGGCCCTCAGAACAATTTTTGGTGGCCCTTGGGCTGCTTGCTGAATTGGTTCACATCATCAGAGATAGTCCTTTTTATTTAATATGTAATAATTCTACACAATTCTAACCTAACAACTAGCATTTTATTGTGAGACAGAGCTGGCATTAAGGTTTTAAACATAAATAAAGGCATGAGGCACAATTTAAACCTCTGCTACTCGAAGGGTTTCGTGGAACTAACCACCGACCCATGGCCCTTTACCCCGTGTACGCTCCAATATGTGGCCCCCCATGAAAAAAGTTTGGACACCCCTGCTTTAAAGGAACAGGCCACCGTTTTTCCATACTGAGATATGTTCTTTCCTGAGCTTAGATGAGTTGATGTGTACCTGTCTGGTCTTTGTGAGTGCGCTCAGCCACGCACATAGACCAAAGATGTTGATAGCATTTAGCCTCTCCTCCTCTCCTCTATGAGGGGAAGTTAGAAGCGACCAAGTTCTTCCACATTTTCCCTATTTAAATTACGTGAAAAGTTACAAATATAGTTACACAAAATTAAACGAATTGAATCGAATTTCTAAGCCAATAAAAAAAGGGATACTATATTGTAAATAACACAGCGGACGTTGAAGTGCTTCTAAGGTGTTATTACGCCGTACAATATAGTACCCCTTTTATCCACTTAGAAAATCAACATGTTTATTTTTGTGTAACTATATTTGGATCTTTTCACTTTCAACTTTTTCATGTAACTTTAGGGAAAACAGGGAACTGCTTCTAACGTCACCTCAGTTTGGAGCTGGTCAACGTCTTTGGTCTATTTGCGTGACTATGCTCAGGTAAGAACATATCTCAGCTGGTTCTTCCAGTGCAAGTAGAAAGCACAGGTGCACGTTGCAAAAATGAGAGGGGAAGTGCTTACTGAATTAACTCACAGAAGTAGTGATAATTGTGGCTGGGGTGGAGTCAGTCTTTACATTTACTCAAAAAGCCGATCGCAGTCTTTTTACCTGAGTGCACGTTTTCACAACTTCCCCATCTCTTGATAAAAAACATTCAAGTCAGCAGAACACGGTAAGTAGGCCACACAAAAACCTAAAAAAAAAGGAAAGATTTGTTACTGTCAAACGCGTGAGCTGCGCCAGGGGCCGTTCCACTTACATCAAACTGCACCGCTCATGTTTTCAAAGAGACAGAGCGCAGTTATTGTACCCTTAAAAACCCACGGTTACTTCAAACTGAGTGTCAGACAGACTGGGCACACTGGGCATTATCTGTCGGATATGATTTCCAGCAGCAGTCGAGAGAACTGTCCAGGACTGTAATAGTTGTGAGGAACATCCCGAGGAGTAAACCGCTTTTAAGCAAGGAGCGATGAGATGAAACTTTAACGACCCCCGCAGGGAGATGCCAGCCACCGCCGAAGCACGAGTGAGGGGGGGAAAAAAATCATATTAAAAGCTTCAGATTGTGGCAAGAGGCACAACAGATAAAGTCAGATGTGTAATTGAAAGTGTTTACAACTGCAGCTGAGAATTCTGCAGCTACAAAAATGTGCAGTGGATTGGTCTTGGGAGCAGAGAGAGACTTTTTTTAATTTTCTGTATGGCGTATTTTGACATGTGACTTGAAATATTAATTCTCCTGGCGTTTACTCTCAAAAGATGTAATTTAAATCTTTTTGTAAAGTAATTACTCTAAGGCGGGGGTTTCCAAAGTGGGGGTACATTTTCAAGACAATATAAAAAAAAAAAATCAAAACAATGAATTTGATGTCACTTGATTGGAAGCAGTTTATTGTAGTGAAATCAAGCCAAATATCAAACATACGTTAACCTCTTAACCCCCACATGAACCGAGCACATTTCCCCCAGTTTGGCATTACCCAAATCTAAAAGCAAAAAAGTGGCAAAAGAGCGACAAAAACGTGCTGGAAAAACAACAATAACACAATAAAAAAGTGACAAAAACACACGACTAATGAGTGATGCCACAAGAATGAGATGAAAAAGTGACGGAAACATAACAAAAAACAACAACAAAAAGCAACCAAAAATGACAAATAAGCAATTAAAAGACCAAAACAAAATGTGACAAAAACGAATGTTAAAACACACACAAAATCACACAACATAAAAAGCGACAAAAACACAAAAGTGCAACAACAAAGTAAAAAAAAAAAAAAGTGATGAAAAAGTGGCCAAAACATGACAAAAAACTACAAAAACACAACAAAAATGCTTAAAGGAATAGGCTACTTTTTCCCCATACTGAGATATGTTCTTACCTGAGCTTGGACAAGTGTATGCGTACCCGTCTGGTCTTTACGTGTGCTCTCAGTCACGCAAAAAGACCAAAGATGTTGTTAGCATTTAGCCTCTCCTCCTTTTGTCTTGAGCACACACGCACACCAGACAGGTACGCATCAACTCGTCTAAGCTCAGGTAAGAACATATCTCAGTATGTAAAAAATGGGTGGCCTATTTCTTTAAAAAAAAAAAAAATGCAACAAAAAATGTAGGTCTTAGCTTTCAAATGAGGTGTTGCATTGGCCAATAGGCTGTAAACTCCAATCGAGACGCTTTAAGATGTTGGTAAAGCTCAACTGGAGAAAATGTGCTTGGTTAAGGCAGGGTCAGAGGTTAATAAACCAGATTTTAAATGTTTTGCACCTGAATTTATTATAAATACAAATTATTTTTTACAGTGGGGGGTCCCGAGTTGTGTAATCTTTGGAAATATCAGAAACACACTACTGTACATGCATTTTGTCTCCTATGTTACTTTATTGAGTAAATATTTTGGCTGCTCTCCCCACCTCTGTGCACTTATAGGGAAAACCTTTTGGAAAGTGCTCGTAAAACCTTTGCGTGTTTATCAGCGGTGTCAGATGAGGAGATGGAAGCGGGAGCGCTGGAAATGACTGGTACATTCTCATCCGCAGAAACAGGATCAATGCATAATGAGGTTTAATGGGCCAGAAAAGTGTCTTAATAGAAATGATGGCGGCAGCAGCGGCCTCTCCATGCAAACATAATGAAGCTTAATAAATCTTTTTCCTTGAGAGCTCTTTGCCCTGAGTGAAATTGCTGCTGCTTTTATGACCCTGTTTGTGTAAATATGTAGCCTGCAGTCTGTTTAGCCTTATTATGCAAGTCCAAGTCTAGTCCGAGATGTTTTTGTGTGCTTTTTGCTTAGGGAAATAGCAGTGTTCATAATATAATCCTTTAAAGGAGTCATGCATTTTGATGGCATTCCCCCTGGAGCCAAACTGGGTCCGCCTGACTCCTTAGTGCGCCTTTGTTTTCGATATTTCAAGGCTGATTGGAATTGGTATTTTCCAGTTAAAGTTCAGTCAGGGTCAGTCGTCTTTGTAATCAGTTTTGAAATGACTATCAGGAGTAAGTAAAATGCGTCTGCAAACCGCTAACTTGTTTTTACCACGACCACAGCCTTCCGTGTGATAAACGCTGTTGTGGTTATTCTGTTACGCATCTAATTAAAGCACTTTATTAAAACAGACGCTTGTTGTTGAGACAGTTATCAAAGCATTACGCAACACAAGGAACAGCTGCTGTTTAGGGAGTGAGCTGAGAATACCCTCTGGCGAGCAGATTTTTAATGATTTTCATGGTTTCTGTTAAGCTTTGGAATAGCCTTTCAAATCTTAAATTCAAAAATAATACCAGACTTTTAGATTCCTGAACATGTTATCATGGAAGTTGGTCACCGATGTTCCACCTCTTAGTTAAAATACACTAAACACTGTTATGCCAGGCACAGTTCATATTCTTTATTGCATTTGCTTTTGTTTCAGCTTTATATTGTTTAAAAAATACTCCAGATGTCAATGCCGCTAAACTAAAATTTACCGACCAATTAAAGCGCAAATGACAGGGTGACGGCCCTATTTTAAGTTTAACTGGACATGTCATGAGGCCAGTGAGTAAATTGCTCGTCAGCACAGAACTGAGTAACTCATACCCCTAGAGGCCATAAGCGCCACTGCAGGTGTTGTGGCATGTTGCATATTTTTTTACTCATTAATTGTCTGTGAGAGTAAATACTACGCTGAAAAGACAAAAGGAGAGAGGGATATTGCATTTTATGTTGATGTTTTTATTGATCGTATTTGTTTTCTTACATTTATGCAACTGTGAAGCACTTTGAATTGCCTTGTGTATGAATTGTGCTCTACAAATAAACTTGCCTTGCCTTGCCTATTGTACATCCAAATACACAATGGAGATCCTTTTTTTTCACTCAAACTTGGCTGTAAACACAGCTAAAGTGGTGCTTGCAAGCAGTTAGCTTTGCCTGTTAACCTGTTAGCTTCTTCTTCGTGATTCTATTAGTGTGTATTGGGGCCCCCGGGTCAGAGCAGGGAAAGTTGCAAGTGTAGTTTTCTGGACAGAGACACCAGGGGAGATGAAAGACCCCCAGAAGGACTATGAAGAGGATTTATTAAGGTAATCAAGTTACTTAGTTCTTTCTTTAAATGACTTTTTATGATATTTATACAGATTTTTAATTGATGTTTTATGTATTTCATGCTGTTATGCAAGGGAGTGTTCTCAAAGTGAATTGCGTTGTGAATTGTGTTAATTTTCTCAGAAGTAAACAAAGTCATATTTAATTATGCTTTTTTGTAGTATTTAATGATAATTTCAAATATTTCATCACTATCTAACACTTATTGATCTAAAATGCACATTATTGGTACATACAGTAACATGTACATCATTTTTGTTTATTATTTGTTTTGTTTATTATCATTATTTGTTGATTATTTATCCTCGGGCAGAGGAAGTACAAAGAGGTAAAATTTCCTGTGGAGCCACATTACACCAATGAGAAATTTGTGAGTCACATTTATATTTTGATTGAAAATATTATTTCAAAAAGCAGCTGAAGACGCTGCTATTCAGATGAGCTTTTAGTTCAGAATGGCCTACCATTGTTTCTATCTTAATTTGTTTTTCATTCACTTGTTTCATTGTGAAGCACTTTGTGGTTTCATCTGTGGAAGGTTCAATAGAAATAAAGTTTGTTCTATCAATCTTTCACAAAATTCCCACTTCACTATTATTAAAACAGGTCATTTGCACATCATCATTCTCCAAACAGACCATGACTTTTTGTGTGGTTGACAAAAACATGGTAATTAATGTGCAAAAAGAGATGCAGATGATACGGTTTCCGGCCACAGTATTTAATATTAGTTGTGAATTCAGTATGTAGGTTAATGTGTCAACCATTCTCTCAATATCTCCTGCAACATCTTAAATCCTCAAACTCAAACTGTTTTTGAAATGTTTCCTCATAATTGTAGGATACGTCGATGTGTAATTACCGCCGCTTTGAGTCAGTGAAAAATGTCTACGCAGACTGTTTTCCTTTTCATTTTTAATTCTGTTAGCCAAGATGTTGCAACAGAAGCGATAATCATCATCTAATTAAATACAAGAGCTTACGCAGTACAAACAGATGTGTGGAATTACACCACAACAGTCACTTCTCTCTGAGTGATACAGCTATTATCAACTCAATAATTAAAAGTGGCATTTGGAATTCCTGTTTACGTTGGGCCAATTATATGTCGCCTCTTTTTGCAATTAGCCTTGTGTGAACTTAGCATTTTTTAATTTTTTTTCACTTGGCTCATCATCATTCACCTTTCATGCTTTTACCAAGTGCTGCTACCTTTGAGAGGAAAAAAATGCAGAGAATGCTCTGTACTTTGGTCTTTTTAGTGGTCGTTTATTTAGAGATCAAAGTCTGCTGCCATTGACTCATCACTCAAGGTAGCGCCTGTCAGGACGTCTGCGTGGGAGAAGACAGCAATAGGGAGTTGTGAAAAGAGAGGCCAAGAGGAGGTTAAGCACTCAGAATAATGGAGGGCGAACACTTAAGCTCTGACTCACAACCAGTACAGTAAGACACCTTTCAGAGAAGTATCATCTTTATAAACACCTCCAGTGATGATCTGTTAATCTCATCACACACAGACACATACAACAACCGGCCAAAATAAAAGTCGTCACAAAATACAGGTTAAAGCACCTTTAGCTTTGATTACAGCAGGCCTTTGCTGTAGTATTGTTTCAATAAGCTTCTGCAATGTCAAAAAATCTAGCGGTGTATTATTTTTCACTATGATCCTGTATTGATGGGCGGCACAGCATTTAGCGCTCGTGCTTCACAGCTAGAAGGTCCCGGGTTCGATTCCCACCTGGACGGGGCCTTTCTGTGAGGAGTTTGCATGTTCTCCCCGTGTCTGCACAGGTCTCCTCCAGATACTCCGGTTTCCCTTACCACTAAAACATTTACAATAGGTTAGTCCAATTAACCATTAGCCTGGATCCACATCTGGAGATGGGTCCCTGAGCGCCGGCCTGCGCTCCTGCAGGTCGCCCCAGCGGCTTTGAGCATGGTCCAAATACAAGAACAATTTTCTCCAAGTGCGTTTTCTCCAGTTCAGCTTTACCCAAATTTGAAAGCCTATAGATCTGTTAACGCCTCATTTGAAAGCTAAGTTCTCATGTCTTTTTCTACATTTTTTTTTGTCACACATTTTTGGTCTCTTTTTGTTGCTTTACACTCGAGAATGTGTTTGGTTCAGGTGGGGGTTAAGAGGTTCATAAAATATAACTTATAGGGACAATGCAGAGTTTAAGAATGTTAAAATTATGTATTTTTTCTCCCAGTACATGCTTCAGCCATGTCCTAATGTGTAGAATGAGCCCAGACCTGTTCACCACAACTGCCTCTAAAATCCTGCACTGTCACTCAAAAAGTTGTTACTTTGGGTCGAAGTGCCGTCATGCACGAGCTTAATATAGAAGCTGCAGCTACACGTATGACCTGAGGTGGCAGCAGTGAGTATAAAATGGCCAACTTGCATCTTGCCCCTTTAACTAAACTTGATGATGGGAGAGACTCCTGCACATCTCAAAGATTCTCAGTGGGGTGAAGATCTGGACTCTGTGGCGAGGATGATGTCTCACGCTCCCTAAATCACTCTTTCACGATGTGAGCCTGATAAATCCTGATGTTGCCATCGTGGAATACGCCTGTGCCATCAAGAACGAAGATGGAACAACATGGTAATGTAGGAAGTTCAGCTGATCTCATTCTTCTCATTCGGACACATGTTGCTGAACATACAGACCTGACCAACTGCAGCCACCCCAGATCGTAACACTAACAGGTGGTGACTTTGTCCTTGGTCCGGCAGTGAATGAGCAACAACAACTCATGGGAGGCTCTGTGGCTGCCATGTACAGTAGTAAGTTTTGTTGTTGCTGTAGTTGTATATTATAATTGTACATATTCTCAGTGGCGCTTAAACCCTGTCACATTTTTTCCTCAAGGGAATAAATCCAACTATCACTGATTTGCTTCTAGTTTATTGGACATGAGTGTGTGCTAGTCATAAACCCAGGACTATATCATAGCGATTTCTGTGTGCGTGAGGCAGAGAAAAGTAAGAAAAGCGATATCTTGTAGCTCTGACAGGATATCCATGTCCCCTTAGGCTTTCAGTCATTTTACAGACACTTACTCTATAGAACACAGATCCAGTGTCAGGGACCATTTGTGCTGGAAACTGATGGGACAGTCCCTGCGAGAGGAGCGATGTCTTCATTTCATGTGGGAGGTTTTTAGTACAGTCAACTACAATTATATTTCACTACAATTGGTATTTGAGGATGATTGAAAACATTAATATGGTTAGTATAAAATGAATTTAAAAAATGGTCAATGAGAAGCTTGATTGCATCGTGTTTTTTCGGACAATGCACTGAAACCCCTAAAAGTAGTAATGTGGGACAAGTTGTGACAATTAGTGCGATGGATTTGACAGAGAGGTTCTAGTCCACTGCTAGAGAATTTAATACAATTTAACAACTACCAAAATGTTCCTAACCAGAAAGTCAGGGCACCCGATATTGTGCTTTTATACAAGAAATATGGATATTATGTAAATCTTAACTTTTTTTTACAGGTCACTTGGCTACATTGGAAAAAGTGGGACATTTTCTGGGACAAATGGCTGTACAGTACAAGCCAAAGAGGGCCAGATGGTCACCCTATTATGCCCTTATCCAAAGGCAAAATAATATAATGCCTTTGACAAGAAACATTACTACTGCTTGTTCTATTTTGTTTCTAATACAACTCCACCTCAGCTGTACCATTACGAAAACTGCTGGATTTTGGTAAAGCTGAGGACATTTCGCTTCTAGTCACAGAAGCTCCTTCTTAGCTCTTAAAGTCAGAAAAGACACTATTACTCAAACTGCCTAAGTCTAAATTAGGGTTCGGCCATATCGTATGGTATATCGTCATTATTGCGATATAATTTTTGATATCGTTGTCATTTTTTACATCGCTGTGGACACGACATAATGTATGTTCTGCTTAGCTCCATCAGAGCAGCATAACCACTGACTGTAGGACACAGGGGCAGGTGCTTAAAAAGTAAAATGAAATAAAGGACGTAAACTGCTTGAGTGGATTACAGTTGCGAGGAAATTAGAACAGCGCTAAAAAAAAAGAAGGAAATACCTTTGCATTAATCTTCCCAATAGGCTTAAGGCTGGAATTTTGAGGTAATGTGTCTGTTGTCAATTATATCATCAAATATATCATTATCGTGATATTTCTTTTTTTATATCATGATCGAGAGTATAGGCCAAATCCAGCCTAAACCTAAATAAGACCCAGGCTCCCCACGTGATCTGGACAATACGATTTCGTTAAAGCAGTACTAAGTAGCTCTTGCCCCTAGAGGCCATAAGCGCAACTACAGGTGTCGTAGCAAGTTGCGATTTTTTAACTTATTAATTGTCTTGGAGAGTAAATACTACGCTGACAGAAAAGGCGAAGGGAGAGAGGGATATTGTACATCCAATTGTACAATGGAAATATTTTTTTTCACTCAAACTTGGCTGTAAATGCTGATTAAATTAGATTAAATTAGCCCGCAGTTATCTTTGAACGTTAGCATGTTAGCTTCTTCTTCGTGATTCTATTAGTGTGTATTGGTGGCTCCGTTCCGGTGTCAGTCAAGTTGCAAGCATGGTTTTCTGGCCAGGGACACCAGGGGGAGATGAAAGACCCTCCAATCATCCCATAAACACTTGTATTACCTCCACAGGGACTTTGAAAAGGATTTATTAATGTAAACACGTTACTTAGTACTGCTTTAAGGACAGCGAGTAAAAGCTAGGATGTGAGTGGAGCAGGTTAAAATGATAACGTGAGATGTAACACCTTCACTGTATCTTTCAAATTAAGTGGAGTTGAAGTAAGATTGACCAAAAAAACACTACTGAAGTAAAGTGATCCTCAAAAACTCCCCATTCTACAGTATTTTAGTAAATTACCTTACTGACCACCTCTGCTTGAGTATAAGTATTCATAGCCATAATATTCCTCCATCTCTGATCCATAGTCGCTGCGAGCCTCAAAGAGATCACTCCAGTTTGATAATTTAGCACTACAGAAGCGTTTCTTGGCCAGCTTTTAATTGAGTTAATCATTTTATGAATGTTCAAAGTCGTAGCTTACAAATGTCCTCTTATCTGGGAACAGGATGAACAAGGGACACAGAAAAGAGAGCTGACATGAAGCAGCGAAGCAGACAGAAGGATGTGAGTGTGTGGGGGTCCAAGGTCCTGAGAGAAAACTTCAAAACTCATCTGATTCAGCCTGTCCCACTGATGTCCTAAAGAGACTGTTATTATAATGTGTCCTAACCATTTAAATGTCAAGAGCGACTGATGAGGCTAATTATGCTTTACTTTGTTTAAAAGCTTTGGATCTGTCATTTATGGAAAAAAAAAAACTGTCGTGCTATGGACTATTTTTTCCCCTGGTGTCTGCCAACCCGGTGTGTATGTTCATGACATATTTGTGATTACTTCAGTGGCTCCTCTGTTTGTGTGGGTTGTAATTACGAGTTACTACATCTACTATAAGTTTGCTGAACTCAGGGAATAATGTATTTCTGCAATGAAGAAAATGGCTTGGATTATTGTCTTTTTGCCCGAGAGACCTGTTGCAGTCGGCCCTTCTCCTCCAACTCTCTCAATGCATCGCCGCTCACTACTTTTCAGAATGTGTTGAGAAATTTTGAGTGCACTACTTTTTTTTCCCCTTTTTTCCCTTTTTTCCCTTTAGCCATCCACAAATACACAGCTTCACAGACAATAAACTCATAGACACGGTCGAAAAACGGTATACCTCTACACTGGAACACCTGCGTGCCCTTCCCTTCCCCCTTATATAGGGCAGGTAATCAATCACATATGATACACACAGCGCCACACAGTGGCAGGAGGCTAAAGGACAGATCAAAGCATATATGGCTCCAACACATGATATTGTACATACTGGAGACGCCTCGAGCCACTAGGGGGTGGTATTGCAGCAATGTCAGCCCCCCGCCATGAAGACCAAAGCGAAACAATTACAACAGACCTTTAACACAATTTTAGGTCTGGTTTGTTATACTGGGCAGTGTTTTATTTAATTTTAGAAAGCAATGTTCAAGTACTATTTTACAACATACTTAAACTTTGTTCTGTCTGGGTGGGTTTTCTCCAGTGCTCCAGTCTCCTTCATCGACCCAAAAACATGCACAATAGACTAATCGGCTAGGTAATCATGACTTTAAACAGGACTGACAGATTGGTTAGATATTCCTACAGTTAGGTAATATTGTACCTAACTTAACCTTATGTAAAATGATTTCTTTGTGCAATTCATAAAGGAGAAAAACTAAAGATTCACATAGAAATTTTAAGCACTCATTTGCATGATAGTAAGTGGTAGCACTTTAACATAAGCACAGACTATATTTCTTCCACCTCTTTACAAACCTATACTTCACAGCCTATTGTTCAGGCACTTTCTGTTGTATCTTAACAGGCTTAAAGTGGCTCTTGGGATGAGAGTAACTCCAGAATTCAAGATCTCCACAAGGACAGCCTGCTTATACTATATATCTGCTCTTTCCTCTCTACACGAAGACTACCACATGGATACCCCACATCATAAACCAAGAATAATAAAAATGTTGCGCAGGATTCTCAGACATATAAAAGAGCATTTGTATTCCTCTCCATTGTACTCCTTGTTGGAAGTTATTAGACATTCTCATAATAGCCACAGAGAAATAAACATAAAAAGGATGAAAGCAGACTCTTTTCTTTGTGGCATCGATCAAACCTGTTTTCAGTTTCTTCTTGCCGTTGTGCTCCAACAGTTATGGCAGCGAACCAACGGCGCCGAAGCAACAACAGACCACACACAAATGCACTTGGAAATGAAGGTAGGAATATGTGTGAAATGTGACTAAAATGATTAAATTGTCACGATCCACTTTTAGTTTTAGTCCTTTTCTTGTCTTTGTGTTTTCCACTCTCTCTTGTGTGTTGTCTGACTCGCTGTCTTACTCAAGCACCAGGTTTTTGGACTTTCTTTTGGGCAAGTTTATCTCCTCATGTGTCCAGATGCTGTCTGTCAACTTGTCTGATCCTTTACGTTCCGGCCTGTGCCTCAGCCCACCGGTCTGCCTTTTGCTGTTCTTTAGAAGTAGACTTACCTCATGCCACACCTTTGAAACTCTAACCATACAGCTGAGGACACATGCAATGTTTCCAATCTTAAGAGATTTTGTAAAGACTGGGGGGGGGGGGTCCACATTACACGGGTGAATATACCACAATTATAGAAAGACTGGTGGTTCATATAATTAGTGAGAATTGTGAGAAAGGCCACACGCCACAAGTCTGCAAACAGCTGATGCATCATGTAATCTATACTGCGGCGTGTCTCTGTCCTCCTGCTTCATTTTTCTCTTTGGAGAAATATATGAGGTGGTCAACAGTGTCATGTGATCGCTGCTTCCGAAACTAACCAGCTCACAAACTGTTCATGGCGTGTTTTTGAGCTTGTGTTTAGTTCTCTCAAAGGGAAATTATAATTTTGGTATAGTTTGCTGTTTGGCCTGGTCTGCGGGAGGCTGTTACGATTGGGAAATGAGAGGGAGCTATGGCTACGCTATTTTCTGTATTTATTCCACTATGTTATTGGCTGATGGACTCACATTTGGGTCTATGAACTAGCCCACGATGCTCCTGTGCGTCTAAAAACAGGTTCAATTTCCTGTGACCGGGGTCGCATCTTTTTTTATATGTATTATGATTGACTATTTGCCACAACTGCTGAAATGACAAAGACATAAACTTACATCTTGCTAATCCAACCTTTAAACATGTTCATATCAGCACGTGCCGTCCTATTAACTGTGTTTTTTCGGCAGAGTCCTGGATGAAAACAGCTAAAAACAGCCCACACTGACTGCACTCCATCAATATGTGAGCTTTAAGAGCCAATCAATGACTGGGACAGAAACAAGTCCCTGTGGCCTCATCGTGCTTTGTCATTATCTAACATCGGTGGGCCAACAATAGAATGAAAAAATAAATAAATTAGTTGCACCTACTGTATAATCTAACAACATGCCATTTGACCTTAACATCCTCTGAACACCCTTTGTTGTGATCTCCCCTTTCACAACTAATATTATCTCACCCCCAAAATCTATCCTATGCAGCTTAATTCTTCCATGTAAAAAACAAGAATTTTAGGGAAGAAAAAGTCTGTTTTCTGCTACTGATCTATTCGCTCATGTGTAAAATGTAAAATATGGTTCATTCGTTTAGACTACAGTATCAGGGGCATTATGTGGTCTTCAATAGTGTTTATCTCCATGGCATATCACATTTTAAAACATGTTATCATGGCACATTCAGTCTGTAGGAGAAGATCTTTTTTTAAATTTACTTTGGCTCTCACTATTCACATCCCTGCAGCAGCAAACCCCATTCCTTTCGTTGGCTTGGCACAGTGAGCTGGACTGACCTGTAGATTGGAGCTATCCCTCTCCCAATCCCCTCCATTAGACGTGTGCCTGCAGGCCTGGCTCATCAAAGCCGAGCTGGATCTCATCTGGCATTGGCCTGACACCTCATAGATTACACCGCGCTCTATCTCCACTCCGCCCGACTGTTCAGCCTATTTCTCCTCTTCAATTACTTTTCTCCGGCTAAGTGTCAATAGACCTGCTAAACACACCATAGCTCACATAACAACTCAGAATCAAAATGGTTTGTGATTCAAAAAGTAAAACATACAAATATAGGACAAAGAAGCAGTGAGGTGTGAAGAAATGTGCTTAAAAATAGATAAATGTGTTAAGATATGGCCAGGGCTTTATTTCATTTTATAAAATGTGTGTATTTTTTATGCGCTAACATATCGTTTTCATTGTTACTTAAAAACGTCTGATGCCTTTATAGCCTAGTGGATAAATCTGCTGTATGTGCACTGATGCAGATTCTGTGTTGTGGAAGCTGCATCAGTTCCTGGCACAGCCAATTTGCTGAATGCCTCCTCTCACTCTTCACCCTCTTTCTAGTTCTGTCATATTAAATAAAGCCTAAGCTATGACCAAAACATCCTTTGGAAAAGTCTCAGACAAAGTTGCCATGACCAGTGGGGTCCCCCAGGGGTCAATCTTGGGACCCCTCTTATTCAACTTGTACATGCTTCTATTGGGTCAGCTAATAAATAGCAATAATGTGTCTAACCACATCTATGCACATGACACTCAGGTCTATGTCCGGCAGGGAAAAGGGGCCTGTAGATAAACTCTGTCACTGCATCAAACAGGTCAGTTTGTGGATGCAAAATAACTTTGTCCAACTAAACTGAGATGAGCGACAGGCCTCAACTTTGACAATGTTCAGATCCAGGCTGAAACAATTATTTTTACCCGTGCATATGACAACTGAAAGTATTATATCTGCAATCTTGCCTTTTACTGTAATTGATACATTTTCTTGTAATTTTAAGCAATTGTGAAGCACTTTGAATTACCTTGTGTATGAATTGTGCTCTACAAATAAACTTGCCTTGCCTTATTGTAATAATCTGACGTTTTTAGTATTTTATTGACCAAACACGACTATCTAAGAACATAGGATTAAATCATTGCTAAAATCGGTTTAGTGCTAGTAATATATGGCAATGCTGAAAGGTACAATTTAACTTTGATTACTCTATGTTTTCAAAGTCACCTAAACCAATCGCAACAGTGAACGCTGTGCTATTTCATCAAAAAGAAACCACATGGGTTTACTATAAATGCTTATACTTGCAAAGCAGGGAGTTCGTCGCTGTGTTCAAGAAATACAAGCTTATCCAATGCCAATGAGTTTTCCGTACTCTCAAAAGTCATTTCGTATAAAACACTACATTTCCCCAAAGTGCAGTTTTGCCAGCTTCGGGTCAATAATAAAAGACTAGTACCACTTTATCAATGAGGAGTTGAGGGAAGTACAGAGGTAAAATGGATTAGTGTGGACAGGCCATCAGGGCGATAGATAAGTCTCACAGAAGTGCTTAAAAGCCCTAAGAAACGCTTTGTGTCGCTATTGGAGAGGAGCGGGAGGGGGGACTATTGAATGTGATGGGCTGTGACAGAAAATCACTGGTCACTGAGCCGCTACAGCAAGCCCCCAGATAATGGAATACAATAGAAAACAAAAGCCGCTATAAAATCTGAATTGGACCAATTTTGTGCTCCCATCTCCCCTTTAGCCGCGCTTGTCTGCAGGTATCGCACACAAACAGCAGTGGAGCCTGGGCAGAGGAAATGACCCACTCAGAGGAGATATTGAAATGTACCACTACAGTGATTTAGGTAATAAATAAACACACTCCAAAGGGTAAGGGCTGTTTTGTAAAGCTCACCGCACTGCAAATTGCCAGATGAGAGGTTCAGAGTCAAGTATCACAAGTATCAGAAAACAGTGTCATCCTTTGGAATCTCAAAACACGGCTCCAAGGCTACAAGTGTTTCAAAACGAGTGGCATTTTTAAATGAAAACCTGAAACACACTTGTTGCTTGCTGTGTAAATGTCAATGTATAATTCTTATTGTGTCACAGCTGGTATTGTATAACTTTGTGGAACTCTGGATAAGAAAATCTGTGCATGAACATATTGAACACAGTATGTTTTTACTTTATGTAAATGTCAATTACAGTAAAGTCCATCTGTAAATGCTTGTGAAGAGAAGAATTAAGTGCCAGTTGGATCAAGTGTGTTTCTTTTCAGCCAATTATAGCCAAGTCTCCAAATGCAGCTAAACAACAAAGCCCCACAATAGTAAAGCAAAGAAATACTATGTTTATAAAAATGGTATTTGTGTCTGTAAGCAGAACAACACACACTGTTTAGTTGATCCTTCAGTGGTAACCTGAGTATCCCATAACTCAATGGTGTTGCAGTTCATTTATTATGTAACTTTTATGTCAAACAGCTGTATGAGTGGTCAGCATGATGCCTTTACTTCACACAGTGGCCAGTTGGACGCTCCAGGATCAATTGTTTGGAAGGTTTTCACTGCTGACGGACTCTCTCACCAGAAAACCTACAAGACAATTGATCCTGGAGTGTTTTCGGGACTACTGTGATGGAAAGTAAAGGCGCCATGCTGACCACTCATACAGCCACTGGGTCACTAAGGTCAAATACACACAAATATCAAGCTTTTTTTTTTCTCGCATAAGGCACCTTTAAAAGGGCTAGATGCAAGTTCGCCGCCATTTTATACTCACTACTGCCACCTCAGGTCATAGGTGTAACTGCACCTTCTATATTAAGCTCGTGCATGACGGCAATTCAGACCCAAAGTAACACGTTTTTGTGTGACTGTGCAGGATTTTAGAGGCAGTTGTGGTGAACAGGTCTGGGCTCATTCTACACATTAGGACATTGTTGGAACATGTAGGGGGAGGAAAATGCATAATTTAAACATTTTTAAACTCCGTATAGTCCCTTTAAAGGAATAGGCCACCGTTTTTACATACTGAGATATGTTCTTACCTTAGCTTTGACGAGTTCTTTAGGACCTGTCTGATCTTCACCCGTGCCTTCAGTCACGTAAACACAGCGCAGACGGCTTTAGCATTTAGCCTCACCCTCTCTCCACTATAGCTCCAAAACAGGTCAAGATAGAAGCTACCAAGCTCTTCCACGTTTTCCCTATTTAAATATGGTTACGTGAAGTGTTACACTACAAAGTATAATTACACAAAATTAAACAATGTGGATTTTCTAAGCGGATAAAAGGGGGGACTATATTGTAAAGCGTAATAATACCAGGAGTAGTTTGGCATCCGCACAGTAAAGTGAAGATTACTGCGCAGTAAAGTGAAGATTACTGCGCGGATTTCAAACTACTCCTGGTATTATTACGCCTTACAATATAGTTCCCCCTTCTATCCGCTTAGAAAATCCACATTGTTTAATTTTGTGTAATTATACTTTGTAGTGTAACACTTCACGTAACCATATCTAAATAGGGAAAACGTGGAAGAGCTTGGTAGCTTCTATCTTGACCTGTTTTGGAGCTATAGTGGAGAGAGGGAGAGGCTAAATGTTTACGTGATTGAAGGGGGAAGACCAGACAGGTCCTAAAGAACTCGTCAAAGCTAAGGTAAGAACATATCTCAGTATGTAAAAACGGTGGCCTATTCCTTTAAGTACTATTTCTAAGTAAAAAAGACAATGTTGCGTGTTCAAAATAAATCAAAAATACCCTCACAGCCATACAATTTACCACAAGTATAGCATTTCAATTCAAGGAATGTTTTAGTAGTGTTCAGTTTCACCTTCATTTTCAAGCTATAATAGTTCCCCCAGAGCTCCCCTGTACCCCTGGATGGTAAAACGCTGATCTACACTTTAACCTCCTAATACTCTTTATCACACATTTCCACTTGCGCTGCCCACTCATCAACCTAACAAGTTCAATGTTTTTCCTCAACATGACTAGTAACTGTAATCCAATAGACCATAATAAGCCTAACGGGCCCTAACTACAGAGGCACTGAACTACACCTGCACTCAACAATCATAGCGGTTTTTAATCCTTATCTGAAAATACTGGCAGAGCTAACGATCTTGAGGCGAACGCGCTCAGTACGTCTGACTACAAGTGTAAAATGGAGGTGTGTTGAAAGAGAAGCTGTGGCGCGCTCGCCTCCCACGCTGCAGCCTCGGGTGACTGTCTCTAATGAAGCTGATTAAGTGGCAGCCCCAGTGTGAGTGCTGCTCTGTGAGTTGATCCTGCGCTCTGAACTGGGTGGGAGTGGGAGAGCGGGAACAGCAGGTGAGGCCCACAGAGACTGCAGGTGGAGAAGCATGGCACCCATGGGGGCTCACCAGCTGCCTCACCCATCTGCGTCTTCCAGCGGGGTGCTGCCACGCGTTACCTCTGACACAATGCGAAGAGCCTGTTAAGAGGAGATACATGAGAGAGCTCTTCAGTCATAATAACTGTCTACATAAAGTGTGCTGTTGACACTGGTAAAAACAATCAGACTCGATAATAAGGTCACACTCGTACATGCTGGAAATAGAAAGGATCACTAACGTTCGAGTTCAATTCAATCCAATTTATTTTATTGTTACAAAAAAGTATTAAAATCAACAGAAGCACTTCCAACGTGCATTTGAGAGATATTCAGTATGATGGAGCCATCTCCCTAAAATAATACTTGAGAAGCAAAAATAAACCTTGGAGGAGTTCTGATTTTCCACACAACATTACTGTTTTTGGCAGGTAAACCACCAACCGTGTACAAAGGCGTGTTTCGTAAGGCAGAGAATCCGTCAGCTACTTTGACACAGCAGGATACAGCACAAGGCAATGATCAAAAGACTATAGCCACACACTGACAAACTACGACAAGCAACAAACTCATGTACTTACTTTTTGTTACAGAGGTCATTTAAAGGAAGCAGCTCACTTAATATGTGATAAAATACTATGGGAGGAATACAGGAAGATAACAAGTGAGAAGGCAACTATGCTGACAGTTATTTTATGTGTCGCCTATACGCTCCTCCCAGAAGATGGTGAAAGACTGTTGTGTTTTTATATTCACTGAGTCCTGGCTCAACTTTAAGGCAGAGTTTCACAGCTGACCCTCAGGTGAAGATTGGTGTCAGAGCCGGGGGAGTGGAGGAAGCTGCGCAGGAGGAAGAGGAAGGAGGAGCTGATCAGTGCGGGACACCACACTCTGAAACGGGGACAAAGCCAGGAGGCTGTGCACCGTTTCAGAAGAGCACTGAAGGCACCGGGTCGGAGGCCACAATGCACACTAATGGAATCACGAAGACAACAGGCTAACGGGCAAAGCTAACTGCGGGCTAGCGCCACTTAAACAGTATTTGCAGCCAAGTTTGAGTGAGAAAATGTATCGCTATTGTGTAATTGGATGTACAATATCCCTCTCTCCCTTTGTCTTTTCTGTATTTACTCTCACAGACAATTAATGAGTAAAAAAACACAACATGCTACAACACCTGCAGTGGCGCTTATGGCCTCTAGGGGCATGAGTTGCTTAGTTCTGCTTTAATGCCTGTAGGGAAATTTGTCCTCAACATTTGACCCGTCCTCAGTGCCGCTGGGGCAGCACATTTTCAGCAGTAGAGATTGTTTTCCATATTTATTTCTATTTCAGACTTGCTTTGGTCCCGATCTCGTCTGCCCGAAGTCTTACCACTTTTGTGTGTCCCTAACTATAAACCGTTTGATTCTGAAATAGACCACGCGCTCCTCGTTTTTGCATTTAAAAGAAGTTTAAGCAGGGGAGAAGCCACTTGGAAAGATTAACTGTAAACACAGAAGATTTGAAACCCTTTTGTAAAGTTTAATGAAGCGGCTCAGAGTATTTCCTGGAGGTCTTTGTTCGAGAAAGAAGCAGGATTACACTGATTACCGTTTCCTATTCTGGGCTTTAAGTGAAGAAATCTAAAAATGCGCTACAGGCGAGCAGCGTTTAATGAGAGCAGAGGTTCGGGGCATTTTCTAACCAGCCACACACCACATTTCCATAATTGGTGTCACTTGGTACACTGCATAAACTCTATAACTAACTGTGTGTAATCTTAGCAATAGGCCGACATTATCTCAGAGCATTAAAAGAGCCTATTACCCAGGAGAATCCCTGTTTATTAGCTCTAAAGGACATCACAGACATTGTTTTGTCAAAGTATGTCTCCCCAGTGGAATAAAAAAAAAAGATAACCCTCCAGCAATACAGAAAACTACTTATGGTTTGCGATGTATGGATTTTCTTCACGCGCTTCACAACTGTTCATCTTTGAAATGAAAATGGTAAAAATCTTACAGAGGAAATGCCTGTAATTCCTAACAATGTCCAGTAATCTGCGCGTAATCTGCGTGTTTTTGATGTGTCACAAACAATAGCTGCGCCTTATACAAACATGTCATGCGCCGAATACAAAAGCGAGAGGGGAGAATTGGACATGGCACTTCTGTTAGTGTTGTGTTTGCAGAAATATTGCGTCAGACAATGGGGCTGGCACGGCTCCGTAATCCAATTTAATGAGCTGTGTCTGGTGCCTCTGACGCACAGCGGAGAGACAATGCTGTGAGAGGACTCCGAGATGGGCTCAACAAGCCGACCTGGATGCACACAGTTATTCCCCATTACAATTATACAAGACCGCGGATGCAAGGAGGGGTGGAGAGAGAAGGAAGGCCAGTCAATGTTGATTTCCCTTTTTAATAATCAGAGCACATCATTCATCCATTAAAATCCTCCTGTTTATGCTTTTCGTTTAATGAAGCTAAAACCCGAAACAAACAACTATGGACCTGGGAATAAAATGTGATATTGTGAAGAAGAGAATAGAAAACTGCTTGGGTCGCTGCTCCTCTGTTTATTTCACTACAGGCGCAAAAGCCACAAACAACAACAGCCACTAAAATACATATAATTAAAGGGACCGTAAAATGTGCACGTTTCTATCATGTGTATACACCTCTTTCCTGCTAAATATTTCAATTCATTTTCATCATTATTCTATTGGGTTTTTGGCTTTTAAGATTGTCTCTAGTACAGGCTATTATTGGGCTGCTGTGACAACACGTTTTCCCTTGTGGATCAATAAAGTTGTCGAAGCACACCTCACCCAATATGTTGTTCACCCAGGGGTAACATTCAGTATAATATTCATATCAATCCCAAGCCCAAAAACAGAGACAATTGCATCAGGAAGAGAATCAGTTGTAAAAAACAAAACAAAAAACAAAATAAAACAAAATAGAAAACATACTTTTCTCCCGGATGACAAGCGTTTTCAGTGCGAGTCAACACAGAAAATATGCTCGGTCACCTGTGTTTTCACATTTTCAAAATATTGAAAGAATAAACTGGTTTCTGCCCCAATTTGTTTATAAGGTCACAGTACATCTCACACATCATGATTGTTCACAGGGATTAAATTAAAAAGAAACAATCTATCAACAATTTAGTGCAATGTAATGTGAAGTGTAACAATGTGTAATAACTTGTACCTACACAATAGAATCATTTGTATTTGTAGTTTGGTGGTACATAATGTAACAACACATAGGACCCTAACTCTAACCCTATAAACCTTAAGCCCTATCTCTTAGGGTCTTATGTCTTACTTTATTATGTACCTTCAATGTACTAACACACATTATTCCATTGTGTACGTAGGTACATGTTATTATTACAGATTGTTACAAACCAGATTACAATGTACTAGATTTAGGTAGTGTAAAAAAGTGTGACCACATTAAATACATTTTTCTGGCACATGTACAGGTTTGGAGAGGCGATGTAGGGTGTACAGCGATTGGAAAAAAATTGCACAAATGTAGACCCAATGATAAATATGCGCAATATTTTGTTGCAGTTGTTTAGTTGCTTTTTTTCACTAATTGCTGGAATTACACTACACTACTGCAACATAAATTTACTACTTTACTACTTTGGATGAGGACCTAACCTATTTCAATCTCAAAATCTACTGGCTTTAGTCACATCTCCACGGAAACGAGCTGGAGACGCACCCACTCGCGGTAAAGCTACATGTCATGGTCATGTCTTAGGAGAGCATGTTTGTTTGTACATTTATGAGGTATTTTTCAATTATGAAAATATCTGTCTTAAAGTAAATGCTTGTATTGGGTAAAATTCTACACAGTGTGGCCTGCCCACACTCCGGTCTACGTCATGAGTTATCCATAAGGTTCCTAAGTGTTTTAAGATTCAAACACCTTGACCAAACTTGCTCTGATCCTGCACCCAGACTATATTCGCTGATTTTCATGTTTGCCAGAAGTGCACCCTCTGCTGGCCTTTAGCATAACCACATTTTATAACATCAAACAGGATATTATCTACACATCTACAAAGTAAAGTAGTTGTAAAAGCCCAAATAATCATGAATAGGACTGAGGAATTACTATCTTTGTATGCTAATATACACGAAATCAAAAACCACACTGGAAGCTTCTTTACTATTGAGAATGTTCCATTACACCGCTCTTCATCTTTTCCACTTTGTTCTTTTCCCTGATTCAGCTCGCCATACAAATACACTTGTCCACTTTTAACACACGGGTCTGATCTTGTCCGCTGAGAATCATCGCTGAATCCATCAAGAAAATAACTCCACCAGCGCCAAAGACCTTCTGTGTGCAGCCGACAACAATGAACAAATAAAAGGATCAAACCCCGGAGAGAAGAAATGCTTTTTTTCCCCCCGTCTCAATGAAAGCAAAGGTTGTTCTAAAGAGACGAGGCCAAACAGTATCTGTGTGTTTTATTTCTTATTACCCAGAGGAGGAGTACAAAAGGGACGGCCCGCTGCTGCATATGGAATTCAAAGAGAGATTCTGACAGAGCAAAGGCATGTTCCCGTGGCCCAGGCAGCATTTTAATAAGGATACTCAGTAGGACACAGGAGGAGAGGAGGCCAGGGGGTGAGAGAGAACTTTGAGTGTACGTAAATACGGCATAGGTGAACTTTCGACTGAGGACAAAGTACAGCAGTACAATCAAAATATGTAGTGTTAGAGCAGTGGTCATGACTATATAATACACGGCGTGGCTTGCAAAATGTAATAAAACAGACTATCCTGGAAAAAAAGTGTCAAGGCAACCACATTTCGGCAGAGTTAGTGTCATTCATAGATAAACCATAAGGACACTGTAAATTCCAGTGCTTGAAGAGTCAAGTCTATATATAATGGTAGCAAAACAGTATCTAATCATTCTCTTATCTATTATCTATTATTACTACTACTTAAGTATTCTATTCAATCACATTTTTGAAACATGAGGCTAATCAAATATTAACCTAAAATAAGTCCGGTTCACTATGTAATTCTGTCGGGTTTAGTGGAGGGTATCAAAACTATACATTTTTGAAAACTTTATTAAAAAAGCAATCAGATAAACATTGTGATGAATAGAGCAAAACTCTTCCATAGACTGATTAAAGGGATATTTCCGGATATTTGACATAGGGCCTCATTTCCTAGTGCATTTCTATGGTATCAGCTAGCCTGCATTAAAAACAGTCTGACCCGCTCCACAGTGCACCTGAGGCCAATCACTTATAACGCCAGACTAACCATATAAATGTCTGTGTTAATAGAATCATGTTTTTTTGTTTTGTTTTGTATACTTTATTGTCCCCGTAGGGAAATTCGTCCTCTGCATTTAACCCATCCTTCGATGCCGCTGGGGCAACCCGTAAGGAGCAGTGGTCGACGGCAGTGCCGCGCCCGGGGACCCATCTCCATGATGTAGAGCCAGGCTGATGGTCAGAATCACCTGGCTGGAGGATTCACCTATTGCACATGTTTTTAGTGTTGCACATGTTTGAAATCATCACATGAATTACCGCATTTTGAAGGACTATTTTCTCGCAGATCACTCCGCCTCTGCATGGCTTACAACCACGAAGCTCATGCTGCTCAAGTTACTTTAAATGCAAAATAGTTATAATGATTCTATTAACACAGACATTTATATGGTTAGTCTGGCGTTATAAGTGATTTGCCTCAGGTGCATTGTAGAGTGTCAGACTGTTTTTAATGCAGGCTAGCTGATACTGTAGAAATGCACTAGCCTAGCGCCACTAAGCTCTTCAAATATAAGAACTGCATGAGTTTAAGAAAAAAATATCTCCAGAAAGCAACAAACTCTGGATAACTAGGAAATGAGGCCCTATGTCAAAAATCCTGAAAAGCCCACGTGGACAGTCGCACTGCAATGGAGAATGAATGCGAACCTGGCATTTCGCCGTAAAACCACCTTAAGCGACGTAATAGTCACTAAATAGTTGGTTGTTCTGCTATGATAGTCTGGGCTTTGTTGACACGGTAGGTGTAAACTTTGACCGGAACATTACAGCGCATTTGTACTGACAATGACTGATTTGGCTTACAGTGATAATAACATATATATGGGGAGTAAAAAACGTAGTGTGCCGGAAATTTACAAAATTTGACGGAAAATGACATTTCGATGTTCCAATCAAACAAGTCAATGAAACCCGTGTCATATTTCTCACAGTGTTGCCGTAGTGATGACCTGCACTCCCCATTTACTCTAATGGAAAAATGGTATAACAGCATAATTTTACCATTGCTTATGTCATAAGGTTTCCAAAAATATATAGTGAACCGGACTATAATTTATTGGGCTGCAAAATATGGTATGCAATTAAGATAAGATAGAACTTTATTGATCTCACAAGGGAGAAATTCACTTTTTACATCAGCTCTAAATAAACATTCAGGGGGTGTAAATAGAAAGGAAAAATAGTAAACAGGGAGTATCTTATGTACAATGAATAATAAAAACTCTAAAGGGAGGAATATAACAGAATTATAAAATCTAAAAGTAGCAATCAACACAGTGCAAAGTTAACAGTCATATTGCAGGTTAAAGTGATACAGAGGTTATTGCATGTAGTTTTGCTTTAAAGTTATTGCACACGAGTTTGACCTAATACAATTAATACAACAATCATATAAGGCATTTCAGAACACATTGTAGATGCCTAAACTACAGGCTTACCAGGTTTTACTGATCAAATCCCAATGAAGACCAATCGTTTTCATGCTAAATAAAAGCAGCCTCTCTAATAATGCTTACTGACTAATGAATGGAATAACGTGTCTAATGCTTTACTGTGCTTTGAGCAATATTTATGCTACTTTATACACTTTGTAAACATGTTTATAAATTCAGAATACAGAAAAAGCGGACGCCTTGTTAAGATGCCAAGGTTGTGTTATCCATTCCCCATAGCATTATGCTGAAAACAACATACATCTATAGAACCTGGAGCATAAACTGAGCTACATAACAACAACCTTTATCTTTGTTTGCTACGTGGACAGAAGCTACAAGTACAGCTCTGCAGCCTCTGATGTTATCACCACGGTCTGACAATGTTTACTCGGCGTTTCTTGAACACATGAATAAAAATAGATATCTGGAAGGACTGATTTCTGTGAGAGGAGAAAGCAATAAATCATATAGATAAATGTAGGTGAATGGGCAGCAGGTCGAGGCTCTCTGTGCCGACACTTAACTCATACATTTCAAATATTGTCTGAGCGGAACAGTATGTCTTTATTCAGGCTATTCAAACTATTTTGGACGCCTTAACCTTTGGTAGTTTTTTGTAGAAGAAAATAACGTGTCAACAAACTACATAAACTCAGGATATTGTTTATTTATTAATTCATTTAATAGGGACTGTTATTAATGATTAATATTAATGATTGTCTGCAATGTTTCTGATGTAAATATGCCAGATTATAGTAAAGAAGCTAGTTTCCATCTAAGGTGACCGCGAAAAAACATACAGCAACACAAATAGGCTACAAATACAATACAACAAGAGAAAACAGGGTGTACTTTAAAGCACATGTGTTAAGCACAAGACCACATGCAGAAAGTCTCTAGCCCATTCCTGTGCAGCGTTATGGATTTTTAAAGAAAAGCAAGAATGCTCACTCCAGCCACCAGTGGGAAGAGGGAACTGACATAAAAAGAGATCAGGATATAAACAGCCCATTATAGCCATGTGGTAAAAGGTCAGTCTGCCCCAGGGCGCCTGTGGCTGCAATAGAAACTTACTGCCATCGAGTGTGGCATGGATGAATAATGACTATATGTAGCACTTTGAGAAACGTGTGACACAGGCTGATAAAGCGCAATAAGTAAGTTGAATAACAGAAGTAAATGCACTTTTTCATGATATTTTTAATTATATGATGAGCACCGTATTACTTCAGGAAGTTAATATCTTTACCCTTAGAGGAGAGGAGGAGAGGCTAAATGCTAACAACATCTTTGGTCTATTTGCGTGACTGAGCACACAAGTAAAGACCAAACAAGGACGCATCAACTCGTCTAAGCTCTGGCAAGAACATGTCTAGTATGGAAAAACAGCGGCCTGTTCCTTTAAGGCAGTGTTTCTCAAGTTATATGGCTTTGGGACCCACCATGAGTCGAGGATGACAAGTCACAACCCAAATAGAAATATATGGTATAAAATATTGCATTTTCCACACAAGGTTTTATTGAACAAGCAGGACAAATGCCTCAAAACAACCCAATAACATTAATTCTGACAGACTCTGGTAGTGTTTCCATGCAGTTTCAGATAGAAACCTCACGACCCGCCAGTTTTGAATCACTGCTTTAAGGTACTTACACAAAATGTTAGCAGATGGCACAAACCTGTCCCTGCTGCTGTGATTTGCTTGTGATTGCAAATTAAATTAGATTTGTGGCTAATGTTTTAAGATTCTGGACATATCAAACACATCCAGGGTAATACATATTTGACTGAAGCTTGAATCATTGACTGCAGGGTTTCATAATAAGACCCCACAGTAAAGGAATAAGTTGTTTGTAAAGGGCATTAAATTCCCAAAATAATTGCTGCCTGCGCGATTTGCCAGTACATTCCAAGTGCGATTTTGATTTGGAATCACTCTTGCAGCCTTCATCTGAATCCTACGCAGACTCACTCCATCCGGTGCAGCGATCGTCCAATAACCCGGAGACAATATTTCTTGCCTGTCAGATTTATAACTTTGGCAGCAATTTCACATTTGACCTCAGCCCGAGCATCAATCTGTGACTGCGCTTAAGATTCAGAATAGTGCGTCCACATTTCCATCCACTTGCCAAACTATTTTCAGTCGAGTGACGCAGGAGTAATGCCAAAATACCGCTTGGCTCCGCTGCACGGAGGAGAAAGCCAGTCAGCCGAAGAGAAGACATGCAAAATTCACTTAACACAGATTTCAAAACTTACAAAACGGAATCAGAAAGTGTCTCCTAAAAGCTTTTTGTTGTATAGTCAGCAGTTGATGCGACAGCCGTGGCATCTGTAGGCCGGCATAAGGTTTGCATATCTTTGCGGCTAATCTTAATAATGTATACAGTACATTGACAGGGCATTTACATAAAGCAAACTAGACTAAGGTTAAGTATCTAAAAGGTAGGCAGTGCATTCTCATAAATATTAATCACCACATGATCTCTATAGGCATAACAAGTGGGCTATCCTTGGTTGATCGGATTCAAAAATACATTTCACAGACTCAGTGTGACCTTCTCACTTAAATATGCAGAGAGCGCGGGGCAGTCTACATAAAAATATATGTCTGGTGTTTTATAGCAGATCCAAGAAAAAGCTGTTGAAGTAAAAAGCCTGAGGAAGCAGGAACTAAAAGCTATTGACAAATGGATAAAAACTTATACCAGTGTGTTCACCTGACGCTTTATTCATGATAACTCCTATTCATCCTAAGCAAGTACGATTAGTATTAGTTATTATAATTCCCGACCTGCCGTGTGAATTCTCTCGAACACCTTATTCCTGCAATGGTTTATCTCTTCTATAAAGCTTCCGCCAAGGCCTATTTGATGTGTCACCTGCGTAATGCACTGCAGCGCGAGCCATTGAAGGCAGTAGCTTTAATTAAACCAACAACAAAAGAACAAACCAACAGCTGTGTGCGGGATCATAAATATTTACAGACCCGTTTTAGCATGCTAATTTCCACTGGGATCCACGCTTCAATTTTATCGCTTCGGTTCATTTCCTACCTGTCTCTCCTCCCCCAAAACAATAAGAGTGTGTTGTTTCTTTTGCTGTAGCGATGTGTTCCACGTCGCGGATTACAGACAGGACTAATATAGCAGATGAAGTGTATTGACAAAGTGAAAACTAAGAAGCTGACGCGGCAACTTCAGAAGTGTTGTACAAGAGACCAGTAGAGGCACTGAATTCCCAAGATGAATTCAATAAACATATAGAAGAAAACAGAAGAAAACTATTGACACCACATACTTCTTAATTGAAAACCTAAAATATTTGTGGACAACGGTTCAATAAACTGTGTAAATCCATATTATTTATCCAGATTTTTGAAGTTTTGTTGCTTGATACTATCATTATAAGCTTAATAACCTGTTAAAGTGTGGTCTTGAATTGATTTTTTAATATATTTGATTATTTTAGCGTTGGAGACAAACAAACAATTGCCCCGGGGATGTAATCAAAAATAAATCAAATAAAAATAAATAAATGAATACGTACACACATGAATGGCCCACTTGCAAAAACAGATAAGTGCCAAGAACTCTTCACATAGCAGTGTTTTTCATTGCCAGGCTTGTTTCAGTGCCTTAAAAATATAAAGTCACTCGTTCTTAATTAAATTCACGCAACTTTAGTTTCATAAATGGCATTTGTCCAGTACAGTAAAAAAACATCCAAGACAATTTTGAAAAAATATATCTGCCCCTGCAAATGAGTTCCCATTATATAGATACATCCCGTATATACCCATACATATCCACACATACACATACATGCATACACATATATACATACCTGTACACATACATACACGTACACATGCATATGAATATATCACAAACATTACTGATGATCATAATATGCATCATCCATATCAAATAAATTAATAAATACATTTTGGGGGGTTGAAAAGTTTGGGAATCCCTGTAATAGACCCTATGTGCGGCTTCAGAATCAAGACTTTTAATGCCATTGTGAGTGAAAGGGTTGACAAACTGTACAGGTTTTGTCGGTGCAATAGTGTGGAGTTTGCATGTTCTCCCCGTGTCTGCGTAGGTTTCCTCCGGGTACTCCGGTTTCCCCTACCACTAAAAACATGTGCAATAGGTGAATCCTCCAGCCAGGTGATTCTGACCATCAGCCTGGCTCCACATCATGGAGATGGGTCCCCGGGCGCGGCTCTGCCGTCGACCACTGCTCCTTACGGGTTGCCCCAGTGGCATCGAAGGATGGGTTAAATGCAGAGGACAAATTTCCCTACGGGGACAATAAAGTATACAGGTACAGGTACAGGTAGTGTAGCATGACAGTGACAAGATAGTTGGCTTTAAATTGCAATTACAACTAACTTAGTATTTGGCAACCACTCTTGAATTGAGAATATGAATCTTGTTTTGGAGAGTTTTCACTTTATCAAGAATACTTTGCTTGTTTCTAATGTAATCTTGCTTGAAATAAGAAAGTAAAACCGCCAATTGCAATTTTCTTACCCCATTGGCAGATAAATCAACCTGAAATAAAGACAAAATGTATTGAATCGAGGCAGAAACATCTCAGTGCAAGATAAATAATCTAGGTCAAATGCCCAACTGAATCTTAACTAGTCAAAACAAAACAAAAATGTATTATTATGCTCAATTTGAGACATTTAAACTACAGCATCTTCAACTGCAGGTACAACTGTGCCACCACAACTTCCAAAAGTTTTTATTTGCATTTGTCTTTACTGTCACTGTGAAATAAAATAAAACCATCCAACACTCAATAAAAAGTCCTTGATTGAAAGAGCGAGCGTGAAATTAAGTGAAATAAATATCAGTCTAGGTTCTCCTCGCAAGTGCGGTCTAAATGTTGGATTCCAGCCCGGGCTCTTCCCATTAACCCAGCGCGCGCATCAGGAGCAATCACCGTAACACTTACTTAGGAGTCAATAAAGCCAGATTGAATTGTGTTCTGCTAAAAAGGCGGCCGAGTGAAAGAAGAGGCCCGCTTTTTAAGAATGCGCCAAGCTCCATCGATCCACTCGGGTCACTCGTGTGCGCCGATTGGGGAGGAGCGCGCGGCCGAGGATCTGAGACAGACAATGGAGCCGTCGTAGGTCTGATTTGCACTGACAAGAGGGCTCTTATCGATAACAATATCAGTGATGCTTCAGTCTGCTCTAAAGATCGCCGGCGACATGGATGGAGGAGATAGACGCACTTATTACATGTATTACGTGCCGTTTGTCCTCTAAATGAGACGGCGCAGGCAGCTGAATGGAGCGCTTTATTGGCTTTAGCAAGGTCAGATTGTGAGAGGAGGGAGTAAAAAGTGCTGGGCTGGCGAAACGGGCTTTTATTTTGTCGGGTCAGGCCGTATAGGCGATTAAGCTGTCAGACAAGCGGGGCACTATTGATTAGATCGCGGAGGGGGATCGGTGCCCCCCCTCCCCCCCGTCGTTTTAATTTATAAGCGAGCACCAATTTGATTTGATACTAAGGAGCTTTACACAAACGGATAGAGCGTGCGGCGTTACAGCTCCCACAGTTCTCATAGTACACAGACAGGCTCCAGGCGAGCTTTTATTGGCATGCTGCATAAGCCATTTCCGCACAGGTAATTTGATGACACTCGTGGAATAATATAATATATCATTTTGACTGCCACACTGGACCCATCATGCGCAAGATCTCTATTCATATTGACAGACGGGGGGTAAATTGAGAGGAATTGAGCCCCGGCAACAGCGCGTGGAGGCAGAGTGTAAAAGTGTAATTGGGTGGGCCGCTCCGGTGGTGAAATGGGGGAATTACAGGGTCATGGTCTGGAACAGCCTTCAGCTCAGACAGCGAGACGAAGAGAGATTTTACACAGCGGTTTCGATAAGGCTTCAGCGAGCAAGACATGCCCCGCGCACTCACCAGAAACACAGCGCCGTACAAGGGAAGATAAATTATTAAGAACGCGCCATTACATGGATTGACAAGTGGAAACAACAGTTCGCAGTGTTTGCTCTCAAAGCATGTTTCAAGGTTTGCACATGAAGGATTTAGACTAAAACAAAGAACAACCACGTGATTAGTTTTGAATATAAGCAGTGAATACAAACGGCAATGCTGATGGGAAGGCCTCATGGATCCCATCTGAAGAGCTGGAGGAAGTGTGCATATATGGGGAAGTCTGGGCATCTCTGCTCAGACCGCTGCCTCCGTGACCCAGCCCCGGATAAAGAAGATGGGATCCTAAACTGAACTTCTGAATAATTAATCACTTGAGTATATCTTCATACGATTATTCTCATTCTTGTGTTTCCAATGAGAAGATAACAACTAATTGGTTTACAGTGTGGTTGAGAGTGCATTTGAGTTTGATATGAACTTGCTGAACAAAGCAAACCTGAAATTAAACAACAGTCATTAGAGTAAGAGATTTAAGATATTATGAACAAAGCATGAACTGGCACGAGCTTTTCAGAGCCTCCCTACTGGCTTCTTTCTACAAGGTTAACAGCTCCTAAAAGAGCAAATAGCCAGGGAAAAATGGTCAGGGTGCAATCTATATTTGATAAAATAACAAGCAAGTATATGATTTGTAAAATGATCGGTCATAATCATTGTCCTTGAGCTGTACTTGGCATTTGTCCATCTTTTCGATGATGACATATGGGCCGTTAAAGCGTACAGACAGACACCATTCGCCCTCGGTGGCACTGAATCCTTTATGGCCCTTGTCCTTACATTTTTATACAAGGCCAATAAACGGCCATTATTTTTACGCGCAGGACCACATATGAAATTTACATTATGGGACAATTTATGGCAGTTTTATGAAGTCATGGCGATACATTTGTCATTCTTCTGGTGATGCCGGATTTTAACTTGTATAGATTTAATATTGTCAACTGGGCACTTCTTATTGCTCTTGCTCTAAACACACACATTGCAAAGTTAGGATCTCTTTTAGAAACTGCTTCACTTCACTTTGCCAACAGAGGATGATGTAGAAATTAGGGCTGTATTTTTGTTCTTCCATACGTTTATAGACTTAAAGCAGTACTAAGTAACTCTTGCCCCTAGAGGCCATAAGCGCAACTGCAGGTATTGTAGCAAGTTGCAATTTTTTAACTATCAATTATCCGAGAGAGTAAATACTGCGCTGATAGAAAGGACAAGGGAGAGAGGGATATTGTACACCCAATTACACAATGGAAATACTTTCTTTCCCTCAAACTTGGCTGTAAATGCTGTTTAAGTGGTGCGATCCCACAGTTAGCTTTGCCCGTTAGCCTGTTAGCTTCTTCTTCGTGATTCTATTAGTGTGTATTGGTTGCTCCGGTCCGGTGGCAGTCAAGTTGTAATTGTGGTTTTCTGGCCAGAGACACCAGGGGAGATGAAAGGACCCTCCAATCATCCCATTAACACTTGTATTACCCCCTGACTACAAAAAGGATTTATTAAGGTAAACAAGCTACTTAATATTGCTTTAAAAACTAAAATTACAAATGCTAAGTACTACAAAACCAGTTGTGTGGTAATTCTTTCAGTCCAATCAATCCCACATTTTGCAGCACGTAAGTCTTTTTTTGATCTGAAAGTGTTACTGTGAATGCATTTCCATGGCGACATGCCCCCATTCCTTGCACATATCGTTAAAAGCGGGTACGAGCTGGACTCGGCCTGCCCTGGCTGGCCTCTCTGTTGTTCATGCGGCGTTCCCGTGGGCTTTGTCCTGACGGAGTGGGTGGGAGGAGAGCTGGGCCACCCAAAGGCCACAGCTCCAATTACACACAGCCCTGGCTCCTTAAATGTCAGGCTACTTTGCATTACCCAAAGTGCACTGGCATTCAGCGAGTATTAGAGGCCCCGCTCTGGACGCATCTGTCACGTTACTTTAAGGGGCTCCTCAAGGAAAACGTATAGGTTTGTTCGCACTTGGTATTTCAATCCGCCGTCCGTGAATTTTGCATTTGAAGAGGCTGGATGCATGAAAAAGAAGCCGCAGTGGAGGAAGCCACAGTAACGCAAGGGAATAAAATAATCATTCGGTTGCCCAGTGGTCTGGCAAGCTCTCAACAAAATGAATGCTTGGTGAATGTGCACTCATTCAGTCATTTTTCCTGAACAACTTTCACACTTATTGGATATATGCAAGTCATAAAAGCTACCCAGTTTTTGTAGTGTTGTTATTCAAAATGAATCCATAACATGCACAACAATTAATATAAATCTAATATCTCCACTTGCATGTTAACTGCTGTACCTGCTGTTGCGTGCAATTAGAGACTGGACTCTTGACAGCTTTTCGATTGCGTCATTCATCTTCCTTTATTGCAGGCACTTACAGGACGCAATGCCATCCAGGGCCCTTCAACTTCTCCCATTTGAATCATTGACAATTTAGCTGCTTTGTCGATCATTAAGGGAAGGAGACGTTGCTTCCCCTCTCTAATTAAGCTTTGATTAGAAAATTGCTCAAGCGTACATGTGAAGAGAGAAGTGCGAAACCAGAGGCGGCCACGAGACTCCAGGTGCATTTCTATAACAAGCAATGATTACAATACCACAGGTCGCATTCGTGTAATATTATTCTAAGCTGACAGTATTTTCATATTGAGGTGTCAGAATGAACTAAGTGCTTTATTTGTCATTGTACAATTGTAACAAAGGTGATTCCTGGTGTTGGGTTAGACCTGAGCCGCTGAGACTGAGCGCGCCGCCATTATGGGCCAACCTGACCAGCATGTTTTTGGAGGAAGCACCCGGAATAAACCAGGCTGGCTGTATTCAGTCTCCTGTGATCCTCTGAAATGGTGCGCGGTCCTGGGTTTGTCCCTGTTTCAGAGCGTGGTGTCCTGCACTGGTCAGCTCCTCCACCTCCTCCTGCCTCTTCCTCCCCCCCCCCCACCTCGCTCTTTCTTAATCTTTATCTTTTATATGGTAGACTTTTGTCCAGGTTTATGGTTAATATCTCTGGGTCGATCTACACTGGACTAAAGCAGGAGCAAAGTCTCACACTTTCTGAGTCAGTATCAGAATATAGGCACAGTTTCTGTAACTGCAGTAAATCTGTAGGCCTAAACCCTAAAATAAAAATCTAAATTTAATGTGCATTTGTCAAAAACAGGGAATCAGTTCTAGGCCTATGTACATTTATTGTTAAAGGGACTATACGGAGTTTAAAAATGTTAAAAGTTAGTATTTTCATCCCCCTACATGCTCCAGCCATAGAATGAGCTCAGACCTGTTCACCACAACTGCCTCTAAAATCCTGCACTGTCACTCAAAAAGGTGTTAATTTGGTCCGAAGTGCTGTCATGCATAGGCTTAATATAGAAGCTGCAGTTACACGTATGACCTGAGGTGGCAGTAGTGAGTATAACATGACTAACTTGCATCTAGCCCCTTTAAAGCAGACATCTAATAGTGCAAGCACATTTATATTCCTAAAATAAATCCCCAAACACCCACAAATCTGTATTTTGTTACAGCAGTGAGAGATTTTAATTAGACTGCACACCAGAAAGTACTTTGGCAGGCGTGTGATGTACAAGTGTCTAGGTCAGCGTCCGCTGTGCTTAAATATTCCAGTGGAGTTCACCCTTGACACTCACTCACTGTGAAGCCACATAAAAAGAGACACTTTACTTTACTGCACAGACAGAGCGCTTTTCTCATTGCCATTCCCAAAAACACATTACGTTCAACCTCAGTGAGAGAGGAAAAACCAGGCTTTCGAACAAGGGCGGACGTTTTGTCCCTCTGCAGTGACGACACGCACTCGCCTCGATGCGCCGTCCTTGAGAATAAGTGCGTTCAAAGAGCTGCTATGGAGAAAACAAACAAACAAACACCTCTCGGCAGCTGCAAAAGTAGAGTTTTCCACCTGCTGCATTAGACTGTCGCTCTATTGAAACCCAAACAACTCTTTCACTAAATGTTATTTTCCATAGTGCTTGTGCTGAGTACTGCCTGCTCAAAGAGTTACATGCTGTACTTCAGGCGAGACACAGGTGGATAAGGAAATAAATTACTACTAGAGACACCAATTTGAAACATTTGCTGTAGATTATTGATATAAATATGAGGAAAAAATGTGTCAATTGTCATTTTATATTTGTATACAGTAAAGAAATGTATGCATAAAACGGATAAGTTGCCAATATTCAGCGGCAAAATCAAAAATAATGGATCAAGTTAGGTTTAAATTTATGGTTTTACTTTGTTTTTTGAGTACAAAGATTGTTTTTAAATAAGCAAGTTAAAACAGTTTTTGACAGTTCAAAGCTCAATAAATCAGTTGAAGATGATTAAAAACTCCATCTAATAATTCTTCATAACCAAGATGTGCCTAAACTTTAAATGGCAGAGGAGTTACATTTGATACACTTTCCTTTCACTCGTGCGACTAAACACAGCTCTCATTACCTCACTTATTCTTTCTCTAATGTCATTTTGTACAAGGTTAGGCTTCATGTAATCATTGCCCCGGGACGGTAGTAAGCGCAGAGCGAGAGAGATGATTCTTGTTCATCTTAATGAGACTGATCTGAACAGATGGAGAGGAGACAGTAGGTTCCTCAAACATACACTCTCACAGCCTGCTTCGCTTCATCAGCCTGAACTTCTATCATTACGCAGTGGGCACACGTGAGGCTTAAAATCAATTCAGAATGTGTGGGAATAAAACATAAGGTTTTACAAAGTAGACTTCTGAATTTGTGACTGAAGCACTCTTCCTTTGTGTGAGGGAAAAACTAAAAAACGTGACCAAGACTGTAATGTTTGTTGAAAAATGTATCTAGGTGGAACTCAAAGAGCTTCTCTAAATCTGTGAGAATGTGTGTCAACCTGAAATTACTGTTTCACACAAAAAGGCCATTTGAACAATACAATATGTGGTAATCTGTGGCTGTAGACACCTGTTCTGCTGCTCTGAGTAGTACTGTATCAGTGCACAGGAGCTTTCACATTCATTTATAACCATTTAAATACAATCACTCCTTTGCCATCAGGAAAATGCAACCAAATTATTGATTAAAAGCATGAATGGTTCATGGCTTGTCTGCTTCTCAGCTGTGCTGCGACCCACCTCCACCTTGTCCTCTATCCACAGCTACATCCTGCTACTTCCTTCACCGGTCTCCCGTACCCCCACCAGTGTCCAGGCTCCGGGGGAAGACGTCTCTAACGTTAACCTGCCCGTCCACACTAACTTTAATCTAATTCTTCTCAAATTGTGTGACCAGGTGTGTTTACTGTCTTGGCAGTAGACAGTATGAAGCCAAATAAATTAAGGCGTCACTTAAAGAAACCCCAGTCACACTGATAACCTGCTGGAGTTTTTTCAGCGAAAACATGCCTAATATCGGCAACAATCATCCAGCTTTGTGAAAGAGTAAGTGTAAGTGCACACCAGCGTCAGTGCCAGCTGCAGCTCGCAACCCTAACCCTAACACTACTGCAGGCTCTATATTAAGGTGGTGAATGACAGCAATTTTGACCCGAATTAACACGTTTTTGAGTGACTGCAGGGTTTTAGAGGCAGTTGTGGTGAACAGGTCTGAGCTCATCCTACACATTAGGACATTGGTGGAACATGTAGGGGGAGGAAAATACTTAATTTTAACATTTTTAAACTCCACCTAGTCCCTTTCAATTGGTGAAGATTGGTCGAAATGTTTTCTTTTTGCTTCTTACAAGTACATAGGTAACAGAAGATTTTTGTGCAGCTCTGCTTTAATCTATACATCGCCAAAAATATATACAATAAATCTTCATAATCGCTGTTTTTATCTGTTTGACTCTATCCAGGTTGAAATAAATATACAACAGCATTTGATCAAAATTGTGCCCCCTTCAATCTCTAGTACAATTTGTGAAAAAACAAACCACTACTGTAATGCAGTAGTGGTTTGCAGTACTGCATTACAATAGTGAGGTCTGTAGTGTCATTGTACACAACAGACCTCAATAGAGTCAAATGAAATGATTGTTTGCATTTCTATATAGCTTTTTATTCTTCTGAGCTTCCCTTTGATTGAGAACCTCTGGGAGAATCCTCTTTTCCCTCAGCTGAGCAGGGAGAAAAACTGAAGTCGTGGAAGAAGGCTGAAGACGAAAGCATGTATTCCTCCAGGGAGCGACTCTCTTGTGGCTTCTTATCAGCTGTGTCTTTGGAGAATACACTGGAGCTTGGCTGTGCCTTGGCTATAGGGAGATTTTAGTCCTGCAAAAGCCAGACAGCATTACGGTTACCACAAGCATTACTGTCAAAAAGAGTTATTGACAAGGTGTGATGGTTCTCTGTAGAGCTGCTGATGGCATGGCTTCAAGTAGCCTATGTAAAAAAAAGAGTCCCTAAAGTGAGCGGGATGCAGTTGCACGCTGGCCCTAATTGAGTTGAAAGCATTACTGAATATTTCATTTGCGCACGGGGAATTAGTTTCCTGAGAGTGTGGCAAAAGCTAAATGGAAAAGGGATATTTTTATTAAAGCTAATGATACTCACTTCATGCCCATTCATCCTGATCTAAAAAAAAAAAAAAAAAAGGGAAAGCAAAAAAGAGAAATCGCTTAGTTTTAATCGGTGTAAACAAAGCAAATGTTTTAATCAACGTCAAAAGAGCAAGTTTGTGAATCAAAGTCAGTTAATTAGCAGGAGCTTTGTGACTCCTCATTAAGGAACACGGTTAAAGAGATTGTAAGCCCATACACATAACATCACATTTCTGCAAGGTTTTAAAAGGCAGTACAGGAAATGGGTGTTTGAGTAAGTTCACAACAAAAATATTATTTAAGGTTTTGAGCTTTTTTTTCTTCTTTAGCCAACAAAGGATTATGTGAGAATAAACAATATTTAGTTTGAAAGACAATGGATTTAGGACCTTATTTCTTAGCCTTTCGCTAAATTATATTGATTTAAGTTAAGAAATCACTCAAAAATGCTTCATTCATCCCTGCTTAAATCTCTATATACCCCCAAATCAGACATTTGCTCTCACCAAGGGAAGGCTCCCCTACTCATTGTTCATTCGCCTTTGCCTCTGGTGCTTCCCGATGGAGTGAATCCAGTGGGACAGAGGATGGAGCTGCGGAGGAGAGTTAAATGGATTCGGCTGTCGTGAGGGAGACAGTGGTCTGCTTAGCCCAGATGGACCTCCTCGATCCCCTGGCACTTAGCTCAGGGATCTGTACAAATCCTACGAGGGTCTTGTCAAAAAGAAAAGTTGCTGATGCTTTAGGCGAGCCTTTCTATGCTGCATGATAACTCAACACAAAAACAGAACACAGAGGAAAAGTGACAGTTTTGTAGGCCCATAACAAGAGGAAGCACATGAGACTTTATAAATCATGTATTTAGAGAGATCAGTAATGTGTTATTAACCGGAGGGCGTCGTTACTGAAATAAATAAAAGTATTGAGCATATGGTGATGCACCTGTAGTCATCGGTAACACCTGGTAGCTTCCTCAGACTATAATTCTCAGTATTAACAACTATATCCAAGACTGGTTGTGGGCAGCCCTCAGCCGCTACCTCCGACAGTTTGTCATCAAAGTGACCAATATGTTGGAAATAAGTTAGGAAGGCCTCACACTCCACATTATGGGATCATGCGTGTGTTTCCAAACCCAGGCTGTAGACTATACTTCAGTCCTGATGGGGGTGCTCAGTAAAGCCGTCATTCCACATAGCACGACCCAACCGCGTACGCCACGATCTACGTGCACGCATCGACTCTATCCTGCACACCTTTCTGTTTCCACCGCACACACACCCGCATTTGTTGTGGGCCGCGCCCGCACAGAGGAGCACGCTGTACAGATCTTCGTTAAAAGTTTGTAAGCCATGATGAGAACAGATGTGGACTAATGCTGCCTTCTGGTGGAGGTTATGGAATCATTCAGAGGTGCCAAGCTGTATTAAAACAGAAAAGAAACTGTTAAATACAACTATGAAGGTCAAATATATGCAAATGTTAAGCTAGCACCAGCTAAAGCTACGCTAACAGTGGCTAAATTCTAATATCTGCAAAATCCCCTTTTAGAACAGTGGTATGATGTTGTGAACTATTAAATCCGTATGAACTGCTTGTCAATAGTGAGGGCTGTTCACTCTCGCCAATCAGAGGCCAGCAGTCTGTTCACGTCACATCAGACACAGGTTAGCGCGCATTGGCCACAGTCAGAGGTCGGTCCCATAACTTGGCCCTGGCCTTACTTATGGAAAATCTCTCCAAAGCGTGTTGACCAGGCATTCGGCTGATACGCGCCTGCCTGTGGAAAGACACCTCATGTGGGCTGAATGTGGGCTGGACATATATATAGAGCCGTGGTCCTCCAAGCTTTTTTCTCCTCCCAGACTTGAACATTTTCCGTGCACGGGGGCGGGGGTGGAGGGGAGGGTTTTTGCTGCACGGAGAGCACATCACTCTTAAATACCAGCGCTAGAGCAGAACCATCGTGTATCCTCTTTCTCTCGGGAACAGGACAGGGTTTAACTCACAGTGACATAAATCAAGTTTGGAGTTTCTCCTGTGAGAGCTTAAAAAGGATGTAGCCTAAATGTTGAATGAAGTATATAAGGCGCGATGTAAAGGATGAGATGAGACGACACCGCAAATGAAAAGCAGTGGCTCTCGCAGCACACCACGCCTCAGTGGACCTCTTCTTTTTCTAAGTGAAAAAAAGGCCGCAAGCACTGACACAGCAGGTGTGTGCATGAATGATACCAGCCTTGTCTGCATCAACACTGAAGAATAAGTAAGTTTAACAAGTAAGTAAGCCTAATTTGTATAATTAAGTATTCAGTAAGTGAGGGAAAGTACATAGGTAAGTAGTAATTAACAATAAATAGTTTTTTTTTTGCATTAACAAATAAATAAGTAATGAAAAAAAGTAAGAATTAGTATCAATAATAAAACTGGACTGTGATGGTTCTCCACTAAAGAATCCTCCAGTATTGAAGCAGTTCAGGATTTTGCACTCCATCATAGAGTGGAAGTATAAGTGGTACTAAAAGTAGCAGGAAGAAGAAGGACGAACTTAATTTTGTCACAGAAGTGAAGAAGTAAAATTCTTACACATAAAAAAATGAATAATCCATTCCGAGATGCTACTAAAATGCCAGCACAGGAAATGGGGAGCATATGACCACTTATAGCAGCACATTAAAAAGATTGTGTGTCGAGGGTTAATGCCCGCACAGGTGTTTTTGTTAACCCTAATGAGAACATGGCCGCCGCATGTTCAGAGAATTGCAGCAGGGCAGTGGAGCGTGGGTTTGTTTAAACACACTCCTTCCCCTTAAACAAGCCTTTAATAAGTGTGTACAGAACAACTTAACACGCCGTCCCGGCGCTCAGAGACCGTTTGGGCACTTTGAGGATTTAGCAAGAGGATTTCTCAGTAAATGAATATGAGAAAATAGCTAGAAAATGTAGTGATGGTTTCCCCGCAGGAATGAAAAGCTACTGTTTGCGGAACATAGCAAATTACAGACGAGAAATTAACGAATTACAGCAACAACAACAATTAGATCATAAAAAACACATTAAATGCCATGTACCAATTTTTTTTGTATACAAAGAAGAAAAGGAGGAGCGAGTAAATGAAATTATTACTTCCAAACTCATTCCTTACTTTAATGAGAGAATTTGTATGGTCACTTTTCAGGGTCACTGTCACAGAAATGCTACCACACTAGCAGGTCTATGAAATTAATAAAAACTTTCCATTTAGATACACAGTATTTCTAACTTAACTATTACTGAGTTTACTCTCTCAACGTCATTTATATCATTTATATTATTTATATCATCTATATTTTGCAAAAACTTCAACTGTAAACAATAGTATACAACTAAACTCTTTCCTCCTCGTTATATACTGTATATTATTACTGTCTTCTTTTTTGTTGTATATTTGTTTGTTTGTCTCTTTCACATCTGTGTGTATGTTTTTGTATATTAGTTATGGTATATTGTTTATATTTATTTTGAAAAACTCTAAAAATGAAGTAATAAAAAAAAACCGATTACTGAGTTTACGATATACTGATGGTGGAAGAAGAAAAAAAAGAAGCTAACGTGGGCCAAAAGAATTCTGTATTTTTTGATTGTTAGCCTGAATCAAAAGGATTTACTGACAAAATTGGCTACTTTCAATCTGCAAAAAAAAGAAAGTAGGACGGATCTCATCTTTTTCACCTGCGTTCGCTTGACTTGCACATGAGATGACACAGCTTATATCTTTAGTTGCGCCCACCAGCCCCCATTTCCCACTCACTGACACCTATGCTCAAAGCCTGTGTTACTCGAACATTCATTTCCTCCGCAGCATGTCGAGCATTCTCCTGCTGTCTGCTGTCATTAAGAAAACAATTACTCCACAGCCGCACCTCATCTGGGCTCAGCGCGCCACTCACCAGCTCCATATGGCGGAGAGTATGCTGTGTACAGTATCAGAGAGGCTGTTGTTAGCCCACGGGCATGTTTTCATCCCACCGCAGAATGAGACATCACTTTCACTGTGTATTACCAACTGCACTGACAACACCATTCATTTCCACTGCCTGCCCTTGGGCCGTACACTGAGCCGTAATGAGAAACGCTCCGAGATATGGGGAGAATTAACACTGTCAAATAAATGGGGCTGTGCGTAACATCTAATAACTGTCTTGATTAGTGTGAAAAAAATATTATTGGAATATGTGGTATTACAAGCTCATTTTAAAGCTGCATTATGCAACTTTTTATGCGAGAAAAAAAAAGTTGATATTTGGGTGTATTTTTACTTTGTAGTGACCCAGCAGAGTGGTTAGCATGGCCACTTTGCTTTCGATCACGGTGGTCTCTATGCTCCAGGATCAATTTGTGTAGGTTTACTGGTGAGAGGCTCCGTCCGCAGTGACCTTCCAAACAATTGATCCTGGAGCGTCCGAGAGGCCACTGTGATGGAAAGTAAAGGCGCCATACTGACCACTCATAGCCACTGAGCCACTATAAGGTCAAATACGCACAAATATCAACTTTTTTTTTCCACATACAAAGTTGCATAATTCATCTTTAACACCAAAAAATACATTGAATCACAATAAGAATGGGAAAAAATTTGCAGGTCAAAATCAAAAGAACGACTAAAATAAATCAAAGAAGAAGAACTACAGGTATACACTACCCACATTTAGCTTTGATTACATCATTCGTTGGCTGTGGCAATTTCAACATAACCAATGTTGTATTCATTTTTCTCCAAGATCTTGGTGTATTGAGCCACGGTACAAATGCTTCTACAGCACATCCCATAGATTCTCAATGGGGTAAAGATCTGGCCAATACATGTGTGAGAATGACATCTCCTGCTCCCTGAACCGCTCTTTGACAACGTGAGCCTGATGAATCCTGGCATTGTCATCTTGGAATATGCTTGTGCCATCCGGGAGGGAGAAACCCATTGATGGAATAACCTGGTCATTCAGGATGTTCAGCTGATCTCATTCTTTGGGCTCACAGTGTTGCTGAACCTAGACTTGACCAGCAGTTAAATCCAGATGGTGGACCTTTTATTCTGGTCTCAAAAACATCTAAAGTAAGTCAATACCGATTTGACTTACTTTCACTAATTTGGCAATATTCAGTATGTTGGACAGCCCCACTAATTCATACAGCAGGTCAGCGTCTGTCTACACCAGTCCCTGCTTGTTCTTCTTCACACATACCCACACATACAGTGCATACAGTGGAGCATACAGCGGAGCAGAGTGCCAGAGCGAATCAAAACTCCCACAGCGAGGACGTAAAGGGCTGCCCACTGCCGCAGGTGTCACACAGCATCAACCTCACATCACCAGCGTGAAGTGGCACTAAAGCAGGCACTAAAGCAGTCATCGCTCCCAGTCTGAGGCACAGGGAGCCCCTTGGAAAGCGCTGAAAGGAAGCTGGATTCACTGAGAAAAGAAGCTTTAAGGCTGTAAGAGCGCATTTGCAAAGTCTTTTGAGTATTTGTGTATAATGGTGAACCTCCAAATTTTCACATGATCTTACAAAAATGTGGAGCTTTTAGAGTCGTAAAACAATAATGTGTAGAGATAGAATTGATTAATAATGGCCTTTTAACTGGTCTCCCTCAAAAAGCTATACATCAACGGCAATTAATCCAAAATGCTGCTGCTAGGGTACTTACTAAAACCTAAAAATACGACCACCACAGTTTTGAAAACTCTCCACTGGCTCCCCTGTTGCAAAAAGAATCGATTTTAAAGTTTTATTTTCAAATTTATAGATGCATGCATGGATCTGGACCAAACTATTACTTACTGTACTCTTACTGATCCCATACATCCCCAGCAGAAGCCTGAGGTCTGAAGGAACCCGGTTACTCATCGTGCAGAGGGTCAGGAGTAAACTTGGAGAATGTGCATCCAGCTTCTATGCAGATAAACTCAGGAACCTGCTGCCAGATGAGCTAAGCTTTGCACCATCTACAGTATTGCAACTTTTAAAGCCTGATTTAACAATGCCTTTAATTCTTCCATTTTAATGCACTGTGTGTCACAATGATGTATGACATGTGCTCTATAAAGAGAATTGCATTGCCTAAGAGTTCACACATTATGACTAAATTCTCAGATATGTTCAGACTAGTGAGGTGAATTGCAAATGCATGCAGCTATAAAATAACATAACTCCATATCTCCTGCCGCCTCCTCAGAGTCAGCAGCAGACACCTGTACCACAGACGGTGAGTTAGCCGACACCGTGTATTTGTCTGCTCGAAGTGAGCCGTGCAGAAAACCCAGATGACCATCAGAGTGCGGCCTGGCCCTGGCGCCCTGACTCCCATTAACCCGGACTGCGAGGTAAATGGAGGCTGAGATCACAATCGTTACCCCCTATATCGACCCCGTCTTTATCTCCAATCACTCATGTCGGGCCAGAAATATCACCCTCCCCTCACCCCATTCATGACTGTGTGAAATCAGACCAGGTGGCCGGGTGGAGGCCGCTGCTCTGGGCCAGCTCCTCAAAACTGATCCTGACACCTCACAGTATCAGCATTACACTCCCTCCTCACCTCTGCAGACTGACTGGGGGAACGGCCCTGCAGGCAACATTGTACAGTAGAAAATAGCGGATACACACTATACTGGAAACAGCTTGTGAATCTTATTGGGCATCTACTGTATAGGTTGCAGTGGTTTAATGGATCACCCTATGAACAGGATTCGATCTCACGCATTTGTCCACACCTCTGACAAAGTGCGGTGCTCTGGATCTATAATTTACACCAGCAGGAGAAACTATTACAAGGACACACCGATTTCATGTATTTTTGGAGAATGTACAGGTGTGGATAGTCTACAGCCTTCAATTTAGCGGTAATTTAGCGGCACGCGCCCCAGAGTCTAAATATTAAGAAATATAGACTAAAACTTGCACCGTCACTTTGGCACGGTCCATATCATCAGATATTTGTGGCAGGGTGCATTGTTACACCCCTAATAGGTTGCATTCACGACATTCTAGAAAGTGTATACATCTCAATGGGAGAGACACAGTGATCTTCATTATTTGGATGTGACTCAAAAACCTGCCACATTGATCTTATGGATCTTAAGTCCTTTCATCTGACTAACTTCAAGCACATCCTTTTGAATATTGCCACCACTTTTGGACACCTTTATGAAAAAAATAAGCTTTTTGACTGTTACCATAGTTACCACAATAGAATTCTTAGCTGTACCAACTCAGAAAGTGTCTATACAGGATTCGAATAGGGCATGATGAAATCTTTTGCCTTTTGAGCCAGAGTGTTTAACTTAACAATACACTTAACATTACCTCTTTAAATCTCCTCTATGATTGCTTCTGTGGTCTTTCCTGAAATAATCTGAAAAACTTAATGGCTGAACGGCTTGCATATTGATTTAGTATGCAACACTTATTTATCCAAACTCATTAAAAGTCCACTTATCCCTAAACAGATCTTTTCTCGAACCATATTCTTTAACAATAATGTTCAGTTCAACTTAGTACACACATAATACATTTTAAAATGTCCTCATAAAGTTCTGTTGATAAGCATTAATCTTGAGTCTGACGATCCAAAACACATTAAAACAATTTATCAACATTCATTCTTGGCAAAGACCAGCCCCCAGAAAATGGTCCTTCAAACCTCTTAAGAACACTGCTTTAATGGAGAATAAAGTGGTTCATGATTCATTATATAAAGTCTTTTGAGATGTTTTCTAATGGCGGGCATTTACTCCAAATCTTTGCATTCCTCTGTAAACTGACATCTACCTGTGTCGAAACTAATGGTCATAATAATGTGGCTGAAGACTTTACTGTATGGTTCATTTCATCCCATTCCTGCCCTTTAACCAGCACAAGGCCAGCAGTGCTAATTAGCATGCCGTGCAGATGAGCGGCCTGTTGACTTAGCACATAAGTTGTTTGACCTACGACCCCGGTGAGCAAGTGAGAGGCGCAATGAAGTGCAGACGAGGTCCCAGCGGTGCCCTCTCTCTCTCCAAACATTATGCGAATCATTAGACGGGTAGCAGAAATTATTTAGTATTTTTGACAGTATGTTTCCATCTCTGGTTGCGCTTTTGTGCGCACAATCCTCCCACGCAGCATGTTAAGATGTTTAGCCAGCCATCAGTGCTGTTAGTGGCTTGTTGATGACTAAGAGAGCTCTTACCCAGAATCACACTTAATCAAGCATCGTTTAGAAGCAGTTTTTCACTTTATGTGAGACGAGTGGATGAGACAAGCAGGTGCTAGAAATCTGCTTCATCAAGAGCAGTGAAGGAATGAAATACAGTAGTCAGACAGAAATACAAACAAAAGTGCAATGTCTGGAAAAATAATGAATTATGTTAGCAGTGCTGTTTATCTGTGGTATCTCTTATTTGTCACAACAACCTGCATCATCTTATCTTTACCTTTCACATGTCCTCCTACTAATTGCATTGATTTGTAAAGCCAACAAATGGAAGAATGAGACATCTCTTTATTGAATTGACTAATTAGATGTACTATTAATGGCTGCCGAAAGCGGCGTCATGTTTAATTTCACACTTATTGACTAGCGCTGGATGGAGATGACATTAATTGAATGATTATTCATGGGGCCTTCCCATTATCTCGCACACATAATCATCAGGCTGCTGCCGCACTGGCATTAACCAACGTGGTTGCCATGGAGAATCCGCCTAATGATTTACAACAGTGACGCACAGGCAGACGGGGCAGTGCCGCCTGTCAGTGCTGACATAGAGATGTAAAGAGCGGTGATATAAAGTGAAGGTGGAATAAAGAGCAGAAACAGCACAGCGGTTAAATGGTGGTTTATCCTGCAGAAGGAAATGTTTGCTTTCTACAGTCTATAATTGCTGCTTATTTGCACATTCAAACTGTGAAGAGATTGCACAAAATCGTTTAAATGCCCCTGCTGTTGTTAACTACGATAGTGAGTTGGGAAACAAGTTTTTATTGACTTGAACATTGTCTTTCAATTACACTAATACAACAAGTGAACCTTTAATTTGTGAAATATAAAATTGTTTTGCTGCAGGAAGCAACAGTGACTCATAAATAAACAAACCCGGGGCAGCAGGATGGTCAGATGGATGTGCTTCTACATACAAAATAATGGACGGGGGCTGAAGCCAATTCATCTAGAAAAATAGAGATAATAAACCTTAAAGCAAAACTGAAACAACATTTCTACAAGCTACAAAGCATGTGTAGGAAGTAGCTATTTTACAAACTACGTAGCTTTGCAGGGTCAAGTGATGTGGGATTTAAATTTCATCGACTGGTTTAAACTCCTCAAAGTGAGATCCAAAATGGTATAAAATAAATATTCAGCACACTATTTAATCTCGTATGTGCAGCAGCCCACTCAGATTATAAAAGGTCACACCAGCCGCTGATCTGAATGCAAAACATCGAAGGGTCAAGTTAAGTGCCCTCAAATCAAATCAAATACTCATACTATAAAATCATACAGACGCAGAATAGTCACATATTTAAAAAAAAAAAAAAAAGTTAAAATCTATCAACACAGCCATGCAAAACAGGATTTCTTCAAGTTCAGCCAGTGCCATTCAACAAGTTTTTAAGACTTATGCACCCACATTCTTACCAACAACAGCTGCCTTCAGTTATGGCACTATTTTATGAGTAAAAAGACAATGATCCGCTTTGTGGTGCGCAGATAATCTTCACTTTTAGAGAGTTTTTATATGGTGTGTCTTTTATGGAGCAGATGTAGCCACTCTTGTCCGGCAGGAGAGAAAGGCCCGTTAGCTTTCATTACCCCCTAATAGTTTAATTGCAGAGGATTAAGTACGCAGTTAAGTGACCGTAACGAGTGATCAGACACTGACCAGTGCAATAATAGCGGCTCATGTCAAACGGGAACACTAAAAGCATAGCGTTTATGGAGAGAGTATAGCGAAAATGAAGTCTGCTGGGGGAACTTGATGCATGCCTATTGATTGGCGGTCATTAGAAAAGCGCTTCATCAGTCAATGCAAGGCTGTTGATTGTTATGGGGCCAGATGAGAGGCAGGAAGGCCCTACAGGAAACGGCCTTCCTTTTGAACATGTAACAATCTCCATGTGTTTCAGGCCATGTCCAAGAGACTGGGAGGAAATGGGATCCAGAAGGGACTTTTTAAACCGCAGGAATGTAGGGATCCTGCGGAGGGGAATTAAATTCGGGCAGGCAGGACGGCGGAGATAAGAGGCGAGAGGCAAAGAGGAAAAATCTGGAGTTATCAGGTTCGCACTTCTTTGGTGTCGTCTTAAAAATACAGCGTTTAAACCAGGGCCGCATTTTAACCCGGAGCCGGGGACTTGGCTCTCTTTGAGTCAGTCTATCTTTAAATCCCTCCATCTATCCTGGAGCTTTAACAACCCGAGCGAGGCTGTTACAGATGGACAGATAAAGAAAGATTTGGTGGCCAGCTGGTGGAAAAAGTACAGACCATGGCAAAATTCCCTACAATTAGTGTGAAATATGGGTTAGTGGCGTAATCCCTTTCACCTGTGCTCACAGAAAGTTGTCTGCTTCCAATAAAGTCTATTGCAGAGGCTGTAAGCTACATCTAATTAACTCCCATAGGATAAACAATGTGCTTTTGATCAGCGCCCAAAGTCATTTCTCTCTGGGTTCAATACTGACAATGCCAATTTACTGTATAAAGAAAAGGCTTTAATGACAATCACCTGTTTAATACCATTATGCACAAAAGTACTTCACGATAACAAAATCTAAAGTTTGATATATTGAGGCAGGAAACTATTGCGATAAACGATATTGTTGAAGACCTTATAATACCTTATTATAAAGCTTAAAAATGACAGGTACTGTTTGAAAAGTACTTCATTTTAAAATATCCCACAATAAACATGATGTACAATGAGACACAACTTACTTTGGGTAAAAAATGTAAGTATTACATTAGACAAATGCAGAATACGATAAATACTATAGTATATAGTCCAAAAATGCACTGTTATCTGTTATTTATTGAAGGACCAGTCACTACAAGAAAAATATCATATCATATCGCAATACATTTTTCTAAAATACCAAGTATCGATATCAAGTTTATCATGTATCGCTATACTTTCAATACTTGTATTTGGAGACATTTTTATCATGCAGTCTTTTGTTTTCCAGTAACAGCAGCACTTTGTTACATGGTGTGTTAATGCACTTTTCAATCTTAAAGGAACTAGATGGAGTTCAAAAATGTTTAAATTATTTATTTTCTCCACTCTACATGTTCCAGCAATGTCCTTATGTGGTGAATGAGCCCAGACCTATTCACCACAACTGCCGCTAAAATCCTGCACCTGTCACTCACTCAAAAAGTTATTACTTCAGCCTGAAGTGCCGTCATGCACGAGCTTAATATAGAAGCTGCAGTTACGCTTAAAACCTGAGGTGGCAGTGGCGAGTAAAAACAATGACAACTTACATCTAGTCCCTTTAAAACTTCAATGAATGTCAAATATCATTTGCTTTATAAACTTTGGACACATGACCACTTTCTTTTTACATATTTCAAGGTAAACATATAACTTATAATTTTTGTTTACTGTATCGCAATATGGCCTGTGAGTATTGAATCGTGACAAATGTTTATTGACCCAGCCCTGATAGTAATTATCGTGACAGGAGTCCTTTTTATACCTACGAAAGGAGGCCATAACCTATTTGACATTTTGTGCTACACATTGGCTTGGACCACCTGCTAACATACTGCATATGCATACGTATAGGGCTCACCAGCAGTTACCATGTGCATTCTTCACTTCACCTGTTACTGGTTATAATGTTTAGCCTGATTGTTACTGCAGTCATAGTGTTGAACTTATAGGTTAACCTGCACAAATCGTTTTACAACAATAATAGCTCCATAAATAATATAAATGCAAAACATGAAGCCGAGTACTACATCCCGGCCGTGAGTTATTTAAGTGGAAGTATCTCCTGCTGCTCTCACTTTGCGAGCCTTTAATTTCTCATTAGGATCCAGATGCAGAGACTTTTAAATCATTTGTAAGCATCATCTCTCTGCTGCAGCGCTGGCGGCTAAATAAATGTACATGTGCGTGTGGACGAGGAGCTGTTTCCTTTCTGCTCCAGGGTCATGTTTAATGAAACACGGCACAGCACACACACCCAGCGGCAGTATCCTCATATGACCAGTGCCAGCCTGAGTAAGCCTCTCAGTAAGCAGACAGGGAATCAGGCAGCCTGGGGAACAGGGCACCGCTGCTGCCGCCGCCGTCTCCGAAATCAATGGGGATTGTCAAAGCACGGAGGAAAAGAGGCCGCTGTGATACACTGACGCGCCGCCTCGCCTCCAACCACCTGTGGACCCGTGGCGCAGGAGAGACACTTAAAATCCTCTCATGGAGGGAAACACTGACAATCTGGCCCCAGTCTCAACTGTCTGCACGATGAATGATGGAGAGGAGTGGAATATGAGCCGGAGGGTAAGACGAGAGGTCAGAGTAAGTGCACAGAGATCTGATTCAACAAACTCTGCAACCTGAAGTGACCTCTCGGAGTCATCTTTTAGTCATCCATATAGTAATTTTAATGTATATTGTATAAAATAAGGGAATATGTCATTAGAATTACCATTATCAATTTTCTCATAATGGCATAATAGTTGAATGTACCCCTCCTGGAACCGCCACCTTAACGTGGTGGAGGGATTTGAGCGCCCGAATGATGTTGAGAGCTCTGTTGTCGGGGGCTTCGTGCCCCGGTAGGGTCTCCCATGGCAAACAGGTCATAGTTGACGGATCAGACAAAGAGCGGTTCAGAAGTCTCTTATGAGAGACCAACAGGCCCGGATGAGGCCGTCCTTCCTTGGACCCACCACTTGCAGGAGGAGCCATAGGGGGCTGGTGCAATGTGATTTGGGCAGCTCCCATGACCTGGCAATGGAAAAGTGGAAATGGATGGATGGAGTTGTATGTAAAGTTAGCTTTATGAAACATTTTTCCCAATAAAATGGGGGTTAAGAGGTTAATATGAAAAAAAGTACCTTATTGCATATTGGTTTGATGTTAAATACAAGATAGGATCAAAAATAATAACTTCAGCCTCAAGCTCTAAGTATATCAATAAATTGTGGGGGAAAGATTATTCTAAAGTTGGTGATTCTGACTGAATGTCTGCCTTATAGTGCCAACTCATACCTGTGTTACATATTCTGATCATTTTCCTGCCAGTTCTCAGGCTTATTCTAGCCATATTACAGAAATGCAGTCATGTAGACAGCCTTAACTGCTGGCAGCAAATCCTAAAATGTTACATAATGTCGCTTTGCCCACTCCCCATGCCGATGTGTCGCTATTTTGCAGTATCATCGGGAGTCGTACAGTTGCACAGTAGACCTTAGGAGACCCACTGCGGAACACAGGCGTCACTGCATGCCTCTGCAGTGGAGGGGAGGTGGGGATATGCTGAGGATAGATGGAGAATTGGAGGGGCTTTGAGACAGGTGGTGCAACACTGCCCCCATGTGAGCAGCCGCGCCTCAGTGTCTGCCAAACGCACGGCTATTACATGCATCTTCCTGTCAGACACCTGCAGGAGAGAGGCCTTTTATGAGCGCGGCTTTGCGTTTGGGCTTTTCAGCGCGGATCCCCTGTCAGCTCTAAATCCCTATCGCTCCCACCTTTGACACGCCGGCTCCTTGTTTACGATGAGCGGCGCTCTGCCAGTAAATTTCCTGTCAGTCAGCAAAATAAAGGCGAGAGCAGAGCCAGGAGTCTGTCACTGTCGGCTGTGCACTGGTCTGAGGACACATCTTTACCGGCGCAAACACAGCACAAATGGATGGCTGTTCTGAAGGATACAGACGGACTCAGACAGCATTGACCTTTCTCCCGGCAAGATTTCGGCATTTGTAAAGGATGGAAAAAGTGTACAGCAGAAGGCTTAAATAAGTGTATAGGGGAATAAATATACACATGATTATAAAAATGTAGGGCAGGAAATGCATTAAAAAGTTGTAGCAAGAAAGTCGACTTACTGCAGCTGGTTTTGTTTCCATTTCTGCAGACCATAATCAGAGTTATTTAGGTATTAGTCAGCAGTAAATAAAAATACATATTAACCTAGTTGGTTGTGTCCACAAAAAGCATTAAGTGTGAGCAACCACTGTTGTTGTGTACATTTATCAGCTTATAAACCTCTCGTAATCAAAGTCATAGGATTTGTTTCTTTAGTTGCATTTGTAAGAGTTTAAAAAATAGCTTCCAGTTGATGTACAGCCTTTAAGTTTCAAAAGATTATTCATTACAGTTCCTTGAAAAAAGCTACATTTCTTTCTTTTTCCCATAATACAAGGCCATTTGAATAAGTGCTGTGATTAATTAAACCCAATGCAATGCAAGCACTAAACACAGAGTAGCAAAAAAGGTAATTAACTCCGGAGAAACTTGACCTCAGCAGAAATTCACTGTAAATAGTCGGTCCTTTTTAAATGAACACTTTATTTCGTGATTACCCCTGACCTAGTGTTTAAGTGTGGAAGTCGATAGTTGTTTGATTACAGTTTCTTATTTATTGTAGCAAAAATCTTTACGATTGAAGACATCTTGCCTCCATAGTAACGAAGAAGCTTCCTCTGTGTGTCCTTTTCTGGCCTGAAAAAGGGATTTATGTTCCTGATGGGAGGACTTTCAGCATACCTTTAGCGCTAACCGGCTACTAACGCTGCCATGTTGTTTCTAGACCAGTAGATGATCTGAACTGAGGAAGATTCTTGGAGGAGAGGTGAAACAACCCAGCCAAGATGACCAAGGTGAAGAAGAGCTTACACAAACATCTTTAAGGACTAATAGCCTCATAAGCTCTTCACAACCGCTGCTTAAGAGCTGCAATTACCACAAGATATTTCCCGTTTACTTTCAAGAGCAATCCATCCCTTCTCTACAATTCCCCCATAGCCATTACCTTCCCATAATATCTGACCGCGGGGCTATATCTCACTATGACACACTGAAACAACATACCCCTTAATAGGAACGTCCCCCTGCCAGTGTCGAAGAAGCCATCTCCTTTTTCCCTTGTTCAGCGGGATGGCAGCTTTGTTCTTAAAATAGTGGGCGCCTCGCGATTCAAATTCAGTCTGGAGTATTGTCGCGAAACCAGACAAGATCAAAGAGGTCTCTCGCCGCCGAGGAGAGAGAGTACAAGTCTCCCCGGATCGCGGCGGCTAAATTGTTCCGCAGTAAATCAGATTAGATAGAGCCAGAAGAGGGGATCATCTTTAATGTGCTCCTTAATGAGAGCGAAAATGTTTGTCTCTGGTGATCCAAGCCCTCATTGTGCAAATTATCTCCAAATCGCTCCAGAATTGGCACTGATGGGAAGTGGCACAGGGATGACTTTCAATTAGAGAGCTGGACTGACACCGTGACAGCATGAGATACCATCTGACTAACAAAATGTGGACATCTCAAATTCAGCGCTTAAAGGCTTAAAGTGTAACAACATCAGCTCTCTCTTCTTGCCCCGTTTGACGACGTCCGGCACTGACAAATTTAAAACTGATGTGGGAGAGAAAAGAGATTTGATCAGGGAAGACTTCTCTTTTCAGCATCTTGTGTGTTGCTTGGAACGCCCCCTGTTGGCTGCAGAGGGAAGGAATCCAAGTAAACACAAAATTGAAGATATCATTTTAGCCAAAAGCACGGGAACAAATCAACGGCGCTGTGAAAAACACGATTTGAGTACAAAGCAGTTCAGAAAGGGTATGGTGATGGTTGAAGGGCTTTAAAAATGGGGTGGGCACTTCTGAATACTATTTAGTTTGCAACATAATCCTAGAAAGAGAAGAAAAAGAAACAACCAAAGTAAGCATAATTATTCAAACATACGTGAATGATGCAAGGTTGGCAAAGGCACCAATGTTCAGTTTCAGCTGTGCATTCAGATAAATTACCACCAAAGGTCGCACAGCAGGTATGTTTTTACTGATGGAACAATGATATTACATTACGTTAAAAGGTCAAAAGAGTCGGGTTTTGCGTGATATATGTATGCAGTGTTGGGTACATACACGTATTTAGATTACTCATTTTGAGTACCTGTATTCTGGTGCAAATCCACTTTTATTTGTTTTGTCCCCTCCTAAGCAGAAGTGTTTTGCTAAAACCCGTCTGGGCGCACGCCGCTGGCTGAGGGTTAGTTCCTCTGGACTGACGACTGCCGCAACAGTATTAGTTAGTTACTTTCCTAAACCGAAAGGAATACACCACAGCACTCTGTCATAACATTTTAGCTTCACATTGCTCAACATTATTAAGAAAGAACTTGTTCTTTTCTGTTTTTCCTCTTAAATCTAAATAATGATTTAAAACGCCTTATGCCACAGTTCTTACAATGTGCATCATGTGACCTGCTGCTCCTGTACCTTTGCTAAGGGTTTTTAAACAGGCGTTCTAACAAACGGTGCCTACATGCTTTAAATTATTACGTTGCATTTAATAAATATAATGCAAATCAACATGAAAGTATCCAAAATATTCAGAATACAATACTCTGATTGTACAATTTTAAGTATTCTGTAACTAAAGACAATTTCAAAGTATTCACCCCAACACTGTATGTATCGCCTGATGTTCTCACTCCTAACCTTATTCATCCTTGTCTTTTTGAAGCTAATCTCAAAAACCTCCTGTCTTTCACACTTTCTTTACAGCGATACAAATGGCATAATTTCAATAGAAACATACATGAGTAGAAAGACATTATTAAAGGTCAGTAACTGTTGAAATGCCATTTTAATACAGAGTATATCCAACTCTAGTCGAGCAAGCTTGTGCACTACAAATGAAATACAATTCTTTATAATAAAACATCCATTAGATCCTCTGGCCTTGTTATCCCCTCAGTAAGCTTTAATAGCAGGACACCTCCTCTTAATGACAACATAAAAAGTGGATCAGGTTTTAAGAGCTACTTGGTATGGACAACTCCAAGCGCTGACGTTGCCGTTTCCACACAGTTTCTTGGCGGCGTCTTGACTAATGATGAGATTTGCTGTAATCTAAACACTTGTAAACCGCTACAATTACCCTGCACCTCGTGAATGTGCTCAGTGTGTAACAGATGTATTTACAGAGAGACAACGCCGGAGCTGTTTACAATAACACCAAAGATCCAGCAATTACACAGCATCACCACACGCCTAATTAAAGCCCTGCATCCAGCCCGGGCTTTTCTCTCCGTCAGAAAATCATCACAAACTGCAAAATGATGCATCTTGTCTGATCTAATCTGCACAGATCTTAAAATGATTACAGTTTGAAAACAGGTAAGCAGCATTATGTTCACACAATAATGCAAATGTGAATGGAGGGTAAAGCGTGTGATATAGTTTCCACAATATAAGCCTCACAGAAGACTGCAGTGTAACCAAATTCAGTGGTTGCAGTAAAGTATTTTGTTCCTCGTGTACACAGGCTTATGATACACTATAGCGCTAAAGCATTGAAACAGATGAAACAGAGACATGTCCCACAGTTTGTCAGGAACAAAATCAAGCTAACTTAGCCAGTCTATCTCTCTAGTTGTTGATTTCCTGAGCAACTATCAACAAAAATGTCTAGCATTATTATTTAAAGGCACTATACCCGATTTCTTCTTCTTCTAGTAGTGGAGCATAATTAGTTTTGTCCTCATTAAGTCCCGATCAAACGTTTAAAGGAACAGGCCACCGTTTTTCCATACTGAGATATGTTCTTACCTGAGCTTAGACAAGTTGATACGTACCTGTCTGGTCTTTGTGCCCGTGGAAGAGCTTGGTCGCTTCCAACTTCACCCCCGTTCGGAGCTATAGGACTACTGGGAGAGGCCAAATGCTAACACCATCTTTGGTCGTTTTGCTGAGTGCACGCACAAAGACCAGACAGGTACGCATCAACTTGTCTACGCTCAGGTAAGAACATATCTCATTATGGAAAAATGGTGGCCTGTTCCTTTAAGACCAGTTGAAAAATGGAAAAAAAATCACATCTTGTATGGTTGGCCAAATTTGTGGGGAAAAAATGTGGATTCAGTGTCATTTTCTGTCAGGTATTCACACTGTCATGACGTCCTCATGGAAAAGGCAAAAAAAATACTCTTGTTTTGGTCCGGTTGCTGAGCTGCATAAGCAGGGCCTCTCACAGTCACTGCTGAGGTTGGACGGATGTCTTAGATACTGAGGGTCGGGGTGCTGCAAATGTGTTGGAAATTTAGGAATAAGCTTAAACCACAACTAACATTTTAATTTAGTGGATTCTTCTTTCGTTGTTCGTAATTTAAAAAAAACAGGAATAGGGCCTTTAACAATGTCTAAAAGCATTTATTTTGATCAATTATGTTCCATTTATCTTGAAGCATGAGTTTGTGGAAGGTCACTGTCAATAATGTGGTTAGGACTACATACGCAACTGCACACAAGAAGAAAGCTTTCAAAAAGTGCCCTTGATTCGATGGGTATTACGACTGAAAACTTTGATTGTACTGTATTGTAGAGTTTCAAAACATTCTCCCATTCTCTCTCAAAATACGACATTTCAGCTTCTATGAAAACCACACAAAGTCAGAGCCAAGCACTTTGTCCACTTGTCAACCCAAACCCCGACGGTACCCGGCCCTGCTGCCCTTTGTGCAGCAGCAGAGGCTTGGGGAGAAATCAGGCCAAGTCCTGAAGGGGAGGGGGGGGCGGGGGGAAGCCGGACACTCTGGGCTTGATTAAACGTCCCGCACACCGTGGCATTGATCACTGGTGAGTTTGCTGGGGTCCGTGGCAGGTGAAACCGTCTCATATGCGGTAATGCGCGATGATGTGAGGCCGCGGCAGCCCCTCAGATGATTAACGGTGAGCTGTCAGCGCGGTGTAATCATAGTGTGAAATCAATGCCTCTGTCTCTCACATAAACCCCATGTGGACTGCATTAGATTATAGGGAAAGGCGTTCGTAGCCTCAGGACACAGACTGGCACAAATTAGTGAAATTATTAAGAGGCGGCGGCTGTGCAAGTTGACTGCAAATTAAAAAGCTTAATGAGGGGAATTATGTGCTAAATGTATTGTATGGGCACGAGTCCAGTTACATTAGTGTCTCGATTATTCTTCTCTCCAGTGAATTGATGTGTTTTAAACCTCTATTGTTTATCAATGTCATACTGCATAAAATTCCAGTGTATGTTCCTAGTACGTCACAGGAGCAACTAAATTGTTGTAAAAAGCTGATAAATTACCAAACTTGCCAGCAATGTTCTGCTCCCATGATCAGGCAGACATCGACAATGCTCTTTTTGGAAAGGGTCACCAAAATACTGCATTATTGAAGAGGACTCAGTGTATTGTGCAACGTGTTTGACAAAGCAGGAAATCTCAATGGAAACAAATCACAGTGAGGTCTGTCTCATTTGGAGCCACAGATCTACATTGTAAACGTGACATTTGTGAAAGAAAAACAGACCATGTGTGCTTGTTGTGTGTCTAAATTCTCCTCCAGCACGAACCAAGAAGTCAGAAGCTAAATTAGCACGACCGCCTTGTTCACGTCTCAACTCTGTTTCACGATGAACTCCGGCTGAGTCGAGCTTCTAATTAACTCAACACTCAAGCGAACAAGCGGGATGTGTGGGAGCTATAAACGCATTTAGGCGACAGATTTTAATCAATTATGTTCGACTTTCACGGTTTGATTCAGGTAGAGCAGCTTTAACTAGGGATCCACCGATCCGATATTGGAGCCGATACTGGAAAAAATACGATATCGGTTTTCTACAAATATCCGATACTGAACCGATGCCACTTTTGTCTCTCAACGCCTTAAAAACACGACTTTTACCATCTAAATCTAAGTGAATATGGGCATGCAAAATTCTGCGGTTAGCAATAGCATGCCAAAGCTAGCGGGAGCATGTCATATCGCTAAGCATCGCTGGGATTAGCAGCAATTGTAAACTAATGGAGATTTTAAAAGTTAAAATACTATTAGGCCTACTATACTAATACTTTACTAATACTATTATTAAAATGTTATTGTTCACATTAAAATACAGTGAGTTAGATATATTTACCAGCAGTAACTCAGCAGCTAACGGAGTTGCTCCACGACTTTTTTCTCCACTTTTTATACTGTTTATAGCTAATGTTAATGCTAATGCTAATGTCAATGGAAATGTATGCTAACAGCTGCAAAGATGGCGGATCTCCATGGTAACTGTGAAATTTCCCGAACTCTATACCCAAGGATATTTAGTGGAGAAAAGTCATCCTTGTCAAATGTTTATCCAAGAGTTTATCAATAGCTATAAATGATAATTGATCTGTAACACGACACTAAAACATGACTGTAAAGATCTTAAAGGTTAAGATTCAATACATTTTTTTCACTCAGAGAAAGCCACTTTTAAGAAAGTCTCTTGGTATCGGTATCGGTGGCAAAAAATCTGGATCGGTGCATCTCTAGCTTTAACCACTATTTTAGTTGGAAATTGTCCATTGTTTTCCAAGTCACTTTAAATATTTTCAATAAACAACACAGTACTGGACTGAAACTGAATGACCTTCTAGTTCAAGTGTCATCAGGCTGCAATAAACATCCAAGCATATAATAGTAAATAATGTTGTTAGTATTCTCAGTCAGTGTGCTAGTGTCTTTTGTTTACTTTCACTTTACTATCATCTGCCATTTTAGCTAATGCATTTCTACGGAGATTGCTCATAATGTCTGTTATATCACATGTTTGCGAGCTCTATTGCTCGTTCCACTGAACCACAAAACCCTAATGCATCCCGAAAGTAAACAATCTTGAGTCTCCAAAAGGAACAGAATCTCTCTAAAGCAAACGTGATGAAGCCTCGCCGTGAAAGGAAATATTTCTCATCCCTGCTGTTAGTTGAACTCCTTTTGTCGCAAGCCACAAAACATTCCCCAATCAGCTTCACTCGGTTTGTTATTGCACAATCCATCTCCGCATTACAATCATTAATAGAAATGTCCATCAAGTCGACTGCACACGGGGTGATCTGATGCGGAAAACCAAAATAGTGCATTAAAAATTCATTGTGTCCGTTTAACCCCCGCTGTGTCAATAAAGCCCGGAGCACTGCTTGAAAGCTCTTTCTTTTTTCCTACTTTGGGAGTGAGTGCTGCTCGTGAAGCTAAAAATATTGAATTCCTTTCATAAAGCGCTTGAATGGATCTCATCATGCTGCCAGCTCCAGCCATCACTATTAATAATATCCACTTTTCATAACGCCGATGATTTCTTTTATTTACGCCCAGTGGCTGCCAGCGGAGAGCGGCCGTGCATAATCACCGCTAATAAATTAAGCCCAATAGAAGTGTCACATCTCATTTGGACTCATTTGCACATGATTGTGTTTGTTTATGTTCATTCTGCTTGGGAGGGAGAAAAAAAAAAGCTTTGACTGGCAAATCGCTGGAATAAATGAATTTGACTGAGCACCCCCCCACACACACACATGCTGCACGCTCGTTTTGGCGTCATTGGCACAGGCTCGACGTTCCTGAGTGGATCACAGCTGTCACACGTCAACACACGTCTCTCTTTCATATGCCCACGGTGTTATTAGTCATAAAAAGCAATCAAAAGCAATGAGGGGCGTGATTGGGCTCAAGATGAAGCCCCCCTGAGCACAGAGCGGTGAATGACAACACAATGGCAGCTTCCAAATACTCCGCTCTATTCCTGTCTTTGCGCAGACACAACAACAACCGATTTATGAATTTAACGCAGGAGCTGTGTGGGAGGCAACAAGCAATATTTGTGTTGATTTAACATGTCACAATGACTTGAGTGACTCTGGAGCATTCAATGTAACGTAGGCTACAAGTGCAGGGGAAGCCATGTTGGATAAGACGGAAAACGTCTTCTCTGAACAAAACAGTCCAAATGGCTACTGTTTGAAAACACAGAAACGTGCTGCGTGACTGAAAGCTTGAACAAAAATGTAATATTAGCTGTGTATTTCGTCTGCTCAAATCATTTTCTTTGTGGCACGGTAGCGCAGCGGTTAGCGCCTCCGCTTCACAGCTAGAAGGTCCCGGGTTCGATTCCCACCAGGACAGGGCCTTTCTGTGTGGAGTTTGCATGTTCTCCCCGTGTCTGCGTAGGTTTCCTCCGGGTACTCCGGCTTCCCCTACCACTAAAAACATGTGCAATAGGTGAATCCTCCAGCCAGGTGATTCTGACCATCAGCCTGGCTCCACATCATGGAGATGGGTCCCAGGGCGCGGCACGGCCATCGACCACTGCTCCTTACGGGTTGCCCCAGTGGCATCGAAGGATGGGTTAAATGCAGAGGACAAATTTCCCTACGGGGACAATAAAGTAAACAAACAAAATAAATGGGTTTCAATCACAGATACGCTTCCTGTTGAGGGCGCCATTTTGAGAACTAAGTAACTCATGCCGCTAGAGGCCATAAGCGCCACTGCAGGTATCGTAGCATGTTGGGTTTCTTACTCATTAATTGTCCACGAGAGTAAATACTACGCTGAAGAAAAGGCAGAAAAGACAAAGGGAGAGAAGGATATTGTACCATGTGTCACAACTCAATGACACAATAGAGATCATATTTTTCACTCAAACTTGGCTGTAAATACTGCTAAAGCTAGCTTTGCCCGTTAGCCTGTTAGCTTCTGCTTCGTGATTCTATCTAGTGTATTGCGCCCCGACCCGAAGCAGGGAAAGTTGCAATTGTGGTTTTCTGGCCAGAGACACCAAGGGGAGATGAATGACGTGTTAATGTTAACACTTGTTAACACTTGTATTACCCCCAGGTAAGAGTTACTTAGTTCTTCTTTAAATCCTTATTTGCTGTGACAACGGTCCTGTCATTTCATCTCTTTGGACCCATGGACAAGTATTTATGCTCTAGTTGACAATAATGGATGGAACAAATACTGTAAAACTAAAAGTGAAGTGAATTGAAATGTGGTGTCTGTACAGAGAAATGTGCAGCTGAAGAGTCCAGCAGTGGATGTGAGCGGTTTCACTCACGCAGACTTCATTCTAACAAGCACTGCATGTTGTTTCCTTCCCACCACTTGTTTCCGATACCACATCGGTAATGTTTAACAACAGTAACCAGCCATACCTGTACATCTTGATATGCATCCAATTCAGGATAACACATCGTAGTGGCTTTGGTCATATTTGGAAAAAATAGGATCTGTGTTGTGAAGACTCAAGAAAAGATGAGATGCAGGTTGAATGGGGCAAAATAAATCCAGGACTTGGGTTGCTTCGGCTTACCGTCTAAACCTAACCTACGTCTCAAGATCAGTAGTTTTAATCATTTAGAAAAAGATTATCCTGTATATTGTGCAAACCTTGTGTCATTCAATTATACTCCGAGTACCTCGTACCTTGAGGATCTTGACAATATTATTACTAAACTGACCAACTAAACAAAGATTATTCAGTATTTATTAGCATGTTGCGCTAAAATACTCTCAAAGTCAAACATTTTACTGAAAAACATAATTGCTACTAACTTTCCTTTGAAATGAATATTGAAATTCTCCAAGTACCCCCTGTTAAGGTTCTCGTACCCCTGGTTGGGAAACACTGCTGTATATAAACGGCCAAACATCACCTGCCGACTATAGAAACAGAGCAAGTTTGAGCTACAATCTTCACTGGGAACAGGCTGCAATAACGTCCATTCTTGTGTTTATGACGCAAAAGCGCACTCCCCGAATGTCTCAAAATGGACACGCTCGCGTTAGCCCATTTCCTGCCATCCTCATGAAGTATTCAGACAACACAAACAGCTGCGCCAGCCTAGTGCTCCGCCATAACTGCTGTAGATATGAATAATGCAGAGCTCGACAAGGTGAGGCGTGTTTTTCTGCTTCATCAACACGGCTTCCTGTGATGGCAGAGTGTGTCGACAGCTCTGCCCTTCACCATACGTCTGAGGCAACGCTTTCCCTTGTAACGCGCAGCTATAACAGATTTCAGCATAGAACAAAACAAATGTGTAGCGTTTTGATCTCAGAGTCTGGCTGGGACTCCTGGTAGGCATTTAGTTGTAAACACTGAAACTTCAGAAAAATGTAGTTGCACTCCGGGCTTGTGCTGAGGGCGCTCAGACAAAACATAATACTTTAAGAAACTGTGTTCAGATTGATATTCTTGTACACTTTTATTCTACGGCTGAAGGTAAAGGCATCACGGTGGAAGCTGCTGGGAGACTTTCACCAGTGGTGGGTAGAAAAATCTTTAAAAGCAACAAACAACTTCCAAAAGACATGTTTTAAGCGCATTCAGAGTGCTCTTAAGATTAATGAGAAGACAAATAAAGCACCTTTTCAGATCAATGGCCAAAAGGTATTTGAGGTGACATATAGGTTATCCAAGCATGGGCTTCATATGTCAAAATGGTGATTTTATGCTCATAAACTCTTTAAACTGCCCGTGGAAGAGCGTGGTAGCTTCTAACTTCACCCCGTTTGGAGCCATAGGAATATGCTGGGAGAGGCCAAATTCCAACAACATCTTTGGTTGTTTTGCGTGACTGAGGGCACGCACAAAGACCAGACAGGTACGCATCAACTTGTCTAAGCTCAGGTAAGAACATATCTCAATATGTAAAAACGGTGGCCTGTTCCTTTAAGATAACGTCGTCGTACAACTTAAGATAATGTATGTGTCAGGAAAATACCCACAGCTAATCTGCCAAAGGAAGAGCGTTTGACCACACATATTCTGGAGAAACTCAAAGAAACTTCATGGATTATTCCGTGTGACGCTCTTCGGCGTATGAGCTGGCATTCTCAGAGCATAAAAGGGAGATGAACTGAATATGCAGGATTGCTGAAACATGGACATATATAATATGCAACAAAAAAAACACTTAAAGTATGTTTATGATGAGGATATAACATTATAAAATGGCTATAATGGTCTCAAGTTATATAGCACTTTTCTACCTTCATTAGGCCCAAAGCGATTTACAGCAAGGAACCAGTGACCCATTCACATTCTTCATACACCAATGTACGCAGACACTGGAGACAAGGTGGGTGAAGTGTCTTGGCCAAAGACACAATGACAGTGTGCATCATCAGGAGCTGGGATTCGACCTTCCAATCATGTGACGACCCACTCTACTAACAGCGCCACTGTCGCTCAAAATTGCATGATATTTTGTCCAAAAGGCCTATGGGAAATTGAATGGAAAATGTGCAGTTGAGTCCATTGCTGCTGCCTCGATAAATAAACTTCACTCTCTGAAAATGACTAACATAAAAATGATGGAGAAACAAATAGCTGTGTCCAGAAGCTGCAGATATTGATCCAATTCAGCAACGGAAAACGGGATATTGTTTCAGTAAATTTGTGACTGCAGCCAAAAGCTTGATAACATTGTGTGTATTGATCTGTCTGGAGATAGAGCAGTTCAGAATCACAGCGTGGTTCAGATCTTGGCAGTAACATCCCTCTTATCTCTTGTATAAAATAAAACACATCTTGATTTGGAAACACAGAGACAGACCGGTTTAGAAATGTGAGTTCTGTGAGCTTTAGATTTCACGGCTCAAGGCAACTTCAGATGATGATGCTCAGAAAGAAAAGTACAATATAGTTCTACAAGATGGATACCTGCAGTTGGCCATCCCTAGCCTAAAGTAACCACTGGAGTGACCAAACAAGGCAATTTGCCTAGAATTTTTGTGTTGGGTCCCGACAGATACACATGTGCTTTTGTTTCACTTTTACACAGGTCCCGTCCCAGGCGTCTTGATACGAAGCCATTACTGTCAATGAAAGAGCACATGCGGGTCCACTTCTACCTTTTATTTGAATGGTGGAGCATCTGGAATTGTGCTGGAATCGAGCTAATGAAAAGCCATAATATAAAAAAAGAAAAATCAAATACGTACAAAAAAACATTTAGCATTCCCCTTAAATCTGAACATTACTCCAAACAATGAGCTGCTGTAAATTACCAGCCAAAGAAAATAATCCTTATATGACGAAAATCTGCATAATTGCATCTCCTAATATGCTACTGACTTCATATAGTACAAGACTATGTGCTTCCAGTAATATTGTTAGGTGAACATCTCCACCCTGTGGCCAACAAGAGCTCCCACTGAACAGTCTGTTAAAATCCACTTACAGCCACTTTGTAAATGATGCTATAAAAAGAACACGTCCCAGGGCTTTTGTGCCAATAGAGGAACAAGCTTAATGTGCTTTAATAAACATTATGAGCGTAAAGGGAATGGATTAAGGCTAATATTACAGGTGAAACTGACGAGGCTCTTTCATCTCTCAGACGTCTGTGAGTGAGTGCTCCTGACAGAAATATTCTATGAGAGTCTGGAGCGGCTGGGTTAATATCATGTACTATAAAATGGTTAAAAGGATGAGTCACTGCTGGTGTTTGAAACACTCTCATCTCATCTGCCGCCTTAAGTGGAATGTGTTTAACTACACTAATACATCCCCGTGATCACAGCCATGAATTGTGATATTGATTTTCCGGAGCTCGCCCTTTCTCCGTTTTATCACACGCTGCGCCACCACAAAGCACCCGGGCGCTTTAAACTGCTCATCTTATTCATTCCGGCGCTGGTTTCCCTCATTGATTTACCACAAGCTTCAAATTAGCCAACTCATTAGTCAACAGCATTAGAGATCTGGAGCTATCCAGATTATTACACGGCTCGGTGGAGGAGAGTCCTGTCTGGGAGGAGGGAAATTTAATGAAACGCTTTGGTAAGTCGGTTTCAAAATCCACACACCTCATCTCTTTTTGTGCGCTGGCTCGACAAATTATGCCTCTTTGCTTCTAATCTTATGTGTTAGAGACAGTAAAGCGATCCTTAAGTATACAAAATATCTTTAACAACCTTTGCTGTCCGTAAAAGAGGTAATGAATTTAGCTCTAAATGACTACAGCATCCCTGGGAGTGGGGTAATAGTCTTTGGGATTCAAAAGGGACAGCTCTTATCTTAGAAGGGGTGACACTGTTATCCTTATTACAGGCATGTATGTGTTGGTATGTCCTTTTTTCCCCCCACAGTGATCCCTATTTTATTCAGGAATCCTTTGACAAACACCCTTTTGGACCTGGCAAGCAACACTGCCTGACAAAAAAAGGTCACATGCTAATGTTTTCTTGGACTGCCATAACCTTTGATTACAGAGCACATTCGCTGTAGCATTGTTTCAATAAGCTTCTGCAATGTCAAAAGATTCAGTGGTTCCATTCACAACAAGATGTTGTATTGATGATGGGAGTGTGTGACCGCTGTGGAAAGCCTTCTCCAGCACACCCCAAAGATTCTCAGTGGGGTTAAGATCTGGACTCTGTGGCCAATCCATGTGTGAAAACTATGTATCATGCTCCCTGAACCACTCTTTCACAATTCCCATTGAGTCCAGGCCTTGTCATCTTGAAATATGCAAAAAGAAAGTGATGGAATAACTGCACTGGCTTTCAGTTTCTGCTCGGATCGATTACAAAATCCTGCTGCTCACCCATAAATGCATCACTGGTCACTTTCCATTATACCTGCAGGACCTCATACCACGGAAACCCTCCACCCGCACCCTCAGGTCATCCAGTAGCCTCCACCTTCATGTTCCTTCCACCGAGCGCCGAACCATGGGGGATAGAGCCTTCTGCTCTGCTGCGCCGAGGCTTTGGAACAGCCTCCCCGTGGAGCTGAGAGACATACAAAACCTCGACTAATTTAAAGCTAAAATGAAAACATTAAGCTCATAATTGTTCATGTTTTTAAATGTGTGACTTTTCCTGTAGCACTCTGAGCATTATTATTATTTTAACCAAGAAGGGTCTGAATGCAGTCGATGGTAAGCAGTGGAGCTCCACTTCTCCACAGCAAATGACATCACCCCCACAGGACAATGCTAGATTTAACTACTCCAAACTAACCCTAATCCTATCCTTCAAAATAGTGGCATTTACTAAAGGCGTCTTATTGAGATTCATTTAAATTAATGTTGCTGAGGTGAAGTCATTTCCTGTGGAGGTGTGGAGCTCGACTGACTCTCCATCGACTGCGTTCAGACCCTCTTGGAATAACCTGGTCATTCAGGCAGTCAGCTAATCTCCTTCGTTGGGAACATAGTGTTGCTGAACCTAGACCTTAGCAACCCCACATCATAACAATTAGTTAATATATCCAGGTGGCAGCTTTTTTTTTTAGTGTACAATGTAGGGAAAATTAAAGTCAAATTGTTCAGACACAATCCAGGATATTTTCTGATACGTTTAAAACCACAATTCAGATCCCAGTTCAACATTTGAGAGCAGCCATTATATTCCAGAACACGTTTAAGTCCACCACAGGTTTCAAGAACATTCAAAGTGTGACCATGAAGTGATTGCGGTTTACCTAGATAACCACCATGAGAGAGCTCTAATTCGACCCTTATTGAGCAGTGATTTCCCCATTCATCAACAGGACAAAGCGCTGCTGTTCTTTGATTAAAACCGTGGGCCATGCGTTACCGCTGACAAATGGTCTCCCACTTAGGCCCATACAGCCGTTTGATAAAGCCCAGCGCACACTGCAGCTAATAGGAGCCACCCTCACCTTATAGACGGACTATTTAACACAGACCTGCCCAACTGAATAATGACGACCTCCGAATGGACGAAAACCTACCCTGTGGATTTCATACCACTGACGGATGAGGTACAAAAGCTGAATACAGATTTAGTTCTAGTTTAGAGGTAGAATAAACAGAATACAGAAAAGGCCTTGCATCCAGTCGTGCAACAGTTCTGACATTTGCACAAGTGGATGTGACTGGAAGAGCGAACAACTGGGGGCTGATTGTCGATGAAAACCCGCCATTGGGCACAAATTTGTAAAATGTCTGTCCACACAACACCTTCGAGTACTCAAGAGGAAAATCAACTGAATCAGCCACGGCCCAATCACCAGCACTTCACACGACAGAGTGGCTATTTTCTGTTGAAGAAGTCTCAACACGGTGCCAGGCTGATTTAAGACGGCGACTGTCAGAGAAGAAGAGGACAAATCTATAAAGAAAGAGGTGAACGAACACCCTTGGGAGTTAAGAGGAGAAAGGAACGTCTCTGCCAATGTTAAGCTGATTAAGCTGAAGTCAAGTTTTGGTGGTGCTTGAGAATGGTTTCCATGTGTGTAAAGAGATATAAGAATAAGATAATAAAGATATTCACTTGTCACAGCAGCTTTAATACACAAGAAGAAGGTGTAGCAAGAAAATGTCTCTCTTTTCAAAAAATAACTGTTTGACGTTCAATTTCTTATTTCTGAATACAATTTTGCCTTTGATCTCTTAGTATATAGTATGACGTTAGTATGACTGGTGAGCAACAGGGTAACGCCTCATTTGAAAGACCTATAAAACTGAACTTTTTTGTCACATTTTTGCTGCTTTTTTGTTGTGTTCTTGTAATTTTTTTGGGCATGTTTTCATAGTTTTCTGGTCGTGTTTTTGTTGCTTTTTCATTTTTTCCCCCTTTGCTTTATTTGTCTTGGTTTCGCCACATTTTTGTCATGTTCTGTCACTCTTTTGTTGCGTTATTGTCACATGTTTTCATCCCTCATCATCATTGCTATATTGACACTTTTTATTTTTAGCTTTTAGATTTGGGTTTTGCCAAACTGGAGAAAATGTGCTCAGTTCAGGCGGGATTAAGAGATAAACCGACGCAAAGCACTGTTTACTTTCTCCAATGAAATGCACAGGAAAGGCCTAAACATGAACCTTTTCTGATCAATCACTGATGTTTTTAATAGCCCCAATAAACGTTTTATTCTTAGTGCATACAAAATGAGATCTATGTATTATAAAACCTCTCTGGTAAAGTGGATTGTGAGTGAAAGAGTTAAAGGAAATCTACCAGTGTTTGGCTATACTGTAAACGTTCTGATATTGGTCATTAGAGAAAGCGTTTACCTCATCACTTTGAGTTCACTTCTGGCACTTTCCCAATCCAACACAGAGCCAACGCCTGTGTTATAGCTCCACTAAAAGCCTAATAACATCCTAGAGACATGAGTAACATTTGAGCCACGTTTCATAAATTGTGTAAAGGAATCAACTTGATGAAAAGACGCCATGAGTAAAAGGCAGTAAAGCTCCACTCTGCTCTGATGGGAGAGGGGCCGCAGGTGAAGACAGCTGTCACCCTGATCTACGGCCCCCCGCAGACGCACTAATGTGGGCCAAACTGCTTCAGCCACTGGAAACGATGCAGTCATTGTGGAGGAAATTGGAAATCAATTCTTGTCATCACTGAACATAACCCCTTTTAGCGGAACACATATGTGTTTGTGTGGGTTTCAACAGCTTCAACAAATGTGTTCAAAGCTTCAAAGCCTCCACAGCAATGATTTTATCTTCCCCGGATGTCAACTACAGTCTGATATCTCCTTACTGCATCTGGTGGTAAAAAAATGATCTTGCCAGCTCAGAGTGGTATCTTTGATAGCGCCTCATTTTGCAATGATATGCACTGTGGTTTTAAAGGTTCCCTGTAACCACACCAAAAGTATTTCTTCACTGGATATAGATTTATAATTTTAAGGAAGAAATTCATTAAGAGATGAAATCTAAAGTTTGATAAAAGTAGATCTGGTCTAGTCTTACATCAGATAATGGAGTAAGTAAGTAAGTAAGTACATTTGTTCTTAATTCAGATTTTTTTCCTATCATTATTATCATTAAGTATCATTAAGAAGACACTGTTTACTCATTATATGATTTTGATGAAGATCAGTCTACATTTTATGACAAATTTAGGCAGAAATGTGGGAAATTCCAAATGGTGTGCTTACTTTTTCTTCTTCCCACTTGTTCCATTACCATTTTTCTCTTATCTTATCTTAGATTAGTTCAAATTCTTGGTTGCATATGATGTTCGGTGCCTGAGCTGGTATCCAATGGAGGGGGTCTGACCTTCAGGATGTTCTGGAGGGTCTGCAGTGTGGCCATGTCCCGCCTCTCTCTCAGAGACAAAAAAAAAAAGCTTTATTTAAGCCATTTTAGGTCATTTAAAGACTCAAACCGCTGCCAAAATCTATCCCCCAACCCTAGGCCGTTGACTAAACCCAAACTAAGGAGTAAGTACAGTACATTAAAGATGGAGTATTAGGCTTTTTGAGGGTATCAGATCAGAAACAGCTGAAACTAAATATTTAGTAGTTTCAATTCCTGGTTTTCACGTCATATTCCATAAACTCTTCCCACCCCCCTCCTCCTGCTCCCCTTCGCTGTGCAGCTGTTTCGATTAAGAGGGGAGGAAAAGGGGAAAAAAGTCTGTTGCTGTAGTGAACTATGGCAAATGTTTTAAATTTGCAATTAGACAAATTAAGCTTCAGGATCAAGAGGTGAAGAAAGCATTTCCTGGATACATGGGACCTGAAGATGAAGATTCAAAGATACCTCAAAAATGTGTGAGTGCCTCGAAACACAACTCCAAGTATGTTTTTGATTAGGAGACAACACTGTAACTCCGTATAAAGCTTAAATCCAACACTTCCTGCACAACTTGCGATTTTTTCCCCGGCTGCACACTGTTTACAGTTTCTCTCACTTCTCCACGGAGACCCCGAGTGTCTCCAGCAGAATGTGACATTAACTGTAATCATGGTGCATTACTGAACGGCAACTCACACGAGGAGCTGTGGCAGAGGCTGGTTTACTGTTAGCGGCTCATGTAGGTCATCGCATTAGCCGGGACACAGTGCTGTGCCTCCGCCTGCCACACGCCCTCATAACACCCATCCCAAGGGCGCCTGTGCTCAATAAGAGGCAATCAACAACTGCGGCACGCCCTCCCGAGATCTCCTCCGTCTTCCCACAATGCACCGCTCCAACTCCAGGCCCCCCCCCCATCCATTATGCATCAAAAGTCGGCGCTACAAATCCTCCTCAAATAGAACACAGTGTCAGGCGTGATAAAGAAGCATCGGCCGACGGGAAAGCTGCAGAATTCCCAGGATGACAAATATTCCACTTTGCACTCTGATGTTGTCCTTTGTTTTCCTTTGTTTGCATCGATACTCGAGTTGTGTGTTCACGTGTCTCGCGGGACCCTCTCCGCAGCTCGAGTAATCCGTCATCCCAATTGGTTGTGTTTAGAAAGCAACTGTTGTGCCTGATAGAGATGCTTCTGGTCAAAAACAGACTGCGGACCCTGCTATTAAAGATGGATAGCGATGTAAATGCGAGTGGCCACTGATGTGATTATGCGCGGCTTGCTGGAAACTTGTTGGAGCGTCCTTTATCTTCATGAGCCCGGAGCCACGTCGGATGCAGCGTATAGCTCTAAATGGCATTACATTTGTTTAGTGTGTTATCGCATTAGGAAAAAGAGCAGTCTACAATCTCAAGACTATAAGACTTTTATAGGTATGAAATGTACAAAGCTTATATACAAGGACAAAAACTCAAAGATCCAACCCTACATCCCCATCGTAATGGTAATACATTGATACACTAAAGCATAACCAGACATAATTGAATAGGGTTGTGTAACAATGGAGTTGGTATCTACAATTTATTTGACAGTGAAGGACATTTTCCTTGATGTATGAGGCAGAAAATTCTATTCCAGATCCATCTTTGTCAATATTCAGTATTAAATGGAAGCCGTGTATTGCTCATAATGGCCCATTTTTCACGTCGTCTAATCTCCGCAAATCCTCTATTTCCCGGAGCTGATTCCGTCAGGTGAACATTAATGACACTGATGACCCATCGATCATGAGACTCATCATCCAGAGGACATTTTCTTTTATCAAATTGGTGTTAAAGGATTATGAAACATTACAGACAGCTTACGTGGTTCCTAAAAGTATAGCAACCTTCAAACTTGTGATTAGGGAACACTTACACACTGAATAACCAAGCCATATCCTGAAAAAAACACTGCAGTAAACATGCCAAAGCAAGAACAATGGAAGCAGACAATTGCTAAACAGTATTGTTATCTGACAAAAAGCCACCACCCACCATATTGCATCATGCTTCTGAAATCACAAAGCTACTGATCTCCTATTCTACCTATCTCACCTTTTTACTCTCAGAGAGAAACAACAGGGACTAATTCAACCACAGGGAGTGCTACACATAATAGAGAAACATCTTAAAGCTTTAAAATATAGCTACTGAATATTTACAACAATTTTTACAGGTCTAACACAATGCAATATATGGAATGGAATGGAATATAAAACACATGCAATATAAAAAGTCTTCTGGCAACACAGCGTGTCAATATTTGGAACTTTACGTGTGCAATGAAGTGGTGGTTTGGTTTAATTGAGTAATATAAAATTTGTATACTTTAACTTTAATGATACATTTTTCCAGTTGGAAAATGCACATGCTCACTCAACTGGGGAAAACAACAGGGGAACTCGGGTCAAAACAAGCTGCCAGATTTCCGCACATGACTACTGAATACAGCTGAATTGTTCATTTCCTCTCTAATGTGAGCTTTTAAATTAAACTCTGCTACTTTATTGAGTTTAGTGCAGGGGTGCCCAAAGTGGGGCCCGCGGGCCAAATTTGGCCCGCCGAAACAATTCTGTTGGCCCGCCAGAGAGTGACCAACTTTTGCGCTGTGTGCGGTTAATACTAATTCTCTTCCATTCATCCTCAATGGTAAATATGGATGCAGTACACTTTTTGGCCACCAGCGTCAAATTGGGGGCACTGTTTCTCTCCTTTCGCAAAAGTTAAGGAAACATTGTTGTGGTGTATTGGTGTTTCTCACAGAGGGTTGTTGCATCAACTCCCAGTTTTCCAACTTTTATTGCAAAGGTCGTTCATCAACAAAGGTACATTTTAACAAAGGTACAGGTTAAAATTGACTTAAAAAATAAAATAATTTATGCTGAACTGACACTTTCAAAATGATCTAATGTTGCATTTTCTTTGAGTTAAATGAATGAGGTAAAGTAACTGTAGGTGCTGTAGATACAGGTGTTTTTTTTTTACATTTTGCACTATATGCTACAAATTAGGCTTTTCCCAGAGTTAACATTTGTTTTGATATAGCATGTTATTTGCGTAGATAGAATCAAATGCAAATGTATAGGCTATCGAAAAATAAAGTAAAGTAACTATTATTATATGCAGTTATATGTGTTTCACGCTTGACATCGCCGCATTTGGCCCGCGACCCACAGGCACTTTTTCATTTTGGCCCTCAGAGACCTAAAGTTTGGGCACCCCTGGTTTAGTGTGAGCTGTCGCTGTTCTTGGAGCAACATAATTGCGAGAGAGAGAGGCCCGACATTGATGCTAGCGGAAAAAAAAATGTCTGCAATATTTTTTTAAATTAACAAACCAACATAAAAGTTTAGCTTTTGAGATGCTAATGCCAATTTTAAATGATGAGCTCAGTTAAAGCACTAATCAGTGAAAAAACACTGCTTTAATTTTGTGGCAGCAAAATCATGACTTTCTGACATAAAAAGCAAATGAACAACTGGGGACAGTGGCATCAAATCTCGGGAAACCGAACACACCAATTCACATGAACGCAGCATACGTTTTTTTAAAGCTGTCATTATCCCCCAGTATGGAGCTGACTGTCCAGTGTTACAATGGAGATCAGCTGCATCAGTTTTCATAAACGGATGTATAATTGAAGATATTAATTTACCACACACCCAGAGAGCTTTTTCTTGAATGTGATTTCCTCGCTTCATTATACTGAAGCAACAGCACAATATAATTACAAATCAGACTGCATTGATAATACAGTATATGTTGTGTTTGGAATGTCGAGGTTTTTGGAGGTGTTTTTCAAATAAAAATGATGTGTCTGTGAACCCTCTATTTTGTAATCATCTTTTATTACCTCAAAATACTTCCAGAATATTGTTTTGCTTTTTGTAACATAAGTTCACTCTAGCAAATGTTATTTTCTGACTTGTGGGCTGTGGGTCCTGACCCAATTAGCTCTAATGAATTCCAAACACAGCATCTGGACAGCCCTGTGCAGCTCGCTGTGACAGGTGTGTATCAAAATGCACATATAAAACAGAGCAGTGGAAACTAGCTCTCAAGCCTGTCTACCTCCATCTAACGCACATCTGCCAGAGGCTCGTACCTTTCTCGGACCGCGAGCCATCTGCTCTCCCCCGGCCGCATATGTTTGTGAAGGGTGAGAGCCCTGCTGTCCTGGTCTGCCTTTCATCTACGCCTTTGATGGATCTGCACCTGCAAGAGAGTTAGCGCATTTACCTGTGATTCAGCTTTCAACAAGGCTTCTCTATTCATCTACAGAAGAATACAGACATAAAATACAGTATTTTAGAAGAAGATACAGTAATTATTACAGAAAACGCACACATATGAGCATGCCTAATAGGGATGCGCCAATGAAAATGATCATTATCACAAAATTAGGAGACAATATCCATCAAAGTCTTTCATCCGCTATCAGCCTAAATAAAAATATAAGACAACTTAAAAACATTCAGAAGTTCTGTTCAGCCCTGTTTTCGCTCTGATTTGTAAGTCTTGTTTTGACAATTTCAATGAAACAAAGTGTTACTTTACCCCTCCCGGAACCGCCACCTTAACGTGGTGGAGGAGTTTGAACACCCGAATGATCCTGGAGCTCTGTTGTCGGGGGCTTCGTGCCCCTGCTAGGGTCTCCCATGACAAACAGATCCTACGTGACGAGTCAGAAGCCCATTATGAGAGACCAACAGGCCCGGTCAGAACCATGAGGCCGTCCTTCTGTGGACCCACCACCTACAGAAGGAGCAATTGGGGGCTGTGTGATGTGATTTGGGCAGCTCCAACAGCTGCCCCCATGACCAAGCAACGGAAAAGTGGAAGAAAATGGATGGATGGATGTAAGTGCTTGCTTTAAAGGGACATACTGTATTGAAATAAAGTATTGCATTAATATTGTAATTGATTACACTCCACCTTACATACTGTAACTCTGAACCTCAAATGCTTAACAAAAGCAGAATATTGAGATATATGAAAGTAAAGCTGTGGAGGTTTGGTTCATTGTAGCGGCTCATCGTCTTGTGCAGTGAGGCAGGCTGGTCCTCTGTGACTCTCGACAGCAGCGGCCTACATTCTCAGTTGCGTCCCCCGTGTGAACAGATTGCTCCTCCACACCCCTCAGCACTGCCAGCGGGCCACGAGAGCAGCTTTACCGCTCATCCAGAGCTACAGGCCAGAACAATGACACATCAGAGAGCTGGCAGGGTGGCTCCAAGACTTTACCAACTCCTTTCTTCAGTAATCTGTCATGATGTTACAAAAAGCGGAATAAAAACATTTTTTTGTTTGTTTTGCTGAATGTCGTTCTTGGCACAACCTATTGTAACTCCAAGAAGGATTGTTAGTGTGTTTTGCACAAGGACACAACAACAGTCTTTCCAAGCTCATCATTAATAGTTGTTAAGCAGGTTTGCTCGACAGGATGGGGAGGGCACTGTTTAAGGGCACTGTTTATTGTCTAATACTTCAAAGAGGGCCCCTCCAAAAGCCTGCTTAATGTTTTGCCATATAGAAATGTGAAGCACAGGCCCACCAAGATGATCTAAAATGTTGTGCTACACCTCCTGTCTACAAGCAAAATTACTCAACTGTTTGTTAGGCCCAAAGTGCTTTAAAGCAAGGAACCAGTCATCCATTCACACACGCAGACACTGGATTCTAACCCCCAACCTTCCGATCATGGGACGACCCGCTCTACCAACTGCACCACTGTCACCCAATGTATTGTAAAATTGCAAACTCTCTGATATCTTTAATGATATTTACACAATTTTTACTTACTACTATTATTTACTAAAAAAATGTGCTTAAGTTCTGTTTTAGTCATGATTATGTATGTAATGACACATTTCTTTTGATGTTCGTTTAAATATAATGGAAATCATCGCCCCCTCCTGGACCCGCCACCTCACCGTGGTGGAGGGGTTTGAGCGCCCGAATGATCTTGTGAGCTCTGTTGTCGGGGGCTTCGTGCCCGTGGTAGGGTCTCCCATGGCAAACAGGTCCTAGGTGACGGGTCAAACGGTTCAGAATCCCCTTATGAGAGACCAACAGGCCCGGTTAGAATCATGAGGCCCTTATGGACCCACCACCTGCAGGAGGAGCCATAGGGGGCTGGCGCAATGTGATTTGGGCAGCTTGGACAGCTTCCCTCACAACCCGTCAACGGACAAGTGGAAGAAAATGGATGGATGGATGGAAATCATTGGAATAATTCTTGTAACAATCATGACAGTTATATATTGTAACCCTTTTTTCTCATACCATCCATAAGACTATTTGACAGGTTCGTGTATTTGCATTGCAGGATATAATAATATTATCAGGTCACTGGTGTCGTCTGCTGGTCCCCTGTGTGATCCATTTTTGTTGAATGTGTGCAATGTCTGAAATCAGATGATATAAATTTGATATACGGGTTCCTGCTGCCAATAACTATATCTTTGGCAGCGTCTCAACAGGCTACACAGTCTGCGAGCCATTTCTAACAGAATAGTGTTGCCTTTTGGAATGCCCTCACTGGAGCGGGGCCGACAGTGGAAGCGCCTGCAGAATAATTTAACAGGGCCGCGGGGAGAGCCAGAGAAAAGACAAAGCCCCATAGATGATCTCCAAGGACCCGGCGGCAATCCACTGCTGCGCCACCTCCGCTGCCATTACTGACACTATTGATTATGGCCCCGGGAGTGATGATAGCATTCGGCGCTCCCCCTCCAGCGGAAAAGCTACAATCACGCCGGCGCATTCCCCAAATGATAGACTGTGTGGGAAATGAAAGAGGAGGCGCGGGTTGAAGAGACAGATAAGGGTGATTGAGAGAGATAGCATGAGGAGCCACCAGCGAGGGGAGGTGCATTAATATAGTTTTTCACGGAGGAATGTGCCGTGCATGCCATTAAAAACACAGGGCCAGCGTGTCAGAGTGATGTCGGAGGCAGCGGGGCTCCGGATGAAACATGAAAACGCCATAATTGCCTCTTTGCCGGTTGGAATTGCTAACAAGGGAGCTTGACATTTTCAAATAGCGCTGATTGTGGAGAGCTAGGGACACCCAGATAGCCAGCACTTGTATCGGATGTTTATGTAAGAGAGACTGTGTGAGTGGAATATAAACTGGATTAATATGTGGGAGTAAAAATGCACTGCCCGACCCCCCAAAAAACGAAAAAAAAGAAATGCCACCTTGATTTGACTAACTTATGATCTGGGTTTGCTGCCATTGTTGGTCAGGTCTGGGTTCAGCAACACGATGTGCTCAAAGAAAGAGCTCAGCTGACCATCCTGGGTTATTCCATCAATGGATTTCTTCTTCCCTGATGGCAAGGGCTTATTTCAAGATGACAATGCCAGGATTCATGGGGCTCACGTTATGAAAGAGTGTTTCAGGGAGCATGTGACATCATCACACATGGATTAGCACCACAGAGTCCAGATCTTAACCCCATTGAGAATCTTTGGGAATTGTTGGAGAAACACTCTCCCATTACCAATACAAGATCTTGGTGAAAAATGAATGCAACACTGGATATTTTGACATTTCAGAAGTTTATTGAAGCAATGCCCCAATGAATGTGAGCTGTAAACAAAGCTAAAGGTGGTCCATAAAAATATTGGAGCGTTTTTAGCCATGAAGTGTACCTCCTTAACTGAAACAAGAAATATTAAATATTTCAACAGGGCTTGAGTAAGTGGCTGTAGGTTTTCGGCACAAATCGCTTAGGCCTTTGCTGAAAAGTGTAAAGCCTGTGAGCTTTAAACTGTCACTTCATATGAGGTTTGATGGACAGCTCCGTGTGCGCTTGAGTAGTTGGAGAGATGCACAGACAGAGGGCCACACACAGAGGAGGAAGCATTCAGCTCCTTCAAAGAGACCGCGGAGACGTGTGCCTTGTGTGGCGTGTGCAAGTGTGTATTTGTGTGTCCCTAGTCAATTCCAGGGAAGACAGAACACATGCCGGGAACCATGTTTGAACAGGTCATTATGAACAAGACCAGTGTGTACTGTACGTTTTGGCGCAGATGTTAAAATATTTTCTACATGTTTTGTGTTTTTAACAGGTTTGTGCAAGATGTCTGTTTTGTTGTTCTGTTGGAACGCAATGATAATATCGACCCAAAATATCTTGTTTGTCTTGTGCATCTTGTTTTTCTTTGTTCTGGGCTTTGTAAAGCAGGCTGTGGCATAGCAATCACAGAAGCCCGGTTAGATATCTGAGCCTTTTCCTACAAATGTGTGCGTCTGTAGCCAAAAGCCTCCCCAGACCTGTTTGAATTGAGCATTTTATCCTTATTCAGTCCCTATATTAAAGTATGGTTAGGTACAGTAGTTTCTCTATCATTTACATGTCAACATGGATAGACTCAAACAGAGACAAAAGCAGCGGCAGTAGACATGTATATGAATTAAAGTTAGTATGGATGGGTAGGTTAATGTTAGGGATGTCTTCCCCTGGACTCAGTGAAGGATGTATGGTGATGAGGTGGTGATGGGGTGGAGGTGGGTCAGAGCACAGCTGGGAAGCAGACGAGCCATGAACGCCGGAGGATTAATCGCGGGACCAAGGGCAATGATTGGCTGTGACAAAAGTGTGGCTCTGTGCTGATAGGCTGAGAATTTACGCCTAGGCTTCATATTATGGGATACTGTTTCCTTGCCATTGGATGTGTATTAGACCCCACAAAAAGCAGAAACTTAACGGAATATGATTTAGCATTTCAATCTAATTTCTAATCTGACATCACCTAAATGCAGTGATGGGTTGACAACAGTTGAAAACTTCTGGATCTTTCATAATTTGGGATGTTTGATGGTTAAATAGTAACGGCTATAGGGAAAAGACAACTAACTAGACTAGCCAGCTTACTAACTGTCCACATATTTCTATGGGCTTCACATTGAAAGTAGGTACAAAAGAATAGATGCTTTCCAGACTAAAGTGAGGCAGGTTTTAGGTTCTTCTTGTAACTTATATATTGTCTCAATTCAGTTTCATTGTGATCCATTTAGTTGATTTTTTTGTTTACCACACCTTTGATCTAGCACATTAGATTTAAATTAGTTGAGAAATTGATCGTGAGAGAGTAAGTAACTTTGATTGCTTTGGGTAATTGATGGTGGTTAATGAATTGCATGTTCTCCCTCGATAATGATTGCGATGCGAGAGTTACTCCACAATTGTAACAGTAAACAATTGTCTGCCTATTTCTTCTCCTGTTGTTTTCTCAGACAAGCTTGTATTATTTACCTTCAACTGACAGTACACTCCTGCTCATAACAGAAACCAGTATTTCAGAAAGCCAAGAAAAAAGCGCCACAGTGACAGAGGACAGCCAAAGGAGACGTCGGGAGGGAGGAAGGGGCGGTGTTGAAGCAGAAAGATACAATTTCACAGCTGAGCACGCCCGCTTAGTTCTACGACACGAGCGCAGAAGGATTTCACACCTGAGGAAATAACATAGAGGAGGATGGGATCAAATTCTTACACTCCGGCTTTTTCTTCATCAGGAAGACACTGTGCCCTTACAAGGTTTTAACAAGCACGCGTGTTTCTTCGCCGAGCAAGTTACAATGTACAAGCTTATGTCTGAGGTCAAATACGTCCACACTGGTCAGGGCTTGCAAAAATATCAACTCTAAATCATCATTCAGGGTTCAGGGTAGCGTCGGTATTTGACCTTCAAAGTATCACCAGGCCAAGACGAGGATCAACTCAAGACTAAACCAGGCAGATCTAATTGGAGTCTAAACTGGGTGTAAACGAGAAAAACTCCTAATATAGGCACATTCCTAAAGCATAAATGAAGCTATTTGATTTGATTTATTTCAAGGATAGCCCTGTTGAGAGAACCATCTCTTTTTCAAGAGGGTCCTGAATTTATCTCTAATTAAAATGAATAAAGTCTAAAATAGCAGGGTTGCACCAGCGACACACGTAACACAGTTTAAGAACTACTGGTCTAAGAGAAGATTCCAAAGTGTTTTTTTTTTCTTTCTCAAAAAATTTAAAATATGATCGTTTATATTTAACAAAGCAATAAAACATCGAAATATGAACTGCTAAACTAGTGCAAGAAACAATATGAGTGATCGTTATGCTTTTGAATACCCATGCTGCTGTGTGCGCTTGAATCATTTCGAACTGCACAGCAGCCTGGGGACCATGGCCGAAGTTTTCGCATGGATTTGGGAACCAATCACAGAACGAGGAGGGACGGCAAGACAATCACGCACTATTCGACATAAGGAAGCTTGTAGTTTGGGATAAAATAACATAAAAGTTTATTTACGGATCCAACATGACAGCAGCAGATGCAACGCCATCTTTCGATCAAGCTTTAGACCATGTTCTAAATAATTTAGCTCGAAAGTTTACAGTGGGTATTTCATCGGATACAATTGATTCGATTGGCTATGGCTACGTGCAGATGCATAGATAGACATTCGTAGCGCCAAATAAACGGCTATGGACGATCATAAACCACACCTCTCCTACGAGAAAATGAATTGGTGGCCCCTAGACTAAATATAACTTGTGATATTTTGTCTGGTGATAGCCAGGCTAGCCTTTGTAGGCAACATGAATGTATTAAATAATAGTTCTGTGATAAGCCAAAATCAATATTCATAAACAGAGAATTGCTTTCATTGTGCTGTAAAAGGATCCATTAGCCATTTGCCTATGGAAAATGTTTGTAGAGGTCCAAACTTCAGCTTATGTGGCTTTGGACAGAAATACCAGACACATAAAACTATACAGCGTAAGAAAACATGGCAAAGACGGAAAATATAAAAAACATAGATGCCAAGCAAGCAACCATACACAAGAGAATTGCTTATTTTGTTCTTCGGCTCATTTTATTCCTGAATACCGCTTGCTTAAATCATTATGCACGTCTACATCAGAAGGCCATGGCATTATCATTTCTGCACCTCTAGAATGAGCAACAAAGCAACCCACGACATAAAGCTTGCAACTGGGCTTCATCAAAACCTATAATTGCTTTTTAGATCAAAACCTTAATGACTAGGTTACTTGATTGTAATGCATTGTAATCACGTCATTAATATGGATATGACTTCTGCATTCATTGAGAGCCATCTGTTTGGCTGAGGCAGAGCTGGACATTTTCCAAGCGACACTCATTTCAAGGACTGTATTTTGGCAGCGGACCACGGGCAACATAATCAATGAGACCGCCGCCACCAGCGCTGGGAATCGCACGACCCAAATTGATTCATCAATCACCTATTCACACAATGTTTATTCAGCCGCAGTCATTCATACGCCCAGATGAAAGCGCTAATAAAAAAGATGGCGGCCAATAGTTTTCAGGTGACATAAAAAGAGGGGAGCGCTCTCTGGAGGCACTGCCCTGCCTGGATCACTGGTTTTACTTCAAAAAGACTAAACATAACATGAAGAAATACAGTAACCCCATAATATGAGCAGAGCTGTTTCTGTAAACAAAGTGGCAAATAAAAAAAAATCAATTTATTCAAAAGAGAAAGCAATTAGCTGCACAAAACCAGTTGTTCGTTCATAATTTTCTGGGGTTGTCAAGCCATGATCTAAAAACTCTAGTTTAGTTTTGGTCATCTATGCTGCAAAGTCACAGATAGATGAATTGTAAAACAGCATAACAATATTCCCAATAGGAGAAGGCGGAAGAAAACTTACTAATGCCAACTCCGTCTAACAAAACACAATACAATTTCTCAGAGTAACGTCAAACCAAAGGAGATTATAAAATGTAAACCCATTAAGCATTCATATCAAAATAGTCTGATGGTGCTTTAGATATGAAGCTTAAGCGCAAATTCAACCTGAAGCACTCCAATCATCACATCATCTCCGACAACGCTCCACCAATCATCCAATCATCGCTTCACCTCAAGCCGCATCTTCGTAAGAGGCGAGCCAATCACTGCAGCAGTACGTTCCTGCTCCAACCAATCATCGACCAGGATTCCCCTTGGTCACTGCCTTGGCCCTATTCCCAGCGTGCTGCAACCCTCCTCCGCCCTTCCTCCACCTGGCTTCATCTCCACTCTGCTCGTCGAGGCTCATCGTACTTTGGCCGCCTCAGACCTCATCCTCTACCACCACTGGTGTCCAGACTCCGGGGGAAGACTCTCCTACATTCATACGTCACGCCAGTGTATTTCTTGCTGATTGAATATACAGCATTTACCAGCAGTGACCCACAAGCAAACAGAGATGTCCCACAACTCTTTTCTATGTTGTTTTAATGTTTTTAGCTTATGTTAGTCTATGGACAATGCTTGCTTGTAACCAACACCCTAAACTCGATTGTTTCAGCTAATGGTTACTAGTACTCCCTTTTAGTGTCGCATGAAAACAGCTTCTCTCTTTGCACGGGGCGGCGGTGCTCTCTTTCGGTGAGGTGGCTGATCGCCGTGGGTTAGCTCTGGGTGGAATCAATTATACAAGGCTTTTAAATAGGCCCACTTTTGTCTTCACAGAAACGCATAAAGCGAGCAGACTCCCGAGGTATCTAACATTATTCCGTTTTAACTTCCAACATCAAACTTTCTCCGTCTCAGTGCACAAACTTTTCCATTCTAGGCGCCAGAGTGAAAATGTGGGGCAATGCAGATGTTACTGCCAAACTTCAATAATCTCCTCCTGCTCTCCCCCTTGCTTATGAAAATGTCTGAATTACAGCCTATCTCACCGGCCTGGAGACTCGATGACTAGTTGGAGACTTGAGTTGCAGCTGGTCTCGGAGGTGTCTACGAGACGTCTCCTGGAGATAAGGCGAGTCTCCAGGTACACCTTATGTGTGATTTTGGTAGCTCTGTGATGAACAGAGATATAAACGATTCTCTGAGTTTTTAAATGGTCAAAATCAGTCCAAGGACGGCTGAGGAACCTCCGGGGTAAGTCATCAATCCATAACCAGTCTGTTTAAATGCACACGCGATAAAAAAGGCGATCGAACGTTGTCACTAACGTTGTCGTTGAAAATTGACTTGACTAGGAAGTGCTTGTACTCGCTATTTAGCACATGTCTTGATAAATGACCCCAAAGTGTATTATTAGTCTACATCTGAGCCAGAATGAACAATTAGGTCTGTTCAAATTTTCAGAGAAAGGACATTCCAAATACCACCATATATTTCCTACGAATATAATATACATTTTCAAAGAACATTAAATTAGTTATTTTAAATCATTTACTTCAACTTACCATTAATAAAAAAAATACATATGCTATGCTTTGTTGTTTGCGGATACAGATTTTCATTGCAGCTCTTAGCTCTTGAAATGGGCTCAAGTGGCTTTTTTGATGTTGAAGGTTGCAGGAAATAGGAACAGTACTTCATTTGAAGTGAGAGGTAAATTTGTTTTGTTGTGAGCGAAATCCATTCATTATCAAACCAGCACAGAGCAGAGTGCACTGGCAAAAATAAAAGTATTTCAAACCCATAATGATGTGTTGCTGTGTTCTTCTTCAACCTGTATTTTTGTAAACTTTTTTGTGCAATTATATTCTTCCCAGTAATGCTTATTATGGGGGGTCACCATTGTGGGTCTTTTTTGTTTTGACTTAGATTCGGAGTCAAGTCATAATCAAGAGTGTCACTTGCAATGCATTCACACAGGGTCAAAGACGTTTTTTGTCCTGAACATAAGGTCAAGCTGGTCCCTACTTTGTGGTTCCTCCATCAGGCAACAGTTTACGGGTGTGTGGGCTACTCACAGCTGGAGATGGAGGGTGATGTTGTGAAGTGAAGGGCAGTCAAATGGCAGCTACACAGATCATCCCCAAGTGGTGGTTATCCTAAAGAGCAGGAAATGAGACAGTGGGTCAGATTGGCATGGGCCAATGCCCGAAACGTTACATCTGGTGAAAGTAATAAATACTTTCTGGGAGCTTATTCCGGAAGTTCGCGTGGGCGCCGCCATGAATTGCGCCCGCCCCTTTTCTCCTACCAGTTAACATGGGACTGGTGAAATCCACAAAAAATCAGTTACTACACGAAAACAAAGCCGTTTTTCGGCCGCGCTGAGCAACGGTGCAGTGTTGACATGTTGGTGTAAGTGAACATTGGCCATTTTACACAAATCAATCTACTAAACATCAGATTTGAGCGGAGAATATTTTCCCTCGTTCTCCGTTTAAATGAACGGGCTTTGCGCTCGACCGGAAGTGGCAAAAGTGGGCGGGGCGGAATAAGATGAATACAGTTGTGCGGACACTTTTTTTCTCTCATTCTTGAGTTCTACTTTGATCCTGCACACTAATTCAGACTGGATGTGTGTTTTTTTGATTTTCTAACACATAATAATAATAATTAAAAACATGCAAACTACCAAATGTTTATTACTTGCACAGCATCCACGAAATGATGTGTAGGCTTTGAAAACGACTCTCTTGATCATGTTGAATGCCAATGAGCGAAAATACACGTTTGTTTGTTCTGCCTGGTTAGCTAAAGTCTAAAACGGATCTTACTTCAAAACACAGAAGCAACAGCACCTCATTGCGCACAACGTTTCCTCGATGTTGCACCTCATTTGCAGTTTTCCTGGAGAGACACGTATAAAAAGGCACTTCTTTTTTTTTTGTAGAGTATGCTAACCGCGTGTTGTCGTGACTCTCCTCACTCCCGCCAGGCAAGTAGTTTACATTTCTTTTCTTTTTTTTCCCCCCCCTCACCTGACACTTGGGGTGCGTTTTTTTCCTTTCCAGGCTGTGGTTAATTGGCAAACTTGTCTACGCTCCCTCTGAGAGAAAATCTGCAGGGACTGAGATCATACCCAGCGCGACGCATTTCATCTCTCCATAGATTTGTTCATATCTTGTAATTAATTGCATCTTTAAAAGAACAGAATGTAAATACGTCCCTGACACGCTGCCAATTAATTTTCAATCGCGGTCTTCCTGGCGCTTCATCGCTCAACCCAACTGAGGGGCTCAAAAACAAAAAAATCCGAAGTTTAAGGGGGTGTTACAAGAGCTTTAATAGCATCTCTTTGTTCCTGGAAACACTTTGTGGAAAAAAAAAATGTATTCAGGCCCCGACAAAGTGCTCCTGCTCTGTGTAATCAAATCCCAGAGCTTCTAGAGGAGCAGAGCGGGTGGAGGCAGATCTGAGGCAGCAGCAGCTCACTCATCTCACTCTGCTGCCAGCCTGCATGTGTCTTTGATCAAACCACTGCTTTTTTTTATAACGGGGGCAAGGGGAAATGTGCTATAGGCCTAGAAAGGTAGGAAGAAATAAACAAATGTCAATGTGAAATATAATGGCATGCTTAGTTTGGGAGGATTACCATTGTGTTGTCCTATTTTATTTTGTATGCACCTTGTTCGTCCAATACCTACACAAATCCACAAGTAGACCTAGATTAATGCAAAATCCTTCAATTATGGGTCTTCAGTTAAATGTGGCAAAACAGTGGCTCAGATGGTGGAGCAGGTTGCCCACTACTCGAGAGGTTGGAGGTTTGAATCCCGGTAGGTGGATTCTGTCATTGTGTCACTTCACTCACCGCATGAATGTAATGAGTGACAAAGTGGCTGGTGGTGATGGTGGGAGGGGGCGATGGCGCAGATTGGCAGCCTCGTTTCCGTCAGTCTATCCCAGGGCAGATGTTGGAAGCATTACAAGTGTTAGCCATTATTAAGCTCTTAAAGGAACAGGCCACCGTTTTTTACAAACCGAGATATGTTCTTGCCTGAGCTTAGACGAGTTGATACGTACCTGTCGTTAGTGCGTGCCCGTGGAAGAGCGTGGTAGCTTCCAACTTCACCCCAGTTTGGAGCTATAGGAATATGCTGGGAGAGGCCAAATGCTAACAACATCTTGGGTTGTTTTTCGTGACTGAGGGCACACACAAAGACCAGACAGGTACGCATCAACTCGTCTAAGCTCCGGTAAGAACAAATCTCAGTATGTAAAAACGGTGGCCTGTTCCTTTATGGCTTTTAAAGAGGGGGTATTATGCTTTTTTCAATCACATGGCACCAGTGTATATCACACTACAATGATGACGAAACCTTCTGTTGGTCTGTCAATGCAGTAAATTAGAAGAACTGCCTTGTATAAAATTGCTCTCTCAAAATGGCTGTAGTGAACGTCTTGAAATAGGCCTCTGTCTCTTTAAGAACCTCTGACCCTTTCCGACACGCCCCCTCCACACGCTGTCTGTGGCATCAGAGGGGAGGGGGTTCTGCTGAGGAGCAGTGGTTGGTTACTCGGCTGGTGACGAAAGCTCGGAGGCGTCTCCATGAGGTGGGGGCGTTCCTAGGAGGACTCAGGCAAACCTATCCCTAAAATGGCTGCCATCAGAGTTTTTACAGATTACTCAAAAATACGTGAATGTGCCAAGGCAACACTTCAGGCATGTTTTTAATGAGGGAATGACATAATAACATGATGTAAAGCTTGAAAAAGTAGATTTTGCATAATACCCCCCCTTTAATAAATAGCCTTAACCAAGTGTATTTTGTGCAATTAGGCTCTACCCAATCTAAAAGCTTCTCGACTGGAGCTTACAGGCTCATTTGAAAGCAGAAGACCTACAAAACTCATCTAAGCTTCATCCTTGTTATGATTGTCATTTGTGGTTGTGTTTTCATCACGTTTTTGTTGCTTATTTGACAGGTTTTGGTTACAGTTTTGTGGCTTGCTCACAGTTACATTACATTACAAAATAAGGGTGACAAAAAAGCAACAAAAACCTGATTAAAAATGCATCAAAAACTACTAAAACATGACGTAAACAAAAACGAAGACTTTTTTAGGTCTTAGCTTTCAAATGAGGCATAACATGGGCCTATTGGCTGTAAGATCACCAGTCGATTATAGATTTGGATAAAGCTGGAGACCTACACATACATTCCCAAAGGTACTGGGGAGACAGTAGCGTAGATGGTAGAGCGGGTCGTCTCATGATTTGAAGGGTGGGGGGTTCGAATCCCGGCTCCTGCAGGTGCACACTGTCATTGCGTCCTTGGGCAAGACACTTCCCCACCTTGCCTCCAGTACTTTGGTGTCTGAAAGAGGGTGTGAATGGGTGAATGGTTATTTGATGTAAAACTGATGTGTAAGTTGAGACAGTTTACCATTACCATTTTAGATCTAGGGCTGGGCGATGCGGACTACAAGTCATATCCCAATATATTTTGGTTGAATAATGATATACGATATATATCCCGATATTTTTTCCACAAGGTGAGAGCTGTGAAATTAAATGTTGAGTCAAAGTCAAAGCCAAATACAAGTAGTTTTATTGAAAACTCTCTATAAAATGTAAACATAAACATTGTATAACAAAGCTCCGTAAGGTGCCAATTCAATAAAAAAATATCTTAAATAAAAATAGCCTATAAAATATAATAGGGAAATCTTTTTCTGAGGGCAGCATTTATATATAAAGAGATAACAAAATAAAGCTTTCAGTTTAAGATAAACTTTTTAAAAATCGTCTTGAGATTACCTGTTTCTTTTTGGTAACTTAATAGCTTATCTGAATTTGAAATATCCCAATACACGCGCGCGATATGGTCTGATTTCATATCTCATTTAAAAATATATCGATATATCTTAAATGACGATATATTGGCCAGCACTATCTATATGCTGTTCAAAAAGTCTAGACAAAGACATCAATCCTTTCTTAAAAGTAGGCCTACAGTGTTTTTAACTTAAGTAATTCACTTGTGTTGAAGCTCACCTGATTGATGCCAAGCCTCGCCCCGGATTGACAACTGGTCTTGGTTCATTCCTACCCTGAACCCTGAAACCGGACTGCAGCCCTGAGAGGTTGTGACGGAGGTGCCAGTCCCTCAATGTCCCAACAAACTGCCCCAAGAACTCACTGAAAACCTGCTTCCTAGTTTCCTAGTAACCTGGTGACCTACTGAACCTAACGCACTATGTTCTGCAGCTGTTACCAAAGGTTCAGACTCCTGTAGAAGAAACCAGCTTTTCTATTGTGCTGCTTCAACAGGTAGAAATGTTACATTGTTACATATGTAAGGTTTTTTTTGTCATCAGGTTTGGAATTTTAATGGTCTGTGAATTGTATGCTTTTTTAACCCTACAGCAGATTAGCAGACCCGAAGGAGGTCATCCATAACGTGTGACTTTCACTACACAATATTGTTCAGCAAAGCATTAACAAAGGTGCTGTCAGAGAGGGGAATGTAAAGAACTCTGGAGAGATCGCAGCCACACATGCCACTTATTGTGCAGAGGCATGCAGGGCACTGTACACACACTGAAGAAATTCAAAGAGCAGCAAGTCAAACACTCTGCGAGCACCAGAAAGACGACATTGTCCTTGTAGACGGCTCTGCAATAGAGGGAGCAATGGCTGTGTCAGTGCTTTATACCTGAAGTGGATTTCTGTCAAAGAGCTGCATAGAAGACAACAAAAAGCAAGAGAATGTGCTGCTTACTTCAATCGTGTATCAAACTCAAGAGGGTTTTCTGCTGCCTCTTTGCGAGCATTTTTTTATTACCCAGTGAATAAACGGCAGAAGCCAGTAGAGCGCAGAGGAGTTGAGGAGAAAGTTGGTTGATGGTGTGTAAATAGAGAAGAAAATTATTCTGGAGCAAAACTGGAGTTCAGAGTATATTTTCGACAAAAACTCAAATGTTTGAGCCCATTCATACAATTTGCCCATTATACTTTATTTTTTCTTTTAATCTCTGTATAAGGCTACTGCTAACTGACTGTTGTTTGCACCAAAGGATTGAATATATTGTAATTTCAATGATCTACAGGTATGTCCTTTACATGACCCTTTTCCACTTATTTTAGAGATTTTTTCTGATATTTCCTAAGGTTTTGATTAGAACACCAATTGCACGTCTTCGGTTGTTACATCTCGAGATTTAAACTTGTACTGTGCCAATTTCATTCAAATGGATGGAATGCATTTAGTTGTATGGAGCTGCTTGTGATATTTTTAGTTTTAAAAATTGAGTAGCCTGTCTGCCTTGCTCAAGTCAAGGCAACATTTTTTTGTTTTCTGCCAAGCCTCCTTCACTCACTGGTGCTTTGTAATTGATGTGTTGGGTCTAAGCTCTGCCGCAAAACAACAGTAGAAACAAATGTGCCGTGTGATTTCACCCACTCTTGCTCCAGGCATGTCTCACAGCCCCATAACCACAACAGCACAACACAGTGCTGCAGCCCTATCAAATATGTGTGGAGGGTGCGCATGCATTTGGCAACTGAAGGGGCTGAGAACTGCTGTCTGCAACAAATACTAATATTGAGATCTCAGGGGGTTTGTTTTCTCTAAACTATTTGTCTTGTGCTTCATGATTAATTTGAATTAACAGTAAAAAAAATAACCCGAAACCTAATGTGTACTTAAATCTTCAACCAAGTAAAAACATGGTAAATAAGGGTTTTCATCGAGACTAAAATTCTTTGGAAAATTAAAAGGTGAATTGTAGTCAGTGGCATTACAATACTAAACCCCTTAACAATATTTTTTTATGGAAAGTTCCGTGTAGCAAGGGTGCCCTCTGGTGCACCAATTGGAAATTGACAATATCAGCAAAACAAAGCACATAAAGCCAATGCAAACACCAACTACATTTGTATATAAAAAGCCACACAAGCTGATAATAATGACACTTGTTTTACTACAAACAAATAAAATACAAAAGTTCAACAATTTAAGGCAATGTGCTTTAGTTAGAGAAGAGCGCACAAAATAGAAAAACATTTACAATAGACTTCTGCCACATATTAGGTTTTCTACAAAGTTCTACAAACATCCTCTTCACAATTCAGAGTTAAAAATGGTTTTCTTTGTTTTTACAAAAATGTGTAGGCTACAATTAAATGTAACCCTGTTCTACTTGGCTTGTTGGCTGGTGACGAATGACCTCTAAAAAAAAACCTAATTGTCCAATGTCTTGCAGTAGTTGTATTTTGAATCCTGACAATATTTTATTTGTATATATTATAATAAAAAACAAAAACGGCAGTGACAAAGTCTTTCAGAGAGCGGAGGTGTTGAGTCTATAGTCGGTGAAGTGTGGAACTGATAATGTCCATAAAAGTCGCTTCCACACAGTAGCACAGCTGCACATCCGGGTCTGAGCCGCCCAACTCCTCTGCTGTTCGCTGAGCTGACGTTATGGTCGCAGCACTTCCCCCGGACGCAACAGCCTCTGGGGGCTTCTCCTTCATGTACTGTAGGCCTGAAAACAAAACAAAAACAATCAACAACTGAAATACAAACAACAGTGCTATATTAACCCCAAAATAACAGTCCAAAAGCACAATGTATCTTCATACAGAGTTATTCGATTGAGCACATGTCAGATAAAGGACGCCAGAAAAGAGTGTACTTACGTGCAATCAGAGGGTCGATGTCTCTTGCTTTGGTGGCAGCATCTGAGGCACAGACCTGCCCTATTTGTACGAGGAGGGCAGTAACATCATCATATAGAGGGGGGAAGGCCTGGCAAAAAGCAACCAGACACGGCAGGGTGGGCATGAAGAAGGCAAAGCGCTTGGCATGGGTCAGGACTGGAAAGAAGAGCATTAGGACGTCATCAGCATTTCCAGATAATAACAATACTCAGAGAATAACAGCAAAGTTTTGAATGGAAAAATGGTGCACTAACAGAAAACCACCAGAAGATGGCACCCAAGTTCAAAGAACATTACTGTTATATTTATGTCTTATTGGCTATTACAGATGGTACAATGGTGACTATTCATATAATTAGAATAATTATGGTAATTGTAGATATAATTATGGATGATATTTAAGAGTGTTCTCTACTCTTTCAAAAGTGCATAACTACATTTTTATAACTAATAAAGAATAAATCAATCAGCAGACAAAAATCACAACAAGCAGCACATAAACAAGTACTTGAATACAAATCAATATTCAGCTTGACTCACCTGTGAGAAGTGTCCCCATGACACTAATGGCTAAACGGGCCACACTGAGCGACTTGGGAAGTGCATATTGCGTACACAGGTGAGAAAGCAACTGAATGGCAAAGATCTATTGGATGAAATATATGAATTATAGTATATTATGTATCAATTGTCAAGGAGCTAAAATGTTGTAATACAAGAGCCAAGTGCAGATCTTCATCAGTTACAGACAAAGGCCTCACCTGCTTCTCCAGCTGGGGCTGAGCCAGCAGCTCTGGGATAAAGTCCAGACAGATATGGATGGAGGGGATGCCTGCCACAGTCAGAGGCAGCAGAGCCTGAGGGTAACCCTGACAGAGCAACAAAACACACTTGAGTCATCAATGCACTTTTTTAATAAGTTATTAAAAAGTACAATTTTACCTGAAAATGAACCAGTTTGGCGATGTTAGGATCAGCGATGAACATCTGATGCAGCAGACAGCAGATGAGGCACTGCACCTCCCTCAGGTCACTGAAAAGACTGGCCTCTGGTTCCTCCCTCTCCAGGTTTGCACTGGCCCTTGATCCCAGGGCCTCATCTTTGCATTTCCCAGGCGTTGGGCCACGAATGCTTTTCAACAGGCTCTCTGTGCTGGCTACCAACTGTTGCTCCTTTGAGTTTGGTAAACACACTTCCAGGAGGATCTGGACTGCTGCACTGTCCTGTGATCAAAGCCATGTGTTAATTATTTAACTGGTTTTGAAAGGCTCAACATGTGAGCTTATATGAAAATACCTGTGCTGCTAGAAGGGCATTCTTGAGCTCTTCTCGTGTGACCTCAGGTGTGTCTGGCTGTCCGGGCACCCCCAGGCTTGACACTGTCTGGTTCTGCCTGTCAAAGTCAGCCGTCTCCTTCAGGTGACAATGGAGATATGCTTTGGAAGCCAACAAGTAGCCATTCAACATGTGAAGGACAACATCCATAAAAGGAGGGCACCTAACAAAGCGTTACTTCAATTAATATTTGTGCCAAAATAACAACACAAAAACACACGTCACTCATGATGTGCAAGACAAAATGGCCATTAAAAGGTAACGCCAAACATTAAGCGTTACCTAAAAACTCTCTGGTCACAGCGGAGAACAATCAGCGGGTCCACCATCAGATCGTTCTGAGTGTATCTCTGCTGCCGGAGGAGTTTGGCAGAAGGCTGGAGAGCATTCACAGTCATCACCCACAACCTGCAGCACAAACACTTTGTCGTAACTGATTTACAAATGAAAAATGACAAAGTTAAATTCTCCCATTCAAATTAAGTATGTGCAAAAGGAGACAAAGAAAGGACGTGGTAAAGGCTTGATCATGTATCAGTTATTTTGAATCCCAAAGTTGCTCATGCTACAGACATTCCCTTTAAATCAATAGGACATCTCTGCTGAGCTTCTGTATCTGCGTCTGTGGGCCTTGGGCAGACGGGGGGGTCACTCTCTTCATGTTCACATAGATGCTTGGCTCAATATCACAGGTCTATTTAAACAACAATCATTGAGCCTGGGTTTAGGAGGAACAACTGCAGGGTTCCAGAGGGCTTCATTTAATCAATTTACTGACTCTTGGAGCGACTTCAGTCGTTGAAGCAGCACAACACCAAGTTAAGTGCCTGAGCTGACCTTTTCACTGTGGGGGATTACCGTGATCCCACAAAGTATTTAGTGTTACTGATTCAGAGGAATTATCGTTGATCCACGCTTTAGGTTTAGTTTAAGTGCCGTGTGAATTGCCACTGTCTTATGGCACATACAGTATCTCACTCACGCTTTCGCTCAAACATCTCTCGAACATACCTCCTGGGCATGACCGTATTCAGGGCCATCCAGAGCTTGTTGAGGGTCTGCAGGATCCTCCGTGGCACAGCCGCTTCCAGCAGCAAAGCCATATTGGTGGTGAGGGCCTCAGCATACGGGATGAGGTCCGCAGGTGGAAGCAGAGACAGGTGCTCCAGGATCCGCATCAACCTTGGACTGCTCGAGGGTAACTTTTGGAAAGCTGCAGAGACGGAAAAAAAACTATTTTGAAAACCATAATCCAACTACAATAATGCTTTAAGGTTGCATATTACATTAAGCAGAGTTTTTCATTATGTTCTGCCATCAATAAATGTATAACTCATGCACTACTAATCCTGAATATGCCATCATCCCTCCAAATAGCTGTCATGAGATGATGCACATCTTAAAACCAAATCGTTTCCTCTGACTCTCTCTAGAATTGAATGCTAAGAAATTAGGCTGTTATTAAAACCATTTTCGTTACATACAGTATATAAAAAAGACTCAAATATTTGGAGTAAATAGTGAAGGTTTCCCATTTTTAGTCAGGTTAGATGTTCCTTTTCATTGTTGCTGCTATAATCTGTGACGTAACAATGCAGTGTCCTCAGGTTCCCTCTCACCCTGGTGAAGCTGGCTCTGAGTGTATCGGCAGGTGTTGCTTGGCAGCATCATCTTTCTCAGTAGTGGCAGAGTACCAGTCACTTCCTCCTCACAGACCCAATCCTCCACAAGACAGAGGTGGGGGTAGTTTGTAGCCAGCAACCTCAACAGGGAAGAATGGAGTCCTGTTGGAAAAAGGAAATGGATTACACTTTTTTACATCTCACACAAGCAAAAATAGATGATGTGAAGGATGCCTCGCCTCCAAGTTCCTGTTGCAATCCCTGAGCTTGGGTAACTAGGTACTTAATAGGAATTTGGTCCATCAGGGCAGCTGAATAGGACTTGGGCTTCCTCTGCATGGCAGCTGAAAAATATAGAAAGAAATTAACGCTATGTAAAAACAAAAAGTTTAGTGTTGGTGAGCTAAAGTGCAGGTGATTTTTCATAGACGTGGGCTGCTGATAGCCATCATTATTTCTTCCCTGGCTCAGTACAGGCGTAGTTGGGTAAACAGAGCAATTAAAGACCTGGGCATAGAAGTTGCACATAAATCTAGCCTAATGAAAGGCGGTATGAGAGCTCATCATGGGAGGAAATAAACACTGACAAGGCAAACTGTAACTGCTTAATCTGACTTTAGCTCACCACCCTCAGTCATTACACCTCCCCCCCCCATGTCATCCATGCATCTGTTCAGTAGCAGAAAAGGGCACATGACTCAATTACCTAATTGCTTTGTGCTTGCCAACAGGTTCTCTTCATAAGACAGGATGTAATACAGAATGAGAAGTTGGGTTGTGATGGAGTAACGTGTGCGCCCTGCTCCCCGACTGCTGTCGCTTTGCTAATTGAAAAAAGATCAAAGTCAATGAACTAACAAAAGATTGCATTAGAGCATTTAAAATAATCAGTTTGTTTAGGACATACCCCTGCAGAGTTTTGAAAGACATTGAGAATCTCCTGCTCTGTGATTGGTTGATTGGTGGCCTCAGGGTTGGCCTTGGATGCTGGCGTGAGGATGGAGTTGATATATGCATCAATGAGAGGGATCAACTGAGTGTGAATAGGCGTAGTGGTCTCGCAGAGCTGGCGATAAATCCAGTCCTAAAAAATAAAGACAAGGCCATCACAGAAAGAAATACTTTTTACAACCTCTGGGCAATCATTAGAAGTTATACTGTAGCATTGGCCAACCTTGATGGAAACTTTGTGCTTGGTAAAGGCACGGCTCCGGAGCAGCTGATAGATGCAGTGAATTGGCAAGAATCCTGTGATGTTGGCACTTAAACTGTTGGTCACAGCGACCCTCACCGCATGAGCTGTGACAACCTAATAAAAAAAAAGAGTAAGCATTGAACTGTCGCAATGTTTGAAACAAAAGACACTTCAGTTTTACACAAATCACCTGTTCTGTAAATATTTCTTGTGTGAAGATGGTCTTCATTTTGCTTAGAGAGCTGGGTTTGATGGGTATCTGAATAAAAACAAATAACCAAAGAAATAGACCAAGGTTAATACTGTCATTTCTTTATATTAATGTATTGATGCGTATAATGAACCAAACGGAAGTTGATTAATCACAGCTAATGAGAAGAAAAGAAAGGCTGGAGCTGGTCAGTCAGACAGACATTGATTACTGACTCTCTCCCACCTCCATCTTACCTTCATCCCCAAAGTAGAGCACACCAATTCAATAATAGAGCTAAGCTGGTTGCTATGGAAATACATGGCAACCAGTAATAGCATCTCTCCGAAAGAAGCAGACACGCCTGCGGCACTGTGGATAAGGACACAGAAGCCAGACTTGTCAGAGCTGTTTTTAAGTTGAAATGCATATAATTGACCTTCTGGGCGTGCAATTTTATGTAATTATATTTTTACTAAAGTTCCTCCCTTTTGATCACAACAAATAATCAGAATCTCCGTTGCCTTATCTTTGACCAATGAGACGAGCTTTCCTGTGAACCGGCGTGTCACTCACGTGCACAGAGAACAAGGAGTGGTTTTCAGGTTCAATCAGGAAGGAGGAAATGTGATCATCGAGCTTTAGAATGTCTCACTTTCTCTCCTCATTCTGCAAACTTTCACTTTAATCCTACAACTTACACATCAATGAAGCTAAGAATACAACTTTAACTTTCACTTTTGCTTTGTTTTTTTACCTCTCAAAGTATTCTTCCTCCTTTATCATCCAACTGAGCCACATAACCATGAGCTGCTCTTGCTCGGGAGTACTAGACATAACAATGAAAACAAAATAATAGTTAAGATCCTTTCTGGTCAAGACAGCCATAAAAATCACTTTACTTTGTACCTGACGAGAGTTGAGAAAGCAAGCAGCTTGCAGAACGAAAGAGAAACAAAGCGAACTCCAGCAGGTGTGGCGGGAGGACGACTGGTCATGAGCTGGAGGAGCTGCTCTGATTCTTCGTCTGTGGGTCTATAACAGTTATATGAGGAAGATACTTACACTGTATGGTGTAACACTGAAACTATAAACTGTGGAATATACATTCTATTACATTGATACGTGTAAGTGATAAGTGTAATGGAGACTCACCGGAGCCCTGCTATTCCCATGAGAGCACAGTACAGCCGCAGCAGAGCACTGGCCTTCACCACATGCTCCTCTCTGAGGCCAGAGCACTCTGAGCTGGAGCTCTCCTCCATGTCTCTATTGTTGGGGACATGGGTGCTGCGGGAACGAGGCAGGATGGCAACAAGCTCCAGCAACAACTGTCGCCGCATCTGCCAAAGCACGGAGCTGCTTTCCCTTTTACGCTGGTGAAAACAGCAATAACTTTGTTATGAATTCTAAAATAAAAAAACTTTCATAAAATAGTGAACCCTTACCTGCTGTCCATTGCGAATAAACATGCCAAACCAAGTGCGTACTTTATGGTTTGTTCCCAAAAGCAAACCACTGACATAAGAAACAAGGGGACTGACTGCATCATCAGCTGCATCTGGTTTGAAATCTAAAGTTAAAGCCACACCTAGACCAGGTAAATGACACTCTTCCACCTGAGAATACACGAAGAGAAGAGAAAACAACATAAGTACCTTGTTACAATTGCTATTGCGATCGTCTCTTGCCAACGAAGACACATTTAAATCATGTGGAAATAGGTGTATAAATAAGTGTAACTGACCACCATCGCTCTGATGTTCAAGGCTTGTGATGGGTTCATCTGACAAAGTTGTCTGAGAGCTTCTGTTCGACGACGACCACCAACACTTTCTTCATCTTGACGCTCACCATTTTTTATTAGACCTCTGCAAACTGTAGATATAAACCCTTAGTTCATGAGTACTGAAGGACACCATTCAGGCTTGTTCTCCAACCTAAAGACTGTTATTACTGTGCAACGAGATGTACATGTTTGACTTGGTTGTTATTACAAATATTGCATGAATCCTAAACAATAGACCTGCGTTTTAAGTATTACATGTTGACTAAGATTAATTTTATTACATTTAGATTAGTTGTCTTGAGACCTAAGCAAAGAAAGATGATCTTTTTGTAACACCACAACGATATATCTTCTCAGGTTACCTTCATTGAAACTGTCAGGAACATTAGCCACCAACAGACATAGAAACCAGTCTCCATTGCGCACGTGTAACAAAGCTTCAGCCACATCAACAATGGGTAGTAAGGATGGAAGTTCTGAAAATAATAAAGACAAATACATTTACTGGTATATCAGGTGTTCAGAAGGTTATGCATATATATAGAGTGCTGCCATGATAAGGCAAAAGACAACATTTTACCTGCTTGCAGAATGCAAAGTACATCTGCGACCTCCTCCAGATAAACAGAGCTTTCAAAAAGTTCTGAGGACTTAAGGAAAAACTCTCCATTTGAATCTGCAACCTTCAGGAAGAAGAGCTCATTATAAGCCAAAAAGACGGACACATTTATGTGGACAAAAGAAGGAAAAATGCTGCATTATCAACCTTATTCATGATGGCCAATAGTTCACTTAGGGCCAGTCGAAGTCTCCTAAGCGGATCGCTGTGTTCAAACTCCAGGGTCAGGCCATGTTGTAGCTGTGACACTAATATGCTTTCCCCATTAGATCCACCAGCTTTATGTCTGAAACAAACAAAAAAACAAAAATCACAGATAAATATTATGTGTTTCATAATGAGTACTTGCAAGACCAGTTAAATCAGCTTTACCTCAGTTGTTGTTCCTTTCGTGCATCCTGTTCCAAAGCATGAAAGTCAACAGACAACAGGGCAACTATCGAGTTTACAGCCTCCACTCCTGAGAGAAGACGGAGTATGAGCTTCTTGTCCTGTGCCCAGGTTTGGCTCTGGTCCGCAGGGGCACACAGAGCCATCCTCACGAGGCAGGGCAGCAGCAACCTCAACTCCGGGTCACTTAAAGCTGCTAACCGCACAACATCCACTTTCTGCATGGCCTCAAAAGCAAAGGAGCTCACAAACTGTAGACACGAACTGTCTGCCATCTCTGATGTTCTGTAAAACCAAGCACACATAAACACATGCACAAAAGTTCACGTTCTTTCAACTCCTTTCTCCGATAGCAGAATGCTACAACACCAAGCAAATATTTTAGATGCCAATGTTAATAAAGTAGCAAATATATGTATTTTAGTTAAAGAGGGATAACGTAGTTATCATTAAGAACGAAACTTACATCTCTAGGTATCTTTGGCTTAACGCTACATGTAACGTTAGCTGCTACTAGTAGCTAGCTAGCAAGTGGAGTCCTTGACAGTTCTGTAGCGTTATGTCTTATAAATGAGACGATGTAGCAAATAACGACACTGCTGCAAAAGTTCACTCGCCAAAAACAAACCGTATAGCCACTAGACGTTTACGTTTTAAATTAGCCTAACTATGCAGCTTTGAAAGCTACTTGTTCACCGCTACTCATCATTGTTGTCATTCATTGCACAGCTAAGCTAGTTAGCGGTGCTATGGTGTCACGCATTTGGTGCTGAGCTAAACTAGCCAATGCTAAGCTACTTGGCTAACCGATCACGCCGGTACCGTTTTGACATATAAAACATTTTTTCAAAGTGGTTCTTACCTTTTATTAAGATGTACACCTATGCCTTTATTTTACCCTTCGACATAAAGGCCTTTGATTCGGACTGTGTAGTCCTCTCACTGAGATAAACTGGTGAGCAGCCTCAGCGATTGTTATTAGTTACTCACGTAAAATATGGTGTTATTGCTTACTTTGACCGTCCAATCATTTAACACACCAATGATCTCCTCTTAACCAACAAAGGCTAATTGGCAAAGGTAAGAGGTGTTTCTAAGCGCCGTAATGGAAACAGTGCTCAGTCCTTCTGAGGAGAGCCTGACAGAGTGAATCACAGCAGCCACTCAGTGATGTCTACAAGGTGTACATAAAGAGAGATTGTATGTGTTAATGCCCAATATGAATCCAAAACTCATAGTAAGTTTAATAACTATGTATGAACTCATGAAGTAATAATTTAAATGCTATTCAAGACCAATTTGGCCAATTTTAAAATTTTGAATTTATTTATTTGATGAGGGACAATGCACAAAAGACATTACTCTAAAATGAAGAGATGTCAAGTGCCAGGTTATATATATATAAAAAGCTTATTTCCACTCGCAGTTCCTGGACAGGTTGATATTAAACTTGTAAAAGTCACCTGTTAAAACAACATGGGCTCTCTGAACTACCAGTCTTTCGCTGAATATGTAAAAAACAAAAGGCACACATTTAACATAGACTTTGATGTAAAATGTAACTTGTTACTTAAAGAGGTTGCTCTTTAAGTAACAAGCTACGTAACAATTTTATTTCCTTTAAAAAGTCAAACATGAGCTCATCTCCACCCAGAAAATACACAACCACAAAGCATTAAGTTGATGCACTTTATTCCTAAAACAGAGGCCAAACCATCAACTGTTGGTATGGCTTTCATATATAATTATTTATATATTTATTTATATATTTATATATTGCAGTTTGGTTTTTGTGTCTAAATGTGTGGTATAAAATACTATTGACAACAATGTACCTCTTTATTTGAACACAGTGAAGTTCATTGCTGTACAAGTCCTCTGTAGCTACAGCTTTGCTGTAAGTCCTTCATGCTCCAAGGCATGAAAGATAATTCTCCTTTAACTCTTCTGTACATTATGACAATACAAATATCTGTCTCATTACAAAAAAATAATACTCTAAAAGCAACCTACTGGGACTTTGTTCAGTTTATCTGCTTTTTTGCTCGTAGATTTTTTTAATTAAGACAATTACGTATATCTTAGACCAATTGCTTTAAAGCAGGAAGGTAATATAAACCTTCTCTATTTATATAAAATGTTCAGAAATAACACAAATTATACATTTAAAAACTTACAATAAATAAGATAAGATGCAGGCATTTCATTTGGATACTATTCTATCCAAAGGAATAAAAGCAATGAAAGGTCTTAAAACCATAAATCCTTTCTTAAGATTTCCATGATTAAATGTCCCTTTTCTTTGAATTTCTTTACAATTACTGATATTTCCTCCCGATACAAACTGGCCAGTGACCGCGCTGCCATGATACTTTCTCAGGTTCCCCGTTATTCGCAGAACTATCTCCAACACGATCAGCTGTTGTTGAGGACACAGCTCCGTGCTGCAGTCGACTTCTTGCACTTGTTTCTTCGGTCTTTGGACACTGTTGTGCTGGTGCCACCTCTTTGAAATTTGCCTTCTTTCTCTTTACTGTAACAGGCTCCGGGTTATAACATGTTCATGATGAAGTTGTACATCTGGTTGAGCACCACAAAGTGAATGGGTAGACACGAGCGTCGATCCTGCGTTGCTGGATCACATGTCAGCCAGGAGAGGGCGTTGTACTGTTCCAGGACATATCTGCTCAGTAAGAACAGCAATGTGTGATTAATAACAAATATGTTCAAAGGGTATTAACAAAATGATATAGTTTACCTAAGTACATCTGAGGTCTGATTGGAATCAAGGGGGTGGGAGTGTTTGCTGTGCAGTAGTTCATCTGACTGCACTGAAGACACATGGAGGTGCAAAGAGGCCTGAGAAGAAGGGAAATGTGCTATTAGTCACAAAAGCAGTTCAGTCATATTACACGCTGCATTATTCAAGTGAATTAGCCGTCTGTGTTACCTTGAGGAAGAGTGGACATTGGTTTTGAGCTTGTGGACAGGCTGACCAGAACCAGTCAGGCAGTGGTCCAGCTTTAGCAGTGGAGACGAAGTAGCCCAGGGCCAGTGGCTGCTGTAGAAGGTTGGGGACCTCTTCGTGTGACTCCATACGATCCGTACTTTGGCCCTACAACAAAGAATAAAAATGTCAGTTCTGTTAAGTGTGGAAAAATATAAACAGAATCAATATAATTACACTTATATACATATACAGTGTATATAGTTTGCATATTTCATATATTGTTTTTTTTTTTTTTTAATTCTCACATGTTGGAAATGATGAAGGTCTATGTTAATAATTTATAAATAATAATAATATCTTTCTACTGATTAGAAAATTAATGCCATTGTACAGAGAAGCTCTTGTGCCCATAACAAATGTGCTAAATCGTAATGTTACATTTACCAAATGAATCCTTACCTTACTGCCATCTCCTCCATGGTGGTAATGTGAGCCCCCCGGGGAGTGAACTGGGGAGGTGGTTGGAGAAATTATCATGTCTGGATCAACCAACTCATTTTCTTGGTCTAGCAGGTCAAAGATTCCAATGGCGTCTGAACCATCTGAAAAGTGCAAACATCAACATAAATTTAGTTAATTTGTATTGTATTGTTTGTTTGTTTATCCATTGTAATATGCCCACGTTGACATTTATTTTATCATTCTTTGGAAGTACTGACCAGTGGTGGCATTGAGGATATCAAGGTTGGGATCAATGTTGGTGTAATTTGAGCTGGCTACTTGGACATGGGCAGAGGTGGGGAAGACCAGGATATGAGTGCAGGAGGTGTCCTGGGGAGTGCTGAGCTGCGATGTCTGCATGTTCAGAGTGGTGCTGCGGCCAAACACTGAACCCGTTGACACTGAGTCTAAGGGAGAGAAGCAGAGGGAAAAGAGACAAGTCTTTAAAACAAGCAAATTCAATGTAATAAAACACACAATGTGTGAGGAAAGTTGGGTGAAGTGACAGCATGGCTCAACGTAACCCTATAATGATGAAAACCCCACACTTGTTTCCAAAAATAGACCCATCGATCTGGCTTTCCATCACAAACCAAAAAGATCAATGGGGAGGTGAAAGGTAGAGCTTTATGAGCAAACGGTACATGATCTGCCCAGCCATCAATCTACTCTGAACAGCAAGGTGACACACAGTGTGATTTAGTACCATCTATCACCCACAAAGCCAGGGATACAACATACTGCTAAAATAGAATGACTCCTTTATGTGCAACAAACTAAAACATTATTCTTGTCCATGATTTGACTTTAAATATAGTCGTGATAATAAAAAAAAACATTGTACCTGGCCTAATAACAAAGGATCCTTGAGGCTCCATAGCGACAAGACACACACTGAGGATGCTGGGAGTATCGGAGGCAGAGATGCCACACATTCGGCACATTTCTTTCAAACGACGACTGAGTGACTGTAGGTTCCTTCGACTCAGCAGGATACTCCAGTCTGTAACGTTAGAGGATGTAGGAGATGCAAAATATAAAACACAACATAAACTAATAAAAGAAGCTAACTCCTCCTTACCTTTCAACTCGCCGTGCCCTATCCTGCCTAATCGCCCAATCACCACCCTCCATGGCACCGACGTCATCTGCACAAGGCCCAAACACCAGTCCCAAAGCTTCTGCAGCCCCAACCTTCGAACTGAACCCCTTTTCCTCCGTGCCCTGTAAAGAAAGAACCACAAAACTACAGTAAGTGAATCAGTATATATTAATATAATATTTAATTATTTATTTGAAGTAGTTCAGGCTTTGTTACTGAAATCTATATAAAAGCGAAAAACACATTAGATGATGGTTGCCATACCTATTGGGTACATCAATGTTGATGATGCAGGTCTCCAAGAGTTCACCATAAAGGTCAGTGCATGTCGCCAGGAGCCAGCGTTGGTCATGCGACATACAGTATCCCACAAACAGGACGTTGTACTTCTGCGATGCCTCTCCAAATGTTTCGCCAAGCTCTGTCTGCTTGTCCTTTACCGGGGCTAAGATGAAGGGAGGCGTATACAGTCTGACGCACTCTGGCCTCTGGGTGGTGGGAGAAAACAATGATCAGGACAGGAAACTATAGGACAGGAAAAAGTCAAACTATATATTTTAATTTTCATGGTGTTAAAAAGTCACTGTCCTTTGATCTTTAAAACAGCAGTCTGAGCCGCAAAAGTCTTCCAAATTTAGACTTGATCGAAAGAGCCCCTTTGTCTAAACTTGGACTCAGAATCCCATTATAGAAATCCCTAAGAGTTACCCAGCCAGATAATAGAACGCAAATTGGTACAAAGGGTAGCAGAGGGTTACCAGCACACTTGATACAATAGGGAAAATAAAGGGTGATGACTGTGAACTAAAATCTGCATCTCCTTTTTAATTATTAATCATTAGACAAACGTCTGATCAGGCCTAAATGGTGTAAGCTTGTTTAAACAGAGTTACACAGTTTGACTTTTCCCTGGATCATTAAACACTACACACTGATATCTTCTAACGTCAACAGAAGGAACCAGTGGCTGCCCTTAGCAAAGTCTCATATGCGGCGTTTACCTCTGAGGACTTGAGGGCAGTGTCGAGGGCTAAGCCAGGGCCAAAGCCGGTCAGAGACTTGACATGCGTGGAGGTGGGCAGTGGTCGTCTGCACTGGGCGAACACGGTAAAGGCCAAAGATTTGAGGTGCTGTGCGTACATGTGGCGGTCTTTGCTGCGGACAGGCTGTAGCAGGTACTGGCAGGGGACGATCTGAAAGAGAGATTCATTACTTGTTTTGATGACGTGAAAGTAGTTAAGAGATTCATCACAGCCATAATGAAGCAATACTGTGTAGTGGCTCTCTAGAGAGACATGCGCTCACCTGAACAGAGACAGCGTTGCGAATGTGAGGGGGCAGGGACTCAAGCATTTCTAAATAGCAGCGGAGCAAACCCAGAGTCCAAACACTGGAGTGGCCTGGCACTGCACCAACACCACTGTCGGCTTCCTCATAACTGAAGGGATCCACGATGTAAACCACAATAGCAGGGGGATATGTAATACCGTGGGATTCCCCGTCTGTAGGGATGCCAACCTTTTCCCTGTCCAAAGTGCTGTAAATAATAGATGTTCTTTAGTATTAGCAAAGGTGATTAGTGTTTTTCATACACAAATGTCAGAATGAAGAGGTTTAGCGTGTTTGTGTTAAGCAATACCTTTCAGGAGGCTCAGTGGACGGCTGAGCCTGTCTGTTGGAGCCATCGCCTGAGGGCCCACTGTTCTGGGCCCCAGCCTGCTGTCCCAGCTGTCCACTCTGGGAACCACTTCCCTGGACCTGAGTACCCATGCTCCCAAAAGGGGGATAGGAGCCTGGCTTGACAGACGCCATCCCACTGCCAGACTGGCCTGAGGAATTCTGAGTGTTTGATGTTGCAGAAGTGTTTCCCGACGCACTGTTGCTGTTATTAGAGCCCTGCTGACCCGCTGAGCTGGAGGAGCTAGACTGTTGTGAGGATGCTGTCGGACCAGATGAGGCAGGAGAAAGCTGTGTGAGGAGAGACCCATCCAAAGACTGTGATGCGAGGTATGGAGCTGGAAAAGAATATTTAAACAAAGATTAAACAAAAAGACAAAGGATCACAGGCTTACATCAACAGAGAAACCATAATGGAGTCGCTACATTGTTAGTAAAAGAAATCTATTGCTAGAAAGGAAATGAATAAAGGATGCTGGAAATGGCACTTACCAAGGTCATGGCGACAGACTTGTGCATAGAGTTTAAGCTTTGTGAAGGCATCACTGCTGCTGGCGGCCTTGAGAAACCAGTCGCTTACTGGCTGGTCCGAATGATTCTTAGCTGCTGTGCCACCAACAACAACAATCCCATCTGCGTAACCTTTTGAAATAGGTCGGTGCTGGCCCAATCGGCAAGACTAACAAGGAGAAAGCATGATGGTGAGTTTTGCCAATAATTTTGCTTGTCTGTACAACCCTTATGTCTGAAAACTGTACCTCATAAACAGCAGTGAGGTCTCTAAAAAAGCTTTTGGCACCACAGAGCAGAGCCTCGTTGTCAGGACAAACCACCAGATACCCGACGTCCCGCTGGGAACCAAAGGGGTCCAGTAACAGCTTCTCCCAGTAGGGCAGGCAGAATGGAGACAGGACCACAAAGTCGTACTCGTAGCCCACTAAGAAGGTGGGGATGGGCAGGGGCTCGGGGGACTCATCAGTGCCTGTGGGAGTACGGAGACAAAAGACAAGAGCAGGAGCAGGTCAGACGAGAAACTGAGCAAATCGGTCAGATCCACTTCCACCGGGCATTACAGGGTGAGGTCACCGAGATCTGACAGCACCTCCTTAAGGGTTTAGACAACACCAGTTACACCTAAGACAAGTTGTACAGCCGGAGTTCAGTTTCTACCTCCACCTTCCAAAAAGACAGAGGGTGACTCAATTGTAGAGCTAAACTATATGTGACTAGGTACATTTAGAACTAAAGTTTAATGACAGTGTTATGCTTCAGGTATTTATTTATTCTTATTTCCTTATTGCTTATTGAATGCCGAATAAGTGAATTTCTCCATTTTGAGATCAATAAAGGATTATCTTATTTTCAGAGTTACAGTTTTGTCGGCATAAAAATCTCAATATATTTTCCTGCCTCATTACATCAAACTACAAATTTTGTATTTTTGCAGGTATTTGACTAGCCTGGCTAACACCAGACTAAAATCACAAGTGATATTTAGTCTGGGGACCACCAATTCATTTTCTCGTAGGAGAGGTGTGGTTTACGATCGTCCATACTCGTTTATTGGGCGATACGAAAAAAAAAAAAAAAAAAGTCTCATGCGTCTGCACGTAGCCATGGCCAATGGTATCATCGTATGAGATGACGTATGACGTACCCGCTGTAAACTTTTGAGCTAAATTATTTAGAACAAGGTCTAAAGCTTGATCAAAAAATACCATCGTGTCTGCTGCTGTCACGTTGGATCCGTAAATAAACTTTTTTTTTATTATCCGTAAATAAACTACAAGCTTCCATATATCGAATAGCGCGTCATCGTCTTGCCGTCCCTCCTCGCTCTGTGATTGGTTCCCAAATCCACCGGAGATTTCGGCCATGGTCCCCAGGCTGTTGTGCAGTTCGAAATAATTCGAGCGCACACAGCAGCATGGTGTTAGCCAGGTTAGTATTTGACAATAATCTCAAACACATCTTTATTACCTTGTTGGCGAGAAAATGCAATTTTGAACTAAGTCAGCAGAAACAAAATATCCAGCGGTTTCACTTCCTGTTTTTTTACGCAATTTCCCGTAAGCCCTTCCTTCTCTTGCTCCTCTTTGTTGTGTGAAGCTCTAAAAAGTGGATTTTGCATAATACCCCCCCCCCCCCTTTTAATATAATATTTTTGTCATTGTCAGATGTAGCACCTCAGTAAAATTGTAATCATTTGAGATTCTTGTGACATGGATACTGCAATAACAATTTGCATTACCGTAGGACCCTCGCCCAGCCATCTTGTGAAACTGCTGCCAGGTGAGGGGACCTTGGACACCCCACGACCGCACCGTCCTCTTCTTCTGAATTGCATCTTGAAGAACAGGTTGTAGCGACATCAGTACCCTCAGCACATCCTGAGAGCATAACGTATTTGCATCTACAACTGTGGGGAGAAAAAAAAAAAAAAAATCATGGTTAATTTTTCTTATGTCACTCAAAAACATTTGGAACTGATTCCTTACCATTTTGTTTGGCCCAGTGGTGTAGGCACGAGCTTTTGACAAGTGCCTCGTCCACTTTGCCTCCCGACATGTTGTCCATAAACTGCCTGCCGCGCTCTAAGGCCATGTAACAGTCACCACGATAGTCTCTCTCCTCCACTCTCTGACAGGACGTCCTGGTTAAGCCCCGTGTCACAATGTTCTCCTCCAGGATTGAAATGGGTGAAAAGGGGTTAGTGCATAGTTCCTGCACGAGGCTAACCAGCTCGTCCGGGACGCGCTCTCCTCTCGCCATGCTGCTTCCCTCCAGCGACGCCAGCCGTAGCTCCTCGAACCTTTTTTCCGCTTCCCGGCTGGCGTCCGACCCGCGCCCGATGATGTCCAGCTCGTCTTCCAGAAAGAGGCCCGAGTCGTTGCCGTACCGCCGGTTGACAATGGCGCTGAACCCGCAACTGCACGGTTCCTGAGCCTCCGCGACGGGGTCACTCAAATAGACCCCCGCGTCTGCTCCTTTGATATTCATGTTACACACGCAAATGCAGCAGCTGTCGAAGTTGCAGTCTTTGAAAAGATTCATGACCGACTCGGAGAGGATGAGCGTGACGTACAGGCTGTGGGCTTCGGGGATGGGGGGTACCGTTGCTGGTTCGACTGAGTTCAGGGGACGACAGGTGGAGGGCGTGGACGCCGGAGAGTACAGGTCGGAGTTCTCGTACTTCAGCGAGCCCTGGACGCTGGAGGGCCCGCGCGGCGTCCAGGGAGTGCGGGGAGTCCGTGGAGTGGGCGCGGAGAAAAGACGCGGAGTGGCGGGCGATGGCAGGATCCCGGCACCGCTGTTGCTCGGCGGGGCGCTGTTGGACATGGCGTGTGTCTGAGGAGTGTAGTCTTGCTCTATCACACTGCCCACACTCGGGATATTGCTGAGAAGGTAAGCAAAACAAAACAAGGGCTTGATTAGGCTTTACCATTCAACAATTCATAATCCAGTGCATGTTGATGTTGATATATAAAAATGTTTTTCCCCAGATGTACAAATTCAATAAGAAGTAGTTCATAATGAAAGAGAAAAAAATGTGGAAACAGCATTAACATGAGCTAAGGTTTATTTTCGGCTTGGCAGGCAGCTGTGTGTTAACGCATAGGAAGGGAGAGAGAGCACAAGTGGAAATATCGGCGCGGTAGAGAAAGGTGGAGAGAGCACATAATGTCCCAGGCTGCATGTGGGAAACGACTCTTCACTGAGGGCCATTAGGAGGAAGTCCCAAGGCAGCATTCACTGAGCCAGGGCAGGCTGCAAGAGGCTGCAGCACAGACAAGAAGCTTCTGGATATTTGCCAAGTGTACCTAAGTGCATACTGCTAATCTGTCTGCTGAGTCTATCATAGTAAAGGTAGATCAGGACTGCTGAAAGCTAAAAACACGCACACTTGTGTAGCGCTCTATCTATGATTAAATGTAGGTGTCTTGTTATTGATAATATGACACAATATTCAGTTGCACATCGCTGTACAGGCCGCAGGGTTCAAAGCGTGTGAAAAAAGTAGCGGCTTATAGTCTGGAAAGTAGGTATGTCATAGAAAAGTTTTACAAATCTATCAACATGTTCTTGAATTCTAATCTTTCAAAGGTTCAGTTCATTATTTAAATGCTTGAATGCATGATTAAACACTTTGGTTATGCCCATATTTCAAGGATATATAAATAAACAGAGGTAGTTACGGCATAGTCAAAGATGAACCAGTACATAATAAGATAAGTGTGGTACCTGTCTTTGTTGATGAAGGTCATGACAGGCATTTCTCTGCCCATTGTCCAGCTGGGCCTGTAAACACATTCATCTGGGAGTTTGATGGGAGGTAAACACTGACTGGGCAACGTCTTCAGAGGAGCGAACATAGTGCAGCCCACAAAGGCCTGGCACAGATCGGGCTTGTATACAAACGAGTAGTCCTGCACATAAAAAGCAAATCTTCAGCTTGAAATTCACTTGCGCTGCACATTTCTACTACTAAATCAGGCTGGACTCGCTCACCTTGATCTCGGATGGCTTCGGGCTGCAGAAGCTCTCCTCCACCTCAATTTTGAAGTGCCCTCCCAGAGACGAGATGCCGTCTAAAGTGGTCATGCCGAGGTTGGCGTCCATGCTGCCGTAGTCCTTGCTGCACATGTTCATCGGAGAGTAGCCCATAATGTGCTGCTCAAGCGAGGGAGGTGTAGGAAACATCTGATGCAGGTCTGCAGAACCTGAAACCACACAGAAACAACCGGGATCAGTCACAAGGGACTGTTAGGAAATAATATCATGCTGTACTAATAATGCTTTTACTTTTACTCTTCATTTGGCCTTTATTTAACCAGGTAAAACGTTTGAGAACTGATTTTGCTAATTCCTACAAGCAAACAATGATCAAGGCATTTACTTATTTACAGTTTACTTTGAAAAGATCTGTTGATTGAGAAATTTAGTGTGAAGATTTCATTGTTTACTGAGATAACATGGTTGTGTCTGCATTGTGTGCACTTCACCACTAGGTGTCCTCGTAAAATGCAAGCCAATAGACAGCACCTTCTTTGCCTTTAAAGAGCAGTATGAAGGGGAGTGTCTAATAGAGCTATTTAAAATTTAAAACCTAGCCAGGCAAGAAGAAAACGTGGTCCCAAGACAAACTAAACACATCCAACAGTGTTGACCCTTGTATGAGCCAGTGAGACACATACTTATACATGAAACAGGGTCCAGAGGCGGTTTAGGCTCTTTCCCAAATTTATCCTCAGTCCCGTTCACCGGTCGTCTGGAACCAGGCTGTGGACACAAAAAAAGCAGGTTTGATTCTCCGATTGCCTCGAAACAGAAGCGTTATCTGTTGTCAGCGTCGTCGTCAACTTACAGCGAGATCATCCTCATCTGAGTTGAAAAGGTTATCCAGATCATTGATGGACACGACGAGATCAGTCTCATGGATAAGGCTGGTAGAAGCCACGCGGTTGTTCGACCCCTTCTGAGCATCTGTGGGAAAAGTGCCACATTTTGAAAGGAATGTAATACTTCAGTGTATTTGAGTTTAAAAGAGTTTCTGAAATGGTCGATATATGGTAGTTAAAGTTATACATTAACTCTGCTGAATTTATTGCTCGTGTCTTGGGAATTACTGGCAGAAAAAGACTCACCATCAGATAGACTTGCTCCATCTTCGCCCTGTCAAATGGAGAAAAAAAACACTTAACTTCCTTTTCTATATTTTAGTGCAAACAGACCTTAAGAGTTGTGTTATTATACATAAGGCTGTCCCGATAATTACTATATTGACTTATCGTTCAATAAATGACAGATTTAAGTACTTTCCAAACAAAGCTTTATGGTCATTTTTAAGCTTTAGAGTTAGTTTCTGTGGCATTAAAAGGTCTTCAATAAAATCATTTATTGCAACATTTTCCTGACTCAATATATCCATCTTGTTATAGTGACCTAATTATACACACATTTTACTCTGATCATTTGAATAAATAATATTAGCCAACTGAAAAAAAAAACTTGACTAATTGGTTCAAATTAAAGAGTTATTTTTCATTCCAAAGATTGCCTTAACCAAAAGAACTACAGTCTTTAGTTTGTTTAGTTGTACCAATTTACAAAATTGATTAAACAGAAATCAACAGACAATGGAAAAACCGCTCTAAGACAGTGTGGGAGGAATAATAGAAAACAGCGTGATGGGAAATGAGATTTCCAGTGTGGGTCCGAGTGAAATCAGGAAGGAATGGTCTGTTCGGCTCCAGCCCAGACATCAATATGTGGGAGGGCCGGCCTCTGTGTGCCAGTATGCTGTGTGTCTGTGAGGTTAGCAGAGCCTGTGTGCTCTTATGATGGGGCTGTGTACATTGTGTGCTGAGTAGTTCAACCTAGGGAATAGGAATGTTATGTTCTTCTAGCCATTGATTTCATTACGCTCCAAGGCTTTTTTCTGTGCTGTGCAGGCCTTAATCTGTCTCCCTTAAAGGAGCAATCCTCAGCTCTGCACAGAATCCACTAGAAGGCCACAATCTATAGGTACTAATGGTGTCTCAGCTTCTTATCAATAACCTGGCCTTGGCAGGAAATGTTAAGTATGAAAACACCTAACAGTTGACTAAAATCGGAGTTATAATACTGCGTCTCCAAGTTCCACCTTTTGCACAAATTCTGCATAAAACAAGATCACTAAGTTTACATAGCTTTAATCTAGATAAAATGTGGCTAATACAAAAATAATATGGTCCATTAATACAAACTCCAGCATGCACAGAACATGTCTGAACAGAGGACCACACAACAAAAGAAAAGCTTCAGAGCACACAGTCTGGAAGAACTGCTCTGCTGGGAGCTGGACTCACACTTAAATCCCCCCACAGACCAAAGGCTGACACTACAGACATCCCCAGACTAACAAAATGTTATGTTTGAACTGAATGCTCCACTGGACCAAGTTTGTTACAGTGGTTAGACTCCTGCCCCTGTGAAGCCAGCTGCAAAGCTGCAGTCAGTGAATGAACACATCGAGTCTCTTTCAAACGCTGGGGGCAATCCATTGCTAACAGGTGGCCATTGTCTGGAAACAGAGCCAGCAGGAAACAACAACCGCACAGGCTAAGGTGGGCCAGAGGAACACATTGCAAAAGTGGAAAGAAAAAAAAAATGAACAGACTAAATACTACAATATGTTGTAAATCCGGGTTAACTAAAAACAGGGGCTCAATTAAACCTTGGAGGGAAACATGTCACAAATGCTTGTGTCAATTGCTTTAGTGTAACATTGATGTAGTCTGCCCAGCCATACTCACTTATTTCTCTTATTATTTATTTAAATTTGCTCCAAATAAATAATCCATCAGCTGACATTTTTGTTGATACATGGACAACATCATTTCAAATTTGTATTGCCTTTAATTTATTCTATTGGCACTGGCTTCTATTGACCTGATGACATTCCAGTCATTACTGTAATCTGTGGTATTTAAATAGACTATAATAACCTGAAAAAATATTGCAAAAATCTGTATTCTTACCTTATGCTTCTTGCCTGGCTCACGTCCATCTCCTGCTTTATCCTTCCTGGAGAAAGTGAATTTCACATCCCCCTCCTCAAAAGCGTAAGGATCCACCTCTGGCTCATGGTCTCCATCACTGATGGCAGCAGATAAGTACTGATTTCTCCGGGCTCGATACATCTGGACTCGCTCGTCTGATACCTTTAGTGGATGTTTCGATGTAGACATCACTCTGAAAGTTGAGATCAGAATGTCATATTACTTTTTTGAAAGCTCAAGCCCAAATTCCACAAATTGCACACAAAAAAAAACATTTTGCAGCTTTATGAATATACAGCACTAGTTTGTATAATAATCACTTTATTTAATTTAATTATATATCAAGTATATTGAATTTGTGGAGAGTGTATAAAAAACTTACTCTGTGACTGACACTAAGCTGTCCAGTGAAGATGACCCATCGTCCCTTAGCTTGTCTCCCGGCAGCAGAAGAGCTGGTAGATCAATGTCTTTCTTGCGGGGCAGGTTAAAGAACCGCCATGGAGCATGGGAGCTGTCCCCCTCCAGGTTGACTGCTGAGCCCACATACACAGTAGGTTCTGGTGGCTCGAGGTAAGCCGGGACAGCTGAAGGGATGTGATGGTGGAAGTGCTGATTCAAGCCTTCTGGACCCGGCTCGTCGCTGCCATTCTTCCCTCCCACAAGGCAGGGCTCTGGCGGCTGATAGAAGTGTTGACTGTTGGGGGTTGAGGGGTTCTTCATGCCCTCTCCGGACTCCTCACTCTGCTCACAGGGATGGGGGCTCAGTGGTGGGGGTGGTGGGGAGTTGGCCTCGGATGGCCCGCTGTTTATGGCTGCACTGTGAAGCTGAGGAGCTTTCTGAATGTTGGGCACATCTGTAGAGCGCATACTTGTAAATCGTCCTGCTTCTTGGCTTCGAATAGCTAACCTCTGGTTGGCCGTGGCCTCGCTCTCTATCGATGCATCCTCACAGGTCAAACTGCGATGATGAAAAGGTGTCTGAGGCCTTTTCTGCTGCTTGTCGCCTTTCTCTGGTTTGTCTCCCCCTGCTTTGTGCTTTGTGGGAGTTTGTAAGGGTTGACCCGGTAACTGTGGCTGACCTGGGGTGTTTCCTGTCCGCTGCTTCCCCGATTTGTGTCTGCAGGGGACAAGGTAACAGGTAAATACACAAATAATAAGCATGCATAATTTAATTCAGCTTATAATTGAGGCCGTGACCACCAGACACTGTCATCTACCGTGTGGTTTAATAATGCTACTCTTAATTTTTATGAGGTGTGCCATTTATATGCATCAGCAGACCCAGCACAAAATTAAGACAACAGTGCTTTACACTGGCAATGCACAGCCTCTCATTTCAATGTCCCGCAAGTGTTGGTTAGCGTCCAACCTATTAACATGCTCCAGTTGACTGGGCCAATCCACTTAAGTCTTGTTGTGGTCCAAGGCTGCTCGACTTATCCATACATACTGTTAGGATTCCCCAACTACAGGGTTTCCAAACTAGAATCTGCTCATTTGTTTCGATAGCAGAACACTCCATCTATCATTTTGCCCAGACTTTCCCATGCACGTACACTTCCTCCAGCTCTTCTGGGGGGAATCCCGAGGCGTTCCCCGGCCAGCAGAACACTGTGCTTCTCTATTAGTTACTTATATGAAAAGACACCACAATGTATATGACAAACTCACTGCGTCATGTAAAAAGCCTCCGCTGTTGTCACACTATAGTAATATCACAAAAAAAACATCCCAACCCAGCAGAGATTTAAGGCACAACTATCTTGTCACTTCGAGAAAATAGTTTTAAACTGGGATATACGGAGATTAATTCACGTGTCAAATCTTGAAATGAATAGAAGTCTTATTTTGCTGACTTTGCTGCTCAGTGGCAAATCTCCGGCGACTCCTCCTTTTAATATTGAAATGTGAGGGCACACAGAGGGGATTAGCCACGCACACACTAACGTCGCCCTCATATCCAGTGACTCACCTAGAACAGCTGCAGTGCGACCTTTTAGAAGGCTCCACAAAATCCCACACTCCCAATTTCTCAGTCAGCTCCTCCTCGCAGGTACCATTAGTTGCTGCTGAGTATTTACGCCTGGGGAGAGATAATAGAGCAGTGAATACTAGTAATGATTTTAACATGAAGCAGCAATGTAGTTCAAAATTACCCCCAAAAAATGAAGGCTGCTATGCTACTGTTTTGATAAAAAGTGAAAAAAAAAAAAAAAGATGTGACAGCTTCTCACGCTTCATTAAAACCAGCGAGAGTTGTTTACACCAAGGAAGACTTCATAGTTTCCTCGTAGCAGAATTACATTTTACTGACAAGCCAACAGCTAACTACAGCTGACACTCTGTGCTTGGTCAAGGGGCAACAGATCCTGGGGTGCTCCCAATGTGTCAGACTCACTGATGATGAACATTTACAGGGAGAAAATAAAAGAACTATATAATTACAAGGGAGCACATGTTATGAATGTGACTAGACAAATACTAAAATGTACTAAAATGTACTTATAAAATCCTACTAATTAAACCCCTTGTCTGTCTGTGCATGTTCTTGATCAGATCAAGTAATTTTAAACAAATTTCCTCAATTTATCTAAGAGAAAAACTGAGACAATCAATTAATTGAAGCAACTGTAAACATGCCAGAAAAAAGGCCTGACAGAAACGTACTTGTTCTGTGCTCGGTTGATATTGCACTCTTGCCAGACCCGTTTCACCACCTGATGGGCTAGTCTGCGAGGTATCTTGCCTCCATGATGGTTGGTTGTGTCCACACTAAATGCATCCGTTGATGAAGTCAATTTGACCCACTTTTGGGCTGTGAGAGATTCCACTGAAAAAGGAGGCAAACACAGTAAATTTGACATAAAACCCCCCAAAAACGTTTCAAGTGAAGTGTTAACACTCTTTGAATACCTGGCGGCGTCTCTTCCGGAGATGTTGGAGGTGTAAGCGTCACCAAAGACATGGCAGGCTCTCTCTGGGAAGCAGGCACTTGGTGGCCACCAGTGTAGACGGCAGTGCAGTGGGACGACCCCACAGGGGCAGTAACAGGGATGTCTGACTGAGGCACGAGCACCAGACAGGCAGGGTACACCATCCGCACACCACCTGTTCACACCAGAACCATCAGCAAAGGGAGCACTAGACATTGCCTCATTACCTCACAAGTAACAACGCTCACCAACAAGGACTTCCACAGACGCTAAGGAGTCATCCTCCCAGTCCATGTCCTCCAGCTTGTCTTCTGACACGCCTTCCTTGGCACTGGGGCTGATGGGATAAAACTGGCTCCATTCCTCAATCAGCCTCTTAGTGGGAGGGTCTGACATCTTGAATGACTGTCCAGTTAGTGTTCCATTTAAGCCATAAGGACTCAGGATAACTAAATGTGGAAAAGAGAAAGACAAGACAATGATTACATAACACTTAATTAAAAAAAAACAAATGTGTTCAGAGCAGATTCTCTTGGTTTAAAGGTAAGTCTTGTTTAAGCCCATAACTCATAAACAGGGGCTTCAGCAACAGCCATGGCTTTGCTCTCAGCACAGCAGTCATGGCGAGAGGCCATCTGCATAAAGAGCAGACCTAGATCCATCGGCTGATGTAGACGGCTGTACAGCTAACATGCATAATGTATAAATTGCTCAAACGAGAACGTAAACCAAATGCTAATCAACTACATGTAGAAACACACACACATGAAACGCCCCGCTGCTCCTCTGTGCCGGGCTCTATCACAGGCGCTGGAAGAGAGGGGGAGTATTTGTCATAGCCTCTGTTTGGACGGAGCTATCGATTGTGTGACTAAGGGGTAGAACCTTCCAGATGGGAAAAAGCAGCAACCGAGGAGATGAACAATTTAAGAAAAACATCTATATATGATCAACCCATGCAATCATATATAAAACTACATATGGGATATACAGTAGTTTGCCTTGTTTGTCTGACTTTATAATATTGAGATAATGATTTTTTTAGATTTGCATAAACTTTATTCATGACAAACCCTTATGGAGACAGACACAGAAGTTCATAGTTTCTGATAACATAAGAGTGGGCTTGTCCCAATAATCGACTTAATAATAATTAAATGACAGATAAACAGCCCAATATTTATTTGCATTTTCCTGCCATTTTTATGTAATCATTTATTTTTGAACTGGACTAAAATGTGTTTCATAATCTTTCTTGTTTACTCCAGCTTGTGTAATATTTTAAGATATGATTACAGCCGTTACGGACAAAGGTTTAATGTCATTTTATACCTTAAGAGTTAGTTGCTGAGGCAAGAAAAGGCCGTTTATTGCAAAAATGTTTCTGTCCAAGTATGTTGAACTTCAAATTTTGTTATTGTGACCAACCTACATTAGAGGATTATAATAATTACAGTCTTTGCTAATTGTTACCATTTGCATTCATGTCGTTGTGACGGGAAAGACAACAATATTCAGCAAAGATCGACCTTATTAACCTTGATTAAGCTGAACCTGGCTTTCCTGACTGCGTGGGACACCCAGGGCTTGAGGCAGCGTCGGCAGAGAGAGATCACACTCTGCACCATTAAGGGTTTACCTGCCCCCCCCCCCCCCCCTCTCTCTCTCACTCGTGTGCCTGCCCATCCCACCCCTCCTCGCTGTAGCTTCTCTCCGCGGCTCCCTGAAGACACGCCAAATGTGCTCAGATCAGTGTAATGGGCTGAGAGTTCATTATATTCTCTCTGCGCCCTTTTATGAGGTCACATCCTGGAGAGGCCGCTCTGCCACACAGTAAACCAGGCCTGGCAGACGAGGAGGAGCAGGAGGAGGAGAAGAAGGGGAAGGATGGATCAAAGTAAGCCCTGCCTCTACATGATCCTCAGTTAGACAGTCAGAAGATACATTACTATAATACTACGAAGCAAGGTGGACCTGGATTGACATTGAAGAGGCAATAAACACTGTGAGCTGGTTGTATAATATTGACAGTAGAGACTGTTAAGTAAAATCTAAAAACAGCTTGATTCTTAATGTGACTTGCTGGGAGAATCAATAAAATCAGCAAAAAGTCTAGAACCACCTAAACACACTTCAACCTCAGCCTTAACCGAGCGCATTTTCTCTATTTCAGTTTTAATCTAAAAGCTTCTGGACTGGCTTCTGGACTTTACAGCTTATAGGCCAGAGCAACCCCTCATTTGAAAGCTAAGACCGACAAAACCAATCTAAACTGAGCTTCTTTCCTTCCATTTTTGCCACTGTTTATTGGGTTTCTGTCACTTTTTTGTAGCACTTTCATCACTTTTTTGTCACATCTTATTGCTATTTTGCTGTGCTTTTTTGTGGCTTTTTTCAGTTTTTTTTTTTTTTTTGGTCAGTTTTTGATACAAATTTTCTGCATTTTCGTCCTTGTTTTCTTCTCGTTTTTGCCGCTATTTTGACACTTTGTCTCAAGAAACTTCCCGATTTGGGTAAAGCCAAACTAGAGATAATGTGCTTGGTTGAGAGGTTAAAAAAAGCAACAAAACAGCAGCAGTGCCTTTCTTTATATCGGTGCAAACATTGGTGATGATTTTAGTCAATACATCGGGCTTGATCATGTTTTTCCGGGCTGCTTAGTTTGTCCACCTCTGCATTATAAGCATTGTATATACATGAAAGACTAGTAGTTAAGGCAGCAGCACATATACTGGGCACTCTGTCAGCCTCCAGTCTGCACCGCTAGATTCACTCCCGACTCTGACAATTAGCTGAATGTCTCCCCCCACTCTTCCCCTCCTTTCTCATATCTAATAAAAATCTACAGGTCCAAAATCTGCAATCTGAGCAGTGTGTCATTTTGCACTCACACAGAGAGCAGCAATGAATTAGGAGCAACAATAGAAAATCATCTGAGCCAAGGTTTTTATAACTACGCTACACTGTAATTTAAAGAGACTACGGAGACTTTCCTTTTAAGTTGGATGTAAGCCAGGCGCTAATAAAAGACTGCCAGATACAGCGCGGTTTGCATTGTCTTGAGAACACAGACTCCTCAAATTATCGACCTACACACTCCGACAAGTCAGACGTACAGTAACTGATGTGGGTTAACTCCCAGCCTGTGTAGTCAGTGTCAAATAGGAGTGTGACAATATGTCGATTTTCCGATATATCACGGGATGATATGATGCCAATACTTTTTATTCCGATAGAGATGCTTTTGATGACATGTATATCAATGAGGCAGCCGTGCTCCACTGTTTTCACCATAGACATATTATTAATAGACCGTCATTCCTCACTCTTCCCCGTTTGCCACAATGACCACGTTCGAGGGAGAAATAATGGCGGATTTACAGACTCCTCCTACACTGCTGTGACGAAGCATGTTCCTAAAAAGGGCATAAGGGCGGGATCTTCACTGTAAAACCAGCCTGGGTTCTTTAATCACAGGGGGAATATCTAGCTGTAGAAATCTTATGCAAATTAGAAACCAGGTTTTAAAGTAGTTAGTAGTAAACGTGTCTAAAGTGCAATGCTGTCCAATGGGGGACTAGCGGCTATATGGATGTACAACAGCAATGGCGGCCCCTAGTGTTGTCGTCACAAAGCAGAGCAGTCAGCGGCCATTGGTTTTCACAGTCAATAGAGGCCAAAAATGATCAAGAATTCAGTCAGGACAGCAGCAGCATTACTTTTAATTTATACAGAAGATTGATTTGGGGTTGATTTATTCCTTTTGAAATAGGACAGTGGTTTCTTGTTTATTTAAATGTAAATGAAGTCACTGACAGATCTATAGAGCCATTTTCAGTGTGTAAGTCCGGGATCATTTAAGGACACAGAAAAAAGGGGTATCAGGGGTAGGTTATGTTTGTGCAATATATCGATTATCGCAGCATCAGCGTAGCGTGAGATAAGCGTTATCGTAAGCCATGTATTTCGTATCGTATACAATCGTGAGGTACTCAGAGGTTCCCACCCCTAGTGTCAAATGTTTGCATCACATTAATCGGACATAACGCACAGACTTGCCTATCAGAGAGACTATAAATAATCCAGTTGTCTGTTGTTAATGAGCCCACCTTGGAAAGGGCTGGAGGCCTGCTGTGCCAGTGTGAGGTGCTCCTCCGTCAGGTGGTAGACCGGCTGGTGCTGGTTGATCTCCACGCTCGTGCACACGTTGCTCTCGCCGTGCAAGAAGAAGGTGAAGGCGCAGGAGAGGTGCTCGCTGTGAAGAAGAGACAAGGCAACGGTCATTTGGGATCAGGCCGCTTCAACATGCACCTTTGAAAAGCGCTGCCTGTGCAATAAATAAGTCAACCAGAGGAGCACCACTCAGACAGTCCGGTTCATGTCTGTGTTCAGAGAAAAGAAAAAGAATCAGGAATGAGAGACGCACAGAGAGAAAAGTTGAATGATACAACAATCCGTTTTTTTTTCTTTTTCTTTTTCTTTTATTTTAGAGCACACAATAAAAAATCCCCCAGTTATTCAGTAGTCTATTATATCCCGTTTTGACATGACAGCCGCTTGATCGGACACACAGAAAGAAGGGAGAGGCTTTAGAGATGTGCGAGTCTGAGTAAGAATAGGCAGCGACTTATCAGCGCACCCTCTGGTGATATGAAGATGCATCATGTTTGCCCATATTAAATTGTTGTGAAGGCTGGACAAGTCTAATCTGAGGATAACAGTGCGCCCGCTGCACTACTTCAGTGCCACGGGAAGTATGACAATAATCTCATTATTACACATCGAGGAGGCCAGGGGTATATAGGCAGCTTTTCCCCTGGAGTTAACGCTTTTGTGCTTTGTGCCAACGTGCGTTACGCTGTGCGCTGTCTGTAAATCAAACGGACAAGCCCTGACTGTACCAGGGCATTCTTCTGACAACAATAAGTCATTCTCCCACACGAAAAATAACAAACCAGTCTGCAACACCTGTCCGCGCTCGCCTAACCTCGGCGCAGAACTGAGAGCATTGGACAGAGGAGGCGAGGAGAAAGTGAAGTGCAGGCTATTGTCTCTGCAGCTCGCTCTCTCCTTCAGCCCGTCCCGTCAAGCGCGCGCAGTCACTTAGAGCGCAAGAGACAGCCCCGGTGACGGATGACCAAATGAAAGTGGACGCTGTGAATTTGGAAGTGGATCAAAGTGGGTTGCTTCCTCGGGAGGATTTGGTTAAGCAAATATCAGTCTTCTCAGCTCGTCTCGTTCCCTGGCACACACCTACTCTGCAGAGGATTAAAGAACAGGAGCGATGGGAGAGAGAGCACTTCAATAAGATAATACCACCTACGAAGCGCAGACATGCCCTGAGCTCTCCGCAGCTTGACATTCACCGCGCGCAGTGTAGTTCTGTGAAATAAGATGCTGCCAGAAGAGCTAGTTAGTGAACATACCCTGGCACTTATCAGGAGCTGCACAGAGCATACCAGGAGACTAATCATTTTACAGCAGCCATTGTAAACACATATTTTATATTACATTATTTATCAATCATAGAGGACTTACTTTAAATGCTAAGAAATTTAAATGCAAATCCTACATTTTCCTTCTCTCTTTTACCTTCTCAAGAGCTCAAAACGGATGCTCCCACCTGCTGATGTCATGAGGTGGGGGCTATTCTGTTCAGATCATTTTTGTGCTCACATTGCCTTTAATTTAGCTTATGCTAAAGACATTTGAGACCTACACATTTCTTCTTCTGTAACACAAAAGAGGAACCAAGAGCCCCCCACACCTGCAGCACGGTGGAGGCGCCATAAGAGGCACTACAAGAAACAAAAAAGGGGCAAACGAGGAGGTATCCGGGCAAGACTCACAGCTAAGCCACACAAGCCTTCTAGCTCTGGCTAATGGATGTTCACTGGAGAATAAGCTCCTCCCTTAAGATGGTGAAAGACTGTTGTGGAGCGGAGTGAGCTGCGCAGGAGGAAGAGGAAGGAGGAGGAACTGACCAGTGCAGGACAACACGCTCTGAAACAGGGACAAACCCAGGAGGCGGTTCACTATTTCAGAAGAGCGCTGAAGGAAGCCATCCAGGGTTCCTCTGAGTGCCACCGTTTCCCCAACCTCCAAAAACATGCAGCGGCTCAGGACTAATGTAACACCTGAACACAATTTTGTTGTGGCAGCATTTTCTTTTTAGCTTTATTTAAACTGTTTCACTCCACTCTATGTCAGCAGATAATTCATTTTGTACGAAATAAGAGTTAAATTTGATTATAAAATACGGTATTTTCCCCACAAATCCATGTTGAATAAACATTCAATAAATCTATAAAGGTGAAATTATGACCACAACAGTATTTTTTACAGATTCAGACATTTCTAGACTTTTATACAAGGTAAATATTGAAAATGGTTCCGTGATCCACTTTTGGGTCCCGACCCACCAGTTGAGAACCACTGGTCTAGACGGTGCATAAGTGCATTAGAAAGTGTTATTAGACTATATCAAATACTAGGACTTATTGAGAGAGGACAAAAAATATGACTCCATAGACTCAGAGGACAGGAAATGTGGTTGTTCTTATTATCAATTATCTTAACTAAATAATTGTCGTCTTTGTAATTTATTTATTGTAACAATCCAAATTGCGATTTTGACTTATGGGGTTTAATTGGGCGGTCCTATGAAATAATATATATGCGTATTTTACTTCCATTTGGAAAAATAAACACCACAGTAAAGGGGAAGAGTAGTTTCAAAGTGCCCCAGCCGCAGTTGCCTGACTCCATACAGTAATAAAAGGCAGGAGAAGGCGCACAGTGAGCCGCCGGGTGGGGCGGCACAAAGACTTGAGGGGAAGTGGGGCACATGTTGGCACAGAGAGCTGAGACGCCTTTTGTCTGGGAGGTGTGTCACGACAACTCCGCCGCTGCCGAGGAGGTAGTAAATTACACCGGGGCTTCTTTGAGTGGGCTGTGCATTTTGAATAGGCTTTGTAAAAAAAAAACTCTACTGTAGTCTGCACAATGTAACAAAATATTTACGTACTGTAGAGATGACTTCCAATAGAATTACAGAGAGTGTATGGGTGCAGCGACTCTTGAAATGAATAGAAATGCGTGCATACAAAAAGGCTGCATTCATGACGTTATAGAAATTGATGTTAGAGAGCTGGGTCAGTGGAACTTTGCAGGCAAGTGAATTCATTGTTTGAGGAAAAATAAGGAAACAGAAAAAAGAAAACTGAGCCTTTGTGATTGAATGATGCCGCTACTTTTTATTACTACCCACAAAATCACCTGAGATAATATACTTGAAAGATACGACGTTGAACTCCATGCCAGCTTTTGTTTTATGTGGATAAGCCAAGTAACTGCAGAGATATTAGCCATCGCAGATCAAAACATTGGCGGCATTTTGACAGTTCAGAGGCAGATTGCACCATAGAAAACCCCCTTAATATTAATCTATAGACTCTTTCTGGGCACATCAGGCAATGGTGTGGAATTTAGATTGATGTCACGTGAACGCAAGCCATGAGTTGACACAATCCACAGACGCTCTGACGTATCCAAGACAAATCATTGCAACAAATGAAGTGGCGTTATGATGAGTGGGTAGAAGATAAAAAGCTGCTGCTGCTGCTGCTGCACAGAGAGGAGCTGTGTGTGGTGCATTCTGCAGACATCATCACAACTGCACTTGGCCATGTTTCTCTCTCACACACAGAAAACGCACACGTTCCCCGCGCGCTCGAGGAAGAGGACTGCCATCTGTGGCTCAGCAGGCAGAAGTACAACTCAACACCATCCAAAACGCCACACAAAAGGCCACACTGCCAACAGAGTTTTCTTCTTAAGCAAGTTCACTTGATAAAAAGGCCAGATGAAGTTTTTTTAATTCACCAGTAAGGAATAATTGGTACAGTTTACTGGTCAGAAGCTATTAACTGGTACAATATTGAAATCCCTGCTTAGTTTTGATTTCTACAAACATATTCTGAAATGCATGTGATTCTTGACTTATTTCATCAGTTCATATTTCAGTTTTAGGGCTGTGCAATAAATACATTTTTAATCTATTATCACAATCTCAACTTCGGACAATCTAAATGACCTCAATGGCTTTATAATCGTCAGGTCTGTGGCAGTAAAAGCGCCCGGTTTTGAGTTTGAACGACTACAGTGGAAGACTTTTGTGGAACATAGTGGAAAGCATAAATTTTTTTATGCCGAGGCTCATTTAAACCAGAACTAAGTAACTCTTCTGCAGGTGTCGTAGCATGTTGCAGGTTATTTTACTCATTAATTGTCTGTAAGAGTAAATACTACGCTGACAGAAAAGACAAAGGGAGAGAGGGCATTGTGCTACAACCCTATTACACAATGAAGATCATTTTTGTAACTCAAACTTGGCTGTAAACACTGCTAAAGTGGCGCTAGCCCACAGTTAGCTTTGCCCGCTAGCCTGCTAGCTTCTTCGTCGTGATTCCATTAGTGTGTATTGCGCATCCGGGTCAGAGCAGGGAAAGTTGCAAGCATGGTTTTCTGGCCATCCCATCAACAGTTGTATTACCCCCATGGACTATGGAAGGGATTTATTAAGGTAAACAAGTTACGAGAAGGAGCCAGCTGAGGTGGCTCGGGCATCTTTTTTGGATGCCTCCTGGTGGCCTCGAAGACCCAGGGCACACAGGAGGGACTATGTCTCTGAGCTGGCCTGGTGCCGCCTCAGGGTCCACAACTGGAGGAGGTGTGTGTGGATGGGAAGTCTGGGCAACTCTGCTTAGACTGCTGCCTCCGCGACCCAGCTCCGGATAAAACGGAAGAAAATGGATGGATGGATGGATGGACGGAAGTCACTGTTTTAATAGATCAATGTTCTTAATGCATCTCAATCATATGGTACAAGTTATGGTTATTTGTTTTTTTTGTATGAAAACATTTTAAAATTGAGATTGATGAATAAAAGAACTAAACCCTTGCAAATCTATTAGCAGTTGTACTTGTAATATTGCAATTCAATTCAATTACAAAATCACTGCCTTTCTCACAGAAACATATTTGTCAAACAAGAATTTCATTTCCTGGCGTGTTCAATACATCCTCATTACATGCATCTCCCTTTTTTTCACTAGTTATTGTGTTTCCAGAATAAATAAGTGAATAGCCGTTCTGTAGTGATCACTGGTCCAGCAACAACTGTCCTGCGCTGGTGAATGATTGCCGACAGTACGGGTGGTTCACGTGTCAACAGGTGCCCGGGTTAGGACCAGGCCAAGTCAACACTCTCACTCTAAAGCCAACAGCAGCAGGGCCACATGACGTGTTCCCTGGGACACACAAAAGAGGTGGGATTTGGCCAAGTTAACAACGGGACGAAAATGGAAACAGTATAGGCCTACTGTGTCGAGTGTCTGAGCGTGTGACATAAATGGGGCCGTGCCAAAGGAAAGGAGAGATGTACAGAAAGGCTGATGAATATGTCGGTGGTCTGGTATCTCTGTACCTATGACAAGTATTCTGTAAATTGGGCCATTTTCGCATTAATCCAGTGTAAGAATCTTTGCATGGACCTGAAAACAATAACAATTACTACATTTATATACGTATAATAGCTGACTTGTGATTGTAAATCTGATTAGTTTAGGCCGGAGGTGCACATTCCTCAGTGCTGGTCTGATTTCAAACAAATCCCTGGCACTAGTCGTCTCCTTGATGCAGTGAACTTGTTTTACAGGGTAAAGTGAGAAGTTAAACGGGGACAAACTATTCCCCTGCTGCCCTTGTTTAAATTGAAATTCATAATAAAACCGTGATTTCATTATAAAACCATTTCTTGCCGTGCCTTTGGGTGTCGAGGAAGCCCCGTAGGAGCTCCTGGGAGGCCCTGATCAGTAACATGTTGTGTGTGTTACAAAGTGTGGAACCTGCCTCCAGACTCAGGTTCTCGGGGAGTTCTGAATGCCATCTCCCCTGCAGCAAAACTCAGGCTGAGCCGCTCCGGCAGCGTATGTTGAGAGCAGCTGAAATATGTGTGTGATTAAAACACCACCTGTCAACTCCGCGGTGCAATAAGATGGACACACGAATCCCGTAAAAAATCATTCACGAGGTTTCAACTGACACTTTATTACGCTATATACTTAACACTAATGAAGCTAAAGATGAGTCAAATTATGGAAATACTGCCCATAATACAGTCGATAACACACTTTTTACAAAGAAGAAATGTGGCTTTGCGTGTGCAGTCACAGACCATCGCAAAAATGTTCAGATTGAGGTTATCGTATGTTCCGGACTATAAGACGCACCAGCCCAAAAATGCTAAATGAAGGAGAAAAAAACATACATAAGTTGCTACGGAGTATAAGACGCACTAGCCAAAAAATGCAGACTGAAGAAAACAACAACAGGCTGAGTAGGCGTATGGTATGCTAACGTAACACTCAATGGTTAGCTACATGAAGCTTAAACAACAAACTAAATGTGTGTCTAGTATGTTAAAATTACATGAACAGTTCAGAAAACTATAGCATAAAGAACAAACCAAACTCTCGATCTCACTCCAAATCACTAAATCCATTGAAATCTTCATCCTCGGTGTCACTTCTGAACAATCGCCACAGCAACTACCTGGGCACGAAGGCGTAACTGCATCGTTGACCCGCCTCTCCCAGCAGCACGATTTTCAAGCTCTCATTTGCTAACTTGTTCCTCTAGCTGTGGCCATCGAGCTTTTAGCCCATGATGAGCTTTTTTTTGTTTTCTTCATTGCTGTAAGAGTAACCTCCGCTTTTCGCCAGTCCCTCGCAAGTTCTTCGCTCACTCTAAACTTTCTTTCTGCTGCTCAATTAGCCTGCAGTAGCCTCTGTATTATATATGTCCCAAAACTGTAAATCAGTGGTACTAACTCACACAATATGCTCGGGTAGGTTCTCAGTCAGTCCTCTCCATCATAGTAGTAGTTTTTACGATATAACTTCAGTTACTTCTGCCACTGTTGGCTTTCTGATATTGTGAAATCAAATTTGTATTATTTATATTTAGTTATTTTCTTTACTCAATGTATATACGATATCTCTAGTTCTTTGCAAATCATCCTGTTCTTTGACTGCACATTTTTTTGAGTGTTTCTTGAGAGCTGAGGTAACAAGTGAATTTCTCCACTGTCAGATCAATAAAGACTTGTCTTATCTTGAAAAAGCTTGGCTCGAATCATGCTCATATTGACAATGATTAAAAACATCTTTCTAACATTATCTCATCATCAGCCAATGCAGTTTTCACCTCACTCTGACAAATAAACCATCTTCTTCACAAATAGCCGCTCTCTGACTGGGACTCGCTCCCTGCAGCTCCTCAGTCTCACCTGCAAATGTCCAGTGGCTTTTATCAAGGAGACAATAAAATAATGTGGAGGATGTGGAGTAGGCTCACACACAAAGGCGTGCAGGTGGGCATATTTGCGTTCAGCTGGAAGCGTATGAAAATGAGGTGCCAGAGGCCAGTGGCGACCTGTGCTCTGGCTGGGAGATTTCACAGAGAGGCAGCTGATTGCTACTGACAGCTCCCATCAATATCACGCAGATGAGTCCGGCCATTTACAAGTGTATGGGTGCATTTGATTCAGTAAGTCCTGCTGCAGTTCACTTGTATGTTTCTTTTAACACACAAATATATGCACAGTGCACGACTAGCTTGCAAAAATATACTTTAGGTTTATAGATCATGCTACGGAGTTAAATTACTGCAAAAGCCGTCACTAAGCCATACTGTATAACAAGAGCCCAAGTAACTGAGTCTAACAATCAGGTCTTATTCTTTGTGCTATCTGCTGCCAATGAATGAATTTATGACTTTAGAGCTGTGCCAACAGAAACAGTTACTGTCAAGAACCTGCTCAAAGCTGAAATAAATGTCAACAGCGATTCACTGAATAAACTTTGGATTGTTCTGTTTGCTTTTGCCTGCCTTGACAAATTCCCCCACGTAGTAACTACAAATATATTTAGTATCTGGTAAAAAGGCTGTTATTTTGCACACTACAAAATACTGTGCAATACCTGTTATGGTTTAATTTACAAAGAAACGAAAGGCTATTTATTTACAACCCAGAATATCTGAAGATGGATACGCTGCGACATTCCTGGGATGTTTGTTGGGCTGGGGCTGACTGAGCTGTAAGAACTGTGCTTCCTCCCAGTCGCGGGGCACTTCCTCCACAATACAAGTGTTTGTTGTTGCTGGGAAAGACACTGCCGCTCTGACGGTCAGCACTTGTCCAGATCCCCATTAGCAGGGATTTTAAATGGCAAATTTTTAAACTATTACCCAACTAGCGTGAAAATTGTCATTACTTTTTGTCACAACAACTAAATATCAAGCATGGGTTTAAAGGACTTGAATTGAGAAACTTGTTCTGAGTAGGGCTGTCACAATAATGACTATATCGACTTATCGTTCAATAAATAAAAGATAGACGATATATTTTTTAGCTCGATATTTATCATATGTACATTTATTAGCATTTCCCCCCTATTTTTTTATTTAGATTTTCAACTGAAGCATGTTGAGTTACATTATATTTCATGTTTATTGCAGCTTGTGTGGTATTTTTAGAACTTTTACTGTCCGTTTTAAGCCTGAGAGTTGACAGTATCGAGTAGCGATACAGTCAATAATATCGTTAGAGTCAATAGTATTGTTTATCGCGATACTTTCCTGCCTCAATATATCGAAATTCAAATTTTGTGATCGTGACAGGCCTAGTTCTGAGCGGTTTTCACTAATTAGACATCTCTCACTGGTTCTAAGATAATCTAGCTTGAAATAAGAAAGTAAAACAGCCAATGGGACAAGTGCAATTTTCGTACCCCACTGATACATAAATGAACTTGAAATAAAGACTAAATGCATTGAAACATCTCAGAACAAGAGAGTAATCTAGGTCAAATGCCCAAATAAATCTTAACTAGTCAAAACAACTCACTTTTTAATCATTATGCTAAATTTGAGACATTTAAACTAATGCAGATATTCATTCTTTGGAGTGTATCCACTAAAGTTGTATTTGTTTATCAGTCGACCATGTGCTGCCTGGTTAAGTCACTGATGGGAAACAGAAAACACGGCAGACAAACAGCAGTGAGTGTGAGGGTGACATAATCCTCCCTACTGTCTGGCCACCTGACCACTGGGAAACAACAGCCGACTCCGCTGCCAAAGAAACACAGCAGTGAGCCCCGAGAGGCGCTCCAGCGTCAGAGCACATCCACACCAGAGAAAAGCCTGCGCAAAAAACTGAAGAGGGCCAGCACAATCACCCATGCAAACACGGGAGATCTATTACTTTGAATTGATTTCCCTCCACCACAAACGGGGGCCGGGCTGAGCCTCTATATATACATGTCAGCTTAAACCTGGAGGGGAGAGAGAAATGAAAAAGATAGAACGACAAGCCCATAAAAAGAGGGGATTCGATTCCTGAGCGAGTATATCATAGCCGCGCACAGATAAAGTCGGCGCAGACTAAAGATAATACTGACATAACCTCAGACAACAAGATCAGGCGATTTCCCTTTTTTTAGGCGGCGATGCACACAATAACAGATTCCCTTCTACATCTACAGAGAGCTGGGAGAGAAAAAAAATGTCTCCTCTGCGCTAAACATCTCCGGTCTGACAAAACATGTTTAATCTTGGCTTGTAATTACATATGTATTCTTCAAAGACACACGTTTGCTGCGCAGAAGGAGGGAGTAAACACAAAACAAGCTGCCTCTGCAATAACGAACACGTCTGGCCCAGTCAATACACCTAAGTAACCTCACAGCAGCATGTAATGTGCAGAGATATAGACCACAATAAGTCATGAGGTCATCATAGCATTAGTGCGATGAGTGGTGCAGAAGTAATAATAAAGATTCATTACCTAGAGCCGTGACCAATTAGTCAGCTTCAGCCTGGATTAAAGTAAGGCCTCGGCAGTTAGCACACGCGCACACTTTGCCCTTTTCATTTTTCTATTAGCCTCAAAGACTTGGGGCATTATCTTCTGGCTTTTGTTGTTTAATATTCTAACAATGTGCTGATTAAGGAGTAATGTAGTAGAACAACCTGAGCTGAAAGCAATAAAAAGCATCAGTTGAGGGCAGACGACTGCCAAAATATTATGCAAAGCAAAGATATTCCGGTTAGACAATGGACCTGGGCATTTACTGACCTTTACAGAGTGTTTTCCTCCTCAAAGTATGACCATTATGAGCTTTGCACTAAATATCTCTCTAACAGGCACATCATAAATGGCTGTTGGTTTAGTTTTAGAGCTTTCTTTTAACTCAGCCTTAAGTGTTGCATTAAATTACATTTACAATTGAGCACAAATACGAGGGTTACAGACTGACTATGTTTACATGCAGCCAATAACCCTTTCATGACCGGAATAATAGCAATAACCCGGTTACGCACAGCCATGTAAAAAAAAAAGAGTGGTGCGCACTGAATGGGTGCTGCTGTCGGATGCTCTCTCATCGAATGCAATTTCTCCATCTGTGAGATCAATAAAGTACCATCATCATAAACACCAGCAAAAACTGGAATATGCTCATATTATTAGAGTTTTTAAAAACCCTTAAATGAGCCCTGGATTAAAATGAGCCCTGGGTTACTCCTTTTCTTACCCAAATATTTGGTCACGTAAACGTGAATCAGAATATCGCCATCGAAAGGAACATTCATTTGTGTTCTGCGCATGTTCTGTCACCAAGGAATCTGGGTGTTTTGAACTACAGAAAGTACTTGTATGCGCCGTCTAGTGCGCAGCCTTTCGTTAATACACATGAAGCAAGTTTCCATGTTTATACTTATTTCTGTTGCGCTTTTATTCTTACTGTAATTACATATCTGTTCAATAAAACTTTGATAAAAACAACAACAGCTAAACATAACATAATAACTGTATATCTATGGGAGACACCCAGAAGTAGCGTCCTGAGACACATTACAGTGGGTGGCGGTATGCACCTAAGCTTTTGGTTGCCACCCACCAATAAACTAAAGAAGAAGAAGACAAGTGTGCAGCACAGCACCACACTTTCAGAGCGAGGAAGAAACCGATTACTTTATTAGTGAAGAGAAATACATCAATATTGACACTTGTAGAAAGCATCGACAAAGCATATTTGCGTCATGATTATAAAGACCATATAGGAGTACCTCTGTCTGCTCACGCATGTAAACGGGTTATTACAAATGGCTACAGAAAGCCGAATATTGACCTTAACCCGAATATTGACGGCATGTAAACGAAGTCAGTGTATGTGCTGGCCTTAGAAAATAACAATCAGCTTTGTACAAAACATAGATTACCACTAATGTAAAGAGATACAGTTAAAGCCATGAGATACAAATTAAGATTGTTGTAAAAGCTAAGAACATGTGGCACAAAAATGCAGCTCTGGTTCTGAGAAAGTCCTAATGAACAAATCAAACTACTAAACTGTCAAACATCCTCTTGATGCCTCCACGACTAGGAAAACATCAAGTAACTGAAACATGAGCAGTAAAAGTTCAGAAGTTTCCTCTTTGTTTACGTTGCCATCCCCACACTGTCTGTTTCCACGGACCGCTGTGATTTCTACAGCACTAACTCCTCTCCAATCTGAGGTAGTCTCTTACCATTTTAGGCCTGTTAATGGTACAGTGTGTCCACCTCAGAGGCGCTGGGGGTGAGAGGCCCAGCGCTATATAAGGGATTAGGCTTCAAATCGGTCCCAACCTCTGGATTACAGATGTCGCCGCAGGAATCAGAAGTTACTTGAAGTGGGCCGGGGAAAGGAATGAGGGAGTGACGCCTGAGGAATTAACTATGACGACTTCCTTTAGACCTTCGCTTGGCCTCGTGCGCTCGGAGATGGCCCGCAGTCACATTGGAAGACGACGGGAATGGGGAAATCGGAAAGACGAGGGGAGGCGGGGGAGAGAGAGAGAGGGAGAAAGGGAGCAGAGGAAATGTAAGGACACGCAGCTCCCTTCGTGAATAGTCAAGTTGGTCCCTAACCCGCTGCACGCTCGCTCACCAGTGGAGAGCCTCTGATGATGAAGCCTGTTCATTTTAGCATGGGGTAGATGAAGTCTTTGTTCTCCCGGGGGCTCCTCGCTGGCATTAGAGGAAATTAAGAAGGCATTCAGGAGCGAAATTGCTGGAATAATCTCATAATATTGTTCTGCCAAGTCTCTAATGGTCTCTTGTTTCTTTACACTGCGCTAACCACTTGTCCGATGCGCACAATTAGAGACTCTTTCCATTCTGTTCAATAGCAACTAATGACCGAGCAATTTAACATTTTACCAAAAAAAGTTAGTTAAATCAATAGGAAGTTCTAACTAATCATAATTACATTTAATATTGGAGGAGGAATTAGGAGAATTAGTCGTAGAGGCGAAACACTGACATTTTCCTTTAAGAGCCATATTTATCTTGCCAACGGGATCTCTCCAGCAACATGATCTATCCAGAGAGCCGGGTCACATGGTCCACGGCCTCTGCTGGAGGTGCTTCACTGATGAGCTGCAAGACAGTGCTTCTCAAACTGCGGTGCTGCGGATCGTGTGGTGTAATATTAGTTAATCTTTTTAAAGGGTTGTGTAAATTTGGAAAAAGATATTGTAATTTATTCACAGTCTATTTATTCCAGGAGCAATTAAACACATGCCGAGGTCTAAACTCTAGGGTTTTATGGTTTTATGGGCCGAGTATTTTGTTGTTTAGCGATATAGTGCAGCTTTAATTATGCAGTCTTTGTAATTTGCTAATTGCAACCACTAAAATTTCAATCAATTGCAATTGATTTTGCGGCTCTGAGACCTAATTTAAGTGACGTCCTTGTTGCAAAATGTTGGTTTATGCAGATAGTACTTTGAAAGCTACATATTGCTGCTGTTAAAAAATAAATAAACGTCTATAGCATATGCAGCGTCGATCTACTTATTGACAGTGATAATAATAGTGATTAAGAATAAAGGCTCATTGCTTGGTCGGCCGCATGTTGACCAGCATGTGTCCCTGTGTGTGTTTGCGTTGTGCTGGGGATAAATTTAGCGCTTTAGCCCCAGACTGGAGGCAGTGGCCCTTTATCCTGCGCTGTCCTACTTAACAGAGCGCTGCTCTCTGCTGCTTCCGCTTCTGCCACCAGGTCCCGCTCACATCCACCTCCAGAGTCTGGCCAGAACAATGCCGGAAAGTGTTTTGTCCACATACCGCTCAAATGTCACCAAAGTAAAAGCGGACGGTGCCGTGTTACATGTGCGGTTGTATAACTACGTCATTCTGGGTTTGCTGCAGAGAGCTGGCCTCAATTCCCAACTGCTTGATTTAATAATGACACTTCGAGCCTTGTCAACAATGCGGAACTGTACGGTACTTGGAGGGTACGAGAACAAGTTGATTGCAGCGCTGTGGGACGACATCAGAGACTGCACGCAAGCTCACTGTGAGAAGATCATAGGACAAATTAGGGCAGCGCAATTCATCGCAACTGGATCAGAATCGCAACTTGAATGACCACAATTAGCAAATCATTCATTCTGATACCATATCATAACAATAATCCTTTCAGGGTTCATACAGGTGGCACCAAGTCAATTATAATGCTTTTGAATGCAATTTTTAATGCGTAATTACTATAATCGTAGTGCCACAAATAATAAATCAAATATCCTCAAATCTGTGGCAACAATGTGGAATTTCAATATTCAAAAACAAGCAGAGACAGCGGGCAACTTTAGGGACAATCACTTCTGAATGTGTTAACAATGAAATAGCATCATTTTCTATTTGTCAAAAAAAAAAAATGATTTAATGCCAGCTGGAGTCCAATTTAATATTTTTTTTTACTACATTTCAGGCCTTTTTGACACAACTCATCTAGTATTAGAATTATTCTGTATAAAACCGGCCAACTCTGTAGTGTAGACCCCCACAAACATGTTCTGCATTGCATACGATTCCTGTATTCATTTAGCAGTTCATATTTAATTTCAAGGATATACCACAAATCAAAAACCGCGATAGATATTCTCTCCCCGGAATCGCGCGGCTCTCACAAATGACGTTCCCTTTGTTCTGGAATGCAACATCTGCACAGACGGGGTGCAATGCCGCTCTCAAATACAGCTAGATGGGAGCCAGTCAACGAGTCAGTCTGCCTGGAGCTGACCAATCGAGCGCAAGCATCTCCCTTCACCTTGGAAACACACCATCCCAGGGTGCATTTCCCTGCTGCCATGACAACCAAGAGCAGCTCTCCCCGGCTCACCACCCCACCACAGCCCCCCCCACCCTCCTCCTCCTCTTCCTCCTCCTATCCCTCGTGCTCTCTCTCGCGCATGCAGCCTTCCCGATGCCAGTCTACCTCCGCTCACAACTTAGAGCCGCGTGCGCTAACAGACAAAGGCAATTACCGCAGCGCCCGCACGCGAGATCGAGCGCCGTCGTAAAAACAGTCGGACCCTCGGTATTGTGCTTTTCACATCAACGCGATTTGCTCTGATACAGCGGGAGTTTGCGCCCGTTGTCGCGGGAGAGAAGTGTGTAGCAGCCAGGGATGGAGACAGTAAGGGTGGGTGTGGGGGGGGTGGGGGGTGCAGAGGAACCGATGATGTAAGCGTTTCAAAACAAGCTGAGGTCTGGGGTTGAGGTTATGAACATTGTCAGCTGGCTGCAGTCTCCACCAACTGTCCATGGATACTGAGGCATATTACTGCAGAAGAGAATGCATGATGCTTTCAGTGGATACAATGTTTGAAAGCTTTAAATGAGTCTGGTCAAGCAAACACTTTCATGCCAAATGTCATCCTTGCATCTGACCTAAAGAGCAAGAAGTGCCGGGTAACAACAGTGAGAAAGTGTCAAGTCTGTAGCCTGCCAGAGTGGGCTTGACTTTAGCTTGTAGTTCATTATGCACAGATGAATTCCTCAGGTTTATCAATCTCTTCCTGCAAGCCTTTTAATAACCGCAGACACAGCGGTGCTGCATGCAAAAACATCAGGAGGAAGCCATTAATTGTCATCCAGGCTCCTTTGCATTTGTGAGCAGCATCGCAGCACCAAAGGGGGGTCTGGTAAATTTCCGCCACCGTTTTTTTTTTTTGCAGTGGTTTATTCGAAGAAATCCCTGCACGGCTCGGGGGCACGGCGGGGACACACCGGAGAGGGAGGCAAAAACATCCTCGACGACAAGTGAGATTCAGGGTGGTTGCGCCACTATTTATAACCCGGCCGGCAGTCTGCTCTGTGACAGCGGAGAGCAGAGAGTGAGAGCGGCGCAGTGAATTCCAGAGCAGAGGAAATGACCATTGTTTTTAACCCCCTGACTGGGGCCCTGCGCGCTCTGTAAAGAAGTCAAAGAGCTGGAAACAAGGCATAGTTTAAAGAGCAGTGGGCACGTCTCCAGCAATATCCTGTCTCTTCATCCAAAATAGAGCTAAGAGAAAAATCAATAAGGATTGAGTTTTGTTTTGGGTTTTTTCTTAAAGCGCAATTGGCAACTTTTATGTGGCACCTAACAAGAAGCAGGTGCTGGTAAAAAAAAACAACATGTTGACAGTGAAAGGAGGTCTGGTCATTTCTATCGTGAACAGAGCCACTGGCCTGTAAACAAACACGTGTCCGAGCGCACTCCAGAGTATGCGGCTGCAAGGCCTCTTGGTCACCTGACAGGGAACTCACAAAGCGAGGCAACGCGCTCCAAACGGTAACAACAGGCCTCACATGGACGTAAACACTGTGACAGGGTGACATAACACAGCGCTGTGGTCGGGCAAAAACAAAAACAGGTGCAGATATTCAACTAATAGGCCCGGTGAACGTCTGCAGACTAACTGGGAAACGTTTTCAAAACACCACTTCAGGTTTTTTTTTCTCCTGTCAATCCACAGCAACATGTTTTACCTTTAGAGCTTATCTTTAAATTATAGCACTCAGTAAAGCATTACACCAAGAGTAAAAGTACATCATTTTATTTTTAGAAATGCATTGTCCTGTTAAAGGCACACTGTGTAAGATTTTGGACTATACTGTTGCCATCAGTCCAAAACATGCTCCTAATAACCGGCTCAACACAGAAAATGCTATTACTGCAGTGGGTAATCAAAGAATGGATTTGGATGAGAACGTAATCTATTCAAATCTCAAAATCTTTTGACTTTAGTCACATCTCCATGGAGACGAGCTGGAGACGTACCCACTCCCGGTAAAGTTACAGTCATGTCTTAGGAGAGCTGAGCCACTCACAGCAAAGGCTCATGTTTGTTTGTACATTTATGAGCTTTTTTTCAATAATGAAAATATCCATCATAGAATAAATGCTTAATTTCTATTTTATTGATTTTGTCAAATTCTACGCGGTGTGGCTTTAAATAAATAAATAAATTATCCATTTCTACCACATTTTGACCTCTTACAACTCGGCTTAACCAAGCTCATTTTCTCCAATCCTGTTGTTGACGAGTGTTCTGTTTAGAATAAAAACGATGCCTACGCTCTATTGTCTATAATTCCTCTGTACAACAATTAGGAAGCCATTGGATTTTAAAAATTCAATAAGGCAATGAAGAAATTCTGTTTAGTGTGTGCTCGGAAGTAGTTATTATAAGCAGTGCCATGCAGAGAGCCATGGATATCTGTATATGGCGGGGGGAAAAAAGTGCACTATGGTCATTTTCTGCTCTCTCCAAGAGTCTCCATCTCTTATCAATAAGCCCAGACAGTGACGGCGAGAGGTCCAGCTCAGCAGAGACGAGGTGTTGGCGTCTCACTTGCACAAAGACACACTCGAGGCCAGAGGGAAGATAGTCGGCTGCACCACTTCAGTTTTCTCATATCACCCCTGTATAGTGCAGGCTATCGAACCGGCTACGTTACTATGTGTTACTCTATACCCGCTTCGTTTTAACCTTTTGACGCCCTATTGAACAGCCGAACAAAACTGAGGGAAAATAGACCACTCTGCCCGCTGAACTGCAGCAAACCGCATCGCGTCTCGACCACAGCGGGCTCTGCAGAGAGGGAAACTCCAAACAGCTAAACCTCACCTCTTGTTGATGGGCTTCTCATCCTTCTCGTAGGGCTTGACGAACCACTTGCCGATGCGGACGAAGCTGCGGTTCATGAGGCAGCGCTCCAGCAGGTTGTGGATGGCTTTGAACAGGAGCGTGCGGCACTCGTACGAAAGGCCGTTCTCCCATAAACCGTCATCCTCAGCTGTGAATGAGAGGGAGACATGTCAGACAACAAGAAACTGACTCGATCATTATATTTATAACAAGCCCTGGTACAAAACTGGAGTAATAGACTTTTTTGAAACTATAGAATATATTGACAATGTAGTAATTTGTGTGAGCGACAAAGAAAAGGCTGCAGCATGCACGCAATCTGCTTCTAAATTGTGCATTTTTATCAATCACAAATGTGGAAGTTTAAGCCCGATTGACTTCTATAGCCGTCGTTCCACAAAGCATCTGATCACGATCTAAGTGCAATTATCGACTCTACACCTTTCTGTTTCCAACAAACACACCCACAGTTGTTGTGGGAGGTGCCCCCACAGAGGAGCACGCTGTACAGATCGTCATTAAAAGTTTTGTAAGCCGCGATGAGAACAAAGTGGACAAATGCTGCCTTCTGGTGGGGTTTGTGGAATCATTGACAGGTGCTGTATTAAAATAGAAAAGAAACCGCTATATACAACTATGAAGGTAAGCTACATGCAAATGTTATGCTAACATCAGCTAAAGTTGCGCTAACAGCAGCTAAATGCTAATATCGGCAAAATCCCCTTTTAGGACAGTGGTATGATGTTGTGAAATATTTAATCCATATGACCTGCGTGTCAATAGTAAGGGCTGGTCACTCTCTCGTTGCCAATCAGAGGCCAGCAGTCTGTTCACATCCCATCAGACTCGAGCTAGCGGGCTTTGGCCACAGCCAGAGCTCGTTCCCAAAACCTATACCTGGTCAGGCTGGTTTGGAACTGACCTTTGTTGAAAAAAGCTTGAAAAAGCCCGCCTTTTGGTTTGCCAAAGGGTTCCACGCAAAAAGACATAAAATCAATTATTTTACATGACTACAGGATGATAGGATCACAGCTGGCACTTGAATTCCACCACTTTCTCCTTTCACAGTTTGAAAACAAGAAATGCAATGAATACCAGCCTTAATAGCCTCTCAAAAACACTGAAATGGACCAAAATCTAGACACATAACTGGAAAACAAAAATCAAACTAGTGAAAATAATTGGTCCAGGAGGTTGAAAAACGATTCACTGTAACACTGCCATCAGATCATCCTAAATAGACAGTCACCAATCACAAGTACTTGGCAGCACCTGTGGATGATTTCCAAGAGAGCTCTTCCCAACACAACGTATTGTTTTGCTTTCCACCAGGAGAATTATCTCAGACTGCCTCGCTCTGTTTTTGCATCTGACTTGTATGAACACCTGACTGTCTGCCAAATCTCTGCCGCTCGACTCGCACTCTGGAATTCCAGCTCGGCACCTGCAAAGAATTAAACCGTAATTACGCCGCGCTTGACTCGCACAACTGCGGCCGTTTAGCTCATAACATGGCAGAGGGACGTCCACATACGGACTGCATGTTCTGTACACCGCCGTAGGGATTACATCACGTCCATACTGGTTTCTGATTCTCTTTTGGCACCGGCCTGAACGCAGCTTTAATCTCATTAACAGCCACTGCTCACTCCTTACCGCACTTAAATGTCTTTGAGTCAAGTCTATCGCAAGCAGCTCCCAGAGTCTGCGCCTGAGACGAACCGCTTGTAAACCTCTCAGAGTGACCTGGCCAGTAAAAATCACCACTCATCAAACAACAGACAACCGCAAAGTCAAGAAGCATAATAGATTAGAAAAGTAGACCTAAATAAGATGTTTTCTGAGCTTCTGAGAAGGGAAATTCCAATTAAAACTATTCCAAAGAAGAGATTGCAGGCCTTAAGCCGGTCTTAACCAGAAACACAAGCGTAAGTACAGCTGCTGAGAGCTTTGAACTTTTTATAAGCGATGCAGAAACAGCGTACAAGCTAATCATTTTAAGTACTCCAATTCTGGCTACAAACTTGATGAAGTACATTGTTGGTGTATTGTTTTCTATTGAGATGAAATACAGTGGTCATCCTGCAGCAGGTGAGCACAGATGTTCAAACACGCAAGTCAGGTTTGAAATGAATCCATTTTTGCTGCTGGTAGAAAAAAGAAAAAAAATAGCTAGCAAAAAGCTGCAATTTGGTTCTCCTTTGTGCATATTAACTCAAATTGAGACCTTGCTGTGAGGACTGCAGCTATGGCGGGGGGAAATGTGCAGAGTCTGATTTAAAGCATAGCGTGTAATAGCTGGTTTTATGAGGGAAAACTTAACCCGCTTGACTTTAAAACACCGCAGCTTTGCATTGGCTTCACCCGAGGAAACGCGACCCCAGGCCAGCTGCCAAGGAAGGGGGAACTACATGCCCCGCGATTGTGAGAACCATTTCATCAGGTGCGCACACAGCTCCGCCGCGGATAAGATCGGGAACAAGTAGGTGCCAGTAAAAGGCAGGAAAGAGGAAGGAAGGTGATAATTTCCTATTTGGAGATTAACAGGCAAAAACAGCAAAGCTTAAGAAAAAAAAAAACGACCTTGTGCGCAGTGGAAGGGCTAAAGTCTGTTCAAAGGCTCGTAACTGTTGCGTGGAGTGTTTAGTGCCTGTGCACGGAGGGCAGACAAGAGGCAAAGAGTCAACAAGGAAAAAGTTATCCCGCCACGCTCTGACAACAGATTAGGAGAAGGGAGAAAAATGAAAAACAACACAGGATTTAGCTCTAATACTTGAGAGCCAGATCAGAGATAACATATGAAAGAGCGGCAAAGTCCAGCTCGCTTTTAGATCCACTTCAGAGGTGAGCCCGTCTGACCGCCGCTGCCTGAACTTGGGCCGCACAGTATGGTATAAAAATGAATATTTGATTTGACTACGCTGAGTATTGCTCTAGTGATATTATTGTTCTGCATCGCATGAGCAAGCAAATAGTTGTAAAACCCTGATAAACAAACATGTTAATGTTCGGCTTGGCAGTGAATCACCAAAACAAAGCGGCATTTGGAGAAAAACCTAATGTATTTAAAGCTCATGTCTGGCTCGCTCTCACATCAAAGCAGCAATACCTCCATAAAAAGAGCTGCTGATGTCCCGCGCAATGCAAAGTTACATCAGGTCTGAGAGGCATGTTTAATTTCTCAGGAAAGCCTTATATTTGATTTTACTTCAAGAGGGTTATTACAGCTGCTTATAATTGACCGCCTGGGTCTTAAAGGCGCCCTGCGTAACATTTTGGACTATACTGTTGCCATCAGGACAAAACATGCTCCTAATGACCAGCTCGACACAGAAAATGCTATAACTGCAGTGAATAATCTAAGAATGGATTTGGATGAAAACCTAACCTGTTTAAATCTCAAATTCAACCAACATCTCCATGGAGACGAGCTGGATACGTACCCACTCCCGGTAAAGTTACTGTCAGGTCTTAGGAGAGCTGAGCCGCTCAAAGCAAAGGCTCATGTTTGTTTGTACATTTACGAGGTATGATGAATGATGAAAATATTTGTCATAAAATAAAGGCTTGTATTTTAATTTTATTATTTGGGTAAAATTCTACGTGGTGTGGCTTTAAATTGGACGTAATATAAGGAATATTAAATACAAATATTTTTTCTAAAGTACCTCCCTTTCCTGATTTCAGAAGCGGCCTATCAGGTCCAATCAGGAGAGAAGGGGGAGGAGCTTGTTCATTTACTTTTGAAAGTTTGTTCCTGTTCTTGTCATTTTGAAAACTAGGAGTTCAATCCAGAAGGGACGGGATGAACTTGATTGTTTACTGTCAAATTTCACTCTCACTCTCTCCTCGCTTTGCATTCTTACAGACTATCACTTTAAAAGACTAAAACTAACATAGACCGACATTAAGAACATGAACTTTTTTTGTTGCTTTGGGCTGTACAGAAATGAAAAAAATAAACAGAGATCTTTCCCACAACAGAGATACTTTGTCAAGATATGGATAATGCCGCCGTAAAAACCGTTATCCTATGCTGCCACCCTCGCCTGAACTATCCTTACAGTCACATGTGGGCCCACAAACCACATCAACGCTGAACAGTCACTACACTTACACAATGCTTTCCTAGTTCATCGTGAAAAACTGTGGAAACTCCTAAATCAGATGGTTGTTCGGAGCCAGTACGCGCTGTACCGTCGTCAATAGAGACACAATAATGACAGATAATTTGAAAACGCTTGATGTTCCAAAAAAGAAAACACAAAAAAGCTGTTCCCAGTGTAGCTCACTAAGTTTGGTTCGTTCTCCAAAGAATGTTCTCATCTAAAGAGAAAAGAAAGAGCTAGAGCGAGGACTGCCAGCGAGTATAACTTCAGTGTGCTCCCAGTAAATATTGACAATGTGTAGTACAGTAAACATCAATAGGCACTCTAGTAATCAGTCACTGTTTTAACAACAAACACCCTTCCAGAGAAAATACATCCATGTTTTGGACAGCAGAGCAGCGTATCTCGGGTATTTAGGCTTCACATGAAGGAACAGGCCCTACTCACTCGATGGTACGGCCCTTTCAGTACTATTACACTAATGAAATGTCTTGCTTTTATCCTTTCTCTCATATTTCTGCCGGCTGACCAGCTTCAGTAGACAAAACACAAGTAAGTTATCTAAGCGAGCAACTCTTAACAAGTCAATAAACTTGCAGTGGAAGTCAGAATAAAAATAAACCTCAATGAAATAAGATGTGAGGCTCCCGAGCTTATAAAAAGAACAAGAATTTTCTAAAAGCTCGGGCAAATTTGGAGGTGGTCGCCCCCCTGTTTCTCATCTCTGTGTATAAGCAATTAGAGCAGCAGTCGGTCATTAAACAGCAAGATTAATGCCTTGTGATCGCGCGGACTCTGGGGGATTGCGCCGAGCCTGACCAGAAGGTTTTCTCCTCCGCTTCCTTCTTTTTTTGCTCCTTATCTGCAAGGGAAGAGAGAGAGAGCGCGTGTGTGCCTCTGTAAAGTCTCCATTACTAATTAATGAAAATTTCTTGAGCTAGAGAAAGGCGGATGGAAGAGGGAAAGGGGAGAGGCTGAACCCGTGCACTGGCGCTGCTGCTGCTGCTGCTCACACGGCCGTCCCTGTGCTGCATCCATCAGAGGAGGCGGAGGAGAGGGGCCGCGGTGAGGCTGGAGGAAGCGGAGGGTGGTTCACACAGCGAGGAGATTAGCCCGGGAAAATTGATCCCCAAGCACAAAAGCCATCAGCCACCTCCACTTTCTCCTCCTAAGAGCTGCTCCGGCCTTATCTATTCATCATTTTCTACACCGCGCACTGAATTTTAATACCATGTTTGAAGCAGAAAGCAGCGTATTTGTTAAGCCCGAGTAGAACAGGAGTATCACTTACTAATAATTCGCGAGCCAATAAGTCGTAAAAAAAAAAAATGTGGGTTTACGTGTAACCATATTTTCAAGTCGGTTTGGAATCAAAAGGCAAAGCGAGTGGGTAACATTTTGAAATTCTAAAGAGCGTGTGGCATTTCTCCTTGCCCGGGGCACACAGAGGGCCACAGTGCATACAATGGCTCTTACATTATTGCGCGACTAAATCTGTATCGCAGTCAATTGTGGTGCCATCTTTTCCTGCCGCTTTGCCGAGAGCGCAAACACAACATTCAAAACTCTTAAAATGAGATTACAGAGTCAGACTGAACTGCGCTGATATTTCACTGTGAGAATGACTTCCTCGGAGACGCTCTTATTCGGGAATCGCAACCAGTGACACCGAGTGAGGAGCCACAGGCGGCTGCAGCGATGAGCAACAGGCCAAATAAGCTAATAATCGAACCACTGTGCAGATCTTAAACCTTTCTCAGGAGCGTTAACGACTAAAATGTGGATCTCAAAACTAGCACAAGACTCACATGCGTTTCAGAACACGTTTACCCTCTAAACCCACACCATCCAGTTCAGTATTACCCAAATCTTAAAGCTTCTTGACCTGAGGGCGTACTGCCTACAGGTCAGGGTAATGGCTCATTTGAAGACCTACAAAACTCATCTAAGCTTCTTCCTTGTTTTAGTTGTCAAGTTTTAGCCATTTTTGTTGCGTTTTTGTCACGTTCTCATTACTTTCTTGTAGCGTTCTGGACGCATTTCGTTTTATTGTGTAATGTGACTGTGATGAAGCAACTGAAGTGTGACAAACCGTGACAAAGATGGGACAAAAACGGGATAAAAACGTGACAAAATCATAACAAAAATGTAGAGCTGGGCAATTAATTGAATTTTAATCTAATCGTGATTTTAATAAAGGTCGATCACAATAAACGCCTGGTGCGTTTTACTCGAGGAGAATTGGCCTGACCTGACGCATTCTGGAAAAAAATATGGACGGTGCAATGCTGCAGCACCTGTCAGGTCAATCCCAGGGAAACACTCGGCCCAAACAAACAGGAAGCACAGGACGGCACATGCGGCAGCCAGAGGAGAGGACCTGGTGATTTTACAGTGAATTGTAAGTTTGACTAATAAATGCACGGTTTACTCGTTTCTTTATGTATATAATACTGTAAGTTGTTAGCGCTTCACTCTGTGACGTCGTGGCCTTTTGAGGATAAACATGTGCGCCTTGTCGCTTCTGACATTCTTGAAACATTCCAATTGTTTGCGTTTCCTTTGCAGATGTTTGTGTTGCTTGTCCAGGTGAAGGGGTGACATGGGGAGGCTGTGCTGTGACGCTAGAAGTGTGGAGTTTGTTTTTGCTGCTGAGTTAGCTACAGTTTTCAGTTTGGCCGCAGCATCTGTTTACATGCTCGTCCAGGAAAGACCACATCAATTGTTTTTTTCTTTTATACAAAAAAATGGAATCGAATATCGAGATCGATCAATATGGGGAAAATAATTGTGATTTTTTTTTTTTTCAAAATCTTCCAGCCCTACAAAAACGTGACAAAAAACAGGACAAAAACGTGGAAAGAGTTTAGGCCTTAGCTTTCAAATGACACGACCTATAGGCTGTAAACTCTCCAGTTAAGAAGCTTTCAGATTTGGGTAAAGCTGAACGGGGGGAAATGTGCTTGATTAAGGCGGGGGTTATGAGGTTAAAGAGATCTAAACTTCAGCGTCAGCAGGTTTTTGCAAACCTAATGACGACTGGATATTTTTGTTCCTTTTGTTTTGCAATCGCAAACCATGCAAATTGCAATTCCGATTCATTTGGGATAAATTGGGCAGCCCTTGTTGCTAAACCGCTGCCAAACAAGTCTATCTTTTTAAATTCAATTCAACTTGTATCGAGAAGTCAAACGATTTCACAGCTTTTGTCATTACACACCAATGCGATGAAATGAACCTCAGCCACTTGATCAAATACAACTGCAGATTTAACCAAGTCAAGCATCTTGTAATGAAGTAATCCTGGTTGATCCAGTTCTGCAAAGAGATGCATTTTAGGCTCAAAGTGAAGGCGGACCTGCCAGGAAAGAGATTCCCAAACTCCAATAAGTAAAAAGGTGTCAAGCTTGCAATGAAGGAAACCTTGTGGGATTTGAGAGTGCGCTGGAAAGCAAGTGAGGATGAGAAGAGTCTCGAGTGGTAAAAGAAAAACTGTGCAATTATGCGCAAAGAGTGACACCCATTCCTAATTTCTCAGCACAAAAAGATCAGTGGGTCTTTGAGGTTAGAAAAAGGCAGCCATTTATCTTTTACTTCGGATGCCCCTGGTCAGAAGGCTCCACCCGCTTTCTTGGGAAGAGAGGGGGGCATTTGCATAACAATACTCGATTATATGGTTCCTGTGGTAGGGGGAGGATAACCTTTAATTCAGCAACTTCAGGAATAAGAGGGAAGATTAGAAGTGCCTTTCCTAAAACTAAGGCGGCTCTTTCAACATTGTAAGAAAGGGTCTTTAAGTTTTGTTACCCTCACATTCCTTTATTGGCGATTAAGCGTCAGGTGCTAAAAGATCACTCAAGTTTCCCCTTAGTCCCCGTGCTGGTCCTCATCTCTCTCCTCTCTGCTCATCTCCCAGGAGGAGGGATTACCGGCACACACTGGTATACAGAAATGGCATTACTCAAAATTAAAAGACTCTCACAGGCTGCTAATCTAATGAGGATGGAATGGGAATAGAAAAAGGGTGGGGGACTGAGCATTTTCCGCTGCTAAAATAAAAGGAAAGAGCGGATTTTCGTGTTTACCGCCAACACTGTGCTGAGGGCTAAATGGGTCTCAAAAAAAAAAACATTAAAAGAAAAAGTTTTCCCTCCTCGTATTCCCAGGACGGCCCGGGATCAAAGGCAATACAATCCATCAGACTGCCGGCGAAAGGGCATGACGGTTAAAAGGCAGCGGTGGCGCGCGACACCCCACAGCCCTCCCAGCTGCGTGGAAGGGCCGGGCTCGTCCTGCCACCTTCTGCCCCTCCAGCTCCGGCTGCTATTTGTTGAATCACACCTCAACGGTGGGAGAACCCAGGGGAGCTTTGGGGACTGTCAATCATTTTGTTATGTCCACAGCCAGCCACACACACACACACAAGCGAAGGAACGGGCCAGAGCAGGGTGTTTAAAAAAGGAGGAGAGTGGAATGTGCGGTGGCTCAACAGGTTTATGCACGAAAATGAGGCTGGTTTTAGTTGTTACTGTTGCCTTCATTTACGTCCATTACACTTGTTTATCTTTATCCATATTAATTTATTATTCTTGTCTTGAGTCAGATAAACGCAGCTTAAATCATTACGTGCGTCCCATCTCTTTTGTTATGCTGTTATGGACAATGGCTGCACAATTTCCTAAATAACAATCAATCTTATTACTATTTCTCCCATTCACAGTGAGAACACATTTGGTCTTTTGTAGACACGTTATGATCCTTATTTGTCTTGATTTGATCTTGAGCTTGGCCTGCTGGTACGTAGAGGTGAAATGTTTCATAAGATGGTGCTTGGAACTTTAAAGTTTAGTTTAGTTATTTATTTGAGAGGAGAAGCAGAAGGGATGCATTATGCCCTGGTTATAGCACAAGTGCTGCTAATGTCCACCTGTCGTCTCTGGGCAGGTTGATGTAAACGTTTGTGGGGAAATTTACATCACAAAGAATATTTTAAAAACTAACCAAAAATAAACATTGCTAAATTTCTCAATTTCAGACTCCAGAGCAATTTTTCATCAGGTAAAAACATTTGTGCAAGTGATCTGCGCTGTTCTCTAGGTGAGCAATATATGGTAATATCAAAATAGCTGTGCCAAATAATAAAATCTCTATTTTTTTACTCAGTTTGGACGATTACGATTTTAATCGATTTTATTTGAAATAAACTTTAAAAAATCTCCTGATCTTTCATATGAAGAAAATATAATAATATATTATAAATTAATACTATAAATTAATATTTCAGAATGAAGCCTACAACAGGCCCATTAAGAAAACCTAAATTATTATTTTTTTAGATAGTCCTTGTCAGCTCTCAAAAGTAAAACCTCTTAATAAGCCACGGAGTTTTCAAAAGTGTTTTAGTTTTATTGTCTTCATGCCTCTGCTGTGATTGACAACCGTCTCCATGGAGACTCATGGGAAAAGGGCGGAGTTAAATGGTCCGCTCAGAGCAGAGTGAGAGAAAGGCACAGGAGCAGACCAGAGGAAAGAGGGAAACTTTTAGAGACAGAAAACTCCAGCGCATCCTCTTAAAACACAACACGCAGCCTGTGTGAAACAGCAGATCATCAGAAAGTCTCTGGCTTCTCCACTGGAGTCACTTCACTACAGAGCGTCTAAAACGCTAAATTGCCCGATTTAGCCTTTTTCCAAATCGTCTGTTTTTAAAAGCATTAATTAATTAAATTAATTCCCCAGACCAACATTATATATTTTTTTCTGCCCTCTTGTAGTCTGTCCAGAACAATTATCTTTTTGCGCGATCAAGCAATGTAAATCAAGATGTTTGCAGCACATTACTGGATAATTCTGTGTATGGAAAATGGAAAATTATCACTTCATCATTGTCATCGAGAAAGTCCTGAAAAATATTGAGATATAAATATTTCTCAACATCGCCCAGGTCCAACATTTTCTGAGGTGGTTCCTGGACTGAAAGGTTTGAGAACCACAGCAATGGACAAATCAGGTCCATTTCAGAACGTGTTTGTGGTCTACAGGGGAAGCAGATACGTAAAAAACACCGCAGGGAACACGGCGAGTGGCGACAGGATGTTGTCTTGTTTGCTAAAGAATACTGTCACATCTAAATGACTGTGATTTGCTAATTACAAAGCTGTGGTTTAGATTTGACTGCAATCAATGCTGCAGCTATTATGGACACAGCCGCATGAGCAGCCTGACAGGCCATTGCAGAGAGAAAGCCCTCTGGCTGCTTTACAAAGTCCACAGCGCTTCATTTCACAGAATCACACGGCAGCTCCAGCAGAAGGAAGGGCTCGCGATGGACAAGGGAAGACAGGGAGAGGCAACGCTGTCGTGCATCGGGAGAGGAGGGGAGCTCTCCAAACAGGAAGCCAGGATTACAACAGCGCCCATCTGGGAGCCATTCACAGTGCGGGCGGTTAGCGAGGGAGCAAAAACACCTAGAGCACATTGGGAAGGTGGGGAGAGCTGCAAAACAAAAATCACAGCAGGTGCTCAGGATGCTCTGACGGCGCCTGTTCATGTCGAGCGTTTCCCGGGAGGGAGGGAAGCACTGCGCCACACTGCGTTATTAAAAATTCAAGCGCACCAGTTCAGAAACCAGCCCTGCGCTCTGTCCTGTGAAAACATGATTCATCATTTTGGTCTAAAATACCTCGGAGCACAATACGGCTCAGATGTTGTGGTCAATATTCAATTATCTAATTCCCATCCACTCAAACACAAAACATATTACATTTAATCTCCCCAAAGCCACTGGAAGAACACAGCAGCGACTGTCCAAATATAGATTCTCTATAGCACCCCCCTCCTACTTGAAATGTAGCACACTCCATTAGAGGGCCTGAGCCAGACACTTGAGGTTATTACCAGGACCCGTTAGGCCTGAATGAGCTGCCCATCGTAGCCTTCAGCTCCCATTTTGAGTCCACTTCAGGCACAATGTCCCATAATGAAGGAAGGTCACACACCGGCTGGGCTCGGCTCGGGCTCCAAAGTTCAATCTAGCAGACAGGGGGCATGAATAAGGATGCCCTAATCCATCTTCACTGCTAATGTTACTGTTACTGCAGATGGAGAACTGGGGGTGGGATGTATCGGTGTAGCTTGAGAATGCGCTCAGCTCAATGTATTCACCTCTGGAATAAGGAATAATAAATAAACAATGTAAATGTTTTCGATTATAATTGCTCTACAGGTGGTGAAGCCTGACCACGCAGAAACCCCGGGGCAGGCTTTGCATAACACAGATTTTAACACCGCCCCAAAGATTTTTACTTGAGACTTCCTCTATCAACCTGACAATCATCCAGTAAAATCTGAACCATTTGTCATTGTAAAAGCAATAACATCTCGACAGGGTGATCTACGTTCAGGTGCGTTTGGTACAAAAGCTGAAAGCCCTCTTCATTTGCTATAATTTTTTACAGCCTTCGTTCGTTGAGCTATATCACCTTGAGTGAATGCCTCAAAGGGCGCATTCAAAAGAGAGGTGAGTTTTATATTCATAGATTATTTCTTATGTCGGAGTCGGGTTGATTCTCAGACATGACTGGTGACTGTAACAGAAGTTAAATTAGCAGCTTTGTGTGTGAGAGCAGTCATGTGCTACTGAGCTAAATTACTGAACGCTACAAAGCATCTAGTGGACACTGATCCGCCTGCTGTCATTAAAATACAGTGATAATTAAAACAACTGTGTCCAGTTGGGCGCCCCCTCTCACCTGCCAGCTCGTGGTGGATGAGCTCACTGAAGTTGGGATCATCTCCCCACCAGAAGAGCCACAGCTCCCTGCGGCCCTGCCTCTGGCAGCGCCTCCATACGCTCAGCACGTCAGCCTTCAGGCAGCGACTGAAGCTGCACAGGATGGGGTCCTCCTCCGTCACCGGGAACAGGATGGGAGCAGAGGGAGAGCCCTGCCACACAAACCTCTTCCATTTTATCCCGGTCAGATCAGCCTAAAGGGACACAAACGAAAGGGTTAGATTTTTCTTACCATGCAAAATTAAATATGTTTTTACACAGTTTTAGAGAGTCAAATTCCCCTGCACATAGTATTTTCTCACACTATATCCTCATTATATATTTACGGAATATTGTTTATCTTTCTGTGATAATCATATGAATCTCAATGATATTTTCTCACACGATGCAGGGCTGAAATCCACTCGATATGAAACCCACATGATCCGCAAACAATACATTCAGCGTCTCAGTATCAAACACACAACAGGGAGTGTTCGTAATAAGGTCTAAAACGACACACCAGAGGCCTGTTCTAGAGATCAGATCGAGGGCTGCCAGCTCTGGGAGGGATGTGAGGAGTCAATTGTTTGGCAGGTTGACCCAACATTAAAAAAAACACATGTGTATAGTCACTCGCTGGTGAAAAGCAGCCAGTGAGAGCAGTGGAGCTGCTACTTCAGGATCCACTCAGCACCCCTGAACAAACATGTGCTGAGCAGAGTTTAAAGAGAAGGTATTAATCCTCTTTTATGGAGCACTTCAGCCACCCCACTACTTACTGACACCTGACCACCAGAATTATGCAGAGAGAAGAACACAACAGGGGGAGGCCTGAGATTGAAAAATGATGAGATGGAAAATGGAGCGCCATAATGTCCTGCTTATTCAAAAGTGAAATTGCCCTGTTTTAAACGACACATTTGTGTTTAGCTCGACATATAAGTGCTTCAGGTGTTTACAACCTCACAATGAATAATGTTTTATAAACTCAACAAGCGACAAAAACATCTGAATCCTCCAAAAAATGGCGCAGGGGGGTGCTTTCTATAAACACCCTCTGCCCTTTATGGCGAGAACAAAATACAAAGGAAGGGGTTTGAGCAGTAAATCAGTGGTGGGGTTATTAAAGTGTTAAACCAGGAACATTAGGCTCTGCCAGTAGCGACTACCATAGCACTGCTGCTGCTGCTGCTGCTGCTGCTGCTGCTGCTGACAGGATAGAAATGTTGACAAAAACATTCAGGGAAAAAAAAACACTAACCAGACCTGAGGGCACGCATCTCCATTACCCTGACATTCTCACTATTCTGTCCACCCTTCCAGACGTTTCAAGTAATGTGCGCTAAGACATCCTTTTATTACGGTTCAGGCTGAGTAAGCAGAAGATCTCCCCTCTATAGTCAACCAATTAGCCTATTACAATTTAGAGGATATGTTCACTTAAAGAGCAAAGCCGCTGAGGCCTGAGCGAGCCTTAAGTCGACTCGTGGCTGCGGCGAAACGGAGGCTTTTTTTTTTTTCTGAGGATGGAGCCACACACTCTGGGTCCTGGGCAGCAAACAGATCACAAAAGTCACTTAGGTCAGACCATAACAAGCTAAACAACATAAAAACAACAGCTGGCTTTGGTTTCCTGATGTAATAAACTGTGTTCACAACTTTATACAATCAGAAATTAGATCAAGGACAGGTTTTCATAGAAATCCCCAAACAGAAAATCCACATGTTTAATTTTTTTTTTCTCCCCTCCGGGATTAGGTTCACATCACAAAGTGCTAGTTTCAACTGAAAACAAATGTGATTGATGGGACTGCTGGCAGAGAAGATATTAAAAATGATATCCGTTTTTTCATGTGGACAGGCCCAAAAATTATAGACAAAGTCACCACAAGCCGGGTCAAAACATCTGCACTTTGGACTGGGGCTGTCACGATAATTACTATATCAACTTAACATTGAATAAAGAGCAGATAAACGCTACATTTTTGGGCTCATCGTCTGTACTTTTACTAGCATAACATCATTATATTTCATGTTTACAGTAGAGATCGACCAATATAGTTTTTTTCTAAGGCTGAAGCCGATATGAATGAATTTTCCAAATGGCTGGTCTATAATAATGTAAAAACATAAATACTTGGCCGCTCCAGCAGTGGCCGATTTTATCTTATTCCTTTATGTGATTCTATCATAGTTTCTGTCGCAGCTTTGATTAGTTTCCGTTAGCATTAGCATCCTGCTGCTAGCATTAGCATACTGTTGCTGGCCGCAGCATTTTGCATTGCGCTGAATAATACAATAGCGGGGGTTAAAACAACTCAGCGATTGAATTCTCCGGGTAATGCACTTTAAAATGCCATGCAGCATGTCCATATTCACTGAGGTTTAACCTGTAGGTAACCAATTTTCATTGCGAAGTTTCTCTGTTCACCTGAGGCCTAGGGAGTTGTGGGAGGACTTGTTTCAAAGCCCTGTCGCTCTTTCCATTGCAAAACGGGAAGTTTGTACTACTTTCGATACCTGATATATCGGCTTTTTCCGGCTCTAGATCGCCCGACAGCCGATATTGTAAAATCCCCAAAATATCGACCTAATATCAAGTTTACAATATTTTAAGATTAAGTACTAATGGTGTACTAGTAAGTACTAGTACTTAAAAGCAAACCTTTTTGTAGCTACTTTCTATAGAGTTCAGGAAATTCCACAGGTACCATGGAGATCCGCCATCTTTGCAACTGTTAGCATACATTTCCATAGACTAACATTAGCTAAAAAAAGTATCAAAAGTGGAGGGAAAAAATATGTGAGCTGCTGAGTTACTGCTGGTAAATACATCTAACTCACTGGTGTTCAAGTGTTTTAATGTGAACAATAACTCCAGTATTTTAATTTTTAAAATCTTCATTAGTTTACAATTGCTGCTAATCCCATAATGCTAAGCGATATGACATCACACTGCCAAACTCTATAAGAAGGGTATTTATGCAATTGTTTCGTGGCTCAACGTATTGAATATTCAAATTCTGTTTTTGTGACAGGACAAATTCAACTATTATTTTCTTGATTTTATTTTATGGTTCATTGCTTTTGGTTTAGACTGTGGTCAAACACAAAATAAACGCTCCAAATGAACATGTGTCTAAAACAAAAAGACGAAAGCAACCCAGCAGTGTATGCTTCTGTTAACACCTACTTAATCTCAATGCACAACTAATGTATTATTTATAGATACAGTATCAAAATGACACGTTGTAAGGGCAAACCACTCAAGTGTTTTAACCACAGATCTTTCGTGCCCTATAAGTGCAACGACGACTTCAACACCTGCCTCTGAGGAAACATCTGCAGGCTGAAGGTAGCGCGGGTTGTTGGGGACGCCAGACAAACGCAGGCGGGCTATTAGCTTTCCCTCCGCGGCCGCCCCTGTGATATTCTGAGCCGGTCCGTCCGAGTGTGAGAAGTTTAGCTCCTAAGTGCCCGGCAGATTTTATTACACCCGTCGTGGATATTGGTTTCACACTTGTAGATGTGATTATACGCTGTGTGTAGACAGGCCGGCATCAGGACGGTGACAGCGCACAACGGCCTGATGGGGAAAAGGGGTAGGAACGGACAATTTGGGTAAAAAACATTTGTGTTCTTCATCATTCAGAGCTGTCAAACGCAGTGCTCCTCAAACTGAACTGAAGTACGAGTCTCCTCTGGTCATAATGAAGCTGTTTTAGAGTTTGTTTTCCTCTGCACTTGAACCCTCCAGTGCCTCAGGGAAACCGGTCCAGAGCAGGGGCCGACCCATCCCCAGATCTTGAGCAAAGGGTCACAAGTACATAGCGTCCTAGCAAGAAGGTTTAGCCTACTGTGTATGTTTAGGTTTGATGATCGACTCGAGGGAACTCACCATGACATGGGAAAAACATGCAAACTCCACATGGAACCCGGAACCTTTAATTACTGCAATCTACAGGTAATATGGATGGAAAATGGACCCTTATTTCTGCAGCACTGCCTTTTCAGATACGTGTTTTTACTATTTATGAAACTCTTTTTTATGTCTTGGATTTACTCCAGAGAAACCAACAAGAATTCCAATGTGCTTTTTTACCAGTGCAAATGGGAATAAATTGTAATACCACTGAAACTTACTTGGGGATAAAGAAGGAGTTTGTATTGCAGCAAAATAGAAATGGCCATTAACACTGAGAAAAAAGAAAGAAAAGCGTTTTATATTTTAGCCTTTTAACCTTGCATTTTGGACCTGATTCAGTTTTAGTGGGAGATGTTTTACTTTCTGGTTGTGTGAAAGGTTTGAGAGTCTTATCCTCAAATGCTTCTTCCCACCTGTTACTGTCATGGGACGATGCTACGCTGTACATTCATATCTTTATTTACTCAAGCTGCACAATGAGAAGAATAATATCTTCTTTTTAATTTTAATTTTAATTTGCTTATTTACTTATTTTCTGAAACAGAAATCCAGTTTTCTGTGCGCATTTCAAAGACATCCAGAGCAATAACATTTGGGAGAAGAGTGAAATATGAAGAAGCTTCCCGACTGGAGAGCAACAGTGTAGAACCTCATTTGAAAGCTAAGGCCTAAAAAACCTTTCCTAACTTTTTGTCACATTTTTTAAGCGCTTTTGCCATGTTTGTGTTGCCTTTTTCATCTTTTTGTTTTTCCGTTGCTTTTTTTAGTCCTGGTTTTGCCACATTTTGTCAGTGTTTTCTTGTATTATTGTTGTTTTTCTCGCACTTTTTGCTGCTCTTTCATTGCTTCTTTGTCGCTTTTTTGTGGCTCGTTTTTTGACGCTTTTTTGTTGCATTTTCATCCACGTTTTCGTTTATATTTTGACGATTTTGTCAAGAAGATTTTAGATTTGGGTAAAGCCAAACTGGGGAAAATGTGCTTGGATCAGATTGGGGTTATTAGATTAATCAACACCTGATCATTGATATAGTTTACAACTCTTCTAGTAATAGATTAATCGTTTTCTGGTTTACACAGACTGAAAAAGAGCAAACATTTTGTATTTATAATGGGAAAAGTAAGGGCATGTATGTAAATTTCATAAATACAACCTGTCGTGTGTCTCAGGACGATTATCCAATCAGAAAGCAGAATTAGCTCCACTCTTATTGTTACCAGCTCCTTAAGTTTAAACCAGTTTGGAAATATAGATAACATAACTCTCTCTCACTTCTTCAATCCCAGCTCCTGTCCCAGAACAAGTCCCAATCAGTGCCACCGCAGCCTCCTGTCGTTCAGTGGCACAACTCTCAAGGTTCTTAGCTTTCAAATGAGGAACGCCCTGTTCACTGAAACGTGTGCTTGTGTTCATGTGCAGCTTTGAGCAGACCAGGTTCAGTTGCAATGACTTTTTAAAGCACTAAGCGCCTCTTAAAACCATTCAACGTTCACTCCTCGACATGTCCTCAGGTGACGTCGCTTTAGCTTCATGTGGGCCACAGCTTTCATAGCGATTAATTGATTAATTACAAATATAATCGTTAGTTGGAGCCCTAAAACAAACTGTAGTTAGCACATTTTGAATACATTGCTGAAACATTCACCCAACATGTCATTGTAAAGCACACACTCTCGCTCTCCTTTCCGTCAACTTTTCACCACATTATTATCACTTCACAATAATGACCTTTTCCCCGACGCGTCTCACAACTGCTCCGTGTCAGCTGACCTACACGCACATCTACCACTCTATAGCTGCGAGCGGGCGGCGGGGCCGGGTCGCGAGCGGCGCCGCGGCACAGGAGGAGCGGATACAGTGTCGGGAGCGAAACAGCTGTCGAGAAAGAATGCAATGAGTCACGTTAGAGGGAGTTTTCAACAATAATAGCTCAAGTAGCGGCTCACTCACTTTGACTGTCAGCTCAAAAGGTACAAACCGGGTCAAAGCCATGAATGAATTACAGGCTTCTCTCTCGCGCGCGCACACTGAGCCGGGGTCACAGTGAACTTTTGACAAAAAAAAAACGTAGGATTCTGTCAGTAAGGGGGGGCTGCATTCACACACAATATCGTGACATTAGGAGTGTTTGTATTATCCGCATGAAACAAAAACTGGCTTCAGCGTTTGTCTCTCTGATGTGGAAAACCTTTTGATATTCCTCCACATAAAGGTGTGAGAGTAAAGCTATTTTTTCATTCTCTGTGGTAGAAGAAATGACAGAAACGAAGCCGATCTGAAAAATGAAATAAGGCGAAATACTTTTTTTGCCACAACTTTTTGCATCACAAAGTGGTGGAGCCGCTCGTCTGAAATTGCGACACTGAACGCCTCTTTTTTTTTCTCCTCACACACCGGAGGTCACCGTGAACTTTGGCAAAACCCACAATTCTATTAGCAATTGTCCGGATCATCATTTCGCGTGGGCACATGAAACCCAGATTTACCTACTGCCTCAGCACTCCGCCGCACTGATTAATGCTGCTGTGCTGGTAAATGTATGAATGAAATACTATGGGAGCAGAAGGCTACACTCTTCGTCTTACATTACAGCTGTATTCATCAGATTTTTTTTTTTCTTTTTTCATTTCTCTTCCTGGAGTATTCCTCATCTCTATCAGGGCTGTTTGCATCTATGCCGCACTTTCTGTCTGCCAGCTGAATAGATTATTGCCAAACGCCTTTAGATTCAATGACAGAAAATCCCTACAGTGCGGAGAATGTGGATGAGTAAAGGCTGGGAGCAGCACGTGGAAGTGTGAACAAGAGGTTCCTCGGCAGAGCAATAAATGACAACTCCATTATTACAGTCTTCGTGAAAGCTTATTAAGGGAAATATATGAGAAAGATCCGATACTGTATTTGAGAAGCTCAGGTGAACAAGGTCTTCTTAACACAAAAAAACACCTTGCACCTTTTTTTTACAAATTATTATTACTATTTCACTTCCTTATTGCGAATAACTGTCGCTGTGACACAATGCTTTACATTTTTTGCCACTTCCTTCCTATCTCACCAGTTTATATTAGTGTTTCCTAAGCTGTGGTGTGTGTCCCTCCGGTGGTACTTCAGGGTCTTCCGCAACTTTCAACTTCATCCATTTTAATTTATCTGTACTTTAAACATGCATGTACTAAGTTAGACGGTTTTGTGGACTGGACTGGTTTACACTCAGTTAACTTCTTAACAGTTTGGCTTTAACCTAATCTAAAAGCTTCTTGACGGCACGGTAGCGCAGCGGTTAGTGCTCTCGCTTCACAGCTAGAAGGTCCAGGGTTCGATTCCCACCTGGACGGGGCCTTTCTGTGTGGAGTTTGCATGTGTCTGCATAGGTTTCCCCTACCACTAAAAACATGTACAATAGGCCAGTGTGAGTGAATGTATGGTGGTGGCCAGAGCGAAACTGAAGCTACAAACGTAGCGCTTTGTGACTATGTCTGTGAAAGGCGCTATATAAATAAAGTACTTCTTCTTAACTGGAGAGCAATAGTGTAATGCTTCATTAGAGAGAAACTTTTTTGTTGAGTTGATATTGAGCGTTATTGACGCATTTTAATCAGTTTTTGTCATGTTTTCGTCTCTTTTTATGCCGCTTTTTCGTCGCTCTTTTGTTACTTTTTTGTTGTGTTATTATTGCTTTGCTGGCACGTTTTTGTCGCTCATTTCTTGCTGCTTTGTTGGGTTTTTTGTCACTCTCTTGTGGCCTTTTTCATAGCTTTTTGTTGGGTTTTCTTCAAGCTATTGGCACTTTTTTGTTGTGCTTTTGTCGCTTTTGTGTCACATTTTTATTGCGTTTTCATCCTCGTTTTCGTTCGCTATTTTGACGCTTTTAGATTTGGGTAAAGCCAAACTGGGGAAAGTGTGTTCGGTTCAAAAGGGGGTTAAGAGGTTAAAAGTGTACCACTTTAGCAGAGCCTCAGCTGGACTGGGTTGTTGGAGTTGATGGATTTGAGACTATTATAAACCCTTTTCACTACAAAGTTAAGCCTTCATTTGATCTAGCTCTTTTGGTACTTGGTTTGGGAATCAAGGCTTTAGTGCAAAACAATTCAAACTTTTTGTCAAACTGAAATAGCCACGGGGTTCCTGGTGTAAAACTGATACAGTATAAGTTACCGCCGGCATTTTCAAATCCAGCAAGTAAGTAATAATAGGAAGAAGAATGTCATAATGAAAAGCATTTGCACTTTAAAGCAACACGATCCCACCACTCAGTCTCTACATCATTTTTGTTCCTGTTACACAACAACAACAACAAATGCTAAGATTACATCACACTGACTGAGGCTTGCTATTTTCGAAGGATATAGATTTTGCCCAAACAGTCTGAGTATGAGGGCGGTCGTGCACCTTTTAAGCTTGTTGCCAACCGCTTTAAATCACAAAGAAGAATAGACAAAGAATATTGATGAAGTGCTCTGTTGTGCTTTGCAATGTTGTCAATGAAACAAATCTTTATGCACGCAGGCAAGAATGTCACAAACTTTTCTATTACTTCTCTATTCATTTTGCAAGACAATAAAGTATTCATTACACAGAGCATCAGAATCGGCCCATGTATTTCTAAATCTTCCTAAAAGAATAACAAACAAGCACAACTAACATCTCACATTAGGCTGATATTTAGCTTTTAGTTGGTCTCAGAATCCAAAAACTAATCTACAACACTTTCTTTTGCGCCACCATGTGCAACAAACAAGGAGAACGTGGCTCGCAGCTTTCCCGCGTCGGTCAATCCCTGCTCGCTGACATTCAGGGGAAACACTTAAACCTAGCGGATCACAAGGCCAGCAAACTCCAGCTCTCTCCTCTCCTTCGCTGCCGCCAGAGTGTGAGCTCAGGGCTGCGGATGTGTCGGACTTTTCCGTGAGGTGGCGCGGACTTCGGGGTCAACGCGCGCCTCGGGTCGGGTCACATCCGAGAGAGAGAGAGAGAGAGAGAGAGAGAGAGAGAGAGAGAGAGAAAGAAAAGAGGAACTTTTCTTACACTTACGCTTCTCGACGGCGTGTTTTGGCCGAATCACACTCCGGAGTCTGAGTCTGAACTGTTTACAGAGGAAGGAAGCCAGGTTTTTGTACTGCTCATTCAGCCAGGATGCAACTAATGAAAAACACTTTAGATGTGCAGTGTGCGATTCAAAAAGGCTGGCAAAAGCGTGGCTCCAACAGCTTTCGGGAGAGATTAGGTAAAAAGAATAAAAGCGTATTGCAAAACAGTAACCACTGGAATATGTAATACTTCTAAAAGTGCTGCTATTGACCTGAAATTCTGATGTTTTAAATAAATTAATTCAAGGGCGTTATGTGTAGTATTGACATGACACAGAAAAACGTGCTGAGCAAGTGGAGAATTCATCTGAAATTCATTTAATAGTTTTGATCAAAAGCCTTTGTTGTTGGTAATGAATGAGCAGATTCGGAGCAAACAAAGAATGAATGTCTGATTTGAAAAATGAGGTCAAAATAAAAAATGAACAAAATCTGGTGTTGACTTTGCGCTAGTTTTGGAGTAAGTAATTAGAGCATTGCTTCTGAAAGTGTTCCATTTGGCGAATAAATAAACTTAAGAAGATGTTCAAGGAATGCTATGTCCGTCCCTAATTGCATATTTTAAAAAACAAAAGCAGCACAGTCTGAGAGGCTTTATCAGAGATGAATGTTCCCGGCTGCTGCGCTTGTACAGTCTGTCTATTCGAAATGAATGCGCTGCTATAAAATAAGGGATGCCTGGGATAAAATGCAGACTGTGGACATGAGAGGGCCTCGCTGATTTAAAGTCTTTTTATGATCCTGCACAATTTCCCGTCTGTGTCTTTATAATTGAAGAGGTATGTGAGCAACAGCCGAATGGACGTCCCAGTTCAGCCGGAGCGGAGGGAAGTTATTTCTTACAGTGATCGGGAGCCAAAAATATAAGCCATCAGTCCGCATTAAGTCACCGAGTCCAAGCGGGACGCACTCGGGAGGTGACATGTACGGAGGGGTTACGCTCTTTGCTTTCGCCAGATGCTCACCTTCCCCCTGGCCCCTCGGAGGACGCGGCGGCTCAGTGGGGAACACAGCTGCCTCTATCAGGACCATCAGAAGAATGTGACACGAGCAACAGGTGAAGACGCGCTGCACACGTTCCCCTCTCCTCGCTGCGCCCTCGATGTGAAAGTAGCAAGTGTCCATTTGCATTGTTTCAGTTAAAAGTCATGCAAATGAGAGGTTTCATTCGTGCTATTTACGCGGCTAGTTTGACCGACCACGCTATGTCTTTGTTCTGGTCCCTTCAAGCTCTTCAGGGTCGACTAACCCCAGATGCAGATCTTTACAGAGCCTTTCATCGAGACATTGTGGAGCAAACTTACTTCACATCACACCCCCCGACACCTCTCAACAAACACCAAACCAGAACCTGTTATAGTAGTGTGCTCAAGCCTTGTTCTGTGGAGAAATGTGCAGATAATGATCATGCATTACTGTACTTTCCATCTGATTTAATAACCCTTACATTCATTCATTATTTTCAGCATTTGCATCATTGTCAGGCCTGTAACTCTGTAACTTCAGACCGTAGACGGTGCGGATGCTCTGAGTGGAGCGCACCTGTTGTCCTTGAGTTCAGTCTTTTCTTCACACTTTGTCTCACCAATGATATGCTGGTGACTTGGAAACTCTAAAAAGTCTGCAAACAACTACAATTAATGCCAGTCCTGCAACTAATTGACAGTGTACAAGCCTCTGATAGCTATAGGTTACATTACATGCATTATTTAGTGATGCGTTGCCTAGCTTCAACTGAACATTAAAAAGTTGCTTGTGTTATCGAAGAGAAAACTGATTTTTAAACCACAATGTTATTTATTGCATTAAGATATTCCTTTTTATAGCTCCTATAAACTTACTTAAACTTTAATGGACAGCCATAATATCATTTGAGACACCACATCATCAAAATATCAGAACTGAGCCAACGACTCTAAAATACCCGAAGCCTTAAATCAAAAGGAGGAAAAACAAGCTCCGAGCAGCAGTGGCCAACTCCAGGGAGACTGTCCAGTGAGAAACAGAAAAGGGGGAGAAATGACCACAAAGTGTTCACATTCTTTCTCCATAAAGCCACAAAGTGGAGTCTGTTCAGTCCATGAGTCATAGCAGCGCTGGTGTTATGCTTAGTCTCAGCGTGCAGGGAAATGTCAGGCAGACAGCCATAGCACCACAACTACCAGCTTCCAGTTCACTTGCCCACCGTGAGCCAACGCTACCTTCAAGCGCCGTCGTAAACATTATAATTACGAGTTCTGCGCGCACCATCGACCCAATGGAGCGGTACCAGGAGAGTGTGAATTCCCTGCAATGAAATGTTACGTTCAGGGGGTGGACAGCTTGAAACCCAGGGTCAATTTGTGGTAAAAGCCGTGTAGTATTTCACTCTACTGTTATTATATTGGATTTCCTGTAAAATTACGGCTGATGTGATTCTTCTCCTAATCTTTAAACATCCTTAACCTTTAACAACATATTAACACGCTCATATTAACAAATCAATTCTCTGGTCGATGTGCTTAGTACATTTTTCCATGTTGCGCAGCAATGTGGGCCGGAATCAATTACTATAAAACAAAAATGTACTTTTATCCAAGTGCTCATCATTTGCGGTAATAATGTCTATTGCTACCAGTTGTGCAAACAGGATATTAAGTGAGGCACCTGAGAGCAGCATTACCCTCCAAGCTCACCTACAAGTGAAACTGTAGTTAAGCTCGCTGACAAGCCAATTAACTGCAACAACAAACACATTCAGACCACGCTCCTGTCCAGATTATCCAGGGAGAAGAAATCCTATGCCCTTCCAACATTTTCACATTGTCGAAGCTTAAACTCTGCAGGAAACGCAGGATGAAAACAGTGAGGTAAACAGTCATAACTGTATGTAAACAGTTGCATAACTACTGTGGGTCATGTGGAGCACTGACAACACTCCACTGACAGGTTGAAAAATTATTGACAGCCCAAAAAAGGAGCAAACCACACCTCCTCCAGACTACATGACACAAACCAGTATTAGTAGAAAGTGCAGATAAGGCGTGGAGCCACCTAGATGTTTGAAAAACCAGCAATAAATGCCAGAGATTATATAATCACCCGGGGGCTGTGCCCTAGTTGGTCTGAATACAACAAAATGAAGTCCAAGGAGATTTAACCACTGTCAAACATGGTGGTAATTAGTTTACATAAACAATCTGGGTTTGCAAACAAATACCAATAATAACAACCCCTCAAAGTGAGCTACAGCTGTCTAACCCGGAGAGAAAACAAGCGCACTGATCGCATCGACTAGAAAAGTCTAGCATTAGAAAATGATGTCACTGTCTCGGAAAAATACCTGTAAATACTGTGTTGTGACAATGACTCGCACTAGCCCTGAAAAAGTGGAAAACTTCACATAGAATAGTTTATGTTTTATGACAGTCAGCGCTTAGGATGGACCAGAGCGATACCAAGAGCAAAGATGGCAAGTTAACAAAAACGACTTTTATCGCAAAAGGGAAAGTGCTGAAATGCCAAACGTGTCTTTTAGTAGAAAAGTGATTTGTTATGTTTGTCCTGCTGAGCGGAGCAGCGCTGAACGAGCGGCGTGAATGTGAAGTGCGAGACACGTAACAGGACAGGCTGTAATAGACGGCGTATTACAACTTACTGACAAAGTGTTAAAGCAATGATCAAACGTAGCATTAGCAAAGTGGGATAAATGATGTGCACTCGACAGGCCCGTGAGCCCTGCACTATTCACTGACGCCTCTATAGCTAACATTAGCTTAGCCCTGTGCAGCTAGTTAAAAATGGCTGCTTTCCTTTAGTTTTAAATCTCTTACCAGACAGAATAGATTGGAATGGCAATCCTCCAAGCTGGCCCCGTTTGGTACAAAACAAGAACTCATCCTTCTTCAGTGCAAAATCCAAAACTCCATCATTTCACTTCATCGGGAAATAAAGAACAATTGTCGGATTTGTGTTTTCAAAGATGTGCAGGCTTAATCAGCGAGAGATATTTTGTTGTAACATTTGGCTGGAGGATAGTTAATTCAACAACCTTCCGATGGCAATTCCCCGCCGCAGCTAAAAGCGCATTACAGAGACCGGTTGTTCTTACATAGACATGCCGAAAGCACGCGAAAAAACTCATTCAAGAAGCATAAAAATATTCAGAAAACAAAAAGAAAGGGGGAGCAAAAGAAGCAACTCTCCCCCTCCCCCTTAGCCCTAAAACGGTCTCTGCTTTAAAAAAAAAATAAAACGACCTGTCTCAGTCGTCCATCGCAAAATTCATTCTAAAAACGAAATAAATCCTTTAAAAACCTCTCGATGTGAGCCATTGGGCTGCGCTAGGGCGATCGTTTAGAGCATTATTTCAGCTTCGGTTCCTGTTGGTTTCCATTTGAATTCACGGATTCCTTTCTTTAATGGCGGCCACAGGGACAACTCTGCCTTCCACAGCCTATTGGTTCATTCGTGGTCAAAGCGCTGTCAAGGCTGCGCTGTCCCGACACAAACACGCCAGGGAGCGGGACACACTTCCGGAGCAATAAAAGCACGCGCCGCACATCCCTCTTTAAACCAGAGCTGTGCGTAAAATGCGCGTAAAATGACCCACAAACCCACACCGACTTCATCTTTTCCTGATTCATAAACGCGCGTGCCGGCTTTTGCTGCGATATCCGGCTCGAAAATATAGGCTTGGAATGAATACTGTGTTTTATTTAGACAGGGGTTACAGGAAACGAACCTTGAACGTGGCTGCTTTGACGTTGTCGTGGTCATGAGGGCTGTAATAACACAAGACTGATAGGTATTGCCGCTAGGCCAGCGCAAGTGGCGCTACTGAGCAACAGATTTTGTTACTAATGATCCCTAGCCCTATAAACTTGCTCACTTACACAGTGCACCACCTAGCGCTTGTGATGTTACCGATTGGAATTAACATTTCACAGCAAATGCAATGTTGGTCTTTTATGTGTTATCGGATCAACGGGATGCAGAAGGAGCTGATTAAAAGTTGTGGCATTCAAATCACTGCATCTGACTTTGCAACAAGGAGAAAATGAAAATAATGTGAACCAGACTTTATTTATCGTTTAAATAAACATACTATTGCATTGACTATGAAAAGCATGCATGCTGATTTAAAAGTGGGCATAAAATACTGATAAAACATCTTCAGCTACAATCCAACATTTTCCTCAAAGGGGTTTTTGTACAGTTTGATTTAAAAAAAAAAAAAAAACTAGGCTAATACTATAGAGGCCGACTTCCTCAAAAAAAAAAAAAAAAAAAAAAAATTCAAAGGGGAAATTAGATCATTAAGATGCAAATGAAAAGTAATGGATACACTGGTTTGTCACTTAACTTCACTGGTGCACACATATGTTGAATGAATGAAATTTATCTAGTGAAGCCTGACTTCAGACACTTCCTTCAGCATTCAGAAAGCTACATTTCAACAATTCATTCCTCGTATCGGATATCTACAAGGAATTTGGCAATTACCAGAACTAGCACACACACATAAAGTGAAATTTCAGTTTCCAATGAATTCCGTGTCGATCACTTTATGCAACCCAACACACATGAATGTAAAATAATTGCATTACTCATTTTATAATTAAGATAGCTAATATGATTTTATCTTGTATTGTATATGATATTGTTTTTGTGTTCTTATGACATTGTCTCTCACACAGGTTTTGAAATAGACAACTTCCATCATATCAAACGAATGAATATCTAAGATTTTGTACTTCCTATCTTTTATATTTAAAACAATGGCGCCCCGATAGTATCTGCAGATTGTTTTAAAAGTCTAGTGGTGAGCCCAGTTGTCATAGCAGGGTAACTAATGGGAGAGCTGATGTTATCAAATGCGCTGATGCTTTTCTCTCACTTATCTCCTGCTCTCTCTTATCTACGTCCTACATAAACATTCGACTGTATACTGCATCCTAACAGCACGTGACGCTGAGGGAAATACACCCATATAAATTTGCTTAGACAGTTATGAAGGATTTGTGCCTGTACTCGGTGCACGAGGCGACTTCGACTTGTTGCATGTGGAGAGAAATAATAATAACAACTACAAAGATATTATTTGCTAATTGGGGGAGGAGAGGGGGTGCAATAGGGTGCCTATCCACAATCCTGACACATGCAACTTTTAAGAATGTTTGTTGATGGAAGATTGTTTCCGTGGACTATCAATGTGTTGACTCATCAAAGTGTGAATAAATATACTTTAAATTCAGCACAAATTAAAGTGCACTGTATGCCTAAATAATGACGTGCCCAGTGAGAGTATTATTATTATTGACTACTTTGTAAATAAAGATCACATAAGTCATGGGGCATACCTGAACATCAGTCTGTAAATCAATAAAAATGGACCACCCAGGCAGGAAGCCGCTGAGCAGTTAAGATGTGTAACTTGTGTTTACAGAGGCTAAGTACTTATATCCCCTCCGTGGCCCAGTAGAGGAGGAGCAGTTGTGAAGGGGTCAGCAGACGTTCAAATAAAGATGCTGCCCCTTGAGTTCACCCTTTTGGCCTGTCTCACTCACACACTTACTCACGCACGTATCCCTCTGCTCCAGTACATGACACCTTCTTAGAAAAATACTGATTACATTCTGTGTATTATCAAAGGGTAAAGTGTTTGAATAGTAATATTAATTTTAGGAGTCGTTTAACAGGATTTTCCCTTATTAAACTAACCATGGAGCGAGATAATCTTTTTGCATGAATGTACAAATTAGAAATCATATTATCATCATAATTCACTCCATTCAAAAAAAAAATGCAAATCTTGTGCAACACTGATTTCTATTCCATGTATACAATGTAGAACTTGTGTAAATAAAAAGTCACAATAGAAGAATGAACTTAGGGTGTTTTATGATGTGAGAGCTTTCAGAGTGATTAAAGCCTAACTCCCCCAAGAAGCCTTGTGTGACAGTGCTCAGTGGATGATGTGTGATAGCACTGAAGAGCCACTATTCCTCAGCACATGAAACCATTAGAGGGGTTTAAGAGGATATTCTCTGTGTGCTCCCAGCTCTAACAGAGCCTGCCAGTTTGATCTGTGCCAGATACGGTGCACTGTGAGGGTGACTCACAGCTGTTTGGTGTTCTGATAAAACCATCAGAGACAGAGCTTTTTTAATTGTCACTAAATGAGAAGAGCCACTTTATTCTAGTTTAACACAGCCTTTTGGTTCCCACTTAAAGACAACAAATAAGAGTTTTTGTTATAGGACAAAGTGGAAGCAGATCCCTGGTCATTAAGTTGAGAGGACTGCAGAGTGCTGAGGATGCAGACAGGCTGGCTCTGTGCCCTCCACCTCCGTCCTGAACAGCAGGGATGGGAGCGCCGCTCACTGCCATATGCAAAAGAGAACGTAAACCACAAGAGGTTTTGCTGTAAAAACTTGATGTCCTGGTAGTTCTGTAGGTCAACAAGAGTATAGCTAAATAAACAACGATAATACCAGCTTGTTGGTCTTTTTAGAGTTCTTTGTTCAGGCGCAGAAAGACACAACACAAGTGTCACATTCAGAGGCATTTAAGCAGAGAGCTCCTTTTTGAGGAGTCATTGAGTGCTTAAATACTCTAAAGTGCTTGTCAGCTCAGGGCTAAGAGGAAGTCTTGTGTTGCGCCCCTGGCCTTGTAGGAGGGTGACTTGTTGGGTGCTGCCCTGTGCACTCGGCCCGTGCAGGAACATTCCGGGCTCACGAATAAAGCCATGTGGCTTTGTTGCAGTGCTGACTAAACAAGCGCCTTTCTGCAGGGCTGCTGCCTGTAAAAGACGCAGAAGTTGTGCATCCCCGCTGGTAAATAATCTGACACACTTTTTCCTGCTGCAGTCTTTTCACAAGCCCTTGTTGTTAAGCTTTCGTTGTTATGCTCCTTCCCGCCTTCTTGGCTCCTTCACACCCTCCCCCTCCCTCCGCTCCATTATACACTTTATGCACACATTGCAAACAGATGGGGAAAAAGTGTCTATATTGAATATATTTACCCCCATCTTAAGCAGCCTTCCACTCTGTAACACCAACGTTGGATTAATAAAACCAATATAAATTGTCAGCTATTAATGTGCTCCCCCTGCTCTCCCTGCAGACACCAGCCCCCGGGAGAGAGGCTGAACACAGGGCTCCATGAGAGGCGCGAGGGCGGCTGAGAGTGAGATCATTGTTGGAATTACACCATCAAAAGCAGCAGTCAGCAGAAGCGTAAAAGTGGCCCGCTGTCAGGAGGCTGACCTGGGTGACTGGCTACAACATGCCCAGCATTCCTCAGTGACACGGTGCTTTGTCATTTTCTTTATATTGACACAGGGGGGCAGATCCAAGTCTGTAGAGGCAGTGAGGATAATTATTTAGCATTCACAATATCATTGTCTCGCTACAATAACTGTGGCGACAAATCATGATTGTCATCAGCATTTTATTGGCGGGAAACATGCTGCTGGCTACAGAGCGAGTTGTGAAAAGTGTTCACAAAAGGTCACTTGTACCTGTCCTGAATCCTTGCTCCTGGATTATGGCAGCATAACAAAGGACAGAGGCACCACAGGAAACACACCCAAGGCTTGCCGACACTGCAGTTTTCCCACCATCCATATGGACTGCTGCAATTAGATCAGATACAGAGGCTCAGGCAGGAGACAGACAGTGTGGAGCAAAGAGGAGGGAAGTGAGGGCAGGAGGGGCGCTGAGACCGCTAGAGTTCAAGTCAAGGGCAGCTGAGTGCCACTGCGCTGGCTCAAGAGCTGTTCAGGCTGTGGAGAGCCTGCAGCAGCGGGGCCAGTCGTGCTTTCAATTAGAGCCACCTCTGCCTCTAATCGTTTAATTGGAGGCTGTGCGTGGGATGCAGAAAACTCCAGATCCAGCCTCAGCTGATCAGCAGCGATTCTTTATGAAGGTCCTGTATGGCCTCGTGATACCATTTGACTGCCATATCAGCATCCACTCACATCCAAACCTCAGCCCGACCATCATTCATCAAACCCATTACTTTACATGATTGTGATGTTGAAAATGCAGTACTTGCAGAAATCAGTATGAAAAATGATGGATGGGTATAGCTGGGCTCTGTCAAGCAAAGTCCTTATTTGGGTCACTTAGTTCTCTCCAGGTCTGGACACAATACAGTTTCTCAAATTATTTTAAATATCACCACTAATAGTATATGTCTGATATTTGAAAAACATTTCCTCAGGTAGCTTGTAATACAAGGTCAGGCACCATCTGCAAAGGAGTAATTAACAAACATACATCACATACACCTGTATATTTATAAGTAGATGGTTATTCTGTTGGCCTACTTTGTTTAAAGGTGCATTATGAAACTTAGCCGTACGTGTGGTTATCTTGGTGCCTTTACTTTCCATGCTGGTGGCCTGTAGGACGCTCCAGGATCAATTGTTTTTTGATTGTTTCTATGGTTACATTTATGTTCCATTCAGAAAGCCTAAAAACCTGAAATAAATGTTTTCCTGTTGCGTCCTAGAGGCAACCGGGATGGAAAGCAGAAGTGCCAATGTCACAACTGCTGGGTCACGGAAAGGTCAAATACTCACTGATATGCACTTTTTTCTCCCGCATCTGATACTGAGTAAGCGAGATGATTCACCTCATGGGATTGATTCTACAATAAAAATATCCCCATAAATAGAAAGTTGCATAATGCACCGTCAACAGATAAAGCATTAACAAAAAAATCTGCAGCAGCTTCATTCATTACATTGCATATAAACTATAACTAAACTGTTTATATAAAATGTCTAAAGATGAATCAAAGTGTACAGGAAACAGTTACATCATGTTTGTTTGCTCATATATGTATCTAATCATGATAAGATTATATGTATATTATGCCCAGTTAAATATGAATACACCAAAAGGATAATTGCTTAAGCAAAATACTCAACTGTCAAATGAAGACTTTCTGAAACTGAATGTTACAAAGCTTATAATGAAATCCAGCCAAAAATGGCAACCTTTTCAATCAGCCTTTATCCAAACGTGCATTTTTTACTTGTCCGATCAAACAGACAGTCATGGCTCCTGCAACACTCCCCCAATCAATAATTTATTGGATGTTAGTCAATATTCATGAATGGGACTGATTTTTAACTAGTTACTGGTCAATACGTTTATAGAGTGCATCCAAGCATCCAAGGTCTGGGAAAACATTGCCAAGACTGACACTGCATCCTCCAATTCCTCTGGATCAATCGAATCTATTCCAACCTGAAGGATTCTCGTAATTACCGCTTGATAACAAATTAATTTCCGGAATGTAATTCTCAATCACTACAGAGTCTATTCTTTCTAATCCATTGTTGGCAGGAGAAAAGCGTCAAAGGTGGCTTCTTGGTCTGTGAAGCGCGTGTGTTCTTGTGAAGATGTTTGCATCGTTTTACAGTCATTATTCATGCCACAATCAAGCATAAATACCCTCAACATGCGCACTCATATTGCTCTACGAACACTTGCTCAACTCTCATGCATTATGTATGTCGGCATCTGTGGCTTACATTTACTGTGAAGAGTGTCTTGTTCCGAGGGGGCAATATGCTCAGAGTCGCCTCAAATACCGCGTGTGATCAGCGTGTAATATTTCCACTGCTAAACAGGCTCCGGCTTACATTTGCAGCCGGAATGTTTCATCATATATTTCGTCGGTTTTAGCCCCCGAGAAGACGAATTTGTTTATGTTTAAGGAGAGACGTGAAGATTTTTCTCTCTTTTTTTATCCAACAAGCTCCAAATGAATGTGTAAATTACATGGAGAGGAGAGGCAATGAGCGATATTTTCATTCGGCTGCAGTCATACCAGTGAATGTATGAAATCCCTGGTAACAATGACTTCTTTGACAAAGTGGCTGTAGGGTATTCAGAGTGCGCATGTGCCCAAACATGTTCGGAGTTTTTATGACCCAACTTGCCAGGAACACATCCGAAACACTTTCTTCTATTTGCTGCCACGAGGGAGGTAATGATTTTTGGTATTGATTAGCGTATCACATATATTACAGCTGAAGGGTGATGAAATAATACATTTGGATCCAGACCTAAATGGAGCTAATTACTGCATGTCTATTTGCAGTTTAGCTCAGGATTTCTGTCAGACTGGAAAAGTGTGGCGTGTTTGTCGATTTGTTTGTCTCGTAGGTGGAAAAAGAAATGCTCGGAATTTGGCTCCTTTTCAAATCTCTGCAAAGGTGGGCAGAGAAAATATTTAGGCAAGAGTAATGTTACTTTAGACAAGTTTACCCAAGTAGAATAACAAAGCAAAACAGTAGCAATACAAATAATGACTCAAGTAAAAGTCAAAAAGTAATAATAATGTGAAGAGTGTGACGTTTAAAGGTACATTGCGCAACATTTTGGATTTTACTGTTTCCAGCAGCAACGCAAAACATGATAGATAATGCAAGACAGAAAAACAATTTATGCAGTGGGTGATCAAAGAATGGATTTGGATGAGGACCTAACCTATTTATGGTGCATTCATGTGGACCGGGGTGCTCGTTTTTCCCTGAGATGTGACGTCATTGTCCCCAGTTGGTTTGTGTTCATGTGTTTTTTATGTGGGAAAGTAGGGATTTTGATGTTATCTCTGATGGCTTCTCAGCTAATCATTTAAATGTGTCAAAAGCTAAAAGTTAGTTTGTTAGTTTTAAAAAAATCATGTAAATGTACTTTTTGCTGACGTTGATGTCAGGCATTTCACTTGCAATTTTGCTACTAAAAGGATGACGAGGCTTAAAGAGGCTAAATGCAAGTTGATCATTTTATGCTCACTACTGCCATCTCAGGTCTTACGCGTAACTGCATGTTCTTATATTAAGCTCGTGCATGACGGCACTTCGGACCCGAATTAATAACTTTTTAGTGACAGTGCAGGATTTTAGAGGCAGTTGTGGTGAACAGGACTGAGCTCATTCTACACATTAGACATTGCTGGAACATGTAGGGGGAGGAAAAACTCTGTATAATCCCTTTAACTACGCTTAACTTAACTAAAAAGTTCACATTAGACAATAAAAGAACAAACAGCTGATTTCTGCAGTCAGGTGCGGAGGTCGGGAAGCTCGTTTTGAGTTCCCCAGTCATATCCCCAGTTGAGCGAGCGTTCGGGGAAGTCGTTTGCCCAAGATCCCGAGGACCACATGAACGCACCACAAAATCTCATATGTGGCTGCCTTTCGTCGACATCTCCATGGCAACGGGATGGAGCCAAATGTTTAGGTAATTTTCAAAAATAAAACATCTGTAATAAAACAAACATTGTATTATGAATGTATGAAATGTTATGTGGTATGTCTTCAACAAATGAAAAGAACACATTACACTACAAACTTTATTTCTATCTTTGTCTGCCTGAAGCTTTAGAGACTTACTCTCAGTCGGAATAACTTATTTTTAACCCATATGATACTTCATAATAGTTACTCAAGTCAAGCAAACTGTAAAAAATATTCAAAAAAACAGTTCCCACAGGTATTTGAGCAACTGCAACTACCCGTCTCTGGCAAAGAGTGTAGATGTGCAACACTGTATATGTTAAATTCCGAATTATAGGAACATTTTGTCTGCATAACTCTAAATGTTGGCTTTGGAACTGCTTCAGTGCTTCACCATCCAGAGTGGAAATGTAATGCCTTGGCAGTCTCCCCGGGCTTCTGCTACTTGCTACTGGTTTAGCCTGGACCGCTGCCACCGAGGCCCATCTGAGGCTCTAACCTGCCCAGCGCCTTGGCTCCCGTGCACAATAACTGTATATTTAGCCAGTCGATGGCGTGCCAGACGACATACGATCAGTTGATAGGAGAGCGCTCTAATCTCTTTGTGTCCATATTGATCGGAGATAAACATCTGGTCAGTACTGCTTTGAGGCCATATACGTATCAGCCCGTTTATAACCGCCCCAAACATAGGCGCGTGCACTTACATACAGTGCAGGCAGCTCATCTGGCCTTTGGGTGTCTTGATGAGTCAGAGCCGGCCCCAGCGGAGCATGAATGAGGGGTGGGAGGCGGATGGCTTCTTTGTCACGGCGACCTTTTAGCGCTGTAAACAACAAAGTGAAACTGCAGCATTATTGTGAGGTCATTAACACAGGGAAATATGACATGACAAATTGGCTACTTATTTCAAATCAAGTATTAGAAAAGGTGGAGCACAGTGCATGTTAAAAAGAGATTGCAAAAAAAAATTAAAAACATAAAGTCAAGGCAGATGTTGCAATGAAAAGATACTACAGCAGCCATAACGACTCTACAGAAGTATAATGCGTCTGTGTAATAAGACTGAGCCAAATACATAACTAATGCATTATTATTGCGCAGTTTAATAGTGATATCAGCAACACCTTCAAAACATTAAGACACGGGCAACAAAAGACTCACAGACATTGCAAATTGCTATTCCCTCTATAATTTGCATAATAATGAATACATCTACTATATAACAGTGTTCCCTTGAGAGAAACATGGTGTTGTGTTAAAGATGTGGTGTGGTGAGACAGATGAATCCACCTCATTCAGTAATTTCAGCTCTCAAATTGCTTCCACAACAAAGCATATCTACCAGTAGTTGTTTTTAGTTTTATTTAACAGCATTTTTTTGGATACAGTAGCCGTTTCTTTATTTTCAACACTGTTTCCATTGTGTGATTCTCATTGAAGATGTTAAACTATGAATGAATGAACACGTGGGATTATGTAGGAAACAAAAAAGGGTGAAATAACTCAAAATATGTTTTATATCGTAAATTCTTCTCGACATTTTCCCAATGAGTTATGGTTTTCAGCAGTCCTGTGAAGTAATCCAAAAAAGTTCATTTGATCCTCTTGTGTTGACATTTTCTTTTAAATCAGACCGGTGTGGCTTTTCTTTTCACACTTGACAGTTTCGACTGCACGTTTTCTGCAGTTTTCCTCAGAGTTGGTCACTTCATGTTACTGTGACGTGTCTTCTGTGATTTAAAAGAAAATGTTTACAAGTCCTGTGACGTGAAAACCATTTCTGATGACGACATCGTGAAGCCCATTGAGAAAATGTCAAACATGTGCAAAGCAAAGCAAAAGGCGGCTATTTTTAAGAATTTATGTCAACTTTTTTTTGTCTAACACATAACTCCATATGTCTTCATTCATAAATTATTGCCTTCTTCAGTGTTAATCTACAAATATATTGACGGGTACTATATCTAATTTAAAATACCTAATACCTTTATGAGACTTTATATGGGGGAAAAAAACCTTTTCATTAGTGAGCACTGGACCCTTTAGTGACCCTGTGGTTAGCTCTGTGCCTTTACTTCCCATCACAGTGGCCTCTATGATGCTCCAGTTGTTTGTAGAGTCGCCTATAGGTTTTCACTGCTGACTCTCTCACCAGAAAACCTACAAAACAATTGATCCCGGAGTATTGTAGAGGCCACCATGATCGAAAGTAAAGGCGCCATGCTAACCACCCATACAGCCACTGGGTCACAAAAAGGTCAATTACGCACAAATATCAAGTTTCTTTTTGCACATATGAAGTTTCATAATGCACCCATAGGCAGAAATTCTCAACCGGTGAGGCAGCACACTGTAGAGAAATGAAGAAGTAGTGGGTCAAAGACATGACAAAATCAATATACAAACCTATGCCTATAACTATAAGAAATACTACAAAAAAGATATTGTGTCCCAAGGCCAGACAAGCTGTAGTACTTAAAAAACGCAAGAAAGAAGCTTTTAATAACACACTCCAATGGATTTGAGACAGTTTGACACATATATAAGCACAAAACAACCAACATGTGGGTCGGAAGTTGCCAGAAAACCAGACAATCTGAAAAGCACATCAAAGCAGCGAACTGCAAATGTTTCTTAACTGTTTTGCCGCACAGTGGGGGTTCTGCTGCAGCCCTCGTGAGGCTGGACCAACACAGAGGAGGCGCACATTTCCCCGCGCGCCTCCGAATGGAATTTCCATGTCTCTGTGGCCATCACTCACAGCATGGAGCCTCAGATGAAAACCGTCTCTATCTGCGCCGGCCACTAAAAGCACAGTTAACTCTTCACAGAGGCGCGACTTACACACGAAGCGCATTTTTAAAAGACTCTCCCTGACGTTTCCTTGATATGATTAACCGGGGGGAGAAAAAAAAAATCCCTAGACTGGTGTTAAGTCTGGCGTGTGGCAAGGGAAGCGGTGATAAAGTCCTCCAATACTGTCAGCTAGTTTGAGTGACAGATGATAAAGCCAATGCCCTGATTCCCGCATCTAAGTTTTTCACAGGGTTTATTGAGTATACACAGACGTCCAACGGCTAAATATATGGAAATGTGATTTTTACGGTCCTAATACAAATATCTGGAGCGTACTTCACTATAGAGAACTCCCAACAGGACATTAAAGCTGTGAGGATAAACTCTTGTGTTTGCATAAGTGCTGCAGGGCAATGCATTTCACATATTAGTTTAAAGTGATAGGAGAATGCAGGCTACACATCCCGGTAGATGGGCATAAAGGGACCAACAGAGGGACAAACAGAGCTATACTGAATAATTCATGGAACATATTTATACCAAGGTCCCAGAAAGAATTCTTTTTTTTTTTCTTTTCTGGACAAATGGACATTCATATACAACCGTGCAGGGACACATGGGCATTAAGAGGAAGCGAAACAGAAGCAGCCCGAGGAGAAACAAAAATACAAAAGATACTTTGACTAAGTTTATTTTAAGTAGCCAAAAGTAGTTCCAAGTGGGAGTAAGAACAACAGAAAAAAAAACGCTGTGAGTTTTTGTGGTAGTATTCAAGTGCAAACTGCAGCAGCTGTAGTGGAGAAGCAGTAACTGTGTAGTGTTTTGCAGGATAACGGTGAGATAAGATAGATAACACAAGGCTTTATTGATCTCACGATGGAGAAATTCACTTGTTACAGACGCTCTTGAGATCACACAGGGGGTGCAAAGAGTTAGGAAGCTGTTAGTGC